>NC_141689.1:1760311667-1761608167 GCF_964263255.1 Lissotriton vulgaris | reverse complement strand
GTAGCTATATGAGTAACTATATGGGTTATTGATTGGTTGCCAAAGTATTTGTATGGGAGACTGAGTGTGTGTGTGGGTGGCTGGGAGGTGTATGACTCTGTGCATAGATGTGTGAGCAGTTGATTCACTAGATGTATGGTTTCAAAAGTGCATGTGGAAACAGCTGTATGGGCGGTTGACTGTGTGCATGAGTGTATTGGTGAGTGAATGGATATCTCATTGCTACATGTCAAAGTAAGTACATATGTAAAACACAGTACATGTGAGAGTTGACATATATAAATAACTGTGCATAAGAGCCAGTGAATGTGTGAGTGGCTGTATGGATCATTGTGAACTTGTATCAGGGATTGTATAAGCGAGTAAATATGTGTTAGTATATGTTTGAATAAGTAAAGTTTGTATAACTGTATAGTTGAGGAAAAGGAGGTGTGATTGATTCTTTGCATGACTGACTAGGTGTGTGAGTAACTCCATGGATGAGTGACAGTCTGTGAGTGTCTGTTTATACTGATTGTATTTAAGGTTATATTAGAGTCTGAAGAGGTTCATCGTATAATCACATGAATGATATCATCAGTGATGTGATCAGTAATGTCAAATGAGATGTCATCAGTGATGTCATCAGTGATGTCATTTGAGATGTCATCAGTGATGTCATCAGTGATGTCACTGACCATGTTATGAATGATGTAATATGTGACATCATCAGCAGTGGATTGCGGGTGCACGATATATAGTTAGTGCAACTAACTATATATGGAATTTCATTGGTTTTGTGTGAGTAAAATAAGGTTTTTTAAATGCTAATTCCTAACTATATATGTTCTATAACCCATGGTTTTTTCATTGAATTTTCATGGTTTTGTAAATGCTAATTCCTAACTATATATGGTCTATAACCTATGGTTTTTTCAGTGAATTTCATTGGTTTTTTAAAAGCTAATATCTATAGCTGTAAAATGTATTCTTCTTTATATCTTAAAATATATTTCACATGTTTTTTATACAATTTTTTTAAATTTTTTTTTGTTTCGCTCCCAGTCCGCGAACCGGTTAGCTGCCCGTTAGCTCAATTTGGAGCCGCGACTCGGTCCGCGAACCGGTAAACGTTCCGTTTGCGTAACTGTTACGTTAGCATGACGTTTTGCATTGTCGCGTAATACGTCATTGGACGCGCCAAGTTAGCGGACCCGGAAGCAGACCGGAAAGCGGCGCAAAGTGCAAAACATAAACACAACAGGTCATGTGACTCGGTAATAACACTTTTCATTGGTTCATTTCACTTTTGGTTTCCTAATGATGTAATACTAGGTCATGTGATCTAAAATTAACACTTTTCATTGGTTTAGAACTTTTGCTTTTCCCAAATGATGAAAACCCCTCCTTCTTTCCTCACTCTGACTTTCATCTTGGTGAGAGAAAGACCCTTTATTAACATTGAGATATGGCTTCATTAGTAGCTTCAGCTGGTTCTAACCCACCACCTCCACCAGATCCAAGGAAGAGAGGACCACCTGCTGAAGTAATTGTACAACAAGAAGAGGAAGAACAGGAAGAGGAGGAAGAGGAGGAAGAGCCACTGTTTTTGCCAGAGGAGCCCAGGAGGTATAATAGGAAGGAGAACTACATTTGGCAATTTTTCAAATTTCCTGAGGCACAAAAAAAAGTAAATGCACGCTATGTGTTTTGCCGTATTTGCAATGATAGACTGTCCAGGGGGACTGATAAAAAATACAGTTACGGCAATTACACTATGCATCGGCATATGAGTAGGTGGCATCCAAACAACTATAGTGCTGCCCAGCTACGTGATGAGCAACAAAATCCCCCTGCGATGGCCAGAAGGTCGGTTGTTCAAGAAGTGACGGGACCAGAGGCGAGGGAGATGGTCCCAAACATACAAATGAAGTTTGGGGAAGTGAAGCAAGTGTGCGTGCGCTGTAATCAACTCATTTGCTACAGAGAAAGTAGCATTACTCTAATTATCAAAGCTATTGATAATCATATTTGCCCGAAACGCCCCAAACAATAAATTCTTCTTTTTTTTGTTGCTCCTGTTGAGCCCTTTTCAATGAATCGTTTTTGTTTCCCCCCTCCCCCCAAAAAAACAAAAAAATATCAAAATGTTCAGAAAATACAAAAAAAATAAAAAAATGTTCTGAAAAATAATAAAAAAAATTTAAAACAACAAAAACAAAAAAAAAGTTCTTTTCAGAACTACCTCCCCATTATAAAAAAATTGGTAGCATTTTTGGAACTCTGCCAACCTCGATTTATTTTAGTTCGCTTCCCGGTTCGCACTCCGGTACGCGAACCGGGAGCGAATGAAAAAAAAATGTTTTAAAAAAAGAACAGTAAGTATAAGGGAAGGAAACAGACAGTTATGTTAAAAGAAAGACAGCTATAGGGAGTAAACAAAAGATACTGTTACCCGCAATCCACTGCTGATCATGTCACATATTACATCATTCTTAACATGGTCAATGACATCATCAGCAGTGGATTGCGAGTAACAGTATCTTTTGTTTACTTCCTATAGCTGTCTTTCTTGTAACATAACCGTCTGTTTCCTTCCCTTATACTTACTGTTCTTGTTTTAAAAAAATGTTTGTGATCAAAACCCATACTACTCAAGGTTGCATATCAAATGTATGCTTGTTGAAGAATACAGAGGAGATAATACATGTGAAGGCCTACCATTGAAGTAAAACATGGCCACTTCACTCTTAAACAACGGCCAGACCTCTTCTGTGTCCATAGACAGACCTAAACTTCATCTGCACAATGTCATTCGTAAACTTAGAAAACACAAGTAATGTAATTGAAAAACGTGGAGTTTGTTTTGCTCATTTCAGATTCACATCACCTGTGTTGCCTTTGCTTAGGTATCTCATAGTGCAGATGTAGTCCAGCATAAAAAAACAGTACCCAGAAGTGCTGCAGTGTATGCATTAACTTTCATATTTACAGAAGCCTCAGTTTCTCCATGTCTACCTCACATTTCTAAATGTATGTCATAAGTACAAAAAGTCGAACATTAATTATACATGTTAAATGGTTTATTTTTGCTGTTCTCAGAATGTATCAAATTTTACTTAAATCAGTGACTTGAAGGTATTCATCATGTAACAGCGGGGAAAAAAAACACAATCAAAATGATTGTGTTTAAAAACCCATACAACTTTAGAAATTTAAATTCAAAACTCCTTAAAATTAACTTACTTTCCATAACGTCGAAGGATGTCCTATGAACAGCGAACACTCTGTTGTGCTATTAATATTTTCAGCCCGCCACTTTCTGAAAGAAAACCTCCATCGTTTTGAAAAATATGTTACATACAATAAAAGCCTTTTCACATTCTACCACGTTTCCACATGGCCAAATCATGTTGCAGCGATTTCCAACTCTTGTAATTCTTGTAATCAAATCCCGTCATTTTCTATTTTCGCAACTTTCAAAAAGAAAACATTTAAGATTACTTTCACAATCCTGGACTACTAATATCTTACCCTTCTTGCTCACTCATGTTCTACTTTTCCTATGACACTGATACTGCTTACTATGAAGCAGACTTACTTGCATCAGGTTTATATAGTTGGATTTTTAAAATGACATTATAATTAAAAGTTTTGGACCAATAATCTAGACAGCATTGCAGACTTACATTCCCTCTACTTCATGAACCTTTTGCAATTCCTCAGAGCAAATCCTGAGATTCTTTCCTTAAAATTTTGGTTTTAAAAACACCAGGTAAGAATTTTTAAGGTCAAACGGCAATTTTTTTTTTGAAAGTTACAACAGAATCGTTGCAGAATGACCAGCCGTTTCTAGACTTTAAATAAGCTGTGTAATGTCCTGATGTTGTTGAAGGACCATCGTGATAGATAATTGCTACAGTTACAAAAGTCCTTCCTGATATTGACAGCTGCGAAGCAACACATTTTTTTATTAAAGTTGACAATTTTGATCCATCAGGCCTACATCGTTGGATCATTAAAATGACATACTGGCCATATCTTCGTTTAAATAATGTGGACAGCATTGCAGACTTGCATTGGCTACACTCCATGTTGTGATCAGCTGCTTTCACTAGCTTATTAAAGGAGACTGATTTACTGTCTGGCAAAGTTAAATATATAAATCTTTCAGAGTCTACACTAGTAGTACTTGAAAATGTACAGTTCTCGCAGTCATGCTGCCATTGATAAGAAAGCCCAAACAGGTGATCTACATCTACACCCTCATCTTGCAATACATCAAGCATATACATTAAAAACTCCTGACAATCCTGCTGATTATTTTCAGAGAAGTCTGTTTGACCTGAACATTCATCTAACAGATAACGAACTTCAGACACACTTTCTACTTTTGTTCGATCAGTGCTACATTTCTCTAACACAGAATTCAACAAACAGCATAAACTTTGTTCCGAATTGAACACAATCTGTTCTTTTAAAGTCTCTAGTGAAAAGAGAACATTAACCACTACATTTGCATAGCAGTTGACACCAGAACTGTTTTCAAATTGAAAACCGACAACATCTTCAACAGAATCCGTTTTCTTTCTGCTTACAATTTTCGGTTCATCGACTTTTGGCTTTTTGCTACAACCTCCCTACTATTACTGATATTTCTTCGTTTACGGCCTACCACACGTTTCTCAAACAAAGGATATTGTGGCAAATGTGGCGCATACTCTCTTCTTAACCTATTGTATTCCTTAACACAATCTAGATCCGCACAAATGTTTGTGACATCAAAATCAATCAAGTACAATCCCGATAAAGTTCTAACTCGTGACAATGCCACATATGCCATACCCTCCTTGAACACAGAACTGCCAATATTCACCAATGCACTATCTACACTTAAACCTTGCGATTTATGGATTGTGACCGCATATGCCAAGCAAACAGGAAATTGTTTACGGCGAACATATAAGTCTTTAACAAGCAAAAACCTAGCAGAACAACGACCAATTAGCTGTACTTCCTCAATGCCATTAAATTTAATTTTTAAAAATTCAATTCCATCTCTACTTTTGTATCTCTCAAAATCAACAACATTACCCATTGATCCATTTAAAAGACCTCTTTCAACATGTAAATTCCTTCTCAAAATGATTCGGCAATTTAAACACACATTCAAAGTCTTTTCAAAACCCGCTGTTTTAGATATAGTCTTCTCTAATGAATCCAATTTTGATTTCAAATTCTCAGACAAAATAATTGTTGATCCCATATGCTCTATTCTGTCAATAGCTTCAAGTTTCACAATCTCTTGCTTTTCTAAATTCAACATTTTGTTGTTGAAGATGGCACATTCTGCAAGAGTTGGCATCAAACATATTCCGGATTTCTTCTCAGTAATTTTCTGAAAAATATTCTCAGGCACAACGTCTTGTTCTGGATATAAATTTGACAGTAATCGTGCATTTAAAGCTTCTTTCCCATGCTCGGTCACTTTTCCAATTCTAATATCTTGTAGAATATTCTTGTAATCTTCATCCTTTGCCTGACGCATATTTTCATGCAGTTCAGCATAATTGAAGTTTAACCATATATTGACGTTGCCAATGCTCCCTAGGCACTTCCTGGTATCTTCATGCGTGAGTATTTTGAACACAGGTTGTCCTTTTACTGGTGTCAACTGCAGAAGATCTCCGAAAACAATGATGTGTTTGCCACCAAATAACACATCATACTCAGTTTTAAGAACTTCTTGCATTCTCAAATGCACAAAGGCAAGCATGACATTGGAAACCATGCTTACTTCGTCAATGATAAGAAGTTTCATTTTCCTCAAGACTCTTGAAATTTCACAACAAGCATCCCCAGATAACTTGTGGTATTGTAATTTGTTGTCATGCTCCACTGGCAGCATCAGTAGACGATGCAAAGTAATACCTTTAATGTTATATGCTGCCAGTCCAGTAGGAGCGGTAACAACACAAGACAGCGATGACTCAGTCCTTTCCTGCAAATAACAAGAAATGGCTTTAATAAGGAAACTTTTTCCAGTTCCCGCTTCTCCACTCACGTACAGTCGGACAGGCTTCAACGACGTACATGAGCACTCTTTCTTCTCATGACTTAATCCATGATCAATTTGCTTGGTAACTTCGTCATATATTTTCCTCTGCTCAACGTTGAGTTGTTTTTCCAAGTCTTCTAAGTTAACCGCATCCTCCTGAGCATGTGCCATGGCTCTTTCCACTTCATTCATAGCAGTGGCAGCTTCATTTTCGATAATAGGTCCTCCTAGTGGATCCTGACTCAATGAAACAGAACTCTGACTGTCCTGAGAACTGTCTCTGGCAATCTCGGCTGCAATCGTTGCTTCCTGCTCAATTTCCAAAGTCAACATTTCTTGATATTTGGGAAAAGAAGGACATTCTATGGTCTCCTTTGCGGCAGTGAAAGAGTCTTCGTAACAGAGGAAATCTCCAAGCAGTTCCTCTTCTGCACGCCAAGGCTTGAACAGTTGCAAAAGTGCTAAATAGAAAAACTCCTTTTTTTTCTGGAGATTCGCCACTCAATTTTCGATGGTTTACTAATTGGCATTTTCTTTGCTTGACCAGACATCCCTCACTTCCAATTACAGCATACACTCCTTTCTCAATATCTTCTTTGATGTTACTCTTGAATATGTAATTTTGTAGAACTTCATATAGACAAACATTCTCAAGGTGACTGCTTCGATTTGGATAATATGTATCCAACATGTTGGTCTTCAAAATGTCGGTACTGTTTGGCTCCTTTTCCGCCAAATACTCAATTTCCCGGACAGGTTTTAGAACTCGATTTCGCGTTGCAGCAAGACCAAGACTCGCCCAAACGATACTCCTAGATTTGGCATAGAGACTTGCTGAAGACAAGCGGTCAGAACATTCGTAAGCTCCAATTTCTCGATGCGACAACATCTTTAAACTGAAACTGTACAACTTCTTGCTGAGGCTTTTTTCATGGGAAATATCCTCCCACATATCCTTCAATTCTGTCTTTTCTTTTTTGGTGATGTAAGATGTCACATACCGAGCCACAGCCATACAGTTGTCAGCCACAAACTGTATATCCATGTTAGCATTCCACATGGACAAAATCACTGGGTTGTAGTCGTTGATGTACTTGGACTCTTCGTTCCTTTTCAAATTGTATGTATTTTTGGGTGATTTCCTTGTCACATTATGTCACAGAGAAGACATCAAACTGTTCACTCTTCCTTTAGAAATCACCGGTCGTGGAAAGTTGAAACGACATTTGGTGTAGAACTTTTCCTTGTTTCTGAATTTACGACGACAGTACTTTCCACAACGATGGGTTTGGAAACGTAGAACTTGTTCTCTTAGGCTTTTCTTCTCCGTTGCGTTTGGAACAGCACACGTAGAATACTGTTCTATGAAATTCATCACTAAGTCATCCGGATCTGTTCCAAATTTAGGTGCATCCTTGATCCACAGCAACATATGTATATGAGGAGCACCTCTTGCTTGGTACTCCTTTCTCCAGAAGAAATCCAACACCTCTCCAAGAGGTGGATTCTTCTTATTTGTGATGAAAGACATCATAGCTTCAAATCTATGATTGAAGTACCTGCATACATTCACTGGATCCAAAGAACACAGTTCTCCAGGTGTCTTGAATTCAATGTTTTCAATATTTCCATTTGCCTCTCGTAGAAATTCAAGTAAGTCTTCCCAGCCATACTCGGCACAGCTCAGAGTGAGGAACCATGTTGGAGTTCCTAAGTTCCTCAGCATACATTTTAAATCACCATGACGACGGTACCAGTACTCATTAGTACCACGCTGACACGCCATGAGATTAATTAGGTGAGAATCCAAAATACTGTCTTGGACATTGACTTTATGCATAAAGTCACTTGCCGAGATGTTTCTCATCTGTATACCACTTTTCAAGATGTGGTTCACTGCATATGACAGTCCAGACAGATCGCTTTCAAACAGGAGATGAAACAAATAGGGAATGCATTGACGAAACCTAGGATCTTCTGCATACAATTGTAAAGTCCGGTATTCAGACGCAGGAATTTGATGAGGTCGCTCATCATATCTTCCTCCTTGACCTGTTGGAAATAGCTGTGGGAAACACCGAGCTTCCAAACTTTCCTCCCAAACACTAATGGGACTCCCTTTGGCTTGTTTCATTTGAAACAACTCAATAGCATTCCCCATGACTTCCTTGGAATGCAAAGGATGAACACTATAATGTTCATATATTTCTTCACTTTTAGAGGCCTCTACTTTATCAATTTGGCCAGCACACAAATCGCTATCCTCTTCATCACTTACTTCCTCTTCTGCAACATATACATTCTTATAGTACTTATTATTTTTCTTCAAATACAATGTTGCCTTTTTGACTTTCCTAACATCCACTAAATCTTGCCATATTTTCTTATTCTTTGTCGGAACCCCATTAACTAAGATAACCAGAGGTTCCTCTTCCACTTTTTCTACTCCAATTGTGTTAATGTTTTTGTTCACATCTAGAGGCAAATAAACAACCCTTCCCTTTAATCCTCTCTGTAAATGAGATGGAGGCAACTTCCCTGTCTTTGGCTCCATTCTTACAATAGCCTGAAAGGGATGGATACTTTGAATCAAAATAGATTCATAAGTATTTAAATCCTTCAATTCAGAAGGAATCTCAACCAATTCCAGATTATTATGAACCGCCCTAGCAGGCATCTGGTTTTGGTTTAATTTGTTACAACAATAAGTACACACACGTTGATCCAATCCCAAATCAAAATAATTTTCTACCATCAAGTATGTGGCAAAATTCTTCCATTCACTATTATTTTCCCTTTCACATTTTGCATATAAATCCACTAACTTAGTCTGATTCTTGTAATAAGTGCGTCGACAACACACACAAGTGAAATTAGGCCTCTAACTTGATTTCATCTGAAACGTGGCAATTTCCTTTTGAAATTTATCTGTACTGGAAACCTGTACATTATCTTCAACATTACCCTCTACTTCTGGGTCAATTTCAACATTCTCATCTTTACTTCCAAAGTAACAAAACTCAATTTCTTCACAAATATTCTTGACATCTATTTCAGAACCATGCAAAAGAGCAGCACATAATTGTTTAAGCATAATTGCTGGACTCCTAGCATGATACAACATTCTCACTAATTTCCTCACTTTATTATGATGCACTGCTAGCATCCTGAAATGATGAAAAACACTCTGGCATACTCTCCTGGAAAGACAAGCCAGTGAATGACCACGCAAACCTGTCATTTGTCTCACTCTGCAAGGATCTAATTCTTGCAACAACTTCATTTTCTGCTTCAAACTTTTCTTAGTAAATGTCCGTACAAAATCACAAAGCAAATTGATGGAATCCTGTCGCACACTGCAAATAGAACTACACTTCCAAATGTACACAGGACCTTTAGGACGTCTTTCTAAAACCTCATTACCTAACACCTCTTCTATCTCTGTTGTCACAAGTTGTTCTTTTTCAACTGGACAACCATCCTTCACTTCATAAGCTCGACCACTGGTGTCAACTGCAAACACCAAATCATTATCCTGAAAATAACTCTCCTCATTAAAAAATGCCTCACAACTTGAACTATGCATCCATTCTCCGGAATAAACTTCACAAAAGTTACTACGATTAACTACTCTCTTCCATCTACTATTTGATTTGAAATCAGAAATTTCCTTGTTTAGTGTCCTAATTCTATTGATTACCAAAATAAATAACTTTCGCTTAATTTCAAAAGCATGATCAATAATTTTCTCTACATTTTTCTTTTTCTTATAAAATGCCACTTTCTGTTGGCCTTTCTTAATGTTTTTTATTAAATTAACTATTATCCTGTTGCGGAACATTCGTTTTCGAATGTCCCTAAACTGTTGTTTCCTTCTACTATCATGCACAGAGTTATCTCTTGCTCTAGCAGTAAGATTTTTGATTGGTCTTTCCTTTCTATTTAAATTGCTTCTCTTTTTCGGGACTGAAACATTTTTTGTTGAAATACTTTTTTTACTACAAATATTTCTAATGAATGATTTTGTGCTCTTACCCGGAGCTTTCTTGGTGATTTCACAAGTTTTTGGGGGAGAGGACTGCTGCAATAATAGATCATCCTGCTGTCTTTGACGTTTTCTAGCCTTTCTAATTCGATTCTTAGTTGGCATTTTTCAAATTTTGAAATGATCTGCAGTTGAATCTGTGGAAAAATATAATAAAAAATGTTATTAACCACTATTACCAAACAGTAAATGAATAACAGTCATCAAAAACTTAACACCCTACTTATTATTTAACATAGCAAATCTTTTGCACCACCACTGCGTCACAAAAGTGACGCACAGTGGTACAAAACAGGCATACACCTATCATAAATCTCTCCCTAACATTTTAAATGATTGATTCAGGATCACGATAAGGTGTGGCCTATCTAGAGGTTTGTTTGGGCCCAGATCTTTGGACTGGGGTGAATGTGTGACATTGATCCACATTCGGTCCATCACCTGTTTTGTTTGTTTGAGGTGAGGCCAACACACGGTTGCAGATGAGATTTTCGCTTGTTGAAGAAAACAAAGGAGAAAATACATGTGAAGGCCTACCAATGAAGTAAGTCATGTCCACTTCACTGTTGAACAAAGGGCAGACCTCTTTTGAATCTGTGGTCAGACCTAAACGTCATCTGCACAATGTCATTCATATACTTAGGAAACACTAGTGATGTAATTGAAAAATGTGGAGTTTCTTTTCCTCATTTCAGAATTACATCACCTATGTTTCCTCATTGACTTAAAATGTCCTTAATACACATGAAAGCGTTTTTTTGATTGCCCTTGCACCATTTTTGGGTCATTTTTAACATGGCTATGTAACTCCCATAATCAAAATCTAAATTTGCCAAGCACAGGTGGGAGCATATTTACAAGAAACTTGCCCCATGCAGAAAGCTCTTCAATTTAAATGGGAAAAATAACATCATAGACACTCAAATGCCTTTTAAATATGCTCCAAACAACCTATGAAGCTCTAGTAGTACATATCCAGAAATGTAATTGTTTTCCAAAAAATTATTTGAACACAACATATAAATCAATTGTATACCTACATTCAAGATGAAATGACTGAAAATGTCCTTGAGACACATAAAAGCGTATTTTTTTGATTGCCCTTGCACCATCTTTGGGTCATTTTTAACATGGCTATGTAACTCCCATAATCAAAAACAAAATTTGCCAAGCACAGGTGGGAGCGTATTTACAGGAAAGTTGCCCAATGGAGAAAGGTCTTCAATTAAAATGGAAAAAATAACATCATAGACACACAAATGCCTTTTAAATATGCTCCAAACAACCTATAAAGCTCTAGCAGTACATATCCAGAAATGTAATTGATTTCAAAAAACGTTTTTGAACACAACATATAAATCAATTGTATACCTACATTCAAGAGGAAATGATTGAAAATGTCCTTAAGACACATGAAAACGTTTTTTTGAATGCCCTTGCACCATTTTTGGGACATTTTTAACATGGCTATGTAACTCCCATAATCAAAATCTAAATTTGCCAAGCACAGGTGGGAGCGTATTTACAAGAAACTTGCCCCATGAAGAACACTTTCCATTTAAAAAGGGAAAAATAACATCATAGACACGCAAATGCCTTATAAATATGGCCCAAACAACCTATGAAGCTCTAGCAGTACATATCCAGAAATGTATTTGATTTCAAAAAATCGTTTTTAAACACAACATATAAATCAATTGTATACCTACATTCAGTTGGAAATGACTGTAAATGTCCTTAAGACACATGAAAGCGTTTTTTTGAATGCCCTTACACCATTTTTGGGACATTTTTAACATGGCTAAGTAACTCCCATAATCAAAATCTAAATTTGCCAAGCACAGGTGGAAGCGTATTTACAAGAAACTAGCCCCATGAAGAAAGCTCTTCAATTAAAATGGGAACAATAACATCAGAGACACTCAAATGCCTTATAAATATGACCCAAACAACCTATGAAGCTCTAGCAGTACATATCCAGAAATGTAATTGATTTCAAAAAATCGTTTTTAAACACAGCATATAAATCAATTGTATACCTACATTCAAGAGGAAATGACTAAAAATGTCCTTAAAACACATGAAAGCGTTTTTTTGAATGCCCTTGCACCATTTTGGGGTCATTTTTAACATGGCTATGTAACTCCCATAATCAAAATCTAAATTTGCCAAGCACAGGTGGGAGCGTATTTACAAGAAACTTGCCCCATGGAGAAAGCTCTTCAATTAAAATGGGAACAATAACATCAGAGACACTCAAATGCCTTATAAATATGACCCAAACAACCTATGAAGCTCTAGCAGTACATATCCAGAAATGTAATTGTTTTCAAAAATCGTTTTTAAAGACAACATATCTGTTTCAGCTTACATGAGAGACCATGGAATGGGCTCCATGTACAACAATAACTTGTGTTACTGCATGCCAGATTGCTACACAAAATATGCAATTAAAATTTCTCAAAGAAACAAAATCTATTTGTATATCACTTGAGACAAAGCCACATTTTAAAAACACAGCTTTCTTCATAATTTTCTCCTTAAATCATACTATTCTCTATCTAAATTAAATAAATCTTTTCTCACCTTAGCAAATACTTTTTGAGTTTCAAAACAGTCTCCAAAATACACCAAATTGTCTTCAGCAGAACAAAGAGGATGCACTCCAGAGGCTGCAGCTATGGAAAGCACAGAAATGCTGATATTCATTACACATATCTCTCATATTAGCCAATCAAAACTCTTCCCTCACTTTTTTCAAATCAAAACCCTTCCCCCCTCTGCCCTCTCTGCCTTTTTTGCTTAGCAACCACCTCCTGAAAGACCTCTCATGTTTGCAGGTTCACACAACAATGTTTCAATTGAACTCTGAACTCTCAGTGCACCTGCATATCCAGTGCAATCTTTCATTAAATGTTTTTTCCTTGACCATTCAAATTACATCTTTCAAAGAACACATCCATGCACCCTAACTTTCTGTTTTCAGAAATGGAAATGCACCAATCACTGCTAATGAATCATTAGCACTGGAAATCCACAGTTTTTTTTCTTTACAAACTCCTACTGTTTCAACTGCCCTTTCATTACCACACTTCATCTGACTGCAGCACAACCTTCTCCCACCATGTTTAATGTCTGGATTGTTGGACATAGTTACATCCACTGGGCTCAAAGGTATGTTGAGAACAGAAATTTACCTAACCTCAGTTTACAAGATGTGGAAATTAAGTGGTTGGGCCAAAGAGGATTAAAATGTCACCAATTGATACCATTGGTGAAAACCTTTATGGATTTGCCAAAACCTGACCTGTTAATTGTGCACTGTGGAGGTAATGATTTGGGCACTTTGACTGGGGTAGGTCTGGAAATGCTTTTAAAGGACACCTTTGAGCAATTAATGGCACTTTTTCCTCAAACTGCCTTGGTATATTCCAATATATGCCAAAGACAGAAATGGAGGTGGCCCAACCAATTTTGTCCACAAATTGAGAAGTCGAGGAAGCATGTAAACAAATTTGTTTCAGCTTACATGAGAGACCATGGAATGGGCTCCATGTACAACAATAACTTGCGTTACTACATGCAAGATATCTACAGAGGAGATGGAGTTCACTTCTCAGATGAGGGCAACAGAATTTTCATTTTGAATTTAAGACTGTGCATAGGTACCTACTTATAAGTACCTAAATGTACCATAAACCCAAAAGCTCTTCTCAGAGCTACCCTACATCTGATCACTCACATTTATTATTTTTCTCTAACTTTTTTCTCTAATTTTCAACAAACTACGCTCCCCGGAGCGCTACCCGGTACGCGAACTGGAAGCTAACCGCGCAAAATTAAAAAAAAAAATGTTTTTTCCCCGCACATATGGTCCTCCTCAGCCACCCTCAGAAAACCTAGGGGGTCAAGATACATCTACCGTGTCCCCTTCTACCCATTCTGAACATTATTTGCCCTCCATCTTGTATCTTGATTCGACCAAAACACAAAAAGGTGGACTCCCGTTACGCTGCTGGTTCGCGGACCGGGACGTATACCGGGAAGCGGTCCAATAAAAAAGGTGGGAAAGTAATTCACAGAAAAACGACTGGAAACACTCTCACCAAATATACATTAGCTCATACTACATAACAATCCCATTCATTTTCACAAATTTGATTGAAATTCCATTTAGCCATTTAGCCTGTAGACCTCTCTAAATACCGTGAGGTAAATTACTTCACAAAACACATCTAATGTGTTGGAATTGACAACCAATGAAAATGTTACTTTCATTTTCTACTTTTATTACCTGACATTTGATTGGTTATATACCTGAATATATATAAAGGAAGAGAAGGAAACACAGCCATTTTGACTGCTACTTCTTGTTGTACATTACAATTCAATTATCACTAAACTCTTCAACTTGATTGTAAAGGTAAGTTGATATTTTTAAAACTGAAGTATATTGTGCACTATAAGTTAATATGGTAAACTTTTTCTGATAGTTATATACTATCCCTCTGTAGTAGTTATAGATTTAGAAAGACTTCTCTGTTATAGTTATGGATGGAGTTAGGCTTCTCTTGGTTAAATCACAGACACTTTTTTATATTCCTACTTCCACTCTGATACTATACACTGCCAAAAGATAAATTCACTGATAAAAACTGCCTATCTAAAATTAATCCCAACAGTGCCCTATCTCTACTAATATATATATTTTTTTATCCAAATTTCAGGCAAAATGGAAGGCGAACAAAAAATTGAATTTAACATTGTCATGCAAGAGAGCAGCCAAGAAAACATTAATGAATTTATGGATGAAAATAGAGACCAGGAACTACTGCAATGTGTGGAGGCAGTAGATAACCTACTTAAAAATGAGGACATTTTATACCCTCAAAGACTTCAAAGTATATTCAATGAGAATTATGAAATTTCTGACACTGAAATGTTAGAAAGTTTAATAAATTATGAAACACAAACACAATAAAAAAAATGCTTAAAAAATAAAGAAAATAAAAAATAATCAACAAAAACAACAAACAATTAACATGCAGTATTTGAAAAGTCTATCATTCTTTTTTCCTTATAGTACGCTGCCCAGAACGCTTTCCGGTTCGCGGACTGGGCGCTCCCCACGCAAAAACAAAAAAAAAATTATTTTTTTTTGCCCTGCTGGGCCCTTTTAAAACCTCCACATAAAACCTAGGGGGTCAACGAGGATCTACTATGCCCCCTTATGGTAATTTCCCCCTTTGTTTGGGCCTCCTCTTGTCTCTCGATTAAGCCTGGGCGTAGTTCGCGTAGCCGCACTCCGCGGAGCTACGCGAAGATGCACTTGTACTCAGCGAACTACGCATAGCTCCGCGAGCATGCGTAGTAGCTTGCTTGACCCGTTCGCGAGCCATTTTTCGTCTTCGGGAGCGCCGTGGAACTCTGGAACCTGCTCGACACCACATCTCCACGTCGCCTTCCTCACGGAAACATGGATGAACGCCTCCTCAGCGCCCGACATTGCCGTCGCCATCCCGGACGGATACAAGATCACCCAGAGAGACCGCATCAACGAGACAGGAGGAGGCATTGCCATCGTCCACAAGAACACCATCCGCATCACGACCAACTCAGACGACACCCTCACAGCCGCTTAACATCTTCACTTCCAGATACACACCGACCCCAAGACCACACTCAGAGGCACCCTCATCTACAGACCCCCAGGACCTCGCACACAATTCAGCAAAGACATCGCAGACTTCATCAGCCCGCACGCCCTCGCCTCCGCTGACTACATCCTCCTAGGGAACCTCAACTTCCACCTGGAGAACAACCAGCCGACTGGACTACGGAAACACCCTCTATACCGGAACCACAGCCAAACTCCAGAAAAGACTCTAACACATCCAGAACGCCTCCGCACGACTCATCTTGGACATCCCCCGACACATCTCCGGACACCTGAGAGACCTTCACTGGCTCCCCGTCAGCAAGAGAATCACGTTCCAACTTCTCACCCACGCACACAAGGCCCTCCACGACCTGGGCCCCAGGTACCTCAACAACCGCCTGACCTTCTACACTCCCACCCGCCAGCTACGATCGACCAGCCACGCCCTCGCCGCCGTGCCACGCATCCGAAGATCCACCATGGGAGGAAGATCCTTCTCCTACCTGGCAGCCAAGACTTGGAACTCCCTCCCCATCCAGCTCCGCCCGACCCAAGACCACCTCTGCTTCAGGAAGCAACTCAAGACATGGCTGTTCGAGCAGTAGCGGACCCCCCTCCCCCAAGCGCCTTGAGACCCTCTGGGTGAGTAGCGCGCTATACAAATATCCTGATTGATTGATTGATTGATTGCCTGCATGCTCGGGATGTGTAGCGCACGAAGTTACCCATGAGGTTTGTCCCGTCCGCTCGCGTCCCCTTATTTCCGGTCACTACTAACGTGTTCACGAGTTATTCTGTGCCAGATTGCAGTTTCTGCGTGTTCGGCAACTCGATCTTACCGACAAGCATCCTCGCGCACGCGAAAATGCTATTGAGCGTGCGAGAACTACGCTACGCAGCAGTTTGCGGAGTATTCGACAACTTCGCGTTCTCCGCGGAGCGCGGAGTTGCCGAAACTCCGCAAACTCCGCGAACGGAGCGTAGTTCTTCGCCCAGGGTTACTCTCGATCCTACCGAGAGACAAGATGGCGGCCGCTCCGGACTGTTTAGAATGTTGACAGACACCGGAGAGCCAATCAGCTTCGCATCGCAAAGCTCCGTTACACGAAAAGTACGCGAACCGGAGCGCTACCCGGAGCGCTGTTACAGATATATATCTTATTTTGAACGTTAATTTCTCAAAATCCACTAAAGCACATATATTGAGACCTAGCAAAGGCACATCGGGCTAACAGTCCCTACAATTTTGCCAAGTTTCGTGCAAATCCATTCAGCCGTTCGGGCTAAAAGTGAGGCCAACCGCCCTATGGAAAAATGAATGGGAAAAACGCATTTTGGGACCCCCCTTTTTTCTCAGCCCCCCTTGACGAAACCCCCCAAATTTTCAGGGGCTGCTCAGAAACAAAATGTGCCATTTTCCTGAAAATTTCAGCCAATTCCGTCCACAAACGCCAAAGTTATTAGACATAGAATTTTCAAAAATCCCATAGGGAAAAAATCCTAACTATATATACCTACTGGCGACCGCCAGTAGGTTATATATATATATATATATATATATATATATATATATATATATATATATATATATATACGGTGCGCGTATGGTGAGCGCATATAGATATATAATTTGCTCAAATTCAATTTTCTAAAGAACAACTTGAGGGATTTTCACCAAATATAGAAAAGGCACTACTGCATACCTGTCCCTACCATTTTGCCAAGTTTGGTGTATGTCCGTTCAGCCGTTTGGGCTGTAGCCGTGTCTAAAGGTCCCATAGAAAATGCCATTTGAATAATGTCAAATTAAATTTTCTCAAAAACTACTGGAGGGATTTACACCAAAAATACAAAAGGCACTGCTGCATAACAATCCCTACCATTTTGCCAAATCTGGTGTAATTCCGTTCAGCCGTTCGAGCTGTAGCCTTGTCAGAATGTCCCTATGGAAATTAACATGGGAAAAACACGTTTTGGGACCCCCCTTTTTCCTTGGCCCCCCCTGGACGAATCCCCCCGAAACTTTCAGTGAAGGAGCGGAGCACAATGAGGCAAATTTAAGGAAAATTACAGGCAGATCCCTCAATCGGTGCCAAAGTTATTCCCAATTGAATGTTCGGAATTTCCTATGGCAACTAGGTCCCAACTATATATACCTACTGGTGACCGCCAGTAGGTAATATATATATGTGAACAAGGCTCCGTTGAGCCGAAACGTCTTTGACTGTACCTCTGCAATAAAGGAAGCAAAAGCCTATCTGGTCCGCGTCCGAGTTTCCTTTTGCTGGCTAGCGGGATTCGTTGCAGCGCAATTAGAAAGCGGAATACGTAATATATATATATATATATATATATATATATATATATATATATATATATATATATATATATATATATATATATATATATATATATATATATATATATATATATTCACGCTCCTGAGGTTACCACACTAGCGGGAAAGCACTCCAACAGCAGGAAGGTTTACCTCATAACCTTTTAATCTTAGGTACAGGCGAGTAAACATGCAGGTAATTTCAGCAGTTACAACGCTTGGCCTGACGCGTTTCGAGTGTCTCTTCATCAGAGGCTTGGCGAGGATAGCGTGCTGCGGTGGACCCGCCCCCATTGATATGCTCGCTCCATATCGGTGCATTCTGGGAAGCAAAGTCCGTCATTCCATCATAGATTCAATGCACTTTACTTTGCTGCTGTAGTAAGGCTCTGGATGAGCCCCCCCGCTTGTCCGCTCGCCTTTATCCTTCGCCTACTGTTCCGCCATAGGAAAGGAGTATCCACATCCTCGGCAGTTCCCAGGTTTCACAGGGTGGTGCTTTCCCAACGGCCGGGCTGCCGCTATTAAATTCACGCTCCTGAGGTTACCACACTAGCGGGAAAGCACTCCAACAGCAGGAAGGTTTACCTCATAACCTTTTAATCTTAGGTACAGGCGAGTAAACATGCAGGTAATTTAAGCAGTTCCAACGCTTGGCCTGACGCGTTTCGAGTGTCTCTTCATCAGAGGCTTGGCGAGGATAGCGTGCGGCGGTGGACCCGCCCCCATTGATATTCTCGCTCCATATCGGTGCATTCTGGGAAGCAAAGTCCGTCATTCCATCATAGATTCAATGCACTTTACTTTGCTGCTGTAGTAAGGCTCTGGATGAGCCCCCCGCTTGTCCGCTCGCCTTTATCCTTCGCCTACTGTTCCGCCATAGGAAAGGAGTATACACATCCTCGGCATGTCCCAGGTTTCACAGGGTGGTGCTTTCCCAACGGCCGGGCTGCCGCTATTAAATTCATGCTCCTGAGGTTACCACACTAGCGGGAAAGCACTCCAACAGCAGGAAGATTTACCTCATAACCTTTTAATCTTAGGTACAGGCGAGTAAACATGCAGGTAATTTAAGCAGTTCCAACGCTTGGCCTGACGCGTTTCGAGTGTCTCTTCATCAGAGGCTTGGCGAGGATAGCGTGCTGCGTTGGACCCGCCCCCATTGATATGCTCGCTCCATATCGGTGCATTCTGGGAAGCAAAGTCCGTCATTCCATCGTAGATTCAATGCACTTTACTTTGCTGCTGTAGTAAGGCTCTGGATGAGCCCCCCGCTTGTCCGCTCGCCTTTATCCTTCGCCTACTGTTCCGCCATAGGAAAGGAGTATACACATCCTTGGCAGTTCCCAGGTTTCACAGGGTGGTGCTTTCCCAACGGCCGGGCTGCCGCTATTAAATTCACGCTCCTGAGGTTACCACACTAGCGGGAAAGCACTCCAACAGCAGGAAGGTTTACCTCATAACCTTTTAATCTTAGGTACAGGCGAGTAAACATGCAGGTAATTTAAGCAGTTCCAACGCTTGGCCTGACGCGTTTCGAGTGTCTCTTCATCAGAGGCTTGGCAAGGATAGCGTGCTGCGGTGGACCCGCCCCCATTGATATGCTCGCTCCATATCGGTGCATTCTGGGAAGCAAAGTCCGTCATTCCATCATAGAATCAATGCACTTCACTTTGCTGCTGTAGTAAGGCTCTGGATGAGCCCCCCCGCTTGTCCGCTCACCTTTATCCTTCGCCTACTGTTCCGCCATAGGAAAGGAGTATCCACATGCTCCGCAGTTCCCAGGTTTCACAGGGTGGTGCTTTCCCAACGGCCGGGCTGCTGCTATTAAATTCACGCTCCTGAGGTTACCACACTAGCGGGAAAGCACTCCAACAGCAGGAAGGTTTACCTCATAACCTTTTAATCTTAGGTACAGGCGAGTAAACATGCAGGTAATTTAAGCAGTTCCAACGCTTGGCCTGACGCGTTTCGAGTGTCTCTTCATCAGAGGCTTGGCGAGGATAGCGTGCTGCGGTGGACCCGCCCCCATTGATATGCTCGCTCCATATCGGTGCATTCTGGGTAGCAAAGTCCGTCATTCCATCATAGATTCAATGCACTTTACTTTGCTGCTGTAGTAAGGCTCTGGATGAGCCCCCCCGCTTGTCCGCTCGCCTTTATCCTTCGTCTACTGTTCCGCCATAGGAAAGGAGTATCCACATCCTCGGCAGTTCCCAGGTTTCACAGGGTGGTGCTTTCCCAACGGCCGGGCTGCCGCTATTAAATTCACGCTCCTGAGGTTACCACACTAGCGGGAAAGCACTCCAACAGCAGGAAGGTTTACCTCATAACCTTTTAATCTAAGGTACAGGCGAGATTTAAGCAGTTCCAACGCTTGGCCTGACGGGTTTCGAGTGTCTCTTCATCAGAGGCTTGGCGAGGATAGCGTGCTGCGGTGGAAAAGGTTATGAGGTAAACCTTACTGCTGTTGGAGTGCTTTCCCGCTAGTGTGGTAACCTCAGGAGCGTGAATTTAATAGCGGCAGCCCGGCCGTTGGGAGAGCACCACCCTGTGAAACCTGGGAACTGCCGAGGATGTGGATACTCCTTTCCTATGGCGGAACAGTAGGCGAAGGATAAAGGCGAGCGGACAAGCGGGGGGGCTCATCCAGAGCCTTACTACAGCAGCAAAGTAAAGTGCATTGAATCTATGATGGAATGACGGACTTTGCTTCCCAGAATGCACCGATATGGAGCGAGCATATCAATGGGGGTGGGTCCACCGCAGCACGCTATCCTCGCCAAGCCTCTGATGAAGAGACACTCGAAACGCGTCAGGCCAAGCGTTGGAACTGCTTAAATTACCTGCATGTTTACTCGCCTGTACCTAAGATTAAAAGGTTATGAGGTAAACCTTCCTGCTGTTGGAGTGCTTTCCCGCTAGTGTGGTAACCTCAGGAGCGTGAATTTAATAGCGGCAGCCCGGCCGTTGGGAGAGCACCACCCTGTGAAACCTGGGAACTGCCGAGGATGTGGATACTCCTTTCCTATGTCGGAACAGTAGGCGAAGGATAAAGGCGAGCGGACAAGCGGGGGGGCTCATCCAGAGCCTTACTACAGCAGCAAAGTAAAGTGCATTGAATCTATGATGGAATGACGGACTTTGCTTCCCAGAATGCACCGATATGGAGCGAGCATATCAATGGGGGCGGGTCCACCGCAGCACGCTATCCTCGCCAAGCCTCTGATGAAGAGACACTCGAAACGCGTCAGGCCAAGCGTTGGAACTGCTTAAATTACCTGCATGTTTACTCGCCTGTACCTAAGATTAAAAGGTTATGAGGTAAACCTTCCTGCTGTTGGAGTGCTTTCCCGCTAGTGTGGTAACCTCAGGAGCGTGAATATATATATATACATATATATATATATATAATCGCAACTTGCCTCGTCGCAGGGGGAGCACAAACAAGCTGGTGCCAAGCCACAGGACCAAGGCAGGATCCCGTAAATTATCAACTCAAGTTCAACAAATGATGGCACTCCACTCAGGAACACTTTTAAAAAGCATTTAATTCAGGCTGTGCAGACCTACGCGTTTTGAACGTAGCGTTCTTGATCACGGTAAAAGTTTGAACAAAAAGTCCTTTTTCACTTTTGCCATATATACACACATTACATCCTATGCATTATGGGCATTGTAGTTAAATTATAATCATTTAACTTTTACTCAACATTTCCTATCTATTTTGATGAAATGCGGAAATGACAATGATTTCTATAAATCTATAGTGTTTCTCTGTTTGTTTATGGGGCTGAGTGCCCATTTGATGTCATACATAGGGTGTTGATTTCAGCATTTTGTGTGATGGTGAAATTTATATCCAAGTGTATGTGGCTTTAGCAGTGGAGAATGCATCCTATGTGCTGTTATAAATAATACAGTGTTGTTCGCGAAGTGTATTCGCTTTTATGTGTATGCAACTACTGTTATTTAGCAAGAGAGGGGATAGCTATTCCGTGTTTCTAGGGCTGAGTGCCCTGGCCACCGCTATTAACTTGCCACTAGTACTTAGATATGTATGATTACTTTGTTGTAATATTCTTAATTTTCAGAAAACAAGACATGTTTCTTGTGTTACAAGCGTCAATTATAAATGAACATGAAGTTCTGCATCTGCATTCAGTCCCATCGGTTGTGTGGTCTGGAATTTCATAATTAATTTTGATTCTAGTCTTCTTAGTTGCAATTTTCTATCTCCTCCACGTTCGTTCCGAGGGATTGCAGCTAAGCCAGAGTATGTCTTGTTTGTCCAAGTGTACCTGGGGTGGCTCATCATATGTTTAGCCATGGCATAGGCAGGGTCCTTTTTCTGTATAGCCCTGGTGTGTTCCAAAATCCGTTTTTTCAGAGGGCATGTCGTGCTCCCTATATACGTTTTTCCACATTGGCATTGTAATAAGTAAACTGCAAATGGAGTTTCACGTGTCATTTGCTGTTTTATTTCAAATTTTCTGCCCGATGAGTAGGCTTTTGAGATTTTTGCCAATCTGTTGTTTAAAAGTGTTCCTGAGTGGAGTGCCATCATTTGTTGAACCTTGCGTTGATATATATATATATATATATATATATACATATTTCCACAAGACGACCCAGATTGCGGGAGTCTGTGGCCCGTTGACAGGTGGTGAGTCCCGCCGGGCAGGTCTACCGGCAATATTTAATCTACACTGACTTCTTCTTCAAAGAAGGACTTACTCTCAACAGGTAAACCAATGGTTTATTCAGGTAGGTTACACATTTCGACAGACAAGCTGTCTTGATTACACAGTGTTACACAAAGTGAGGAGGCATTACATAGATGCTGACATAAATGACGGACTCAAATTGAACACGTGGTTGAAGTTACCACAACGGCCATTTATTAGTATGGAAAAACTGATTTGTAAACATAATGCTCACAAGTGTTACTACACCTTTCGACATACAAATTATAAATTATGATTGTGCGCATTATTACACCAATGTAAACTATCATTTTCCTAGCTGGCATACCACATATTTGGTTACGGTCCCGAATGCAAATACATTACGGGTGTCTATTGTATGATCTATGTGTTGCTGTATTGCGGAATGCATCGGTATTGTGTCATGTGTACTAGCATGGAGATTCAGTGTCCAAGCGTGTATGCAACATGCTGTTCAGGGGAGCCAGTATTCCATATGTCACTAAAGAGTTAAATGGTCCGGTAGTGGGTTTTTTCAAGCAACGGTTACGCCTGAAAAAACACCTGTTAAACATGCATGGAAATCCAATTCCAAACTATGTTCACACCAAAGTGGTGACAGAGTGAGGCATGATAGCATGAATTATACATTGTGATGTATGCACCGCAATGGTTATAATGCACGTATATACAATCTACTGACAACATACCGGCAGCCAAATTACCGCAAATGACCAGAACATATAAAACGTGTATGAACCAAAGTGGTTGATGATATATTTTCAATGCAGGGAGGCATACCCCAAAGAATAATTCAGCAAACATTAAGACATGAGCATTATAGAGCGAAAGTCAAAAACTGATGTGGCTCATACTGTCAGCCTTGAAGATGTCAACACAAACAGACCTCCTAAAAAAGAAGAAAAAGAAAGTGCCAAAAGTGAACGAAATCGTTATGATAGAATACACAATTGATATAAGTTTTATCTGAGGTGGACCCACAGGACGGTAAAGCAAAGGCTAGGGAGGCCGGGACGGATGAGACAGTCCGCAGACGGAACGACCCTTCCTTTCCTCCTGTGCAAACAGAAAAGAGAGAAGTGATGTTAAAATCTCAATTAGACATACTATTTACAGCATAGTAGGTGCTAAGAATTAAAAGTTGTACTTTGTCAGCATGGTACAAATATTACAGAAAAGATTCAAACCTATATGAAACAGGTAAGGACAAATGTCAATCATTTAATAAGTGTTAGCTCAATTACTCGTCCAGGTTATGGCATTTGGGGTACTTGGTTTCGAGTTTGAATATACACTTAGATTCATGTTTCCAAAGTAGCAAGATTCTGTTGCCACCTCTTGGGCCAGTATGAACTTGCTGTAACACAAAATAACTCAAAAGTGAACTGTTGGACACATGGAATAAGTCAAAATGTCTGGCAATGGGGTAGTGATTATCTTTTTTATTTATGGCATGCATGTGTTGTAGCACTCTCTTCTTTGCCATAAATGTGGTGCTACCCACATACCACAATTTGCACAGACATACTAGCAAGTATATCTCAGTTTAGGAGTAGTAAAGTTAGGAGTCTTTACGACTCCTAAACTGAGAAAAATCCTTACTTTAAGACTTTCGGTATTCACAGAAGGCATTTAGGAGTCCTAAAGTTAGGACTCCTAACTTCTGTGAATACCGAAATGAGTAAGTGCCTTCCGTGAATACCAAAATGAGTAAGTGCCTTCTTTGAATACCAAAATGGTAGTAAGTTTAGGATTTTGTCTTAAATTAGTTCTGTGAATCGGGCCCTATAATATTAAGATAATGCAATGAAAAGTATAAACTAACAACTGACATAATTAACCATCAAATATTTAAATACCTTAAAATAAAAAGGCCTACCATTACATTTAAATGATTTATGGATGAATTACTGTCTCCCCATTTCCCTATAACCCAACTACCTGTTGCTAAATTTAGGATGACTAATTAAATTTAAAAATAAATTAGCAAAAAAGTTCAAATTAAACTATATTTTTCAAACTAAATAAGATTTATACTACCAATATAACCACCTAAACTAATATACTAACTAAAACACATTAAATATTAAAAAACAATATTGTTTACCATTATGTTAATGAAAACAATATTAAAACACAATATTTTCAATAATATGTCTTACCAAAAAAAAAAGTATTCTTGGCAACGATATTCTGTATAATATTTTTGTAGTAATGGTAATTTTTTGATGGTATTTGTGTATCACAATATTTTCAACTCAATCTTTTTTACAAATACCCTATGGCTTTACTTTCCAGTTTTTCAATGAGACAATTTGAAATGCTGCCAATACCATTGAGACACTTATCTTGTTCTTACTAGTTACTCAAACATTGTTAATCTTGGCTCATGGATATCAATATTATTATGCAGATTTGGCTGATGTTCATGACCTTATTTAGAAGACAGAGCAGAACTAGCAAGCATTAGTAAAACCAATAGGTTTGACTATGCAAGAGCAAGAGCTGTTGTGCAACATGACTTATAGGAAGAATTTAAAAAGCACTATGATGCGTCCAGCATTGACTGCTTCATATCACTTTTTTTTCCCTTTAAGCCATGTTGCGCAGTAACCTGCGATGCTGTGCAATGGATCTAGCAAAAGTGCAGGGAGTTGGGGGGTAAAGCAAGACTTTGGATGGGAAACACAACATGAGTGGGAGGAAAGTGAGAGGAGGTCAGGGAGGGTGGGGGAAATACAAACAGAGCAGAGAGAGTGGCAGAAACCTGAGGAGAGTGTGGAGGGTGTGGAAAACATAATGAAAGCAGGATGAGGTCAGGGGATTTGGACTACCAATAGTTTTAATAAATACAACAGTCGGGGCTGCGTATCGGAGGAGGGTGCACCATGCTGAACAGGGGGTTTCTCTGCAGACTTGCTCTTAAGACAGCAGATAATATGAATGATTCACTCCAGGCTCCTTCTGTCTGCCCTCCGAACAGTGGGCTGGGCTGTGGTATGTGCAGTGGGCATCGCCTCTTGCATCTGAGCACAGACATCATTTTTCATCTGGGGGACAGTAACAGAATGATCACAGTATGACTGGACCAGCAGCCAGTCTACCTTTGTCTGTCCCTTTCCTGTGTGCACACACAACCCTCCCAGCAAGGAGTACACTCATGTACTCTCGTGCAATACTGCACACGCACAATCATTATCACTGACACATGTACACAGACGTACATGGCATTTTGTTGGAACACAAGGGAGTTAAGAAATAAATGCATAGAGAGGGGCTAGGGAAACGCAAAGAGGGTCAGGAGGGCGGGAGAAATGTAAGGCGAGCAGGCAGCGTGGGGGTAATGCAACAAGAGCAGGAGGAGTGCAAGGTGTGGAGACCATACAGTGCCATCCACTCTTATCATGTGCATGGCCAAAAGTAAAAAAAAAAAGATTACCTGGAACAGCATGCAGTCGGTGGAGAGACACTGGCTGTAAACAGGAAACTGTGCTAGGCCCATGCTCCATGGCAGACACAGAAGCCCTGGAAGAATGCAGAAGGAGGTGAACAGCTGGCAGGAGGTGTGACCAGTAAGAAAATGAGAGCGATGTGGAAGCCAACCAATGGTAAGTAGTGGGTTGGTTCTAAGCCCATTTTCAAGGTCTTTCGTATTTGCAATAGCTTTTGCTGACAGTACATATGCGCTGTCGGCGAATCCTAATAATGTGCCATCACTGTGTTGCTTTAGACTCGTTTACTAATAGCACCTGCTCATGTTTTGTGCCCACTTCTACCCATCGCAAAATATGGAAAATATGGAAATATGCTGCAAATTTGGTTCTACATCTTTTTTTGTTTATTTTATTTCAGTTTCAAGCAGGCAAAACAGAAACTAATGAGTGTTTCAGCACTCAGGGGCATAGTTATCAGAGTGTTGTGTCACCCTTGCATCACGCAAGGGGGGCGCACGGGCGAAGCATTACTAAAATACGACTTTTCAAGCCACGCAATGCCATCTTGCATGGCCCAGCATCTGATAAATAAGGAGTAATGCAACGCAGCGCAAATGCGTTTCATTACTCCGCCCCATGAAGGAGCTCGATGAGTGGACCATGAGTGTTCCCACAAATCCACCCATGCATTTTGGTGCATTCCAAGATTTAACAACACTGGTAAACCTGGGAATGTGTCAAAATGCTAAGCCCCAGGGGAGGCGCAAACAGGAGAAATATCTGTATTTCTTCTCGTCGTTTCCTCTTTCTAAGTCTGCAGCACACTTAGAAAGAGGAAATTGCCTCTGAAGGTTGTTTTTGTGCAGAAAGGTCCTGCACATGAACAATCCTGCCTACAATGCAGGCACTGTTGCGCCACGGTGCCAGAATGTCTGCGTTGGTGCTAGGTAGCCAAAAGAGCACCAGCACAAGCATAGGACAAGAATGCGCAGTATGTTAAATATGGCTCACTCCTACACTTTCCCTTTCATGCAGCGCAGCTAGGTGACTTGCTGAGCTGCGTGAAAGTTTAATAAATCCGCCCCTCAGTTTTTACAGTGGATTTCTTAGGAGGCCTTAAACTCACAGAGGAACTTTAAAACAGAAGCAAAAAAAAATCTCCATATTCTTGAGGTATTGGAGGTCTTTTGTCCTCCTGGCCAAGTTAGCTGTCACATTTAAACCATTACAGGAGAAAAATGATGAACTGGAAACAATTCTGAATAATTTTGAAGGACTTAGCTATTTTTAGTACTTCAAACTTGTAGCAGAGCTGTTAAATTGTAGCTTGTTAAAATATAGAAACTGTTTTCAATCAAGGCGCAAAGGCACTGACACCCAGCCAGAAAATGAACTACAATCTTTTGCCAGTGAATTCCAGACAGAGTTATGTCAAGCTAAGCTTGGAAAACTGTCTACATTAGCGGTTAATTTCACCTAATTCATTCCTTTTATCACTACTATATACCTACCATATGACCAGAAGGATTGCATTGCAATCTTGTGTATGCTTTGAAGTGACTAGTCAATCGTGACGTGATGTCTGTTACTGAGTGCAGCTCAAGTGACATGAGAGCTGCGAAGTTTTAAATGCCCCCGAGATTAGAAAGAGTTAAAGTGTGAATACCACTTTTTTTTGCATGCAACAGATATTCGTTCATTTTCTTTAGCGGCCTCTGAAATGATCCTTAAGATCTAAACAACTCTTTAAATTAAGAAACTGTTTAGATACATATATATAGTCAACACCAAGGATATATTTCACAGGCTGAAATTATTGTTCTTATTGTTCCTTTTTGTGCTTTTGCCAGGGAGGCTAGGGGTATATTTACTCAAGTTTTGTGTATGTCCTTGCATTGTGCAACACAACACAAAATGTAGAAAAGATTAAGGGCCACATTTACTAAGCTCTTGTGTTGCCCATGCGTCATGCAAGGTGAACGCAAAGTCTTAAGTGAGATTTACTAAGCCTCACAAAGCCACCTTCAGTGGTTTTATGGACTTAGTAAATCTAGAATTACACAAGGAAGTGCAAATCGCTGCCTAGCGTTACTCTGTGTTGCGAAGGCGTCCCATGGGTGGAACATGGGCGTTCCCTTGCATCCACCCGTAGATTATGATGCAAACCCAGATTTATTAAGGGTAGTAAGCCTGGGATTGTGTACAAATGGCATGCCTTCCCGACAGAGGCATAACAAGGAGAAATATTTTAATTTCTACTCGTTATTTCCTCTTTCTATGAGTGCTGCATTTTGCAGCACACATAGAAAAAGGATAATGATGCTAAGGATTGTTTTTGTGCAGGAAGGTGTACCTTCATGCAATAGAACAACCCTGCCTGTAATGCAGGCACCCTTACACCATACGAAAGAGGCCTGCGTTGGTGCTAGTCAGCACTTAGTAGCATCTCTTAGTAGAGATGGTGAATTCCTGCTGTCTCCCTGTCACGCAGGCCAGCAAGATGCCTTGCTGCATTGTGTTGTGTGACATTTTGATAAATCTGCCCAAATATGCACTGCACATGTGGTGACCAATACAACTATTAGCAAATATACATATGTGTAATTTTCTCCCTGTTGTAAATTACACTTATAACGTCAACATGGTGTACTCATTGCCAGCATTTGCAGTAGTGATTCAAAGAATCAGGATTTGAGTGACATTCATGCACTACATTCCACCTATCTCTTTTAAAAATCCACCAGTACGGGGAACTTTCCAAAGTTGTACATTTAGGGTTGGGATGATCTGCATTAGCCAAAGGGTGCTGGCGATCCATAGGATTGAGTGCGGCAAAGCAGTAGTAGGGAGACTGGAAATCAATCCCTTAGATATCCTAAAAAAAACATATTTGCAATAAAACATGCATTTAGGGTCTTTGTCTCCATTTGCATCACGTTATTGTGCTCGCAGAGTCTGACTGGCAAATAAAGCAATCAGGCTGGTCTGACCGATTCTTTGTGTGGCTGGTTTTTTAGCAGTTTGTAGGTTGATTTTATGGCAAGTTGATTCCCCTTTTTTATTAAAACACATTTGTCTGCAGCAGCTCATTCCATGCAGTCTTCCACATATTACAAAATAACTATACATTGTCTCTTTGCAAGTTCAAAACTGTCCTGATCTGCAAATGTGGTCCGATACTTTAGCTATCTGGTTCCCTACTAAGGGCAACTTATAGTTTGGTGCCGGGGCATATTTTTTGTCCCAGTCTGACCCTTGGTGCTCAATATTTTTGTTAGTATTTGTTTATATTTGAATCCCTTTGTGCTGTGTTTTTCATATCGTATACAGCAAAATGATTCATCTTTCACTCCAAACTCTTATTACAGAAATCCCTAACAACCATTTTTTAACAAACAACCTTATGCTCAGCCTAAATTAAAACAATGTATATTCTTATTCTAAAATACTTTTTTTCTTAATACCCTGTATTTCAACCCAGTTATCATCCTCTACTCTCACCAGGTTTCATTTGAAATCTTAAGTCATACTTTTGATCAATATTCACACTTATCAACAAAATGGCACAATGAACAAAACTGGGAAATGGGCCAAAATCAATCTCAGTCCTGAAATGTTCTTTTTTCAGTATGGACAAGCAAAAGCTTTCTCTTATCTGAATGCCAGGTGAAAACTCACTCAGTGTGTAACTTATGGAGCCAGGGAAGTTTGAGCTAAAAGAAAAGGTGCTGCAAATCAATATATTTGACTCTGAAACGCATGAGCTCTTTCTTCTATTGAACATGAAAGGAAAGCCGGTTTTAGGAATAAAGACACCATAGTGTTGATTCCACCTCATGCATCTTTAATCCATCAACGACAATCCCTGCTTTGTTATGGCACTCTTGCAGACTCTTTTTTATCAATGCTTCCTCCCTTTGTTGCTGTTTTTCCATCTAATCGCTTCCTCCTTCTGTCCCCCTTTGTGATTTTCTCTCTCTTGCTTTGGCTCAAACACTCAACTCCATGTCAGGAACTATATTTGTTTGGGTCATCCTCCATCAGATTCCTGTATTACTTTTTACCCTGTGATTCTGAGCTGTCGGCATACTTGATGTGCTTTTGTTTCATTTTATCTTTACAAATACCTGCTCTGTTATGTAAAGTAAGAACCGTGCACCAGGATATTCATAGGGGTTATAAAGAAGGTCTTATTTACTGGGCACGAGAACCAAGGGGGTCATTACGTTGGCGGAGGGACTTCAGTCCTTCCACCTTCATGTCGGGGAGTCGGACCGCTGCCTACAAGGCGGCGGTCCCACAGGGGGTATTACGAAGAGACCTCCACTGTGGCATATTTAACATTGCAGCGGGTGCTGCTAGCTGCAGCACCCGCTGCAATGTTAAAAATGCACTGTTTACTCAACGTGGCAGGCATCATGCACATGGTGCAGGGAAATGTAGGGGGGCACCATAGCTGCCCCCCAGTGCTCTTTCCCCTGGCTTACAGATGAAGGGGAGCCCTCTATGGGTCCCCGTTTCATGACAGGTTGAGTGCCACGAAAAGCCCGTCAGAAAAGGGATATAATAATTCAGATGCGGTGCGTGACAGGCACCGCTACCATGCTGGGCAATGGGGCTGCTCCAACAAGCAGTTAGAAAATTACCGCCTGTCGGAACAGTGCGGTAGGTCTTTCCAACCGCCACGTTTCCGCACACCCTGGTGATCTGGCAGGTGGAAAACTGCAGTACAATGGCGGAGGGCCCGCCACCCACAGGCTGGTTGTGGCGGGCCTTTCACCAACGTAATCAGGCCCCAAATTCAAAATGTTAACAACTATAATGTTGAGTTCTTCTCAAGCTCATAGGAGTAAAACACAGTTTATTGTATTTATTATATATTATTTTTTATGTGGGGATTTCATACATACTGCTTTGCCACAGCTTCAGAGCTCTAAATATAGGAGAGAATGAGCAAAGGGAGAAGAAAATTGTGTAAGAGTCCTATGTCCTGACCGGATCATTTACTATTTTGAAAAGATAGCTTATAGTCCACTTTGCAACTTCAGAAAGTTGTATACAAGCTGAAGGAGTGAATATTAGTGAATATCAGACTCAGTATAGTTTAACATTAGAAATGTAGACAATAATAAACCTCAGTTGATGATGAGTTGAGGCTGATCCAACTGTGGGACATCCATAGCTGAACACGTAAAAAAAAATCTGTTACTATTTGTTAATTGCAAGATCCAGCCTGTAGCCTTAGTTGAGGATCATGGGTATGAATGTGGGTTTCGTTGTAGAGGGACCAAGAACCGTTGACAAGTAGAACAATATTTACACATAAAAAAAAGAAAAAAAAGAATCTGCCGGCCAGGTAATAGGAGGCAGACTACTGTCTTATTATAAATTATCATAGAACTCCTAGGCTCCCTAATCAGGGAGACTCAAATGCAACCTAGTATTAGAAAAGACAATATACCTTTAAGCAAAAAAAAATAACAATATAATAGATATAGAACTTAAAGGTCCAAAACGATTTGTAATCAAAAGGGTATAAATCTATTAACAAATTGGCACAAAAAATCAAAAATGGAAAGTGGAGAAATATCGGCCCCGATTCACAAAGGCAATCTGAGACAAAAGTCTAACTTTACGACTCGGGCCGTACGCTCTGGCTCGGGCTGGTATCTCTGCCTCCGAGCCGGAATCTCCGCAACTGGGGCGAATTCTACGGCTCAGGCTGAATAAAATGTAATCCATGGGCCGGAATGCAAATTTTACAAAAAGGAACATTAGGAACATAAGATAAATGGTGGAGAAGGTAATGAAAATCAGTTAGGACAGGGAAAAGGGTGCCGCCAGACACTGCATCACATCCCAAAAAAAGTGTGTTCCTTTGCATCATGGTACATGCAAACCACAATTTGCACTTCCCTCAGTGTTGACTGTAGTGTTACACCACACTCAATGTGGACTGTAGTGTTACACCAAACATTGGTGTAGCACTACAGTCAACATTGAGGGGAGCGCAAATTGTGGACTGCATGTACCATAATGCAAAGGAACAAACTTTTCTGGGATGTGATGCAGTTTCCGACCACACTATTTTCCCTTCCCAAACTGATTTTCATGATCTTCTCCACCATGTATCATTCCGGCCCATGGATTACACTTCATTAAGTCCGAGCTGGAGATTCTGCCTCGGTTGCGGATATTCCAGACCCGGATGTGGAGATTATAACCAAAGCCAGAGAGTAGGGTCCAAGCTGGAGATTCTGCCCCGACTGCGGACCTAAAGATATGACTCGTAAAGGACCTCTGGGTATACCAAAAGTTGTAAAGTTAGACTTTTGTCTCAGATTGCCTTCGTGAATCAGGCCTTATGTCATTTTAAAAATAGTGATTATTTATTTGGTGTAGTTGGAAATAGGTTAAGTGTAAACCAAAAAATGTACAAAGCAAAACAGTATTTCATCAAAAGTGTCTACCAGAGGCACCTGAGCACCCAGGTAGTTTAGCAGTCAGTGTACGCATGGGCAGATTTTGCGGATTCGTGATCCTCGAATTTGCGGATTTGCGGATTCGCGATCTGCAAAAATCCGCGAATTCCCGTGGATTGGCGGATTTTTTTTTTGTGTTCGCACGGGTTTCTGCCAGTTCGCGAGAGTTTTTGTACAATTTCGCAAACGTGAACTTACCTGTCGGGTCGCAAGTTTTGCAAACTTGTTGTTTCTACGTGTCCAGCCTGTTTGCGACCCTCTTCTTCATCACTGCCACCCTCTGTCACCACTGCCACTCTCTGGTTCACCCATGCCACCCTCTGGCTCACCCATGCCACCCTCTGTTTCATCACAACACCCTCTGGTTGACCAGTGTACATTATTGTGGCAAAGCAAAGCACACCTTCCCTGCCTCAAGTGACCTGAATTAATTTGGGGCTGATTAATGTGTCACAGAATATTTTTTTAGCTGGCACCTGCTTCCTTAGTGCTTTAAGATTAATGATGTGCTTGAACTTTTGCACCTGCTAAGTGCTTTAATTTTTGAAAATTTTTTTACAACACCTGCCCTGCCCCAACTGACATTAATGAATTAGGGGCTGATTAATGTGTCACTAAATTTGAACTTCCAGCCTGGCTCCTGCTTGTCTCCCTTAGCTGTAATTCAGGACCTTTGTGGCATATGTGTAACTATTCTGAGGGTCAGAGCAGGGTCACACAATAGTTGCAAGTAGGCAACTGAACTCTGGAGGGGCCCCTCAGGAAGCACTACAGGAAATGGCTACTAATGATGAGCTTGAACTTTTGAACCTGGTAAGTAGTTTCAGTTTTCCAAAAATCGTTTTTCTGCAATTTAGCGCTTATTCGCGGGGCGCGAATAAGCGCGAAATTGAACTGGGAAGCCGCGAATAGTGCGAGCAAGCAATAAAATCCGCCACTCGCGGATTTTCGGTAAATTCGCGGGAGTTCGCGGATTGCAGATTTACTGAAAATCCGCAAAATCCGCGAACGGAACGGATTTTTCGCCCATGCTTAGTGAGCATGCTAGCAGTGTTCACAGTGGTGTGGCTTTGGTTATTCAGTTTATGCATGCTACTTCTCTCAGTCAGTCAGTCAGTCAGTCAAGAATCTTTATTCCGTGATTAAAAAACACCATAAAAGCACATAAATATACACAAAAACACCTTAAAAACGCAAATATACACAAATTAAAACCTAATTACATATTTTATAGATCCCGACTCATGATTATACAAATAGGTTGAAAAAGGTTTTACATGGTCCATAATCAAGCCAACCCTCTTGTTTTCCTTAATCTTAAAGAGACCTTTAAAAAGTTAATTACACAGAATAATGTACGGGGGCCATTCGCAAGAAGAGCAATGCCATTTTGGCATGTCTCAGCTTGGCTTGTTTTAAAATACCCACCAAGAAACTACGCCTAGGTATAGCATAAAAGGGGCACAGGAGTACAAAGTGAAGGGTGTCCTGCGGAGTGTGGTAAATAAATTTACCTAAACATTTTTCCGCATAATTATCATTACAAGACAGCTCATTCAAAAGAGAGGCAGAGTCCGTGGTATCTGAGTCATACGGGCTTTAATGGACAATGATCAATGATCCTCGAGGATGGATATCATGTTCCGTCAACACTAAGGTTCGGGAAGGGACAGTCAACGTTTTATTAACATTACACATTATATATAGTAAAGTAACATAATTGAATCCAATACAGTAGGCGTAACAGGTGAAAAAGAGTGAGATAAGAACACATGTGCGTAAGAGGAGGCGTGAAAAGAGGCGTACACATGGGCGTGTACTGTACATGTCAGAGAAACGTCACAAGAATCGTCACATGTGGGTGGATGTAAAGTGAGAAGTTGCAGGATGAGCAGAAACCCTTAACCCGGATGCGCGCGCAACTAGCATTACGTAAAACTGGGGGTTGTGACTTTAGCACTAGTGGAGTAGTCTGGTGTCTGGAGTGTCAGGGCAACCTGTACCTATAGCATATCTGGTATCTTATGTTTGGAGGATGTAGTGTCTGAAGTAAAAGGTCTCTCGGGCAGGGGTCATCCCATACTAAAAGCTAGTGCGTGCATACGTGTCTGGGTGCAACGTGCGGAGCCATGGGCCTACCATGGTAACGGAGTCAGTAAATCACTTGCAAGGAGGACAGAAAAGGCCGGGCCCTTTGCTCTGCAGCCGGGAAGATGTTTACCTATTTCACTAGACTGGAATGTGTTTTCGAAGAGGCTGAGCAGATACCTGTAGGCAAAATATGAACTTGGCAAGCAGTCCAGGCCGAGCCGGGCACCGCCGCGCTGGCAGGAAGTAAGGCAGGGGTCAGGGATGCATGCAGCTTTCGGAGACAGGAGAGATGAGGCAGAGAGGTCTCGTTAAGGGTCTAGCTTGACTGGGTCAGGAAAACATGGAGAAAACGTGTGCGAATTTCAGAAGTGCGCCACATAAAGACAGTGGCAACGTATGTTTAGGAACATGTTTAACAGGATTTCTTGGTATGATTGGATAGCTAACATGTTAAGGATGGACGCAAATGTATTTGCGTCTCTCTAGCATGAACAGAACGGAAGTTACACGACATACAAGGAACATGGGTGCATGGATAGGGTGCGAGTTGGGGGACACTTTGGCTACCTTAAAATTTCTATTACCTCAGGAGACCTATTGTCGCAGCCGCAGGCACCCTTCTGCTCAACTGATAATGTAAAACCTGGTGGGCCAGCTAGCAAATTAGGTAAAAGGTTAAGCTTAAAGCGGGACATTTGGAACCTCTCCTGAGCATTGTACATAACACAGAGATACGGTTCCATGCTCTCCGTGGACTTTACAAGGTCATATGCAATTACTGAGCGTTTGGTCCCTTCAGCTGCTTCTCTCCGGGTGGCTCTCCAATTCAGAAACGCTCTTTTAATTTTGAGTTTGTCTCTAGGTAAGATAGCTGTGGGGTTTGTGAAAAGGTCCTTCTGGTCTAGATCTTCAAAGATACTTTTCATGTATTTTAGCCATGCTATTTCTAGACCTTTTTCCCCATCCAGACAATCTCTTAGAATTTGTCTGCTTAACGCTGCCTCAGGGTTTGCCCAGATTTTTATCCATGCCAAAACTGGTCTGAGCTTGACTAGGTCTTCAATGTATGGCATCCCTAGTTCCCTGTGAGCGATTACAGCGGGGGTACTCCGAAGTATTTTCAACATCAATCGCAAATATTTGTTTTCCTCCCGCTGTAATTGATCAACATTAACAAAACCCCATACTTCAGAGCCATATATAGCTTTGGAGCAGCTTATTGAACTGTACAAATTCATGATTTGTTCAGGGGACCACAACCCAATCTACGCCCATAACCTGCAATGGCCCCATTTGCGGCTATCAGTTTACTGCATCGGTCCTCCACCAGAGAATCAAAATTAAGTGTTATAACGGACCTTGGCTTTGGTGTCCCGTAGAGTTGTCTAAGAATTTTAATTAGGTCCGGATCAATTCTCAAGTTACCGGTTAAGGCACAAAGTTTTTCCCTGTTGACATGGTCAAAAGCGGCTGCCGAATCCATAAAACCCAGATAAATCGCTTTGTTGCCAGCTTTTATGTATTTGGCAACCAGAAAATAAAGGTTGAGGCACTGGTCACTTGTGGACCTCCCTGTCCTGAAACCATACTGGGTGTCCGAAATGGTCCCATGTTCTTCGGTCCACTCTATGAGGCGATTGAGAATAACCCGTCCCAGCACTTTGGCGGAGACGTCAATTAATGATATAGGCCGATAGCACTGGGGGTTATCCCTGTCACCCTTTTTGAAAATAAGGACAATTACTGCCGTGGACCAAGAGCGGGGTAAACCACACCTAATGGCCGCATTTATAACTCTGGTGAGAATTGGGGCCCATAGATCTATATTGCTCAGGTACAGGTCTGGGGGAGTGCCATCGGGTCCTGGGGCTTTATTTCTTGTCAAACGCTCAATACCTAAAGTGATTTCATTTAGTGAGAATTCTACTCCTTGGACCTGTGGGCATACCCATCCCCCCTCCAGTACAGTTTCCTAGCTGTGAATTTACAGGCCCTCAAAATGTGTGATCCAATGTTCTGGGAGGATGTTTGCAGTAATCTCAGGGGCATTGATATCTTGAAAGCATGGTTTATTAATGTTTCTCCAATATTCTGCCATGTCCCTCCTATCTGCAGCTTCCCTTAGATCTGCCCAGGCATCTGCTTGGAGTGATAATTTCCTCTTTTTAACTGTCTTCTTGTATGCCTGTCTGCACTGCGCCACTCTTTGCTTGTCCCTGGGGATATTTTTTAGACTAGTTTTTAACTCCCTCAGGGGGTGCGAGCATTCCCTGTCAAACAATCTTGGGTGAGTAGTATTATTCCTAGGGGAACTTGTCTTTAGAAGCCCTTCAATCAGATTGGTTATTAACCCAAATGCCTTAATCACCTGTGGGCCCTCGACCACAGGGTCTAAGCACACACCAATGGGTTCTTTCCTGGAGACCATTAGTGATTTATAAAAGCCCTCACCATCAAATTTTGGACCACCTCAGCAGTCTTCCCTGGTCCGTTACCCTAACAGGGGTCGCTACTGTTAACTCTCTCTTGGTTCGATCCAGGCACATGAGTTCTAAAACCAGAGGGTTGTGGTCGCTGAATGGACTCCACTCGATCCCCACTGACCTGATCCAGTTTTTAGATAACCTGGACACTAATATATAGTCAATGCGAGATGAGCACCCTCTCCCTTTGAAGGTTGGGACCAAAGTTCCCTCCTTCTCCAGGCTAATCATGTCACTAGTGTGTTCCAGGGCGTGTGTTTTTAGTAATCTACTAAATACCATTCCCTCTGCGGTGTGTTCAAAGTGGGGGCCTTTCTCAACAGGACAACGGGACCAGTCTGCATTCAGGGGAAATAGCATTGGACATAGATGACAGTAAAAATCACCCATAACAAGAACAATGGGTTCAGGAGCACCTTTCCTTTTATCTAGTTCCTGGGTAAGTCTATGATCTAATTCTTGGGGTGACGGGTTGTTACCTCCAAGGGCTCCTTCATTATAAATATTAAACAGAATCAGCCTTGTCCCACTGCCCATGAACCCCAGTGCCTGGAGGTTATTTGAGATCCAGGATGGGCTAGTCCATGTTCCTTGCAGATTTAAGTCCACATATACGGACAATCCACCCATTGCTCTTCCTGATCTCGATCTCTGAGCAGGCACAAAAAAACATTTATACCCCGTCATTTGAAAAGGGCTGTTATCCACCACCCAGGTCTCTTGTAAACCAATTATTTGGAACTTATTTATGTACTGCCGCCATTCAGTGTTGTCAAATGTACTTGCTTGGCCGGCAATGTTCCAAGATATTATCTTTAACCCCCTTTCTGATGGTTGGTTGCAGACTAGCTCCTGAGCACTTACATTTCCAATGTCCCGACCCTCATTTACCCCTCCGGGCATTACATGATCCCCTCGGCACTGTGGTGCAAGCGGGGGTGAGACGTTCCTTGACTCCCCCTCACCGTTGGTAATTCCAACTACTGGCCCAATCTCGCGTTCCAACATACACACAAGTTTATCTCTGCTACCATCTCTTATCATATGAGCCTCTTCTATAGGAAAAAGATTTGTTGGGACCACCTTATGCGACACCCTCCGCTCAACTATTCGCAATCCATGCAGGTGCGTATTCCCAACTCCTCTTTTTACTACCTTCTCCTATTTTGAGGGGAGTCTTAGCAGTCAATCGTTTTCATCTAGGGACATCAGTGGGCTAAATCCACAGACGGCCCGCCCTTTGCCCGGGCTTAGCCCGGCACCGCCCGCGCACGTCACGCGGGCGGGAAATACTGCTTGATTTAATACTCCTGGTGATGGAGGGAGGGGCTGCCTCGCTGCGCCGAGCCCCGCTGGTGTCTGGGGCGAGTAGTCCATGTCACCAAAGAGCCCCCTGCAGCCTCAGGTGAAGCGTATCCCGCGAAGCTTAAACAGTATTTAAGATCCTGGTGGTGGAGGGAGGGGCTGCCTCGCTGCGCCGAGCCCCGCTGGTGTCTGGAGTGAGTAGTCCATGTCACCAAAGAGCCCCCTGCAGCCTCCGGTGAAGCGTATCCCCCAGTCATTTTTCAGACTTTTCAGCATACTAGATACACCTCAGGCCTGAGCTCATCCCAAAGTCCTTCTGGTAGTTCTCAAACACATGTTATGCTATGTGAATTTGTAGAGTACAGCTAATCAACTGTAAGGGTATCCGGGTGCTGAGTAGGGCAGCCCCAAGGAGGTAGGAGGAGATCATGCCTGTTTCATCTGGAAGAGACATGTCTTGAAGTTCCTTTGGAAGTCAATGAAGATGGGGAAGGTTCTGAGGTGTTTCCGAAGGTCGTTCCAGGTCTTGGCTGCAAGGTATGAGAAGAGGCGTCTTGTGCTTCTGGTCTTCTTGATGCTAAGGGAGGGGAGCTCTTGCCTGGGATGCAGATCAAAGGTTTCTGGTGGGTTGGTAGAAGTTGAGGCAGTGGTTGAGGTAATCTAGACTTGTGTTGTGGAGAACTTTGTAGGTGTCGGTGAGTAGCTTGAACTTACATCATTCCTGTGCTGGGAGCCTGTAAAGATTATTGTGGTGTGGAGAGATGAGATTATTATGCTGGATGTTCAGGATGAGTCTGGCGGTGGCGTTTTGGGTAGTTTGGAGTCAGCATAGAACATGGCCTGGGATTCCAATGTAGAGGGAGTTTTCTGCAATCAAGTCTACTTGTGATCAGTGCCTGGGTGACCATTCGTCTGGTATTCAGTGGGATCCACATGAAAATCTTACATAGCATTCATAGGATGCGGAAGCATGATGAGGAGATGGCGTTGATCTGTCTGCTCATTAAGAGGCTGGTGTCCAGGATGGTCCTGAGGTTCTTGGCATGGTCCCCAGAGATGGGTGAGGCGCCAAGTTCAGAGAGCCACCAAGAGGCATCCCAGAGGGAGTGGTTGTTGCCAGAGATTAGGACTTTAGTTTTGTCTGTGGTGAGCTGGATGAAGTTGTTTTTTATCCAAGTAGTGGCCTTGCTCATGCAGTTGGCCAGTGTGGCCAAGTTTGCTTAAGTGGTGCTGGTTGAATCAGTAAGGGAGAGGATGAGCTATGTGTCATCAGTGTAGGATACTATGTTAATGCGTTGGGCTTCACAAGAGGTGTCATGCTGACATTGAAGTTTGATGGGAGATGATCTTTGAGGGACTCCATAGATGTGTTTGTTGGATTCTGAGGTGTAGGGGAAGTCTAACTCATTGAGCCCTGTCCCTGAGGAAGGAAGAACAGTCAACAGATATGCAGGTGCTGAAACTTTCTGATGAGTGACTAGTGGGAGCCCATATCATAAGCTGTGGAGAGGTTGAAGAGGATGAGTGCGGCTGTTACTCCTTAGTCAAGGAAGCTTGTTTTGTAATCTGGCTGTTTCTGTGCTGTGGTTGGTGTGAAAACTTGATTGAGAGTTGGCTAGGAGTTTATAGAGTTGTAGGTGGTCTGCGAGTTGGGTATTGATGGCTTTTCTCCCAGTGGTTAATCTGTAAAAACAAATAACTGCCAGGGCTCTTATCAGGAGGCAGCTTGCAACAGCCCATTTCTCCTGTTAGTGCCAACAAATACAGAACCATGAAATTGGGGAGAGGGTGTGACAATTCGCTCAGAGCTGCCAACTTCAGAGTTGGGGAACCAGGTTTGAGTCTGTGCATCGACTCAACATCCTGTGATTCTGGGCAAATCACTTAATCTGCCCATGCTTACCATAAATGAATGTGTTCTTAACTGGTACTCATGAAAGCACCAGTGTTGATTATTAAGTCCAGTGCTGGGCACTGAAAACCACCAGCTCAAATAAACCACTGCTTTATTCATGTCTTCAGCTGGAAAAGGCAGGAGCAAGACGGGCCTTTAGCTGCCTAGGGTGTTGAGGTCCACTGTAGGTTTCTTCAATAAGGCACTGACTTCTGCATTTTTCCAGCAGGACGGAAAGGTGGGAGTGGTCATGGAGATGTTGATGATAGGGGTGATTGCAGGGGAGATGATTGGTCATCTAAGATTGTATATGAAGTGGGGGCATGGGACTGAGGGGGCTCCTGAGTGGCTTGTATTCATGAGGGCAGTTAGTTCTTCATTTTGAGAGGGGCATTCATTTGCTTAGCTTCTGTTTGCCAATTAGGGAGGTGTCCAGCTGGTCAGGGGAGTTTGTATTGATATGCTGTGGGTCATATGTGGTGTAGATCATGACAATCTTTGGTTCAAAATAGTTTGAGAGGTCTTTGCAGAGTACTTGAGATGGGATGATGTTGTTGGCAGCTGCAGAACTTGAGAACTTCTTGACAATAGTGAAGAGTTCTTTGTCATTGTTGGAGCTGGCTCTGAGTCTGGTAGGGCAATTTTCTTTGACTCTCATAGTTGTTGGCGGTAGAGGTTGGGGCCATTTTCTATGTGGATCTTGCAGTGGTGTTTTTGTCTCTATTTTCTCTCAAGTTGTTTGAAGTGGCGCTTGGACACCCTGAGGCTGCTCATGTACCAGTAGGGTTGTTTGTTATTTTTTGTTGGCTTTGTTTCTGATGGGAGCAGTATGGTTGGCAGAGTCAGTGACCCATTTATTAGAGAGGTTGGTGTTCATATTGAGGTCCCCGGTGTGGTTGAGTTGGTGTTCCTGTAGGGTGTTGGCCTATTTTTCCTCAGATTGTATGTCCTAGTGTCTTGATGGTGCTTTGGGTTTTTCTGGTAGAGTGGCTTGGTGGGCTAATATCTCGAAATATATGATGCAATAGTTGGATCATGTGAGTGAGGTCATGTGTGTGATGGCGATCCTTTTGTTGGAGGAGAAATAGGGTAGAGGGTGATGCTTGCTGTGTGCGTTGGTCCTTGGTCGAGCTGGGTGAATCTGAGGTTGATAAGGCTGTTGAGGAGGGCGGTGGAGTTAGGGTCTGGGATGCCTTCCAGGTGGAAATTAAGTCCCACAAAGAGGATGTAGTTGATTGATCTGATGCAGAAGGGAGCGATGAAGACTGCAATGTGGTTGCAGTATTCCACTCAGGGCCAAGGGACGGTAGGTGAGGGTACCCTTAAGGGTGCCATTGTGGTCCATTCATATTTTGAAGTGGAGGTGTTCCATGAGGTTGGTGTCCACGTCTGTTGAGGTGGTCAGTCAATTCTATTTGTGTAGATGTTCGCAAGTCCTCTGCCTGGTTTGTGGATCCTGTCATGATGTATCATTTTGTAGCGGGCAGGATGGCTGTGGCGATGTCCGGGTTGGAGGCTGGGTTGCACCATGTTTCAGTCATGAATTAGGAGTCGATGTGTTGCTGTTAAAAATGTCCCAGATTTTGGTGGAATGTTTGCCTTTGGAATCTTTTGCACATGGCTGAAAACTCACACATATCACTTCCAGGTTCCTAATGTTAGCTTCAGGCAGAGCAGAGACTATAGCTGACCACCTACTTGTCTCAACCTGGGAGAGAATGAGGGAGCTAGGATCTTTAACTCTGATTCTATACGCCTACAAGCAGAGACTCAGGTAGAAGTTAGGGCAGCACTCTTCTTATTTCCTCAGCACGTAGTGTATGTAAGTTTTCTCTCTTCCAAACTAGTACCCAGGATTTTGTGACTACAGGAACAGGTTTTCAAGAGTACAGGCTAGCATGCTATTATTAGGTACATGCAAAATTAATTCTTAGTTGACCTTCAGGTGTTCCTCTTCTTTCTCTTTCTGCTGAAAAATCAGGGCTTCTGCAGGTTGTGGCATCGGTAAAATAAATCTTCTTAGCTGTGCCCTATCCAAACCAAAATGTTCAAAGTCCCTCTTCCAAAGCAAAACATCTCCCTGGATACAAACATTGTTGCCTGCACTCCAGAGATACTCCATATAGGAAGGTTGAAATGTAATGTCGATGGTGCAAAAACGGGTGAGTGCAGCAAGCTCCCCTACTGACAAAGGACAAGTATGGGGTCAGTTTGGGAGACTATTATGAATATGGACATGTGCATATGTATGGGTGCTTCCGCAGTACAACCCTATCAAGGGAGCAATGAAACGCTGAATGGGGGCTAGAACCCAGGGCTGCTATTCAAGGTCACTTACAATACGGTGGATATCCTAGTACTTGTGTGTGGGGGCCGATATTGCTCTTGAATGGCAAAAACCAACTCTCCACTTCCTTAAATTAATGTTGTATGCATTTCTTTGTGCCACAAATAACAGCTGGTTCCCAGGAGCCAGCTGGTTCCCTTATTGAGTCTCTGCTGCCGAGAAGTGTAATTACGTTTTTATGGTTTTATCTTTAAAACCGAATAAAGTATTTTGAATGAATGAATGACTTAAGCTTTCAGGTACCTACTGACATGATAATAATATAAACCTTAACAAATTCAGATTCATGAATTTTATGCCAGAATCTTTATGACTCGACAAATAGAATTGTATTTGTTGCCACCAATCCAAATATCATATTTTATTGGACATTTACTTTTAGATGAGGTTCAGATGAATTCAAAAGCTTCCGTTCCCGCTCTCACAAGGGACAACTAGAATACATTTTGGGTGTACTGTTAAAAGTTAAATATTCCCTGGCAATCTGACATCAGAACAGACATGCCAGATAGGGTCTGCCCTGTACTCCTTCAGCCAACGACAGTTTATGAGTTATTAAACGTTATCACTTTTCATATGCAGCCTCACGACCTGCCTGAATGTCACAGCAGTACCTTGTCAACAAGGCTCTATTGGGAGTAAAGAGTATGCCTTGTTAAAGAGCATATTAAAATTGATGACTGTTTTCTAGCATTCAAAAAGTAAAACATCTGGAGATTTACCATGTGTAGCCTTGATTTTTATCAGTTATATGAATCTGCAGGTTTTCCTGATAAGTTCAATTTTACTGAAAGCTGGGGATCCATGTGAGGCCTTTCCTTCAACTTCAGCTGTTGTTTACACACTTTTGAGTGGTAGTGTATGGTTGCTAGTGTCCAAAAGAATCAACACACAGGTCTCCATCCCTTAAGGTGAGTTTATCCTTATATTTTGAAGGTTGGTTTGTGGCCAACTGTGCAGTCTTAATGCCTACTGGAAAAGCATCTCAGGTGATATTTCTGTCAGATCATTTAGAATGATGATTCTAACACTGATCACAAAATGACAGATTTGGTGATCATTTGGGTAAGGTTTCCTTGAACTGTCTTGTCTTCAGGGTCTTCTTGAAGAGAACATCTGCATGACCCTTGCGATTATCTCTCACTAGATGGTGGTTTGGAACACTTATTTCTCACAACAAGATAATTTGAGAAAGAATTATCTGACCTATGGCATTATCTGTACGGCCTATGAAAAGCCTACCTAAGAAATTAACCTTAGGACGTTTACTTTATTGTTCTTGGAGAGATCCCTCAGCAACAGTTGAAACTAGTCAATGGGTAGTGTATTCATGACCAACCAGGACCAGATTATGATTCTGTTATTCAGTGATATTTATTCATTTTACGTTTACATGCAAAGATACATTCATGTGTCATCAGCATACATTTTAAATTGGATATAACATTCAGACACAGCTTCTGTCAGGCTCACTACCTTTGTTATTAATAAAGCTGAAGGTAACACAGGTCCTACATGCTATTAAGAAATTTTGAGGTGCACTGTGGATCCTGTATGATTTATGACTGAGCAGGATATTTGAGTGGCATTTCTCCTGCAACAATCACTCCCCTATTAATCTTGGGGATATAAAACACTGAGGGGTGCCTGGGGCTGATGGAGTCTTGCTTTTGCTCAATATGATGATTGGTTGAGGGGTGTATCTCCTGATTCAATAGGTCATTCTTACTATCTTTATCATGGTGATCAGCCCTAATCCATCTTTTATTTAAAATGCATACATTAAAAGGATACACAGGAAACAGAAGGTACAGTATAGGAGTGTCAGCACAGTGTGTTAACACTAATTACATGTCTAAGCCAATTCAAGTAACATTCAGGATAAGTGATAGGTACATTGGCATATACTGGTGCTCTAAAATATGCGCAGTAGACCTTATGACAACATTGCAAAGTAGAGAGATCATAAAATACCCAGAAGCTGACAAGGGGGAGACGGAGATACAGGAAGGGGCATAAAATAGATAAACAAGCATGCAAACAGGCCTGTATTCACTCCATGGGTTAAGGAATGGCTATCAGTAAGAGAAGGCGTGTGCAGCCATCTGCATACAGAGGGGGGAGGTTAGGCACGTTCTTTACAGTACAGTGTGTTATGTCGATATGTGGGTGTATGGTGGTGAGACAGGGGGTTGAGGAGCCCCTGTTAAATCCTCCGTATTCGGTAGAGCAGAGTGGAGTTCGATCAATAGGTTGTACCAGCTGGATATTTACGTATAACCCTGACCTCCTTCCTGTGCAAAGCTACACTCTCAGCCTGAGACCAGGTCCCCATTGGGTATCCCCAGGCAAAAATCGTATGGGAAAATTGTGACGCCCATCAGCGAGTGATCAGGCCCTTAGCAAGCAGAAGGCTTAAATCAATAAAACAGAGGTAACCCTATTTTTCTTTGATCGATGGATCATGTGCAAGACGCAAATCTCCCATGTGTGTAATGAGGCCCACCCTCTGCATCTTAGCAAACTAGCAGTGACATCCTTTTAGTACGTGCAATTGAATGGGCACACCCAGAACATGTGTAAGGAGTCTGCATCAGGGAAATGACAGTGGGGACAGATTGCTTCTGTAAGGTGAAAGTAGCAGTTTATCTTGTGAGGGGGAAGTAGGTCCTATGTGGTATGTAGAACTGTCTGAGCCTATAGCACGAATTACAAGACATCAGGGTTGGGTATGCCAGTATGGAACGCCATTCATTGCCAGTGCAGGGGTGGCCCAATTCATCATCCCACTGGTGACGCACAGACGTGAAGAGTGTCGCTGCTTGTGTGCGTAAGAATTTGCCAAGCCAGTGCGTTAAGTGGCAGCCGTTTCCCATGATGTGTAGCTATTGAATGGTGAGATGCATTTCATGTTCTTGCTGCAGGTCCCCCCAGTATGTGCTGAGCACACTGATAAGAGAAGTATAGAGTAGGAATTGGACAGGAGGGAATCCTTAACTGGCTATAAGGGTCGTTCTGGGTAAGAAGAGAGTTGTCACTGTACAAGTCACCCAGTCTGTAAAGTCCCTCCTCATGCCAAGGGGCCCCTTCTGCCAAGGAAGTGACTGATATTCCATGTGGTGTGCCCAGGATAGGCAGCCCCGGAGCATATGGCAGTATTGCTTTCATGAGAAGAGAGCAATGCTGGTAGCAACAAAGAGTGACCCGTAAAAACATGGGAGTATGCAATAGGGCTTTTGAACAGCCACTGGGACACCCATTGCAGTTGGGAAGCCAGTTAATAGTGCTTACTTGTTTGCCACTCCAAGACCTCCCTGATCGATGGGTAAGTAAAGTTCATTAAGTGCCAGCTTGTGGTGTGTACCATGCCAGATTAATTCACCTGTGAGGCATTCAAGTGAGTGATGGAACAGTTTGGTGATGTAAATGGGGAGATCGCAGAGAAACATACCTGGTGTGGCAGCATTGCCATTTTTACTAGGCTTATGCATCCCGCCACAGGAAGTGGCAGGGACCTCCAAAAGGTCATCTGTGAGGATAGGAAGGTCACCTCTCAAGTGAGGTTACCATCTAGGTGGTCAGCAGGCTTGTGGTAGATGCAAATGCCTAAATACCGGAATGTGTCTGGTTGCCATGACACCAGGTTGCCAATGACTCAGGTGTTGTGGGCATAAGTAGGAAGAGGCAGGATTTCGCTCAACTGACCTTGAGGCCGGAGAGCTCCGTACATTTGTTGAGTGTCAGCGCTATGCCTGGTGGGATGTCGTAGATGTCTTTAAGATATAGTAGCAGGCCATTTGCATAAAGGCAAACTACCTTCAACAAAACACTGTTTTATCATCTCATATGTCGACAGTAGCATTGTTTATTCTTTTGTTCCATGGTCTTTCTCCAAAGCTAACCCTGTCCTCTTAAGTGTGCAAGCTCCATGATAAACCACTTGTTACTTGCCTTAGACTCTGGGTTTGTTATTATTCATTCTGAGGGTGTTTAATATTATGCAGGAGTCAATAATGTTTCCTAGATGCTAATTAGAACCATTTCAGTTTCAAATTCTGGATATTTGATACTCCACTCTGTATTGAGGTTGGTCCCAAATTTAGCTTGGGAGATCAGTCTATCAAAAGAAGTCTTTATTCGTTATTTCATCATAAAAGACATACTACACAAATCAACCATAAAAACAATTCAGCCCATAAAAACGACCAGTTGGAGTGGGTACATTACCCTACAGTACAAATTCGCAAATATGATTATGATTGTGTACCATGGTTAAAACAATAAATTAATGTGCATTAAGAACAGGATAAAAATAGCATTAAATCACAATATACAAGACTTCATTTACAATAAAAACCCATATAAAAAAACATTTATAATACAACATATCGTTCCTTTGTACGTCAAACCTGTGCCCAATCTGACATGTTAGGGAGCATTTAATAAAGAATGAATCAACCTTAAGTGCAGGATCCAGGCCCAACTAATACATTTAGCAACCCAAATTACCACCAATAATGAGGTGTCGATCTTTAGAATTCTGCTAGCATCAAAAAACTATAATCTGTTAGGGCCAGCACTAAAGGGTTATGGTCACTTTCATATCAACAACAGCAGGCCATGGCTTCCCATCGACCAAAATATAATCAATTCGGCTACCATGTCTGCCATTGTTGAAAGTATTTTTGCCCATCCTATCTGATTTTACCCTTCCATTAACTGTCCTCAATCCTAGGTTAAGACACAGCCCTTTGATATAGATAGCGGATTGTGTCCACTTCCTTATGGGTACCAGTTCCAGCTGTGGAATTCCCCACATCATGTCCTCAGCCTCAGTGAGCTTCCCGTCCTCTCCATCCAGCGGCTCAAAACAGGTATTACAATCTCCCACCACCACCCTGTTCCCCTCACACAGTGTGTTAGTAAGGAAGTCCTCCAAGAGTGTAATAGTTGGAGAGACTTTCCCGCCCTGAAGACCCCTTACATAAACGTTCACAAGCAAAATGTTAAGACCCTTGATCGAGCGAATCCTAATAATCAGTATATCCGACTATCAATTGTGATTTCCTCCACTGTGACTCCTTCATGCTGGCGAACCCAGGTTGTCAAACCGCCTACTGGTCTCCCTCTATGGCCTTTAACTGCAGGTTTACAGAAGTTTAGGAAACCAGTGCGAAATAAAGGAGCAACCGCTCAAGTTTCCTGAAAAGACCAAACATCCCCTTGTTCTATGAATTCCACCCAATCTGGCACACAAAATCTAGACTCCAACCCGGCTATATTCCAGCCAGAGATATTGGTGGGGTGGGTGGCTGGCAAATAATCATTTTCAGTCATAGTGGGGATGTTTATTCCCCTAGTGTAGTAGGACTCAAGTTTACTGAGGTGGGGTACTATACTGGATCGTCATTTAACCCTAGGCATGGTGGGACTAGTGAGACCAATAAACATTTCTCAACTAGCATAGTAACATGGTCTACCCCTGGCAGAGGAAGAGCGTTACCAACCCTCAGTCAGTCGTTTTCTTCAAGGGTTGACGGTGGTGCATATCTGTTGTGAGTCAACAGGGACTGTATTGGAGCAGATCCATCATTCCCATAAATGGAGCATTTTCTAATCAAGATCTTACAGATGGCATAGAAGGAATTTTGGGGTACAAATCAGATAGTTCCCATGTTACTATGCAACCATCTCCTATTTGTGGTTGCCAGCTTCGTAGGAAAGGGATCACATGGTTATTCTTAAAATTTACTATGACCAAGTCTCCTGGTATATCCTTGGTCATATGGCCTAACCACCCGACCCTTCTAACATTTAAGATTCTCCCATCAATATTAGGGGGGAGCGGTCTATTTTTGCTTAACCAAAATGCCACTTTATTTTTTAATTCTTGATGTCCCTCTATTTTCCCATTTTGAAGCTCTGGAACCCCAGAGAGAACACACACATAGGGTGCAGCCTCTGGCGGTAAGTCAATGCGAGTGTTGCTTCTGTCACTTCTGCCATGATTAGTGCTTACCCCATGTACGTTATTGCAAATATTAGTCTGCCTCACTATAGGGGCGGCATTCTTTGAAGGGGTAAGACCTTTATTAAGTTTTAGGTCCTGTATGTTAGGAGGTGTGTATTTATGAACTACAGATTGACTTATATTTGTTTTTGATGCCCCATATATTTTAGCCACTGTATTTACTGCTGGGTTCACAGTATGATTGTTTTCAGCCAATTTCTTAATTTTTACGTTGTTGGCATTAGTTACTTCCTCAATATTCCCCACCATTTCTCCTAATCTCTTAAGTCTTTCTACCAGCGGCAGGATTAGTGATCTCACTAGGTCTTCTATTTGCGACAGAAGATCTGGTGGAGTGGATAATGGAGGCACTTGAGGTCCCAGATTAGTCTTCGGAAATCTTGGGGTATTATTAATAACCTTAGGGGGACTTAGATACAATTTGGCTTGTTTAGCCGACCTTCCCCTGTGCTTGGCACCCTTACGCTTCCTTTTTGTGGGAGGGACCTGTTCAGATGCAGTAAGTGTAGTATTATTTTTATTTGGTGTAGTGGGTGGAGTTCCTTGAATACTTTCCTCTGATAAGATTTGCACATCTGGTGTGGCACTTGTATTCCCCTTCTTTAAATCAGGGCTGTCTACCCTATTTGGACCTTGATCTTGCTCCACCGAGATCCCAGATACATTAGTGGTGTTAATGTGCTCATTTACACGCCTAGTATTGGAGGTGTTTGTGGAAGTTCAGATGGCCCTAAGGAAAATCGTTTATTGGGTAGTGTTTCTAAGGATAGCCGTTGTTCAGCCCTCACAATTTCCCGTTCGATAGCAGATGTTACCTGCGTTAAATAGTGATCAATTGTCCCCTTAAGAGACCACCCTGGGAAATAACATTTTTAGGGACGCCTTTTGTGGTCATAATGATGGTAGTATTAATAAACGTGTCAAGATGATATCAGACACAGAAGCAAATGAAAACACGACCCCTACTACGTTACGAAATCGTAATAGCAAATACCATAAGATACAATAGACAAAACACATAGGGGCTGATTAGGATGGAGGATTTTCCGCATCCTCCGGGCCGGCGGGAGCCACCGCCGGCCCGGAGGATGCAGAAAATCCTCTGCGGACCCACCAAAGACCCACCGCCACATTAGGATGGCTGGTGGGTCCTGGTTTCAGTCCGCCGCTTTTCCGCCACGGTTGACTTACAACCGCAGCGGAAAAGCTGTAACATGGCTGGCGGTGTCTATCAGACACCGCCAGCCATATTAGGATAGAGTAAAAGAGATGCTTTTCCACGGCAGCTTTTCTGCCGTGGAAAAGCATACGGAATTTGACTTCGGGGGTCCGTTGCGGGCCCCCTGGGTGAAGGGGGGTGGGGGGTGCACATGGGGGTACCCATGGTGCCCCCTGCATTTGTATGCAGAAATCGGCAGGCACCGCGCGGTGCCTGCCGCTTTCTGCATACAAATGCAATGTATGCATTTTTAACATTGCGGCGGGTGCAGCTTCAATGTTAAAAAAGCAATGTTAAAGATAGAGGATGTGACCGCCACCCTGGCGGTCATATCCTAATCTGCAAGGAGGGAACGCCGCTGCCCATGCGGACGTTCCCTCCTACTCTTGGGTCCGTCTGCGATCCTAATGAGCCCCCTAGTTTAGGCTTACTTAGATGTGTCCAGATAGTGTCCAGGTCCTTAAACAGAGCCAAGGGGGGTTGCCCAGCCTAGCCTCCTCTGGCCTCTGAGGGCCAGAGAGGGCCCTCCCTTTGCCCGGGCTTAGCTCGGCGACACTCCTGCGCGCTCCCGTGCAGCGGGGGTCAGAATTAGCTTTATGGTACGTATTGCATCCTGTGGGCGGAGCAGACAGGCAGCGCAGACCAGGTGGTGACTGCCGGGCAGGGACTCCTGGGAGAGCGAGTCCCTGCAGTGCCGCTCTCAAAGACTGCCTCGGTAGCCACTGATTGCCCCCACAGCGTCCAGAGCAACGTGTGCCCAAGGTTCCAGCAGCTCCCGGTGTTAAATGGCACGAAGCGACACCCGCGAAGCGACACCCGCAAAGTGGGTGCGGCGAGAGGTAGGGTAAAATGCAGAGATCAAAAGGAAGAGTTTCCAGTACGAGTTAGCAGCAGAGTCTCTTTGAGAGGTTTAACTGGTATTGAATTGATGTGATTGTACGTCCAATGGGAAGGATGAAGGAGAAGAAGGAATGGTTGCTGTAATTTCACAGTGGTCTCGATTATGACCGGTCTTTTATGTGGGGAATATTGATTTGTGCAAATCCTAGTATGGCTAGCTGATCCTAAACATATAAGTAACTAATAATGTTGAGCTCTTAAGTTATATTTGGAGTTCTCTAAGCCAGATTTAGTCTTTCCTGAATTCAGGCTGGGCAGTAGATTGGTTCGCAAAATATTGTATAGAGTATTTGGGAGTAGTTAAAGTTTAATTCTGCACTAAACATTTGTGTTCAAACAAGGTATATAGTTCACTCAAAATTCCCATTACCAGGCAAATACCTTCTTCAAAAGGATGCCTGCAACACTCCTTGTGTAGCTGCCCTTGTTATCAATTGTATGACCTTGAGGAAGGACCGATCAAAAGATGGAATTGAGAAAGAATCAAGTTTCATTGAGCCTGAGGAAAATGAAACTTTTCTGCTCCAAATTGCTGTGAATGTCCTGGCAGTGCTTCAGAGCTGATAAGCTTATTTTTTATCAAAGACAACTGTGATTGGATCATGACTTTTAAAGATCAATCCTGTTTTCATGTGTTTGCCACTGGGTAGTGATATTGTAACATTGTTGACCTCTGTGAAAGATGTCAAGTGTCTCATCTGAAACAGCATTATGTTCCTGCTGGGATCCACAGATGCTGTGTTAGTTTTGGAGAGATTGTTTCACATTTGTGAGCCAAACATTACAGATTTTGATTGTGGCAATGTTGGTGTCTCTAGTTGGGTTGTATTTTGGCTATTTCTGGGCTTTAAGTGTTACGTCAGTGATTGAGGTCCTGCGTGTTGGGTCCCAGGGTAGACAACCAAAGTTGGGATTATGCCTAGTTCCAATTTCATAAATATTGATGGTGCTTTGACCTTGGCAAATATGTTTTCTAGCTATTTTCTGCCTGTAATTCGATTCCCAAATGTATTTAATTTCTACAGTATATAAGTGAGATCTGATAGTTTGTCTCCTTTTTGGGCCACTGCCCTTGTGCAACATGAGGTGTTTTTTATGCACCTTATGCGGTGTTGAATGGTATTCTTTGTTCAGCATTTTTAGAAATAGAGTTGTTTGGGAAACATTTTTCCCATCTGTTAATCTCTGCTACTCACCTAATGCCACCCATGGGTGACATCAGGTGGTCTTTTGTTTTAATCTTGATGCCCTCCTTAAAAGATAGTGATGATTCTAAGGGAGAGATGGATTCTGTACTTGGGACCAGTTATCAGCGGGCCAAGTTGAAATCCCTGTTTACCGTGGTATAGGGTCTTTAGGGGCTTCTTAAGGCAGTTCATTTGCAATGGTATCTATCTTCTGTCAATATATGATTGTGGCAGTCCTTTGATCATGACAATATAAGTGGGCTATTTGATCTGGAGAGACATCTTTGTACCATAGTTTGAAGTTTGAAGTTTATTTAGTTTAGCACAGTTACTAAAAACCATTGCTATAAAAGACAGCATTAGCACATATAAAAATCAGCGTTAACACATTTGTCATGTTTAAGATAAAAGGAAAAAAACAGAAACACAACGCTAATAGACAACTCACAAGGCTTAGTGTCCGTTATGCTTCTAAGAAGAACAGTCTCGTAATTGCTGATATAAACATTTTGCTACGCTAAACCAAAATGGAAAAATGATAAAAACGAAGGGTGGTAAACCACGGGGGGAGAAAAAGTCTGTAATGAGATTTTGAGGGGGAAGAGGTAGGAGAGCGGGGGCCGAAGAAGGTAACAGAAGGATGTCCAAGAGTCTTACGAATTTACCCGACCTTGCAAGCACTTGAGTGTCAGTAGACGCGAAACAAAAGGCCGAAGCCTCCCAGCATGTCCTAATGCCCCATCTTAAATACAAGGGTTTTAAGAGAGACTTTCTTGGGGCGGCTAGGGCCGGGCAACAACACAGGAGATGCAGCTATGACTCAGAGTGGTAGTTGCACAGTCTGCAGGCCCCCCTCCCTTGATGGAGCCCATCTGTTAAAGGCTGTTGAACGCAAGCCAAGAAGTCGCATGAACATTATATTCTTCCGTGCCACTGCATTTAAGTTTTCCTGGAAATAGGCTTGCGGTTTCCCGGGAAGATACGAAGAGTTCAGTGGGAGCAAAATGGAAGATGTTTTTACGGAGTGCAGATCCATGCAATGGGAAATTAGTTTGACCTGTCTGTTGATGGCATTTTTCCAGGCTGAGTATGGAATGGTGTCTGAAGAAAGGGATGCGTTGTCCATCTCTAGCACTCTTATGGCCTTCACAATCCGAGTGTTCCAAGGGTTGCCAGGACTGGAAAAGGTCTCTTTTAGCTGGGATTTTAAAGTGTTGTCACCGGCTTTTAATAACCTTATGAAATATTTCAGGGTATCGGCCTCACAGTAAATTGCTTGTCTTTGTAGGCCCAGCTCCAGACGTAGTCTTGCTCGCTGAATAAAACTTGGAAGATGGTAGATTTTTTTGTAGGTGGAGATTTGTGCCAGATCAAGACTAGCAGAGCAAGCCCCGGGAAAGGCCTGATGCCCATAGGTTAAGGCAGGAAGAAGAGTAGCTTTGATCACCTTCAAAATGGCTTCTGCAGAGGGACTGCTCAGGGACTGGTTCAACCGAGTCAGGGAGAATGTGATTGCTCCTGCTCTCTTTTGCAAGGCAGCTAAATGAGCTGCAGCTCTAGATGTCTCGTTGAACCAGACTCCCAGGTAATTATATTTTGTGGTTGTATTTATCCTGGCAGGCCCAATGTTCCACCTTAAGCTTTTCTTATTCTTACATCTGCCAAATATCAGTATCTTGGTCTTTGCCTGATTTATTTTCAAGGCATTAGCGATGTATATGTGGAGCGTGCTTAACGCTCGTTGGAGACCCGATTTGGCTTGGTCCAGGATCAATAAAGCCACAAAATATAATTATCTGGGAGTCTGCTTCAACGAGACGTCTAGAGCTGCAGCTCATCTAGCTGCCTTGCAAAAGAGAGCAGGAGCAATCACATACTCCCTGACTCGGTTGAACCAGTCCCTGAGCAGTCCCTCTGCAGAAGCTTTGTACCATAGACAACAGTACAAATAGCCTGCCCCAACATGAGTTGTCATTCAATTAATTAATTAAAGCACAGATGTTTTGACCCCTAATTGTTTGAATCATCAAATTGCGTGCCAGGTTACAGACTTTCCTTCCTACTAAAAAATGTGTTCTCCAGGGCTTAGTCCTAGGTCCTTCACCTTTCTCTAGTGTACCACCTCCAATATTATCTCCTTGTGTAACCTTTCTTAAACTCCAGGCCAGCACTCAAAATTGACTTATTCTTTTCTTTATTCACTTTTGCTTGTTGTCGATCTGACTGTAACAATGGTGTGTCTTTCTTTTTTCTTTACACTAACATAATCCTGAAAAAAGGCTCAGAGCCTACAATCAAGTGAGTAGTTTCAATACTAAGGCATAGGCATAGGCTAACCAGACTTGGAGAAAGCCAATTTATAAAATAAATAATAACGCCATAAACCTTTTGAAGTTGCATCCCAAAAACTGTTTAATGTCTTTGACCAAATAATTTGAAGGGGTGTCATTTTGCAGGGAAAGGAAAATCCAGTGTTCAAATACTCAATCAAGACCATTAAAGAACAATGTGCATAACTAGGTTTCTCAAGTTCTCAATTTTAAAAATGTATTCAAATATCATAGTTATCATTACAGAAAGCAAACATTAATCTCGAGTGAATTATCATGCATATAATCATAAAGATATATCTTAAATACTGAAGGGTCACGTGCAACTAACCCTCTCTTTATAAAATAACAGCAGGTCTCTCTGTCCCGCAAAGAGCTAGCTCTGCTGACTCTGTCTTACCTGCCGGGACCCTGCTTGTGATTTCTGCATTTGTACCAGCGCCTCGCGGTACCCGCTTCGCGGGTCCTGCTTCGTGGGGTGTGCTTGAGTGAGCCGTGGGCAGAGGAACTGTTGCCCCTTGGATCTTGTGACCAAGTTGTGGGTGCGTGAGTTGGCGGCAGGGCTGCGAGCAGCGGGACCGGGACTAAATATCCCAGGAGTCCCCGCCAGCCCGAATCAACATCACCTGGGCTGCTCTCCCTGCTTGCCCCGCCCCACTAACGAACTTGAAAAACACCAGCCTGTGGAGATTATCTGGGACGCTCTGCTGACTCTGTCTTACCTGCCGGGACCCTGCTTGTGATTCCTGCATTTGTACCAGCGCCTCGCGGTACCCGCTTCGCGGGTCCCGCTTCGTGGGGTGTGCTCGAGTGGGTCGTGGGCAGAGAAGCTGTTGCCCCTTGGATCTTGTGACCAAGTTGTGGGTGCGTGAGTCCGCGGCAGGGCTGCGAGCAGCGGGACCGGGACTACATATCCCAGGAGTCCCCGCCAGCCGGAATCAACATCACCTGGGCCGCTCTCCCTGCTTGCCCCACCCCACTAACGAACTTGAAAAACCCAGCCTGTGGAGATTATCTGGGACGCTCTGCTGACTCTGTCTTACCTGCCGGGACCCTGCTTGTGATTCCTGCATTTGTACCAGCGCCTCGCGGTACCCGCTTCGCGGGTCCCGCTTCGTGGGGTGTGCTTGAGTGGGCCGTGGGCAGAGTAACTGTTGCCCCTTGGATCTTGTGACCAAGTTGTGGGTGCGTGAGTTGGCGGCAGGGCTCGAGCAGCGGGACCGGGACTACATATCCCAGGAGTCCCCACCAGCCCGAATCAACATCACCTGGGCCGCTCTCCCTGCTTGCCCCGCCCCACTAACGAACTTGAAAAACCCCAGCCTGTGGAGATGATCTGGGACGCTCTGCTGACTCTGTCTTACCTGCCGGGACCCTGCTTGTGATTCCTGCATTTGTACCAGCGCCTCGCGGTACCCGCTTCGCAGGTCCCGCTTCATGGGGTGTGCTTCATGGGCCGTGGGCAGAGGAACTGTTCCCCCTTGGATCTTGTGACCAAGTTGTGGGTGCGTGAGTTGGCGGCAGGGCTGCGAGCAGCGGGACCGGGACCACATATCCCAGGAGTCCCCGCCAGCCCGAATCAACATCACCTGAGCCGCTCTCCCTGCTTGCCCCGCCCCACCAACTCAAGGCCCTATAGAAACAAACGGATACCCCGTTGCGGGGGAGCACGCGGGAGCGAACGGGAGAAGCCCAGGACAAGGGTGGGCCCTCTGAGGCCCTCAGAGACCGAGTGAGGCCGGGCTGGGCCTACTTTCTTTCCTTACTACTGTGGACTAAACCTTCTAGCTAACCCCCTGGCAATGGCGCTAAGTCCTGATAAAGCTACTATGGAAAAACCGGGGGCAATTAATACTGTTCGGACACTTGATAATTATTTTACACGGGCTTCCACTGACCCAGTTAGGGAAAAGCAATTGGCTATGCGCCAAGCAGAACGCCGTCGCTCTATAGAAAGTATAAAGAATAGGATTTCTATAGATCCCCTACCTCATGTTCCAACCCCCACTCTAGGCCCAACTGGTAATAATGATGATCCCCTATCCTTGGAAAGCTTCCCCCTTTTGTTGTGTGAATCCACCCCGACACCCTCGGGCCCCATAGCCCAGCCACCAGCTGACACCTCCCTTTCCAGTCCGATTTTAATAGAGTCACATCAGACATCCCGGACTGTGGCCTGAACCAAACCAGTTATAAATAAATCTAAAAAATCAATGCCCGATAAGGTACACGGCCCTCCACCTGCCAAGAGAAGACGGAAAGGGGGCATCTTTCAAAAGCCTAAGAACAGACACACTGACTTCGGCAAATCCTCAAGGCCTACCATTACATCTACTACGGCCTTAATGGCCGCATCAGCTAATTCACCAACCCTGACACTTCCCCTGCCATTGGAATTACCTCCCCAGCCAGTGAATAATACGCTTCAACCTGGCAATCCTGCAGACCTTACGCAAAAGGGCACTACTCTTGCAGTCTCTCTGGATAATATGGAACACCTAATAAGGTCTTTCATCTTACCCATTATAGAGAGGCTGAGGAGAGTAGAGACCAGGCTCGAGGATATCGAGTCTGTACTCAGTAAGCATGTAGGATCATACAATGGATTGGTGAGTGGCACTGTCCCGCCCCCAGCCCTGACTACATCAGCCATTCCCATTCCCCCCAAATCATCGGTCAAATCTACTGACTTAACACGCCCTAAGCAACCGATGGCTCCAGCGGCTAAGGAGCGTTCTAATTTAACTCTTAGTTAAGCTGGTGCATCTAATAGGGGACCAGGAAAAGTATACGTGGGAAACACACTGGAAAATACACGGGAGATTGCACGGGGTTCCATTAGAAATTCCAGGTCACCGCCTCGTAAACTTCCCCCAGTTGAACTAACCCCGGAAGCCCTCCCCTATGTTGTTGTGCTGACAGGGGTCCCTAGATTATCTGATAACAAGAGGGAAGGGTTCCATCAACTGAAAAATAAAATTATGTACTGGCTCAGCCATTTTAGACCGCTTGCACAAAATATCAATGGAGAAATTGTGCATGTAAGGCGTTTGCCTTGGCTGGGCAATAGGACCAAGGATAACGATGGGGATGTGGTCGTCATAAATTTTAGAGACCCGCGCGCGGTCAATTATATACTAAACTGGCCCTTAGGTAGTGGCTCTAATTCCATTGTCCCACGCCCGCTGGCTTACTTTTATCCGAGATCCTTAGTGCTTCCAGATACCTATTCTGGTCCCATGGCTCTCAATTATACTACTCCCATACTACCTCTTAACCCTGGATATCCGTTACAAGTTCCCCAGCCTCTTCCCGCTGCTGATCCCTTTGGGTGGAATATGGTACCTTCCAGGCCCAATAGGAACTTGAACAGTATAATGGATCACCTGAGACCTTTCACACCACTGGAGTCAGCATACAGGTTTGGTGAGTTCTCAGGTTTAGATAACTGTGATTGAAGTTCACAGACTCAACGGAGTATGGGCACTCACTCAAACGCCACCGGAGAGGGACAGATTGATGTACAATCCCAATCCACCAAACCCCCTACTGTGCTGGCATTTTTTACTGATCCTTCTGTACCCAACTCCGTTGTCACTCCATCTGGAGACCGCATAACCTGACTTTCCATTCTTTCATGGAACTTGGCGGGACTTCAGGGCAAGTTAGACTCCCCTGAGTGGGGGTCTTTTATCGATGATCAGGATATATGCCTGTTTCAGGAGACATGGGCTCTGAAGGACACATGGCACTCTGGGTATGCAACCTTTGCAACCCCAGCTAAATGGGAGGGAAAAGGACGGCCCTCGGGAGGGCTCGGTATATGGGTGGCGTCCCATTTGGGATGCAAGGCTAGGGTCTTCCACACCAACTCCCTGGACATTCAGTGCGTGTTGCTGGAATGGCCAAATCACAGCCAACTCGCACTTATAAACGTATATTCCAGACCATCGGGTATAACAAAGCCTTCACCCACCTGGGATGAGCTCTCCCTTTTTCTCCCCAGAATTCCCTTGGCTGCTGGGATTGTGCTGGGCGGAGACTTTAACTGCCAGTTTGAGCCACTTAGCCTGATTATGGGGAGATGCACTCATGGAGGAGGATTACCAGTGGGGAATTCCACAAATGGTTGGCCCCCCACCAAAGCCATGGTCCCCCCTAGCGACACAAATTACGGCTTTAACTCTCAGCAACTCCCTGAGAGCTTGTAATGGCCGATTCAAGAGTGACATCCCCGCAAAACCTACCTTTAACAAATCAGGGCAAGGGTCTCATTTGGACTATATCTTGGTCCAGACATCTAACTAAGATAGGGTCTCTGATTTTGTGGTAGTTGAAAGAACTGACAGCGACCACAACGCATTAATTCTCTATCTTATCGCGGCAAGCGGGTTCTTGGGCAACCCACTGGCAGAGGCACCCCCAAATCCCATATTAATCCTCACAAACGATAGGCCTAGAGTGAGGTGGGCAAAGCTTTTGGACAATCCTGCCCACATTTCCGAGTTGTATGTTCAGCTAATCCCCATATTTGAACGGGTCGGGGCTCTCATTAGTCATTCTTCGCCAGAAAATATATTCCGCAAGCTGGGCATCCTCCATGTGGAATTGGTGGATACCCTCATGGAATTTTTAAACCCAATTATGCGGAAGGGGAACTGTAGGGCCCAAAGACCCTCTTGGTATAATTCAGCGTGCAAGAAGGCAAAGGCCAACCTCCTCGCTGTTCTGAGATAGCCAAGGGATACGGACTTAATTAAGATAAAAAGGAAGGAATTAAAGCAAGCAATCCACAATGCAAAGGTGGAATGGGATTATTCCAATTGGGATAATATGTTGGCTGCTCTCCAGACTAGAGATGCCCGTAAATTCTGGCAGATAGTGAGAACAGGGTCTGCCGAGCTGATTCAGGCTGTGGAGTCTAATATAGCGGCCTCAGTGTGGGAGGACCACTTTCGCAGCCTTTATGAAGAGGTTAGTTCTAGCTCCTCCAACTATTGCGATGATTTGATGCCCGAATACCACTCACCTTCCAGTGGGTTCATAGCGCACTCCCGAATTACTGAGGGTGCTGAGTCACTACAATTTACCCTAAAGGAGGTCCATAATACAATATCCAAATTGCCCTCGGGCAAGGCCCCTGGGTTAGATAAAATCCCGGGTGATTTATTCAAGCACCAACCCAGGGCTTGGGCCCCGTATCTGTTGGAGGTCTTTAACGCAATACTTGAGGGAATGGCAGTCCGTAGTACTTGACTGGGAGCAGAGATTGTACCTATCTTCAAGAAGGGCTCTCCTCTGCTCCCAGCCAACTATAGGCCAATCAGCCTTATTGATGTAGCACAAAAAAAAAATTCTAGGCTGATACTTGACCGCCTCCAAGAATGGATGACGGATAACTCCGTTTTAAATACATATCAGGCAGGGTTTAGGTCCAAGGTCTCGACGATGGACCAAATTTTTCGTTTGGCCCTTTTGTTCTGGAAGAAGGTGCGGGTGGAGGGGGGTTCGCTGTACACTGTCTTTGTCGATCTCCACGCAGCCTTTGATTTGGTTCTGCGGAGTAAACTGTGGGCAGTACTCGCCGAACTTGGTGTCCTTCCTGCTCTTTTAAACATCATTGTTCGATTGCATACTCAAAATTATGCTCAGGTCAGGTGTGGGAGGTTGGGTACCCTCTCACAAAGATTCCCCGTTGACAGAGGGGTAAGGTAGGGATGTGTTCTTGCACCGACCCTGTTTTGCCTCTTTGTCAACGGGGTAATCGATCACCTAAACAATGTTCCCAATACAGATGCACCAAGGCTTGGTGGAAGAAGGGTGCCCGCAATTATGTTTGCGGATGACACCCTCCTGCTATCGAAATCCCCAATGGGGATTCAGCGCATTCTGGAGGGCTTTGAGGCATTTTGCCAAGACCACGGTCTTGAAATAAATGCCCTGAAGACTAAGTACATGATTTTTAATCCCCCCCCAAAAAACACGCCCTAATCCCTCTATAGGCCCGAATAGGCTTGAAAGAGTCTTCACGTTCGAGTACCTGGGTGTGACTTTGAATGACAAACTGGAATAGGGTGAACATCAAATCAAGTCACAGCTCAGATTGGCTCAAATAGCAGGGGGAATAATTAGGCTAGTTAATTCCAACAAATCATCTATTAGACCACTAGCCCCCCCTTGGAGATCTACAGACTCCAGGCCAGAGGCGCGATTCTTTACGGCAGTGAACTCTGGGGACATATCTGCAAGAAAGAGTTGGTCATAGTCGAAAACAAGTTTCTTAGACAACTTTTAAAGTTACCGGCTAGCACCCCGCTTCTCCCTCTTAGATTGGATCTGGGCCTAAAACCGTTGGATGAAGTAGTGGGTGTAAAGCCTCTAACCTTTTGGAGAAGATTATGGTCTACCCCTGAGCTAGCCAACTATAGACAGGAACTGAAGGAAATACTTGCTCTCCCTACTATCGAGAACATCCCGTGGTTCAAATATCTGAAAACTGAGTTTGCCCGGCTGGGTCTCCCCACCGTTTGGAGCGATCCTGAAATGGCTTGCCAGGGTTTGTCTCGTAAAGATCTGGTAGCAACCTTCTATGCTTGTAACCTTGAATCCCATACACAGGGCTCACGCCCAGATTCCCTGGCTAACACCTTTCTTGGGGTGAAAGACTATTACAAGTTTGAACCAGTTCTTGACAATATTTTCCCGAATCTGGCCAGGAAGTTATACTTACAATGGCGGTATGGCACTCTTCCACTCAGAGCATTTACAAGCAAATGGAACCTCCACACCATGGAAAATTGCCCAGGCTGTAACTGCGGGCTTGAAGACGAACTGCATCTAGTCTTCTTTTGTCCCGCACACTGTGCCGCTAGGAGGTACTGCATAAATCCATTATGCAAGAACCTAGGGTTTGCCAAATGCTCTGAGGCCTTTAGAATTCTTAAGACCGATCTCTCAAAAGTAACTGTTTTCGCAATGGCTAAATTCCTCGCAGCAGTATGGTATAAGAGAAGGCTTTTAACTTCCAGGTCACCACATACCTGACCAGATCATGTACTAGTGATTGCGCAACCCTTATGCATTGGACTCTTTTTAACCAGAATCTAATATTTTTATAAAATTGTCCTGTTTTTATTTCGAATATATCCTCAAAATTATTATATAGTATTGTTTTATTGAGTGTTGTAGTCCTTATGTTGCTATCTATGGGGACATTGTCTGTTTTATTTGTATGATATCCCACTACTGTTGTAACACTGATGTTTAAATTTGGTTACTTGTAATTTTATGTGTATCTTTTATGGCAATCGCCGTAATAAAGATTATTGAATGAATAAAAAAAATGCCTCTCTAAAATAAAAACAGCACTCCTAAAATATGCATGCAAAATGTAAAATTAGCCAAACTAAAAATTGTCTGAATAGCTTAAGCAAAATATCTAAATGTGTAAAGCAAAAATCAAAACTCCCTAATGACAATGTTTGAAGATCCCTTACAGTGTTTTAGACAAAGACAGCACAAAGTTTCATAGCATGCCATCACACATAAAGGTGGTACTAACATGTTACTTGAGCAGCAAACCAATCAAACTGTTTCTGTACCTACCTGCAAATGATTTACACTGAACAGAAACATGATAAATATATCTAAATACAATGGACTGTACTTCACATTCATCATAATGAACATAGCAGCAAAGGTTTGCACATTAAATTTTAAACTGTTTTAAAAACATCCCCTCACCTAAGGAAGCCAAGGAAACTAATAATGATACTTTTGCACATACAGAGCGCTGTGACACTCCCCTGAGTTTTGTACGTGGAGATGATCCTGGACCACCTATCTCTCCTAGGGTGTCGCCTGATCAAGGAACTGAACTATCATATCAAATCCCTCCCCAGAAGGGAAGGTGGTTGAGAAAAAATAGGAAAAGGAGAGACTTGCGCCTTCTTTGGCAGGTACTGAGTTCCTTGAGGGTCTGTGTAATGGGCTCTTCACTCCCTGGGCAACGTCTTCCAGATGTGTGGGGAGTTCTACTGCAAATGACAAATAGAAGTATTATACACCAATTTGCTGAGCAATTAACATTCCAACCAATTGTTTGAGTACATCTATGTGTGGCAACTTACATGAGAACAGTCTATTGCTGCATAGACATCAAATTAACCAGAATCGTCTCTGGGAGTATCTGCGCGTCTTGGAAATCTCTGGGATACCACTCAACATAATGATATTACTTTGTAACCATATATTTGTATATATATCATAAACCATTCAGGTGCATTGCTGTTACCACATACAGAAGTCAAGTAACTTTTTTACACACGTTTAGTCTATGCATTAGTGACACATTAGAAGAATATGAAGTTAATGTCTCTCAATGCACTTTCAACGTGTACTTTCGATATCCTTTGAGAAACAACCGTGCATAACAGTTCGTCCTGAGTGCCCCAGAAAGTAATGTCTCAAGATGCGCCAGAAAACTAATGTTAAGAAATTCATCAGAAAACAATGTCTGGAAATGTGCCAGAAACAATGTCTTGCCCTATGTGCACTGGGTATGCCAGGCCTGGATCCCAAGTTCACTGTGCCACTGGATTCAAGCTAGCCTGGCTGATGAGTGGTGATGCCCCGAAACTAGTACCAGGATGCTTGTTTCTGGTCCGGGGAGGACCTGGCCTGGCAGTTTGGGCTAGACCTTTCCCATGAGGAGCAGGGTTAAGGCTGGTTTGCATGTGGCTGTGTCCAAAATGGGTGGCATAGTGAGCAAAGAAGGATGGATTAAACCCAGAACTCTTGACTGGGGGTGAGTGGTTGAAAGGTTTTGGCACTCCATCCATCATCTTGTTGTGTTCACAACATTTAAGCATGCATTTTCAAAAATGCAACCCTGTGTGGCCTGGTTATACTAAACTAGCAGCCCATCCCGACGTTGTCCGGGTATGAATTGCTGCCGGACAGTAGTATATTGTTTTGTAGGATTTCGTTTTGATAGCATTTCTTATCTGTGACAGGCCTGTGAAACGCTCCGATTCACAGTGCACTGCTGATGCGCTTAAGAGTGCTCGTTCAGTAGTGTGTGAACTCAAGTTTCCCTACTTTATTTTTCCTTGCAATATTATTTAGCGCAAACTCGACAATGTGGCATGAGCACAATTTACATTACAGAAGAACACATTCATTTGTGGTAGGCACGAGGAGACAAAGCGATTTGCCTGGAATCACAGGATGTTGAGCTAATGCCGAGATTCGAATGTAGCTCCCCAGCTCTAAAGTTCGCAATTCTAGAACTTGTGGCGGGAGGTGTGTCTAAAAGTGTATGTCGGTGCTGGCCATCAATGAGAGAGACCTGTGCATTTTTCAAATCGGTGGTGAAAAAATATGAGTATGTTGCTGGAGATGTGGGCCGCTGTGCCACCAATGTACTTACCGGGGAAGGGTAAACACCCATTATTCCGCAACTTTCTTCCCGCATACCATCACTCCGCATACTTTCATTACGAAAGTACCATGACTCCGCAATGCCATTATAACGCATGGCATTACATTTTATATGCTTTTACTATGCATACATTTACAACAAAATTTGTTGTAAATGCATGAATGGTAAAAGCATGTTTTTTTATGTTTGGATAAGGTAAGTATGGGTATAGGGGGATATGTTTTGGGGTACTGAGGTATATGTTTGGGGGTGTTTAGGTATTTTAAGGGTTCAGATATAGTTTTGGGTTATGGGGTACAGGGGTAGTTTTAGGGTTTAGGGATAGGTATGGGTTTTGGGGTACAGGGGTATTTTAAGGGTTCAGGGCTAGGTTTGGGTTTTGGGGTAGAGGGGTATTTTTAGGGTTCAGGGGTAGGTTTGGGTTTTTTAGGTACAAGGGTATTTTAAGGGTTCAGGGCTAGGTTTGGGTTTTGGGGTACAGGGGTATTTTTAGGGTTCAGGGCTAAGTTTGGGTTTTGGGGTACAGGGGTATTTTAGAGTTCAGGGGTAGGTTTGGGTTTTGGGGTACAGGGTTATTTTTATGGTTCCGGGCTAGGTTTGGGTGTTGGGGTACAGGGGTATTTTTAGGATTCAGGGGTAGGTTTGGGTTTTGGGGTACAGGGGTATTTGTAGGGTTCAGGGGTAGGTTTGGGTTTTGAGGTACAGGGGTATATATAGGGTTCAGAGCTAGGTTTGGGTTTTGGGGTACAGGGGTGTTTTAGGGTTTAGGGATAGGTTTGGGTTTTTGGGGTACAGGTTATATTTATAGGGTTAAGATGGGTTAGTGTTTAAGGGTGTTGGGGTATTTTAAGGAGTAAGGGTGGGTTATGATTATGGGGTGCAGGGGTATTTAAAGGGAGCATGGTGGACACCCGGAGCTGGAATGTACAGAACCTGGGAAGAAAAAAACAATGAAATATTGGGCACAATGCACGCTTTATTTTTTCCGTAGTCCCGTCCCCCGCACAGGCCCACGCACCCAGCACACGCCCACAGCACACGATATGAGACATGGCATGAAGGGCTGAACGTACCACACGCCCCTGGAGTTTGTCACGCCCCCAGCACACAAGTAAACAAAAGAAGGGGGTTCCCCGTGGGTAGCTTTAGGATATGGGCAGGTCGTAGGGGGAAGAAACCAATGTGAATAGAAAAAAAGAAAAAAAGAACACCCTGCCTCGGGATATAAAGGCCCTATCTAGAGGGTCCAACAAATATATATGAAGGGGTGATTAACCTAGGAGTTGACACTACACACAACAATCACATGGTCAAACCAAATAGACTCTACAGATCATGTTAGAAATATATATATTTTTATTTTTTTTGGGATAACAAGGATATAAAAGGTAAATATAACTTTCGTATCACAAATACATTTAGATCATAAAAAAGACATACATAGATATGGGGGCAACAACGAAAGGGAAGATAGGGCTACATTAAGACCTACCCAGTACCAGCCACACTTCAAACACACTATCTCACTTACTTCAATCTCTTCTCACTCTATCTCATCTTATACCATTCACCATTCATTCTTCCATTCATTCTTCTAATCCTGGCGAGTACAACACATAGGTTGGTCCAGGTAGATGGTTTTAACTACGGTTCCTGATGTAGTTAGGACAATGACCGTATTCCTGGAGACACAAGCCGACGCGCGTTTCGGTGACAGGCCAATGAGGCCACACCTTCGTCAGGGCTAGGGGCAGTATACTGGGAGGGACACAAGGGTAAATTCTGTATGAGTATTTATCTCTGTTGTTTAGAGATAACAGGCGTCTGATGGCAGCGTGTTACACAGGAGCGCCACTGTTTCTAGTTTTCATAGACAGGACTCCAGAGCGATACGGATCCGGAATAACCGGCACGTCAGCGCTGTGTTTTTTTCAATGCCAAGGGGTCACATGGGTTCATAATAATGGTTGGCAGATAGCAAACCTTCTATGAGTCAGACAAATTTTTCTCAACGGGGTTCCAATGGCTTCTCTACTTTATTAACTTCCACCGTGGAACACGGGCCGATGCAGTGCCTTCTCTACCCGGTAAACTGCCACCGCGGAAGACGGGCTGAGGCAGAGCCTTTTTCTTGAGGACTGTCTCGTTCGGATGGGGTTCCGCCGACCGCGTCTGCCGGCCTACTGCTGGAGACTGGATTCTCGCCCCCAGCACACACCCACAGCACAACGCAGACATGCCAACATGGGACTATTTTGCTGGCACGGTTCTTTTACCTTTTAAATGTATATGGTGGGCGTCTGCATAGCCTATGTCCTTCTGCTGCAACTGCCCATTCCAACGCTGTATTGGGTGTTGTGATTGGTGCTGTGGTTCCTGAGATTACCCGCCTCAAAGGTTTTGGCTCTCTCTTTATTATATTAGTATAGATTAACGAAATCTATATGAAGCATTTTGAAATGTTAAGTTTAAATTTATACAAGCTATGGTACTGCACAGGGCATATCTCACCCCCCAAAGGCTCCATAGGATCTTTCCAGATTCCCCTCACTGCTGTCCCCATTGCAGGGCGGACGATGCCAGTCTAATTCACATGTTATGGGCATGTCCATGTCTACGGAGATACTGGGGGGAGGTTTGCCATGTCCTACATATAGTCAAAGCGATGATGGTACCGGAGGAGGCGCTGTACTGCCTAATAGGTCACCACCAATGCCCCAAACACCATAAGGCCCAGCTGAAGCTCCTTGATTTAGCCTTGCTGCTGGCAATCAGAGTTTTAACCATGAGGTGGAAGTCAGCCAGGCCCCCAGACTTAAAGGTATGGCGATCTGAGTTACTGAAATGGGGCAGGGCTGAGGGAATTGCTTTGCGCAGGGAGGAAGAGAAGGGACAGCGAAAATATCCAATTGCACAGGATTGGGAGCGGATGCTACTGGAAGTGGAGGAAATGGAGAGGGGGCCATCACAAGAAGACTGCCCTTAGCTGTGAATGTGTGGAGAATGGGTGTGGAGGGATTACGCAGCGAACAGACCCAGTGAGCGCGCAGGTCAGTCAGCTGAGTAGAAACACGACAGCTGGGATGAGGCTGGTTCCATGTCAGGACAGGTTGCCAGGCACAAGAAGAGTCCAGGAGACGTACGGGATGGGGTGGAGGGAACGGGGTGGGATGGTAACAATGTTGAGACCAAAAGATTTTCAGGATTAATATTACGTTTCTAAGACATAATACATGAATATGTAAGGCAGAATGTATCGCAGGTAATTACTGTTCTCCTGATCTACCGCCTATGAGCGTGCGAAACTCAACATGTCTTAGAAGTATTAGGATACGCCAATGATCTTTAAGTCTGAAGTTATTTGTTGGGAGAGTAAAGAGGAAAAGACTGTACACTGTTGATGATACCCATTTGTATACTGTAATATGACATGCAGTCAAGAATGAAGAGTTTTAAAAAAAACATTTTTTCTTTTGATAAACATATTTTCAACTTTCCAACTATTCGGAAAGAAGAAGCTGGGCCTAAGAAGCAATAAATATTTGATCTACAAATTTCCAATACAAAATGCATGGCCTTATGCCACAAGTGGACTATGCCATATAATAGCAAATTACCACTGATTTTCATAGTTTTTGTCTTCGTGTGTGTCATCTTATGTATTTGCATATTCTAAAGTTAATCGTAGATAAGTTATGTGGGGTTGCATTACTTTAACTTGTCATTTATTTATTTTATATTTCCAAGAGCATATCACTGAACTCATCTGTGTGTTTTTCTGCTAGCTCTTTCACTCTACACGTTTCCCTCACCTTCACTGTTCCACACACTGGGCATTTTACGCATTCTCAGCAAATCGGCATCCATTGTCACAAGACATATTTATTAACTCACATGTAGGTATGTATGTATGTATTTATTTATGTATGGATATTTATATTGTGCAAACCTGCTTATAAAACAATGGAGCAAAGTACACTTGAGGGGGTACACTATTTTTGGATGGCTAAGCCTTGCCAACAAATGAGACAGTTCTCTTCCTTCACCTTGATGCTGTGTAAGCAATCCAACTGGTTAATTCTTATTGAAATGTACTTTCAAGAGGACGGTCCTCATCTTTTATTTTTTTCATAAGTGAAGGGAATTTTTCGTGCACAGCAAGAGAAAGCCTTTTTTCTGGACTTCTATTTTTGACATTTCTTTTGTTCGTGCTTGATGATGTCCTAGCTGCAGCTGTTACATTTGCTTCATAGTGTTCTGGAGCTTGTTTATTAGGTAGCATGTTGTGGTCGAAGTGACAAACATGAATATGACGCAATAGATATACTCAAACTCCATTCTTATGGTGCACATTTTTTGTCCATAATGATTCTACTTACAAGAAGGGTATGTCACTGTTCGCACTATCGAGCTAGAACAAGACATTCAGGAATCTATGAAGAATACATTATACTAGACCAAAAGGACCCACTGCAATTATAAGAACGTTGAATCACTTACTGGAAAGGGCCAGCACTGAGACCTCACAAGGCACAGCTCCACAAATCACTTAAGACTCAGAGTAATCAATTTGCTCGCCACAAACACCTGCTGAACAATCTGTGTTGTCCAAAGCTTTTACATTTTGGCATGGCCAGGAGATGAAAATATCCAACTTCATGGAATATTGAATTGAACAGAATAGGAACACTTTAAGGATATGACATCTCAGGAAATTATCATAATGGACAAATCCTACCATACACCACCATATTCAATTTACTACCGAATGCCAACCCATAGAATCCCATGGTACAAGAATAATGAGGACAGAATATCAAGGGACAAAGTATTGAAAAATAAGCGCATGTCAGTAAGCATAGATTTACTACACCTAATTCCACATCTACATACCTTGAAGAATATATAATATATATTAATATATATATATATATATTACCTACTGGCGGTCGCCAGTAGGTAGTTATAGTTAGGATTTATTTTAATGCAAAATCTCAATATTCTATTGGGAATAACTCTGGCGCCGGTTGAGGAATCTGCCTGAAAATTTCCTCAAATTTGCCTTGCGGCGCTTCGGTCCTTCCCTGAAAGTTTGGGGGGGATTTGGCAAGCGTGGGCCAAGATAAAAGGGGGGTCCAAAACGTGTTTTCCCCATGTTAATTTCCATAGGGCAGTCGACCTCACTTTTAGCCCGAACGGCTGAATGGAGTTCCACTAAACTTGGCAAAATTGTAGGGACTGGTAGCCCGATGTGCCTTTGTTATGTTTCAAGATATGTGCTCCAGTGGATTTTGAGTAATTTAGGTTCAAAAAAATATATATATCTATGGCCGCGCTCCGGTACGCGCACCGGGGAGCGCTCCGGGCGCGCTACGCGACTTGCGCACGGAAAGCTGATTGGCTCTTGGGTGTCTGTAAACATTCGAAACAGTCCAGAGCGGCCGCCATCTTGTGTCTCGGTAAGATTGAGACAAAAACAAAGGGAAATGACCATAAGGAGGCAGAGTAGACCCCCCCCTGATCCCCTAGGTTTGATGTGGGGGCCAAATTTTCGATTTGCGCGGGGGGAGCGCCCAGTACGCACACCGGGGAGCGTACCATGGGGAAAAAAGAATGACAGAGTTTTAAAAAAATTTAGATTTTTTTTATAAATTGGAGGTAGTTCTAAAAAGAACAGTTTTTTTCTTCTTTTTGTTGTTTTACATGTTTTTTAATGTTTTTTGAACATTTTGTACTTTTTTGGCTTTTATGAACTATTTCATATATTGTTTGGTTTTTTTATGGGGAGAAACAAAACACAGGGAATTCAAAATGGCTCAACTGGAGCAAAAAAAAAAATCAGGAAAAAATTAGGGTTTTTGGGGGCAATTGTGGTTGTCACCAGCAAGGAGGATGAGCGTTATGATCTGTTCACCATAGGAGATGGTCTTACCACAAAAAATACATGTAATTCTGAATTCCCCAAACCGTGGTTGAATACAAGGGATCGCCTCCCTTGTCTCTGGTCCCAATGGAGTGGGTTGCTTTCTTTTGGAGGTGGTGGTTGAAGATTGGGGAGGGTTACTGGCCAGTTCTCTCATCTCTGCAGCAGCAGAATAGTTGTTTGGATGCTTGCGCTGCATGTTTTAATCATGGTATTATTACCAAAAGAATATTTTTTGTTAGAATTCCCCCTTGAAAGTTCCATGCCACAGATTAGGCAAGTCACCTTGGGCGCATTGACTTTCTTCTTGCCCTCTGGTATAGAAAAAAACTCCCATACAATGTGCTGCCTTGGCTTGTATGGGGTATTGTCTTCTTGCAGCCACCTTCTCCCCTCCCCCTCCTCCTCTTCTTCCTCCTCCTCTTCTTGACCACCAATGTAATGTTGTGGTGGTCCTCTTGGTGGTGGTGGTGGTGGTGCAGATGCTCCAGCTGCTGTTGCTACTGTAGCCATTTTAAAGTACAAAATATTTCTCAAAGATGTTCAAACAGGTCTTCCTCAGTCAAAGGGCAAAGTCAGAATAAGGAAAAAAGGTGGGGTCTTTCATCATTTTCAGGTCACATGACCCGGGCTTTCATCATTTGGAAACCAAAACTGTTCTGCACCAATAAAAAGTGTTATTTTCAGGTCACATTACCCGACGCGCTTACGCGGGTCGCGTCGTGTAAGCGTGTCGGATGTTTACGCTGCGCGATCGTATTTGCTCGAGTGCTTCGGGTGCGCTTACACCGTGTGTATCACGCGGACGCGGCTACGCGATACGTCACGATGATGTTTTCGTTCGCGGCAATAGCGCTAACGGGACGCTAACCGGTGCGCGCCCCGGGGCGCGCCAAAAAACTGCGCTTTCCGGTGCGCACACCAGGGCTCGCACCGGGAGTGCACCAAGGCAAAAATATATATATATTATGGGGACGCTTTGCTGTTTTCCTGTGGATTTGCCTGTCTTCAACTCTACTTCTTGCGGAACCCGCTTCGCGGGTCCCGCTGCGTGAGGAGTGTTTGCTTGCTGGACACTGAAGGGGATTCTGAGGGAAGTGCTTCCACGGGGCTGCGAGCGAGTGCGTGAGCTCCTCTGGGACTGCATCTCCCAGGAGCCCCGCCAGCCCTGAAGACCTACACCTGGGCCGCTCTCCCCGACCCCTCCCACCCTTCCACCGAGCCCTTATCAACTGCTCTCGCCGCGTCGGCGAGTGGGACGCTTTGCTGTTTTCCTGTGGATTTGCCTGTCATCAACTCTACTTCTTGCGGAACCCGCTTCGCGGGACCCGCTGCGTGAGGAGTGTTTGCTTGCTGGACACTGAAGGGGATTCTGAGGGAAGTGCTTCCACGGGGCTGCGAGCGAGTGCGTGAGCTCCTCTGGGACTGCATCTCCCAGGAGCCCCGCCAGCCCTGAAGACCTACACCTGGGCCGCTCTCCCCGACCCCTCCCACCCTTCCACCGAGCCCTTATCAACTGCTCTCGCCGCGTCGGCGAGTGGGACGCTTTGCTGTTTTCCTGTGGATTTGCCTGTCATCAACTCTACTTCTTGCGGAACCCGCTTCGCGGGTCCCGCTGCGTGAGGAGTGTTTGCTTGCTGGACACTGAAGGGGATTCTGAGGGAAGTGCTTCCACGGGGCTGCGAGCGAGTGCGTGAGCTCCTCTGGGACTGCATCTCCCAGGAGCCCCGCCAGCCCTGAAGACCTACACCTGGGCCGCTCTCCCTGACCCCTCCCATCCTTCCACCGAGCCCTTATCAACTGCTCTCGCCGCGTCGGCGAGTGGGACGCTTTGCTGTTTTCCTGTGGATTTGCCTGTCATCAACTCTACTTCTTGCGGAACCCGCTTCGCGGGTCCCGCTGCGTGAGGAGTGTTTGCTTGCTGGACACTGAAGGGGATTCTGAGGGAAGTGCTTCCACGGGGCTGCGAGCGAGTGCGTGAGCTCCTCTGGGACTGCATCTCCCAGGAGCCCCGCCAGCCCTGAAGACCTACACCTGGGCCGCTCTCCCCGACCCCTCCCACCCTTCCACCGAGCCCTTATCAACTGCTCTCGCCGCGTCGGCGAGTGGGACGCTTTGCTGTTTTCCTGTGGATTTGTCTGTCATCAACTCTACTTCTTGCGGAACCCGCTTCGCGGGTCCCGCTGCGTGAGGAGTGTTTGCTTGCTGGACACTGAAGGGGATTCTGAGGGAAGTGCTTCCACGGGGCTGCGAGCGAGTGCGTGAGCTCCTCTGGAACTGCATCTCCCAGGAGCCCCGCCAGCCCTGAAGACCTACACCTGGGCCGCTCTCCCTGACCCCTCCCACCCTTCCACCGAGCCCTTATCAACTGCTCTCGCCGCGTCGGCGAGTGGGACGCTTTGCTGTTTTCCTGTGGATTTGCCTGTCATCGACTCTACTTCTTGCGGAACCCGCTTCGCGGGTCCCGCTGCGTGAGGAGTGTTTGCTTGCTGGACACTGAAGGGGATTCTGAGGGAAGTGCTTCCACGGGGCTGCGAGCGAGTGCGTGAGCTCCTCTGGGACTGCATCTCCCAGGAGCCCCGCCAGCCCTGAAGACCTACACCTGGGCCGCTCTCCCCGACCCCTCCCACCCTTCCACCGAGCCCTTATCAACTGCTCTCGCCGCGTCGGCGAGTGGGACGCTTTGCTGTTTTCCTGTGGATTTGCCTGTCATCAACTCTACTTCTTGCGGAACCCGCTTCGCGGGTCCCGCTGCGTGAGGAGTGTTTGCTTGCTGGACACTGAAGGGGATTCTGAGGGAAGTGCTTCCACGGGGCTGCGAGCGAGTGCGTGAGCTCCTCTGGGACTGCATCTCCCAGGAGCCCCGCCAGCCCTGAAGACCTACACATGGGCCGCTCTCCCCGACCCCTCCCACCCTTCCACCGAGCCCTTATCAACTGCTCTCGCCGCGTCGGCGAGTGGGACGCTTTGCTGTTTTCCTGTGGATTTGCCTGTCATCAACTCTACTTCTTGCGGAACCCGCTTCGCGGGTCCCGCGGGGTGAGGAGTGTTTGCTTGCTGGACACTGAAGGGGATTCTGAGGGAAGTGCTTCCACGGGGCTGCGAGCGAGTGCGTGAGCTCCTCTGGGACTGCATCTCCCAGGAGCCCCGCCAGCCCTGAAGACCTACACCTGGGCCGCTCTCCCCGACCCCTCCCACCCCTTCCACCTATTGTGTTTATACTCCTTAATAAGCAACCAGTTTTCCCGCTGCGCGGGAGCGCGCAGGAGCGCCGGGAGAAGCCCGGGACAAGGGCAGGACCGTCTGTGGCCGTCAGGGGCCGAAGGAGGCTGGGCTGGGCCCACTCTCTTGATCCCACCTTGCATCACAATCAAGGCAATGCCCTCGCCTCCACCACGGGAAACCCCCTCAAGGGATGGCGCCTCTAGCTCTGGGACTCTGGATAATTACTTTAAATCCACTAACGGAGAGGCAGACAAGGAAAGCTCGCTTGAGAAACGTAGGGTGGAGCGCAGGCGCTCCATTGAATCTATGAAAACCAGACCTTTGACCGATATCATCCCTTACCCCACTACTCAAGAGGAAGGTACCCCACCCAGCAGTCTAATTAATCCGACACTTGAGGACTTTCCCGTCCTACTAAGGGAAATTCCCTCTACCCCAGCGAAAGCGCCTGGAAAAATCTCAGAGCTAGCCCCCCTAGAGTTTTCCCATACTCCGGTTAACCTGGTAACCCAAACCCCACCTATGCAAAAGGCTAATAAGAGCAAGTCCAAAATAAACGTAGTGGTGGAGTTACATAGGCCCCCACCCAGTAAACGTGCTCGGAAAACAGTGGGGGGGCGGGGGAAATCCAAAATATCACATCTTGACTTTGGCAAGAAACGCACTAACACCGTTCTACCGGGGAAGCCTACGGAGATAGTGCCTACCATTCCACCCCCTAAGCCCCCAAACCCCAGTATAACTATCACCACCAAAGAACCAGAGGTTATTTCTTCGAACCTAAACCTTCCACTCTCTGCCACGGGGAGCATTGAATTTCTACTCCGCTCCCTTTTGCAGCCCATTAGCGACAGCCTAAAAAAAGTCGAGATTAGGCTCACTCTACTAGAAACTTCCCTTACCACTCTGAACACTCTAGTAAGTAAGCAGACAAAGCTAGTGGGAACCCATTCCTCTGCTGGGGATCCTTCCAAAGTAGAAACTGCAACTAACGCCAATAAAGCCCCCCCCAGAAACCCGCCACCTGCCCCTCCTTTGCAACCCCTCATGGCCATCCAACTCCAGGCACAGCTCAATAACCAAAGCAATAGATCTACTCACCCATTGGATCAAGCCCCCCATAGCTCTCAAACAGAGTCCTCTGGAATACATCAAGATCAGGTTAGCGCCCCCGCACACACGCCTGTTTGGCCAACCCCCAGACCACGGAGGCCAGACCTCCCGCCTGAAGCCAATAGATTAATGGTGGTCTTAGCTGGTGCCCCCCACTTAAGATCAGGGGAAAACGAGGATTACCAATCCCTTAAGAAAAAGGTAATCAAATGGCTTAACTGGAACCGACCCTTGCCATCTCATTTTAACAACGAAATTATCATGGTGAGAAGGGTCCCATGGCTAGGGAAGACCAGGAAAACCATAGTGGGGGACTGTATCATGGTAACCTTTAAGGATCCGGGCACGGTTCGACACATATGTGGAGGAGTGAACCGATCCCTCGATTCCACTATACAGACCCTCCCAGTATCTTTCTTCTTCCCCCCGATTCCCAGGCACCAGGTCCCAATACATGATGACTGGACAAGGGTGGAATACAGACGTAAACACAAAGGCTTTGTACAACGCCCGCACTTCCAACCGCCGGATACACCCTTTTGCGATTTTAATCGCTTCAACTGTCTGAACGATTTGGATGGGGTCGACTGACTTACCGTCTGTAAGCCAGTGCCAGGGGTCTCTGGCTCCTGTGGCCTCCTGGAACTCCCCACTGTGTCCTCCGGTTCAATTTCTGGCCCACTGAATGATCCAGCTGCTTCAGATCACGGCAGAACTGAATCTCTTCACCTAGCCACTGATGGAGTAGTTGTTGCTGAGGGGACAACTATGGCCCCTTTCCTTGTGGGCAATGGTGCGCCGAGATCCCCGGCGCCACATACATCTTTTGCTGCCCCTGCCACAGGCCCCGCAACTGAAGTGGAGCCTGGATTCACCTCCTCCAACACCCACGGTATGGCAACTGCCACCTCCGAACATTTGAAGATAATCTCCTGGAACATTGCGGGATTGGCTAACAAATTGGAAGAGCCGGCCTGGGCAAAGTACATAGAGACTGGTGACATATGCATGTTCCAGGAAACCTGGGCCAGAGAGGACTATGGACATCAAGGCTACTCATCATTTTTCATTCCAGCAAGGTGGGAAGGCAAAGGCCGCCCATCAGGGGGCCTCACGACGTGGGTTGCTGCTCATTTGGGCTGTGTGGCCACACGGCTCCCATTCAACTCTGATGACATCCTTGCGGTCTCATTAACATGGCCAAACAAAGCTAATCTCCTGCTGGTCAACATCTATTCCAGGCCGATGGGAATGGCAAAGGAATCACCGACCTTTGATGAACTCTCGAACTTTTTATCTGAACTGTCGACTGATTCATACTATGTGGTGGGTGGGGATTTTAATTCTCACTTTGAGCCACTCCCCGGCCTCCATGAAGGGTTCTTATCGGAAGAAGAGGCTAGGTGGGCAGTACCATGGGTTGATGCGCCATCTCCGAAAGCTTGGACCCCACTGGCACTGCAAATTACTGCCCTTACGCTAAGGTTTGGACTCAGAGCGTGTAATGGGCGATTGAAATCCGATATACCCAGCAAAAACACTTACAATTGACGGGGGAGAGAGTCTCATTTGGACTATGTCTTGGTCCAACTAGCGAGGTGGTCAACAATACAGGACTTCAGGGTGATAGACAGGATGGACAGTGACCACAATGCCCTCGAGTTAGACCTTGTCCACCCAGGCCCTCAGGCCCCAGTGACCCATGAGGAAGGGAATCACCCCACGCTCCTCCTAGATAATAGTAGGAGAAGAATTAGGTGGGAGCATATGGTCACAAACAAGGATAAACTCCCACTGCTTTATGCAGAGATTACCCCCATCCTGGAAATTGTTGGGACCCTTGACAGTGTGGCAGATAAAAAAGACACAAGGAGCAAATTGTTTGATGCCCACGAGGAACTTATAAAAGTTGCGGCACCCCACTTCACTCGTAACGTACGAAAGCCAAGGGAGAGGTGCCAAGGTAAAACACAATGGTACAATGCAGCCTGTAGACGGGCCAAAACAGAACTCCTTGGAGTAATTAAGGAGGGCACAGGAGGGGAACGCCTTAAGCAATGCAGGCAAGCCTACAAGAAGTTTCTTGCTCAGGCTAAAATTGAATGGGAGGAAAACCAGTGGGAAGAACTCACAAAGGCCCTAGCAATACAAGATCAACGCCTGTTCTGGAGGATTGTGAATGGGGGATCAGGGAGTCTCCATTCGGCAGTGGAGCCTAATATAGCTCCTGGAGTGTGGCAGGCCCACTTCCAGTCACTATATAGTGCTGAGCCCGGAGAACTTCCTGCGCCTATTGATCCGGAGAGGCTGGGCCCTCAGGCGGATGCAATAACACTGAGTGAGGTCACTGCTGCCATTTCAGGACTGGCTTCAGGGAAGGCGCCCGGACTGGATGGGCTACCGGGAGACCTGTTCAAGCAGGAGCCCACCGTCTGGGTGCCTTACCTCGCTGCTCTTTTTAACAGTATCCTCGGTGGGATGGAAATCCCTAGTACTTGGCTGGGGGCTGAGGTGGTCCCAATTTTCAAAAAGGGATCCCCCCTCCTCCCAGCCAACTACAGACCGATTAGCCTGATAGATGTAGCACAGAAGCTGTTCGGTAGGGTTCTCCTGAACAGGCTTCAGGAATGGATAGAGGAGGTGGGCGCCCTCAGTCCCTATCAGGCAGGATTTAGGAAGGGGGTATCGACTGTGGACCAGGTCTTCAGACTGAATCTGATCTATTGGAGGACAGCGAGGTTCGAGGGCGGTAGTTTGTACACGATTTTCGTAGACCTACGGGCCGCCTTCGACCTAGTGCCCAGGGGAAAACTCTGGATCATCTTGGCAGGGATGGGCGTACCACCAGATATTTTATTGACCTTGCAGAGGCTGCACCATAATAATTATGCCCAGGTGAGGTGTGGGAGGTCGGGGGAACTGACTGATAGATTCCCCGTTGGCAGAGGGGTAAGACAGGGCTGTGTGCTGGCGCCGACCCTGTTTTGCCTCTTCGTCAACGGGGTAATTGCCCATCTTAATGCCACCGACTACACAGACGCTCCCAAATTAAATGGCAACAGGGTGCCCGCAATAATGTTCGCGGACGACACACTGTTGCTATCTAAAACACCTATGGGCATCCAAAGGATACTCGATGCCTTTGTGGCCTTCTGTCAGGATAGAGGGCTGGAAATCAATGCCTCAAAAACCAAATACATGGTATTGAATCCGAGCGCCAAACAGCGCCCGAATCCCCAACTGGGAGCAGTGCGGCTGGAAAGAGTAGCCACGTTTGAATATCTCGGCGTGACGCTCAACGAAACTATGACCTGGGGGCCCCATCAGAGCAGGGCCAACCTTAAATTAATACAAATTACCGGGGGTATATCCCGGATGATGACCGGCTCGTCCTATCGCCCACTGGGGGCCTTAATTCAGATATACAAGGCCCAGGCCAGGGGGGCGATCATGTATGGGGCTGAATTGTGGGGCCACATCCCATGCCGGAATCTGTCTACCACAGAAAATAGGTTTATAAGACAGATAGCCGCACTTCCCCCTAGCACTCCACTTCTACGGCCACTTGCCGACGAGATAAGTTTAAGACCCATTGCCTTCTGGCGCAGGTTATGGAGCGGCGATGATCTCGCCGATTATAGGGCGGAACTGGGCGAATTATTAAATCACCCCAAGGCGCTCAGTATTCCCTGGGTCCAAAACATCCAATCAACTTGCACTGATCTGGGGCTCCCCGAATTGTGGACTGAACCGGCAAATGTAGCACCAAGAATCTCCAAGAGATCCCTGGCGAATCTGTATCATGAACACAAAAGGGCAAGGGCCTTAGCTACCCAGACAGAGGGGTCCCTTTCTTCCATATTCCTGCAAACCAAGGATCTCTACAGATTTGAGAAGGCTTTCGATCCTATATATCCTATACTTGCCAGAAAGCTATTTCTCCAGTGGAGATACGGTACATTGCCTTTTCGGTCCTTTTCAAGCACTTGGTCAAAAGTCCCTTCCACCAAGCACTGTCCTCTTTGCGATGATAAAGAGGAAAATGACTTACACGTGGTCTTTTTCTGCCCAGCCTACAAGGCAGCCAGAAAGCATTGGCTGCTTCCCTTGATTAAGAATTTGGGTGGCAGGGAATACACACCTATGTACAGGATTTTAAAATCCGATGTTTCCGGCCCAACTGTTTTTGCACTTTCCAAATTCTTTACGAATGTTTGGTATATGCGTAATCGCCTTTAAAAAAATGCTGGGTAGATTTTAGATTCGCTTCAATTCTTAATAACTGTTTTTATTGTCTGTGTTGATCTTAAATCATGTATTGATGTTTTATCAAAATTCGACAGAGTTTATGTGATTTTATTGTATGTGTATCTTTTATGACCAAATGGTCGAAATAAAGATTGGAAATAATAATAATAATATTATATAAGTATACAATATAAGATTCATTATAAAAAGTATTACATTTCAGAGGTTTGAAGCCCTATATATAGTTAGGAGTTAGCATTTAAAAAACCTATGAAATTCCCTGAAAAAACCATAGGTTTCACACCAGTTATAGTTAGGAATTAGCATTTAAAAAACCTTTTAAATTCACTGAAAAAACATAGGTTTCACACCAGTTATAATTAGCATGAAGTTTTAATCGCATAAAACCATTGAAATTCCCACATTATAGTTAGTTGTACTCACTATAACTTGCGCGTGCAATGCACTGCTGATGACGTCACATATTACATCACTCATGACATGGTCAGTGACATCACTCATGACATCACTGATGACACCATCCTTGTGACAGACTGACAGACCTCCTTTCAGTGTAATGTAACCCTTGAAACACATATTCAAAAATAGAAACTAACATTTTCAAAAAAATGGAGATACCCATACCAATTACAACAACCAATTCAGTAATTCCACCATCTATATACACACCCTCTCATTCAGTAACAGTTCTATATAGTCACTCATATATATACTCACTCATCATATGTAGTGATACACATATACATATTGTTACACACGATAGTCATCCAAATGTTACTCACACACATACTTACACATGCAAATAAACTATTGAATATCGATTTATTTGCCTATACAGGTATACACACACTAGCACATTACTTCTAAGGAAACTTACACATACTTACTCTCTTAAACAGTCACTTATAGAAACACATACTTATTTAAACAGGAACTCTTTCAATCTCACATATACTCACGTATATACATCAATACTCACATATACTAGATTAAAATAATATGTAGTTACTCATAAAGACACTAGTGAGGCAGGAATTCACTTACTAACACACACATATACACACTCCTACACATGTGCTGTCTTCAAAACACATACAAACAGTGAGTCAGTCACCAACCCATGCAGCCACTTATACACAAAGTGAAACACTGATACATATATTTAAATATTTAAAAATTACTCGCTAATATATGTATTCACTAAGATACACTTTATAAGCCAGTTAACCAATCAATATTTTATTAAAAAAACATCCATGTACACACTTGTTTAAACATTTATTCTTCCATCGACCTTTACAAATACAAATATAAAACATATTTATTTTTCAGAAAGACACACATTCACTGGATGGTGTCATCAGTTTTATGCGAGTAAAACTTCATGCTAACAATAACTGGTTTGAAACCTATGTTTTTTTTCAGTGAATTTAATAGGTTTTTTAAACGCTAATTCCTAACTATAACTGGTGTGAAACCTATGGTTTTTTCAGTGAATGTATATATATATATATATATATATATATATATATATATATATATATATATATATATATATATATATATATATATATATATATATATATATATATATATATATATATATACATATATATATATTATTATATTACCTACTGGCGGTCGCCAGTAGGTAGTTATAGTTAGGATTTTTTTCAATGTTAAATCTCAAAATTCTATTTGGAATAACTTTGGCGCCGGTTGACGAATCTGCCTGAAAATTTCCTCAAAGGGGCCTCACGGCGCCCCGGTCCTTCCCTGGAAGTTTGGGGGGGATTCGTCAAGCGGGGGATGAGGTAAAAAGGGGGTCCCAAAACGCGTTTTCCCCATGTTAATTTCCATAGGGCGGTCGACCTCACTTTTAGCCCGAACGGCTGAATGGATTTCCACCAAACTTGGCAAAATTGTAGGGACTGGTAGCCCAATGTGCCTTTGCTATGTCTCAAGATATGTGCTCCAGTGGGTTTTGAGTAATTTATGTTAAAAAAATATATATATCTATGGCAGCGCCCTGGTACGCGCACCAGGGAGCGCTCCGGGTGCGCCACGCGACTTGCGCACAGAAAGCTGATTGGCTCTCGGGTGTCTGTAAACATTCGAAACAGTCCGGAACGGCCGCCATCTTGTGTCTCGGTAAAATCGAGACATAAGAGGTGGAAAAATCAAAGGGGGAAATGACCATAAGGGGGCAGGGATAGATCCCCCTGACCCCCTAGGTTTGATGTGGGGGCCATAAAAGGGCCCAGAAATTTTTTTTTTTTGATTTGCGCGGGGGAGCGCCCGGTACGCGCACCGGGGAGCGTCCCATGGGGAAAAATGAATAATAGATTTTTTTTTTAAATTTAGCCTTTTTTTATAAATTGGAGGTAGTTCTAAAAAGAACAGTTTTTGTTCTTCTTTTTGTTGTTTTATATTTTTCTATTGTTTTTTTTACATTTTGTACTTTTTTGGGGTTTTCTGAACAGTTTTATATTTTTTTTGTATTTTTCATGTGGAGAAACGAAAAAACAGGGAATTGAAAATGGCTCAACTGGAGCAAAAAAAAAAAAGAAAAGAAATAATTAGGGTTGATTGGGGCATTTATGGTTGTCCCCAGCAAGGACGATGAGCTTTACGCTTTGTTCTCCGTAGGAGATGGTCTTCCCACAATATTTACAGATAATTTGGAAATCTGCAAATCGTGGCTGAATGCACGGCATCGTACTACTTTCCTCTGGTGAGACGGAGTGGGTTGCTTCCTTTTTGAGGTGGTGCTTGTGGATTGGGGAGGGTTACTGGCCAGTTCCCTCATCTCTGCAGCAGAATAATTTATTGGATGCTTGCGCTGCATGTGGCGTATCATCGTGTTGTTTCCAAATGAATATTTCTTGTTCGGGTTTCCCCTGGAAAGTTCCATGCCACAGATTTTGCAAGTCACCTTGGCTGCATTTACTTTTTTCTTCCCCTGTGGGATGGAAAAAAACTCCCATATAATGTGTGGTCTTGGCTGGTATGGGGTATTTTGTTCATCAAGCCATCTTCTCACTTCTTCCTCCTCCTCTTCCTCCTCTTGTGGACCACCAATGATATTTTGTGGTGGTCCTCTTGGTGGTTGTGGTGGTGGTGGTGCAGATGCACCAGCTGCTGCTGTTACTGAAGCCATTATAAAGATAAAAAAGGTACAGAGAGGTACAAACAGGTCTTCCTAAGTCTAAGGATAAAGTCAGAATAAGGAAAAAAGGTGGGGTCTTTCATCCTTTTTGAAAAAAAAAATGTATTGAACCAATGAAAAGTGTTATTTTCAGGTCACATGACCAGGGGCTTCATCATTATGAAACCAAAACTGTTATGAACCAATAAAAAGTGTTATTTTCAGGTCACATGACCCGACGCGCTTACGCGAAACGCCCCTGGGCACGTCGCGTAAGCGCGTCGGACGCCTTCGTTGCGCGATCGTATTCGCTCGAGTGCTTCCGGGTGCGTTTACGCCGTGCGTATCACGCGGTCGCGGCTACGCGATACGTCACGATCATGTCATGAGTGATGTAATATGTGACGTCATCAGCAGTGCATTACACGCGCAAGTTATAGTGAGTACAACTAACTATAACGTGGAATTTCAATGGTTTTATGTCAGTAACATTTCCAGCTAACTATAACTGGTGTGAAACCTATGTTTTTTTCAGTGAATTTAATAGGTTTTTTAAATGCCATTTCCTAACTATAACTGGTGTGAAACCTATGGTTTTTTCAGTGAATATATATATATATATATATATATATATATATATATATATATATATATATATATATATATATATATATATATATATATATATATATATATATATATATTTACAACAATGTTCCTGTTTCGCCAATGCTCGGCAAAAGGAAACCAGGTGTAGACCTCTCAATCCTCTCTGTTCTTGCAGCAAACAAATAAAGGAGTACGAATCCTCAAATGGATAGCAGAGTAGTACATTTATTTTAGAAGTAAATCAAAGGACAAATGTCCATCCAAGACGCGTTTCGCTCCACTAGGGAGCTTGGTCACTTGAAGCGCCAGGAATGGATTTGCAGTTTTTATAGTAAACACAAACGTGGGACAAACCAGTGCGATACACGCTAATGACGTGAAAACAATAGAGATAAATAACAGACTTTACACAAGCACTTGTTAACTAATAACAAAAACAGACTATGGCTATGCAGTAAAAAACAACACAATATCGTGCATGTATATTTGTAAAATACAAAAAACCTCTAATAATTATAAAACAACAGATGGTTCAGACTAGTGTCAGAAATTAAATAAGATCGGCAGAGTGCTCCAAGTACACGGCAATTACTGTTTGCAGTGTTACCAAAGAGTCGGCACACCATAGCGTGTCAAGATACTAACATAAATATGTAGATCGCTCACATCAACGCACGTTGGTAAAAATCATAGACAAGTGTCATATGTCATAGACCATTCTGCCAAATAATTTTATGACCAATTTCTGTTGTTAAAGAAAACGAGATTATTCAAAATAGCTCCACCTCAAAAGATGAAAATTTGAAGATATTGCACATGAAGTTTTTTAAAGTGCAAAAAAAGTGCAGTGAAAATTAATAAAAAAAAGTTTTTTGCATGATTCAACACATAATATAAAGATAAAAAGATTTTTTGTGCACAGAATTACAGCTGATTAAGGCTATTTGAGAACCAACTTGATTTTGCTTCAATTCATTTAGGCATCCCCATATTCTTAAGCAAAATAATTAGACGAAAAGGAAAAAAAAAACTATGTCATCCCATTCAGTACATAGTAAATGTATTAATGAATGTAGGAGTATGTCAATGCTCATGAGAGTGTAAAAATACGAAAAAATTAGTGCAACCTGAAAGAAAATGTATTGCTCATAGGCCCAGCCAGTAATCGTTAGAAACAAGGTTTCTCAAATGAAAACAAATAAGGTTCCCTAATTGATGGTCAAAGGAAGTTGTGTAAATCTTCCGTTAAATTAAGTCCATTTGGGGCCCTGGTATCTAAGGATAAAATGAAATGTGATTCTTTCTGACGAAGTAATTTCTCGCGATCCCCACCCTGTCCGGGCTGGGGAACTGAGCACAGGACAGTGTATTCCAGGTCTTTAAGTTGTTTATTATGAACAGACCTGAAATGTCTCGCCACTGGATAGTTGTTATCACAGTTAACAATGGCCCTTATGTGCTGCAGGATGCGCTTATGCACACGGAGTTCGGTACTCCCTATATATTCGAGATTGCAAATGCATTTAAGTTTGTAGATCACAAATTAGGACCTGCAAGTTAAATGTTCTTGGATGGGAATTGGGACCTCACTGAAAGCTGTTACATAGCGGGTACCATTCTTTGCAAAGGTGCATGCGCGACAAGAGGTGCATTTGAAGAATCCCATTTTGCTAAGCCAGGACTTTTTGGGAGGAACCTCAGGCGTGGATCTATCCAAGGCATCGCGGATAGACGGTGCCCGTCTAAAAGTTATGGCTGGTGCGCTAGGCATGATTGAACCCAGGACAACGTCAGTCAATATGATTGGCCACTCTGTGCAGATGATATGGCGGATTTTCCTTTCTTGGGGACAGAAAGTGCTAATCAAACTGACTGAACACTCTGTGATATTACTGGTAGTGCTTTTAGGAGCAAGGAGAGATTCCTGGTCAAAATATTTATATATATTACCTACTGGCGGTCGCCAGTAGGTAGTTATAGTTAGGACCTAGTTTCCATAGGAAATCCGCAACATTCTATTGGGAATAACTTTGGCGCCGGTTGTTGAATCTTCGCGAATTTCTCAAAGGTGATGGCCCACTCCGCTCCTTCCCTGAAAGTTTTGGGGGGATTCGTCAAGTGGGGGCTGAGAAAAAAGGGGGTCCCAAAACGTGTTTTCCCCAATGTTATTTTCCATAGGACGATTAGACACGGCTACAGCCCGAACAGCTGCACGGAATTACAAGAAATTTGGCAAAATGGTAGAGTCTGATAAGCAGATCACCCTTTTGCTTAAAAGGTGTAAATCCTTCCAGTAGTTCCTGAGAAAATCAGAAGAAAAAATATATATATCTATAAGCGCGCACCATGCGTAAATCGGGTGTGCGCGAGCTGAATTCTAATTTTTTGTTAGACATCTGTCAACATTCTAATCGGTGGAAACCAGAAAGTGTTGGCCGCCATTTTGTGTCAGAGGCATAAGAGAGCCAAAAACAAAGGTGGAAAACGTGAAAAGGGGGCAGGGTAGAGACTTCCTGACCCCCTAGGCCTTCTCAGGGGTCCCTGAAGGTTCCCGAAGGCCCCAAAAATTATTTTTTTTTTTAAACCGCGGGGTGTGCGTACGGTGCTGGCACCCCTTGGCCGCCATTTTGTCACTCCGAGGTAGAAGAGAGCCGAAAACAAAAGTGGAGAACGTGAAAAGGGGGCAGGATAGAGACTCCCTGACCCCCTAGGCCTTCTCAGGGGGTCCCTGAAAGACCCCGAAGGGCAAAATAATATATATTTTTTTTTTAAATCGCGGGGTGCGCGCACGGTGCTCGCACCCTTTGAATGCCATTTTGTCACTCTGAGGTACAAGAGAGCCAAAAACAAAAGTGGAGAACGTGAAAAGGGGTCAGGGTAGAGACTCCCTGACCCCCTAGGCCTTCTCAGGGGGTCCCTGAAGGACCCCGAAGGGCAAATAAAAACCTTCTTTTTTTTTTTAAACCGAGAGGTGCGCGCACGTCGGCAAAAAAAAGACAAAAAAATACAGTAAATAACAGGTGTTTATATGTTGGATGGCTCTAAAAAGAGCCGCTCTGTTCGTTAAGTCTTTTTTGTACCTACAAGTAAGTACCGATGCAGAGTCTAAAGTTGCAGAGGAAGACTCTATTCCCCTCATCTGTGAAATGTACTCCGTCTCCTCTATAAATGCCTTGCAGGTTTTAAAGCATCTTGTTATGGTATATAAAACCCATACCATAGTCTCTGAGGAAATCAGAAACAGACTTATTCACATGTTTCCTTGCTTTCTCAATCTGTGGACAATATTGGTTGGACCAGATCCATTATTGCCTTTGGCATATATTAGAATATACAAAGGCAATTTGTGGAAAAAGTGACATCAATTGCCCAAAGGTGTACTGTTAAAGCATTTCCAGACCTACCCCAGTCAAAGTGCCAAGGGCATTGCCACCAAAGTGCACAATTATGAGGTCAGGGTGTGAGAGATGCAAAAAGGATTTTAGCAATGGCATCAATTGGTGACATCTCAATCCTCTCTGGCCAATCCACATAATATCCACATTTGGTAAATCAAGGTTGAGAAAGCATCTATTTGCTGCATACCTTTCACTCCAGAAAATATAGCAATGTCCTACAATCCACACTGGAAGCATCTTGAAGGGAGATCTGGTTGTACTCAGATGGGCTCTGGAAATGAAATGGCAGTTTGAAAAGTAGGAGTTTAGAAAAAATGTGGATGAGATTCAGTGCACTTGAAAAAAATGAAATTGTTGGTGGTTTCTGAGAATTCAACATTGACAACTAGGGTGCATGAAACTGTTTTTTAAAAGGAGAAATGCTAATGGTTAAGAAAAAGTCATTGAAAGGTACATTGCACAGGATAAGCTGGTATATTGAGAAGTCAAACACCCTTGCTGATTTGGTTTGCAACATTTGGTGATGAACTTTTCACCTGTGTGCACAGTTAGGTGTTCTATGGAGTGTTACCATGGTAACAGGCAGAGAGAGCTGTGGGGAAAGGTTGAACATTATGTGAGTTTGAAAGTGTAGAAATGTAGAACCAATTAAAATGTTAGTTCGGTTTTGAATTTGTGTGGGAAGATTTTTAATTGGTTATCTACAAGAATATATGTGTAAAATGAGAGGGAAGCTATGTCATTCTATGATTCGAGTGACTGGTGCACAATTGAGAGATTCTGCTTAATAAAATCTGGTGTGTGATTGTCACTGTTCTAAATTTTCAAAAGCATTTTTAAAGGTGAGTTGTTAATTTGTAAGGGGTTCTATGTTGTGCAGTTTAAGTTAATGAGAAAAATGTGTTATAATGTGGAAGCAGGAGTTTATTTGCATAGAGTGTAATTCTGAATCTGTTTGCTTTGGGAAAAGCATTGTGTTAGTTGCATTTGGTATGTTAATGTGTTTGAGGAGATATTTATTTTCATGTCAGTGAGTTCTCATTTCTATATTCTCAGTCCCACCTTGAGACCCTACACTGCCTGAACACCACTGCACTGTCCTAAGACCTGAGACAGAACTCTCAGGAAGACTCTCTTTCACTGTAGCATTCATTTTACTGAATTGCAAGGCATACTGTCATGTGTCTAAGATCACAGTGTGAGTCAGACTTCATTTCACAAAACGGTGGCTGATTAATTTGCTTAGTTGATGTGTTTAAAAATATGGCAATGCATGTAGTCATGGTGTGAGTCAGGCCTGTGTGTACTGTAGAAATTGCATACCAACTCTCTCTGTAGCATGTAGTAATCATGTCAGTGAATTCTCATTTCTACATTCACAGTCCCACCTTGAGCCCCTGCACTGCCTGAACATCTCTGCACTGTCCTAAAACCTGAAACAGAACTCCCAGGATGACTCTCTTTCACTGTAGTAATCATTTTACTGAATTACAAGGCATACTGTCATGTGTCTAAGATCACAGTGTGAGTCAGACTTCATTTCACAAAATGGTGGCTGATTAAGTTGCTTAGTTGATGTGTATAAAAATATGGCAATGCATGTAGTCATGGAGTGAGTAAGGCCTGTGTGTGCTGTAGAAATTGCATACCAACTCTCTCTGTAGCATGTAGTAATCATGTCAGTGAATTCTCATTTCTACATTCTCAGTCCCACCTTGACCCCCTACACTGCCGGAACGCCACTGCACTGTCCTAAAACCTGAGACTGAACTCCCACGAAGACTCTCTTTCACTGTAGTAATCATTTGACTGAATTGCTAGGCATACTGTCATGTGTCTAAGATCACAGTGTGAGTCAGACTTCATTTCACAAAATGGTGGCTGATTAATTTGCAAAGTTGATGTGTTTAAAAATATGGCAATATATGTAGTCATGGAGTGAGTCAGGCCTGTGTGTGCTGTAGAAATTGCAAACCAACTCTCTGAGAGCGCATTTAGGGCTCGTTACCCAGATTTCCCGGCGTTGGAGGAGCTTCTTTCTAAAGAATCGCCTCATAAGCTGATAACGCGTATATATAGCGTAACGCAGGACACAGCTCTTGTGTTACTTCGCTCGTCAAAGTCAGAGTGGGAGAGGGAGACCGATTTAGTAATCACAATGGCGGTTCTGCTGCTCGCAGCTTGAAAATGTATCGCCAAACTATAGATTGAGGCTGATTCATTTCAACTATCTTCATAGAACATATCGTACACCCAAAAAACTCTTGAGGATCGGTCTTCAAAGTGACGCTAAATGTTGGAGGTGTGGGGGGTTGGACGCTACCTTTTTTCACCTGACTTGGGAGTGCTGACAGATTGAGAAGTATTGGGTCTTGGTCATACGGCATCTAGGGCACATTGTAGAATTAGACTTGAGACTAGACCCCGTTATGACGCTGATGGGTTACGTTATGGGCGTACCTAGTGGCTCCCGAAAACTGGTTGCCCTGCTTGTTGCTAGCAAAAAGGCAGATTGCGATACATTGGAAGAGAGTGTCCCCACCTACAATAGCAGGCTGGATAAAATCAGCAGTTTACTGTAAGGATCAATTGACAATCTACTGGGAACTGATTCCACTGAGGTCCAGACCTGTTGATTACTGGGAACCATTGGTGGGATGATTGGGTCAAGTGGGAACGGATTTGTGTGCCGGGTGATTGTTTGTGTAGATTGTTTTTTTTTATTTTATTAAAGGTGGAGGGGTGTTGACTGAAGTGTGATATCAGGGGCAGGAGTGTGTGTTTTGGATTTTATGTTTGGAAGTGTGACATGTGTGGTGAAAGTTTTTTAAGCGGTTGATTTCAGTGTGTTATCTAAATGGGTGGAATGCAAGATGGGTTATATGAAATGCTAGTCGTCAGGGGGGTAGATATGGTGTTTTTATTCTGTTAATTCCAAAACCTCTTACATTCGCTAAGTACCTGTATTGCATAGTTTTGAAATTCTATGATGCCTTTTAGACATGGATCACCGCCGGGCACTCTGTGGTGTCGGCTCTATGGCTGTGTACAAAATAATTTGTGGTGTCATAATGTCAAGATAGCTACCTGCCACAGGGTTGTTGGCCTCTAGCAGTGTCACCTGTGTGATTATTAATAAAGGTTTTGAAATTTTTTTTTTTTAACTCTCTCTGTAGCATGTAGTAATCATGTCAGTGAATTCTCATTTCTACATTCTCAGTCCCACCTCGAGCCCCTACACTGCCTGAACCCCACTGCACGGTCATAAAACCTGAAACAGAACTCCCAGGAAGACTCTCTTTCACTGTAGTAATCATTTTACAGAAGTGCAAGGTATACTGTCATGATCACAGTGTGAGTCAGACTTCATTTCACAAAATGGTGGCTGATTAATTTGCTTAGTTGATGTGTTTAACAAAATATGGGTATACGTGTATTCATATAGTGAGTCATGCCTTAGGACATTTAGTGCTATAAAGTCCTATGCAGCATGTGTGTCAGGCCTCTTAATGCCCAAATAGTCTCCATGCTGTGTAATAAAGATCCTGGGTGTGCTGTACAAATGCCATAGCAACTCTCTCTGTCGCATGTAGTAATAATTTCAGTTTAATTCTCATTTCTACATTCTCAGTCCCACCTTGATCCCCTACACTGCCTGAACACCACTGCACTGTCCTAAACCCTGATACACCATCCCTAGAAAAACTTGCTAAACTCTTACAACACTATTGCACTGCTCTACACCCAGAAACACCATCCTCAGGGAATGCCCCTATAATGTTGAAACACCACTGCACTGCCCTAAGCCCTGAAACAGCACTCTCCGCATGATCTCCTACACTGCCTGTACACTGCTGCTGTACCTTAAACTTACTTATGGAGTGAACCACACTTTACAACATATAGTGTTTCTAATGGCTTTGTAATATGCTAATAGTGGTCTATAATTCTAAAAAAAAAAATATATCATGTTTTTTTTCTTCACAACAGATTTTAATTATCTTCAGAAAGAAAAACCATTATGCCTACGAAGACCGATAAACCAAAAAGATGTAAACAGGATTACTTTTCCAAGAAAAAAGAAGTACAAGATTTATCTAAACAACAATGTGTTGAAAAAACAAAGAAAGCTCCTGATAAGAAAACAAAGGATTTTATAAGGAAAATAACACAAACTAAAAAAAGTATGGAGAATCAGGAAAAAAAATCTTTAACTATAAAGAAAAACCACACCAAAAAGAGAAATGATGGAAAACTTTGTGGTAAAGATATAGTGTATAGTAATAGACGAAAAAATCAGTTTGTTGAAATTCGCAAGTGAATGTTTTATAACAGAGTTGTTTTAAATTTATTGAAAAATATAAAGAATTGTAAAGGAAAAACATCTTTTATAAGAAAAAGAAACATGTTGAATCAATTGTCAAGAAGGTTTTTGAATTAAAAAAATATATTTATTTTAGTAATCAATAGGATTCGAACACTAGATAAGCCAATCAATGATATAAAGGCTAAAAGTAAGTGGAAAAGACTAATTAATAGAGCTAATTTGTGTAATGTTTTTCTGGAGAATGGAAGCATAGTTCAAGTTGTGAGCCATTTTTTAATGAAGAGAGTTACCTTCAGAGTAATGATTTGTTGCATGCAGCTGACACCAGTGGTCGATTTTATGAGGTCAAGAATGGTTGTCCGATTGAAAAAGGGAAAATTGTCCCTAGAAATGCAGAAGAGGTGTTAGCTGATGAAGTGTTAGGGAGATGTACTAAGGCTCCAGTGTACACTTGGAATTGTAGTAGTATTTGTAGTGTACGGCAGGATTCAATTGATTTTTTTCTCAATTTCATACGTAAGTATAGTAAGAAAAGTGTTAAACAAAAGATTAAGATGTTGCAAGAATTAGATCCTTGCAAAGGGAGAGAAAAAACGGGTTTGCAAGGTCTTTCTTTGGCTGGTCTTTCTAAAAAAGTATGTCAGAGTGTTTTTCACCATTTCAGGATGTTAGCAGTGCATCATACTCAAGTGAGGAAATTAGTGAGAAGGTTGTATTATGCAAAAAGTCCAGCACTTAAGCTAAAACAGTTAAACAGTACTCTTTTGCATGGATCTGTATTAGAAGTGATCAACATTTGTGAAGAAATCGAGGTTAGTTACTTTGGTCCTGAAGAAGACAGTGCAGAAACAGATACATTAATAGAAGGCAATGTGGAATAAAATGTACAGAATTTTAGTACGGAAAATTTTGAGCAAGAAATAACAAGGCTTTAGGTAATTTTGGGTGAAAGGCCAAACTTTTCTTGTTTTGTATTATTATTATTATTATTTGTTGTAGACGTATTCTTTATAAAAATCAGACCAGGTTAGTTGATCTATACTTAAAAAGTGAAAAGGAGAATAATAATGAGTGGAAGGAATTTGCAAATTATTTGTTGGTAGAGAATTGTTTTGATTTGGGTTCAGATCAACTTATTTTGCCTGCTAGAGCTGTATATAATAATCTTGAGTTGGTAAATATTCATTCTGAACTGATGGATTTAAATACTTATGAGTCTATTCCTATTCAATGTGTGCATCCATTTCAGGCTATTGTTCGTATGGAGCCTAAGACAGGGAAATTGCCTCCTTCAGATTTACAGAGAGGATTAAAGGGAAGAGTTGTTTGTTTGCCTCTAGATTTAAAGAAAAATATTGAAACAATTGGTGTAGAAAATGTGGAGGAGGAACTTCTCGTTATTCTAGTTAATGGCATTCCTACGAAGAGTAAGAAAATCTGGCAAGAATTAGTGGATGTTAGGAAAGTGAAAAAGGCAACGTTGTATTTGGTAAAAAATAATCCATACTATAAAAATGTATATGTAGGAGAAGAGGAAACAACTGTAGAAGAGGACAGTGATTTGTCAACTGGATAAATTGATAAAGTGGATGTGTCCAGAACTGAAGATATTTATGAACATTATAGTGTGCATCCACTTTACTCTAAAGAAGTGATGGGGAATACTATTGAGTTATTTCAAATGAAAGAAGCTAAAGGAAGTTCCATTAGTGTATGGGAAGAAAGCTTGGAAGCTCGTTGTTTCCCTCAGTTATTTATTTCCAACAGGCAAAGGTGGACGATATGATGAACGACCTGTGCAGATTCCTGCATCTGAATCCGGACATCAAGGTTATATGCAGAAGATCCAAGGTTTCGCCAATGTATTCCATATTTGTTTCATCTTCTGTTTGAGAGTGACTTGTCCGGACTTTCTTATGCAGTGAACTATATACTAAAAAGTAGAGTACATTTGCAAAATATTTCGGCAAATGACTTTATGGATAAAGTCCAACAGAAATATACTGTTTTGGAATCTCAGCTAATTAATCTCATGGCAAGTCAGCGTGGTACTAATGAGTATTGGTACCGTCGTCATGGGGAATTGAAATGTATGCTAAGAAACTTAGGAACTCCTACATGGTTCCTTACTCTAAGCTGTGCAGAGTATGCTTCGGAAGATTTACTTCCATTTCTTCGAGAGGCAAATGCAAACATAGAAAATATAGAATACAAGACACCTCAAGAACTGTGCTCTTTGGATCCAGTTAATGTATGCAGGTATTTCAATCATAGATTTGAAGCTATGATGTCTTTTATCACCAACAAAAAAAATCCTCCTTTTGGAGAGGTTCTGGATTTCTTTTGGAGAAAGGAGTATCAAGCAAGAGGTGCTCCTCACATACATATGCTGCTATGGATCAAAGATGCCCCCAAATTTGGAACAGATTCAGATGAAACAGTGATGAGTTTTATTAAATAATATTCTACATGTGATGTACCAAAAAGTACAGAACAAAAGAATTTAAGACATCAAGTCTTACGGTTTCAAACCCATCGTTGTGGAAAATACTGTCGTCGAAAGTACAAATCTAAGGAAAAGTTCTACACAAAATGTCGATTTGCATTTCCACGTCCAGTAATATCAAAAGGAAGAGTGAACAATTTTATTTCATCTTTGCGACATACTGTCACATGAAAATCACCGAGAAATACCTACAACTTAAGAAGAAATGAAGAGTCAAAATACATAAATGTCTATAACACAGTCATTTTGTCCATGCGGAATGCTAACATGGATATTCAATATGTTGCAGACAACTCCATTGCTGTGGCTCAATATGTAATATCTTACATTACTAAATCTGAAAAGACGGAACTAAAGGAAATGTGGGAAGAACTTTCTCATGAAAAGAGCCTAAGTAAGAAATTGTACAGCTACAGTATGAAGATGTTGTCTCATCGAGAAATCGGAGCATATGAATGTTCAGATCGCTTATCATCTGAAAGTCTATACTCCAAATCTAGAACAATCATTTAGGTGAGTTTAGGTCTTGCAAGAACACGAAACCAAGTTTTGAAATCTGTAGAAGAAATTGAGTATTTAGCATAGAGAGAACCAGACAGTACAGATATTTTGAAGACAAATATGTTGGATACATACTATCGAAATAGAAGTAATCATCTTGAGAACGTTTGTCTCTGTGAAGTACTGCAAAGCTATACTTTTAAGAGGAATACTACCGAAGATATCAATAAAGGAGTATATGCTGTAAATGTATCTGAAGGATATTCAGTGAAACAAAGAAAAGGACATTTGATTAATCACCGAAAACTGAGTTGCGAAACTCCCGACTAAAGGGAATTTTGCTATTTAGCTCTTTTGCAACTTTTTAAGCCATGGCGTACAGAACTGGAACTACTTGGAGATTTTGACAGTTATAAAGATTCATTCAACGCAACTAGAAATACTATAGAATGTCCTGTTTTTACTAATTAACTGAAAATGTTTAACGACGAAATACAGCAAGAAGCTACAATTGCAACAGAGATTGCTAGAGACAGTTCTCAAGACAGTCATAGTTCTGTTTCGATGAGTCAGGATCCACTAGGAGAACCAATTTCCCAATATGAAGCAGCAACTGCCATGGATGAGGTGGAAAGATCTATGCAACAAGCTCAAGAGGATGTAATAAACTTAGAAGCATTGAAAAAACAACTAAATGTTGAGCAAAAACAAATATACGATCAAGTGACGGAACAGATTGAGCATGGTTTATATCATGAGGAAAAAGAGTGCTCATGTACGTCATTTAAACCTGTCCGACTGTACGTGAGTGGAGAAGCAGGAACTGGAAAAAGTTTTGTAATTAAAGGAATTGCAACTTATCTACAGAAAAGAACTGAGTCGTCACTGTCTTGTGTTGTGACTGCTCCCACTGGATTGGCAGCACATAACATTAAAGGGATTACTTTACATTGTTTATTGATGCTGCCAGTAGAGCATGAAAATACATTAGAATACCACAAGCTATCTGGAGAAGCTTGTTGTGAAGTTTCTAGAGGCTTTAAAAAAAAGAAACTTCTCATTATTGATGAGGTAAGCATGGTATCAAATTTAATGCTTGCCTTTGTGCATTTAAGAATGCAACAAATCCCTAAAACAGAGTATGATGTGTTATTTGGAGGCAAACACGTCATAGTTTTTGGAGATCTACTACAACTAACTCCTGTGAAAGGACAGCCACTTTTTAAAACAGTTACACATGAAGACACCAGAAAGTGCCTGGGAAGCATTGGAAATGTTAATATTTGGTCATATTTCGAATATTCAGAAGTCATTACAAATATGCGACAGGCAAAGGACGCTGATTATAAAAGTATTCTTGAAGATATAAGAATTGGAAAAGTGAGTGAACATAGCAACGAAGCTTCACAGGCACGATTACTTACAAATTTGTTTCCAAACATAAATATTCCCCCGCAGAATATATATAGAGAAATTGCTGAAAAGAAATCAGTGATATGCTTGATGCCAACTCTGAAAGAATGTTCAATATTCAATGAAAAAAATTTAAAGTTAGAAAATCAAGAAATTATAAAACTGGAAGCTATTGATAGAATAGAGCTTGAAGAAGCTAATATTATTTTGTCACAAAAGTTGAAGTCAAAATTGGCTTCTTTAGAGACATCAATATCTAAAACTGCTGCTTTAGAAAAGAATCTATATGCATGTATAAATTGTCGGATAATTTTACGACGTAATTTACATGTGGAAAGAGGTTTAGTAAATGGAGCAATGGGTAATGTTGTTGATTTTGTGAATTAATCAAATAGAGATGACATTGAATTTTTGAAAATCAAATTTGATGAAATTAAAGAAGTACAACAATTGAGTTGTTGTTTAGCACGATTTTTGCTTGTAAAAGATTTATATATCCACCGAAAACAGTTTCCTGTTTGTTTGGCATATGCGGTGACTATTCATAAATCTCAAGGTTTAAGTCTAGATTGTGCTTTGGTGAATATTGGAAGTACTGTGTTTAAAGAGGGTATGGCATATGTTGCTTTATCTCGAGTCAGAACTTTATCTGGATCATACCTGATTGATTTTCATTACACAAAGATTAGTGCAGATGTAAATTGTGTAAAAGAGTATATAATATGTTAAGAAGAGAACATGCTCCCAATGTAGCTCAATATCCAGTACTTGAAAACCGTGTGGTAAGTCAAAAAAGAAGATATGAGAAAAATTGTAGCGAGGTTGCAGAGAAAAGAAAAAAACTAGATGAACCAGTGATAGTAAGCAAAAAGAAAGAGGATTCTACTGAAGAGGTTGTTGGTTTTCAGTTTGAAAACAGTTCTGGTGTCAACTGCTATGCTAATGTAGTGGTTAATGTTGTTGTTTTTCTTGAAACATTACTCCAACAAATTATTGAAAATCGGGACAGTAGATTGTGTTGTTTGTTGAATTCTGTGTTTGAGAAATGTAGTAGTGATAAAACTAAAACAGAAAATGTTTCTGATATTCGAAATTTTTTAGACATATGTTCTGGTTTAAATGAATTTTTACAGAATATTCAGCAAGATTGTCAGGAATTTCTAATGTATATGGTTGTTGTATTGCCAGATGAAGGTATAGATATTGAAAATCTTTTTGGCCTTTCTTATTAATGGCAACATGACTGTGATAATTGTTCATTTTCAAGTAGTACAGAAATAGACACTGAAAGATTTACATATTTGACTTTACCAGACTGCAAATCAGTGTCTTTTGATAATCTAGTTAGAGAGCAAATCAAACATGGGGGCCTATTAGGATGGCGGACGGACCTGCGTCCGTCTGCCACCCCAGAGGAGGAGGGACCGTCCGCAGGGTCAGCGGCGGTCCCTCAGTGCTAATTAGGATGTGACCGCCACCCTGGCGGTCACATCCTGCATTTTTAACATTGCGGCGGGTGCTGCTTGAAGCAGCACACGCCGCAATGTTAAAAAAATTTTTTTCCTTTGCGTGCACGAAGTTGCAGGCACCACGTGGTGCCTGCCGCTTCGTGCATGCAAAGGCAGGGGGGTATCATAGGTACCCCCATATGCACCCCCCACCCCCCTTTACCCCTGGGGATCCGCAACAGGACCCCGAAGACAACACCGTATGCCTTTCCACGGCGGAAATGCCGCAGTGGAAAGGCATATGACCGCAGCTATCGTAATATGGCTGGCGGTGTCTGATAGACACCGCCAGCCATGTTAGAGCTTTTCCGCCGCGGTCGGAAGGTGACCACGGTGGAAAAGCAGCGGACGGAAAATAGATCCCCCAGCCATCCTAATCTGGCGGGGGTCTTTTTCCAGTGTGCAGCGGATAATCCACATCCTCCGGGCCAGTGGTGGCTTCCGCCGGCCCGGAGGATGCCGATTATCACGCAATTCTAATGAGCCCCATGGTCTGTACCCAATGTAACTCACAAATGTTATCAACATTAATAATACAAAGATATGGACAGTATGTAATTTTAATGCTGCAACGATGCAGACCTGATGGAAGAAAACTGACAACTTTAATGAAAAATGTTGTGGCTTCTCAACTATCAATATCAGGAAGAACTTTTGTAACTGTAAGAATTATTTTCCATGATAGTCTTTCTACAACATCAGGGCATTACACAGCTTATTTAAAATTTACAAAAGGCTGGACTCATTGTAATGATACTCAATTGATTTGTAAACAACGTTTGCCTTATGACTTACCAAATTCTTATCTAGTGTTTTTACAACCCAAATTGTAGGGAAAATAATTGGCCTGGGAAAATTACTGTTGTTAAGAAAGGGTAATCTGGAGTTGAAAAGTACTTTGTGAGTGAGGGTGATGAGGTTCAAAAATGTTTTGTAGTTGACGTAGAGGTAGTGTAAGTGTGTGATGTGGTTATCACAGGAGATGTTGATCATCAGTGAGGCAGAGCTGTTTTAGATTTGCTGTAGTTGTTGGAGATGTTGGTGACATTTTTTATTCCCTTGTAGAGGTTTCTTTTAATGGTATACAGCTCCTTGGAAAGATAAAGGATGAAAGGAGTGTGATGGGCGTAACAGATGATGTTGAGGTTCTGATAGCAAGCTAGTTGTGTAAGCTTCTATGTACATGATAAATAGCATTGGGTGGAGGTATAACCATTGTTAGATGGTACAAAAGATGATGGTGCTTTTGATTAAGAAGGTTGGGAGACGGACGCTTAAGAGTACTTTTAAGTATCTTCCAAACTAAGGATTACACACATACTATTTGGCCATGAGGAATGGTATATGAAACAAAAAATGACTATTTCGGGTAAATGTTTTTAGCATATGTTTGTACATTACTTTATTTAGAGTGTATAAAAAAGAAGTAATAATGTTTTGTTACTTTGTGATTGTTGGTAATATCCCTTACTTACGTAAAAAATTGCTGTTCGAAAAAGACATTTAAGATATCTTTTTTCTAATTGTTTCATTCATAATGAAAATGTTGAATGGGTTTTTTAAAGACAATCTTTTTGATTGTATTTTTTTTTTGCCCGCTGTTATATGATGAGTACTATTGAACTCACTGTTTTCAGTGAAATTCAATATATTCTAAGAACAGCAAAATATATACATAACATATTGTACAAATTATTTTGTATAGTGAAATATATATTATAACTCAATTTTTTCTTCTTTCCACAGATATTATATACAGATATTATATTTATTAAAAATATATTATTCACTTTTTATTATTTACAAGGAGAGTATGTCAAACAAAAAATACTTTCTCATCAATCTCTTACTTCTCTTAACCTTTTTCACTTTCTTCACAGTCTCTTACTCCACTTCCTTTGCTCGTGTTACTCTCCTTCCCTCACTCTCTTTACTCCCCTTAATTCACCTTTACACTCCTTCTCTCACAATCAGTACCGTTTCCCTTACCCTCACTTACCTTCTCCTGCTCCCTCCTTCCTCTCTGTGACCCTCACTTCTCTTTTCTATCTTCCTCCATCACTACCCTTCTTTTGCTCTATCCCTCACTCTTTTCTCTCTCCCCCTCACCCTCACACCATCCCTCACTCACTTTCAGTCACTCCCCTTCTCTAATTACCACACATGCTTTTGCTCACTTCCCTTCCTTTATTCCCTCCCTCACTCCCCTTTCCTCCATCTGCCTCTAAGTCTCTTCCTCTGTCTCAGTCACTATAACTGCCTCACTCTCTCACAGTCCCTCACTCTCCCTCTCTTTCTCTCTTTCACGGTCTCCCTCTCACTCCACCAATCTTCCTTTTCTTTCCTCTCTCTTTCCATGAATGTTTCTCTCTCACTCACTACTTTTTCCTCTATCTTAATATGCTTCTTTTTCCCTCACTGTCACTTCCCTTCACTCAATCTCACTCCTCTTCTCATACTTCATATTCTTCTCTCTGTGCATCACTCCTATTCTCTTTCACCTACTTCCATTCTCTCACTCCCCCTTACTCTCTTTCCCTCACTCCATCTGTCAATCCTCTTCCATGACTTCCCTTACCTCATTCACTTTTGCTAACTCCCATGTGTTTAGTCCCTCACTCCCCTTCACTCCATTTCTCACTCCCTCTCAATCACTTGCTCTCCCTCTCTTTCTCTCTCACTCTCTCTCTCTCTCTCCCTCACCCTTACTGTCTTTCTATTTCTGTTTCCTTCTCTCCTACTTTATTCCTCAGTCCCCTTTCCTCTCTCCTAATATCCTTACTTCTCTCTCATTCCCCTTCCGTCACCATCGTACCACCTTCTCTCCCTGTTACTGCCTTTCACTCACCCTCAGTACTTTTCCTTTTCTCACCTACCCTCACTCCCCTTCCTTCACTCCTCTTTGTTCACTCCCTCACTTCATCTCACTTACTCCCGTTTGTTTATTCCGTCCCTCACTTTTTTTTCATCCATGTTTCTCTCCCTGTCTCCTTCTGTCTCACTCACTCTAACTGCCTTACTGCTTTTCGGTTCCTTGCTCTCCCTCTCTCTCATTCTGTCCCTCTCTCCCTTACCTTTAAACTCCTTTCCTCTCTCTTTATATCACTCCTCCTCTCTTCCTCACTCATTTTCCCTCTGTCTTAATTTTGTTCCTTCTTTCTTATTCATCTTCCCTCACCCTCATACTCCTTCCCTAACTGTCACTGCCCTTCACTAACCATCACTCCCTTTCCCCCTCTGCACTTTATCCGATCTATATTTCTCAGCCATTCACTTTCCTGCTCCCTTTTCCTGACTCCCCCCTCGCTCTGCTTCTTTCACTCCCATTTCCTCACTCTCCTTCCTTTACTCCTCTTTTGTCACTCCTTCAATCCATCTCTCTTACTCCCCTTCATTCACTCTCTCACTCACTTTTTAATCCATGTTTGTCTCCCCTTCTCCCTCTGTCTCATTCACTCTAACTGCCTCACTCCCTCTCAGTCCCTTGCTCTCCCTCTCTGTCACTCTTTCTCTCTCTCTCCCTTACCCTTAATCGTCTTTCCTCTGTCTTTCTTCCATTCCTCCACTCTCCCTCACCCACTTTCCTTCTCTCTTAATTTTATTTCGTCTCCCTCATTCTCCTTCACTCACCCTCATACCCCTTCCCTAGCCGTCACTGCCCTTCACGCACCGTCACTTCCCTTCCCCCACTACACTTCCTCCTGTCTGTATCTCACACCCCTTCTCTTTTCCGGTCTCTTTCCCTCACTCTCCTTCCCTGATTGAAATCTTGACTCCCCTTCTCTCACTCCACTTTCCTAACTCCCTCCATCCCCTCACTCCACTTCTCTCTCCCTCACTCCCCATCTCTCACTTTCCCTTGCCCCCTTTTCTCATCCTTATACCCCTTCTCTCACCATTACTCCAGTTCTGTTACTTTCACTCTCTTTACCCTGCTCTACTTCTCCCTCTCCGTCTCTTACCCCCCTTCCCTTTCTCCGTGCCCTGCTCCCCTTTTCTCACTCCCCCTCCCTCACTCTCCTTTCCTTACTGCCATTCCCTTACTCTTTCACTCCCCTTACCTGTATCCCCCTACCCTTAGTCCTCTTGTTTCAGTCACTCTTTGATTCCCCTTTCCTTACTCATCATACTCCCCTTTCCTCACTCATTCTCTCAGTCCCTTCCTCCCCTTCAGTCATTTCAGTCATTCATTTACACACTACAAATTCATTCATACAGTATATAAGAAATACAGCTCTTCTTGGGGAAGTGAAGTTAGTTATGAAAATAACTGGGTTTTTTGTCTTTTTGTTTTAATTTTTTTTTGTTTTTTCAAAAAGTTTTATATATTTTTTGTAAGAAAAAAATAAACAGGAAGCGAAAAACTGCTCAATAGGAACAAAAAAAAAAAAGGTCTGCGGGACCATTGGTGCTGCCTAATCTTCATTTCGATTAAGTTCACACTCTGCTCTCCATAGAAGAGGATCTCGTAGCGGAAGTTGCATTTTATATGTACTTTAGCCAAAAGTGGCCGGACATCTAAACTTGATGTCGATGGAGATGCTGCTGATGATGAAGTGCTGGGGACAGCAGCTGGAAGTTCGGCAGGAAGGGCTCTTGTAGAAGCACGTGCAAGGTTGTGAGGATGCACATTCTTCACATGCCGCATCATGGTGTGGATGCTGAAGGAATATTTTTTCTTTGGGTCTCCCCTCGATAGCACACTTCCATAGATAGTTCAGGTTACCTTTGGTGCATTCACTTTCTTCTGCCCCTCTGGATAGCTGAAGAATTTCCAGATGAAGGACTCCTTCATCTTCTTAGTATTTGGCTGTTCTTCCACCAAGTCCACATCTGAGTCAGAAGAATCCTGTGGCTGCTGTTCTGCCCTTTTGATAAGAAGAAAAGCTGGAACAAATGAGCAAAGATCCTTCTCTCAGGACACTGAAAGAGATAATGAGGGAAGTGGGTGGGGTTTTTGAAGATTCTGGAAAAGAAACTACTATAAACCAATCAAAAGTGTTGTTTTCAAGTCACATGACTTTACGTGCGCACACGGGAGCGCGCACGGGAGTGCACACGTGGTGCGACCGTCGCATATAAATGACGGTTTACCCGAATTTCATAAAAGCTTTTAAAAACGTGAAAAGGAGGCAGGGAAGAGACTCCCTGACCCTCTAGGCCTTCTCAGGGGGTCCCTGAAGGACCACAAAGGGCAAAAAACCCATAAAAAAAAAAAATCACGAGGTGTGCGCACGTTGCTCGCACCCTCAAGGCTGAAGTGAGCCAAAAATAAAAGTGGAGAACGTGAAATGGGGGCAAGGTAGAGACTCCCTGACCCTCTAGGCCTTCTCAGGGGGTCCCTGAAGGAACCTGAAGGGCAAAAAAAGCTTTTTTTAGAACCCGCGAGGTGCGCGCACGTTGCACGCACCATTGAGGTAGAAGTGACTTAAAAACAAAAGTGGAGAATGTGAAAAGGGGTTAGGGTAGAGACTCTCTGACCCCCTAGGCGGCCTTCTCAGGGGGTCCCTGAAGGACCCGAAGGGCAAAAAACCCTTTTTCTTTTAAAAGAAAGAATCACGAGGTGTGCACACGTTGCGCGCACGTTGGAAAAAAACACAAAAAACAAGTTAAATAACAAATTTGAGTGTTTATATGTTCATTGAAGATGTAGACTATACTGTTCAACTTTATCCAAATCATAAAAATTAGCTGTGCCATTGCATATTACTGGATACAGTCAATCTATTACAATATACAAAGGAAGTTTGTAGAAAAATAAATATATAAAAATATAAAAATTGATACAGAAATTAGCATTTAAAAAACTTTAGGCATTCACTGAAAAAACCAAAGGTTTTACCATTGTTATAGTTAGAAATTAGCATTTTAAAAACCTTTGAAATTCACTGAAAAAACCATAGGTTTAACACACGTTATAGTTAGGAATTAGCATTTTAAAAACCTTGCAAATTCACTGAAAAAACCATAGGTTTCACACACGTTATAGTTAGAAATTAGCATTTAAAAAACCTTGCAAATTCACTGAAAAAACCATAGGTTTCACACACGTTATAGTTAGGAATTAGCATTTAAAAAACCTTGCAAATTCATTGAAACAAACCATAGGTTTCACACATGTTATAGTTAGCTGGACATTTCACTCATACAAAACCGTTGAAATTCCCCTGTTATAGTTAGTTCAGCTAACTATAACTCGCGTGCCCGCAATGCCCTGCTGATGACGTCACATATTAAATCACTCATAACATGGTCAGTGACATCACTCATAACATCACTGATGACATCTCAAATGACATCACTGATGATGAGAAATAAGTTGTTCTAAAGAATATGCGACCTAGAATTAGGTTGCCTCCGTGGCTGAGTTTGCCATCAAACTTTGTGAAGCAGAGACTGCCAAGGGTGTAATCTCTATTTGTTGTAAGTGTTAGAGACTCCTTTGGCAGAAAAATGTAGGCACCAGATAAGGTGCACATGGAAAGACGAAGCTCCACAGTAGTTACATGGGAGAACATAAGGGTTATATGGGGAAATTGTGATAATTTACGGTGAAGATAGTGACGACCAGTGGTTTAAGTGGGCCGGGTCTCACCCATGTACAGCACCAACAGTTTTTCAAAGGGGGCCTTGAAACGGGTCTCTATCGGGCTCTGTTTTGTGCCCTGCCACTGGGGGTCCATTTTCTGCAGTGACAGCAGGCACATTGATGTGTGCCTGCTCACACTGTTCACTTCTCACTAGTGGAGAAGTTACAGCATGATGTTATGCCGGGGGAGCGTTGTAGGGGAAGGGAAATCCTTTAAAGAGAGTAATTTTCTCCCTGGATTTCCCTTCTCTTTTTGAAAACTCAGGAGCAGCAACATTGTCGTGGTGCCACCAGGGCTTTAAATGGAAGCTTTTTTAATATTATATACAACGAGCCAGAGCTGCTGCTTATTTATCTTATGCAACTAACAACCATTGACAAAGGCAATAGTCCTGACTTCTTGTAGGTATGATGTTAGTTGTTGTGTCATATATCTGGATGCAATGATAGAATAGCAAAATACAAGTCGGGCGACAGAACAGATTTTTAGCGTATGTGTTTTTAAGCCACGCCCTTAAGTACATTGACCTCGCCCCCTTGAGAGAACCCCAGTTTTTTCATCCCACGTCACGCCCTGGTGAAGACTTTTGATTGTTTCACACAAAGTGGTGTTTAAGAAGATGTGGGTAAATATTACATGGTGTTATGTCTATTTCAATTAATGCTGTCTCTTTAACGTTGTGTACACGAGCATGAAAGTGTCTCTTATATGTAATACATGTTCTGCCGTTGTAACGGCTGTGCTGCATGCTCGTGGGAATGTGTTCATTCAAAGAGGTTGATGTATATAAATGCGCGGGCTGGCAGTCGGTGTGCATCAGTTGGTTACACTCTGCTGATTGGAAATAAATGTGCTTGTGTGGAAAATACTCACGCTTCGGTAGATGTTATTTTTAAGAGTGCCTTTGGACTTTTGCTACAGTAATCTATCCTTGCCTACTGATGTTTCACATGCAAACACAACAGGTGATGGACCGAATGTGGATCAATGTCACACACTCACCCCAGTCCAAAGATCTGGGCCCAAATCCATCGTTTTTTTGCACTCCACACCACCCTGGGTTAGACAATGGCGATATGCAAATCAGCTCTGACCCTGTGCCCCATGGGAACAGTCCAGTCCGAACTACAAAAGCCATGTCCTTCCCAGAACGGAATCAAGCATCCGAGGACCGGACCGGTTTCGAGGTAACACCTCTCATCAGCCCGGCTAGCTTGACTCCAGTGGTGTGGAGTGCCTGGGACCCACGTCTGGGCATCCCCAGCGCACTTAGGGCGGAATATGCAAACACAACAGGTGATGGACCGAATGTGGATCAATGTCACACACTCACCCCAGTCCAAAGATCTGGGCCCAAATCCATCGTTTTTTTGCACTCCACACCACCCTGGGTTAGACAATGGCGATATGCAAATCACCTCTGACCCTGTGCCCCATGGGAACAGTCCAGTCCGAACTACAAAAGCCATGTCCTTCCCAGAACGGAATCAAGCATCCGAGGACCGGACCGGTTTCGAGGTAACCCCTCTCATCAGCCCGGCTAGCTTGACTCCAGTGATGTGGAGTGCCTGGGACCCACGTCTGGGCATCCCCAGCGCACTTAGGGCGGAATATGCAAACACAGCAGGTGATGGACCGAATGTGGATCAATGTCACACACTCACCCCAGTCCAAAGGTCTGGGCCCAAATCCATCGTTTTTTTGCACTCCACATCACCCTGGGTTAGACAATGGCGATATGCAAATCAGCTCTGACCCTGTGCCCCATGGGAACAGTCCAGTCCGAACTACAAAAGCCATGTTCTTCCCAGAACGGAATCAAGCATCCGAGGACCGGACTGGTTTCAAGGTAACACCTCTGATCAGCCCGGCTAGCTTGACTCCAGTGGTGTGGAGTGCCTGGGACCCACGTCTGGGCATCCCCAGCGCACTTAGGGCGGAATATGCAAACACAACAGGTGATGGACCGAATGTGGATCAATGTCACACACTCAACCCAGTCCAAAGATCTGGGCCCAAATCCATCGTTTTTTTGCACTCCACACCACCCTGGGTTAGACAATGGCGATATGCAAATCAGCTCTGACCCTGTGCCCCATGGGAACAGTCCAGTCCGAACTACAAAAGCCATGTCCTTCCCAGAACGGAATCAAGCATCCGAGGACCGGACCGGTTTCGAGGTAACACCTCTCATCAGCCCGGCTAGCTTGACTCCAGTGGTGTGGAGTGCCTGGGACCCACGTCTGGGCATCCCAAGCGCACTTAGGGCGGAATATGCAAACACAACAGGTGATGGACCGAATGTGGATCAATGTCGCACACTCACCCCAGTCCAAAGATCTGGGCCCAAATCCATCGTTTTTTTGCACTCCACACCACCCTGGGTTAGACAATGGCGATATGCAAATCAGCTCTGACCCTGTGCCCCATGGGAACAGTCCAGTCTGAACTACAAAAGCCATGTCCTGACGTGGGTCCCAGGCACTCCACACCACTGGAGTCAAGCTAGCCGGGCTGATGAGAGGTGTTACCTCTAAACCGGTCCGGTCCTCGGATGCTTGATTCCGTTCTGGGAAGGACATGGCTTTTGTAGTTCGGACTGGACTGTTCCCATGGGGCACAGGGTCAGAGCTGATTTGCATATCGCCATTGTCTAACCCAGGGTGGTGTGGGGTGCAAAAAAACGCTGGATTTGGGCCCAGATCTTTGGACTGGGGTGAATGTGTGACATTGATCCACATTCTGTCCATCACCTGTTTTGTTTGCTACTGATGTTTCACGGTAGCACAACAATTCGTTGTTGACTGGGAGGAGGATGCAGAGGAAGGCCTTCTATCTCTATGAATCAGGAAGTTTATTAATATTCACCTCTTAAATGTTTACCTGAATGACCTTAGGTAGGACGGTGATGCTGGTCCTCCTTAACTTGTGATGCACATTGAATACAGTCATAAATGAATAAGGCATAATAGGGTAGGCTGTTGTAGCTCATCAAATGAAAAGCTTTATGTGCTTTGTTCAACATATTTCCGCCTTGAACAATGTGCACTAGCATGCTGTCAATATTTCCATTTCCATTTATATAACACGCTAATTCCATCGGTCTCTGGGTGCATTCTGATCCAATATAATCAGTGGTCTATTGGCGCATCCAGATCCAATCTAAGCTACCACTTTTAGATTGCAAAGCTCTATATAGTTTAGAACAAAGTAATTTTATCATTTCATGACACCGTCAGAATTTAGGAAAATATTTTTTATGGTGACCAGGAACTGTACTGGTTGGTCAGCCTCTAATAGCATCATATTGTGTCTGAAAATTGGGTAAATGTGCGATCTGAGTTTCTTTCACAAGTCTAGATGGGGTGTAATTTTGAAATGTTTCACTCAACTTACAACCAACACCCACTGTCATATCTGCAGTGTACCCTCAAAATGTGTTTTAGATTTTGGTTATGAAGAGCAGGGAGTTTCACACTGAATCTTTTTACCACCTTAAAAATCTGTACTACTGGACTGCCATGGTGGTGGGGAGTGGAAGGGGGAGGGGTGGCCTGCAGGAACTAATTTGTCAAGGCCCCTCATTTTACAGGGCCTGGAATTTCAATCACAAAACAGCTCTGCTAAGCAGAAGTGAATGGAGTTTTATAAAAACAAGATACCAAGGTTAGGCTGTGTGTTGGACCAGACCCTCTCTGCAGGGTCACACTAGGTTTTTGTCTTGCTTTGCTGATCCCTTTTTCGTTGGCTTTTAGGACTCTGCGCACTTTACTCCTCTTAATCAGTGGTAAAATCCTTGTGCACTCTCCCTAAAACATGGTAAAATTGGCCTACACCTGATTGCTACCATTATTTTACTTATAGGTCCTTAGAAAATAGTACTACATATACCCAGGGCCTGTAAATCAAATGCTACTAGTGGACTGCGCAGAAATGAATGTGCCACCCACTAAACTAGACCGGTAAAATATTTCTCAGGCCTGACACTTCAACCTGTAGTGCATTGTTAAACTGCCATTTTGACCTGGCAAAATAACCCTTTTGCTAAGCCTATACCTTCCTTTTTGATACTCATAAGTTACCCTTGAGGTAGGACCTAACCAATCCTAGGGCGGGTGCATGATATTTAGAAAGTAGGACATGTCTTTTACGTCTTACAGGTCCTGGCAATGAAAATCTCCTAAAGTTGTTGTTCCCTGTTGTAAGATTATCTCTCCTGTAAGCTTACACTGGGTTACCTTATTACCCTTAATGAGTGATAACTTCATTTTGGGACCAATTAGAGTGCAATGCCACTCACCTGGCTCTTGTCCGCAGAGACAATGTTAGACATCCTATCTCTCCTAGGGTGGAGTCTGATCGGGGAATTGTAACAGTGAATCAATAGCTGCCCCAGAAGCGATGGGGGGGGGGTGGGTTGGGATAAAATAACAAACAAAGAGACCTGGAAGCCTTCGAGTTCAGCCACCCTCGTCTTGGAGTTGTACAGAAGTCTCATCTCAGTCCTGGAGAACGTCGTCGTAATATGTGCCTAATGTAGTGCATGGTGAGCTGTACTGCAAATACAAGTAAAGCGATTATTCAACAAATGAATAGTTATGGAATATTCCCTCCTGCCTTTGACATGTGTACTAAGAGTCACTTACATGATAATTAATCTATTGCTGCATAGACTTTAAATAATCCACTGTTACCCTTGAGGTTGCGGCACTCCTGGCAGAAGCTATATCTAGTTTTCACATCACACACTAAGGTACACCTTGTTTGTTCAACACTAGGTACAAGGAGTGCAAGAGCGTGCTTATGAATTCACAGACTAAAGCACAATAAAGGATGGCACATATGAATGTCACTGGGCGCTAATACCCAGGCCTCGGTATGCGTGTTAAATAATACCCACAATGTTTCAATGTCCAAGAGTTGCCCTGTTTTCTGATTTTTAGCATCATAAAAACAAGTCTTTGGTTGATATGCTTTTGTTAGTGTACTAACCTTAAGGATGGAACTAACCATGTTTTCTCCTTAAGATGCCGCGCTGCAGCAATGGTGTTAGCTGTGTCTCTGGATTTGCAGGGGAGAAGATGTCCGCAGAGATTCGCTTGGCTCTTTAAATCTTCAATAGAGCCCTTGTGGGTTCTCCCCCACTCTAGAGGCAAAATAAAAAAACAGCTTTTGTTGCTCTGACCAGGTCCCCCTTCTTCCGGGTAATCAAGGGGGACCAACTCAGTGCGTTGTCAAACACTACTCTCAGATAACAAAAAACTTTTGTCTTTGGGATTGTCAGAGTTCCTATCTTAAAAGTGAAGTGCTGGGTTATATGTGGGCCAACCTGCATTACAAATGATTTGCTATGATTGGCCATCAGATCCAGGTCTCCCATGAAGAGGACAAAGGAGTTTAACAGAAACTGTCACCCCCTAGCTGTCCTCGCCATGAGGAACAGCATCCTCTGCATATAGAAGATACGGCAAGCTACGTTTTCCCACCTGTGAACAATCAGCTTGTACCTCTAAGAAGTTTTTTTCCAGGGAGGATCTATAAATTAAAAAGAAATGAAGCTAAGATGCACCCTTGGGCACTCCTCTCCAAATATCAAATTTCCTGGTTAACTTATAGTCTTTTGAGTAGCGAACAACCGCTTTAGAATCTCTGTGAAGGTCCCTTAAAAACAGGATGATATCACAGTCGATTCCCATAAAGGACATCAACTGCCATAGCTTCGACCTGTTTACCCGATCGAAAGCTGAGGATAGATCCATAAACGCTAGGTGGATTGAACGGATGCGCACCACAGTGTACTTGTTCAATACTAAATTTAAGTTTAAACATTGTTCCACAGTGGAGCGCCCGGGACGAAAACCATATTGTACCTTGGATACAATGTTATTCTCATCTGCCCAGGTTAACATGTGGTATTGGGTTCTCCAGGCCTACATACTCCGCAGAATACCCACTACACCGTAAGAACTGTTGGCACGGAAACTAGAAAATGCAAAAGACAAGTTTATTAAGACCCCATGGGGTGGTGGTACATTCCTACAGCACCCTTCGGCAATGCAAGAAGTATCACGCCGAACATCGGTGCGAGTCCTTCTTTTATACAGTTTACAGACATTAAAAGATAGGCGGTACACAGTTACAGAGTTTTCGGTACATATATGGTCATTTTTGGAACACAGCCAACTCATGGGAGGAGTTACAACACCACTGGTCAGTTTGGCAAAACATTCCTAAGGAGTGACTGGTCAGTCGGAACTGCGCATGTGCGGGCTTGACCGTTACTAAAAATAGCCTGTTGCTGGGCAAACTCGAGTGGTCAGTGGCACGGACAAAGGACTAAAGGGCACGCCAGCCACGAGGCAGCTCATTCTCTTAAATGGCCGCCGTAACATACAAAATGGCGTTTTCAAGTAAGGCCAAGATAAGGGAAATAACGTGTAGCACAGCTAAGCGCTAACCCAGTCATCGTCAAATTACGACAGATGACCCTTTTAGCGTTTAGCTGAAGCTACCTCATAGTAAACATAGTCAGGATACTCATCTTCTGTATCAATCGACATAATCTGGGCCACTTCTTTATGAAGCATTAATTCATTTTGGGCAAAAGCTCGCCTAGATGGAATACAAGCTGATAAACACATAGAACATAATGCAGGGCCACATTGTATACATAAACATAAGAATAATAATATCCCAACTATGATACATAAGATTGTCAGTAGCTTCCAGCCCCATGTACTAAGCATTGACCAGAACCACCCCGAAAAGGTCCATGTACCATTGTCCGGATGTATCTCAGCAGCAATTTTATGTAATTTGGATATGGCATCATATAGAGATGGTGAATTGTCTGGCACGTAAACACAGCAGCTACTTCCGATAATTCGGCATGCCCCCCCTCGTTCAGCTAGAACTACATCTAGAACCATCCGGTTCTGAAGCGTTACAATTCTAGATATTTGAAGTTCTTCAGTTATATTTCCCAATGCAGAGTCAGTATCATTAGCAACAGCTTCAACAACACAAGTTAATCGTCGTATTTTCCGACTGTTTAGAGCAGCTCACACAAATGAAAACAAACCCAAGTTAAAATCTACATATTGTTGTAGTGCAGTATCGGTTTGGTCAATATCTTCAAGGACTACAGCTCTTTTGACTCTGTTTAGCACAAAGTTGTGATATAAAACATAATCATTATGGTACATTGGTGGGGCAATGAATACAGGGGGCAATACAAAAGAGATATAACATGTACCTAACCATCCTAACGGGAGACGATGATAACCTTTATTGCCACATATGAAGTATGTATTTCGGGATGCTACAAATGAGATGCCATTCGGACTGTCAAAGGTAAGTGTGGTGTTACATTCACTTTTGCCAACCAGGATTGTACCTTTATTACGTATACAGAGATCAGCCTTAGTATCTATGACATTAATAACATGAGAGTTAGACATGTTAATGTTCCGTTGGTTACTGTAAATTCGAGGTGCAGACACGTTATCAGGGCGGTACTCCTCCCATTCAAACAGAGTACCCTCAGCTTGTGAATAGCCATCCCGATCATGGTAACATATCTTATTCAAACGGAAAAGCACCCCCCCTTTTGTTGGCCAGCGCAAAGTGAACAGAAGAGTATACCAGGCATTGCAAGAACCATTGTGGGAAAAAGGGAGTGGGATAAGCGGTGTGCCTCCTTTCTTCTGATGTCCAGGCAACATCCCACATACCCAACAGTTAGAAGTGTTCGTCATATTGTGAGTACGATGCAAGATTTGAATGAAGCTATTGTTCAAGTAAGTCTGTCGGTGCCGTTCTTCATGATAGGGTAAGGTGAAATGAAAATGTTCAGATGGAGCCGGGGTAGTCGGCAGCAAATGTTCTCGTGCAGGTACCACAAGTTCTACTACCCAGGCTATTACAGCTATTACCACAATTGTCAATACAAACAATATAGCACCAAGAATTCTTTTGTCTCGTGATGCTGAAGACGCCATAGTTCAAAAGAGTTCACAATGTCTCTAATATGCAACTAAAAAATAAAAATGTGAGTGCTGAGCTCCGAGGTAGCCGTTGTTTTCTTCTCCTGGGTCAAGACGGGTGTCGCTACTCTTGGCAGAACTGATCCCCCCCCTTGAGATTCCCGACTTCCGTTTCACAAACCCCAGAGCGGTAACTCAACCAGTCTCGCACCAAAAAAAAATCTTCCTCTTATCGTAGCCGGAGATTGTACCGTTGTCGTCCAGAAACAGTGTGATCCGGGAAGGCTCCCTCCGATTCGGCCAACGTCACAGCTGGGCTCTTTTCCTCGTCCAAGATATCTCTGTAATCAGATAGCACAGTAGGATTCACCAGGTCCGAAGAGACACGGCGGCAGTGAGTTGAATGCACCCACCGCTTCCTGTTGGTCACTCGCACAGCCGTTCGAGTTGCAAGCAGGACTTGCTCGGGGCCACGCCACCTCGGTTCCAAGCTGTTCGTTCTCTCGAAGGATTTAACCATCACAAAATCAACTGGACGAAGATTGTGAGCCTCTCCAATAGAATTGTCAGGGAGCGCTTCTCGAACCTGTTGGTGAATAGAAAGTAAATCATTTGTTAATCGTGCCAAATAATCGTTCATCATTATACAAGGCACATCATGTAACAATCGCGGCTTAGGAACTCCCCATATGTTCATCGGCCTTCCAAACACCACTTCATAAGGTGTGAGGCCAGTTCGGGAATGGGGCACTGATCTAATTGAGAGTAACGCTAATGGCAAAGCATCCGGCCACTTCAAAGACGTGGATGCCACAATCTTAGCCAACTTTAGTTTCAAAGTGGCATTGTACCGTTCGATAAGACCTGCTGACTGAGGGTGAAACACAGCATGAAACTTTTGCTGAATCCCCAATCCCTTCAACACATATTCCACAATTTTCCCAACAAAATGAGGACCATTATCGCTCCACAAAAATTTGCAAACGCCATATCGAGGGAAGTACTCTTTGAGCAAAACCTTAGCCGTTGTCAAAGCTGTATTATCCTTCGTGGGGAAGGCCTCAACCCATTTGCTAAAAGGGCATACCACCACTAAGACATACTTAAGGTTATTGCAACGCTCAAGCTGGATGTAATCCATTTGTAGTACCTCGAATGGTGCAGAAGGTGGAAGGAACCCTCCTTTCGGAGTATGCGTCCCTTTTGCAGGATTGTGCTGTAAACATATCAAACAGGTCTGCACTACTCTCTTGGCCGTGTTGGCAATCTCAGGATGCTCCCAAACTCGTGTTAACAATCGAGTAATTGCAAGAGCTCCAACATGTGCCAACCCATGTGTCATCTGGACCATCGCTTGCAAGTAAGCTGCAGGCAATTTCTATCATTCCATTTCCTTGCTTCTCCAACAACCCTCATCATCCAGCACCCCCTCTGTTGCCCATGTTCCAAGTTCTGCTTCAGTCGCTGATTTCTGGATGTCTAATATCTCCGCTCTAGCATCATGCCATCGCTCGGCCTGCGACTTCACTACATACATGGGGGAGTCATTTCGTGACATAGCTGTTTGTCTTGCTATACTGTCTGTAAAGGCATTACCTTGTCCCACTTTGTCAGTGACCTTCTTATGTGCACTGCATTTAATTATCGCCACTTTCTTTGGACAAAGTAACGCGTTTAGGAGGTCACGCACTAGCTCTCCGTGCATAATGTGTACTCCATGCGAAGTCAAAAACCCGCGCTCTCTCCAGAGTAGGCCAAAGTCATGCGCTACTCCGAAGGCGTGCCGGCTGTCTGTGTAGATATTCACACATAAACCAGCACTCAATTCGCAGGCTCTTGTCAAAGCTATCAGCTCCGCTGCTTGGGCCAATTTCTGTGGTATTCGTGCTGTTTCTACCACCGTCTTAAGTGTTGTGATCGCATATGCTGCAGAAGTTGTGCCATCTGGCAGCCTTAAACACGATCCATCAACTAGGCATGGGCGGAAAATCCGTTCCGCTCGCGGATTTTGCGGATTTTCGGGAAATCCGCAATCCGCGAGATTTGCGAATCTCCCGCAAAATCCGCAAATCCGCGAGCAGCGGATTTTGCTCGCACTGCTCGCACTGTTCGCGTGAGTTCGCGTGAGTTCGCGCCCCGCGAATAAGTGCAAAATTGCAGAAATACGATCTTAGCAAAACTGAAAGTAACTACTTACCAGGTTCAAAAGTTCAGGCTCATCATTAGTAGCCATTTCCTGTAGTGCTTCCTGAGGGGCCCCTCCAGAGTTCAGTTGCCAGTTGAAACTATTATGTGACCCTGCTCTGAACCTCAGAATAGTTACACATATGCCACAAAGGTCCTGAATTACAGCTAAGGGAGACAAGCAGGAGCCAGGCTGGAAGTTAAAATCCATTAATCAGCCCCTAATTCATTATTGTCAGTTGGGGCAGGGCAGGTGTTGTAACTAATTTTGCAACAATGAAAGCACTTAGCAAGTGCAAAAGATCACTAATCAGGGCGCACTAAGGAAGCAGGTGCCAGCTAAAAAAATATTCTGTGACACATTAATCAGCCCCAAATTAATTCAGGTCACTTGAGGCAGGGAAGGTGTGCTTTGCTTTGCCGAAAATAATGTACACTGGACAACCAGAGGGTGTGGTGATGAAACAGAGGGTGGCATGGGTGGGCCAGAGGGTGGCATGAGTAGTCAGAGAGTGGCAGTGGTGACAGAGAGTGGCAGTGATGAAGAAGAGTGTCCCAAACAGGCTGGACACGTAGAAACAACAAGTTCGCGAAACTTGCGACCCGACAGGTAAGTTCGCAATTTGCGAAAGTGTACAAAACCCTCGCGAACTGGCAGAAACACGGGCGAACACAAAAAAAAAAAATCCGCAAATTCGCGGGAATTCGCGGATTTTGCGGATTGCGAATCCGCAAATCCGCAAAATTCGCGAACGCGAGATCCGCAAAATTCGCTCATGCTTACCATCAACCCACAGTTCCCCATCCACATCTGGAAGTGGCATATCCTGTAAGTCGCTATGTAGAGGCCTAGTGTAAACTAGGTCTCGAACCGGGAGCTCACTCCAAATGTCCCTAAGGTTTCAGATTAAGTTAGTACTGTAATAGAACTTATTCAAATATTTGCGACAAAATAATTCAATCAACTTGTCTTTCAAAATTTTTAAGTTGTTTAGTAACCATTGTTTCAAAACATTTAAACAAGAATATTTACACCAACACTGGCAGATACCTCAGAACCAACACACCGCAAGTACCACATATATATATATGTTACCCAAGATACATAAAAGCATCACTGATCCACCATTTAGACCCATCGTGGCAGGATGTGGTTCTATCCATGAACCTGTAGTCGCTTCATTGATCATCACTTACAACCATTGGTTCAATCTTGGGAGACGTATTTAAAAGACACAACAGATTGCTTATTGAAACTCAAAGCAGTTAACCATCTCATTGGAGAAACCACACTATTGTGCACCATTGATGTGGTTGCACTTTATACTTCAATAGTACACACAGAGGGCTTGGAAGCCGTAGAATGGAGATTGTTACAATCTAATGTGGATCAGCCATTGGGGATTTTTCTGTTAGAACTTTTACATTTTTCGTTGTATCACAGTTACTTTTCTTGGAAATCAAAATTCTTTTTGAAAAAGACCGGCACGTCAATGGGATTTTCAGGGGCGCCTGCATACGCTAACACCTTCATGGCCCATTTCGAGCAACAGTTCATTTTATCCAACATCAGGTGGACGGCAAATTTGATCCTATTTCTACGATTCATCGATGATATTCTGATAATTTGGTGCGGGACAAAGAGAGAGTTGGAAGAACTAATCAGAGAACTCAATGATTGTAACCCTAGGATACAATTCACTCATAACATCCAGGAACAAAAAATACAATTTTTGGACATTGAAATAAATAAATCACCAGAAGGCATTACAACTACTATTTACCGTAAACCCACGGATGTAAATAATGCATTACACTACACAAGTGCCCACCCAAAAAACTTGAAAGATCATCTACCCACTTCGCAACTAATAAGGATTAAACGGATATCCTCAGACTCAACCAACTGCAACACTATGATTGAAGAACAGGTGGAAAAATATATTGCTAGAGGTTATCCAACAGAAATATTGGAAACTTCAGTGCAAAAGGTTTCCACGATGGACAGAAACACCTTACTGAGGAAAACAGAAAAATCACCTAATGACCGGATAGTCTTCGTGATGAAACATTCCACACAGTCACAAAGGATAAAACAGATCCTCAGAAAGCGATGGGAAATGATAGCCAATGATCCTGACTTTGCCAACTTATTTAAGACTTTTCCAATTATAGCACACACAAGAGAAAAAAACATCAGAGAAATCCTGAAAAATCCTCAACATCATCCAAAAGCCAATTACAAAGGGATGAGGAAATGTTACAATTGCGGACAATGCAATAATGCAATGGTGAGCAAAGAATTTATGCATCCCCACACTGGCAAATCAATCCATTTGAAACATAGTGGAGACTGCAACACCACAGGGGTAATTTATGCCATACTTTGTCCATGTGGACTTACCTATGTGGGAAGAACATCCCGCAAAGTCAAAACTCGAATCATCGAGCACAAAAGCACTATACGTAACAGGTCTATAACACCTTGCCTAGCCACACACTGGACTAAGTTCAGTCACTCTATACCCCAACTCAGATTCACCATCCTTGAAGTGGTAGAGAAACACAAGGGCGTAGATCATAATGTAGCCCTGGCACGGAGAGAGACATTTTGGATAAAGAGGCTGGGTACGTTGATACCAGGTGGGCTCAATGATCAGTATGAGATGGTATGTTTCTTATAAAAACACATTATTAGAGCATATACAATATGCATCAGCTGAGTTAACATTCAATCATTTGGTCATAATGTTTACCTTCTGATCTCGTGACTCATTCCTTTACATCATTGTACAAGATTGACACTATATTCCTCTTTGTAACACTTATAATGGATTATTTATTCTTTCCATGGCACCTACATGCACGCACTATATGGGTATAATTTCTCTTTATGACTCACTCATTTTCACTAACTTTTCTTCTCCTTATTTTTTCTCCCGATATTTTTTTCCTCACGCTACTTGTTATTATTTTATTATTCTCCAACGTCATCAGCAGCTATCTAGGTACACTTTTATTATCTCCCTTTGTATGGCATACTGTCCTTACTACGGAGAGAGTAGTGTCCACGTTACGTCTTAGTATTTAGGAAGTATTCCCGTACCGGATGTTTACACCGGAAGTCATAGGGGTGTCGGAGGTCGCGACTCGATAGAGAAGGAAGGTAGGCGTTTGCGCCTTCATGGCGTTTGTTCGATATACGCAACAATTTGAAGTCAGACTGGTAGGCTTCATTCTTCTCCTCTTGTTCCTTAGAACAAGGACGCTTTGAAAACTTGCTTACCCAGAATCGAGGGAGATATTATTGGACATTACCGACAGCGGAGTAACGGTAAGATAATTAACTAGCCACCTTCTTAGTTGTTAATGATTCTCGCTACAGCGGCATTATTAGTAACGGTTTCCGTTACACTTTTTCAGTCCTGGATTCGATTGCAACAGACGTTCCATCTAGACCCTTGCATATTATTTCATCCAGTACCAGGCAGCAACTGTTTTTGGTAAGACAGTTTACCCTTTATTTACACAGAACCTTATATAGTCACCTTCATGTTGACCGTCCCTTATATTATTCCCACAGGTTTTGACCCGGACTCAGTCTAATGATCCATTTAGATTCGTGTACATGCTTCTAAGCACCTTACAGGTACAATCCCCTCAGTCTATGCGCCTAGCATTAACATTTGATTAAATAAGCAGGGACTCACACAAATTTATTTCCTTTAGACACAAGGGTGCCATTAGTCTACCTTATCATTTTTTCCTTGGACCACACACATTCCCGAATTGCGCACCTCTCTCGAAGGGTGCTGTTAGTTTTCCTAACCACTATCATTTTTCTTGCATGTCAATGGGTATCACAAACGTTCTTAAAACCACACACCTTTCTTGGGAATTAGTGTTAATTCTATTTTATAATGTACATTACTTCGTGCTCAGCAGGAATACAATTGTTTTTATTAACTTTGCAGTGCCTGATTTCGGACAGAGGTGCGTGATACTGATTAACAAAGTACGGATTTGTTTCTACATTTGAAATTCCCCTGAAGAAGGGTCGATTTGACCCGAAATGCATTGGGAAATGCTATATTTTTGTTTATTGTATTTTTACATATGGTGAACAATTTGATTGCAAAATTGATATCACATCTTTATGATTTTAAGTATGTAAATATTCTTGTTTAAATGTTTTGAAACAATGGTTACTAAACAACCTAAAAATTTTGAAAGACAAGTTGATTGAATTATTTTGTCGCAAATATTTGAATAAGTTCTATTACAGTACTAACTTAATCTGAAACCTTAGGGACATTTGGAGTGAGCTCCCGGTTCCAGACCTAGTTTACACTAGGCCTCTACATAGCAGTTTACTATCAGTTGTGGGCTCAACTGACCACTGGGTAGCTCCCAATACAGACCATTAATTTTTTACAAAATATTGCAACATTTGGTAGCAATAGAGGAGTGCAGGCTAGACTCTTACATAGCAGTATATCCTGTAAGTCGACACGACCCTTTGTTTGTTCTTCAGTCAGGAAAACACAATCATGGTGTTCTTCCTCCTGGCCCTCAGCAACCGGATATGGCAATAAAGTGGCAGGGTTCAGGGTAGCGCATCTTTTCAGTGTGATATGTGGCGCCAGAAGTGTGAGCTCATATCCTGTTAAACGTGCGCTCGTAAGATACTGTGTTTTCGTTTGATTTAGCAGGGCATCCACTGCATGGGGAACTAGCACCAACAGTTTGTGCGACAAAACTATTCCCTCACTCTGCCGTATAGCTACTGCTGTTGCTGCAACGGCTCGGAAACACCCAGGTAACCCTCTCGCTACAGGATCAAGAATGGCTGAGAAATACGCACATGGCCTCTGCTTATCCCCGTGTGTCTGCACTAACACTGATAACGCGCACCCATCTTCCTCGTGCACGTACAACGTGAAAATCTTTGTGTAATCTGGTGTACCTAACACGGGTGCAGAACAAAGGGCCTGTCTCAATTGATCAAAAGCATTTTGACATTCATCTGTCCATTCAAGGGTCATTGGTGTAGTTTTGGACAATAACGCTAACAAAGGTTTGATAATGTGCGAAAACCCCATGATCCACTGTCTACAAAAGGACGTTAATCCTATGAAGGCACGTACATCTCTCTGAGTGCGGGGGATTGGTGTATCTAAAATCGCTTGAATTCAATCAGATGTTAATGCACGTCCCTCCTTAGACAAAAGATGACCGAGGTAGGTCACCTTTGGTCTACAGTATTGTAGCTTTTTCTTAGAGACTTTATGATTATTCTGAGCCAAAAAGGAGAGCAAGGCAAGTGTACTTTCCTCACATTGTGCATAGGTATCTGCAGCCAACAGGAGGTCATCAACATATTGGATAAGTGCTACTCCAGATTGCAATTCAAAGGAATCGAGCTGTCTTTTTAAAGCCTGGCTATAAATGCTAGGACTCTCTGTGTAACCTTGAGGAACACAACACAATCTATACGATTTATTATTTAACGTGAAGCCAAATAGGTATCTACTGTCAGGATGGATGGGAATGGAAAAAAACGCGTTTTTAAGATCAATAACAGAGAAAGTCGTTGCAGTTGGGGGAACCAGGGTAAGCAATGTCGTGATATCAGACACCACCAGGTACTGGGGAATGACAATTTTGTTAATTTCTCTCAAATCAATAATAAATCGATAGACTTTGTCGTCAGTGTCTTTTTTTTAAGGATCGGAAGAATAGGGCTGTTACAGACATTGTAGGGAACTTCCTCCACTACTCCTGCAATAATCAAATCCTGAACGATGTGCGTCAGGGCAATTTCACCTTCCCTGGATATCTTGTACTGCGGTACACGTGGCAAAGAGACTCCCTCCTTTACAGTAATTCGAATAGGCGAGATTAGCATCTGTCCCACATCCGTATCTGAGGTCGCCCATAACGTGTGTGGGAGAGAGGCTAATGCTTCAATTTCCTTCATTGTACAAAATCTGCCTGAATCTGGGTAATTGTCATTCAAAATAACCCGCACTCCTTCAGGAGCGCAGCGTATTGTTGCTCGAAAATATTTGAGCAAATCAATGCCCATAATATTGTCTGGAGTGTGGGGCGACAACAAAAATGGACAAAAACTAAAAAATTTGTCAATACAAAATGCAAGAGGTTGTGATAATGGGCTTGGAGAGGGTGTGCCATCAAACCCTATACATGTTATCGTTTCGCCAGACAGGGGAGCCCTTGGAACCAAGTTTTTAGACAAAGCACTACGAGTAGCTCCTGTGTCAACTAAGAACTGATCAGTAGAACCCAAAATGCCCGCTGATACATATGGACCTCTTTGATCTACTGGCACTTCAACCGATTCCACACCCCATCCTACGCAATCCCATGCATGCACATAATCCTGACTTTCCACGTTCTCACCCTCTGATATCTGATACTGATTCCGCCGATCAAAGGCGTTTCGTTCATCCTGACCACGACCCCTCGCTTCAAACCTACCACGATCACCTCCGCCACCTCTCGCTCCCGAATAACTATTCCGCGACCTTCCACCTCCTCGACCACGCTGACTACGTTGCTCACGAAGTACCGGACAATCGTCAGTCCAATGCCCAAACTCTTTACAATATGCACATTGGTCCTCAGCTATATCAATACGACCATACGACGCATTACCCCCTCCTCGCCTGCCTCTATCATTCCCTCTAGATTGCGCGCCGCAAACCTGTGCCAACATCACCTTCGTTTTCAATTCCTTCGCTTTCTTATCAACACTTTCTTTAGCCTCCATTTCCTGCCGCTCGTAATACTGAGCCATAGTTAACAAAGACGCAGGGGTCGCTGTGGTCCAGGAACTTTCACTTGTTTTCAATCTTTTTGCAATCTCCGGTAGGAGATTAGACACGTACTTATCTACAAACAGATGCCTACCCGTATCATCTGTTAACGATTGCACACTGTAATCATGGAACGCTTCTTCGAAACGTGTGAAGAAATCAGATACCGACTCATCTTGCTTCTGTTTACACGAAGCTAGCATACTCCAATCAATCTTTTTAGGGGGAACAAGCGTTTTTAATTTATTCAAAATAGCTGTTGGAAGATCTAAAATCAACTGACATGGTTTGTATGCAGGCTCCCTGTCTAAATCAGCTTGGCTTATATCTTTCCAATTTGCACCAAACATCGTTTGGTCATCAAACTTACGAATCGCTCTCCACATATCAGGGGGGAGAATTAATCCAAAGAAAAGATCTATATCAATGAGCGTCATAACACAAGAAGAAATAGCCCCCTCTACTCCTTCATAGAAAGCTGCCGGATTTTTACGGGGATCGGGTAAAGCATTTTTCAACGCCATAACATCCGCTCCATTCCAAGGTGTATACACCCAATTATATATAAAATACCCTTTTGCATCCCCAGACAATTTATCATCACTGGTACCTTGCCCATTAGGGGGAACATACAAAGGTGCAGCTTCATGCATAGGCATAACATGCACTTTAGAACTCTTATCTGCTCCAAAGATAGAACACTCTTTGGTAAACTCCGTCGACCCCGGCACAGACTTCTCTGATGCTTTTCGTGCTTCCCGCAATCTGGACGCCTCATCCCGTAGCTGAACCAATCGTAGGAAAAAAGTATTGCATCTGAAATATCAAATAAACCTTTACGCATATTATCATGATGTACTGATATTTCCTTAGATTCTAATTCCTCCGAATTTTTACGAAATCGAGCAACAACTTCATCTGCAAAAGTACTCAAAAAACACATCTGTTCTCGTTCTGACCACTGTTTCCGTTCAGCATTAAGTTCTGACAAAGTTATAGCATTCAAATTTAGCTTCCTAGCCAAACTACGCAATTCCGCGGCTCTATTAGCAGACAGCCTAATACTTGCGCTATCCCGGCTATCATCACCAGAGTCCTCTTCCGGAGCCGTGGGCTGAACATACTGAGGCGGAGATCGATCTAACAACGAAAAATCATCAATTTCATTAGTAAGGACAGGATAAAGCAGGCGTCGAATAGGAAATTGACCGGTCGTTTGCAAATTACGTTCCCGTGCCTCCCTCTCTTTCTTCTCCTGCGACTCCTTCTCCTCCAGCTGTAAAGCTTTATCTCGAGCAGCCTTGCGCTGCTCTTTGTCCGCCAAGGCAATCTCACGCTTCATACGTTCACGCACCGCTTTCTCCCACATTCGCACACAATCAAACATGTCCTGTCTAGAACTGCGCTGAAACAAACATTGCTCCACAAACTGAACCTTTCGTAAATCAAACGACCCATGTAGTGGCCATTGCAACTCGGGATCAGATTTGGTATATTTGTTCCATAATTTACTGTACAGTATAGGGGGAAGGCCAAATTTCACATACATTTCACGATTAGGGGTCCCCTCTAGGGGAGCCGGCTGAGATTCATTTAACCTATAGGTAGTACCATTTCCAAGACAGCACATCCCTCGGAGTGTGCTTAAAACAGGCATGTTCAAATAGTACCACGAAAACGTGATACTGTAAAAAATGGCACTTACGATACTTCACACAAATGGGCCGCTCAAAGTACAAACAAAGTTAGAGAAACATCTCTACATGCCTGCCTATGTGAAGTGCACTACACATATGTGTTCAAATTCACAAACTCAAATGTTAGCTAACTCAAATCATAGTCACATTCATAGAACTTCAGTAAGCGTCCGCAGACTACCTTACCGATCACAATTCTTACCCAAATCTCAAATATCCAGGTTCCAACTGCCAAGGTCTTTGATCGAATCAGCCAAACAGGCACTGTACAGCAACGTAGACGAGCAGGATCTCAGTCGGAGACCGGCGCCACCTGGAAGGTCAGATCAGAAGGAAGGAAAGAAAACACCGTGGGTGCCAAGACTCGGGTCACTCAGTGGCAGCGTACGCGTCCATGGCGAGTTTCCAATCCTTCGTCACGACCTCTCCTTCCGGCATCCCAGTCGCCGATGAGTCCCTTCGTGGTCGCCAATTTGTGGTATTGGGTTCTCCAGGCCTACATACTCCGCAGAATACCCACTACACCGTAAGAACTGTTGGCACGGAAACTAGAAAATGCAAAAGACAAGTTTATTAAGACCCCATGGGGTGGTGGTACATTCCTACAGCACCCTTCGGCAATGCAAGAAGTATCACACCGAACATCGGTGCGAGTCCTTCTTTTATACAGTTTACAGACATTAAAAGATAGGCGGTACACAGTTACAGAGTTTTCGGTACATATATGGTCATTTTTGGAACGCAACTCATGGGAGGAGTTACAACACCACTGGTCAGTTTGGCAAAACATTCCTAAGGGGTGACTGGTCAGTCGGAACTGCGCATGTGCGGGCTTGACCGTTACTAAAAATAGCCTGTTGCTGGGCAAACTCGAGTGGTCAGTGGCACGGACAAAGGACTAAAGGGCACGCCAGCCACGAGGCAGCTCATTCTCTAAAATGGCCGCCGTAACATACAAAATGGCGTTTTCAAGTAAGGCCAAGATAAGGGAAATAACGTGTAGCAAAGCTAAGCGCTAACCCAGCCATCGTCAAATTACGACAACCAGTCTGTCCAAAACCTTACAATCCACCACCTTCACCACGGGGTCCAAAAGGGAGATAAGTCTATAGCAAAGAGTGCTATCCCGATCACCTTTTTTAAACACAGGAACAGTGGTTGATAAAGCCTAAGAATCAGAACAGCCAACCTTGACCAAGGCATTAATGACTGCTGTCAATATAGGCACCCAAGTTTCCAAGTTTCATCTGGGGGCCTCCTCCTTCAGGGCGGACTTTCGCTTTGCTAAGGAGGTCTTGTATACTCTCTGGAGGTGTTTCACAGTTCCTCTGTCACGAGGCCACGCTCGTAGGGCCTGCTTCAAATTCCTGGAGGCTCTAGACTAGAGCATTCAGAATCGAACCATCTTGGTCCAGAAATGAGGCGACGTCTGCCTGGGGCCTGTAATAACTTCTCTATACTGTTAGAAATACATCCAATGGCATCCAAGATATCCGTTGGAGAGGTGTGACTGTCAAGACAAGTGGCAAACACCCTATAACACTGAGATAGAAGAGATTCAAGAACCTGCTCTGGGACAATTTGACCACACTTTAGTCTCCACCCACCATCTACAGCTTTAAGAGGCACCACTGAAGCTTGCTTGATAGGTTTATTAGCCTTAGGCCAATCTATTTTGACACAAATAGGATTATGATCACTAAAAAAATCTCATTGTGACTGAGAATGCCTTAATCGAGGGAAAAAGGGGGCAGAGACAAAGATCGAATCAATAAAGGACTCGCACCCTCTTCCAATGAATGTAGGGACAATATCGGATTTATGTGTGGGCAGTTTATTCATTGCCGAGATTAGGTCAAAATCATTTAATAAGGTGTTAAGGGCATTGCCCTGGGTGGACTGTTCCATATGCAGACCTACATCCTGCACACATCCCATGGCTTGCACTCCCTCTTTTCTGATATCTCTGCACATATAGATATTAAAATCCCGGCTAAGAGTAGGTAGTTGTACCTCTGCACTCTCAAGGTTGAGTTAAGTAATACAGCCCCCAACCAGACAATATTACATTCCTCCCCATGGGCATCTCCAACGTTATAAAAATTTAGGAGCAGAAGCTTGCTGATACCGCTTTGGAGTAGCATTGCTTGTAGGGTGGAGGAGTTATGAATCAGATGGATAGAACTACCCTTGATTGCTATTGAGACAAAGGTAAGCAAGCCCCCCTTAGCTTGTCCTGATCTAGATGGAGTAAAAAAAAAATTATAACCTTCCAAATAATAACTATTTTCTAAGGCCCACGTTTCCTGGAGGCAGATCACATCAAAGTGAGTAGCCAATCAGGGTCCTCAATCTTATTAGCTATCCCTGCAGAATTCCATGAGGAAAAGCTACACCCTTTACGCTTGTTAGGTCCCAACTCCAGAGGCCTTCCCTCCTCCTTCCTCACACCAAGTGAAATGTCAAAAGCGGCTCCCTGCCACGGGAGACACAAGGCGCTTTTATGCGTGGCTGGAAGCAGTGTTAGCCAGTAATTGCAGTCCTCCTCCTTCCTCACACCAAGTGAAATGTCAAAAGTGACTTAACTCCAGTCCAGTGTGACTAGATAACTGCAAGAGGTGCTATGTGCTTTTTGGCCTATGTTTATGGGAAACTCATAACTCCGGTTCTACTGATTGGTTGTTTGTCATTTTAGTGTCATTTTTTAGATTACAATTAACTGTATTCGCCTACATTGGTTTGAGATTTTTCTTGTGTTGGGTTTTTACTTTATAACTGTGTGTGATGCATTAACAGATTACACTTTGCCTCTAAGTTAAATCTTATTTTGTGCGAAGTTACTAGAGGGTTAAGCACAGGTTTATTTAGTGATTTTGTGGATCACTCCGAGAGCTTGTGTTTATTTTTTGAATGGTTCAGAAAAGGGGGTGGTGATGAACAGAGTGTCTGAATTAAGCAGACCACTCTTACCCAGTCCAAAGATCAGGGCTTGATCCATCACCGTTATTTATCTCACTGCACCATCCCAGCTCAGAACCTGGCTATATGCAAATCAGTCCGTCCCTAGCCCAGTGCATCATGGGAACAGGGCAGACTAAACTACCAAGCCAATTCTTCACAAGAAAGGAGACAAGCTACTGGGGACCGGTTTCTGGCATTTCAGCCGTCTTCGGCCCGGCATGCTTGAATCCTGATGGTGCAGTGAGAAAGGGACTCATGTCTGAGTATACCCTGCCACACCTATAGTGGCCAAAAACGATTCAGAAAAGGGGGTGGTGATGAACAGAGTGTCTGAATTAAGCAGACCACTCTTACCCAGTCCAAAGATCAGGGCTTGATCCATCACCGTTATTTATCTCACTGCACCATCCCAGCTCAGAACCTGGCTATATGCAAATCAGTCCGTCCCTGGCCCAGTGCATCATGGGAACAGGGCAGACTAAACTACCAAGCCAATTCTTCACAAGAAAGGAGACAAGCTACCGGGGACCGGTTTCTGGCATTTCAGCCGTCTTCGGCCAGGCTTGCTTGAATCCTGATGGTGCAGTGAGAAAGGGACTCATGTCTGAGTATACCCTGCCACAACTATAGTGGCCAAAAACGATTCAGAAAAGGGGGTGGTGATGAACAGAGTGTCTGAATTAAGCAGACCACTCTTACCCAGTCCAAAGATCAGGGCTTGATCCATCACCGTTTTTTAGCTCACTGCACCATCCCAGCTCAGAACCTGGCTATATGCAAATCAGTCCGTCCCTGGCCCAGTGCATCATGGGAACAGGGCAGAGTAAACTACCAAGCCAATTCTTCACAAGAAAGGAGACAAGCTACCGGGGACCGGTTTCTGGCATTTCAGCCGTCTTCGGCCCGGCTTGCTTGAATCCTGATGGTGCAGTGAGAAAGGGACTCATGTCTGAGTATACCCTGCCACACCTATAGTGGCCAAAAACGATTCAGAAAAGGGGGTGGTGATGAACAGAGTGTCTGAATTAAGCAGACCACTCTTACCCAGTCCAAAGATCAGGGCTTGATCCATCACCGTTATTTATCTCACTGCACCATCCCAGCTCGGACACCTGGCTATATGCAAATCAGTCCGTCCCTGGCCCAGTGCATCATGGGAACAGGGCAGACTAAACTACCAAGCCAATTCTTCACAAGAAAGGAGACAAGCTTCCGGGGCCCGGTTTCCGGCATTTCAGCCGTCTTCGGCCCGGCTTGCTTGAATCCTGATGGTGCAGTGAGAAAGGGACTCATGTCTGAGTATACCCTGCCACACCTATAGTGGCCAAAAACGATTCAGAAAAGGGGGTGGTGATGAACAGAGTGTCTGAATTAAGCAGACCACTCTTACCCAGTCCAAAGATCAGGGCTTGATCCATCACCGTTATTTATCTCACTGCACCATCCCAGCTCAGAACCTGGCTATATGCAAATCAGCCCGTCCCTGGCCCAGTGCATCATGGGAACAGGGCAGACTAAACTACCAACCCAATTCTTCACAAGAAAGGAGACAAGCTACCGGGGACCGGTTTCTGGCATTTCAGCCGTCTTCGGCCCGGCTTGCTTGAATCCTGATGGTGTAGTGAGAAAGGGACTCATGTCTGAGTATACCCTGCCACACCTATAGTGGCCAAAAACGATTCAGAAAAGGGGGTGGTGATGAACAGAGTGTCTGAATTAAGCAGACCACTCTTACCCAGTCCAAAGATCAGGGCTTGATCCATCACCGTTATTTATCTCACTGCACCATCCCAGCTCAGAACCTGGCTATATGCAAATCAGTCCGTCCCTGGCCCAGTGCATCATGGGAACAGGGCAGACTAAACTACCAAGTCAATTCTTCACAAGAAAGGAGACAAGCTACCGGGGACCGGTTTCTGGCATTTCAGCCGTCTTTGGCCCAGCTTGCTTGAATCCTGATGGTGCAGTGAGAAAGGGACTCATGTCTGAGTATACCCTGCCACACCTATAGTGGCCAAAAACGATTCAGAAAAGGGGGTGGTGATGAACAGAGTGTCTGAATTAAGCAGACCACTCTTACCCAGTCCAAAGATCAGGGCTTGATCCATCACCGTTATTTATCTCACTGCACCATCCCAGCTCAGAACCTGGCTATATGCAAATCAGTCCGTCCCTGGCCCAGTGCATCATGGGAACAGGGCAGACTAAACTACCAAGCCAATTCTTCACAAGAAAGGAGACAAGCTACCGGGGACCGGTTTCTGGCTTGCTTGAATCCTGCATGTAGCCAGGTTCTGAGCTGGGATGGTGCAGTGAGCTAAAAAACGGTGATGGATCAAGCCCCGATCTCTTGACTGGGTAGGAGTGTTCTGCTTAATTCAGATACTCTGTCCATCACCACCCCCTTTTCTGAATCGTTTTGTCCACCATAGGCGTGGAAGGGTATGCTCAGATGTGAGTCCTTTGCTCACTGCACCATCAGGATTCAAGCAAGCCGGGCCGAAGACGGCTGTAATGCCAGAAACCGGTCCCCGGAAGCTTGTTTCCTTTCCAGTAAAAGAACTGGCTTGGTAGTTTGGTCTGCCCTGTTCCCATGATGCACTGGGCCAGGGACAGACTAATTTGCATGTAGCCAGGTTCTGAGCTGGGATGATGCAGTGAGCTAAAAAACGGTGATGGATCAAGCCCCGATCTCTTGACTGGGTAGGAGTGTTCTGCTTAATTCAGATACTCTGTCCATCACCACCCCCTTTTCTGAATCGTTTTGTCCACCATAAGCGTGGTAGGGTATGCTCAGATGTGAGTCCCTTGCTCACTGCACCATCAGGATTCAAGCAAGCCGGGCCGAAGACGGCTGTAATGCCAGAAACCAGTCCCCGGAAGCTTGTTTCCTTTCCAGTAAAAGAACTGGCTTGGTAGTTTGGTCTGCCCTGTTCCCATGATGCACTGGGCCAGGGACAGACTAATTTGCATGTAGCCAGGTTCTGAGCTGGGATGGTGCAGTGAGCTAAAAAACGGTGATGGATCAAGCCCCGATCTCTTGACTGGGTAGGAGTGTTCTGCTTAATTCAGATACTCTGTCCATCACCACCCCCTTTTCTGAATCGTTTTGTCCACCATAAGCGTGGAAGGGTATGCTCAGATGTGAGTCCCTTGCTCACTGCACCATCAGGATTCAAGCAAGCCGGGCCGAAGACGGCTGTAATGCCAGAAACCGGTCCCCGGAAGCTTGTTTCCTTTCCAGTAAAAGAACTGGCTTGGTAGTTTGGTCTGCCCTGTTCCCATGATGCACTTGGCCAGGGACAGACTAATTTGCATGTAGCCAGGTTCTGAGCTGGGATGGTGCAGTGAGCTAAAAAACGGTGATGGATCAAGCCCCGATCTCTTGACTGGGTAGGAGTGTTCTGCTTAATTCAGATACTCTGTCCATCACCACCCCCTTTTCTGAATCGTTTTGTCCACCATAAGCGTGGAAGGGTATGCTCAGATGTGAGTCCCTTGCTCACTGCACCATCAGGATTCAAGCAAGCCGGGCCGAAGACGGCTGTAATGCCAGAAACCGGTCCCCGGAAGCTTGTTTCCTTTCCAGTAAAAGAACTGGCTTGGTAGTTTGGTCTGCCCTGTTCCCATGATGCACTGGGCCAGGGACAGACTAATTTGCATGTAGCCAGGTTCTGAGCTGGGATGGTGCAGTGAGCTAAAAAACGGTGATGGATCAAGCCCCGATCTCTTGACTGGGTAGGAGTGTTCTGCTTAATTCAGATACTCTGTCCATCACCACCCCCTTTTCTGAATCGTTTTGTCCACCATAAGCGTGGAAGGGTTTGCTCAGATGTGAGTCCCTTGCTCACTGCACCATCAGGATTCAAGCAAGCCGGGCCGAAGACGGCTGTAATGCCAGAAACCGGTCCCCGGAAGCTTGTTTCCTTTCCAGTAAAAGAGCTGGCTTGGTAGTTTTGTCTGCCCTGTTCCCATGATGCACTGGGCCAGGGACAGACTAATTTGCATGTAGCCAGGTTCTGAGCTGGGATGGTGCAGTGAGCTAAAAAACGGTGATGGATCAAGCCCCGATCTCTTGACTGGGTAGGAGTGTTCTGCTTAATTCAGATACTCTGTCCATCACCACCCCCTTTTCTAAATCGTTTTGTCCACCATAAGCGTGGAAGGGTATGCTCAGATGTGAGTCCCTTGCTCACTGCACCATCAGGATTCAAGCAAGCCGGGCCGAAGACGGCTGTAATGCCAGAAACCGGTCCCCGGAAGCTTGCTTCCTTTCCAGTAAAAGAACTGGCTTGGTAGTTTGGTCTGCCCTGTTCCCATGATGCACTGGGCCAGGGACAGACTAATTTGCATGTAGCCAGGTTCTGAGCTGGGATGGAGCAGTGAGCTAAAAAACGGTGATGGATCAAGCCCCGATCTCTTGACTGGGTAGGAGTGTTCTGCTTAATTCAGATACTCTGTCCATCACCACCCCCTTTTCTGAATCGTTTTGTCCACCATAAGCGTGGAAGGGTAGGCTCAGATGTGAGTCCCTTGCTCACTGCACCATCAGGATTCAAGCAAGCCGGGCCGAAGACGGCTGTAATGCCAGAAACCGGTCCCCGGAGGCTTGTTTCCTTTCCAGTAAAAGTACTGGCTTGGTAGTTTGGTCTGCCCTGTTCCCATGATGCACTAGGCCAGGGACAGACCAATTTGCATGTAGCCAGGTTCTGAGCTGGGATGGTGCAGTGAGCTAAAAAATGGTGCTGGATCAAGCCCCGATCTCTCGACTGGGTAGGAGTGTTTTGCTTAATTCAGATACTCTGTCCATCACCACCCCCTTTTCTGAATCGTTTTGTCCACCATAAGCGTGGAAGGGTATGCTCAGATGTGAGTCCCTTGCTCACTGCACCATCAGGATTCAAGCAAGCCGGGCCGAAGACGGCTGTAATGCCAGAAACCGGTCCCCGGAAGCTTGTTTCCTTTCCAGTAAAAGAACTGGCTTGGTAGTTTGGTCTGCCCTGTTCCCATGATGCACTGGACCAGGGACAGACTAATTTGCATGTAGCCAGGTTCTGAGCTGGGATGGTGCAGTGAGCTAAAAAACGGTGATGGATCAAGCCCCGATCTCCTGACTGGGTAGGAGTGTTCTGCTTAATTCAGATACTCTGTCCATCACCACCCCCTTTTCTGAATCGTTTTGTCCACCATAAGCGTGGAAGGGTATGCTCAGATGTGAGTCCCTTGCTCACTGCACCATCAGGATTCAAGCAAGCCGGGCCGAAGACGGCTGTAATGCCAGAAACCAGTCCCCGGAACCTTGTTTCCTTTCCAGTAAAAGAACTGGCTTGGTAGTTTGGTCTGCCCTGTTCCCATGATGCACTGGGCCAGGGACAGACTAATTTGCATGTAGTCAGGTTCTGAGCTGGGATGGTGCAGTGAGCTAAAAAACGGTGATGGATCAAGCCCCGATCTTTTGACTGGGTAGGAGTGTTCTGCTTAATTCAGATACTCTGTCCATCACCACCCCCTTTTCTGAATCGTTTTGTCCACCATAAGCGTGGAAGGGTATGCTCAGATGTGAGTCCCTTGCTCACTGCACCATCAGGATTCAAGCAAGCCGGGCCGAAGACGGCTGTAATGCCAGAAACCGGTCCCCGGAAGCTTGTTTCCTTTCCAGAAAAAGAACTGGCTTGGTAGTTTGGTCTGCCCTGTTCCCATGATGCACTGGGCCAGGGACAGACTAATTTGCATGTAGCCAGGTTCTGAGCTGGGATGGTGCAGTGAGCTAAAAAACGGTGATGGATCAAGCCCCGATCTCTTGACTGGGTAGGAGTGTTCTGCTTAATTCAGATACTCTGTCCATCACCACCCCCTTTTCTGAATTATTTTTTGAATGGGGCTCTCAATCCCCTTAACTAATAACCCAATTTCTTACACTGTGATTTTGTAATTTCCATATTAACTGAAAAGAAAGGAGGATAGATATATTGCTGGTGTCAGTCAGAATATGGAGAGAGTCCTATATGCTACCTTATTCAAATGAATGTGTCACTTTCTCTGTTGGTTTGAATCCATGACTGTACAATGCCTGTGAGCACAGCTTCCTGAAGCAGAAGAAAGCAAGGACAACATTTTCCTGTTTTTGATTAGTCTTCTGAACAGCTGGATAAAATAAGTGCTGAAGGAAATGAGTAAAGAGAATAGGGGTAACGCTTTTTCAGGGTCTATCATGGGATATGTGCTAGGAAGAAAGCAAACTCTCGAGGTAATGTGCAGGTGCCAGGAATAGGGAAATGCAGATGTGAAAGCTATACCTTCCAAGATTTTTTAGCCAACAAGTGTGTTTTTTGAATGCATACTTTTAATGAAAAAAGGAAATAATGAGTCCCAAAATGCAAAGATGTGTTAGCTAGGAAACCAGAGTTGGCTGAAGGTGTCTTACATGACACTGGAGAACTTGGCAGCTGTCGGGAATGATATGAAAGAGAGATACGCATGTAGGGAAGAGAGAGAATATATTAGATGCAGAGGAAATGTGCCAGTGCAGTTGGAAGGGAAGAGGGGTAGTACACAGAGGTGAGCTGCAAGAGTGAGGATGCAAGAAGATTATAAACAAACATTGGCAAAGGCAATAGGTTTTGTTTATGCAAAGTCTATTGGCTTTGGCGATGTTATTTACAGGTTGCGCAGCAGTGTGAACTGGTATGCAACATGGCTTAAAGTAAAAAAAAGAAAACACTATGACGCAGCCAGCATTGACCTTTAAGCCATGTTGCACAGCAGCCCACGCTGCTGTGCAACATGCAAAACAAGCATTGGCCTAGCCAATTGGTCTCGTCTTTGGGACCTTATAAGTATTTAGTTATCCAGCACAATATCCTTGGCGCAACAACATCAAGTGTTAAACACATAAGGTCCCAAAGGCAAGACCTATTGGCTGTGCCAATGCTTGTTGATGCATGCCCCTGTCACAGAACCCAGGCGACAGGGAAGAAACAGAAGTTAGAGCTAGCTTTGTGGGCATTTCAAATGGATGTGCCATTTCAGCATTCCATACTTTCTGTGAGTATGCCACCGAATAGAATTCTGCAACTTTTTGCCTATGTGATGAGTGTTTCACAACCCACAGAGCTGCATTTTGCTTTGCAAAAATGCCAATAAGGTACTTGAGTACATTCCAAAGTTCGTCCCTAATGACAGCAGCCACCCTGCTGTGGTTTTTCTGTTTAAATCATGTTAAGAATTATCTTTTAGGTGTAATTGCACAAAATAAGTGACCCTGCCGGTACATGCAGGAAGCAGAGCAGTGGCCCTAACTTGCTCAGGAGGATTGGATTAAAAAGGCAGCTTACAGAGGTGCGCAGTGTGTACACAGGGCAGTACACGGGGTAAGGTCCACTGTGGCTAGTTGGCCAAGCAAAATCCAGGTCATTAGGAACACAGTCTCTGTGCGCCCCTGATGAGGAGTGTGACCCGACTCGGCACAACACTGTTTCTGACTACATACCAGTCACACTAAAGCAGCCATTTGCTGACTAAATCAGGGTTCTGCATCTGTTTTTTGAGGAAGACACATAGAGTATTAGTTTTCCATGCTTTGACATAAAAGCGTTTTGTTTCCCAAAGCCTCCAGTCTTTCTTCGCATGAAGAGCGGGATGGTGAGTTCGAAGGGAACCTGTGCAGCTGGTGAGCACTAATATGAGAAGAGTGAGAGCTGCGGAGAGGGAAAGGGGCATAGAAAAGTTAGAAACAAAGGAGAGAGGGAGACAGATACGGTGGAGAGCGGGAAACATGATGAGGAAAGATTGGACACAGGGGAATGAGAACAAACATTGAGTGAGAAATAAAGAAGAGACGGAGACAGATACTGTGTAGAGCGGGAAACATGACGAGGAAAGGTTGGGCACGGGGGAATGAAAACAAGCATTGGCCACGCGGCCGGGAAAGTGACATTGACGCGCGGCCCATGAAAGTGCAAGTGATCACGATCAAGAGAAGCGGGAATTGTGTTGTGAAAGACAGATGGCTGCTGCGCACGTGCACACTCACGTGCACGCAAGCTTTAGGCCACCAAAAGCCTGTGGCAGCACATTGGAAACGCGTACACTAAATGAATCGCAGAGCAGCGCATGCACTGGCTCAGCGAGACCTAAAATGCGGCCCCCGGGGAAAGCAGGTCGAAAAACCAGTCTTTTCCCCGGGGTGTTCGCACGATAGGCTGGGCAGGCAGGAAGTTAGGTTAGGGGGCGGGATTAGGGGGTGGGGGGTTCGGAGGTTATTTAAGGGGACAGGAGGGGAAGGACTTCCTCTTCCTGTCCCCAGTGCCTCAGGGAATAGGTTTAGTTTGAGAGCGGTGTGTTATAGTTTAGTTAGGCGGGGTGTGATGCATCAGCGGAAAGTGTCGCCACTGGTGCCCCGGTGCGCGGCACAAGCGGAAGGTCGAGGTGAGGAGTGTGTCACACGGTGGTGTGTGGAGCGCTTCGGGAGTCGGCATGGCAACGCCCGATGCAGAGGCGGTGCGGGCGGCTTTGCAGGTGCTCGGCCGGGTGGGAGGGCTGACCTCCTCCAGCCGGGTGTTTTGGACCAGGCGTGGGTCGGAATGACCCGAACGCCTAGGTCCGCATCTGCGGGGGTTGCCGCGACCGTCGCTGCATGCATGGACGAGGCCCTGGGGGCTCGATGAGGTATGTCGGGCGGGGGAGGGGAAAAAAGCAACTGGATGCCCCCAAACGCGAAGGGAGATGGCTGAGCCTCCCTGCTCAAGCCGATGAAGGAGGTGTGGTGCCGGGAGGGGTGGGTGGCATCAGGGAGGGGCTCAGGGCCCATCAGCTGGATGGGTCTGGCTCCCTCGGCTCCCCTGGTTGGGGGGTCAGGAAGGGGGGGCCAGTTGGTTGACTATGGGGAGAGTAGTGAGGGCAGTGGGGGGGAGGACCTGGGTGATTGGGAGGCGGCGGATGGGGATGATTTCGCCCCCTCGAGCTGTCGGAAGGGGAGCCTGGGGGGGAGGAGGGGGGCTTCTCCAGTGGGCAGCCAGTGGACCTTTCAAAGGGCAGGAAAGGAGTGGTCAAGGCACAGGGATCCAAGGGCAAAGGCCCGCTGAAGGCGCAGCAGCAGGGCGGGTGGGGTCTGGGAAGGGGGCCCCCATGGTGCCCCCGTTTGGGAAGGGTCCCTTGGGGGACCTGGAGAGGCAGGGCTCATGGTATGCTAGGTGGGAGCTTATGTCAAAGGAGGAGCGGGTTCACGACCAGCGTCGCATTATTGAGGAGGCTGAGGGTGAGTGGCAGCGCTTATGTGCGGCCAGGGAGACGAAGGCGGGTGGGGTGCCCGGGGGCAAAGGGGCCCGGTACCTGCGCGTGGGGGGAAGACTGCTGTAGGCCGGGATGTAGGGGTTCCTGGGGCCCTCAGGAGTGGGTCTGGATAGAGGGGGCAGGGACTGCCTTGGCGGCGCAGAGACCTGGTGGCACTGGGGCCTCCCCGGGCACATACGGCTCGGGGGGTGGGTGCAGGCCGGCAGGGACAGCTGGCAAAGGCCGGGGTGGGCCGGCGGAGCACAAGACGGCCTCCAAATGCCGGGACGAAGCAGCAGGGGGGTCCGCGGCGGCCTGCCCTCCACGAGGGAGCGGGCACCTGCGATGTTGGAGTGCGAGTTTGTGCCTGGAATGAAAGGGAAAGGTGCTAAGAGGGTGGTGACTGAGGTGTGTGAGTTGATGGAGGATAAGATGTTGGATTACGAGGATGAGTTGGAAGAGGGTGATGTGCGTGAGGTTGAGAGCTAGGGGAAGGGTAGAGTGGCAATGGGCAAGCCTGGTGTTTTCCAGGAGGCACGGGATGGCGCCTGTCGGGCCAGCAGAAGGACTTCAAAGCCGGCGCACACACGTAGGACAGAGCGGGACGTCCCTGTAACTTTATCAGGTGAGGACACCTGGTGGGACGCTTGGGGGGATGGGGCGGAAGGAGGGAGGAAGAAGGCCTGCCGGTCGGTGGGTGTTGGGGATGGGTCTGTGCGGGAGTTGGGGTCCTCAGGTGGAGCGGGCCGGTTCCACTGGATGGTAAGAAGCAGGTCGCAACGGCCAGTGCGCAGACTGACAAGACTGAGGACCATAGGGAAAAGGAGGACGGGGTTGAGAAAGTGCAGAAGAAGTTGCCGTATATGGGTCTGGCGATGCCTCTCAGATCGCATTTGTCTGAGAAGACGAGGGCAAGGATTTGGAAGCATGAATACGTTGATGTGTTTAAACTCTTGCACAGGGAGATTCAGGCGAAGGAGTGGTCGAAGGAGGAAGAGAGGGAGTTGACCAGGCGGCCGAGAGTGCCGGTGACGATGGAGAATTGGACGTCGGCCTTTTTGATCTATGCGAGTATCTATTGCGAGAAGCACGCGGATCGGGCGATTGCGCTGTTTAAGTATATGGATGTGATCAGGAAGGCGCAGTTACATTTTGGGGGTTTTGCCTGGTTGAGCTACGACGAGGAGTTCAGGGCCAGGATTAGTGTTAACCCGGACAAGCTGTTGGGGGATGTGGACCAGGAACTCTGGGTCCAATGGATGTTATCAACGCAGGCGGCGGGTTCTACACATACGGCCAGTGGTCTTCCGGTCACCTATCGGTCTTTTCAGTCGCGCCCGCCCAGTCTGGGGCGGGTGGTCAGTGGGTTTCCGGAGGGCAAGGAGCTCAGCTGATGTGGACAGGGGCAGCCGGACAGCAGTACAAACCGGGATCCACTGGGGCCTGCTGGGGTTTCAATAAGGGTTTCTGCAATTGACCTTCCTGTAAATTTAAGCATGAGTGTTCCAAGTGCGGGGGACGTCACGCGGTCATGCAATGCCTCACACTGGCCACACCCTCAGAGCAGTGGAGGTTTGCAAAAGGCAGGGGACAGGCTGGGCCGAAGGGCCCATACTCCGGTTAAGGTTGAGGCCATGGGCCATGGCTCTCTCGGTACCCTGTTAGAGAGGCTGCATCGAGACTGTACTGGGGGTTTGGGGAAGGTTTTCGGATTGGCTATCAGGGGCCGAGGGGGAGGCGTTGGGCTGAGAACTTGCGGTCTGCCAAGGTATTGCCTGAGGTGGTTGCGCGCAAATTGAGGAAGGAGGTTTTGGAAGGCAGGATTGCGGGTCCGTTTGATGAGTGGCCGATGTTGGATCTCATTGTCTCTCCTTTGGGGGTGGTGCCCAAGAAGGAGCCGGGGTAGTTCCGGTTGATTCATCATCTGTCTTGGCCGGAAGGAGGTTCGGTGTATGACTTTATCGCGGAGGAGGACTCCAGGGTCTTGTATGCGTCAGTGGATGATGCCATCAGTTTAGTGCGGGCCTGCGGGAGGGGGCGGAGTTGGCCAAGTGTGATATCAAGTCGGCCTTTCGCCTCCTCCTCATTCATTCGGCGGATTTTTCCTTGTTGGGCATGCAGTTTGAGGGGGCCATTTTTGTTGACAGGGTGTTGCCGATGGGTTGTGCGGTTTCTTGAGCGCTCTTCGAGACCTTCAGTTCCTTTTTGCAGTGGGCTTTTGTGGACCGCAGTGGGCACCGGCTGGTGACTCACTATTTTGATGATTTCCTTTTTGTTGGCGTGGGTCTGACAGGAGAATGTGGTGCGGCCTTGGGCCAGTTTCAGCGGTTGGCACAGGAGTTTGGGGTGCCGTTGGCGCCGGAGAAGATGGAAGGGCCTAGTTGCTGTCTCACCTTTTTGGGAATTGAACTGGACTCGGTGGCTTGGCAGGCGCGTTTACCGTTGCAGAAGGTGGCGGAGATGCAGGAGGTTTTGAGACAGGTGCTCGGTGTCCGCAAGATTGAGTTGAGGTCTGTGCAGCACTTGCTGGGTTTGTTGAACTCTGCTTGCAGGGTGGTGAGGGCCGGAAGGAAGTTTTGTAGGCGCCTCGGCATGGCCATGTCGGGAGCGGTTCTCCCTCACCACAGGGTCAGGGTTACACTGGGAGTGCGGTCTGACTTGCGGGTCTGGTTGGTGTTCCTGGAAGAATTCAATGGTGTCTCCTTGGATTTTGCGCGGGACAGGATGGTGTGGCAGGTACAACTCTATTCTGATGCGGTGGGAGCGGCAGGTTTCGGGGTTTTCTGGGACGGCCGTTGGTGTGCGGAGCAGTTGCCGGCTCACTGGCTGCGCCAGGGAAGGAGCATTGCGTTTCTGGAATTCTTTCCTCCGTTGGTGCACTGTTGGTGTGGGGCCCGGAATTCCAGAACAGGTTGGTGTTGTTCCATGTTGACAACATGACAGTTGTGGACCTGGTGAACAATCAGAAAGCAAAGGATCTGCGAGTGCTACGCCTGCTGCGAAGTTTCATGCTGCTGTGTTTGCGTTTTAATGTGCTGTTCCGCGTGCAACATGTGCCTGGCGCGAGTAATGAAATTGCGGATGCGTTATCTCGTTCGCAGTGGCAGCGCTTCAGGAAGCTGGCGCCGGGAGCGGAGGCTTGCAAGACCAAGGTGCCGGAGGGTATCTGGGCCTGGGGGGAGTGAGAGTGGTGGGTTTAGTGGAGAAGTCTATAGCTGAGTCCACTAGGCGGGCGTACAGGTTGGCATGGTCTGAGTTTGGAGCCTTTTTGGGTTGGAAGAAGGGTACTTGGCGGATGCCCAGGGAAGCATGTGAGCAAGGGGTGGTGCGATTTGTGCTTAACTGCATGGACAGAGGATTGTCTCAGAGGACGATTGCTGGCAAGTTGGCAGGCGTTTCATTTTACAGCATGGTCTATTTGGGTTTTGATCCGGCTAGGACGGATCTGCTGAGTCGTATGTTGAAAGGTTGGGGACGGGTGAGGGCGGAGGTGAGGGGGGGAGTTGCCTCGCGAGGCGATTACTTTTGACTTGTTGGAGAGGGTTTTGGGGGAGTTACCTTTTTGCTGTTACGATGGGGATGAGGTGGCGTTGTTCTGTTTATGCATGGTATGGATGTTTTTTGGAGCGTTTCGGGTGTCGGAGTTGTTGGGGGCTCGTGGGGCGCCGGGGCGGTTGTTTGCGGATGTGCGGTTGAATGGGGCCGGGCTGGGTATATGGTTGGGACATTCCAAGACGGACCAGGTTGGTTGTGGCAAATGGGTGTGGCTGACGGAGAGTGGTTGTTCGGATGTGTGCTCGGTACGTGAGTGGAAGGGGTTCTGTGGACGAGTGCGGAGGTCGGCTGGTGAGATTTTTGTGCGTGCTTCCCTGAGACGTTTGACGTCCTTTCAGTTGCTGGCGGTGTTACGGTTGGCTTTGCGGAGGCTTGGCAGCGATCCGGCGCGTTTTGGCACACACTAGTTTCGGATTGGGGCAGCCACGGCGGCGGCGGGGTTAGGTTGGTCATGGGAGGAGATTCGGCGGATAGGTCGGTGGCGGTCTCGATGCTATAAACGCTATGTGCTCAAGTAAGGGGGGCACTGGCTAGCCTTGGCGGCTGGGGTTGTTGTTGCACTCTTGATTTTCTGTGGCACTAATCTCTTTCTCTTCGTAGGTTGTGTGCGGGGGCCGGGGGCCAAGACGGTCACCTGGATTGTGGGACACTCTTTTGTGCACTGGGACTCAAAGTATGCGGACAGGCAGGGATACGGTCGTAGCCTGGGCCTGAGGAGCAGTCATCATGAGGTCCAATGGTGGGGTAAGAGCGGAATGTGATGGGGTGAATTGTTGCCATGGCTCACGAAGAAGGTGTCACAGCTGGGCTGCCCGGACATGCTTGTTATTCACTTGGGGGAGAATGACTTGGTGAAACAGGCGGGGGTGTCCTTGTTACACCTGATGCAGCGGAACTTGGAGGCAATGAGGAGCAATCTGGCTGGCGCCTGTATTGTTTGGACTGAGTTCATACCACGATGGATCAGGAGGGGTGCTCTTAAGCCCGCGGCCATTGAAAGGACCTGCAGGAAGTTGAACAGGGCAATGAGACTTTTTTGTGCTGATCATGGAGTTAAAGTGCTGGCTCATGTCGGGCTCAGGCTGGAGGAGCCCCTTCTTTTTCGCGATGATGGCGTGCACCTTTCGCACATGGGGAATGCGTATTATCTTATGGAGCGGCGGGATCTGATCAGTTTTTTGTGGAACGAATCGATATGGTGTAGGCGTGACTGAGTACGAAAGGTGCACGATTGGTGGGGCAGGTATCCGCCCTCCGGGGGTTCCCTGGGTGGCGGGACCTGGGAGGGGTGGGGAGTCCATGACGGGCAGAATCACCCTTCCGGGGAGGGGGTTACAGATGCAGGATGGGGGGTGTGGTAGACGGGAGTGCGATGGATGGAGATGATGGAGGATTTTGGAAGTAAAAGGGGGAAGTGAATGGTATACGTGAAGAGGTCGTGGTGTGAATTGGGAGTGGCTATTGGAGTACGTGAGTGGATGATAGTTGAAAGGCAGGATGTTTGGGGGGATTGTTAATGATGTTATTTTGATTTTGGCTGTCATGCCTGTCCTAATAAATGGCCTTTTACGCTAACTGATGCGTGGAGGGGTTATTGAGCGAAACAGTGTGTGGGTTGGGGACAGCAAGCAACATAAGGGAGGGTGTCGTGGGTTAAACAACGGCAGGCAGCGAGTAATAGGAATGAGGAACAACTGTGATTGAAAGAAGGGGGCAGTGTGTGCAGAAAAAGAACAGTGTGCGGCAGGGGGACGGTGATGAAGGGGGTGGGTGAGGGTGAAAAAAGATAGAGGGGTGGGGTAACTGAACAGCAGAGGGAAACTGTATGGGGGTATTGGTAAATGGACTGTGGGGGAGGAAAGACTGTGGCATGCACCCTCATAGACTGCTTGGCGAAAACTAAAAAACAAGGACCCGCATCACCATGCGGTCAATGGAAGAACACTGGCAGCACACAGGGAGCTGTGCTGGCTCCATGCTCCACAGCATGCACAGAAGCCCAAAGAAGAGTGCAGGAGGATGTTAGCAGTTAGCAGCCAGCAGGCAGCGGAAGCAGAAAGCGTGACCAATAAGAAACCAGGAACCGAGAGTGAAGTGGGGGCCAACCATTGGTAAGTATGGTAATTAATGGGTGGCCTCTAAGCCTATTTTTAAGCTTTTTTTGGTAGCTATAGATTGCACCCAGTAGGCAAAATTTAAAAATGAATATCTCCGGCCAGCCACACTCTGCAACATGGGTTACCCAGGCTCTGCGAATGTTCGTGACTGCGCTGCTGTAATGTCGGTGAAATATATTCTGTTGCGTTATTTTAATATTTTGAATCCGTAATAAATAACTGTCACTATGTGTAAGGCTAAAATTGCTCATGAAAGCTTCCTTAGTTATGTGCCATTGAATATTTTGCGAGCACCACAAACTGAATCACTACGAGGGACAAGACAAGACCAATATTGTTTGCAATAGGGATATTTTCAAGGCATTTATTAAAGACGACGAGCAAAACAGTACTGATTTATGTGTATGTTTTTAAAATGCAGCACGCAAACTTACAGCAAGAAAATATTGCTTTAAAGTTTTGAAGTAGCAATATTCTTAAATTCATTCTAAATTGTGATGGACAGTTCTTTTAAATATGTAACATGGAATTGATAGCATAGACAAGGAGAATTAATATACTAATAAAAAAAACGGGAGCAATTACATTCCGTTGACTTGTTAATCGTTTATACGATACATCATTCAGGACACCTGAAAAAAATGGTTTAGAGAAAAGAATTGCATTTAAAAACTACACTTCATCACAGATTACCAGAAACTAATAACACATGACCTAGTATCCTAATGATATAGTACTAGGCTTAAAGTGGTTATTAACTTTAAACCTATAATTATAGCAAACACGCCTCAAATAATAATTCCAAAATAGCAGGCCATGCTCTACCTGTGACCATAAAACAATGCATTCTGACATTTAGAACTTTAAATTACACCTTTACCCATACTCACTAGAACGCTGTTAGTGAATACTCCCATTTCGACATTCGATTTGCCGCGTTGTTGTCTTCACTTTTTCTGTTATCCAAAGATTTAAGAGCGTGGCCTCAGAACTTGCCAATTTTGTAAAAAGCAGCCTCCTTGCAGAGGTAAATATGAGATCCAGAATGAACTTTCATGTGAGAGGACGATTTAAGTTTGATGCATTTTACAATATGCATAGTTCTGCTAAAAGGCTGAGATTTTTGTAACTGTATAGGTCAGCTCGAAAACCGAAACATATGGCCAGTTTCTTTGATTCCCCTACGACATAAATCACATAGATCACATCTAGATGTCTGCAATCGATTAACGTGTATTGGTTATCTATGAAATCCATCTAAATGCCTGTCAAGGTCTGATAGAAAAAGCAGTTTCTGTGATTCGTTGTGCATTAAGCCAGGCTTATGTGTGACTTACTCAAATATTTCTAGGAGCAAGACATGTTTAATCAATGATCAAGCATTGGCAAAGGCAATAGGCCTGTCCTTGCCAGGCAGGTGCAATTTGTATTTATTTATTTTTATTGGAAGCATATGCCAGAAAATAGAGCAATATGAATACATGGTCCTACCTTATCATTGCCACAAGCTTGCAATAACATTTTACATGTATAACAAAAATCAGCTATACTACTGCTTTACTAGTCATGTTTAAAAAAAGAACACAACCTCACAAGTGCTCCATGCAAGTTTTTCATATTATTTTTTGTGAAGAACGCATGAATTATTCACAACCTAACCCAACTCTCCAACCACAGACTGCTACAATGTTACAATGTCACACTGTAACTTAAACACGTTATAACTGCAATTAAAAAAAAAAATAAGAATAAGACCACATCTAAACAGGCTGCCGGAGTGCAGGCAAAATAAATAACTGCTATTTAATGTTAAAATAAATTAAAAAGTGCTTTCAACCATCTTTGTCACTGAAAAGAAATGAGCTGCTTTAAGGCAGAAGTGTACAACTTTGTGCTGTCATTCACAGTAAAGGAAGCCAGTAGGTAAATAGGAACAGTGGGCTGACCTGTTGCCCCGATTCTGTAAAATGTGGTGGGGTAGTTAAAACTGAATGGCAGTTGAATGGACCATTGGATGAAGCCTGCAGACTAAAAGCCCCTCTTTGTATGTATATTATGTTTTTGAAAAATCAATAGTCTGGCGAGACAGATAAAGCTATCTCATTGGCCTAAAAAGCTTTGTAATTCTCATGTAAGACATGAGACACTTCTATTTGTATGGAAATGTCGTGTTTAGTCCTCTGTCTAAAGTCACATTAGCTGGATCATAGTACCACCACATGTGTGGTGTGCCATGTGCATTATATATGACTTGAGGGAGGAAGTGGCTTGGAGTTACAGATGGAGGACAGGAGAGTTCCATATGCACAAAACCACGCTATTTGTCCTCTCACTCACAGTCTGGGTATGTAAGATTTAAATTGGTTGCTAGCAAAGAGTATCAAAGAAAGGCGGTTTTGGATGTAAACCTATCTTCAGTTTCTATCCGAAAATATGTACTTCCAAGCTGTTCTGCCTGGTACATACAACCTGCATTATCTCCTAGATCACCAGGGATAACCACTGTGCATTAACTTCGATATACTGCAGACCGTTTACCCATGCTGCTCTAATGTTGTGAGTTGTTCCTCATTTCTAAGCAGACTTCACTCACTTTGACACCGTTTGTGGTCAATATTGTTGATAGTGATCAGGGCCGGACTGGCTATCGGACGTTTTGGCATGCTGCCGAGCTGGGGGCTGATGTCACTGTGGTGGGTGCTAATTTTGTTGATGGAGACCTGAGTGTGCTTTGAAATAAACAAAGCAAAATGAATTTTGTTTAGCACACGCAGGTCTCCATCAACAAAATCAGCCCCCAGCTTGGCAGCATGACGAAACCCCCGGTAGCCAGTCCGCCTCTGATAGTGATACACACATTTGGTACGTAGTAAAATGGTTGATACCACTGTGCGACTAGAAATTTAGTGCTGTGAAAATGTGCATGAGTAGCTAAGATTCATTTGAAGTTGGTACCCGTTAATGCATGAGTGTTCCAGATGCATCTCTTGGTCAGGCCATGACACCTGTTTCCATAGACTGATGTAACACCTCAGCAAATGAGCTGTTTCAACCTGCTGGGTGACTAACAAAAGTAGAACAAAGTCATGTTGCATCTGATGTCTGGTTCTGGTTCAAAGCCAAGAAATTAACCTATGGTATTAAAATGCGTAGTGGTACTAAATTAACAACCCTATATCACATCTTCCCCAATAATTACCAAAGAAACTAAAAACAAAGAAAGAAATTAAACTTAAAGTAGTTTGTGTGGTGGCATTTGGAGGGGTAATTCTAAATATTCTGATGATGAGGGGCAAGAGAAACACACCTAAAGTTTCAAATCAGGTCTTCCAGCATTAAAAAAGTGATTCTGTTGGGGATATATCAGTTGACCAACAGGTAGGGTAAGAGGTTTGTGGGGAACCAGTAAGGAAAACATCAGGGCTGGATTAGAAAGAGAGAAAAATCAAGAAAACAAATGCTTAAATAAACATTTTAGGTCTGGGGATCAAAACAGATAAAACATGCTTTGCTTATAGAGAGATATATTTATATAAGGCCCATATGAAAGAAGGTGATAGCGTGGGTGTTAAGAATGGAACCATTAGTAAACTGTAAATCAATTTTAAAGTAGGTAAAGAGCATAACTACTTGAAAGGCTTTCAGTAGGAAGTAATGTTAACACGTTATCTAGGCAACTTTAATCCCTAAATTAATCCAGCCCCCAAAGAAAGAAGATTCTCAAACATTGACAATGCACTTTTACATTTCAGATGGACGTTTCAACAGTCTTCAAATGAAACCGTCTTTTACAGTTCCACTTATAGTGTCAAAATGACTCACTAGTTATTCTTTCCAGCACCTATGTAATAAAATGCAATCCTAGCCTTTCTAGAGAGTTAGCACCGTTGTCATACAATTTAGGTGATTGACGCCTGCAGAAGTCTTTCACTTCATGTAGGAAATTTGAATGTACAGTGTTTTCGTGGTGGTAAGACAAGAGTAAAGAAAACGAGAATCCAAGAGTGAGAAGTATTGTGAGAAAGACCTACGTGACATAATTGATACCCCACTTAAAAAAACCTAATTCTGCTTCTGAGTATGTTTAGTTACATGTGTTCATAAATGTATGTGTGATAGGTAGAATTCCTACCAACATTGCTCAAACTTACCCTTTTAAGAATGGTGAATGAATTATAGTGATATCTTCTTTTGAGAAAACAGCCTTTTTATGTTGCAGTTTTGAAATGATCTTACAGTTCTGGCACCTCATCATTGTTGTGTGCAGAATGGGTTGCATCTAAATGCTATTTCAACAAATCAACCACCCTCCCACAATGACAACCTCAAATGTAACACTTGTATGCTTGCTAGGGAACATTGTACGCTGCAACAAATCTGTGCTCTAAATCACACTAAAAGTAGTAGAAGAACGTTGTTGTTCAGTGTGGTCTCCCTTTCTTTTTTGCTGTTGCCTCATGTGTTTTTGCTGTGTGTTGGACTCAGTTTTGCTGGTCTAGATGCTTTGGGCACTTTGCCACTGCTGTTCAATGCCAAAGTGTGAGTGCTCCCTTTGTAAGTTGTTGTTATGGTTAAGTGATTCCATGATAGGCATATTTAATTTACTTGTCAGACCCTAGTATGGTGCACTGTGTGTGCCCATAGCATGTTAATCAAATGCTACTAGTGGGCTGCAGCACTAATTGTGCCACCCACAGAAGCAGCCTGTAAACTATAACTGTGGCCTGCCATTACAGAGCCTGTGTGCAGTCTGGGACTGCCATGTTGACTTTGCAAGTGCACACACTTGCCAGTCCCTTAAGCTTCCATTTTCTACATATTAGTCACCCCTAAGGTAGACCCAAGGTACCACTGTGGACAGGGTGCACTGTATCTGAAAGGTAAGACATGCCCTGATGTGTGTGTCATGTCCTGGTAGTGAATTACTTCAATTTTGTTTTTCACTTTTGCAAGGCTACCTGTCCCATAGGACAGAATGGGGAGTTGTTTATAACATCTTATAAACGTAACTGGCCCTGGGAACAAGGTGGAAAAATAAAGTTTAGTATGCCTGAATGCGGAATGTTAAAATGCATCTTTTAGTGAGAGTGATTTTTACATTCTGTGTTTTAAAATACCACTTTTACAAAGTAGGTATTTTCTTGCCTAACCATCCAGTGTGCCTCTGCTAGGTTTGCGTATTGTATGCCTGGCTTTTGGATGACAGGGACTGGAGAGGGGCTGCAGCTCCAGAAGTCTGAAGAGTCAGGGCTTGGCTGAATAGACCTGGGCTGCATTTAGAGTAGGGGAGGAGATTTCCTTTTCACCTGAATGGGCCTGGGTTGCCTTCAACAATACTGTCTCCACCTCCTGCCAGGATGCTGCACCAGTGAGGACAGAACAGGTTTTGGCTAGGTACAGACACTTTCTGCCTTCAGAGAACAAAGGATTTGTGTGTATAAAAAGTGGGGCCCAGACCCCAGACTTTTAGATCACTTCTGAGAAATCAAGAGAAATCTTTGCCAAGGAGTAGAGATGGATAAGCTGAGGAGGAATACTGCCCCTGTGCTGTTTGCTGTCTGGGGTTGGTCTGCAGTGGCTGCATGCTGCCAAGGGAAGGAGAAAAGGACTTTGCTGTTTGCTTTGTCATCTTGAGGAAGATATCCATAGGCTTGAAACTGAGCTTGTCTCCTCTATTGAAGTCTCAGGGACACAAAGATTTCACCACCAGCTCCCCTGAATTTCCTTGCTGGGAATTTTAATCTGCAAAGAGGTGCCTGCTGCTGTTTAGGACCTCTAGCGACTGTTTGTTGCTGGGAGCTGGAAAATCGACGCAACAACGAAGAAGCATGTAGCATCCATACCTTTTCCCGATGCATCGCCGAAGGAACCATCGCAGAGCCTGCCGCGGCTCAAGAAATCATCGCACAAAGCATCAGGTGTAACCATCTCCAAAGTCTGAGATCGCCGCATCGATTCCGCCGCAAGCCTGCTGTGCGGCTGCATGAAACCCCGCATAGTACCCGATCCACGCATCGCATCGAGGCGCCAAGACTGTCACATCGTTGGGGGCCCCAGTAAGAAACTGACACACCAACTCCCCACGCAGTAAGGAATTGACACATCACCTCCCCTGCGCGGCAGTAAGGAACTGACGCATCACCTCAACTGAGTGTAAGGAACCGAGGCATCACCTTCCCTATGGCCATTTTGTTTGTTTTGCATGACGCATCCAAGGTACCTTTGAGAAAAGTGTTGCATGTTCCATTTGTAGTGTTTTCACTGTATTACTGTATGTGTTCACAAATGCTTTACACACTGCCTCTGAGATAAGCCTGTCTGCTTGTGCCAGGCTACCAAGAGGTTGAGCAAGGGTTATTTTAGGAGTGTATCCCCCTTACCCTGACTAGAAGCAAGGGTCCCTTTTTGGACAAAGGTACCTACCTCTGCCAATTAGAGACCCCCATTTCTAAAGTTTGCGGTAAGCAGTGAGGATCCTGGACTTCCATTTGTGATTTACATACAGTGATTGGTTTACACTACTAGTGAGTGCAGACCATTATGCGACCACATACATTTTGGTAGAGTTTTTTCCTTGGAATTTTTATGCAGCTTGAGAACTGTCAATTTTCACCATGAGTAAAGCAGCATCCATTGCATCTGTGAATATTGAATTTGAAGAAGAGAGGGTTGATGCCTACACTGTGCCACATCTCAAAGCTGTAGGCAAAAAATTAAAATCTCTGTGAGAGACCTCACCAGAAAGCAGGAATACCAAAAGATGCTGAGGGCCTGGTTGGAATCTAGAAATGCCAGTGAGCATCCGGAAGAGCCTATGGTGGAGGGAGAGAATTTAGATGGGAAGCAGTAGGGGCCATTAGGCCTGACTGGGGGGAAATCGCCTTCCAGGGTGGGCAGCAGTGGTTCTTCAAAGGGCCCATCTTCAGAGGAGTTGGAGAACAGGGAAAGAAGCAGGGTGCATGAATTGGAGCATGGTAAACTCACACTGGAGAGCCAGGGTGAGTTAGAAAATAAGAAATTTGAGTTGGGGAGCAAGAGATTGGCCATGGAAGAAAAATAAATGCTTTTAGAGCATGAGAGAGTATTGAGGGAGTTGGATTTGGAAGCAAAAGTTTTACAGATCAATCCCTCTGGTGGCAGCATACCATCAGTGCCTGGGGAAGGGAAGGTATACATTCCCAAGGATGTCATTAAGGATTTTATGAAGCATATGGACATTGGTCAGTGGTTCAAGGCCTATGAAGTAGTAAGGAAGTCCCGCCGGGTCCCTGAGAGATATTGGGGAGCGGGGTTGTGGGAACACTTTCTTAGTGAAAGAAGGGAGACATTGCTAGCATTGCCCACTGAACATCAGATGTCCTATGTCCCAATGAAGGAAGCCGTAGTAGCCAGGTATGGGTTGACTCTGGACTGTACAGACAGAAATTGAGGCACTGTAGGAAGCTGGAGTCCAGTACATGGGTTTAGTATGTATCTTACTTTTGCAGAGCATTAGATGGTTGGGTGAAGGGTATCAAGGTGAATGATTTGTAGGGGCTCTAATATTTGGTTGCATGGCAGCACTTTTCAGATTATTGTTTTCCAGAGCTATGCCAGCACTTGATTGACAGTAAGCCATGCCTGCTGACTGTCTGCTAGGCAATGATTTGGAAAACTCCCCTTGAGAAAAGGTGGAGCAGAGGTCTTATTTAGAGATGTTGGGTCTGCCTGAGTGAGCCTGTGTAACCACTCGATCAATGGCTGCCGGTAAAGGCATTCAAGAAGACCAGGAGCCCGAAAGAATGACCCAGGTGCCTGCTAGAAAGAGTACAGGCAGGTGGCATGGGAAATCGGCCCCCAAAGTTCCCATGGTTCAGGAGGAGGCGAACCTTGAGGGGGACGCCCTGGAGCCTACAGGGGAACAAGTGGCTGAATTGGGGGACCTGCTGACCTGATCCATTGGCAGCAGGAAGGAGGGCCCCTCCAGGGAGGAGTTCTGCCAGGAGCAGCAGAAATGCCCTTCTCTTGTTAGTTTGCAGCAGCAGGCTGTAAACCAGGCAGCAGATGATGAGTCCGGATCTCATTGGATTTACTGGGAAAATGGTATCCTGTATAGAGTGCCTAAGGTTGCTGAGCCTGGGTCAGCCCATGTGCTGGTGGTACCCCAACGCTTCAGAGCCTTCCTACTGGTCTGGCTCATGATGTCCCTTTGGCAGAGCATCTGGAGCAAGACAAGACATTTGAAGCCACCTACTTTCACCGGCCCGAAATGCGCAAGCACTCGGATACTCATTGTAGGTCTTGCCAGACTTGCCAGGCAAGTGACAAGAGTGGGAGGAAGTGTAAGGCTCCTGTCAAACTTTTCCCTGTAGTCAGCATCCCCTTTGAGAGGGTGGGTATTGACATTGTGGGGCCTCTGGATCCCAAGACAGCCATGGGCAACAGGTTTATCCTGGTCTTGGTGGACCATGCCACCCGGTACCCGGAAGCCATCCCTCTCCGGACTGTGATGGCCCCCGTGATGGGTCGTACATTGATGAGGATTTTCTCCCATGTGGGGTTTCCCAGAGAGGTGGGTCTGACGGTGGTACCAACTTCAAATCAAAGTATATGAAGTCCTTGTAGCAGGAGTGCGGTGTTACCTATAGGTTCACCAATCCTTACCACCCCCAAGGTAATGGGCTGGTTGAGAGATTCAACTGGAACCTCAAGAGCATGATTATGGGTCTTGGTGAACCCATGAGGTGTAAGTGGGACGTCCTCTTACCATGCCTTTTGTTTGCTTACAGAGAGGTACCCCAGAAGTCCTTAGGGTTCAGTCCCTTTGAACTGCTGTACAGCCATCCTGTAGGAGGACTTCTGAGTCTGGTGAAAGAAGGCTCCCAGTAAAACTCCCCAGGATGTACATTGTTACATGCTGGCCTTCAGAACCAAGACTAAGCGCTTCAGACAACTTGCTCAGGTGAATCTGGAAGCCATCCAGGGGGAGATGAAATGGTGGTATGATCAGAAGGCCACTCTGATCGAGTTTCTGCCTAGACAAAAAGTGTGGGTCATTTCCCCAGTGGAGTCTTGTGCGCTCCAGGATAAGTGGACCAGACCCTTTGAGGTGGTGGAGTGCAAGAGTAATGTCACCTACTTGGTGGACTTACAGTCTCCTAGGAACCCTTTGCGGGTCCTGCATGGGAACCACCTGAAGCCTCACTTGGAGAGGTCCGAAGTAGGCATGCTCCTCGCAACAGATGCTGGAATGGAAGAGAAGACTGAGCCTCTTCCTGATCTCCTGTCTGCAAAGAAGCAAGATGGGTCAGTGGACTATGTGAACCTCTCTCCTGCCCTGACCCTGAACAGTGAAGTGACTGCAGCCAACTGTTGGGACAGTTTTCTGACCTCCCTGTGTCACTCAGCGGTGCGTCCATGAGGTGGATACTGGCGACAGTCCTCCGGCAAAACATGAGATTTACAGAGTGACTGAAAGGGTCAGAGCTTGCATGAAGGAGGAGGTCTCTAAGATATCAGCGCTATGGGTGATTGTGCCCTCAGACAGCCCTTGGGCCAGCCCTGTGGTCTTAGTTCTGAAGGCTGCTGCACCCGGTGCCATGCCAGAAATCATGTTCTGTGTGGACTACCGAGGGCTCCATTCAGTCACCAGGACTGACGTGCACCCCCATACCCCGAGCTCCTCGATCGGTTGGGGCTGCCTGATACCTCAGTACCATTGACTTAACGTCTGGGTACTGGCAGATCGCCTTAACTGATGGGGTAAGAGAGAGGTCAGCATTCTGCATGTCAGATGGGCACTACCAATTCCAGGTTAGGTCCATTGGGATGAAGAATGCCCCTGCAACCTTTCAGACATTGGTCAACCAGCTGTTGGTTGGGCTGGTGGATTTCAGTGCCGCTTACCTGGACTACATTGCACTGTTCAGTGCCACTTGGGAAGAAAATCTGCACCACCTCTGGGAAGTGTTGAATGCGCTGTGGAGGGCAGGCCTCACAATTAAGGCAAGCAAGTGCCAGATCGGGCAGGGCTCTGTGGTGTACTTGGGACAACAGGTAGGGAGTGGCCAGGTGGCAGCCCTACAACCCAAAATTGATACCATTCTGGCTTGGAAACCCCCCAAGACTATGTTTTTAAAGTAAGATAAATCAAGGCTGCTGCCATTATCGTACAGGCCAATATCTCTAATAAATGCTGACAGTAAGCTGTACTCGAAAATTTTAGCCACTAGACTTTTTTCTATGATTTCAACTTTAGTCTTACCCTTTCAGCACGGATTTATCCCCGGCCGCGATACAACAGACCATGTGAGGCGTGTAATCTCCTTAATGCACTGAGCAGAGGTGACTAAAACACCTATAGATGTGCCCCTGTTGGATGCCGAAAAGGCATTCGACAGGGTCGCCTGGCCATATTTGTGGGAGGGGCTGCGCCTGAAGGGATTTGGACCACTGATGCTACAGGCTATTAGGACTCTGTATTTGGCTCCCAAAGCATCTATTCGCCTAGCAAGCAAAGAATCTGACCTTTTACCCATTTTTCGTGGTACTAGACAAGGTTGTCCCACGTCCCCTTTATTATTTGCATTATATATAGACTTTTTTTTGGTTAAACTAATTTAATCTGCACAGATCAAACCTGTGAGTATAAACAGGATGGAGTACATTGCACTCGCATATGCGGATGACATTGTGATTTTAACTACAGATTTGGTGCCTGCTTCCTCTATCAACATTAGAAACTCTGGCTATTCAGTTTGGTCATTTTGCGGGATACAAGCTTAATATAAATAAAACTCAGACATTGTATGTCGGGGATGATGCTCCAAGGAATATAACCGTGGTCACAGAGGCTACATACTTAGGGATTAAAATTACATCACCCATTAATAGGATCCCTGAGATTCATTTTAAACCAGTCTTAGACGGAGTTAACTCTACCTTAGATCGCCTTAATCATTTGCATTTATCCCTATACGGAAGAGCAAATGTGCTAAAAATGCTGGTTCTTCCGAAATTTCTTTAATTATTCAGATCTGTACCATTAGAATTTTCTTTATCCTGTCTTAAAAAACTTGAAAATGTTTCTTCAAGATGTCTTTGGGGGTATAAACGAAATAGAAGGGCATTTAAAAAAATGGCACTTCCAAGATTCAGGGGTGGGTGGGGTATACCGTATTTTGTATTTTATTATTGGGCATCTGTTCTGCAATTTATTTCTCCTTTAGTTACTGGTAAAAAATTTAATCTATTGCAGTGTCATACACCCGCAGTTTATGAATTCTTTATTGGGGAGAAGGCCAATGGCTGTCTTTTGAAAATACTGGAGCCCAGTTACTATAAAAAAAAAACAGGTTTAAGGTGCTGATTGTGGCATTTTCAGTGTGGAGGCAAATTAGGCGATATATAGGACTTCCCCAAATAAACCGCTATACTCCGTTTGAGGCGGCTGGAATACTACCGAATATCTTTCGTGATGTAACAAGTAGAAAATAGTATCAGCTGGGTGTAAGTAACCTCTGTGACATGTTTCATAACTTGCAGCCACTACTTTTCAACAAATTACAATGTAAATATGGAGTACATAAAAATTATTTTTTCAAATTTCTTCAGATCCGCAGTTATTATGTTCAGCTTGGGCAATATGAAATTCATTTTAAACAATTCCCACTGTTAAAAGGGATGGGAAAAGGGCTTCCCATTGGTTTCTTCTATTTAATTTGGCTACTTCCAGACGATATGGAGCAGTGTCAGGAGAAATGGAGAACTAAAGTAAATATCGCAACTATTGATCTTTATTCCTCTATCTGTCTTGCCAAAGAGGTCTTGATTTCGGGAAAAATGCTGGCCCAACATTACATGGTTTTACAGGACTTGTATTATTCTCCCAGGAAAGTTTCCAAATGGAGTACTGGTTCTGGTACCAGCTGTAGTAGATGTGGTTGTTTTGCGGCTGACGCGCAACATATGTTTTTCTCATGTTCTAAACTTGGACCCTTACTCAGCTCCATTCAACATTTCCTGATTTAAATACTAGGCCCCCCATAAGTATTAATGCTGAGATGGTCCTGTTCGGGACGGACTCCATAGTTTTGACTACATGTAAGGACCGGGCCTCTTTCCTTTTTATTTGTATGTCTGTATTACGGGGTTGTATCTCCAAAGAGTGGTTTTCTCCTGCCTCTCCTTCATTTTCTGTGTGGAGAGCTCAGTTATCATCTGTGTATAACTTGGAGGTCGAAATATATAAAACAAAGGGTATTCGGAAGAGAAGCATAGGGCTAAAAATTTGGAACCCTATTACCGAATGGATAAAATGAACATATTGTTTTCGTTCTGATTATTTCCCTGGGTCTTCTTTATCAACTGAATGTTGGACGAATCTGCTTTTACTCTGTTTTCTTTTCTCCCCTTTTCTCAATGTGCTTTTCTGATTTGTATGTTTCACTACTCCGCAATGTATTGCTCAAATGGTTTCTGTACCAATCTCTTGCGTGACTTTTTGGTATTCATTTATTCATTTTTTTCTGTAACTTGTTTGTTCCTTGCATAAAAAATAAAAACTTATAAAAAAAAAAGGGAACCCCCCAAGACTCAGAGGTGATAGCCTTCTTAGGACTCACCGGGTATTACAGGAGATTCGTCAAGGGTTATGGCTCCATTGTTGCCCCCTTGATAGAGCTGACTTCCAGGAAGCAGCCCAGGAAGGTGAACTGGACTGATGCCTACAAGAAGGCTTTTGATACCCTAATATCTGCCATGTGCACGGCGCCCGTGCTTCAGGCACCCAACTTCTCAAGGGAATTAATTGTGCAGACAGATGCTTCAGAGTGTGGTGTGGGAGCGGTGCTCTCACAGCTGAATGAAGAGGGCCTAGACCAACCTGTAGCGTTCATTAGTAGGAGGTTACTTCCACGGGAACCGAGGTGGAGTGCAATTGAACATGAGGCATTGCTGTGGTCTGAGAACTGAAGAAGCTGAGACCACACTTGTTTGGGATTCACTTCTGGGTTCAGACAGACCACAAGCCCCCTTAGATGGTTGATGCAGATAAGGGGTGAGAATCCAAAGCTTTTGAGGTGATCCATTTCCCTACAGGGGATGGACTTCACGGTGGAACACCACCCTGGTACAGAACACGCCAATGCTGATGGTCTGTCCAGATTTTTCTGCCTTAGTGAAGAGAGCTCCCAAGAGGGTGGGTAGTTCTCCCCATATCTCAGCTGGAAGGTTACGTGTTAGACCCGGCACCATTGGTGTGGGTCTCCCTTGTATTTTTGCTGTTGCCTCCTGTGTTTTTGCTGTGTGCTGGACTCCTGGTCTAGATGCTTTGGGCACTTTGCCACTGCTGTTCAGTGCCAAAGTGCAAGTGCTCCCTTTGTAAATTGTTCTTATGGATTAGTGATTCTATGATTGGCATATTTAATTTACTTGTCAGACCCTAGTATGGTGCAGTGTGTGTGCCCGGGGCCTGTAAATTAAATACTGCTAGTGGGCTGCAGCACCGATTGTGCCACCCACAGAAGAAGCCTGTAAAATGTAAATCTGGCCTGCCATTGCAGAGCCTGTGTGCGGTCTGGGACTGCCATGTCAAGTTGGTAAGTGCACACACTTGCCAGTCCCTAAGCCTTCCCTTTCCTACATATCAATCACCCCTAAGGTAGACCCAAGGGTGCACAGACATAATATTGAGTCCAAAATATTGATTGGACATAATATCGAGTTTTTAATATAGACTGGACAAAAGATCGACAGGACAGAATATAGATAACAAAAATATTGTTTTTAAGGTAAGTGAAGTAATATTGACTGTTAAAAATATAGATAGTTAAAATATCGAAGTATATAATATATAGTTAAAAATATCGATTTTTTAATAATATATAATTTTTTATAGTGTACTTTCATGTTATAATATGTGTGAAAAGTGTGTATTTATGTTATAAATAATTTTATTTAATGAATTTTGTTTTTATAATTATTGCGTAATTTAATTCTGTAGCGGGTTGTGGGTTTATAGGGGAATAGGGTGGGAAGTAATTTAATTATAATTAATTAAATATGTAAATGTATTTATTGATAGTAATTAGTAATTAATTGTTAATTAATTTATATTTGTTGATTAATTAAAATATAATTGTTAAATAATTTTTATTAATTGATTAATTGGTAATTATGTAAATTTTACTAATTTAATTTCTGTAGCGGGTTGTGGGTTTATAGGGGAATAGGGTGGGAAGTAATTTAATCATAATTAATTAAATATGTAAATGTATTTATAGATAGTAATTAGTAATTAATTGTTAATTAATTTATATTTGTTAATTATTTAATTATAATTGTTAATTAATTTTTATTAATTGATTAATTGGTAATTATGTAAATTTTACTAATTTAATTTCTGTCGCGGGTTGTGGGTTTATAGGGGAATAGGGTGGGAAGTAATTTATTAATAATTATTTAAATAATAAAATTAATTAAAAGGTATTTATTTGGAAATAATTGTAAAATGTTTTTAATTATTAAATAATTAATTGTTAATGTTTAATTAATTTGTATTAATATGTGATTAATTGAAATAATAATTGTTAATTAGTAGTACGTAGTAGTTTTTAAAATATTAATTATTATATTAGATAAAAAATGTATTTATTTTTAATTAATTATTAATAGATATTCATTTTTAGATTTTTGATTAATATATGAAATATTTACTTTCCCTAATGTTGTATTCTCTGGAGTGGGAATAGTAATTTTAACCCCTACGCTATCCAACGCTTTCCCTACTGTTGCATCCACTGGAGTGGGAATAGTCATTTTTACCCCTATGCTATCCAACACTTTCCCTACTGTTGCACTCTTTGGAGTGAGAATAGTAATTTTAACCCCTACGCTATCCAACACTTTCCCTACTGTTGCTCCCACTGGAGTGGGAATAGTAATTTTAACCCCTACGCTATCCAATGCTTTCCCTACTGTTGCACCCACTGGAGTGGGAATAGTAATTTTAACCCCTACGCTATCTAACGCTTTTCCTACTGTTGTACCCATTGGAGTGGGAATAATAATTTTAACCCCTACGCTATCCAACGCTTTCCCTACTGTTGCCCTCTTTGGAGTGGGAATAGTAATTTTTACCCATACGCTATCCAACGCTTTCCCTACTGTTGCACCCACTGGAGTGGGAATAGTAATTTTAACCCCTACGCTATCCAACGCTTTCCCTACTGTTGCACCCACTGGAGTGGGAATAGTAATTTTAACCCCCTATGCTATCCAACGCTTTCCCTACTGTTGCACTCTTTGGAGTAGGAATAGTAATTTTAACCCCTACGCTATCCAACACTTTCCCTACTGTTGCACTCACTGGAGTGGGAATAGTAATTTTTACCCCTACACTATCCAAAGCTTTCTCTACTGTTGCACTCTTTGGAGTGGGAATAGTAATTTTTACCCTTACGCTATCCAACGCTTTCCCTACTGTTGCAACCATTGGAGTAGGAATAGTAATTTTAACCCCTACGCTATCCAACGCTTTCCCTACTGTTGCACTCTTTGGAGTGGGAATAGTAATTTTAACCCTTACGCTATCCAACGCTTTCCCTACTGTTGCAACCATTGGAGTAGGAATAGTAATTTTAACCCCTACGCTATCCAACGCTTTCCCTACTGTTGCACTCTTTGGAGTGGGAATAGTAATTTTAACCCCTACGCTATCCAACGCTTTCCCTACTGTTGCACCCACTGGAGTTGGAATAGTAATTTTAATCCCTACGCTATCCAACGCTTTCCCTACTGTTGCACCCACTGGAGTGGGAATAGTAAATTTTACCTCTACGCTATCCAACGCTTACCCTATGCTTGCACCCTTTGGAGTGGGAATAGTAATTTTTACACTTTTGTTATTGTACGTTAATAATATTGGCTATTATTTAATTATATGTTGTTACTATATATATATATATGTTTTAAGAAATATGAATTACATTTTTTTTAACTTTTATTAATTATTTAATTATTATAAGTTAATTTAAGTATTTTTAAGTATATTTTAGTAATTCATTTTTAATATGAATTTAATTTAACATTGTTTTTAGTAAAGTCGATATTTTTATAACTATATTTTTGTAAACGATATTTTTAACTCGATATTTTTGTACTTACCTGTTTGTAGATAGAAACTCGATATTTTGTCAGTCGATATTTTGTCAACGATATTCTTGATGGTCGATATTCTGTCTCTCGGTATTATTTCAGTGATCCAGACCCAAGATACACCTGCGGATAGGGTGCATTGTATGAGAAAGATAGGACATGCCCTGATATGTGTGGCATGTCCTGATAGCGAATTACTGCCAATTTTGTTTTTCACTATTGCAAGGTTACCTGTTCCCATATGACAGAATAGGGAGTTTGTTACATAACTGTCCTGGGAACAAGGTAAAAAAATAAAGTTTAGTATGCCTGAACATTCTGCGTTTGAAAATACCACCTTTAGAAAGTAGGTATTTTTTTGCCTAACCATCCAGTGTGCCTCTGCTAAGTTTGTGTATTGCATGTGATCCAGCGATCAGGGATCGATAATTTTTCATAAACATAGGCCCATTTACACTACCCAACTGATCCCTTCACACTAAGGGGCTCATTAGGATGGCGGACGGAAGTGCCTCCGAAGCCCCGGAGTATGCGGAACATGCCTAAATGCGTCCGCCCATCGCGGACACTCCGTCCGCCAGATCAGGATAGGAAAGATGGGCCAAAATCCGTCAGCGACGGAAGATCATGCTCCGCCGCCCAACTACACCCGACCACGCGGCGGACGTAACCAATCCAGAGACACTGCCGTACGGACTGACGTTCAGGACCATCCTCCGAATCAAGATGGCGGAAAATATACATAAAAGCGCTGCGGAAAAACAACCTGCCTGAATACTACGGATGCCCCACAGCGAACTTACCCACCACGAGCCGCTCGCCGACATGGACCCAGCACTACACGCTTACCCGATACTCTTCGCGATCCACCACATCCTAGTCATGGCCCACCATCGAGGACGACGCAGGTAGGCTACAAACCATTCGCTGTCTGGAAAGGAGTACCTGCAAGGGCCGTGACGTAGGGAGGGGGGAGTGACATGTATCTGCACCCACTGATTCGTGTGGAGAGGAGTACCTGCATGAGCCGTGACGTAGGGAGGGGGGAGTGACATGTATCTGCACCCACTGATTCGTGTGGAGGGAGGCAGCTGCAAGGCTCGTGACGTAGGGAGGGGGGAGTGACATGTATCTGCACCCACTGATTCGTGTGGAGGGGAGCACCTGCAAGCGTCATGACATAGGGAGGGGGGAGTGTCATGTATCTGAACCCACTGACTTGAAGCAAATACAAATACACACCTGCATCACACACGCAGGAATGACTCCGACAAACCACAACACATGATTGACTACTTTATTTACACATAATTGGGGTAACATCACAGTGTAGGCTTGAGCATGGGCATTGTGGACACCAGAGCAGGTACATCAGAGGCAGCACATGAGAGGGCACAATGCACTATCAGAACAGCAACAGGGCATTGTGAACACCAGAGCAGGTACATCAGAGACAGCACATGAGAGGGGCTAAGTGCATCAACAGTCCATTGCACTGAAAATGTCCATCAGAGGCAGCACATGAGAGGGGCTAAGTGCATCAACAGTCCATTTCACTGAAAATGTCCATCAGAGGCAGCACATGAGAGGGGCTAAGTGCATCAACAGTCCATTGCACTGAAATGTCCATCAGAGGCAGCACATGAGAGGGGCTAAGTGCACCAACAGTCCATTGCACTGAAAATGTCCATCAGAGGCAGCACATGAGAGGGGCTAAGTGCAACAACAGTCCATGGCAAGGCACAGGTACATCAGTGGCAGCACATGAGAGGGCAGCCAGCATTATCAGAACAGCAACATGGCATTGTGGACACCAGAGCAGGTACATCAGAGGCAGCAGATGAGAGGGCAGACAGCAGTATCAGAACAGCAACAGGCAGGGCATTGTGGACACCAGAGCAGGTACATCAGAGGCAGCACATGAGAGGGCAGACAGCAGTATCAGAACAGCAACAGGGCATTGTGAACACCAGAGCAGGTATAATAGAGGCAGCACATGAGAGGGGCTAAGTGCATCAACAGTCCATTGCACTGAAAATGTCAATCACAGGCAGCACATGAGAGGGCAGACAGCAGTATCAGAACAGCAACAGGGCATTGTGGACACCAGAGCAGGTACATCAGAGGCAGCACATGAGAGGGCGCAATGCAGTATCAGAACAGCAACAGGGCATTGTGAACACCAGAGCAGGTACATCAGAGGCAGCACATGAGAGGGCACAATGCAGTATCAGAAAAGCAACAGGGCATTGTGGACACCAGAGCAGGTACATCAGAGGCAGCACATGAGAGGGCAGCCAGCAGTATCAGAACAGCAACAGGGCATTGTGGACACCAGAGCAGGTACATCAGAGGCAGCACATGAGAGGGGCTAAGTGCAACAACAGTCCATGGCAAGGCACAGGTACATCAGAGGCAGCACATGAGAGGGCACAATGCAGTATCAGAACAGCAACAGGGCATTGTGGATACCAGAGCAGGTACATCAGAGGCACCACAAGTACCAATCACAATGAACCCGTCCCAAGGACCACAGCAGTGGAAGACTGTTTACAAAGGACAATGTACACACCATGTCCAATGACATGTGAGTGAGGTCAACAGCACCTCACATCACACTATCAGGTGGATTGCGTGAAGTACCTGCATCGGACATACTGGCAGCACCAGAAACTGGAGTGTGAGACACAGCCACGGCTCGAGTGACTGACACATGCGCCACAAACCCAGACACACTGGCAGCACCACAAACAGGAGTGTGACACACAGCCACAGATGTACTGACTGACACATGAGCCACAGACCCAGACACACTGCCAGCACCTGATACAGGACTGCGAGACACAGCCACAGCCCGAGTGACTGACACATGGGCCACAGACCCAGATACACTGCCAGCACCTGATACAGGAGTGTGAGACACAGCCACAGCCCGAGTGACTGACACATGGGCCACAGACCCAGATACACTGCCAGCACCTGATACAGGAGTGTGAGACACAGCCACAGCCCGAGTGACTGACACATGGGCCACAGACCCAGATACACTGCCAGCACCTGATACAGGAGTGTGAGACACAGCCACAGCCCGAGTGACTGACACATGGGCCACAGACCCAGATACACTGCCAGCACCTGATACAGGAGTGTGAGACACAGCCACAGCCCGAGTGACTGACACACGGGCAACAGACCCAGACACACTGCCAGCACCACAAACAGGAGAGGGCACAACTGATACAGTGCTACTACATGATGCATGACAGCAAACAACAGACACAGTGCCACTATCTGACACATGCGAGTCAACTGCAGCTGCACCACTGGGACCACTGAAATGATGAGCCACAGGGCTGTATGGGCCAGGAGGCAGGGTGGCTCTGGGAGCGGGGGATAGTTGCACTTGACCGACATCGGGATGGGCATGTGTCAATGCTGTGTGTCTACGTTTCTTGGGGATATGTGACTGCACCCTGGACAGGACAGGACTGGCAAGTGGGTCAAACTGAAAAGAAATATCACCCACCATGGGTGGTGCATCTGCTGCCGGGGGAATGCTCTCTGGGGACGTGCTGGAGCCTGCTTGTCGTTTGCTGAGTGGCTGCCTTCTGGCCTCTGCAACATGTGTCATGGGGATACTACTACAGGGTCCACCTTCATCCGCTCCTGACAGGCCCTGATGGGAGTGGAGGTAAGGGGTGACTCCACCGCGGAGACATCTGTATTCCGTTCCCTCAACAACAACAGCCTCAGTGCATCAAGGGGTGATGTATGCCTGTCCTTGATAGCGCCACTGTCCATGGGAGATGCCTTGTCCCTTGGATGATCCATTTCCGTTGGAGGAATGTTGTCTGGGGACCTTCCCTGTTCCCTGGATGGTGCCCTGTTCCTGGCACCAGACTTGTCGTCTGTGGTGTACCTATCCCCAGAACACACCTTCTCCCTGTGTGTGTCCCTGCCCTTGAAATGAAATGAAATTAAAAATTACATTTCTATAGCGCATAACTACCCGGAGGCCTCGCAGCGCTTCTTGGGAGTGTCCGTGCCCTTCTTAGGTGCCTTTGTCTTTTCACTGTCCCTGTCCCTGCCCTTGGTAGTGGCTCCTTCCTTCCTAGTGTCCCTGCCCTTGGGAATGGCTCCTTCCTTCCTAGTGACCCTGCCCTTGGGAGTGGCTCCCTCCTTCCTAGTGTCCCTGCCCTTGGGACTGGCTCCTTCCTTCATAGTGTCCCTGCCCTTGGGACTGGCTCCTTCCTTCCTAGTCTCCCTGCCCTTGGTGGGAGGGGCTCCTTCCTTCCTAGTCTCCCTGCCCTTGGGAGTGGCTCCTTCCTTCCTAGTCTCCCTGTCCTTGGGACTGGCTCCTTCCTTCCTAGTCTCCCTGTCCTTGGGAGTGGCTCCTTCCTTCCTAGTCTCCCTGTCCTTGGGAGTGGCTCCTTCCTTCCTAGTGTCCCTGTCCTTGGGAGTGGCTCCTTCCTTCCTAGTGTCCCTGTCCTTGGGAGTGGCTCCTTCCTTCCTAGTGTCCCTTTCCCTGGGAGTGTCCCTGCTCTCATGAGGTGCCTTCGTCTTCTGACTGTCCTTGTCCAAGGTAGTGTCCATGCCTTGGGAGTACCTTTCGAGTGGGATGCCTGTGTAGCATGTGAAGGCATTTCACCCAACCCCTCTTGTGGATCCCGTGTGTGTACTCCAGTGTATCTGATGTTGTCTTTGTGAACAGATTTTGCTGACCTAGGGGATGGTGTCTGAGACCTCCGTGCCTTGACGTGCTGGCTGACGCTGCTTCTAGTGCAATAACCTGTATGTGAGTCCTGGTCAGAATAATCACTCCCCCCGAGACATCCAGTGTTGTAGATGGGGGAACAGAAGTAGCACCCAGTCCATGCGACTGTACAATGGCAGACGACACACTGGTAGCCAATGACTGAACTGTCCTGTGTAGACCAGCAAGATCACCATGCATCCCTTCCATGAATGCCATCACCTGCCCCAACTTCCTATCGTGGTCTTGGAAAGCATTTATCATATTGGTCTGCCCCACACACAGCTGTCACAGCAGATCAACAGCCTCAGCACAAAGAGCATTTTGGCTCACCGAGGCTGGGGCAGCGGTGCCGACCCCGAACGCCACCCTGCTCCCCCTACTCCTGCGTGCACGAACAGTACATGGTGCAGTTGGCGGGAGGGTGGGCCCTGTGTGCTGTGTCCCGACCGAAGGTGTCGATTGCCCACTCCCAGTCTGTGACAACAGTGCTGACTCACCAATACTATCGGAAGATGAGGATGATGTTGTCTCCACATGCGAGTCCTCAGGGACGGTCCTGTACCCCTCTCCGGCGCTGGCCTCTTCTGTGTCAGTCTGCGTGTTCGCGACGTCTGATCCGGATGCATTGCCTCCAATCATCTCCTCCGGCTGTGGCTGAGTGCCCTCTGCCAATGCTGAAATGCACATAAAATTGGTGTAAGTCATGGGCACACTCACGTACAGTACTGCAACGGAATCCCTAATGCCATTGATGACAAAGTACATCGATCCCCCAACCTGCACACGGGCCACCCCTACCACTCATCCTCACATGAAATAAGTGGTGTTGGCCGTGCAACATGTACAGCATGCGGACAGGGCATGAGCACGTACATCTGCACACCAGTCTTGCCATGGGGTGACGGACCACTACAGCATGTGCATCAACACTCAACTGCTTAGCGAGTGGCGTGTCAACATGCCGGACCTGGACGTTACCTTTGACTCCCCCAATGTCACCAACATGCCATTGCAACGAGACATACGCTACACGGATGTCACTAATGTGTCTGGGCAACAATACATGCATTGCACTCACAAGCAATATACACTGACAGTATGCTTACCGCTACTTAGCTGTTGATCCACACGCAGCCGCTCGGACAGGTCAGGATGCATCACAGCAATGATACGGTGCATGAGAGGGGTCATTGAGCGTCGGGCCAGACGTGGCGTTCTTGGAATCATCCCTAGTGTCACTTCCGCTACATTCTTGCTCAGCCTGGAAATGTCGTCCCAGCGTTTGTGGCAGTGTGTATGTCGTCTATTGGACACCCCCATTGCCCGTACATCACGTGCAATGCTCCTCCACACGTCCTTGCGAAGGTGCAGCTTGACCTACCATGATGGGAGACAAAAGGGTTCAAGTCAGTGGACATTTGGCCAGTCACACAGATAGGGGCAACACGTATCTCTCAGCAGCCATGCACATTACGACTAATGTGTTGGGCCCACATCACACCGCCAAGATTCCAGATGCCAGGTGTAATGGCCCACCTCATGCACACCAACATGTCCCCCACTGCACTTACCACCTGTCCGGGTGCGCCGTACAGCCGTCCGAAGTTGCGGAGCACACCGTCCACGAGGACATCCAGCTCCGCGGCGGTGAAGGGACGAGACCGCATCTCTTTGACTCTCGACATGGCAAGTTCACGGAGTATGGCACTAGAGCGGCAGTCGGTGGTCAGCTCCGCAGCAGCAGGTGGAGGTGATGGTCACAGGCAGCAGTCGGTGGTCATTGTAGAACGTGTGCTTTTGCACATCACACATATATAGGGCCCTGATGCCATGTCAGTGGCATACGGCGCCAGCCATTGGTCAGCCCTGGATGCGTGTTTGGAAATGGGCCAATGACTGGCCCTGGTGTTGCGGTGAACAGCATACGCCACATTCGATTGGGCATACGCGGGCCTTGTTCACACTTCCCATTGGCTGCACGTTCACAGACCGTCACGGTCACACACCGGCACCCGCATGTGGAAGCTTCCAGGACAGATGCTTCTCTTGCTACAATGTTCAAACACTGGTGCCAACATGGCGGGGCACGTATTCGGCGGGGGAGGTGCAGGCCAACACTTCCTTTAGCTGATGTCAATGGACATGGCAGGTCATGACCCCCCTTACAGTCACATTGCATCATCCACCTTACACCGGCCGGCCCAGCCCGGCCTAGGACCGCCGTGCCGGCCATGTCAACCACCGCCGTGCCAGGCCCCGTCAACCACCGCCGTGCCGGCCATGTCAACCACCACCGTGCCAGGCCCCGTCCACCACCGCCGTGCCAGGCCCCGTCCACCACCACCATGCCAGGCCCTGTCATCTACACAGTACATCCCGGATGTATCGGCACATTCTGATTCAGTTGTCAATGTGTGGTATATGTGAGACAATGACTATGGTGGGGGTACACATGTGTTCAGTGCATGTGTGTTGCCTTTTGTATCACCATGCATGTGATGTACGTATGCCCACCATTGTTGGTGTTGCCATTGGTGCTTGATGAAATGTTGTGTGTGTATCTTTTCGTTTGTGTGCATGGACTTGCATGTGTGTATGTGATGTGGCACCTACACATCCTGTTGCTAGTGGCTGCACATTGTTGCTACGTAAATCCATGTTGTAGTGACAATCAGAGATGTCACACATATGACAATTATACACTACATTTTACTTGTTGGTAGAGTTCGTTGACATGTAAGTGAGTTGCACAGACATGCGTTGTATGTGATTTGACTTCCATTCCATCTACTCCCGCACAGGAGGGCTCCAAATGTCCATCGCCCATACACTGTGCTGGAGGATATGGTTGACGAGGAGGTGATCAGGAAATTCCGGCTGGATCGACGTCGATTGATGGAGCTTGTGGACCAATTGTCTCCTCACCTGCAGCCACGAAGAACCTATCCAGGTTCCATTACACCCACAGCAAAGGTGATGGCGGCACTCCACTTTTTTGCTACAGGCACCTTTCAGTACACAGTTGGACATGCCGGGGGGATATCACAGTCCATGTTCAGCATGGTACTTCGGGATGTACGGAGAGCCATGATGCTGTACAAGGATGACTACATTCATTTCCCACAGGCGGCAGAGTTGGCAGCGGTCAAAGCAGACTTCTATGCACTGGGTCGGATACCACACGTTGTGGGTTCCATTGATGGCACGCATATCGCTATCATTCCACCACGGGCACGTGAGCAGGTGTATAGGAATCGGAAGCACTACCATTCCCTCAACGTGCAGGTGGTGTGCCAGGCCGACAACATAATCTCACATGTTTGTGCAAGATTTCCAGGCTCTGCACATGATGCCCACATCATGCGGAGCAGCATTGTCCCCCAACTGATGGCAAATCTGCGTCCGGCACAAGCGTGGCTTGTTGGTGAGTATGCTGTGGTGACAGGAGTGATGTGTGTGTGGCATGGTGTGGCCACCAATTCTGGTTGTGATGTTTCTGTCACTCTCTTCCCCCAACATAGGCGACTCGGCTTACCTAAACAGGCCTTGGCTGCTGAGTCCCATATGCAATCCAACTACAGCGGGAGAAATGTGATACAATGATGCCCATGGAAGGACACGTTGAGTGGTAGAACGTACTTTTGGGCTGCTGAAGTCCAGGTTTCGGTGCCTGGATAAGACCGGAGGGGCCCTGCCTTACTCACCAGGCAAAGTATGCAGGATCGTGATTGCCTGCTGCATGCTCCACAACCTGGCTGTGCGCAATAACATTGAACTGCTCTTGGACCCTGATGAACAGCAAGTTCCTCTCCCTCCCGACCCACCCATGTCGACTGATGAGGATAGTGGTGAGGAGGAAGGTGTGGACCAGAGGCGCCAGCTCATTGATCGCTACTTCCCTTGAATGTGAGTGTCCACCTCTTGTGCTGGTTGTGTATTCCCTGTGTATGTTTGCTGGTGTTGTGTCTTTGTAGTATGCATCATCTGTGTGTTCTGCTATGTGATGTATGCATGTGTGTGTGTGTGTGTTTAGTTATTTGGACATGCAAGTCTCCATGATGTGTGTACTCTCATCCAATCATTTTGTGATGAGTGTGGTTTGTGGAATGTTGCACTGCAGTGTGTTGTGATGAGTGTGAATCTGTTTCCTGGCGTGTCTTTGCGGTTTCTGTTTTTCCCTAGGTCACTCCTGCTGCGGCATGATTATGTACGACTTTGGATCCCTGAACCTGGTAACGTCTGTTTCTGATGCAATCATGTGAATAAACATGGAGGCAACACATCATTGAGTGAGTAAGTGGTATTTATTTACAGATTGTGCATTGGTGTTGGTGCATATTTACAAATGAGTGCAGGGGTGGGGGAGTGTGAGTTAAAGGTAATGGCAGATGAAATGTCCGTGCTGACACCACATTGGGTGGTGTCTGCCTAGTGCAGCAGGCCTGTGCCAATGATTGGCTAGGTGGGACAGGATAGTTGGCAGGGTGAATGGCTGGCTCAGGTAGTGTCAGAGTCATTGTCGGCCCCTCTTGGAGCGTGTGGAAGGAGCATCCACACTTCTCTCGCCCACTTCCAGCCTCGGACGGCCCCTCCGTCTTTGAGTGGGGACGGAGTCAGCTGGGGGCGCAGGCTGCTTTCGTTCCACATTCGTCGCCAGGGGCGCAGGTGGCGGTGGCGGTGGTGATGCTGCCCGTGCCGTTGTTTGAGGGGGGTTGGGGGGGGGGGGGGGGGTTGCGGGCTATCCATCCCATCCACATGGTTGTGTTCTGGGACATGATGTCCACAATTTGGCCAAGCCGCCTCTCAATGGCCCGCAACATTTCTGTGTTCTCAACTGAGTCCTGGTGGGCAAGATCTGCCTGTGCCTGCCCACGTTCGTAGTTTTCCTGGACCCTGGCTAGGGCTTCCAATGACTGTGCCACGGCATTGGGTGGATGTCCTTCCTCAGAACGTCATTGCCTTGTGCTCCTGCCTGCCTGATGTGCCCTCGCCTCTCTGGTATGCGGCACACTCTCCCTGCGTGGCTGGGATGGCGCAGGCCCGGCGATGTGCGCTGGGTTGGGCAGGGTGGCAGGGGCAGGAGTGGTGGTACGGGTGGTGGTGGTGGTGGTGGTGGTGGCTGTGCAGGTCACAGTGGCCGGTGTGGTGGGAATAGCAGAGGCCGTAGTAGTCTGTGCTGGAATCACCTGGGAGCCAGATGGCCCTGGCTGCCTGCTTGTGCCCGCACCATCCTCCGCACCGGAGCTGGCTGTGCAATCGTCCCCAGAGAGTCCTGAGTGAGGCGAGTCTGGAGGCTGGGTGGTGGTTCCACCTGTGAGATTATGATCACCTGTAATACAAAAGTGTAAAGATGAGTACTGTGGTCATTACGTGTTATTTTCATATTGATGACTTTTCAGTGGCCACTCGCACTCACCCCACCCACCACCACCGCCATCCCTATGGACATGGGGGCCTGTTGGGAGTTGGACTAGTGACCTCTCACACACCCCACCCACCACCACCGCCATCCCTGTGGACATGTGGGCCTGTTGGGAGTTGTAGTGCCATCCTCTCACACACCCCACCCACCACCACCGCCATCCCTATGGACATGTGGGCCTGTTGGGAGTTGGACTAGTGACCTCTCACACACCCCACCCACCACCACCGCCATCCCTATGGACATGTGGGCCTGTTGGGAGTTGGACTAGTGACCTCTCACACACCCCACCCACCACCACCGCCATCCCAATGGACATGTGGGCCTGTTGGGAGTTGGACTAGTGACCTCTCACACACCCCACCCACCACCACCGCCATCCCTATGGACATGGGGGCCTGTTGGGAGTTGGACTAGTGACCTCTCACACACCCCACCCACCACCACCGCCATCCCTATGGACATGGGGGCCTGTTGGGAGTTGGACTAGTGACCTCTCACACACCCCACCCACCACCACCGCCATCCCTATGGACATGTGGGCCTGTTGGGAGTTGGACTAGTGACCTCTCACACACCCCACCCACCACCACCGCCATCCCTATGGACATGTGGGCCTGTTGGGAGTTGGACTAGTGACCTCTCACACACCCCACACACCACCACCGCCATCCCTATGGACATGGGGGCCTGTTGGGAGTTGGACTAGTGACCTCTCACAAACCCCACCCACCACCACCGCCATCCCTATGGACATGTGGGCCTGTTGGGAGTTGGACTAGTGACCTCTCACACACCCCACCCACCACCACCGCCATCCCTATGGACATGGGGGCCTGTTGGGAGTTGGACTAGTGACCTCTCACACACCCCACCCACGACCACCGCCATCCCTGCGGACATGTGGGCCTGTTGGGAGTTGTAGTGCCGTCCTCTCACACACCCCACCCACCACCACCGCCATCCCTATGGACATGTGGGCCTGTTGGGAGTTGGACTAGGGACCTCTCACACACCCCACCCACGACCACCGCCATCCCTGCGGACATGTGGGCCTGTTGGGAGTTGTAGTGCCGTCCTCTCACACACCCCACCCACCACCACCGCCATCCCTATGGACATGGGGGCCTGTTGGGAGTTGGACTAGTGACCTCTCACACACCCCACCCACCACCACCGCCATCCCTATGGACATGGGGGCCTGTTGGGAGTTGGACTAGTGACCTCTCACACACCCCACCCACCACCACCGCCATCCCTATGGACATGTGGGCCTGTTGGGAGTTGGACTAGTGACCTCTCACACACCCCACCCACCACCACCGCCATCCCTATGGACATGTGGGCCTGTTGGGAGTTGGACTAGTGACCTCTCACACACCCCACACACCACCACCGCCATCCCTATGGACATGGGGGCCTGTTGGGAGTTGTAGTGCCGTCCTCTCACACACCCCACCCACCACCATGTGGGCCTGTTGGGAGTTGGACTAGTGACCTCTCACACACCCCACCCACCACCACCGCCATCCCTATGGACATGTGGGCCTGTTGGGAGTTGGACTAGTGACCTCTCACACACCCCACCCACCACCACCGCCATCCCTATGGACATGGGGGCCTGTTGGGAGTTGTAGTGCCGTCCTCTCACACACCCCACCCACCACCACCGCCATCCCTATGGACATGGGGGCCTGTTGTAGTGGTTTAGACGTTGGTGAGTATGTGGAGTGCATGCATGGCTTGGGGTCTGGGATATGTGTCTTCTGAGTTGTGTGTGGCACACCATGTTGTTGTGCTCGTTGTGCTTGGTTTGTACTTACCAGCCTCTTCTCCTTCCTCAATTCCTTCAAGGGTCTCTGGGTGCAGGATGCTCAGCACCTTGTCCTCCCAGTCGGTGTAGGGTAAGGGCTCCGGGGGGGTTCCACCGCCAGTGTGATGTGCCCGGAGATGGTTTTTGGCACGGATTGATTTGACACGGGTTTTGGGGTCATGCCACCGCCTCTGAATGTCCTGCTTGGTCCTCGGCACAGTCCCAGACGCATTCACCCTGGTGACTATCCTGTCCCACATGTGGTTTTTCCTGGCTACGCTGGTCTGCTGCACTAGGACCCCGAATAAGTGGGGTTCGACACGGATGATTTCATCCACCATTACCTTTAACTCGGTGTCTGTGAATTTGTTTTTTTTTTTTGGTGCCATGGTGTGTGGTGCTCGGGGTGTGGGTTTGAGTGAATTGGGAGGTGCAGGTGTGTGGTGTGTAGGAATGGTGTGGTGGCTCTTTGTGTAGTGGGTGTGTTTGGGTGGTGGTTATGTGTATTCTATCGGTGTGTGCTGTATGTTCTCTTGTGTCTCTTGCTAGCAGCTATGCTGTGATGCAGAGGATTTCGGGAGTGGGTGGGAGTTATTATATAGTATGTGTCTTGGTCCTGTCTGAATGGTTATTGGCAGTCAGGTGCTAGGTGGGTGTGTTGAGTGGTGCGCATTATGTGGTATTTGGGGGTGGGTCATTGTGTATTGTGATTGGTTGTGATTTTTCAGGTGGCTGGTAGTTCATTTTCCTGTGTTTGGTATTAACTTCCGTCGCACTGTTTGGCATTGGTTTGACGGTAGGGATGTTGTTCGTGTTGGCCTTCCGCTGTGAAGCACGGTTTCTCGTTGCATTGTTACCGCAGCGGACATGGATCGCGGTGCCTACCGGGGTACTTGCGGAGTTATCCTAATCGCAGACACAGACACTACGCAGGTATAGCGGGAGATGTGAATGTTCTCGCGGTCATGTGCGTACGCGGCGGTCAGTGTTGTTTCGGTTCCGTCCGCTTGCGGCGGTCTCAGGTCTTCTCCGACCGCCGCGGACGGGGTTTGGTGTGCTCCGTCCGCCGCGATCGGTGTTTCGTTCATATATTATCCTAATCGCTATAGCGGTTTCTCCGCGGACCGGTCCGGAGTATCTTGCCACCTTCCTCGGCGGACGGAACACGTTTACGTCCGCGATCCTAATCGACCCCTAGGTGTCTTGTCAGTGTACTGCAGATTTATACCCAACTTACCAAAGTACATCACAGAACCTGCATTCCTCTTCAAAACATTTATTATCTATGCAGACAGACCTATTAGTTGTTCAATTGGTAACAATATTTATGTACTGATCTATACTACTAAATAATAACAGACTCAGTGTATATTTTATAATATTTATTGTAAATAATGTGAAGTTAAAATGCTCATCAAGTACAGTCATACGATGCGAATCATAGAATATCACGGAGAAAAATATTAGCATTGTACATCAAACTCATGCCAACTAAACAATGCATTGAAGGAGTGGGTAAGCCAAGAGAGAAAAGTTTCAGTGACAAATACATTTACAAATGATTATGCAAATACAGAGTTTTATCTATAATAACCCAAGTAAGAATCAGGGAAAACTACCCCTCTAGCCAAAAGGGCAGCAAGGCCCTCGAGAAGAGTCGAGTGGCAAAGATTAAGTCAGAAAACAGGAACAGGTACTCCTCTATCTGGAAACAGCAAACCGACGACAGAGACGATCTTCCGCTAGCTAACACCAGCCGAACTTACTCCAAACCACTCCCCCCTGGGTACTTCAATTATACCCTGAGACCTAAATGTCCAACCCACATTTGTTCCAGTATTCATAAAATCTCCAACTCTCATTGGCTAAGAACGGGGGTGTTCTGTCACACCCCACCCTGCGTGATCTTTTCATTAAGGGTCATATTGTTTAACCGCATGCGCGCTACCGCAATTCCGCTCCTGTGCTGAGTTTTTTAAAACCGCACTTTACGTGACGAGCTGGGCTCGTCTTCAGCGTGCGAGGAGGCTACGCCATGACGAGCCCAGCTCGTCATGAGCGTGGAAGGGGTTAAAACATCCAGCCTCACAACAGATTCTACCCAGGAAACAATTTTGAACACAAACACAGCACATGATTCCTGAAGACTATTACATGTATCAAATGTATTGAGTCTTTCACGTTTTCTTTGTTTGCTTCTGCCATCTCTTGAGAAAGTTGAATCGCTTCCACTTGCTTATCTAAAATTGCTTCCGAAGCTTGGCAGTCAGTCAGCACACCTTGAAGGTTGGATTTATGCTTTTGCGTTTTTTGCTCTCATTTCAAAACCAAATATTTCACTTTTATTCCTTCTAGCAAATATTTACCCTCGAACTGGCATGCAGGAAAGTCGGCCCATGCTTGTATTTTCTACAAGAATCAAACACAAACATTTTTTATTTTTCATGAATTGCAATTTGAAAGCGCACCATCCCAGCATTGCACTAACCCTTGCTCAACCCTTGCTATTCCGGGCAATGTAATATTAAAGTGCACAAAACAGCATTAGTCATTATTTTCTTTTAAGCCAAACAGAATGCGGCCTATTTTTCATGCATTAGTACACACTTTAGTTTACTCATTAGTTTACGCATGCACAACACTGCACAGTGTTAATAAATGTTACTGAGGGTTCAATCCGAGCAGGTTTAATGTTCACAAAACCTTGCTCCATCACACGTCTGGCTTTTGGATGAAAGGGGCTGGAGAGGGGCTGTGGATCCAGAAGTCTGATGAGTCAGTGCTGGGCTGAATAGACCTGGGCTGCATTTAGAGTAGGGGTAGGAGATTTCCTTTTCACCTGAATGGGCCTGGTCTGCCTTCAATAATGCTGTCTTCCACCTCCTGCCGGGAAGCTGCACCAGTGAGGACAGAACTGGTTTTGGCCGGGTACAGATACTCTCTGCCTTCACAGAACAAAGAATTGTGTGTATAAAAAGTGGGGCCCAGACCCCAGGCTTTTAGATCATTTCTGAGAAATCAAGAGGAACCTTTGCCAAGGAGAAGAGCCGGAAAAGCTGAGGAGGAATACTGCCCTTGTGCTGTTTGCTGTCTGGGGTTGGCCTGCAGTGGCTGCTTGCTGCCAAGGAAAGGAGAAAATGACTTAGCTGTTTGCTTTGTCATCTTGAGCAAGATCTCCAAGGGCTTGAAACTGAGCTTGCCTCCTGTTCTGAACTCTCAGTGACACACAGCTCCCCTGAATTTCCTTGCTGGGAATTCCAACCTGCATAGAGGTGGCTACTGCTGCTTAGGACCTCTAGAGACTGTTTGTCGCTGGGAGATGGAAAATCAACGCAACACCAAAGAAGCGTGTCGCATCTGTACCTATTCCCGACGCATCACCAAAGAAACTGTCACAGTGCCTGCTGCGGCTTGAGAAATCACAGCACGATACATCGGGTGTAACAGTCTCCGAAGTCCGAGATCACTGCACCGATTCCGTCGCAAGCCTGCTGTGTGGCTACACGAAACCACGCATCGTACGGGATCGTCCCATCACATCAAGGTGCCAAGACTGTCACATCGTTTGGGTGAACAGTAAGAAACAGACGTATCAATTCCCTCCTCAGTAAAGAATTGACACATCACCTCCCCTGCGCTGCAGTAAGGAACCGGAGCATCATGTAACACTTGCATGCTTGCTAGGGAACTTTGTGCGCTCCAACGAATCTGTGCTCTAATCACACTAAAAGTAGTACAAGAACGTTGTTGTGGAGCATAACCTAGTCGGGCTGTTCAAAAAGGATTGCAAGTTTAAGGAGTTGTGGCATTGTGTTTAGTAAACTTTCTGACTCTATTTTATGGAATGAGGAGGGAAGCAGAGTGGTAATGGAGAGGGGATCAAATCCCGGCAACGTACAGAAAACTACACCTATAAAATACAGGAATGTGTCTCACCAGGGTGGAAGTAGAAATAAGAAGATACACCCCAAACATTTTAAGGACAATTGATGCTAGATGTTCCACAGAAAAAAACAGAATCATTTGATGAAACCAAACTGCCAATAAACCTGCATTTATTACCACAGACAGCATGGGATGAACATTATATTCAATATACCAACAGTAATTTATTATCATTGTTACGGCAGGGATGAGCAGCATAACATACTCGAGGCACTTTCTCTTGTAAGTTACAAACTTACCTCACACTCCACAATACTTATAAACCTCATACTGCACACAACACATCTGTATATGTACTATTAAAGCAACATGAAAGAAATAGCACACTTTCAATGAATTGAGTCTCTTTCCAGAGATGTTTTAAAGCACTTACTTTAAATTCAACTTTGGAAAAGGGACCATTTGTAGATGACTTTGACCCAAAGCAAGCCAGTCAAAGGCAAAAACAAAGCAAGAAGAGGGAAGAGAAAGATAAGAAAACAGTGACAAAGTGACAGAGGGGGAACGTTGAAAAGGAACCTGCAAGAGATGGGTAAAAGCTAGTTTAAAATTATTATATTTTCAAACACTACTTGAATCATCTCTGTAACTTTACAAAATATACCAGTCAGAGTCAGTATGTAGACACTTAAAGTTCTTTCACATGAACTGGCGACTGTGACCCAAACTAAATGGGGTCCAACATAAACATCAACAAAGAAAGCTTGTGTTTACGGGTGAACAAATAACAAGATATAAACTGTGCATTCCTTAAGAAAACAAGCTAACTTTGGAGAAAACCAAGACTAGCTCACGCTGTATGTTTATTGTTTTATCAAAATTATGCAATTAAATTCTATCCTTCAATGGACTTTTGTTGTTTTAAAATATGATTTGTCTGCTGTGTTTATGCCTCAGTAAATTTGGAATATAGATTACAATGTCCAGCAGAGCATAAGAGCTCTTGATGCCTGTTGCTTTTTTTAATCTGATGCTCCGTCCTCTTTGTCTTTGTCTGTTTTTCTCTAGTGTTGGGTGTAGTTTTGTAGGTGCAAGGAGATAGCCAATACAAAGCAATGCACCCACCCCTTGATTTCTGAGAATCTTGGCCAAAGGGCTCTGTTTCAGGGCCGAGGCAGGAAGACCACAAATTAATATCAGTGAACAATGGTAGTGTGTCATCCTTCTATCTTCGATAAATTGGACATGTAAAACCATCAGCATTAGACTTGCTTTCTTCTTTTGCTTTACTCTGCAGTCATTGTTTCTTCCATCTTCCTCACACTTCTCTTCTGTCTCTTTTGTCGCTTCTTAGCAGTTTAAATAATAGGTGTTACTATTACCCCAATTAATGGAACTCAACTTGCTGACCGTCGAAGGATGGAAGTCTGAGTCTGCCTTGCCGGTATTCGAACTCACAACCTTCACACCACTGCAGCTATCAGCCTTGAGCGTTATCAACTCACTGAGCAAGCTTTATGGTGTGCATATTACTAGGCGCTGCTTGTGCAGCTTTCTCTCTTTTACCAGTGCACAATTTTCTGTCACTAATACTTTTACCCTGAGAGTACCTGGCAGAAGGTGATTCTGAGATACAGTAGACCAGTAAAAACATGTATTTATTCATTTGATTTTCCGGTTACTTTGTCCTGCCACAGTGGAGAAAACCATGGTCGCTCTGTTTCTGCACAGGAGATTTCACCTTTCACTATTCCATGAAGCATTAATGTGGCGTTTGCCACATTAATGCACTCAAACATTTTTTTATTTATATAGTTATTAAAAAAACATTACAAAAAGTTAATATCTGACAGGTAAAGACAGCATTAAGTCATTCAAACATTTCACAAATACAGTTAATAAATCAGATCTAGACAATGTTATTGAGAATCATAGATATGTGCAATTTTATCACTCATCTATATGCAGGGCCACTAGAATTATGTGGCAGGAGAGGGCCAAATTATGCAGCAGCGTTGAGTAAATGATGCAGCAAGAAAAGTCAAATTGTGCGTCATATTGCAGCACATTTTGTAATAGGATGACTTCATTATTTCATCATTTTTAAGCCTACTAACCCTGTATGGGAATTGATTGCATCTCATTAGTACTAGTTTAGCATCTAAATATAGCAATAAAATACAGAAAAGGGACCAGTTCAGCTTTGCAAAGGGCCTTCTACTGCATGGCAACATGGTGCTGCATGTTTTTGTTAAAATCAGCAGAGGATGAATTATGTGGCAAATGCGGCAAATCTATAACTATGCGAAAATCGCCACAGCTGTACAATCACATAATTACAGTGGCCCTGTCTATAAGCTAGTAGTTGACAATGGGAGCTGGCACTAATTTGTGTGGACTGGGATTTATTCTTCATCATCAAACTTTCACTCAGAACAAGAGAGTGAAAGTCAGCAAATGGAGACAGAAGGAGAAAGAGTAAGGTAGGAAAACAGTAACAAAGTGAGAAAGCAGGGAGAAGAAAGAACGTGGACGAATTTGCAAAAGTGAGATAGAGTCAGACATTAGTGTGCCTGAAGAAAGAAGCATTCAACGGAATCGAGTAGTGGCGTCTCTTACAGGTAAACGTGGTAGGGCTGTGAGGCAGGGTGGGGGGCAGGGAGGATGGTAGTGGAATTCGACATACAACGGTATAGTGGGAAGTAAATAAAAAAAAAAACACCTTGCGCTCGCCGCATTGCTGAGTCGGCGATGCAGCAAGCACAAGGTAAGTGGTTTTATTTATCTGCTTTTGACCATCCCGTCGTATGTCGAATTCCACTACCGCCACCCTACTCTTCCTCCGCCTCACCAATCCACCGTGCTTACCTGTGCAAACCGCAACTGGGATCGAGACTGGGCAGTGCCGGAAAGCAATAACCTAAGAAAATCTTTCATACTCTGCACAAATTAAGCACTGGATTGAAATGGAATAGACCATAGATTGTAAGCAAAGTGTCTAATTAGCAAAACATTCATCTAAACACGGTCATCACTAATCCATCTTCCTCGCCAGTCTCCAAACGAAAGGTTGCTGATGTCAGGGGAAGAGATAACCGTGCTAGATCTTTAAACTTTATAAACCCTTTTAGCCTCCCCTGACTGGTGAACTGCCTATATGAAAGTCATTCAATCTAAAACAAGGGTATCTTGGCGCTGATCTTTGGCCACCTAGTTAGAACAGCTCTTTCTTCAGGATGTTATTGAAAGGCATCAGTGAATAGGATGGCTCAGGGTGTAGCAGAAAGGACTTTGCAATGATTTGGTCTTCTACTGAAAAATGCTTCCCTCCTTTGGAAGCAAGTCAGTACCAAGATGGCCCTACCCTAACTGCACAGATGTGCTCCTGTAGGTAAGGTACCATTCTGTTGCCTGAATATTTTGGGGACTCTTACTAAAAGCATTTATAGATAAGGCACAGTTCCCACCCTGTGCCCTGGTGCTGCAACACCAATGGTAGGTGTGCCCCCAGAGCAACGTTTCAGACTTTCTAAAGTCTGATGACCCATTTGGAAGACAGCCGTAATAAAATGTATTGTAGTAGCTGAGATACAACTTTACTGGAGCGCAGACTACAAAGGCCTTTAAGGATGGCAAGAGCAGAATTAGAAATCATTTTGGAAGATGGTGACAGCAGCTGCACACAATAGTTCTGTCCTGATGTTGCACTTCGATACACATCCTTAAGTGTATGAAGTGTGAGCTCCCACAGGTATAATAAAAGGCTATGGTACACACTAAGGGGAGTCTTTTGTTGGCTCACTTATGTAACCCTGCCTCCTTAGTTCCGATGGGTTACTCTCTTTGTTGGTGAGAGCCCAAAAATAACCAAGATACCAGAGTAATGATCAGGAAGGCCCAGCCCTATAGCAGGAATGGCGCAGCCCTAGGACGCCATAGCACTGGGTCTTTATAACCATGGGGCAGATTTATGTTGGACTTGCGCCACGTTTGCATCAGGCAACGGTGGCGTAAACGTGGCGCATCCCTGCGACCCATTTACAATGTGACGCATCTAGGTAGATGCGTCACGTTGTAAAGCCCTGCGCCACATGTGGGCGTTCCGGCGCAGGGTGGGCGTTCCGGGGCAGGAGCGCCTCGCAAAAGTGGCTGAGTGAAATCTACAAGATTTCACTCAGTCACTTTTAGGCCAATGCTGCGTCAAACTCCTGCGCCTGCTTGATGCAGGCGTAAGGCTTGGCGCAGCATTGGACAGATAGGGCACCCCCGAGCCTTGCTGGAGCTGCGTCGCGCTTGCGACGCAACTGCAGCAATGCACCAACTTTACATGCATCTGTGCCGTTTGTGCCCCATGGTGCGCCGCTTTGTAAATGGGGCGCACCATGGGTGGCGGAGCTGCGGCGCACAATAACTGGCGGATCCCTGGGGATGCGCCAGTTATTGTAAATCTGCCCCCATATGCTTGAGAAGGGCCGTCAAATTGGCAGGCGGGGCACCCAAGGGGAGCTTAAATTGATCTCATGGGGTGCGCCAGAATCTGGCCAAAGAAGCATTATGCTGACCTGTGCTAAAGTTCAATGTGCTCACCCTTTCAACCTGATAAAATTGGCATTCCTCTAAATGGCATATTTAGCTTACCTATAAGTCCCTAGTTAATGGTACAGAGTATACTGAAGGCCTGTAAGTTGAATGTCACCAGCGTCTGAGCACTCGTGCCACCCACTAGAGTGACAGTGCAAACATGACTGCGGCTTCAGGTGAGCCCTATGGTGGAAAAACGTCTATATTCCCTCAAGACAGACCTTGTAACAAAAGCAGCTGACACAGAAGTGTGTGATGTGTGTTATCATCAGTTACCCTCCATCTTACAGCCATTTACAAAAAAAACAGTATCTGCAGATAGTTACGGCTAAACCTAACAGCAGGTGCACCAATAATATTTATGAAGTATATACACAGTACACATATTCATATGACCACAATCAATAAAGCAAAAAGTTATGTCCCCAAAATTTGTCAACATCCCAAACGTATAGAAATTTACAAAAATGATGTGAGCCAAAGCATTTGGATCTACTTTTACACGCAGAGGACAGTTAATAGCTGCCATGGGTGCAGCTAGAGCATCTTAAAAACTGTAATCATACCACACCAGCCATGGCTTATGCAGAAGTGCCAAGAGGAGGGGGGGAGTATCTCATCCAGACTTCTATTTGTGGAGCCCAATGAAAGATCTCCCCTGTCAGGATACATCAAAACACACTGATTTCCATGTCTATGGCTCTGTCAGGATCTGAGGCCCCACAGACCATTGCCAAAAAGCAAGCAGACAGTTGAACCTTCAGCAACAAAGCAAAAATGCCACTGATGGCACAGCTGCACAGAGTGTCACAGACATTCTTTCTTACATCAAGCACACCAATTATTATCGATTATGCTATTTACTATCAGCTCTCAAAATATCGTGTACAAGAATATTGAGGACAGAAAATCAAGGGGCAAAATATCGAAAGGCAAGTGCGTATAGGGAAGTACAGATTTACTACTCCAAACCAGCGACGGCTCGTGGAGGGAGTTACGGTGGGGCAGGAGGGCGGGGAGGGGGAGGGTCAGGGTGGAGGTTGCTAAAAACCGGCATATGGATAATTGCAGGTAAGTAAACAATTTAATTAATAAAACGAATTTCGTAGTGCGCCTTGCATCGCAAAATGCAATGCAGTGCGAGCTACGAAATTCGTACAGATTTAATGTACCCTTATTAATAGCACATAAAATAGATTAGCACACAGAGATTTCTGCATAGCCCAGGATAATATTTTAAAATGCTGGCAGTTTGTGATGTTATGTTAAGTTATGTTGATATGTACAGCGCACTAATCACATGAAAGGGTATCCAGTGCCTTGTGAAAGGGGTGTAGGTGTGTGGTCCCAAGGTGCTTATATGAAGTGCCAGGTTTTCTGCTTCAAACAAAACTCAAGAAGTGAGGAGGGCGCACTCATGTGTTGAGGGAGGGCGTTCCATGTCTTGGGTGGGAGGTAAGAGAATGAGCGCCCTCCAGGTTTGTTTTTCCGGATTTGGCGAGTGTGTGCAAGTGAGAATGAGGCATGCTGTAGGTGTCTGGTGGGTGGGTGAAAGTGTATGTGGCTCTTCAGGTATTCTGTAAGAGAAAGTGCCCTCTTTCTGCATGGTTGCCTAATTTTTGCCAAACTGCTGATGTACTGTGACTGAGTGCGACCTGGGCTCCTGCTAATCAGGTACCCAGGGTCTATGCTTTTTCCCTAAAACTGCATTGAAAACAAAAACCTAATTGGCTACAGGTCAGCCCCTGATAATGGTACCACAGGTACCCAGGGGACTGTGACCAGGGAAAGTATCTCAGGGCTGCAACACTTATTGTGCCACCCTTATAGGCCCTGCACCTATAAACTCACACACTGCCTTTGCATGCTGTGTGTTTTGGTTCAGAACAAAGTGGAGAGTTGACATGGCACACATCTTTGGGTGCAAAGCCTACAACCCACTGCCCTTGCATAGATCATTCACCCCTCTAGCTGTGTGCACTATAACACTGGTGTCCATTCTTAGGCATTGTAAGTGCAGTGCTGCCATTAAGAGTATATGCTGCTGGGAGTTTGTCATTATGAACTCCACAGCACCATAATGGCTACACTGAAAACGGAGAAGTTTGGTATTAAACTTCCCAGTACATTATACCCACACTGATGCCAGTGTGGGATTTAATTAAAAATGCACACAGAAGGCCTCTTAGAGAAGCCTCCTGAAAAGCGAACTACCACTAGTGTCTAGACTGAGTGGCTGCCCGCCAGCTGCCACCACCAGACATGTTTCTGGACCCCTGGGTTGAGAGCCTGCTGCTCTCGGGGGCCTGAAACAATGGACAGGTACTAAGTCTCCTCCCCCAGGATGGGCAGGGTCCACAAAGGGAAAGCTTCAAAGGCTTGCCGCCTTTGTGAACTTCCCCAGGCCACTTACTGGTTTCAGCAACTGTTCCCCATTGGTTCTGACTTTGGGCGGGAGAACCGGCGGGAAACACAAGTGAGGAAGAAAGGTGTGCTCACCTCTACCAACTCCACCCCTCAGGTGGGAGAGGCAAGATGAAGCAAAGTTCTCAGTCCCTGCAATCTTGCAGATGGGGGACCCAGCCAACCAGGGTGAGGCGTATGCCCCCCTCCCACTGGAGGGTCACATAATAGGGGGTGTACCCACACCAGGGAAGGAGCCCATTGGTTCCAACCTTTTACCTACCTGTAACACCTCTAAATCTAGTATTTAGGGACTTCCCCGAACCTTGCTTCCTCAGGCAAGAAAGTACAAGAAGAAAGGAAGAAGAAGGACCAAACAGCCTTACCGCGGTTAACAGGAGGAGGACGTCTTCTGACTTGGCCCCAGCCATACTGGCCTGTCCCCACCTCGAACTTGCAGAACTGAAACTCTGGTGTGTCCTGCAGCCAGCAACCTCAAGAACCCCCAGGACCTGCCCTGCCTTCCAAACCAAAGACTTTTTCTCCCGTGAACACCGGATTTGTTCACCCCACAGACACCAGCTCTGGCAAGATCTGCGAGTCTGTACCATTCTGCACCCGACACCAATGGCCCAAGTTTGAGTGGCCCAACACCACAAGGAGGTCTCCTGGTGATCCAGATCTGAGATCCAGTGAACCCTGACCTGCCTTAAGCTCATAGCAGACGCCCGCAGCCTAAATACGCGACTAGGAGCTGGTAAGAAGATCTGACCCTAAAAGGCACCCCTGCACCCAACTCCCCACGACCTGAGGTATTCAACCAACGGTGCCTATTGAACCCCAGCATCCCAACTTACCTCTACAAGTGGTGGTCGCACCCAGAAGACCTTCGTCCCAGAGCCCGTAGTGTGTTTGCAAACCGTAGAATCCCCATTGAAAACTACAGAGCGCCCGACGCCAAAACAGCACCTTGCCCCCGTCCGCCCCAGTGCCACTGTGGGTGCACCTTTTGTGCTGGCTTGAACCCCCATTTGCCCTGAGCTTAAGTCCAGGAGCTTTGCTCCCACAACCCAGTGGCCTGCTCCTCAGCAGCCAGCCAACAAGAGTCCCCCTATCCCCCATTGGATAACATTGGGCCTCAACACTATGCACCTGGCCACCCTAGTGCCGCTGAGGGTGTAACAAGAGTGCATCCTTAACCCTGGGGGACCCTTGAGTCTAACCCCAGAATACCAAATCCCACAACCGAATACTTACCTTTGAACCGATAACTCTATTTTCCTCCTTAGGATAACATTGACTGTTTTTCTGTGAAATGTTTCTAAGTGTGCAGTTGGAAAATCTATGAAACCCTTTAAAACTGTAACTAAATAACAAAAACAGTTTTACTTACCTGTTTACAGGAAATGTCCCAGTGCAGTATCCAGGTATACTGCACTGTGTAAGCAAAGTTAGCTGTAAAGTAATCTACTTGGCATTCTACTAAAAAGCCAATACAAAGTTTATATACAGTATTTCAAAAGCATTGAATTACTAGTAGCTCTACTGTAATCAAATCAAAGTGCATATACAATTGCAATTCAAACTATTTACAAACTGCATTACTACTGTAAAGTTTTTATTACTTACCTATGCCAGGCTTGCTTGGTTCTAGAAAATTACTAAAAGAATATTTTTATACAAAACCAAATGGTCTGAAGTTAAGTTCATTCTTTGAGTGTGTGGTATAATTTGCTGATTGAGTGTGTACAACAAATGCTTAACACTACCCTCTGATAAAGCCTTACTGCTCGACCATACTACCACAAATAGAGAGTAAGGTGCTATCTACTTTTACCTCTGCCTACCTTTGGGCTTCCACTGTACTCTGTACAACGTATACCTCACTTTGGTATACCATATGCAGAGCCAGCTTCCTACATTCTGGTCCTGTGTTGTGTAGAGCTTTGTATGTGTGCATGAGAAGATTGAATTGGCTGAGATTGTGAATGGGGAGCCAGTGCACTTACCTGAGGTGCAATATGATGTGGGTGTGACGTGGAAGGTCGAGTATGAGTCTTGCAGCTGCATTCTGGATGGTCTGGACTCTGTGTAGGAGTTGTTTGGAGAGTCTGGCGTAAAGAGTGATCCCCTCTTTATGCGAAGAGTCTTCGCGGTCTGGCATTTGTGCTCTGTATCTGCAATGAGTTCCTGCAGTAGCTTTATTCGGTTCAAGAGGTGCCAAAAGTCTAGAAAATTATTCCACCCACTCATAGCAAGGCAGAGGAAGAAAAGCCAAAACTCCCTTGATGCAAGGGGAGCGAAATTTGTTGGGTCCATTCTGCTGCTAAAGGCATATAGAGCAAACCTGGAGTGGAGATAAAGCCTGACAATTGAATACCTCTGACAGTAAAGCCAGGATTTGCAGCATTTTTCCAGCGCCACTGTTGTAAGCTCTCGGCGCAAGGAGGACAATTTCTCTAAGAGTAAGAGACACATTGAGACTGCATGATACAGCATAGGACTTCGGAGGCCTGAATCCCGTGAGGCGGGGAGGCTGCTTGCTTGCATTGTTAGTGTACCAAGGGCACATATAGAGGGGTCGCATGCAAAGGCAGGCTGGGCTGCTCCTTTGGAATGGGCTGCAAGTGGACCATTTCTTGTCTGGAATACAGGGGGACCTTTGTGGGGTAAGTACAGGCTATTATACTGGTACGTAAAAGGATCAGCTAGCGGGACTTTTACCTACCTTTTGACTCAGGGAGAAAGAGCATGGGGCAAAGAAAGGCGCCCACAGCAAGGACCATGTCACTGCATGTGGCCTCTCAGACTTCTACTATTTGCAGTTTTCTGGCACGTGCATTGGGGGTAGTATCTAAGGAAATAGAGTTGGCTGAAAGATGCTCATCCTTGACATAGATGGACCTTTGCCTTTACCGGGTTGTTCCTTTCTTCGACCGGCAGAACTTACCCCTGATTTACACACAAGTCAGAGGTGGAGTGCCTGATGGAGGATTTCCTGTTTGCTACCCCTGTACTTACTGGCATGTCCGAGAGGGTATGCTTTCATTTGGACCAGACTTATGAGCCTGCAAATAACAAGTGTATCCCTGTTAAGAAATGGTGGAAAATGGCTGTGGCTCCAAAAAGAAGATTTTGTCACATAAACATGGTCACACAAATAGAGAGCTCTGGTTCTTCCCCACCTCTTGAGCATACCCTGCCTGAAGCTTAAATGAAAGGGCTTGTGGATGCCTTTAAAGTCATGTTGGCCCCAATTTGTGCAAGGTTAGTACTTATGGAAGAAAAACGGGTTCAGCTGACTGAACACATGAATGGTTGAGGATCTGCCTGTTGAGTCCAGTGCGCCAAATGAGGGTGTTTCGAACAAGTGCCATTCAGTCCCCTCTGTATTCTGGCAGGCAAGTGGTGGCAGACTGATCATCTCCCCAACACACATCAGTGCACCAGCTTTGTTCATCCTAGCCCTTTGTGTTTCTGTTCCCACCCAATTTACCCTTATGGGCTCTGGACCCACTACAGTGGGCATATCATCAGACCCTATTACAGGGGCAGGTATTAGCATACCGCCAGAAGCTACACCATATGTATTGGTCTTAGGGAATGTGCCACCCAGCTTCGGAAATTTTTGATAATCTTAAAAATAAGATGGTCCATTGGTTAAATAAGTACACAAACTTGAGAGTGCAGATATATAACCGTGTCAATATGGTATGAAAAGTGAGTTGGATAGGGCATGAATAGAAGAGGTGGGCTAGGGACTGTGTGATAATTAACTTTGAAAAAACCCACCATTGTGGCTTTTCTCTTGGCTACTACAGGCGCCCGGAGATTGACCAAAACAACTAGCATAAGACCCTTCCTCTTGGCTTTTTTATAAGCCTGAACTGATTCTGAAGAGCACAAGGAAGAGTGGTCTCCCAGCAGAGGCTATTTGGGTGAGGACCCCATATGTCTTGCCAATTACCCTGCCCTGACGACTGAGAATAGATTTGCCCCACTAATCAACTGACATTCCTGTGATCAAATTCCCCACGTCTCACTTGTAAGATTTGGTGCTATAACCCAGCCTGTTGTAGACCCTGCTGTTACCCCTCCCATTGTCTTGACCAACAGTCCCAAGCAGTTTTGCCTGCTAGTGCCATTGTGTAACATTGCAGGATTGTCATCTAAGTTCAACGATCCAAAGTGGGTCGCATTTGTAGGACAATACCAGGTGATTTGCTTCCAGGAAACATGGGAAGAGTCAAATAACTTATTTTTGGAAGGATATAAAACTTTCTTTGTGGCAGCAGTGGGCGCAGAGGTTGGGCTGGCTAAAGGGAGCTAGATCACCTTTGTTTCTGTGAACTTGTGAGTGAAAATTAAGGATTTTGCTTGGGGCTCACCATTATTACAAGGGGTGAAAGTAACCATTCAGGGATCTAAATCATTTATGGTAATCAGTTTCTATACTACAAAATCATGGGCGGGGGATTTCACACATTTTAGTACCAAGAATTCTACTATTGCTATGGAGGGGAATTTAAGCAGGGGATTTTAATTTTCATGTATGTGAGAACCCCGTGTATCATATTTCTAGAAGGCCTAAATGTACATTGGTGGAGGGCATACATATTGCGCTTACTGAGGAAGGCTTGGAGTTAAATCCTCTTTTTAACAACTACAATTTGTTTACACTCTGGATAAATTAATTAACTCCATTAATCCTAGAATTTTACTTACCTTTAGGAGGAGGGGGTGTGCTTACACAATTGATTTTATTTTTGTGTCACGCTCTCTGTTTCCATTTGTTGACAATTTTTGTATTATGTACAGTGCTTTTTTATCATAAACCCCTTTCAATAGTTTTAAGAGGGTCAGGGAATGGACTCAGAAGCACACACGTGAAGCAGGGGTTATACGCCCATCAATCAATCAATTATTCATGACATATGTATAGCGCGCTGCTCACCCGGAAGGGTCTCAAGGCGCTGGGGGAGAGGGACCTGTTACTGCTCGAAAAGCCAGGTCTTGAGTTGCTTCCTGAAGGAGAGATGGTCCTGGGTTAGCTGAAGGTGGACGGGGAGGGAGTTCCATGTATTGGCTGCCAGGTAGGAGAAGGATCTTCCACCGGCGGTGGCTCTGCGGATGCGTGGAATGGCGACGAGGGCGAGCCTGGTTGACCGTAGCTGGCGGGTGGGCGTGTAGAAGGTCAGGCGGTTGTTGAGGTACTTGGGGCCCAAGTCGTGGAGAGCCTTGTGTGCGTGGGTGAGGAGTCTGAACATGATCCTCTTGCTGATGGGGAGCCAGTGCAGGTCTCTCAGGTGGCCGGAGATGTGGCTGTGTCGGGGGATGTCCAGGACGAGTCGTGCGGATGCGTTCTGGATGCGTTGGAGTCTTTTCTGAAGTTTGGCTGTGGTTCCGGCATAGAGGGTGTTTCCATAGTCCAGTCAGCTGGTGACGAGAGCCTGGGTGACCGTCTTCCTGGTTTCGGTGGGGATCCAACGGAAGATCTTTCGGAGCATGCGCAGGGTGTTGAAGCACGATGATGAGACGGCGTTGACTTGTCTGGTCATCGAGAGGGAGGAGTCCAGGATGAAGCCCAGGTTGCGTGCGTGATCCGTTGGCTTGGGAGTGGTGCCCAGGGCAGGGGGCCACCAGGAGTCGTCCCATGCGGATGGAGACGATCCCAGGATGAGGACTTCCGTCTTGTCTGATTTCAGTTTCAGGCGGCTGTTCTTCATCCACTCGGCGACGTCTTTCATCCCTTCGTGTAGGCTGGTAAATCCATAAATCCTTCTTCCTGACAGAGTATCCACAGGTCCAGAAGTGTACTGAAGGGGTGGTGTCTGAGGTACAGTATATTACCCAGCTATGCCATTGAAATGGGAGAGAAGCTTTTAGAGGTCTTCCTTTGGAGTCCCCAGGCAACCTGCCTCCCCTTCCCTGGCTTCAGACTAATTATAAGTGGTATGCAGTCCTTTGTGTGGAAAAAGGACCCAGCCTATTCAGGTGAAAGTGGGGCTGTACCAAACTACTCCCACCCATCCTGCCGGTGATGACCCATCCAGGCACACCCAAACTCCTTATTGTGTGTGGCTGTCTGGGAGGAATACACAAAGCCCAATTGTCAGGTACACCCAGCTATGTGACCAGAGATAGGCTACATATATTGTATATATTTATTTTAAATATTGAATAATATACCATGTTACACTATTAATAACTTTTTTTCTAATTTCTTTTTATTTGAGAAAATCAACAAAGAAAACATCAGGTGACACAGTACAAAATAATGCAGATCAATTGATGACATTCCATACCTACAAAATATATTCCAGCTATCTCAGTTGACGGATCAAGGGAATGTCTGCTCCTCGGCCTCTTCAGGACCCGTTGGGGGGTACAAATGTCCCCCCTATATTTATACCAGGCCTCCCAGATCTTGCCCCACTTCCCCGGACAACCCCTGGCGGAATATACTGATCTTTCCCTAAACATACACCAGTCCAAGTTCTCCCTCCATTTCTCTACCCGAGGCGGCTGACTGGCTCCCCACAATTGGGCCACATTGCCCTTCGCTATCATGAGCGCCAATGTTACCCATTGCTTTTTGTATGCGTTAAGGTTGGTTGGCTCCCAAATATGCAGAATACACCTACGGGTTTCCAGCCGCAATTCCATGCCCAGGATCACACGCAATGTGCTGTCGATCCTCCCCCAAAACCCCTGCACCCTCGTACAATGCCACAGAATATGTGTAAATGTCTCCAGTTCCCTGCATCCCCTACTGCGTTCCCCTCTCTCTGAGCGGCCCATGTGAACCAATTGGGGCCCTTGACATACGACCTACGCAAGATCTTTAGCTGCACCAATCTAAGCCACATTGGAATTGACACAACCCGCGGGGATTACACCGCTTCCTGCCAGTCCTCGTCATCCAGTTCCAACCCATCCTCCTGCCACTGCCTTCTAAGGAGTTCTAGTGGGTCTTCCATATTGTTTATGAGCTTTTTATATAATAAAGAAATAGTTTTCTCTGGAAGATGGCCATATAACACTCTGTCTTCTAGTGGAGAGGCGTCAGGGAGTGTCGTGTCCCTGGGGATATGTATAAGCAGTCCATGCCGTACCTGAAGATACCGGAAATATTCACCATCACAGGTGATATTGTAACTTAAGGGAGTCGAATGACAGAATTATACTGTCCCCGCAAATATCCTTTATGCATGTGATACCAATTAGATTCCATCTGTCAAAGCCCTTCGACTTCCACAGACTTCTCAACTTTTCCGAGCTCCATATTGGGGTGGCGAGTGTAAGCCTACCTTTCCACTTAAGGTGCCTGTTGGCATCTTAAGTAGGAAGGTAGTGGGAGGTGGGAAGGCCTGTTGCATGTGCCGTGGGTCCTGTGAGGTGAAATCTGCGGGGCTCAGCATATAGTGCTCTGGTATAGTCTCCCCCTGGCATCTGCCAACGATCCGTAGCGTAGCCGGGGTCATTAGGGGCCCCATATATCCTTTGGTTCTCTGCCGCTAATTGAGAGGCCCAATAATATTTCTTGAGTTCTGACAGCCCTATGCCGCCAGGGAAGGGTAAGCTTACAATACGCTATGCGGGGTTTACCGTTGCAGAGCAACTGCCTCTGAAGGTACTCTATTTCCTTAAAATATGATGCAGGAACTGGGTCCATGGCATTCTGCGGAGCATATAAGAACATTTTAAAGAGCACAGCTCTACCCAAAAGGGAGAGTGGGAGCGCCTTCCAGCGCGCCACATATCCTCTAAACCGTGCCAGAGGAGGGGACAGGTTATTAGTGAAGCGGGCCCTGGGGTCCAGGGTGATAAAGATACCGAGGTACCTAAAGCCCAATTGGGCAATTTGTATAGGGCAAGCATTGGGGGCGACTGGTGGGTCTCCCCTGAGGATGGAAAGAACCAACTTGGACCAATTGATAGCAAAGCCTGAGTATCTCCCAAAAATAGCCAGTACATCAAAAAAACAGCTCAAGGACCATCTCGGGTTAGTGAGATAAAGCAGGATGTCATCTGCATAGAGTGAGATTTTATCCTTCCACTCGAGAGTCCATCCCATCCCGCGTATGGAAAGGTCATGCCAGACCCATGCCGCCAATAGCTCCAGGGCCAAAGCGAAAAGGAGTGGGGACAGGGGGCATCCCTGTCTGGTCCCTCTGCTCAGGGGGAAATCAGGGGACTTGTGATTGTTAACCAATACCCGGGCCAGAGGGGCAGAGTACAAAGGGAGCACCCAGTCATTAAATTCTGGTCCGAAGCCTAGCTTTTACAGCACTGCAAAAGGTAGGTCCATTCAACTCTGTCGAATGCCATGGTAGCATCCAATGACACCAGCACTGCTGGTTCCTGAATCGTTGGGGCCCGGCCCAGGACCCCGTGAAGGCGGCGCAGGTTGAGGGCAGTATTTCGGCATGACATAAAGCCCGACCGGTCCGGGTGTACCAAGGTGGTGATGACCTTGGCTAACCTCGTCGCCAGCAACTTCGCCAGGACCTTAGGTTCCACGTATAAAAGCGAGATGGGCCTATATGATGAACAGCTCACCTTGGGCTTACCCTCCTTGTGGATAACCACTATGTTGGCAATACGCTGATCATACAGGAGTTCCCCCCTATCCTTGCTCTCAGTGAACATAGAGTGGAGGAATGGAGCGATTTTGTTAGAATTCAGTTTGTAGAGTTCTACAGGGACACCATTCGGCCCGAGGCCTTGCCAGAATGTACCCTCCTGATGGCCTGCGCTACCTCGTCATTAGTAAGTGGGGAGTCCAAATATATACGGTCGTCATTGGAGAGCCTGTACATTTGGATGTCCCTAATCATCCCCTTATTATCCTCCTCCGAATACACTCCTTCCGAACGATACACTGTACTATAGTAGTCTGCAAACCTGTCAGCAATAGCCTACAGGTCAGTAATCACTTCAGAGTCCTCCCCTTGCAATTCAGGCACTAACTGCATTAGCCAACTCTCTCCTTCCTAGCCAAGCAATCAGCTTTCCTGCTTTATCTCTGAGTTCATATACCCTACTCTGGGTCTCGCCGCACTGCGCCCTAGCCCCCTCCTTAGCCAAACTACCAAACTCACCCTGCCTTAATCTAAGACGGTGGAGACCTTCTGGGTTTACCACCTGGAATATTTCCCTTTCCAACGTTATCACAGCCTCCTCTGCTTTCTCCACCTTGGCCTGTCGCTCCCTCTTTTTCTTTACGATCAGGGATAGGACCTCGCCCCGGATGACCGTTTGAACACCTCCCACAAGGTTTGCGCCGAATCCACCGTGCCCTGGTTGTCCTTGAAGTACCTGTCCATGGCTTTGACTATATCTCTCTTGACGGTGGGGTCCCCTAGATGCCAAGAGCTGATGGGAGTGATCCTGCCTGCGGTGACCCGGTCAAACTCTAGCTGTAACCAGACCGGGGAGTGGTCAGAAATACCCCTCTCCAGATGCCGCACCTCACAAACAGCACATGCCTGGGCGGCCGGAACTAAGATGTAGTCTATCCTAGACATACTGTGGTGTGCGGATGACACATGCGTATACTGCACGCCACTCTGATTCTGCGTCCGCCAACTATCCACTAACCCCTTTGTATCCAAGTAGTCAGGGAGCCACCTCTGCTCCAGGAGCAGTAGTCTAGCCGGGCGCCGATCCGTTTCTCCATCAACCACTGCATTAAAATCTCCTCCCATGACCAGGGTGCCCAGAGGCAAAGTTAGAAAAATAGCGCCCAAGTCCCGAAATGTATCGGTCAGTAGACCTGGTGGGACACAGATGGAAACAAATGTAGCAGTCTTCCCCTCCCATTGGCCTGAAATGCCCGACTGATCGGATCACGTGGCTTGAATGATCAGGGGAAAATAATTTTGAAGTAAAATACCGACCCCCCTCGACCCAGACGTGAACCCCGCATGTGCTACTACCTTGTAGCCCCCCCTATGTAGGGCCATGCGCCTATTCCCAAAAAGATGCGTCTCCTGCAACAGCACCACGTCTGGGGAGTGATGCCTGATGAACTGACTAACCATCCCCCTCTTGATTTTATCGCCCAACCCGTTCACATTCCAGCTAAGCACTTTGATCCCCGATCCCCTCCGGCTATTCGACATTAGACTGGTATAGAAGCATTACATATGCTGCACTGTCTCCTGATGTTACAAACATAAAACAAAAACCACACAAACCCACAAACTGCGTGACGCCAAACACCCGGAGCCCCGCCAACTCCAAAAACCTCCCACCTCACTGCACCCCTGCTCGCGGCTTACGCCCATCCCCAACTGGCAGTGTGCTTGTCACCCCACACTCTACCTCTACGAACTAACTAAAGGTAGTAACGAGGAGGAGAATCGATGTCCTGCACCACCCCCGGCTCCTAAACAACATTAACACCCAAATTTGGAGTAGCCGACACACCTCACAATGTCCCTATGCTAAACAGGATAAGAAATATCCATGGGTCCAGCCCCACTACCTGACAGTTCACAATAGTCTCACAGTTCCATCTGCCTCCTTCATTCCTGCTCCTGCTGTTCGCCTTCTCCCTCACGATCGCGCCTCTTCGGCACGGTCGGGGGGCGGTTGTCAATCCAGTCCGATACCACCTCCAGGTTGTCGAAGAACCAGGCCCTCCCCTTGGCCTCTACTCTTAAGTGCGCCAGGAACATCATTGCATACCTCAAGCCTTTGTCCCTAAGTTTCTTCTTCACTGCTAGGAAACTTAGACGTTGTTTCTGAACAAGTTTTGTGAAGTCAGGGAAGAAGGAGAGGGTGGCATTCTCGTACCGGAGGGCCCCCCGAGCGGGCCACCTGCAGTATAACATCTCTGTCCCTGAAGTTCAAGACCCTCGCGATCATCGCGTGAGGTGGCGCCCCAGGCCTGGGCTGACCCCAGGGCACCCAATGTGCCTGCTCAATTGTAAAGAAGTTACCCAGTCCATTGGGCTAGAGGTAGTTCTGGATGATGTCCTCAATGAACAGGTCTGGGCCGGGTTCTCAGCTTTCTCCGGGACCCAAAGATGCATATATTATTGCGTCGGGGTCTCCCCTGAAAATCATCCAACTTCTTGTCAGTCAGGGCCCAGGAGGTCTTGAGGTCACGCACTTCCTGCTGGAGCAGCGCCACATCGTCGATCAAGCTGGCAGTCTTTATGTCTAACAATTTTACCTTTTCGCTCGCTTTCACAAGATCTGCCCGGATGAGGTTGACCTCGATCGTGACCGTGTCCAGTTTATTGTCTAAAGACTCCATTTTCTGTCCCAACGACGACTGGACACCTTCTATAGTTGCCATCACGTCCAGTAGCATCAGTTCCGCCGGCGGTCCTGAAGAGTCACCACCCGCCGACTGGGCCCATTTCGGGTCTATAGGCGAGCCTTTAGGCATGGTGTAGCGGTCCAGCTTGTTGGATTGAATCTGTTTCGTCCCTCTGGAGAACCTGGGCAGATGCTTGTTGGTGTCCGGTTTGGTCGCCATCAGAAACTGTGCTCGACGGGCACGTCCCCTCCCCGCCTCCACGTAGATGTGCGGAGACCCAGACAGCGCCAACCCCACTCGTTTACAATGTCCACCCCTCCACTGCCCGATGCCACCAATTGGGTCAGGCCGAAGATGCAAGGTGCCCCGGGAGATGTGGCAACGTGTGATCCTGGAGTGGCAGTGCCAAGGGTGAAGGTCAGGATCAAGCCGGCCAATCCACTTCCGTAACGGGTTGGGCGACCCAGGACCCGTACAGCACACCCAGGCATCACCAAAGGGCCAATAGGTCGGAGGCCCAGTTAGACCACACACGGGAGGTCACAACACAGGTGGGGGCCGTCTCCACAAGTCGGCCACAGCGGTGGACGCCAATATGGCGGCGGCGGCAACCCGATGGAAGGACAGACCAGGAGGTACGCCGCAGGAGAACCGCTCCGCACTGCCATCAAGCCCCAGTAGTACAGTATGCTCGGCTCACAATGCCCACTTCATCCGCAGAGTGGGACAATCACCACACAGTACCACAGCAGGATAGACCGCCGGTCAATGGCGTGGCAGCGCTCCTCAAGTCTCTGGCGCAGTCTCTCAGCCACGGCCATTCCTCCTCAAGCACCCACGCCTCAGGACTGCTAATGAGGTGGCGTTAGCCCCCGGCCCGGACACCCTTACAGACAGAACCGGCACCTCCGCTCCTGTCCCCGGGGTTACCCCCAGAGCAACTCGGGTCGGCAGCCTTGATGAGCATGCTGCGGCACCACCATATGCCAGATCCACCTGGCCCGTCCAAATGTCCACAAGCAGGGGGGGGCGGAGGGGGGGTAAAAACCAGGAACTGTCCGCACACCCCTGATGACCCCCACCACCTAAGCCGCAGTCTAACCGCCAGCTGCCTCAGGCTCCTGCAGCACAGGATGGCTCCAGCGCAGGGGCCACCAACAAGGCACCACGGTCAGTTCACAGCGCCGCCCCCGCTCTCAAGGGATCGCCTCCCCGTCGTCTGTCTCCGGCAGGTCGGACCGGCAGCTTCTGATTCACGGCCCGCTGTTTATCCCTTTCACCACAGCTACCAGGCTCACGCGAGCCCCTGGTTTCGGCCGCCTTCCAGGCCACAACTGTCGGGCGGTATATCTCTGGCCCCCGATGTCGTAGCAGGGCCAGAGTCACTGTCGGGAGCTCCGCCACACTTCTCTTGTCTGGCGGTGGGCTCCGACGCCAGGATTATGAGCAGGATTATAGAGCCGGAGGGCATGTAACGTGGAGCCGAGTTCCAAAGCGGCCATCTTGCTCAACGCATAGCTCCTCCCCGTCTAATAACTTAATTTTAATTTCAAATTAAGAAAAGAAATCTACATAATAAAACTTATATTTTCTTACATATTAAAATTCTCAAAAGTGATGTATAGAATTACGTAAAACGAATTCAATTATTGTTAAAGTAATTAGTGTTCCATAAGTTTTTTAAATAAAATAGAGTATTATAATATGTTAAAATATAATATATATATTAAATTTATAGATTTTTTTTCACATCAAATTAAATGTATTTATATCTTTAAAAATGTTAAATAATTAAATTTATTTGACCATTACTTTCCATGGAAAGGTCCTGCTGTTGTGTGATGGCCATGTCTGGTGCTGGGCTTATTCCACCTGGAGAACATGTAAGTCTGTTTTTGTTTCCTCTTTGGCTGAAGCAACTGCAAAAGGGAAGTTTATGAATAGCGAAGGGCTTACTCTTTTTAGGGTGGGTGCAAACTACTCAATAAACGTCTCCTACCTCCTCCCTTAACCCATCCATTTAGTAGTAAGTATTCCCGCTTTTACAGCCACTCCCCTCTATCCTTCTCACATTTACAGATACAACATATACTAATATGTGCAGAGCTCTACGCAGTCGGGTGGAGATCTGGGCATCCTAAAGACAGGAGAGGCTGATGTGTAGATCTCCACATGCAGGTATGTGAATACCATTTTCATAATCAATGGGTAGATGAGTGGATACATGAATGGATGAGTCATTGGATGGATGAATGGATCAAAGACAGATGACTGGATGAATAGATGAAAGTCAGGACTGACCAAAGGGTAAGTGCATGGATGTATGATTAGTTAAGACGATGACTGATTCCATGGGATGCTAGCCAACTCCTGCTCAATCAAGCACTCTTCCATTCATTTATCCATGCACCTAGTAAACACCCCATTCACCGACATACTCCTACATTCATCGACCCACCATACATACAGCCCCAAACACACATAAACGGGCCCATTAATTACCAAGCCCTTTCATTAATTAAAAGTCAGAACTATTGGCCTTGCCAATGCTTGTGCGGCATTCACACAGTGGGTTCAGTTTTCTGCCTAACTACACTTCATTTTTCAGTCCATTCTTATCAATGCACATTGCAGATGGTCCACGTTTGTAAAATCATGCCTGCTGTGTACTGAAATACCCGAGGGATAAGAATGAAGGGGAAAGAGTTTTCATAACATAAGAAATAGGACGCAAAAAAGTGTTCACACTTAACCAAAAGGAGCACAAACGGCAGCGAAAAACACATCTCGGTGATTGACGGTTTCCTCAGAACTCAGGCACACCAAGGTGCCCACCCGCAGTCCGAGCTTTCATTCTTACACAAATTGATGTGGCAACCTCCAGTGCGAAGCCAGAAGCAGGAACAATCTTGGGTTTGTCTGCCAGACAACCTGATACCCTAAGGGCAAGGCTCCCTGGTGGAAGTCACAAAGCGGATTGATAGCCTGGAACTGAGACCAGCAAACCCTCAGCTGCGGGATCACGACATCACCTCTCACTTTACCGTGAAAACGGCACTTGATCCCAGGAAAAGAGATTTCACGTCCCCTTGGTAATCTGGTCCTTCATCACCACGCAGCACTCAGGCGGGGGAACGTTTGACCTTGTAAATACTAGATTCCCGTGGAGTCCTGTCGAGTCGAAAAACAATGACCTGCCCTCAGGACTACTTGACGGGCGCGTGCAATCTCCAAGTCAGCCCTCCTTGCTTATTGGACTACAAATATTTCAGAATCAGAATTTATGAAGTGCGAATAGCAACCCGAATAAAAGGAATTATTTAACATGGGTTTTATGAAAATCCCCACTCAAGCCTGCAAAGCCAGGCAGGGCCACAGAAAATTCGGCACGTTTCCATGACATAAACCCAGATGAGTGCCAGTTAGCTCAGTTCACAGCAGTGGAAACTATTTCATACTCTGCGCTGGAGAAAGCCGCTGAGAATTTCGAGTTGTTTGGAGAAAGCTGAAATGTCAGGCAAGGCCAGCTGCGCATTGCTTGGACAGCGCGGGGCACAGAGGCAGTGCTGAGAAAGCAGGGCCTCTGAGGATAAAGGTCCTTACATACACAACATTTTTATCAGGTCAAAAGTGCAGGAAATAGCTTTCAGGACTCTGAACCATGCACGCTGAGCCGTTGCGCTGTAATATTTTTTAAAGCACAAATGTGAGCGACAGAGTGGAAGGGGATTTGTTTGTGCAGGCTTGGAAAATTGCCTGAAATCAAAGTGGTCTATTTTATGGGGTACAGAATATTACTCCTCAAGGCCTCAAACTGTTTCTGAGCTGGGAATCTGGCCTTCAAGACCCCCGGGAGGTTCTTTGTTTAGTAATTAATTGAAGGTCTAAGAGCCTGCTCAATGAGAATATGCTTTTTTGGTTGATTACAAAATTCCAGGCACCAGGGCGTGGCGTACATGAAGAAGATTCTATGCTTCTGCTTCTAGACATGCCATTTGTGATATGGCCCCATGCCATTTGGGTGAGAGAGCCAGTATTATAACTTTAGCTTAAACAGTTTATTAACTCCTTACCTTCTGTAAACTACCCCCTGAATCCCCCCCTCCCTACCCCCGCTCCCAGTGCTGAACCTTTTTTTGGGTTATTTGGAGTCTTTTGCACTTAGGGCCCAAAAACTTTTTCCTCAAAAAGTATCCTTGCCAAATTTGCGTCCTTTTTTCCAACAACCTGGGGTTTCTTAACCACATCCATGCTCAGGACGACTCCCGGCCGTCATGAGTCACAGTAGGCATGTGCTCATGACGGCCGGGAGCCGTCCGAACGTTGCTGTTCCGCCCACGCGCGGTTAATTCCCCACCTGTGCGGGAGAATTAATCAGTGGGCAGAGGTCGGACGGCTCCCGACCGCCATGAGTACTCGCCTACTGTGACTCATGATGGCCGGGAGCCGTCCTGGGTACCCGAGCGCCACGCCCAACCCCGCCCCCTTGCACCGCGGCGGAATTTGCGCGCAGCAAAGGGGTTAAGGAGACCCAGAGTTTGAGGATTCCCCTTGAAGAGACTGAGAAAATAGGCAAAATATAGCAACATTTATTATTTGGGGGGGGGAGGAAAAAAAGTTGTTTTGATAAAACTGTTTTTTTCTCTCCTAACAATGGCATGAACGAACGGTTTGCTGTGCTAAAGTCACCACCTTCACAGCTTTCAGGAACATGCACAGCTGAATTAAAAAGCCTCTTTTTTTTAAACCACAATTTTTGTAGTTTTTCAAAGAGGTAGCCCATTTTTCCTATTTTTCTGGTGCTCTCAACCTACTTTCAGTTTGTGCTGGAGACCAGTGTGAAAACCAACAAGCATTGAAAATGCAACCGGTCTCACCTTTGGTTAAGTTAAAGCCCTTGCTTTGCCAATGGTATTGTATAGCAAAGCAAATGGCTTTAACTTAATAAAAGGCAAGACCTATTGCATTTTTAATGCTTGTTTCAAGATATGGTGTTTATGTATTTGTTTCATGTGGATAATCACTCTTGTATAGTGAATGCTGTGAAATGAGTTACCTCCAGGTGTCAATAACAGGCCAAGATTGATAGTGACAGATCTGAGGCTGGAGACAGTGAGAGTTTCCCACAGTGACTCTCAGTGGGTAGAAAAGGTGGTCAGAATACCGGGTCATCCAATCCTTGGCCTCTCTGCAGAGCACACAGAGCAATGGTCACGAAGTCCAGTTGCATCTGTGAATCTCATCAACTATGTTTGTATGAGGTACACAGTTGTCACAAATTGACAAGGTGAAAGGAAAAGAAAATGCATTGCTTGGAGGTGAGTGTTTGTGTTTGTGGGAGGTGAAGTGAAGTGAAGGAAATGTGAGGGTAGTGCATTCAGGAGAGAGAGTGAAAAGAGGGTGCAAAGAGGAACAAGATGAAATGTAAGATAGGCAGATCAACCAGATGTGAAGAGGAAATGGGAGTAAGTGTGTAACAGAGTGAACAAAACAGGAGCGATAGAGACACTATGAAGACCACGACCCTTCCTAGGTTTTAGCAATGTTTAATTCATAGTCTCAAAATTTCAGAAAATAAACATTATCAGTATTAATTATTTACAACAAAATCGCTGTTGTTATTTATTATTTTTTAAACAGCTAACAACCACTAGCAAAGCCAATAGAGCTGGCTTGTGTTGGTTGTATGTCAGTTGTGTAATATATCTGGATGGAACAACAGAAAGCTCAGAGGGGGGTCAAAATACAAGTTGGGTGGCACACTTTGGGAAGCATAGTTTATATGTTCAAGCCACACCCTGAATTACTCAGACCACACCCCTTTTAGAGACCCGCCCCCCTTCCCCACTGTTTTAATCCTTCTTAAAGCCCTGGGTGTCGCCACCCCGGTTTGAAATTTAAAACTGATGTCAGGAACCTCTCTGTGCTAAAATCTAAAAGCATTTATATTTGGTTTCGCGGCCCCTTTGCAAATATTTTCGGACCACACTACAAAAATAAAGTTACATAGCAGGGGTTCCCTCTCTCTCAGGAGCAAGACAATTTTTAAAGACATCTGTTGCAATCTGGCCCCGTCTCAACACAACCTACCCTACAACTAGAACACATGTTCAAAAAGCCTGAACATAATTAAAAAGTCCTACATCAGTAAAATGAGAATGTAAATTTGCTTCAATATTTCCATAGACTGCACTGGTGCCTCCGTAATTTTGCACTGCAATTTCAGCAATATTTTGAGTAACCAAATGGTGCAAATTGCCTGTTTTGCACGGATCAACTGGTGTGAAGGGCGTTTTGGTGCTTGTCAGGCAGTGCAAATGTCCGTACAAAGTTTCCCCAGTACAGTTTTCAGAAAAGCACACGTTTATGCTTCCCCTGTTGCACAACCTTCAGCAGGGCCACTCGAAGGAATTAAGCGGCAGAGAAGGAACACATTATGGGGCAGGGTTGACTAAATCATGCAGCAAAAAATGCAAATTATGCAGTACAATGTGGCACATTTTGTGATAGAATCACGACATTATTTTGTCAGTTTTACTCATTGTAACTCTGTCTGGAAAATACTCCACCTTAGCAAAACCTATTTAGTACCCGAATAAAACTTTTTGCTCTGAGCTAGAACATTTTTTTTCTAAATTTGAATCTAAAGAGGGGGGACCCAGGGAGAGTCAGGCGCGAGCTGGTCTTTCCCTGGGTGCGTTCGCGCGAGGGATCTGGGAGCAGGTTGGGGTGATTAGGGGAGGGCATAAAGGGAAGGCAGGCTGCTGATTGGGAAGTGCGTAGCGAGGCAGGGGAAGGGAGGTTTCCTTTTTGCTCCTTTCTGCTGGCGTCGCGTTACCTTAGTGGGGACATGGAGGAGGCGGCGGAGGTCCGACGGGCTGTCCAGACCCTGTGTGCGGCGGGACGAGAGGACCTGCTGCGGCCGGGAGTGCCGGCGGAGGCGTGGGTAGGGTTGGCCCGCCCCCCGCCTCGCAAGGCTTCGCTGGGCGTGTCGCGGGCGGTGTCTGCTTGTCAGTCACCCGGCCCGGAAGAAGACGAAGACGGAGACGCTGCCATGCCGGCGGCGCAGCCCATGCCGGCCCTGGCCCCCGCAGTATTGGAGCCCCCGCCGGCTGACCCGGGCGCCCACCAGCAGGTATGTCTTGTGCCTCTGCAGTGTGCTGGCTTGCGTGGGGCGCCCGGGGGGAGGCGGGGCGCTCCGTGGGCCGGCAAACTCAGCGCTTGGGCGGGGCCCCCCCGGGTAAGGCTAGGAAGCCTTCGGTGGGGCCTGGTAATCGACGGGGGAGGAGTCTGGAACCTATGAGCCTCCCCCGGGTCAATGCTCAGGCTAAGGTGTTCGGGGGCCCTCCCACCCCGGGTTCTGGGTTGCTTGAGGGGGCCTCACCCTGCTTATAGGTAAATGGCCAATGTTATTTGCTGTCCCCTGCGCCTGCTGGGTTGGGGCTGGCCCAACCCCCTTTGCCTGGTGGTGGGGCTTTAGGTTGCTCTGATGTTGGGGCGCCCCATGCTGTTCCGCCTGACAGTGCCCCCTCTAGGGGGGCTCCTGTGGCCTCCGGGGCTGTACTGTTACATGATGTGATTCCCCCCCAACCCCCCTGTCCCCTGGGTCCACGACTCCCGGTCTTGCTGGCCCCCGCCCTGCCCCGCAGCAGTCTCAGGTGTCTGGTGGGATGGATTCGGACCTTTGGGGGGCGTCCACTGCCCCCAGTCAGGTTTTGTACCCGGCTTCTCGAGAGATGCCCAGTGTTCCACAAGGTAGCTTGGCCTCCGGGTTAGGTGGTGCCCCTGGGTTTACGTCGGTGGCTGGTTCATTGGGGACGGTTTCCCTTGGCTCCCTGGGGGGCGGCATTCTTGCAGGTTCTTCACAATCTGGCTTGAGCGGCCGCAGTTTTCATGTTGCGTCTCCAGCTGGGCGGCTGTTGGCCGGTTCTGCGGGCTTGGGAACTGTCCCTACTGCTGTTTCCAGTAGTGGGATCACGGAAGAGTCATCTGGAGCGGATCTCTCTTCTGCAGCGTTGCGCGCGCGGAGCTTTCATGACATTGACTGGCAGTTTTATGATGGGGTATTGGTGATGGGGCGCTGCCAAGTGGCAGTGCAGAAGTTTCATTTTCTGGGGATGTTTTACATATGAATGTACAAGATGATGATTTGGAAGAAGGGGAATTGCGTGACAAGGAGGTTGGGCTTTTGGCAGCACGGGCCCAGAGGGGTGGGACGGGGCAACTCCCTGTTTCTCGTATTTTGCAGGAGTCATGTGCGGGCCACGCAGCGGTACGTGAGACAGCAAGGAGTAGACCTTCTCGAGGGGCTCATGTTGATGTTCAGCAGAATTCGGCACACTTGCCAAGAGGTAAGGATGGTTGGTGGGCTGTGTGGCAACCAGGGGAGAGTCTCCCGGCTAAGCGTACCAGATCAATCGGTACGGGTGATGGGGTTGTTAATGAGCGAGTCGCTCTGGCACCGTGGCTTGAGCGGCCGGTGAGTCTGAATGTTTCTGATGTGCAAATTACAGGGGAAGTTTCTAAGGTTGGGGATGGGGTGGCTGTTCCCAAGCCAGTTACGGAGGATAGTATCCTGCCGAAGAAGTTGCCTTATTCTTTAGTGGGGATGCCTTTGGGGTCTCACTTGTCTGAAAAAACCAAAACTCGCATCTGGAATGGTGAATTTGTGGATGTTTTTCGGCTTCTCCATAGAGATGTACAAGCTAAGGAGGGGTCGAAAGAGGAGGAGTTGGAGTTGGCTCGGAGGCCTCGAGTTCCGAGGTCTATTGAGAACTGGACTTCGGCCTTTTTAATTTATGCCAGCGTGTATAGCCAGCGTCATCCGAGTAAGGCAGTGGACATGTTCAAATATGCTGACGTCATCCGTAAGGCACATGGTTATTTTGGGGGCTTTGCATGGTTGTCGTACGATGAGGAGTTCCGGGCTCGTATGAGTGTGTTCCCAGAGCGTTCCTGGGGTGAGGTCGATGCGGAGTTGTGGCTACAGTGGATGGCGTCTGCTCAACCGCCTGCTACGACCCACATGGCTAGCGGGCAGCCGGTGCATTATCGGCCCTTTCAGTTTCGCCCCGCTCTCCCTGGGGCGGGGGGTTGGGGCAGAGGGCAGTCCTCCTCCTCTGGAGCGTGCTGGCATTTTAACAGGGGTTCGTGTAACCAGCCAGCATGCAGATATAAACATGAGTGTGCACAGTGCGGAGGTCGGCATGCTCTCACGCAGTGTTTTCCCGGACAGCGTTTTGGAGACCAGGGGAGGGGTTCAGGGGGCAGGGGACAACCTCAGCAATTTGTACATAAGGGCTCCTACTCCTATTAAACAGGACGTTTTGGATTTGTGGTTGGAGGACTACCCTGACGTTGAGGCTGCTAAGACTTTGTCCTGGGGCTTCAGAGTTGGGTTCCGGATTGGGTACCAGGGTCCCCGGGTGGGCCGGTGGTCTGACAATCTGAAGTCTGCGAAGGAGTGCCCTCAGGTTGTGCAGAAGAAGCTGGATGCTGAGCTTGCAGCGGGTCGGATTGCTGGTCCTTTTCTGGGTTGCCCCCTCCCTGATTTGATCGTCTCCCCGCTGGGTGTGTTACCAAAAAAGGCAGTTGGGGAATTTCGCCTTATACACCATCTGTCTTGGCCTGAGGGTGCATCCATCAACGATTTCATTGACCCAGCTGACTCAACCGTGACATATGCTTCTGTGGATGACGCCTTGTGGCTCGTTCGCACGGCAGGAGTTGGGGCTTTGCTGGCAAAGAGTGACATTCAGTCAGCTCTCCGGCTCCTGCCCATTCATCCTCGGGATTTTGGTCTCTTGGGCATGCATTTTGGTGGCTGTTTTTATGTCGATAAAGTGTTACCCATGGGCTGCTCGGTGTCCTGTTCCCTCTTTGAGACCTTCAGTATTTCTGCAGTGGCGATTCACTTTTGTCAGCGGCCACGTTCTGGTCTGCCATTACCTTGATGACTTTCTTTTCATTGGTGAGGGTCATTCTGGGCAGTGTCAGTCGGCTTTGGCAATTTTTCAGGCTATGACTTCGGAATTGTGCGTCCCTTTGGCGCCGGATAAAACAGAATGTCCTTGTACATCCCTGACTTTCCTAGGGATTGAAATTGATACTACGACTATGATGGCGCGATTGCCTGCTGCTAAAGTGCGGGAGATGTCTGATTTCCTCATATGGGTGTTGGGTGAACGCAAATTAGAACTGCGTAAAGTCCAGAAGCTTTTGGGGTTCCTCAATTTTGCTTGTCGGGTTGTACGGGCGGGTAGGACGTTTTGTCGACGTCTGGGCCTCTCGATGTCCGGCGCCAGCCTTCCTCATCATCGGGTGCGCATTACAACTGCTGTCCGTGCTGATTTGACTATCTGGTTGAGTTTCCTGCAAGATTTCAATGGCGTGTCCTTGTTTTTTGCGGATGAGGACATTGTGTGGCAGGTGCAGCTTTTCACGGATGCATCGGGAGCTCACGGCTTCGGCATTTTTTGGGAAGGTCGTTGGTGCGCGGCCGGCTGGCCAAAGCATTGGAAGGAACAGGGTCGCAGCATTGCGTTTTTGGAACTCTTCCCGTTGTTGGTTGCTCTGTTTATCTGGGGAAAGGAATTTCAGAATCGCTCCGTATTGTTCCATGTGGACAACATGGCAGTAGTGGACTTGGTTAATAGACAGAGGGCCCGCGATTTGCGTGTCTTGAGGCTCCTGCGCGCCTTCATGTTGCGGTGTCTACAACTGAATATTGTCTTTAAGGCTAGGCATGTTCCTGGGGCCACTAATTGCATCGCTGATTCTTTATCTCGCTTTCAGTGGTCCGAATCCCGCAAATTGGCTCCTGGGGCGGACCTGGAACCGACGGCGATCCCACAGTACGTATGGGACTTGGGGGATTGAGGGTACACCAGTTGGTTGAACATTCAGTGGCTGTCTCTACACGGCGGAGTTATTTGAAGGCCTGGCATGAGTTTTTGCAGTTTGGTGAGGAGATGGGGGGTACGGTCCGGGCTGGGTTATCTGATGAACAATTCTTATTGCAGTTTGTTTTGCATTTAGCGGACAGAGGCCTCTCTCACACGACCATTTCGGGCAAGTTAGCCGGGGTGTCTTTTTATGGTCAGCTTTGGTGGGGGAGGGATCCTGTTGGGGGGGTGTTGGTTCGTAAGGTTCTGAAAGGGTTGGGTAGGCTCCAAGCCGGTGGTCAAAAGCTACGGCAGCCGGTGACCTTTGATTTGCTTCAGCTGCTTTTATCGCAGTTGGAGGTGTGCTGCTATGATGCTTTTGAGTGCCACAAATTTCGTTTGTGTTTTGTGTGGTTATTCTTTGGTGCATTCCGGGCCTCTGAACTGCTGGGTTTGAGGGGTAGAGTGGGTATGACCAGCAGCGAGGTGGTGGTGGAGCATGATAGGGTGCGTTTGTGGCTGAGGATGTCCAAAACTGATCAGATGGGGAGGGGTAAGTGGGTGTTTCTGGGTAGGAGTGGTGTGTCTGCTTGCTGCCCTGTGGGGGAATGGGAGGTTTTTGTGTCTTCTCCTCATTTTGCTCCGGGGGCAATTTTTTGTCATGCTGATGGCAGCCCCATCCTTGTTTCTCAGTTGTTAGCTGTCCTCCGCAAGGTTTTTTTGGGCCTGGGGAGGGATCCTTCTCAGTTCGGCACTCATTCCTTCAGGATTGGGGCGGTGACAGAGGCCGCCAGGTTGGGGTGGGATTGGTCTCAGATTCGTCGCATTGGGCGCTGGCACTCTAGATGTTGTGAGAAGTATGTGAGAAAGTAGTCCTCCTTTGCTTTGCCTAACATTTCTTTTTCTCCTAGGTCCTTGGACCTCAGTCGCTGGATGCAAAAGGAGGGTGTGGATCCTGGGGCACTCTTTTGTTAAACGGGCCGCTGTGGCCGCGGCACGTCAGCTTTGTGGGAGATGTCTTGGTTTAAGCAGTCTGACGCACGAAACAGCCACATCTCCGGACACCTGAGAGACCTGCACTGGCTCCCCGTCAACAAAAGAATCACCTTCCGGCTCCTCACCCACGCACACAAAGCTCTACACGACCAAGGCCCGAGCTACCTCAACAACCGTATCAACTTCTACGCTCCCAAACGCCACCTCCGATCAGCCAGCCACGCCCTCGCCGCCGTCCCACGCATCCGGAGAGCGACAACAGGAGGAAGGTCCTTCTCCTACCTGGCCGCCAAGACCTGGAACTCCCTCCCGGCCGACCTGCGCCTGACCCAAGACCACCTCTCCTTCAGGAAGAAGCTCAAGACCTGGCTGTTCGAGCAGTAACGGCACCCCCCCCCCCCCCCAGCGCCTTGAGACCCTATGGGTAGGTAGTGCGCTCTATAAATGTCTTTGATTGATTGATTGATTGATTGATTGATTGAAGTCTCCTGGCATGGCACAGGGGGCATGCGCTGGGGCGGTCTCTTTCCCGCCTTGGCTTCTCTAATTTCAAAGGGTTTGGGGGGCCCTCCAGATCTACTGGTGTTGCATCTTGGGGAAAACGACTTAGTTTCTCTCTCTGGTTTGACTCTGTTAAAGTTAATGAAACAAGATCTAGAAGTCATCAAGACCACATGGGTGAGCACCATGGTGATATGGACTGAGTTCGTTCCTCGATTACAATGGAATGGGGCGAGGAGCTATTCAGCCATGGAGAAGGCAAGACGCAAAGTGAACAGAACAATGCGACTTTTTTGTAACCATTTATGTATATACAATTTGGCTCATCATCATTTGAAAGTTTCAGAGACTCATTTATTCTGTGAGGACGGGGTCCATCTGTCTACTTTAGGCATTTCTTTTTACCTTCTGGAGCTCAGAGATTTGATTGCTAAAGTTCTTCAGGTGCAGTTATGGTGTGCTCCTTCCCTTCCTCCTTTGGGTGGGGCAGGAAAACGCTAAAGGTTTTCCTGGGTGGCGGTTTTTGCTAGTGGGGTGGGCAGCCTGGAGCGGGTTGGCCATCCTGAAGGGTAGCTCGTTGGGTAATCCTGAAGGTATTAGGCAAGAGTTAGTTTCGGGTTCTGTTAGGTAGGGAGTGTAGGCATACTGTGTAGATTGAAATGTCATGAAATAAATAAATAATGAATGTGTTCAAGAAATGTATTATGCACCTGTCTTAAATTAAAGTGGCCTTTCTTGCTCCTTGAAGAAGTGTGGACAGTGATTTCTTGCGTGAGGGGGGACCCAGGGAGAGCCAGGCGCAAGCTGGTCTTTCCCTGGGTGCGTTCGCGCGAGGGATCTGGGAGCAGGTGGGGGTGATTAGGGGAGGGCATAAAGGGAAGGCAGGCTGCTGATTGGGAAGTGCGTAGCGAGGCAGGGGAAGGGAGGTTTCCTTTTTGCCCCACCCACCCTCCCTGTATTCCTTTAGTTAGGCTTTACGTGCGGTGCTCTAGGCGCTGCTCTGGTCTTCTGGCTTTGCCACTGTTAAGACAGGTGTCTCTGTTCTTGTAGGAGGCGGTTTTTGCTAGTGGGGTGGGCAGCCTGGAGCGGGTTGGCCATCCTGAAGGGTAGCTCGTTGGGTAATCCTGGGGGTATTAGGCAAGAGTTAGTTTCGGGTTCTGTTAGGTAGGGAGTTTAGGCATACTGTGTAGATTGAAATGTCATGAAATAAATAAATAATGAATGTGTTCAAGAAATGTATTATGCACCTGTCTTAAATTAAAGTAGCCTTTCTTGCTCCTTGAAGAAGTGTGGACAGTGATTTCTTGCGCGATTATGCAACAGCTGATGGATTATTTGGAAAATGCGGTAAATCATTAATTTTGCCTAAAAAAACCCAAATAGTGCGCCCACAGAACTGCATATTTCCAGTGGCCCTGGCCATAAATCTCGAATGTTCGATGAATTTACCAGTGGAGGCGTCCCCCGCTGCAGCGAATAGCGCGATCCATGCCAAGCAGGCGATCCACATGGCACCACCCCAAGGCGATATGGCGACCCGGTGGCCGTGTCAGTCCCGGTCTCACATAGGTATCCGCAGAGTGCCACAGCGCTGTGGGGTACGCAGCTTCGGAGCGCTCCTTCGCCGGGCCACCTCGCTGTATAATATTATCTAATAACTTGTCTCTGTCTCGCCTCACAGTGTTCTGAGGAGGGTGGGGCACTGGGGACACCTTCGCGGACAAACAGGAGCTTCCTGGGCAAAAGTACCGGAGCCACATAGGGTGACAGGAGCAGTAAAAAAGAAAAAAGAAAAACACATTGTCCCGACAGGTATGAGGAACAATAGTTGACAGTGTCGCGCGCTGGCTTCCGTGGGTACGTGTGTGCCCAGGGCAACTCACTCTCAAGTGCCACATCCTCTGGTTGAGCTATTTATAGCACGACAAAGTAGACAGCCTGGTTTTAGCATAATTAAGAGATGTAAAGGCACAATATTCATTGTCGCCTTTCAATGCAGGCGGTCGGCCTGCAGCAAAGAATCTCTCTAGGCACAGAAAGCCGAGGGTGGACTGGGGGCGCTAATTTCAGAAAATGTCCCATAATTCTCACAAATGCCACCATTACTACCATAGATTTTAAAATGTTCATGTTCCATTTCTGTCGGTTCGAGAAAAGAAAAGACAGCGAACGTCCCACCTGTTTACTAGGTAACAAGCGCTCGCAATAACGTCGTCATTTTCTCTTTTTCTGCCGTCCCACTTGGACGGACTTGGCCTGAATTCCTGCTGGCGTAAAAGGTTTATTATCTTCTTTATGGGGCCATATGTTTGGACCCATAACGAAGATAACAAACCTTTTAGGCCAGCAGGAAGTCAGGGCAGTCAGTCCAAGTGGGACGACAGAAAGAGAGAAAACTGTACGTCACCATAAGCCTTTTCCCAATGGCCAGCCACCGTTTAGCATGAACGGTGACGCCGGCCAATGGGAAAGAGGGGCGGGGCTTAAAGGCCGCTAGTGAATCTCCCTCAATCTCATTATATCTCACAAGCAAGACTGCCCATGCACAGCCATCGCAGGCTTCGACCTAAAAATAATCAAAGGAAAGCTGCAAATTTCTGAAAAGAAGACAAAATTATTAATTTAGCAAGCAGTCATATGTTTATATCCTTCAAGGATTCCCAAAGACCCAACTATTGAAATAAAGAAATATTGGGGCATGGCTTGGACTGCGAGGTGAATGGCGGCTTAAGCCTGTGGCTGCCATAGGCACAGAAAGTACATCGGCGCTGAGGTGGATTTTTCGTACCCAGGGCTAGCTATATGCGAACAGAATTGAATGACACTGCTGTTCCAACCTGACTTTCCTGACACTAAAATAGCAGCGCACCACATGCCATAAACATAAGAGGCTTGTCCTGGCTGAGGTGCATTTAGTATAACTTTATTTCCACAAATTCAAGTTTTAAACAGTACTTGGCATTATTGAAACATTCTTGAGGCATGGTCATCCAAAGTGATTGCAAGTGACACAGGAATGGTTCATGCAAGGCAAATGAATGGCATGTTGCTGGCATGCCACGTGGTGTTTTTAATAAATGACAATTCAGAAATAACTTAACAAAATTTGTGACACAGGCTCTGGCATTTCATGAATTGGGTTGTCAGCTACCTCTGATTTGAGGTCTCTCAGGTTCTGTAGGGAGATTCAACAGTTTGGTCCAAGAAAAAAACAGGGCTTAGGTACACTGCCTTTAACCCTTACAAGTTCTCATCCTGTTGCAGGATACCTCAATCATTAACCTGTCTGATTGACCATTAGCATCTGGAGGCACTGTCTCGTGAACAGGGTGTCTTTATACCACTTGATAAATTTGTGCCCTGTGGTGTGTGATTTATGGCTGAATGAAGAGAGTCATAAATAGTGGCAACACACCCTCTACATTTGTTTCATCTTCACCCCCATACCATTTGTAACGGGGCACGAAGTTGAGGTACAGATCTCAAGCTCAATCCTCTCAACCCATCACAGATATGATGCAACTAGAACTGTTCTCCTTAAGATCGGACATTAGTACCATTAACAACAAAGTGGCTGAGGCAGAAACTCGAATAAGTACAATGTTAAATATGGCCTCCAACTCAAGCAAGGGCATTATGAGGCTTCAAGCATACTCCAAGTCACGCCAAATGGACAAGGCAGTATTGGAGGATAGGAATTGAGGAAATTTACAGATTTTCGGAGTACCTGAAGGGACGTAGGAGTCAACTGATTCTTTCATCCTATTTCCTGGAGAAATGGCTTCCAAAAGCTGTGACCTGTCCTTAATAAGGGCTTTGAACTAGAGTGAGAGAGAGCATGCCAAGTCCCCTCATTTAAACCATCAAATAAAGCCATTCCGAGACAAATTATCTGTAGACCTTTACGCTACCAACACTACATGTGTCACAGGTGCTTTAAGTAAAGTGGGTCTCAATATGGATAGACCTCTGTCAGTGCCTTTGATAGTATAAATGGGTGTACCAATGTACCTGTTTCACTCAACATTGTAATGATATTTTGTTTACTTTTCAGTACTATTGTCTATTTCAGGAATTTCTTCACGATAAGATGTACTTTTGTTGCAATACACTATGTGCTCTCCTGGTCTCTAACTACCTACACTCTTGGATGTGCCTCCATGCTTGTTGAAACTCAGAAAGGGGTCTTTATGCATGGTCTGTTAAAGCCAGGATATCTCTGTTTCTAGATTATTTATGGTTTTGGGCCTCACTTAAACCTGTTACACCTGTTACTAGGCTATATGCACATGTGGTCCGGTTCTAATATGGGACCTAGCTAAATACCCTAAATGTTCTCCAGTCTCCCATAGAATTATATATATATATATATCTCAAAAAGTTTGCATGTGAGCCAATGATGTTTGTTTTCCCAGTATTATATGTCACTTATCTTGTTGTTCCTAGATCATTGGACAACGCATTGCATTAGTTCTGTTACATTACTTCCATGACCACTGGGGGTTACCTTACTGTCGCCTCTCCCTCATTCAGTATTAGGGGTGGGGGTCTTGGGGGTAAAAAAGGGGGTCGTTTAGATGTTTACTCTTTCAGGGCCTTTGTTGTAATATATTTTAGCATTTCCCTCTTTTTCAATTTACTTAAGCCTGCTGACATGACAAACCAAATTTTTGATATTGCTTTGTCCACTCACTGCAACAGTACGACTTTACACAATTCCCTATATGAGACATAGATGTACATATATAACCCGAGGAGTATGATTGCAGTTGTACTAGTTTTATTAGCTATGTGCCGACCTTCGTCCTCCTTGAGGAGCAATGGTGCCAAGGTGATTCCAATGCCCATGTATCTCCAAAGCATTCATGCATCCCTCCAATATGGCTAGCTCTCCCCACTCTAAGAATCAGAAGGTGATCTCATTAAATGTTAAGGGGCTTAATTACCCGGTCAAATGCCAATATTTTTAATCTATGTATTTAAACTCAAAGCTGTTATCATTTTATTACAAGAAACCAAGATTGGGCCCAAAGAGGTGGCCTCATTAGGGCACCATTGGATCTGCGGAGTTCTGTGCACCCCGCACCAAACAAGACAAGGGTATGGTGACCTTGATTGCCAGAAACTCTGGTCTGCCTATAGATTTACATGAGATAGACAATGAGAGAATATGGATACTCACAAAACTTTCCAAAAATGTCAACTTCTTTCATGTTTTCAATGTTTATGGATCGAACTCGGATGATCCAGACTCCTTATCTGCCCCACTATGCCATATCCCAGCAGACGGATTGATTATTATGGGTGGTGACTTTAATCTCCCCCTAGGTACAACTTTGGACCCACATTCAAGAGCCTCATTTCAGGCTCCAAGATCCCACAAATCTCTCCTCAAATTATATTCAAGATTCAACCTACGTGATTGTTTGAGACTGTAACACCCTGACTCCATGGACTACACCTATTTTTCAAACCACACCAATCATACTCAGGAATTGATTATCTCCTCATTTCCAACTCACACACATCTCATCAACCAAACAGCTATTCTCTCTAGGATGGTCTCCAATCACTCTTGTAAATCCCTATCCCTCACAGGTGTTAACACGAAACCATCCGGCAATATTTGGTGTTTCAATGATGAATCCAATAAAGATGCTGCATCCAGGGACAATATTAAAAAAAACATTCCTAACCACAATAATGACAAAATGTCTGCAGATGTCTCCCCTGCCACTTACTCGGATGCACTTATGACAACCGTTAAAGGGACTCTAATAGACATAAAGCCGTAGTTGCAAACTATCAGGGTTAGAGCAAGAAATTGAGCCCATAGAGATTCGTCATATGTCTAATTTGGATGCCCCCACACTAAGCAGGGGCAGGGGTTTGTATTAATAAATACATAAGGCCACACAAATTCTGGCCTCCTACCTAAAACAAAGGTCAGATAAATTCCTCCTTGGTTAGCTCAATTAAACACTCACCATGCATCCATTATCACCAAAATATAAAGGTCATAACCGAAAATAATATTCAGTATTCCTGAAATAAGTCTATTTATTAAAAACCAGTGTATTGTGTACAAAAAAACGTGAATATAACATATAATACATAAGTCAAATGTACACACTTAGAAATATAGGCACAAAATTAAAAATTCTTATGGATAGACAGAAAACATACACATTTATTACATAAAAGTACACAAATTCTACTTCATTAAAAAAGTACAATAGGAGACAACAAAGTGGGAGAATAGATCAGACAAAACATTGTGTCATTAAAATAGCACTAGTCTGTATTGGATCATTTGATTAGTATTGACACATCAATATCTTTTTGCCTCACAAATGTCCCAAAGATCTAGCATCCTAAAAAACAGTAGAGCGTCGATGTGTTTCGGTGGACCATACAATTTCACTGTCACCTTCTTCAGGAAAACAATATCTCCCAGCCACAGTTTGTACACTCAGTGCAATATTAAAAGCAGCTTCAGCCCAATGTTGATAGGAATCACCCTGATATGGGAATAGTACTATCAATATACCCTTTAGTCGCTCTTAAATCTCTTTTATATGTCTCCTGAACCTCGATCACGATAAAGAATGGCCTAAAAGCTGGATTAAAACGTCAAGTAGAAACCCCGAAAACCTTATCTTTGAGTTTCTGATAGTACGCTCCAATGTGTAAAGACTAAGCATCCAACACTTGACATAAACTATAGACCAATTTCACACAAAAACTTAAATGCAAAGATCTATGTTAAAATCCTCTATAATGGACTTGGACCTTATTTACCACACTTAACTAGTCTTGTCCAGCTAGGCTTAATGAAGAATTGTATGTCCAATGACAACACATTTTGGGCCAGATGTACGACCAATTTTAGCATGCACAAACTGGTTAGCGACCCGTTTGCGCATGCTAAAATTGGAAGGCCATTTACTAACACAATTTTGCGAGTCGCAAATGAAATGCGACATGCAAAAAAGAGTTTAGAGACCCGCTATTTGGAAGGGGTGTCCCCTTCCAAATAGCGACTGTCTAACCCAGGGGTCTCCAACCGGTCGATCGCGAGCTACCGGTAGCTCGCTGAGGCCCTGTGAGTAGCTCGCGCCAGCATTTTTATTTAGTAGCCCTTTATTGTCCTTGCTGTTTTTTCTGCCTTTTTTCAGTAGCCGTTGCCCGCCCTCACCCAAACCTGCTGCTCTGATAAGCTCAGTTAAGCTTAGTAGGGACTGGCGGGGCGAGCTGAAGAGGACATCATTAATCATATTTGTGCCACCTGCCTTCCACAGTCTGGCACTGCGCTTTCCTCCCGCAGGACATGTTCCAGTGCAGAGCAGCAGGGGCTGGAGAGCTTGGTAGTGAGTAAGTGGTGTGGCACAGGCAGTATTTAACTGCTACCCTACCAGTACCCACACCACTTGAATTCCCAGGCAGGCACCGCATCTTTGATCTGCATGTGAAGCAGCAGATCGACTGGTAAGCCCTGGCCTGAATTAGTTGTTCTTGCTGTGTAGTTGTAAGTGTAAGCTAACTATGCAAAAGGACGCTTCCTACAATTCTTTCCTAGATTTTGATCAGACTGCTTTTTGTTTCATCATGGTACTGTGCACGTCCAATGTTGTGCGTTTGCAGCCTGCAGAATCTGTTGTCTGAATTAGTTGCAGCATAATTGTGCGCCCGTACCCCAGCATTAGTATTTCTCATCCCCAGGTGCCAAAAATGTTCTTGCCCAGAACCACGGTCAGTGAAGAGTATGGGGGCGTGAAGAGAGTGAGGAGGGGGAGAAGAGATATGTGATGCTAACCATTAAAATAAAAATGTCAAAACGTACTTCATACAGGGTCGGACTGGGAACCAAAACCGGCCCCGGCAAATTGCTTGGCCGGCCCCCCTGGGGGAGGTTGGGGGTGTGACTGAGCTCTGCCGGGGCCGGTTTTCAGCCGATTTTGTTAAAGGGCCAAATTTCCAGCTATGCTGCATAAACGGCCCTGTAACAAAAACGGCCCCCAGGGGCCCAAAACCGGCCCCCACCCTTGCGGCGCACCGGGGGATTGCCCAGTGCCCGAAACGGTCAGTCCGGGCCTGACTTCATATTATTGGCAGTGAAACAAAAATAAACTGATCGTACCAAAATTCACTAATTTAAAATGCACTTGTGAATTACAATATTTTGTGCAACATGTCGATTCCCTAATGGAAAATAAAACTACGGTGGCCATTTCCTATTTTTTAAGGCTTTAAAATGCTGAAAATAGATTTTTGGTGTTTGCTGAAAGTTACACTTAGAGGTCAAGAATATGCATCGCGTGCCACTGTGCCTAACTCAATGGCAAACTTTTGGAGTGAGCAAACATGGCAAGGACTGCAATCTAAACAAGTTCTGCAAACAACATCCGTGGGGTGCAGCAAAAAGAATTAGCAAGATAGTAGAGGTTTCACAGCAAACTGCATTTTCATCACAATATAGATTGCTGGCTTATTATATTAAATATCTAAAAATAAAATGATTTGCAGGGGGATCTTGATATACAGATCCCCTGATTGAAGCTCTCAAAGTATAGTGGGTGTGAATGGATGCCAACTCAGAAGTTATAAATACCTCTGCTCAGAAATGTTTTATATGTGGGAAAAGTGGATTCTGGCCCAAGGCCCCAGCCTTCCAGGGGGCCGTGATAGAGCAAACTCTGTTCTTCACAGAGTCTTGCCCTTGTAACCGTGGATAATTCTTCAACATATTGTTTTATTGCTCAACTTTAATTTATATTTAATGTCTGTGAAAGTCTATTACAGACGTTTTTGCAGAGAAATGTTGTGCTTATGTTTCATGCAACATCCATAAATAAAGTACCTATTAGATCAAAACAAGACCTCCTATATGAAAAATAGAAGGGTGTCAGCTGCATTACAACATTGAAAACACACCCCACTATTCCTGAATATATCAAATGTAACAGCCTTAGAATTTGGACAAGTGTACCTGTGCACTGTCAGTGACCTAGCCAAAGAGGGCATGAAAGAGCTGAGAATGGATCATAAATTCAAAGCTAATCCAGACAGGAGCTTCCAAGATACCTATGGCCCAGGCCCCAACAATCCATAAGATGTCCCTATCTCTGCTTTTGGCCTGCCTTGTAACACGTCCACCAGGGGACATATTTGTAGTCAGGGCAGGAGAGGAGGGCAGCTCGCCTTGATGGGAAGTGGTCTTATGGGAAGCAGTAAGAGAGTCATGTGTGGTCTACAGGTGTAGGCCAGAGATCATCAGCATGAAGACTAAGGGTTCATTTCCTCCCCTTCACCCATGCTTACGGTCTGTTTAAATTTGATTACATTGCAACTAATTAAAGGGTTCTCCAACATGGATAATGGGAAGGACTTCATGTTGAGGAGCATGGCAAGGCCAAACAACGTGCTGATTAGCTGAGATGATGTCAGTGTTTCTAGGGAACTCAAGTATTTTGTTCAAACCACAGTATGGGCTCTGAAGAAATTAGGCTTGCCTTAAAATGTAAATGAAGCTGTGCGTGTGAGAGTCTCTAAGAAAAATGTGCGATTTGCTTGGCCCTTAGTAGCTCACGATGATTTTCACTTATCAGAAGTAGCTCTCAGTGCAGAAAAGGTTGGAGACCCCTGCTCTAACCCATGTACGAATGTTTTGCGACCGCAATTGCGGTTGCAAATTACCACCCTCTTCAAGAGGGTGGTAATGGAGTCACAAATGGGAAGGGGTCCCCAGGGGACCCCCTCTCTTTTGTGACAGGCTCTGAAAATATTAGGTACCTTCCCTTAAAAAATGACACAAAAAAATATATTTTTTTAGATCAACGGCTACTTCTTAGTTGCAAGATACAAACTCAACAAGGTCAAATTAGAATTATGAGGATTAAACAATTTATGCACCAGAGGCTCTTATATAACTCGGGGCTGGTGTTGCAATACCAGTTTTAAAAATATTTAGGCATAGAAATTGGGTTACATCTGATAGAAACCTTACAACACAATGAAAAAGACTTCCATGAAAGTGCAGCATGGCAGAATACTAATATGAGATCCAATTGCATTTGCCAACCAAGACCATATGTCCTTCATTGGCCAATTTATTCCATCCCCTCTTTGCACTTCAATAACTCAGAGTCATCATAGCTCTGCCCCTCCATTACGAAAAGTTTTTGGCTGGCTTGACTACCTGACTTTTATAACATTGTCAACCAACAAAATGTTACAAAAATAAGGAGATGCTTATCTGGCATTTGAAAAATAAGTAATATTTTTTCTTGCCACACATACCACCAGTGCCTGTTCCAGTGGCAGCACCATTGTGCCAGACAAGGCAGAGGAGGCTGTTGGAGGGGGAGTCCAGTGGTGGTAGGGACGGGCGGTGGTAATTCACTTTGCCTGCCTATTGACAAATAATTAGTATATTCACTGTATTTGTTAACTGAGGCAGATATATATCCCACCCATCATCATTCATTACCTCCCTGCCCATGATTATTTCATCACCTATGGCCCAGCTGCAGCATGGTTCAATTCGGCACTGGGGTGTTGGCTGTGCAATGTGGATCTCGCTTGGTCAATAGTCCACGTGTTGTATAGTGAAACATCCATTTCAGAAAAAGGAATGAAAGTGGGCAGTATATTTTTTGTACAAGTTTTGTTGCACAGATGTACTCTTTGCATGACACAATGTCTCTTTGCTGCCTTGGATTAACAGCCATACGAAGGATTACGCTCTCAACCAAGTCATGCGCTTCTCCATTGCCATCCACACCTGCAAACCTTTGCAACACCTTTTGTAACTTGTCCTGACCCAGATGCAACAATAGGATAGCTTGGCTTATGTACTGGCCTCCTTGCTTACTTCCCTGGTGAAAACCTCAAAAGAAAGTAGCATCTGTGTCATGCATTTGACTAGGGTCAATTTGCCCATCTCCATGCTCATGCTTTTCCCATTTGTATCCCCTCTTTGAATGACATAGTAATTGATCGGTTTGTACTGCTCAAACAGACATTACAACATTTAATAGGTCGAGTTCTAACGTGTTGTCATCTTCTGTTTGAGGGATTTAACTGGCACTCGATTAGCATGCTGAATGATCCTCAACTGCTTGTAGGCTTTAAAAGAATGGCTGAAATGAGTGCAGATTCTTCTGCAGGTGGTCAATATGTGCTTAATCAGGTTGTTACAATGCGGCAAACACAGGACCCTGAAATAGCCACAATCTGCCATTGCCTTAACTATATTAGTGGTATTGTTCGTGGCCTCAGATCCAATTCAGAGACCTCTGGGTCACAGACATTCAAGCACCTTGCTGTTAAAGTCTTTCACAATGTTTTTAGCTGTAGGGGATTCCTCCATGGCGAACATGGCTAATGTTGCCTGCTACCAAATGCACCTAAATGTTTCTTTAGCGCTGAGACATGTACATAGCTGTTGCCTAACACCTTCAAAAGAGATACAGGGCGCAGTGATACACATGTAGTCAGCTTCTTGACAACTGATCCTCATGTCTGTCATCAGGTTTATAGTGTGAATAGCACTCTGCTGCAATGCTTGTCCAACCAATTGCAGCACATCATGATGGAGCGCTGGAACAGCAACTCTGCCAAAATAGGTCCTAATGGGAACCTTTCATTTCGAGCAGATGGCCACCACAACATCTAAATATTCCACTCCTATCACAAAAGAAAAAGGAAGGCAGTCCAGACTAACATTTTATTCAGCTTCTTGCAGTACAAACGTGCCGGTGGGTGGTTGCATTCGTAGAGCCCCCCTGCCTAAACTTCCAGCAATAGTAACCTGGATTTTTATATTTTATGGTGCCACTGATGCAGGTGACTTCCGTAGAAAACTAGATGGTGGTAGATTCAATATATGTCTTGGGAAAGTCACTGTATGCGGTGGTGTCTCCATCTGACTCGTGTCATTTCGGGGTAGGTAACACTTGTACACTGCTGGGGACAGAGCTGCTTTGCGTCAAGATTTCACCCTCTCCTTCCTCTTCACCTTCACCTCACACTATGTTCAGAACTGATTTCCTTTTCTCATCACCACCATAACCTCCAGCAATTTTTTAAGGGGCGCCTTCCACCGGCTTATGTGATGTTTTTTAACATGGGTTGTTTGGCCTCCAATACCATAGTGTGAACCAGGCTTGCAGGAAATGGAGTCTATTGCAATGTTATCCACCTGCTTGCTAGTCTAAAAGAAGTCCCAAACCGGGGAGGAGAACTTTCTTAGTGGGACACTGCCAATGCCTGCAGAAAAATTGGAGGTAGGTGGGTGTGTCATTGTTTGCCTCTCTGCAGGTGTACTTCAATTGAGGTATTGGTGGATGTGGGTCTCAGTGGGGGCCTTATGAATATGGAACCTCGCAGTGGTGGTGGTGCCAGTGCCACTTCCATTGGAGTATGGTTGAATATGAGGGGTAATGTTGGTGTCTTCTGAGCCAGCTTCCATGACAATGACTGGCTCATCATCTACTACCATAATTGTAAGGCTATTAGGAACTTTCCTTTTCCCTTGTCTCTCCTGGCGTGTCTGTGACTAAGCAATGGTCCAAGCCATGTCCAGAACATCAGAATTAGGTTTTGGTTAAAATGGTGCAGTACCCTTCCTTTTTCTTGCTGGAGATCTGGAAGACAATGGTACAACAACAGGTACATCGTGCTGAGCAGGAAGCTCAACCTTTTGTTCTGCTCCTACTTCTGGAAGATGTACTATTGCTATCTGCGGATCCTGTTGTCCACTTTGCTCAGTTTCCTGTGACAATTGGGTACCAGTTTGCTGCGGAGACAGATCAAATTCAGACTCACTGCTCATCACAATGTTTGCCGTGGCTGTTTTACTGAGAGACATGGGGTGGTGCAGTTGATGTGAGAGTCTTGCTCCCAGCTTGCTCCCTGGAGGACAGTGTGTCAGGCACACTTATCCTGAAAAAGGTTTGGGGCCAGTGGTGGCAATCTGAGTCTGCTTCTCATCCTCACTAGCCACTTTCTTGTAAGTATCCGTCTTTGGGCCAATCTTGAATCTTACAGTTAGCAGTGGCACTTAGCTGCACAAGCAGAAGAGAATAGAGGGCTCTCCTCACGTGTTGTGGTCACATCACTTTGTACAGGCCTTCTCTCTGGCAGCACTGGGACGTGCATGGCTAGGCCTCCACTAGTAGAATGGCGAGCAGTCCCACTTTTTTCTGCAACAAGTGTCTGTGCTCCTCCTCCTACTGCCATAACATGCAGGGACACCACTTGATGTGCTGTACTGCATGCCTAATATCACCTGTTTTCCGTGTCACCGAGAATGCTGTAGATAGGCAGATCCTCGGACCCTTGCTGCTCAAGACAACACTGTGTAAGGCGTTATAGCCTAGTTCTAGCCTGGCTGGTTGGCATGTAGCCTGGTTGGTGACATTGGAAGATTCAGAGGAATCTGGCGGCATTGAAGAGCCCTATACTTAAGGCGTGGCAACTCTTCAAAGGTGTACAACTGGAGTTAAGTGGTTGACAGAACATAGACTGCTTAGTGTGGTGGCAACTCTGCAGCACAGCTTGATCATTGGTATGCAGTAAGAGGAGGTAAGTGAATCGTATTTATAATTTGCAGCCATTGACCTCCATGGGCTTGCCTCGTCGCTCCCTCGCTGACACAGATCAGCTGCTTGGCACTGCCTAGTTGACTGATCCTCAGCTCCCTGAGCCTCAGGTCCAAGCCTGCTGTAGGGCCCCTGCTTGTTGTTCTTGCTGCACATTATTGGTCATTTAATTTAATTCACTCCAGACGTGGTCATTACTATTAGTCTGCTTTACTGCTTCATTGCTAATTTACCTGTTAGTGCATTTCACTGTTTCCCCTGGTTTTGCTGCTAATTTATGCCACCAGGCCCGCTCCCGCCCTTCCAACCCCTTCAACACCAGGGCTATTTAGGGAGGCCACTTTGTGGCTGAACCACCAGCTTGCACAGCGGGCGCACCTCTGGTGCACCAAAGGCAAGACCATCTGTGCCCGTCTGTGCCTGGACCGTGCCCAGCTCCAGGAACCCTGGTCCTCCCAACTCCCACTGCTACACCGCCCAAGAGCTCCTGGCCATGAACCCCGGTCAACATGACAGCCACTACTACACTGCCCTTCCTCGATCTATCAAGGGACCTTTCACTGCCAGATGCTGCCTCTTCTCGTGCAACACTGAATCTGCACCCACACCTAGAGAACCACAAACCACCCGAACCCCTCCATTGCCTCCTGCTCAACTGCCAATCCCTCTGCAAATTCACCACAGAAATATAAGACATCCTCAACATCCTTGCCCCAGATCTCGCCTTCATCACCAAAATCTAGCTCAACCCATCCTCGAACCCCAACATCACCACGGCAAAACCCGCAGGCTGCATGATACACCATCCTCTTCATGGAAACCATCCGTTGCAATGCCACCAATGATGACCCCATGCCACACCTCAATTTCCAACTACAGACCGATACCAAAAACCACATTCAGAGGTACCCTCATATACTGACCCCCTGGACATTGACTGGTCTTCTGTGACACCATCACAAACATCAACACCCCTTAGCCATTGACTCCTAGCACTACCACCTGCTCAGCAACATCAACATCCATGTCGACGACCCCAATTACATCAACTCCATGACCCTCCTGGAAAACCTGAACAACATCGGCCTCACCCAACTGGTCACCAAACCCACAGACAAAGCCAGACACACTCTACACACCATATTTACCTCCTGCAACAAAATCAAATTCAGCTACTTCTTAGAGATCATTAAGATCGACCACCCATAATACACTTCATCATCTCCAATGAGAAGAGCACCACCATAAAGCACCATAGTGCCTCCCACTGCATCTGTGGCAAGATAAATGAGACATAGTGGACACAGGCCCTTTGTGCCACCCTACCTGAATCCTCAGCAGATCTCAACCAAGCCATCCAGAATTTCTATGACTGGGTCACCGAATGTGCCACCAATCACCCCTGTGAAACCGGTTAATTCCATCAAAACCTAAAACAAAACCTAAAATCAAGTCAGCTGGTACACACCTTAGCCTTCCAGTACAACACCATCAACTGCTCCCTTGCCACTGCATCGTTCCCCGACGACTGGAAACATGCCGAGATCAACCCAGTACTCAAGAAACCTTCGGTGGACCCCACCGACCTCAAAAACTACAGACCGATCTCCTTGCTCTCCTTCCCAGCGAAAGTTTATCAAGAAAGCCATCAACAGCAAACTCACCACATTCATCGAGGAGGTCAAAAAAGGATGAGGGCTGCTGTTTCTCCTTTGTCCAGTAGGGTGCGAATGTTGTCTGTTGCGGCAAGGAGGGCGGTTTCCATGCTGTCGTTTTTTCTGAAGCCGGATTGGGAGGAGTCGAGGATGTTGTGCAACATCCTCAACTCCTCCCAATCCGGCTTCAGAAAAAGCAACAGCACGGAAACCGCCCTCCTAACCGCAACAGGGTGAGAATGTTGTCTGTTGCGGCAAGGAGGGCGGTTTCCGTGCTGTCGTTTTTTCTGAAGCCGGATTGGGAGGGGTCGAGGATGTTGTGCAACATCCTCGACTCCTCCCAATCCGGCTTCAGAAAAAAAACAGCACGGAAACCGCCCTCCTCGCCGCAACAGAGTGAGAATGTTGTCTGTTGCGGCAAGGAGGGCGGTTTACGTGCTGTCGTTTTTTCTGAAGCCGGATTGGGAGGAGTTGAGGATGTTGTGTAACATCCTCGACTCCTCCCAATCCGGCTTCAGAAAAAACAACAGCACGGAAACCGCCCTCCTCGCCGCAACAGACAACATTCGCACCCTATTGGAAAAGAGAAACAGCAGCCCTCATCCTCCTCGACCTCTCAGCGACATTTTACAGTCTCTCACCGCACCCTAATACAAAGACTCCACGACATAGGGATTCAAAACAAGGCCTGTGACTGGATCAACTCCTTCGTCTCCAGCAGAACGCAGCGGGTCAGATTTCCCCTTTTCTCTCTGAGCCTACAACAGCCACCTGCGGAGTTCCCCAAAGGTCATCCCTCAGGCCTACGCTCTTCAACGTCTATATGGCTCCGCTCGCTCCCATCATCAGAACCTAAGACTCAACATTGTGTCATAAGCAGATGACACCCAACTCATCCTCTCCCTATCCAACAAACCCAACACCGCCAGACACAATTTTTCGAGAAGGCATGGAAGCCGTCGCCAAATTGATGAAAAACAGCTGCCTTCAACTAAATACCAACAAAACAAAAGTACTCATCATGGGTCCACACTCCAATGCCTGGGACAACACCTGGTGGCCCCCCACTATCGCCCACCCACTTGGACCACGCACGCAAACTGGAAATCAACCTGGACTCCGAACTCAAAATGGACCGCCAGATCAACGCTGTCTCGTCGTCCTGTGTGGAAAATTAATACGGTTTGGTAAACATTATCTGCGCCATCTTGCCTTTTCCCTCGATGCCACACTTTTTCATGCACAACCCGCCATCTTAGGTACCTTGGCCAGAACCACGCTCTGCGTGCCACTGACCCCTAGCACGGCTCTTCTCCCTCACAAGCACATCCCCCGCACGCTGACAGCCCCCGCTCTCACATGCTTTGGGTCATAAACCCTTCTTCCACGCAGCTCTGCCTCGGAACCCCATCCTGTTCCCAGCGCGACACTTCCCTCCGTCCCTTTCATGGTCCCGGATCCCTTGATAACACCCCTCTTTCCTTTGTGCCCGTTTGTCTCACTCGTTCCCAAGCCGCCACCTGTCCCTGCGGATACTGTCATTACCCCCTTCCTCCTGTACAGTAGGAAACCCCCCCCTCCATCAAAGGATCCTTGAGCTGATCAAAGCCCCCACCCCATGAGATCCGATCAACCTCACACATTCCGTGAATCGGCGGAATGTCCAGCTGCGCGATAATCACTATCTGATGTGACCGGGGTGGGGACTTCAACTGTAAATGTGTGTGGGAACGGGCCTGAAGCGGGGATTCCAAGGATGTCTTTCCTTACATCAAAGTAATGACAGGGATGTGTTTAACGTAATAAAACAATAAACTCATATATAAGAGGCCAGGCCTCAGAGATGCGGTTAGAGCACCTCGAGACGATACTTGCTGTCTGAACTGATGTGTTCTCTTCCGGAGTGAATAAACCCTTGTTTCCAGTCTTCCAGTCTCCAGCGCCTGCCTCTTCATTGATTAATGTTTTGTGGGTTAAAGAGGCGACACCGCCGGGCAACACTTAAGGATCTTTGTTTACTGGTTGCTTTCGACCTTTTAACAATTGGCGTCCCAAACGGGGGGCCCATCAGCGACACATGGATCCAGTGGGAGAGGTCCTGACGACAGAGTGAACGACTGCAACGATCGGGAGAGCTCATGCCTAATAGACCCTCGTCTGGCAGCCGATCATCCGAACTTCACTGGTTCCGAATCGACCTCTCTCGAGCGATCCACGGTCCTGACTGGGAACCCTCAGGAGTGCCGTGGCAATATCGGAGATTGGAGGACGATCGGGCGCTGGACGCGGAAGACGAGAAACAGCCCATGTGGTCCGGGTAAGGTCGTGTAAACACAACGAATTACGAAATGGTTGTTTGATTGATTGGAAAATACTAGTATTACTCTTTTTTGATTCATTTGGAGATTCCCTGTCTGCAAACGGAGAAACAATAGGCTCTCCCTTTGCAAGCAGTGAAGGATAGGTAACGCAGACTTTCGTCCCCATTGTAATCCATCGTGCCTATCTTTCTCCCCCACTGATTGATTGTTTGAAGATTGTTCTCTGGAGATTTCCTTCTCCCCCACTGATTAAATGATTGAACCCGAACTAACGTTCGCGGATTATTTTCTGGAGATTCTCTATCTACAAACAGGAAAGAACAGATTTCCTCTTTGCAGATGGTGAAAGGGTAAGTAACGCAAACCTTTGCGGGCCTACTTATTCTCCCCACTGGCTGATTGACTCATTGATTGATTGATTTATTGTAAGGGTCGCTCCCTGTTTTATTGTCAGAATAGATTTTGCTTTTGAGATATTCACTATTTGCAAACAACGTAGAATAGCAATATTCTGTCTAATCTTTGCAGGTAGTGAAGGATAGGTAACACGGACCTTTTGTCCCCGTAGTGATCTGTCATGTCTATCTTCTCCTCACTAATTGGTAGCTGGTTCAACCCGGACCGTTTATTAGAGGTGGACCATCTAGCTCCACTGGAAGGCACCCCTAATAAAGACATGTTCACCAAATATGGATTAGTTACCATAGCCTATAGTAAGCTGTGGCATAAGTACACCAAAGGAAACCAAGAGAAACAGTGGCCACTGATAGGATCCTTCGACCTTGATAAAATAGAGACGTTAGAAATAGCCCTTTGTAACAGTAAAACGACGCCCATCATGCTCGACAGTCTCGGTATGTGGCGCAAAGAAGCAATGCAACGAAAGAAAAGAGACGAATTCAGAGTAGGTAAAGAAACGCGACAGACAAAGACCTCCGCATCTGGTAGGCCCAAGGAAGGGATAGCGGCGACCCAGTTCCAAGGAGTAAACGCAGGAAGGGAACGGTGTAAAGGGGTATACCGACAGGACAATCCCAAGACACAACGACCCGAAAGTAATCCCCCGACACTACACATAGGACGAACAGACTTAGGACAAAACCAATGTGCTTTTTGTAAATATTCCGGACACTGGAAAGCCCAATGCCCGACTCTACTGAACACGGGTAAGAGCAGAGGGCCGACAGAAATGACAGGCCGCCCGAAAGGGAGAAGGCGTGAGACAAAGACGAATCACACTGACACGGGCAGGCCGGATAGAACCACCCCGTTTGATTACGCCCGATGGCACAGATTCCGCCAGACAGATTTCAGCGACATGTCAGAGTTTTCATAGGACAAACAACGCCAAGACGGGAAACCCAGTCAAGCTCTAGGTTACCCGGTGACGAACCCCGTACTACCGCTACTGTTCCCGAACACAAAAGCCACCCTTTCGGATAACGTACAGAAAATAACACACAGAGTAGTTTCGGACAGATTAGTACACATTCCATTAATGAACTCAAACTTTGAGCGCAATGGGACTGATTACTCTCTGCTGCCCCCACTCTGTGGACAAAAGCAATTACAGGCTTGCATAGACAACCCCCCCGTTCAGAAAAACTGTTCTTGTGGACACCCCACCCCTTACCCAGGCATACATACCTGCCCCCACTGCAGTAAGGTTCTCGTAGAAAAAAAAAAGATTCAAGGAAATCAAGTCTCTGTCATATAAATTAAAGGATTTAATTTCAGTTAAATAACACCATACTAATAGGAGCAATACAATGCATATTTCCGGAAGTTCCCAAAATGCAACAGGTCGCCGGCCACGCCCATCCGGAAGGTGAAACACTCAGCACGTGTGGGGCGGAGTCCTGTCGGCAACCAGCGATCACAGAGGTCGCCGGTGGGATGTCCAGGAGGCACCATGGGCCCGGCTTGTCGCATCCTCTTCTCCCTGGTGGTCTAGTGGTTAGGATTCGGCTTTCGCCGCCGCGGCCCAGGCCACGAGTGGGGAGGGGGCGGATGCAGATGGCCCCCTCCCTCGTTTCTTCTGGTCCGGCCATCACGAATACCTCCGCTGAAATTGGTACAGGGTGGGCTGGGAGAGGGAGGCGGCGCGAACGAGCCCCCCTCGCCTCCCCAGGTGGAGGTTTCCCAGCCCTGGCCCGGCGCAGAAGTCCTCCAGCCGGGCGACAACCCTACCTGTGCAGCACAGAACATACAACGGCTGGCCACCCTATTTGCGCAGCACATAACATACAACGGCTGGCCACCCTATTTGCGCAGCACAAGACATACGATGGCCCTCAAATGTACTGGTGGAGGCACCACAGCTGCACCCTGGTGCCCCGAGCCGAATGTCCTGCTCCCACGGCACAGTTCCGTCTTCTTTTTCGCCCCAAAAAGTCTATGCAACTAGGACGCTTGCCCACATGGTCACGAGTCCCCACCTCCGACAGCATCTCCTCGACCTTGAAGATTCTACAAGAGTCCCAGGAGCCCTCGGCCCCTACAGGCTTCCGGTGGGGAACGACTGCTTTGATCACTCACTACGTAGCCACAAGATGGTGGTGCTCTCTTGTCGGTGCCAGCTTCAGTCTGAACCATCCTGAAAGACTGTGGGCTAACGAATTCGAGCAAGCTCCAGCTGAACCTCAACGTGACCCGGTAGGGGAAATTTTGCTTCCCTCCCCCTTTTTTGACTGATGGTCCACATTGCCTGCCCCTTCTGTTAGCACAAGTCTTTTTGAACTGCCGCAAGGGACTCTGGTCCAACCGCCGGTTGTTGGAGACATTTTGTCCCTGATGCTGTTTCCGGACTAACCCGGCCTCGCTCAAAATGGCGCCGGTGTCAACAGGAACTCACGAACGCCTCGTGGTGTTTTTCGCTAATAAGACTTGATGTTCTGAGATATGTATATGGTCCTTTGTACACTTGATGAAAAAGAGGGAGGGTTCACTTGACGAACATATAAAAAGATCCCGTTAAAATGTTGTTTTCAATGTACGATTTATTGTGATATTGTTGTAACTGATACATAACGTCGCTTATGACATACGCCCACAGTATGCATATAGGAAATTTGATTACAACCAGTCTGACTATGCTTCCAGTAATGAAATGAATGCCCCCTGATCCCTCAACTATTGGTAGACGTTTTTAGTTTCCTGCAAATAACTAATAAAAGCTTTTTAAATGTTTTTAATACTGCAAAATAGCTCCCCCCCCGCCCCTACTGTACACGCTTCAGCCAAACGCCGTGTCCGGCCGAATACGATTACACTCTCATATATACATGCTGAATAATTGTACAAATAAAGGTTTTTCAAACTATGAACAGGTATCGTATACCTTTGTAAATGTGGGATCAGCGGGAGGATTTTCTGGGCAACCTGTTTTGTTCTCTTTTTAAGGTTACTAGAAAATGGTTGCTTAGCCCCGGATTGGTGATCGAATCTAAAGCACGACACGCTGCCACCAAGTGTGCGACTGACTCAGGAACAGACGCATGGGGAAGGACCTCGACTTCTGGGAACGGGTAAAGTAGAACGGTACGAACGATAAAATGTTATGAGGGTGCGGCACTCGAAGGTACTAGGGAACAGGGTTGGCCGAAGAGCCGGTATGCCTTAGGACATCACAGCATTGGGAATGATTTAAGGATCCCGATAGCTAGATACATCTACAAGCCAGGTACCTCGCACTAAGCGCCTCTGATCTCTAACAATTCCTTACACACGACCTATAATGCCACACTCGGACCGTCTTCCCCATGATCAACTTATCGCTCGCCATCCTTGCCACACTGCCCGCCCCCGCCCTGGCTTCCGAAACCAAGGCCCCAGGGATTACATCCCGAGGAGATAAGACGAGTATGTGGTAAGTAAAGGACTTTCGTGCCCGTACACTTGATATGCGTGAATGCTGTCCCCCTCTCCCTTCCCCTCTTTTCCTCCCCCTACAGGTTACATTGGAATAACGACTGGGGTATAATGAAGGTCCGAAGCCACGTCATGTCTGATACACGAAGCGGACTAACGCAGCAAGATGGCACCCAAGGACGCCCACGAACTACCCTTGTAACGAAAGAGCCAATAGTTGTATGATCTGATGGGGCGCGATCGCCCCTAACCCGTGTTGCGTGAATGAGCACATGTCACGTATGTCTGAACCTATGAGAAAAGGCTTTCTATGCGATTGAAACATTGACTTACCTAGGCAAAGGACCGAGAGTGCAAGAAGTGCGACACGATGGTGCCTTTTACTTAATACATGTCCCTTTGTACCTGACCTAATGCTTGTCTGTCCCAAACTGCATACTTTCTAAAATTCTAACGCAGACCCGTAAATGTCTCATGTTGTGTGATGCGCTGAATAGCCTATCCTAGTACACGACCACTCTCCATGTCTCACGTGTACTGTTTAGCCTATTGTTGCATATCTCTCTCTCTCTCTCACTCTCACTCTCTCTCTCTCTCTCTCTCTCCCTCTCCTCCATGCTCTCACTCTTCATAACGACTGGCACCTAATTGGCGACCCGCCATCCATGGTGCACCACCCAATTGGCTCCAAATACCGCAAGTATTTGCACAAAATTTGTCTTAATAAAATCACATCGATGCCATGTTACTACCTCTCCTTTCTGCTAAACATTGATAAAGACTAGATTGGCCAGAAGAGAAAGGACAGGTAAGACGACTGAAGTTCCCTAATCTGACCCGTAATCAGGGAACCACATGTCAGTGGCTTTTATGATAAACATGCTTCAGGTAACGCGACCCTCCCCGTCCCGAATTGTCTCAATGCCTAAACAGTAAAAGTGATCGAAACCTCCCCGTCTTCTCAGAAACCCCCCCCCAGTTTTGTATCAGCTGCCCCGAACGAGAGTTTGAAAAATGTGGCTCACCCCAAGGATGAGTGTCGAAGGTCCCCTGGAGTTATTTGCTACTCAGAAAAAGGAGGTCTTGGATTTGATTGAAAATGTTGGAGGGATACATCTACGCCTTTCCTTTTCTCCCTGTCTGTTTCGTTTCTTCAAGTTGAGTATTGCAAACTTTTGAGAGGGGTCTCTGATAGAGGGGGTTTCACCAGGGAATAAAAGTAATAAGGATGTATCCTTTAATGGTCAGCCTCAGAGAGTGTCAGCGACTTTGCCTGAAATAGCCGGGTTATCACCTCACAGTTGGGACCTAAGGGACAATGGCCAATTCAGCTGTAAATATTGACTACCTATTGACTGATCCGTCACTGATGATAGATTTTCTTTTTCAGATGCAGAAAACACTGCACAGTCTATTTGAATCCTACCTTGCTACAAATAAGTCTCTAAGAGCAGAAGCAGTTATACTTAAAGAGATTCTCTGTGAATTAAAATCTATTGCTCTTGTATGCTTACACTTGTAAGGCCAGTAGCGTAGCAAACTCTGGGAGGGTAGCTCTAGATAGTATGTGTCTAGAATACCAATGCTGGTGGGAAGAAGGAATCATGGGTGGCCAGTAACTGGCGTCTAGGCTGGCTTTATGGGAGGAAAGGCAGAGACATGAATAAAAAGTCAAGAAATTTCCCCAGAAGCCTAGGTCAGTGGTAGACCAAGTAGTACAGTCCCAATGGGAAAAAAGGAGAACACGTTTAGGGGAGAAGAGTGTGATAAAATGAGCCAAAGGTTAAGCAAAAAAGGCTCCTCCCAATTGCAATCAGGTTCCAGGGCCCTTAGCAGAGGTTTTAATAATCAATGCGAAAATAAGCACGTTAAGGGCCCCAATGGAACAGCAGAATTGGTCCATATATCCTTCAGAAACACGCCTCCACACACACAAACAAGATTTAAGTCAACAATATGCCAAGACTTTTCCAGTCAGCTAGAACGAGAATTGGCCTAAGAGCAGACATTGATCTTTTTCAGGTATCCCAGAGCAAAGTATTTTGTAATGGATGTGACCCGTAAGGTAAGTAAATGGTAGCCGCTGGACAGGTCAAGCTTAGTAAGAGTATTCTCATCCTATAAGACATTGGAGGAGGTTACGACAAGGTATATAGAGCAAGTAGCTTTCAGAGAATCCAAAGCAGAAAGAGAAATTATGAAAGTTTTTTTTTTAGTTCTTCAGTTTTGAGGCCTTGGTGTTAAAGTCTAGAGATGAGCTTAATAATTCTGCCCAAGCATTGTGATTGTAACTGAGGTAGAGACCTCCCGATTAGAGTTGCCTTTATTGGCTAATCATGCGACCTCAATTTGGAGTAATTAAATATGGTAATTTGAGCAGAAATAATGCCACCCCACTCCTGTTTGCTGGGTTATAATTGGGGTACCCTTGAGTTAACTATACTATCCCACTGAAGAAAAGGAATGATAGACCCAGTCCCATTTCGCTATAGATTTGCCTGTCTAAGTGTTGATAGGGAGAGTGTATGCTCTGGGGGTGGGGTGGGGGGGGGCAGGTGGATTAGGTAGCCAGCTTGGGAGTTGTCTTCTAGAATGTCCATGGGTCGATGAACTTAAGGAGAACAGTAGATCTTACTCAATTTTGGGAGGAGAATGAGATAATCTGTTTTTTAGGAGACAAGGGTTGGTGGGTGATCAAATTAACTTGAGTGGGTTTATGCAATTTGTAAAAGGGGGAACAAAAATAGGGCCTGGGCATGTAAAGGGTGGACTGATGACACTGGTATCATCCAAGTACAGCAAATGAGCAAGAGTCATACAAACGAGCGAGTAGTGAATAGCTTCTAGCTTCTATCTTCTAGGTGTATGATAGGTGCCACAGGCTAAATAGTTTGATAATTGCTAAAGTTGATGTTAATCAGTGTGAGACCAGTTAGGAGTTGTGCGAAGCTTTCCAGAGGGATCTAAGGGCTATAACAGAATTCCCGGCGCCTCCCGATTTTCCTACTAGAGGATTCTAATCATCGGCTAGCCCCCATCCAGATAAAGATCTATGGTAGTGATATGCTAAAAAGCTATGGAATCCCCAATGCAAATTTCCCACAGCATACTCAATCTAATTAAGATTTGCACTTTATAAAATTTCTCTTCACACTAGGATTTGTTTGTCTAAATGGTCGTTTCAGGTAAGACACTCCAGCTGTTCAAACATTCCAGCACCGGAATCAGAGCTGTCCAATAGATCACATGTTGATATAAGCATGGTTCTTTGACATCTGTACATGCTTTAAGGTCCTACGAATTAGTGGTAGCAACCATTGGGGTTTAAAAACATCCTTACTTGCAGTCCCTCACCAAAGGGATCGGGTGATCTTGTGAATCGAAGTATTCTGTGGGCAAAGTAATGCCAGCAGGCAATACCTTCCAATTTACTTGCGATTTAGCAGGAATCACACTCACAGACTTGAGTCCAAGTTGCGCTTGACCTAAAAGGGGCCCTATCAAAATGAATTCCTTTAGAAAATGAGCTAAGGTAGGGCTGTATCTTGGGGCCCACATTGTTTTCTGTGCTCCTTGCGGTCCTCCCTGGAGTACTTGCTTCTATCAATTCCTTCTATCCGAAAATAGGGGTTAGGCACATATAATGCCTCCTCTATGGAGATTATCTGGCTATCTTAGATGTGACTCAAATGGGTCTACAGAAGAAATTGGATAGATTTAATACTTATTGTGAGGAACATTAACTAAATAATCTGGAAAAAACAAAAAAAAATTGCCATTGGGAACTACGCAAAACTTTTTAAATGGCAGTTAGGTAAAAGGAAGGTGGAGGTAGTAGCCTTTTACAGTTTTCTAGAAATTACGGGGCATATTATCAAGCCTGTGCGCTAAAATTATCGCCGCTTTATCGGCCGAAAACGGCCGATAAAGCAGCGATAATGGGCTTGATAATATGCTCTGTGGAATTCCAATCGAAGCCCATGTTAGATGTCTTCACATCTAACATGTGCTTCGATTGGAATTCCATAGAGCATATTATCAAGCCCATTATCGATAAAGCAGCGATAATTTTAGCGCACAGGCTTGATAATATGCCCCTATGTTCTCTAAAAGTTGAACAGGGCCCTACATAAAAACTAGTGAAGACATGGGCTGTTTCAACTATAGGAGGACTAGTACATTTTAAGAACATCTTTAGAGGTCCATCTTGGAGCCCACTTTTAACTGCCAATAATGCAATTGTTCCCATACAATGCCTGTATGGGGCTGAGTTATTGTCCTTGAGTACAGAGGCATGCTGGAAGAAGTGTGAGAGTAAATGCTTGAAGAAATTGCTAGGTCTCCCAAAAAGTGTGATGGGAGCGGTGATATGATTGGAGGGGGATTTGCAGGCTTGGAATTTCCTGGCCTGCAAATCAACCCCGCGATTTTGGGAAACAATCTGGGCCTCAGATATTCAGAAGGTACCAGACCTTTGAGCTAACAAAATATAAGGAGTGAGCTTAAATGGCCAGCGGAGGTCAGAAATAGATTAATGAAAAGCACTGCGGACCTAAAAATTTAGAAATTTAAGTTGACTAAGGCATCTCTCTCGCCAAAGCTGAACTAAAACAGGCCTGCAGAAGAGTGTCACAATTGTTTGATGTATGGTACGTAAGGAGGTAGCCCTCAGCAAACTATATTTTGGAATTCTGGGAAAATCTGAGGGCGTTCCTGTATATATCAACACTTCCGGATGCCCTGCTTCACCTCCTATTATCTGAGGGCGGGCCTGTATGTATAAACACTTCTGGATGCCCTGCGCCACCTACTATTATTAAAATTTCAGCTTGCTTTGAATATTTGATATCTAAGGCCCAAGACATTTGATGCACTTTTGGATGCTGAGAATAACTGTACGTGTGGATTACGGCTCAAAAATTGTAATGTTCCTCTTTTAATAGATTGTCTTCATTTTAATACGACTTGTTGTTTGATTTTAAAACTGCTTTTCGGAAATATAATCTAAACCTTAGAATTTTTTGATGTTGCATGTGCCCTAGCAAAATATTTAAAAATAAGCTTATGTTAGCATTGCATGCATTGTAATTCTAAATCATGTTAGATGGGCTGTTGTCATATCCTAGGGTTAGAGTGCACGAAGGATAAAGTGATGCATGCTGACCCATTCTTGTTTGTATTAGCAGACTCTGTGGGGTCTTGCCAGTAGGCTAGGCTTGGAATCTGGATTGGTTGGGGGGCTTGAAGGTTTGAAGGGTTGGAGTCTTTAAATGTACAATTTTAAAGTGTACTATTATAACTATTGTTTTAAAGACAAGTGTCTAAACTGTAATAAACCTGAACTTGACTGTGGGTGATGTCTCTTGTGCACCTAAAAGCAAACAAGCAAGAAAAACATTTATTGAAACGTGACATTTTTGCAGTTTGATTTATTCATAGTACAGACAATATAATTTAGTGTGGTTACTCATTATCCTCAATATTTAACAACAATAGTGTATACATTCACAAATGTAAAAAAACGTTCATAAAAAAATTAAAAAAAATAAAAGGAAATTATTGCTGTGTACTAGAGTACTAATAGAAACCCATTGGGAGGCAAAGAGGTGCAGGGGGAAAAAGGCGAAAAATATTTCCTTTAATATTAAACATTGTTCATATATACATGAACTATAATGTTCCTCAAGCATATTAAAATTGTATTAGGGAAAAGTAATGAAAATGAACCAAAACAAAAGGGCATAACCCTCTCCTATCTATCTCTCTATAAAATGGCTTTGAAAACAGGAAAAAAAGGATTTACACAGTGGCAGGCTGCACTGGTCAACCAACAACAGCAAGCAAGGAGGCATTGCCACAATAAAGAACACATGCAATCCTATGGCAAAAGCACCCTGGCTGGCTACACAAAGTGGTTACAAGCCACATAATCAAACATCAACAGCAACCAGCGATGCATGACCCCAACAAAGAACACTTGCAGGCATATGGCAAAAGCACACTGTCAGGTTATACAATATGGTTGCCGGCCACCTGGTCAACTAAAAACTACAAGCAAAAAGGCAAGGCCATACAAGAGAACATATTCAGGCCTATGCCAAAAGCACACTGGCTAGCTCCACAAAATGGTTGCTGGCCACATGGTCAAATAACGACAAGGAGTCATGGCCCAAACAAAAAGCACCTACGGACCTATGCAAAAGCACGTTGGCTGGCTACACAAATTGGTAGCCGGTTACATGGTCAAACAACAACAGCTAGCAAGGAGTCATGACCCCAACAAAGCACACATGAAGGCCTATGACAAAACCCCACTGGCTGGCTAGACAAATGGTCACCAGCCACATGGTAAACCTACAAGCAAGGAGGCATGGACATCCAAGAACACATGCAGGCCTATGGACACTGACTATACAAAATGTCCCACAGCCACATGGCCTATGCAAACACAGACACACACACACACATACACAGACTGGCCAAACAAAGGAGGCATGGTAACACTGAAGATAACACTACCATTCATTCAGCAATGCCAAAAATGAAAAGTAAGTAAGCTATAACATTTTAACAACAACACACACACTCCCAAGGCATCAGATATTACTCCACCAATTTTGTGGACAAAAAAGTGAAAACAAAAATCCCCTAATGTGTAATTAAATCCAATGACATGTCTGCCCTAAATGATGTTTTAAAACAACATATACCACAGAAACAGTTGTTTCATGTACCCCTGACTAGTATTTGGCCTACTGTCTGGATAGCCCATGGGCAGACTAGGCCACATAGAAAAATAAATTAATATTGCAAATTTAATACACATGGAGAAAATGTACTGAACTGTGCAACCTTTTTCCCTTACAAAAGACAAAAAAAATATTAAAAACATAACTAGGCAAATACAGAAACTGTAGGCCCCCCACCAAAACAAAATTACAAAATGGAATAAAAGTATGAATAAATACTGGAGCAAGCCCTCCATCAAACAAACAACTCCCTTATACAATGGTTTTTTAACTTACTTGTGATACCTCATAAACAAAGTCCTTAAATGCAATGGTATATATGCAGCAAAAAAAAAAAGAGAGCGATCCTTCTACCTCGAAATCCAAATGAAAAGTGACCAGGAGATGGACAAAGCTTTGAGAGGAGCCTGCTGGACAGGAAGAGGAAGTTGGAGTATCTGGGGCACTTTCTTCTTGTTAGAAAAAAAAGCAAAGTAAAAAAACTGTTTCTCACACTAACAAACACACTGAACAGTTTCTTGGAATAGAATTTAACTCAAAAAGGTATTTTCGAGTAGATGTAGCTGCTTTTTGAGTAGAGAATCTGCTTGAGCAGTTGCTGCTGCTCACGCACCTCTCAGAATTGGCACCTGAAGGCGCTGTGGTGAGTGGAAGCCGTGATTGCGAGTAGCAAACCCCGCTCGCGCTCGCTACTGGCTGGCAAATCTTTTTGCACACCCCAGTATCTGTCTCAGTATCTGCTGTCTCAGTCTCTGATCCTGCCTCAGAGCTGTCCTCCATAACACAAGTTAGGGCCCGGGGAGTAGTCATCCACCAAGACGCCATTGCCCAAAAAATGCTTGTGCTCATTAGCGTGATGAAAATGGTGGCAGGAGGCACCGCTGCAACTGGAAAGCTGTTCTAGCAGTCAGCAAATCTTGCTCACACTCGCTAGCAGCCGGCAAATCTCTTTACATTCTTCAGTATCTGCTGCCTCAGTCTCTGATCCTGTTTCAGAGCACACGTTAGGGCCTGGACAGCAGTCATCCACCGAGACGCCATCTTTGCTGACTGGCTAAAACCTTCCTTCAAAAACACTGTCCTGCGTAGAAGGCAGAAGCATTGTTCTAAATCAGTCTGTGGTTGTGTGCATCTGTGAGATGTGTGCAAAAGTAAATAAACAAAAAAGAAATTATCTTTTCAGATGAAGCTGCAGGTTCTCCAAAGACAGTGAAACAGTAAAAAAAGACACAGGATTACCTCACCTTGCCAAATACCCAACATCACAGCATACTTTTGCATTGTCTTTGTCAAAACGTTATTGTTGGGGGAGCTTCTGGCCATTTCCAGTATACAAGTAATTCCCTGAAACCAAAAATCTACCTTTGTTCTCAAGAAGCGCAATCACATAGTAGCCCCTGCCCCTTTGTGCTTAGGCGTGCTCCTTGTAAAAACAGGGTAGACTAAATGAAGTGGCAAGAAAAGGCAAATTATGCAGCACAAAGCAGAGTTTAAAAAAAAAAATTGAAAACATAATACTGACTGGGCAAAGATTTCACCTCAATAGCACCAGTATAGCAACCGCATTTATAAATAAGCAACTGAATGAGGACCAGTCATCCTTTGAGCAGAGCCGTGCACTATGTGTGAACACAGGCTGCCACGTTTGAAATCTCTTTTTCCATGCAGATTATGCATGGATAAAAGATTATGTGGCATTTTGTTTTATAAATGTGTGTTTTCCCCTCCAGGGTTAATGACTCCTCCAGGGGGAAAACAAACATTTATAAAACAAAAATGCCACATAAACTATAATTATTGCATAACCTGCAGATTTTTCTCTTAAAACAAAATATCTCCTAGGAACCCCTGCTTCTTATTTATATTATTTAGGAAGAGAAATTTGGAGCCCACCTATATGGCATGAGGGCCGACCCCCTGACGATTTAAATGTATTGAAAAAACTGTTTTTCTAAACCCAGGGGTGCACAATTGTATCTCCAGGGGTACAACAACTTTTTATTTTTTGCTATGCCTCCCGGGAGTCGCCCTGTCACCCTGCGAGCCACTCCCCCAAATGACAATTACTGGTGGCCTTGTGAATTCCTAGGTGTGGATTGGAGTGCATCCGTGATCTACTGCCAGGATAACATAGCGGGAAGGCATTGATACAACAGTGCCTCCCTGACACCTGGGGACCTGCATTTATGACGTCAGTGTGCCTCAAGACACCCTGATGTCACCTATGGGCATGGGGAGGGGGGGGGGGCAAGAGCTGACAGGGAAGTGATGCCACATCGCCCTGCCTTTTGATCTGAAGAAGGGAATCCTCCAGTGTGATCCCTGGAGGATTCCTTGAAGTCCTTTCCAGTGTCAGCCAATGGACAACAGCTGCACCAAGGAGGGAGCGCGTCCTTTGGCCTTTGGACAATGGCCATATCAAAAGGGTTAATATGATGCTTGAATTCAATGGTATAATTTTTAGAGCACCCAATGTTTATTCTTTGGTAGTTATATCGTTGTGCACCAAAATTCTCAGTCTCATTCACAGAATCAGGAATCATGGAAGAAAGGGCTGGAATAATTTTCTCCGTACAAAATGCACTTGTGAATAATGAATCACTGTCAATATGGCAAAGCTTTCACATTTGCAAATGTTTTCTGGACATTCCTGGGTTTCTTCCTGCAAAAGTTGACAAACACCCACAGACTCGTTAGTTGTTTTTCACCAATTTACAAGAATATGCTCACCATTCCAAATGTATTCCTGTCCTTTTGTGAAGGACAGTGTAAGTATGTTTCCAGGTTGGCACTGCAGATAGAACGCCTCCACAGCAGGGTATAAGGTTTCTCCAAGGTAAAAATATTTTAATTGTGGATAAACAAAGAGCTGCAAGTGCTGACCTTGTGGACATTTCTGAATTTGGAAATGGTACACCAGTGAGGACTCCTGAAAAACTATGGGGATATTAGCAAGAACTTGCGATAACTAATGCAAAATGCGCTTAACGCGTTTGCTTTTATCGCCGCCTATCACTGGATATTTTTGCGGAGATGACATGCTATTAGCAACGTTTATCTCCACTGTCATAAAATATCCAGCGATGGCGGCGAAATGCCTGAATATCACTGGAAATCCAGCGATATTTATGCATTAGGGCCATGGTGGACTTAGCCTGAAAATCCACCTCCATTGAAGGAACAGGTAAGTCATGTTTTCAACAGGTGTTAAATACTAGCGATAATCGCGCTTAGCGTGACTTTTTTTATTGCTTCGCCTGCATTGCTAATAGGGGGAAGTTGTGGTAGCGACTGTTTTCAGTCGCTTCTAGTTGGGAACGCCTACTTGCATGTCATTAGCGATAATCATCGCTTGCATGCAAAGCGATAGGAAAACCGCCCTCTATCGCCAGAAAGCTGTCGCTAGCGCCTGTTAGTGACAGCTTGCTGATATAGCAATAAAAACAATCTCTGCTTTAGCGGCAAAAAGTGCAGAAAAAGCCCTTGCTAATATGCCCCTATGACTCTTATAGTTGTCCAGGAGTACTCATGGAATTCTTTACTCTTTCCAAAACAATCAGCAGTGTATTCTGAGAACAGGAGTAATATTAATGCAGCAATTATCCAAGTTTTTAATCCAGTCTTTGTGAAAACGGCCCCCTGGGCCCAAAACCGGCCCCACCCTTGCGGCGCACCGGGGAATTACCCGGTGCCCGCAATGGCCAGTCCGGGCCTTGGCTGAAGTAACGAGAAGAAATATCTTTATTTCACTTGTTTATTTTCACTTTACCTGTGTTCTGTCTTCGGGAGCACGCATACAAGAGAAAATAGCTTCAAAGAATAGCTTTTGTGAAGAAGGGATTCCTTCCTGCACAAAAAACATCCTGGCCACAATGCAACCACCCTTACGAAATAAAGTAAGTGTTCCTGAATTGGCACTAGGCAGCCATAAGTGCACCAGTGTTAGGAAGGAGCAGAAACGTATCATATCTTTGAAGATATGACACAGTTCTGTTCTTTCCCTTTCACACAACGCAGTGAAGTAAATTCACTTGCTGTGCTGACACGTACTCCTTGTGTTATTACAAAATCAGATCTGACTAGAAATATGCATCAACCAATGTTAGAAATGGGGATCTCTAGTTGGCAGCAGCTGGCGCCGAGGTCCAAATAGGGATCCTTCTTCCTAAATCAGAGTAAATAATCTGGAGGAAGAATTAGCTACAGCTATCAGTGATGGAGCGGTAATTTCTTCTGGTAATTTCTCAATGCAAAACCCTCATGCTACCTCTAATTTACCGCTCAAAAGAAGTTGGGCCCTTCACACCATGTAATACCTTCAGGAGACTTTAAATAAAGATGAACAGTCAAAAATGCAATTATTATTTTATGCCAATAAAGAGAGTTGTTGAGTATTTAAAGGGTTTTATTTTCTAGTTAAAAGTTAAGTTTTTCTGACCCTTTATTCATCAGTAACATCAATCAGGTTACAGAATTTGGAAAACAGAAAAAATAGCATTAATACAGAACATTTTACAGTCTGCATATAATCATTACATATAGGATAGAAAATGTGGCGCAAAATGTCATTCAAGATTCTTAAAGAGTTTCTAAGAAAAAATAGTCTTGCAAGGCTAATCAAAAAAATCAAATAGTTTCCAAAAATCTCCCATAAAGAGAAATAAATGCATAAGACAAATAAATCATTTCAGACCTAATTAATTAGTCAAAGCATAACTGAAGTTTAGCATCTAATTCTATTTAATCAGCTGCACTCTCTGTCTGTCTGTCTGTGTCTAAAGAGCAAGCAGGGAGTGAGATAGCCCCTCCTTCACCAGACCTCAAAGGAATGCGGCCTCAAGTGCCAAGATATGACGTGGAAGCAAGAAACCTCCCCCTGATTCTCCTCGGACGCCCCTGCAGCACCTGTGACGATCTCGTACCTAACCCATAGGCTGTCTGGCCTAATCTGTTCCTTCTCTTCAAGAGCTCACACACCCCCTAATGAGCCTAGAAGCCAGCTGAGCTGAAAAGGCCAGCCCCTGTCAGTTTTTATACACAAAATTTTGGCAGACTACACAAAATGTTGCATTTCAGGAAAACCTGTACGTTGATTGGTCAATCATGATGGCATGAGTTTGCACTTTCCTGCCGCATAAAATAAAACAGTTTTAACAAAAGAAGCATACATGAATAATACATTTATAAACATTTGCAACATTTACTAGGGAAAATGTTTCATTTTAATTCTTCCTTTCTTTTCTCAGCGCAGTAGGACGGATACTTTAGTTAGCTGGTACATTGGCACAATCAGAAGAATGTACAGTTCAAGCTGTCCTTCACTTCTTGGCATGAGGAAAGCTGCCACAGTCTGCGCATGCTCCCTTCTCATTCAAAGCAAGCCATAGCTTTTGATGGTTTCACAGGCAGCCATGTTTTGTGTAGGCCCCAAAAAATAAACAAACACAAGATAACATTAATTTCATGTAAATCAGCACATTATGTTTCCAAACTCCATACTAATACTCATTATAAATGTTTTCCTAGCCAAGCTACTAGTGTAAAGCAGCTTTTCTATTATTTATGACAACATGTAAAATAAATGTGCAATGTGCAACAAAGTAAAAGAGGTGTTATTAACTGAAAATATTTATCAAAATATGCAACAAGTCAAAGTCTTTTAAGACAGAAATAGTGATTTAGATTGCATGGGATGAGCTGGGAAGAGAGAAACATATTCTATTAATCTTCAAAGCTAAAAAGGCCACTTTTCTCTACATTGCAAAAACACATGTTAATTCAGCAGAAGCATTTCAGACTAAATAGGCCTCACTTTCATGTTTTTTTATGTGCCATGTTTTTAACTTGCACCAAAATGTGTGTGGCAATTAAAATGCAGGGTGTCTGAAGCACAAAAAATAAAACAATGCCTGACTGCAGATGAAATCTGCTCCATTAATCCACCCTTCTGATGATTCAAATCATAATAAATTGATTTATAATTCATCACACATATTTCATTTTCACAAGTGACATTTTTTTAAATTGCAAAAGCTGAGCATATAACAATTTTACATCTATTTCTAAGGCAAACACAAGTCTATCTGTAATCAGATCATATATAGCTAAGCTCAAATGTTTTAGTGCAGAGTTCTGTAAGTAGCTTCTTGAAACAGTTAGTCTTCTTTAAAATAAGTAACTAAAATAATAAAAAAGGAATTCAACAGGACAGTTTCAGCATTTCTTTTCTCTTTGTCATCAGCTTGCCATCAGAATGGCTCATTGGCATTCTGTACCTTTTTCAATGCAAATTAGACTACTTAGGTGCTGAGAAACGCGGACAGAGCACCATCAATCCTTGGCACTTTTTCAATCAATGCCTTTCACTCTTATTTTCACTTTGATCAGATTCAGATGATTCACCACTTCATCTCTCAGACCAAAGCCGTTGCACCATCCATTATGCAGATCTTGTGTAGCAGCTGCAATCTGGTGAGAAACCGCACACTGTACATCAACCAGACCTACACAGCCATGGCTAGTGTTCTCCTCAGTGTTTTCCACAAGTGCATTTGCATATGCATTTTCAAGCCACTTTGGTGTTGGTGAGACACCGTCTTTTGCAAAAGGTAACTCAGTGCTGCCATTGTGTTGCTTTATTATGCTTGACACTTCAGGCAGATAGCTGCAATCCATTCCTTGTCCAATCTGTTGTTCTGCACTCATTATCTTTGAGACCACATTATAATCTGATTTCAGAGAAACTGGCAATCTGTACCTGGGCATCAGTCTTTGCAATAACACTGTTGCCACTATGCAGTTGTCACTTTTCTCAAAAACAGTTCTGATACAACCCTGTTGTGCTGCTTCAAAAACATTTTCTTGAGCCTCTTTTAATTCACCTGTGAAGATTCCATAGAATGTGCATGCTAACAGAACACAAATGTGTGCAACTGAATTAACATTTCTCTCTCCCATGACAACAGTGACTCTCATTTGAGCAGATATACTGCATGTTATGGTAAGGGCAATCAATTTCGAATTTTGGACTGGGGAAATTACTAAAAGCCATGAAGCTTTGACAACATAATGTATAAGGAGCACAGCATGTGCTGCTTTTAATGTGTCACCTTTCAAACAGGGGCCATCTACAAAATGGACATTGTTGGGCTGACTCAGACATTCATCATTAAAGTCTGAATTTGGCTTTATGTATATTTTCATGATATTTAGACACTCATATTCAGTTTCATCACAAACCAAATCATTTGCTGACATTTCTGTGAAGTTAGGGTCAAAGGTCATTGGGCAATACATCACAGACCTTTGAACACAGTCATCTTTTTGAATAGGCAATGAGAGAGTGCAGCCCTCCCTCTCACTGCAAATTGGTATATTTTCTTTTAAATAAACTTTCATTCCTAGTGCTGGGGTGCAACATTCTTTCTTTTTCAACTCTAGGAATGTTTTTGTGCAATTGTTGTCCAATGGAAGCGGATCAGACACACCTTTGTGTGTCAGCCTCAGTAAAGGCTTAGCCACTAGGGAAAGGTTTATTAACCACTCTCTACAGCAGCTAACCACTCCCAAAAATGTCCTGACTTCTTTCTGAATTTGAGGTGGATTTTTCTTGGAAAACATTTCCACCCTTTCTGGTGACACCTTTCTACCTCCCTTTCCAATTTTGTGTCCCAGATATTCATTTGCTTTTTGACAGTACTCCTGACTATTCTCATGCAATGGCACTGTTACACGGACTTTGCAAAAATCAATAAAAGTAAGCCATTGTTCAGCACATGGAATGTGAAAAATTATATTGGCTGGATTCGGTACCACAGGACAACATGAGAAAAAAAATGCTTTTAATCTCCTGCACTATTCTGTTCTTTTCATTTATTTTCGGTGAGCCTGTGATCAGAAAGTTACACATACTTCCAATCAAGTCCATCAAAAATCCTTTTATTGGTAAAATTCCTGCAACTGATGGTGTCCCTGAATACATGTCATTTGGTTCTAATTTCAGTAAGACATGTTCTGCACATGTTATTAATCTGACATCCTTCTCTGTGAACTCTCTTATTTCTGTGTTTATTTTTCCCAAAGCAGAAGGTAATTTTTCAACTGTCTTTTCTGAAAATAATGCTACAGCTGTTTCTTGTTGGGCCATTTTAAAATGTACATCCTCATCAGGAATCTGAAAAATAACATTATCTGATGCACAGTAATCTCTGCTGCTTAATTTGCAAAACAATTGTTTTTTCTGCTAGGCCAGAGTCACAGACAACAGTTTTGCAGTTTTCCTCAAATGGGCCTAATTTTGGTGCAAATTTTTCTAAAACTGGGTTTATAATTTCTTTGTTTAAAACTCCTGCAACTAAATCTGGACTTTCCACTGCCTTCACAATGCACTTGGTAAATTCTGAATTGTGAGGGTTAAAACTCTCATTTTCAAACACAGCAACCTGTTGGACTGGGCTCTGATTTTGTCTCTGGAAATAATTCACTCTTGCTCTGGACACCTTATTTAAATTAATGTTAGCATTTTCCATATTTTGTGGGACCTTTGCTTGGAAACTTCCTGCCATAGGTACCTGTTTCTGAACTGACATTTGCATTTGCTTAGCTTTCATATTTTGCATCTGCATTTCTCCATGTTTTTGTGCATCATTTTTAAATTTATATTTCTTCTTCCAATGCTCAAATCTGCTATAAAGATGGCAAAAGGACATAGTTTCCAGCAGTACAACATCCATACCTGAATTTGCACAAACCAAACCACTTTACTTCCATCATGTGTTCTGTAAATCTGTACCCAATCAACATCCTTTACTGGCACTCCACCCTTCAGGAAAATAATCACTGCTATATTTTCCTCCATAACAACAGAAAATGATGGTGCATTCATGCAAACCCTTTTCATTGTCTCCTTACTTGGCCTTTGAATAACTTTAGGTTCAAACCACATTTTATTCTGCATGGCAATGTAAAAGAACATTTCCAAATTAATGCACAACTCTTTTAAAATGTCAACAAATCCATCAACTTGTGGGTACCACAGCATAATTCTGTCTCTCAATTGTGGGAATGTGTTCAGAAATGCTGCAACTTCACTTTTATTCTGTGGCATAGGAACATGCACTTCTCCTACCTTTTCTCTCAATGAGTAAGAAAAAGCTTCTCCCTCATTCTGCTTATTATTTTTCTCAACTAAATCTGGTGGCTTCTTTTCCTTATCCAGTTTCCTAGCTAAGTCTGGTGGTTTCTTTTTCTTCTCATGTTGTCTTGCCCATTGGTCTCCTAATTTCTCAAACCCATTGCATTTAAAAATATATTTTATTTCTGCAATGTGCAATTGCATTCCTGAAGAACACATTTTCTCATTTGCTTCATCATCCATGTGTACCCTGACACTTTTCTGAAATGGGAAACTTCCTGAAACATCAGTTTCATATTTTTGAGCCAAATCTGTCAGGCCATTATGGGTAGTTAATGCACATGCAACTATTTCCTTTCTCAGGGAAATTAATTCTTTTTCCTGACACTGGTTTACATTTTCATTATTTAAACAGCATGGACTGTTATTTTCCCCATGTTCAAGTGCTGAATTTAAAACACTAAGCTGTTTCTCTTTTTCAGGGTCTGCGTTAATATGTTCTCCCATGTTTTCAATCTTTTTAATCACTGCTGCTTCCTCAAAGCAGGTTTGAAAAATAACATTTTCAATTACATTTATTTTATTCTGGGCTGTAGATGTTTTAAAGGCCATTTTTCCCTCACCTTTCAGTGCTTGGGGTAATTTCTGTTCAATAATCTGTGAATTCTGAGTTTCTGAAATAAACTCTGCCATAATCACTCCTTCTGCAGCTCTTTGAACCTTTTCAGTAGGGACCATATTAATTGGGACAGTCATAATTTTTCTATGCATTATCTGTGCATCTGCAGTTAGCAATTCTTGGACTGAATCAGGCACATTTGAAGCAGTAACACCTGGAGGTATCACTGTAAGTGCTGAATCAACAGGAAATGGGTCAATCTGAAATGTTTGCACAGTTTTCTCAATCTGTGTTTTTCTCTGTTCAACAGAAGCAGTAGCCACTGTAGTGCTTACGGGTACACTATTTTCAGTATTTTTAATGGGAACCAAATAAAGTGGTGGACATTCAGTTAACAATGCATCCATTATTTCATCCCCTGAATCATTATTTATTTGAAGCTCTTTATCATCATTAATTCTCTTCTCCTGTATTTGGTGCTTTACCTTTTTATCCTCACTTGCTTTCTCTCTTGCTGTCTTTTCCCATATGCTTAAGGCCTCAAATTGTGCAGCTTTAGATGGTGTCTTTATTTCACATAAGACTTCCCTTACTTTGTCAATAATTTGCAATTCAAAAGTACCATCTTTTGGAAACCTCAAAACACCCTCTTTTTCAGTAATCTTGCACCATTGGTGAACCCACATACATGTATTTTGTCCCAAATTGGTAGACATAAAATGCAGAGGTGTTCCTTCAGGAGCATCACCAATAAAAAACGAATTTTTCACTTTACCTCCTAACAGCTTCTATAAGCCTTCAAACAATTTCATTTTTGCAATAGTTCAATGCAATTTCTTTTCTCCAAAGCGGTCAGTCTCAATTTCAGTCAGTTCTACTCCTACTACTGACCCTCCACAAAATCTTACTGCAATATTTCTCTTAATCAATAACTCTGTTAGTAACAACATAAATACATTCGCTACTCTGTCTGTTGTGCTAAATAAAGGATATATTTATATTCACTGCGAGTAACACATTCCGCTTACCCTTCACAAAGTAAGACCTTCCGTTTACTCTTCAAAGACTACAGGTAAATTCCTTCCGCTTACCCTTCACACAAGCTCAGAAGAACCTGCTACTCCTTTGGACTTATCCTTCAGGATATATCTTAGGCCAAAGTTTCACCAGCGAACCCTTTTGCTGTCAATCAAGCTCAGAAGAACCTGCTACTCCTTTAGTGTGACCCTTTCTAGGTGATATCAGACCAAAGTTTCACCAGCGAACTCTTTGCTATCAATCACTCACACAGAAAATAGTCCCTAATTTAACACTGCCAGCCATACCTAGCTTCTCAGTGTTATTCCAACAGACGAGTAACCTCACTGCAGTGTGGCTTCCATTTACCACCCGCTATTCCTTCCCGGGATTCCACAGGTGTGCATACCTGCGTGTTTCAAACAACATAGAACAAGACACTAACTCAACATGAAGAGTTAAAACATGTAATCAATAACCAAAAAGTATGTCCTATGAAATTACCAATATAATCAATAACACCATCAATTCAAAATGAGCAAAATGTCACCAACAGTAAAAAAAATCCTTACTATTTTCAACGCTTTAAAAAACCATATATGCTACCATATTAACAACATTTCACAACCCTATTGATACTCACACCACTTCTTGCATCACCTGCCAGTACTGCTTTGCCAGTCTTCAGGTTCTGAGCATTGGAGTCAGGAATAAGGACTTGGACATTTATCTAACTTGGGCAATTATTTTATTTCCCTTCTAAGGTCAATGATCCATTAGTTGAGTAGTTGATGGTGAAATCAATAATCATTAATCACCAAACTAATCAATAATAACCATCCTCTGCTACCAAAAACTGATGGAGCGGTAATTTCTTCTGGTAATTTCTCAATGCAAAACCCTCATGCTACCTCTAATTTACCGCTCAAAAGGAGTTGGGCCCTTCACACCATGTAATACCTTCAGGAGACTTTAAATAAAGATGAACAGTCAAAAATGCAATTATTATTTTAAGCCAATAAAGAGAGTTGTTGAGTATTTAAAGGGTTTTATTTTCTAGTTAAAAGTTAAGTTTTTCTGACCCTTTATTCATCAGTAACATCAATCAGGTTACAGAATTTGGAAAACAGAAAAAATAGCATTAATACAGAACATTTTACAGTCTGCATATAATCATTACATATAGGATAGAAAATGTGGCGCAAAATGTCATTCAAGATTCTTAAAGAGTTTCTAAGAAAAAATAGTCTTGCAAGGCTAATCAAAAAAATCAAATAGTTTGCAAAAATCTCCCATAAAGAAAAATAAATGCATAAGACAAATAAATCATTTCAGACCTAATTAATTAGTCAAAGCATAACTGAAGTTTAACATCTAATTCTATTTAATCAGCTGCACTCTCTGTCTGTCTGTCTGTGTCTAAAGAGCAAGCAGGGAGTGAGATAGCCCCTCCTTCACCAGACCTCAAAGGAATGCGGCCTCAAGTGCCAAGATATGACGTGGAAGCAAGAAACCTCCCCCTGATTCTCCTCGGACGCCCCTGCAGCACCCGTGACGATCTCGTACCTAACCCATAGGCTGTCTGGCCTAATCTGTTCCTTCTCTTCAAGAGCTCACACACCCCTAATGAGCCTAGAAGCCAGCTGAGCTGAAAAAGCCAGCCCCTGTCAGTTTTTATACACAAAATGTTGGCAGACTACACAAAATGTTGCATTTCAGGAAAACCTGTACGTTGATTGGTCAATCATGATGGCATGAGTTTGCACTTTCCTGCCGCATTAAAAAAAACAGTTTTAACAAAAGAAGCATACATGAATAATACATTTATAAACATTTGCAACATTTACTAGGGAAAATGTTTCATTTTAATTCTTCCTTTCTTTTCTCAGCGCAGTAGGACGGATACTTTAGTTAGCTGGTACATTGGCACAATCAGAAGAATGTACAGTTCAAGCTGTCCTTCACTTCTTGGCATGAGGAAAGCTGCCACAGTCTGCACATGCTCCCTTCTCATTCAAAGCAAGCCATAGCTTTTGATGGTTTCACAGGCAGCCATGTTTTGTGTAGGCCCCAAAAAATAAACAAACACAAGATAACATTAATTTCATGTAAATCAGCACATTATGTTTCAAAACTCCATACTAATACTCATTATAAATGTTTTCCTAGCCAAGCTACTAGTGTAAAGCAGCTTTTCTATTATTTATGACAACATGTAAAATAAATGTGCAATGTCCAACAAAGTAAAAGAGGTGTTATTAACTGAAAATATTTATCAAAATATGCAACAAGTCAAAGTCTTTTAAGACAGAAATAGTGATTTAGATTGCATGGGATGAGCTGGGAAGAGAGAAACATATTCTATTAATCTTCAAAGCTAAAAAGGCCACTTTTCTCTACATTGCAAAAACACATGTTAATTCAGCAGAAGCATTTCAGACTAAATAGGCCTCACTTTCATGTTTTTTTATGTGCCATGTTTTTAACTTGCACCAAAATGTGCGTGGCAATTTAAATGCAGTCTGTCTGAAGCACAAAAAATAAAACAATGCCTGACTGCAGATGAAATCTGCTCCATCATCAGTACTGGAGAAGTGCTAGATAGAATAATATTACAGCTGGCTATCAAAAAAGCTGAGGTAGGGGATCACTTTGCTAAAAAAGCAGCTGAGATTTATTTGTCTAAAAAAGAGCACTGTTATGAATTCAATGAGCGTGTGGGACATACTCTGGTCGTAAGAGTCAAGCAAAAAATGTCAGCCAGGAGATCTCTGAAACCTATGATGTCGGTAGGAAGGGTATTACAGATGCAGTGGTTATTTGAGAAACCTTTAGGCTTTTCTATCAGCAGTTATATACCAGAGGATCATTGCGGCGTTTGGGGGTATCCGTAAATATTTAGACAAAGTATCTATCCAGAAGGGAGATCCCACAGACAGGGAGGAACTCGAGAGGGTGTTTTCCCAAGATGAAATAATGGGTGCTTTGCAGGATTTGCCTTCAGGAAAAGCCGCCGGCCCTGATCAGATCCCGCTGGAGTTTTATAAGATCTTTAAAGACTCTATTCTGTTGGATCTTACAGAGGTTATGCTGGCAGCCCAAAAGGGGGGGGTCTACTCCTGGATCTTGGGCAGGGGCAGATGTTATTGTTTTTTTCAAAAAAGACAAACCAGCCAGAGAGCCGGGCTCATATCGTCCAATCACCCTATTGAACAGCGACGTAAAAAAACATTCTAAAATTTTGGCCATGTGATCAAATGGTATCTTAAAAAAAACTATTCACCCATGTCAACATGGGTTTATTATGGGTCACGGAACAACACAACATATATGGCGGGTGATTACTCTCTTTGATGCGATGGAGATCTCAGGAGACCCTATGGCTGTCTTGCTATTAGATGCTAAAAAGGCATTCGATAGGGTCTCCTGGGATTTTCTATGGGAAGCAATGAGATGGTTGGGGCTGGGGAGGGGTTTATCAAGTCTGTCCAAGTGGTATATACGGCCCCCACAGCTCGACTGAAGGTTAATAGCAATTATACTCTCCCTTTTATTATACAGAGGGGGATCCGGGAGGGATGCCCTTCCTCCCCCCTGCTTTTTGCTATCTACATGGACCCCCTAATACGAACATTTGAGGCCAATAACGGAATCTGCCCAGTTGTAAGTCAGGGGGGTCAATCAAAAGTCCTCACATACGCTGATGATGGGGCCATTATAACTGCAGATCCACATTCAGCGCTGGAAGCGGTCGAGTCAATTGCACTAGAGTTTGGTATACTCACTGGGTACGCACTTAATAAATCTAAGACCCAAGTAGTAAATAATCGGTCAATTTAATTTGAAGAACCCTGTGTCACTGATTCAGTAGTATATCTTGGTATGCAGGTTACGTCAGATTTAGGAAAGCTGGTGGCTATGGAACCAGTAATAAGGAAGGCAAAGGTGGATCTTGACAGACTGAATAACCTTCATCTGTCTCTCGTGGGACTGTGTAACGTCATTAAGAGGACGTTTTTACCTACGGTTTTGTATTTGTTTAGGGCAATCCCTTTGGAATTTCAAAAATCGTGGTTTATTATTTTGGAAGGTTTAGTTAATCGGTTTATTTGGGCACATGGGAAAACTAGGCGAGCTCTTCGGTTTATGTCTTTATCACAGGGAAAGGGTGGTTTTTCGGTTCCCGATTTTCAAAGTTATTCTTGGGCAGCCGCCTTGCAATATATGGGGATACTGGTTGGGTCGTGTCCAGGGGACATGGAAGGGGAAACCGATCTCCGCAGATGTCTACAAATTATTATTGGGCGAAAATGCAGAGAATTGTTTTTTTAAATTCACAGAGCCTAGCTACTATAAGAGGACACAATTTAAGACGCTGATAGCAGCTTTTCAGATTTGGGGGGTGTTAAAGAAGAAGATTGGATTGGGGCGACTCAATTATTATACAGTGTTATATAAAAATCCCACATATCCGGAGATTTTCCCGGATGAGATTATGGCAGGATGGGCCTCTAAGGCTGTCTAAAAAGCTGGGGATCTAATCGGGTAGCAAGGGTTTCGCCAATTTAAAGATATACCGATGGAGTTTGGGCTGGAAAGAAGTAATTTTTTTTATATTTACAGCTCCGTAGCTTCTGCAGCAAATAAATGGGAGGGCTTGTGGGTTTGCTAGCAATTTAATTGTTGACACTGTGCAAGGTAGGAGTAAGGTGGCTATCGAATTGATTTATGCAGAGTTGATAAGTTTAAAACAAGATGATTTAACTAAACATGAGGCTAAATTGCCTGAGCGTGTGGGAGCTGCTCCTGACGTATTTTTAGAATCTTTAGAACTGGGTCAGTTGATATTATGCCCTGCTGGGCTTCAGGCACAACACTTTAAAACTGTTTTTTCTTTATATTATACGCCGGCCAGATTAGCACAGTGGGGCGGGGTATCAGGAACTACATGCACTAGATGTGGGGAGCAGGAAGCAGATCTGGTGCACATGTTTGCTTCTTGCCCTTGCTTGCAGGGGCTGCTGGCCTCAATTATGGAATACATAGATTGCTCACTTGGGGTAAAAATTACACTAACCTCGGAAGTAATTCTGCTAGGAATAAGTAGTATGAGTCAAAATGAGATAGCTTACCGATTTCTTTTTGTTCCTATGGCTGTTTTAAGGATTAATATTGCTTCTGCTTGGTTAGACCGCTTCCCCCCCCACATTTCAGCAATGGCGGGCTTGCTTACTTTCTATATATACACTGGAGTGAGCGATCTATGAAAGGAAGGGAAAGAAAGCGAAGCTATTGGGAAGACATATCTGGGCACCTCTCATAAAAAGGAATCTGAATAACTGAAGTTAACTGGGGAGGAATTTATTTTGATGTTGGTATACATTGGTCAAGCAGATCAAAATTATTGTGTTCTATGAAACTGTGGTTTCCGACAACAGTTCATATATGTTTCTCTGTATCTCAATTGATGATTGTTTTTATGTTGCTCATATATCTGTTTGTTTTTGTGCATTTGTCTCTTTCTCAAACCTCGCATTTCAATGTTTTTTTTCATTTTGTCTTTATTTATCTGTGCTGTTACCCTTGAAGTAAAAAGAGAAAATTTTAATAAAGAAATTTTTAAAAAACTAAGTCATAGTAAGGGGGCTACACCCTTTGATAACCCCTGCTCAACCCTGTGGTAACGTAGCACGAGCAGAGAGGCCTATCTCAGAGGCAGTGTGAAGCATTTATGACCATACACAATAGCACAGGAAAGACTCTACAAACAGACACCAGAAGTAGTTATAGAAAAATAGTTATCTTTATACAAACTGAGCACAAGGCTAAAGAGCTCAAGGAGCCACAATGCACATCATTACAGATTCACTTCAAACACAATATAGACACTCAAAAAGGGTGTGGAATGAACTTAGTTCGAGGCCGGGGTCCACGCGACCCAGTGATGCACAATGTACCTGAGATTTAAAGGGGCACAGCACGCAGCCTCACAAGGAAGCCGCGGTGATGACAGGCGGCCTGCAACGGCCACAGCTCCCAGCTGTAGAGGTCTGCGGCGAGCACTCACGATAATCAGGGGACAGATTTAAAGGCGGGCACCCAGCGGCACACGCATGTGATAACAAAATCCTCGAAATAGAGACAAATGTGGGCCCTCAGCGGCACAGCTCTTCAGCTGCAGTGGCCCACAATAGCAATAGCGATGGTTCTCGTAGGATGGCAAATGCGGGCACTCAGTGGCACAGCTCCTCAGCTGCTGCGGCCCACAATAGCGATAACGATGACTTTGGTAACACAGAATAATGAAGGCTCTCAGCAGCAACAGCTTCCTCAGCTGAGGCGGCCCACAGTAGCGATAAAGATGACTTTGGTAACACAGGCAAATGCGGGCACTCAGCAGCACAGCTCTCCAGCTGCAGCGGCCCACAATAGCGATCACGATGACTTTCAGCCTGCGTTCCCCGCAGTAGAACCAGAGGCTCTGGAATTCTCAACAGAGGCCTCACGTGCGAGGAGAATCACCCTCAAATAGGAATCCAGGCTGCTGATGGGTGAAATCTAATGTCCCTGAGACTTCAGCAGGAGGCAAGCTCAAATCAGGCCCTTAGGTAGTTGCTTCAGCAAGATGGATGGAAGTTTCAAAGTCCTTTCCCTCTAGTTACATGGACAGAGGTTCGTCTTCGCATCCAGAAGTAACACACCGGGTAGAGGTTTTAGCACAGTTACTTATATCCCAAAAAGTCTTAGTTCTCATAAGTGACAACCCCTGGACCCAGTCAGAACCAGTTTGGTGTTATCCTGTAGCACTTTGTTTACAAGGCTGCATCCTGCCTTTCAGGAAGAGGGGGTCTGCCATCAGACGCACAGAGGGAGGTGGAGCCATCATTCACCTTGCCTTCGACAGCCCTGCTCAGATCAAAGGGTCATTCCTCCCCACACTCCAACTGCAGATCTCTCTATTCAATCTAGGTTGTGCCCAGCCTGCCCTGTCCCTCCAAAACCAGACAGCTAATACACATAACAGCAGATCCCACTGGAAGGCTTAGGCAAGAAAATACCTATTGTTTAAAAGTGGTATTTTCAAACACAGAATATAAAAATAATCTTCACTACAAGATGCACTTTAATATTGTGAGCTCGGGCATACTAGATTCGGCTTTCCTATCATGTTCCTTGGATCAATTTACAATAGGGCGCATACACGCTGTGGCACTGAATGGCAGTGGCACAGCGCCCAGAGCATCTAACACGAGTAAACACAGAGGAGACAAAAGCAAAAAATGGAAGGGAGACCCACGCCAATGGTGCCAGGTCTAACAACCAACAATTGACGTTTACATTGTCACCCATTTGTTTTTGGGGTACATGAGCACCACTTGCGTTACGATGGACACATTCATTTTTGTTTGGCACAGGGAAAATTGAGCGATTTGACCAGAATAACAGGATGTTGAGCGTTCCTGTAGAGACTCGAACCCGATTCCACACTTTCGAGGTCGACAGCTCTCGCCGTGAGGCCACATCCTCTCCCCATGGATGTATGACGTTACAACGCATACTTTTACTCCGCATACCATTACAACGCGGTATTCACAACGCATACCATTACAACGCATAGCGCTTTGGGGTGCTGGATAGTGGTAAGTATAATTTACTATTCTAACTCCAGTCCCCGTGGACCCTAGGGAAGGTGTTGGATAGTAAATTAAACTTACCTCTTATCCTAGAGCGCCCCCCAGCGCAATGCGTTGTAATGGTATGCGTTGTAATGCCTGCGTTGTAGTGGTAGTGCGTTGTAAAAAATGCGTTGTAACAGGTGCATACCTCTCCCAATTAGTCAATGCTCATAGCCTATTCTATCCCTGCCCACAATTTAGTGACTTAACCATTTCTTTTAAGTGGCAAAAAGCATCCATTGCACACCCTTGATAATGGCTCCTGTTTTGCATCCTGCCCATTCCTGCTACTGGTCCGTTTGCAATGAAATTCTAATGACATGTAACAAAGGAAGCAACAGTTATGCATATGTACAATCTGCTGCGTGCCTTTGAAGATAAAAGCAAACAAAACTGATGAGCCTGCATGGAAAAACTTCTCTTTTGTGAAACATAAGCGTCTTTGTATAACAATGGCTTAATCAAAAGCCAGCAGAGTCCAATAGAAACCGGTCACATGTCAAATGCTCTGCACAGTGCGTCTTTGTATAATCAGGCATATTTATCAAATAATCATGCAGTGCAGCAAGCCACCTTGCTGTGCTGGGCTGCATGATAGGGAAAGGGCAGGAACGTGCTGTTCCTAACATTATACTCCACATTTATGTCATTTCCTAGAGCTGGCGCACAAAGTGCGCCCTCCCGCCAATACAGGCACCCTTGCACCATTGCGCAAGGGTGCCTGTGCTGTAAGTAGGATTGTTTCTGTGCAGGATTGTGCATATTGCTATACAAAAACAATCCCTGGAGGCTTATTCCTCTTTCTATGCGTCATGCTGAATGCAACACGCATAGAAAGAGGAAATAACGAGGAGAACTAAAGATATTTCCACTTGTTACACCTCTCCTGGGGATGCATCGTATTTTTACTCATTCCCAGGTCTATCAGTAATGGTAAATCTGGGAATGCTCAAATATCCATGGGTGGTGCATGGGAAAACCCACGCTCCACCCATGGAATGCCTCTTGGGGTAGAGTAATGCATCTCAGAGATTTGTGCTGGGTTGTGTTTCTCTAGAGTTATCAAACAAAGCAGTACCACACAAGGGCGCTTTGCTTGACTTGATAAATCTAACTTAAGAGTTGCGTCGTTGCTCATGCACCCCTTTGCATGATGCAATGGCAACACAGCCCTGTGATAAATGTGCCCCTGGATGCGTTGAGAGATTAGGTGATGACACATAGCCACAAATTAACAGGCCCACTTGGTTTTATCCGGCATGAATACATTATAGAAGTATTTAGGTTTTCTATAAACAGCGGGGCATATTATCAAGGGGGTTTATCTCCGCTTTTTTGGCTTTAAAAGCCAAGAAAGCGGAGATAAACTTATCTCTCTATTACCTAGCTGTCGCTAACACCAGTTAGCGACAGCTAGTAGGAGATAGCGACCATCTTGGGCCCCACTTTGCATGGTAGTGATATTTATCACTAATGACATGCAAAGTGGGCGTGCCAAGATGTTAGCGACTGAAAACAGTCGCTAACATCGCTATCTCATATTACCAACTTTTGGAGATATTCGCGCTAAGCGCGAATATCTCCAAAAGTTAACACCTGCCCTGAGCAGTTCTTAGCCATGTTATCCAATGGGAGGTGGATAACATGGCTAAGAGCATTAGTTCGGTAATGCATGAATATCGCTGACTTTTCAGCGATATTCATGCATTGCGGCGATTTTTATCGCATTTGCGGTAAACCTTGGTAATACCAAGGTTTATTTGCGGTAAAAATCGCCGCAGCTCAGCGGTAAATTTTTGTCTCTAACCAAGCAATAGCGATAATTATCGCTATTGCTTGGTAATATGCCCCAGCGTTTTGTAAAGTGTTTCATTGTCACCTTGCAGTGGATGAAGTGTTAGAAATACATTGCACAGTACAGTAGAGCAATGTTGATAAAGTGAACCTTGTAGGAAATTTGGGACGACAGTATTCCTATTTGATCTCCTTCCACAGTTACCCATGGAAGTGTACTTAATTGAAGGCGGGTTTGAACATTCACAGAGGTTTTCAGAAGTGTAAGTGATTGTGTTCAACCTAAGATGGGTACTCAGGGGACAATTCACAAGTAAATTTTTACATGTAGATTTACTCTTATACTTAGTAATACCTTTATTACTTTTGGCTACTTATCTTTTCTATGTGTAAATTTACTAAAAACAGTGGACTTACATGTCCGCCCCCTGAAACAGGGGGGGGGGGTGAAGCTACATTTATGAGCGTAACGTTACTACAAAGTAAAAGAATACGTCCAGCACCACACATGGCCAACCACTGGTACTGCAACACTCTCTCATAGACACTACTAGAAGCTGGGACTTAAAAGTGAGCCCCATATCAAATAATGTTAAAATAAATGAATGGATTTCAACTTAAAAAATAAAATATTCAATTTAATTTAATGTTAAAAATATATTTTTATATTTTATAATTATTTTATGATGAAATGTGTTCACCTTTTTATTCCTAATTAATAAATGAATTATTTTGATAAATTAACTGCATAATATTTTGTAATTTGTAATACAGAGTAGGGAAATACACACAATTTACTTCAGGTGTGATTGTTTTAATAAATAGTTAACAATTCATTTGAATTCAATATATGTAACTTAATTAGCTATTTAATTTAAATGAAGTTAATAGTGGAAAATTACTGCTAGTAGTTTTTCACATGTAAGGAGAATTCTCCACCAGTGGGGCAGAGAGCACCCAATGGTAAAGTATACGGAAAATGTAAACAAAAATGTTAAAATAGAAAAATAAATGCATGTTATATGTTGATATAAGCTAATTGGTAGAACAAAATTAAATATTCAATTAACTTAAATATATTAAATTCACTTTTTTCAAGATTTAAAAAAACACTGAAAGTAAAATGCTATCAGTTACTGATTGTGTATTATACATTACAAAAAGGTATATTTAGAACTAATTTAAAATAATTAAATTTGAAAAAACGAAATACATTTATTTATAAAAGTTAAATAAGTTTAACTAAATATTGACAATAAAATATTATATATATATTAAATGTATATATTTTTAACACTAAACAAAATGTATATATATTTTTAAAAGTCAAAATTATTTAATGCATTTATTTCCAATGGCTTTAGTTTTAACACCATGCGAGCTAGCGGAATTCCGCTCGCACGCTGGGATTTGCGAAAACGCACTTTACGTGACGAGCTGGGCTCGTCATTAGCGTGCGAGGAGGCTACGCCATGACGAGCCTAGCTCGTCATCAGCGTGGAAGGGGTTAAGTCCCTGCCTCCATTATTTTCTACGAGAGGCTGTTGCAATTGCATTTACTGGCTATGTGTCTTTCTGGGCTTACTCCAGATCTGAGTTTAAGTAGATATACTTCTGTTTTGGGTTCTTTTTGGCTGCATTAAATTTAGAAATGCAGTTTGTAATTAGAAAATGTAATTACATTGATACAGCACTTACTGCCCCTGACGAGGCTTGCTTTTTCGGCAAGTAGCACACTACTCCAGAACCCAAAGACAATTAGTCAGCCGCGGTGCGTCCATTGGGGCTTAGGGCCGTACCCCCACTAAAGCCCTGGACGCACTTCGAGCAGCAGCATACACAAAAATGATTAGAATTTCATTTGTGCAGATCTTCAATCCAGGTTGCGGTTGCGGGACACACCCGATTGAATAGGGAGTGCGCAGGGGGTGGGACTGGCTGGCTGGCTGGTCTGCTGACGAGTGACAGTCTGCAGACTTCAGCAGGCCAGCAGCAGCAGTACTAGTATGTGCGCATGAGGAATTTCGGGCTGCACCTAGCCCGAGCATACAGGTTAGAGTAGATGCTCACAGGAATGAAGGGGCCAGTGGAGGGGTGCTGCTGTAGCCGGGCCCCGTGGTATGGAAAGGTGCCAGGGCGGGGAGTCAGTGTGCCCCCCCTAGCCAATCTTGGCGCTGCATGCAGCGCCAGGATTGGCTGGTCCACTGCGCCGAAGGGCTGGCAATCAATTATTAGATGCCGCGTGTGGGTAGCACACTGGCTCAGGCTCATGGCCAATCACTGCGTGACTTCAGCATGTGAAGCCATGCAGTGATTGGCCATTCTGAACGCGCGCGCCATGATCTAGTGTGGGGACGGGGGCTCTCGTCTCAAGTCGTCTGGTCGCCACTCGCCACGTGCAGTCGTGCACACAGGGAGCAGAAGCACAGCAGACGTCCGCCGTCCTGCACTTAGAGAGTAGTCAAAATCGTCAATCGAGATAGACTGACACAGAAGTCAAAGAAGAATCAATTTGAATAGTAGGTGCAGGCAGCCATGTGTGTGTGCATATGACATGAGGGAGAGTCAGTCGAGTGAAGGGTGGGGGGGCGAGGAGGGGCCCTGAAGAATATGTGTATCCAGTGGCTGCTAATAGTGCCTTTAATAATGTCTCTGCCGAAAGCTGCCAGGGCCGCACATTAAAGTGTCAGTGATTTCGGCAAATATGTGTACTGGGCATAGCTAAGCACAACAAGAAAAGAAAACTAAACCTCTTTGCAACGAGCAGTGGTGCGGGTCAAGAGGTAGGAAGGCAGCATTAGCACAGATTACAAGGGAATGGCTGTAAGACTTGCTCCGTTGGACCGTGGCAGAATTAGAATAGGTGCCTTATCACCTCCTCGGGCAGAGGGAGGAACGGGAATCAGATACGCACACTGGGACATCATTCTACAGAAAACTGAGGCCAAATTTGACAACAGGCACCTCTGAATGGATCACCCATATGAGTTAACGGTGTGACTCGGAGGTGACACTAATGCATCTCTCACGTAGCACTAGCACCACACATTTGCCTGACGCGACCCATAGAAAACAGGAACAGACCATTTCTGTCCCTGGGTCTTCCCACCTCTGCACCACCCCCACCAGGATTGGTGAACTGACCAGGGGACAACCACGCATGTGTGAGCCTTAGATGGCATCCAGTGCAGTCGATTAGTGACTGCATGCGCTCAGTTGGGTTTTGGGTTTACTGTCAACAATGGTCATATTTTAGTGAATATACCTGATTCTGAGCGGTGTATTTGGAGCACGTGCAGGTCGGGGCACCTGCTGATCACTGTGCACCTGCCGAGCGCCTCTGAGCCTGCATCTCTGGCTCGCAGTGCTCGCTTGTGAAGGCATGTGCAGGGCTCGTGTCTCCACATGCCTCGTGCGGACACCGAATACTAGGTTCAGGAAATACATTGTGCCCATTCCCTTCTAAAGTCACTTGCCTGCCCCATTGCAGATGCCAGGACATACTGCAAACTTGACTCATACTCACAGAATCTTGGACCCTCTACCAGACCCAAGCTGTATAAGAAGAGGCATAGGACAGTACAGAGACTGCAGTGCAGCACAGAGTAGCAGGGGCACAGAGGAGACACTGACACTCATATGTACACTGAGGAACTGCTAGAGTGTGGGTGTGCTCATGTGTGTGTGCGTATGTAGAAGTGCGAGGGCATAGGGTAGTTTAGGGAATGATCTTCAAAATCTGTCTCGTGCTATTCAGTTCATTATACAGTGTGTGCTTTTTCAAATAAATCAATCTATATACATTTACTTGGGTCCACTGTATGAACTTCATGAGGTTTGGAAAGAGGTGGAGTTAGAATAGTAAATAAGCAATTAATGGAAGTCAGAAGTTGGTCCTTAACATGTGTGTATGTGTGCGTGTGTGCGTGTGTGTGTGTGTGTGGGAGTGTGTGTGTGTGTATAAATGTAAGTTATAGCGTATTTTTCCCACTCAACTTTATTCATGTAGAATTTTTTGATATGGCTTCTATTGCTCATGAATGAGTCAGAATTAGACAAATTAAATTAAATGGGAAGCAGGTCAGATGCTAGATTCTCTACAAAGTTTGCAAAATAACAGGAAATCATGTCAAATTATGTAGATAGCAAGTTTGAACATGTATTTTAGCCACATGCTTTGGGAAACGATGCTGTAAAATGCACCAGCTACCCTCATTAGGGAAAAACGGTAATTTGTCAGTACAATTCAGGTTGGGTATTTGCACACCACGAATCCACCCTCACACCTTAGGCTACTTCCATGAGTGCAGGGAAGAAAGCGGGCTGCTGCCTCCCATTTAGAAACAAACTGTATTTATTTGCCAGAGTTTCGGTGTCGTATGTCATCTACGGTCGGGACACATAACAGAGCGGATCCGCCAAAATAAAAGTTAACACAGCCACTTTTTATGTTTTGCAGTCATGAGCATTTCATGAAATGTAACTTAGTACAAGCGTCGATTACCTTAGTGGATCGCAGCACCTGCTGCAGAGACCTGAGGTTCAGAGGTTCAAATACGTACGAGTTCTTCCATCCTACCTTCGGTGACAGTACATTTAGGGACATTTGATTGCTTTCAGCACTTGGTAGAGACCTTTCCGATTGTAGTATGTGCTATGCAAATATGTATAGCGTCGCAATTTGGAGCTGGGCCTGATGGACTTTGAGCAGACATTGTCAAGTATTAGGTTTTTTGTGTATGGTGGTCACCGAATGCACACACATGTAGCATGCACACACTGTGCAATGAACTGCAAACATATTTTTTATCATCTGCCGCCTAATCTGCTGATTTTAACAAATGTGTTTTTGGCTCAAATGGTTCAAAACGGAGCTACACATATTGCCGTTGAGTGGAAGACCCTTTGCAAGCTTGACTGGTCAAATTTCTGTTGCTCATTGCTATATTAGGGTGTTAAACAGGTACTAATGAGGTACAACAAATGCCCAGACAGTGCTAACAAGTGTAAAATTGAAAAAAATAAAAAGAAATACTATCAGAACATATGCAGCATTACGCTGCATACTTTGCTTTTTCTTGTTGCATAATTTACTAAGCCTGCCACATAATTTGGCCCTCCATTCTTCATAATTCCAGTTGCCCTGGCTATAGCACAAGTCATTTAACAACAAGGGGTGGTGATGGACAGAGTTTCTGAATTAAGCAGAATACTCTCACCCAGTCAAGAGATCAGGGCTAGATCCAACACTGTTTTTTAGCTCACTGCACCATCCCAGTTCAGAACATGGCTATATGCAAATTAGTCTGTTCCTGTCCCAGTGCATGATGGGAACAGGGCAAACCAAACTACCAAGCCAATTCTTACACTGGGAAGGAAACAAGCTTCCGGGGACCGGTTTCTGGCATTTCAGCCGTCGTCGGCCCGGCTTGCTTGAATCCTGATGGTGCAATGAGCAAGGGACTCACATCTGAGTATACCCTTCCACGCTTAGGGTGGACAAAATATTTAACAACAAGGGGTGGTGATGGACAGAGTTTCTGAATTAAGCAGAATACTCTCACCCAGTCAAGAGATCAGGGCTAGATCCAACACTGTTTTTTAGCTCACTGCACCATCCCAGTTCAGAACATGGCTATATGCAAATTAGTCTGTTCCTGTCCCAGTGCATGATGGGAACAGGGCAAACCAAACTACCAAGCCAATTCTTACACTGGGAAGGAAACAAGCTTCCGGGGACCGGTTTCTGGCATTTCAGCCGTCGTCGGCCCGGCTTGCTTGAATCCTGATGGTGCAATGAGCAAGGGACTCACATCTGAGTATACCCTTCCACGCTTAGGGTGGACAAAATATTTAACAACAAGGGGTGGTGATGGACAGAGTTTCTGAATTAAGCAGAATACTCTCACCCAGTCAAGAGATCAGGGCTAGATCCAACACCGTTTTTTAGCTCACTGCACCATCCCAGTTCAGATCCTGGCTGTATGCAAATTAGTCTGTTCCTGTCCCAGTGCATGATGGGAACAGGGCAAACCAAACTACCAAGCCAATTCTTACACTGGGAAGGAAACAAGCTTTCCGGTGACCGGTTTCTGGCATTTCAGCCGTCGTCGGCCCGTCTTCCTTGAATCCTGACGGTGCAGTGAGCAAGGGACTCACATCTGAGTATACCCTTCCACGCTTAGGGTGGACAAAATATTTAACAACAAGGGGTGGTGATGGACAGAGTTTCTGAATTAAGCAGAATACTCTCACCCAGTCAAGAGATCAGGGCTAGATCCAACACCGTTTTTAAGCTCACTGCACCCTCCCAGTTCAGAACCTGGCTATATGCAAATTAGTCTGTTCCTGTCCCAGTACATGATGGGAACAGGGCAAACCAAACTACCAAGCCAATTCTTACACTGGGAAGGAAACAAGCTTCCGGGGACCGGTTTCTTGCATTTCAGCCGTCGTCGGCCCGGCTTGCTTGAATCCTGATGGTGCAATGAGCAATGACTCACATCTGAGTATATCCTTCCACGCTTAGCGTATACTCAGACATGAGTCCCTTGCTCACTGCACCATCAGGATTCAAGCAAGCTGGGCCGACGACGGCTGAAATGCCAGAAACCGGTCCCCGGAAGCTTGTTTCCTTTCCGGTGAAGAATTGGCTTGGTAGTTTGGTCTCCCCTGTTCCCATGATGCACTGGGCCAGGGACAGACTAATTTGCATATAGCCAGGTTCTGAGCTGGGATGGTGCAGTGAGCTAAATAACGGTGATGGATCAAGCCCTGATCTTTGGACTGGGTAAGAGTGGTCTGCTTAATTCAGACACTCTGTTCATCACCACCCCCTTTTCTGTATAGCACAAGTCATCCAGGAGATGGATTCTTGGGAGACAATATATCCAATTAATTGGTTGGTCTGACACGCGCTTTTGATTAAATGCTGAATCCAAAAATTTGTCTTATACCATGCAAGGTAAGTATTGTATACAATGTACTGTGTTTACGGTTGAAAAGGCTGTCTTTTGTTCCCCTAGGAGGTGCTTTTACTGTTTGGCTTGTTTTTGCAACTTCTTCTACTCTTAGAGCTGAGATTTCCATGAAAGTCTTATAGTCGGAATTCAGCACCTGAGCATAATAGGACGGAATGTATGAAGCTCTGTGGTTATACTGAATAAGCAGCTACCTATGTTATGCCATCTATTAATGTAATAACTGCACTTTCACAATTGCTTTATTAACCTTCCTGCTTTCTCAAATTTGCCTGAAAATGCATGATTTGTATTTTTTTTTTCAAAATTTTGAAACCCCTTTTTGGGGTTCGGGCTCGCTCGCTGCGCTCGCAAAGGTGCTGTATGCAAATCACTTTGCGCCCCACCACTTTCAAATGTTACCCACCGCCCCTGCAATTAGTGGTGAATTATTATAGGAAAATGTGAAAATAATTTGAGCAGTGGACATGTGAGTTTGTTAGTTGGATTGAAAGAGAATAGTGGAGTGATAAAGGAGGGAAGAGTTTGCATTTTTATAGCACTTGCTACCCTTGATGAGGTGTCGATTCGCTTTTTGACAGGTAGCACGCTGCTGCAGAACTCAAACAAGATTAGTGGGGAATTAGCATAGGGAAATATGAAATACATTTGAGTGGTGAATATGTTAGTCTGGTAGTTGGATTGAAAAGGATAGTGGAGGGATAGAAGACAGAAGGGTCTAGAATGAGTTTTTTTTAGCTCATAGCAGTAGGGCGTGGTTTTGGATAAGTAAAGGGGAGGTGCAGGAGGAGGAGCCCAAGAGAATGGTTTACAAAGATTTGTTTGTGGGTAGGTGTCTGGCTCTCCCAAAACCACTCCTTAGCCCTTCCTAAACCTCTCCAATTTAGTAGTAAGTATTCCCCTTTATCTAACCACTCCCTTGGTCAGTCCTGCATTTACTACGAATTACTCATCACTAGAAGGCCTGGCTGGGAAGGGGATTATTGCTTCACCTTTTAAAATGCAATACTATGGGGATTGGAATTTAAAAGGTGTTTTAATTATTGCAGATTACAAGTTTTGCTCTTTAAAATGGCCTAACATGCGGATTTTAGTGCTTTGAGCACCAACATCTGTATGCGCCTGTATTAATGCATATTTCCTGGTAATATTCGTCAGGTTTCACATTTCTGAAATGTACCTATGGAAAATTGTGAGACATGTGGTTACTACCACAAATCTTAAACTTCAAATGTCTGTACAAAAAAACTGTTTGCACAGGGATTAGAAAAGACCCCCACTCGTAATGAGGGCTTAAATAATAAACTTATATTCCGTGCTACAAAATGCAGTGTGTGAATCAGGCCCTGGGTTTGCTCCAAAATTTGGGGACTTTTGCACCCAGAAACTTTCCATTATGTTTAAGCTATTCAAAAACATTTGGTTGGATCAAGTTAGAGGGGGCTGATTGATAGTCCTTGGATGGGATATAGTGAGTAACTCATTTTTGTACACAACTTATGTCAATTCTGCAGCATGTCTTGTGAATGGTATAAAAGCCTTTAGATGTAATTCAATATCCACTGGTTTCACATTTTCTGAGATTAAGAGTAAGAAGGCCACTTAGGTACTGAGGCATATATGACGTCAACCAAAATTCAGCAGATAGCTTGACCCCCAATGCACTATTCCCTCACCTCACTTAGAAGAGGAGCAATCAGTTAGGGCTCCAGTAGGATGTTGGGTAGATCGCCACCGCCATGGTGGCGGTAGCGATCCTCCCGACAGAAATGACCGCCCGCCATCCTTTTCCCCCCGCCACATTACAATGGTGGGGGGAACGCGGAACGCAACGGAGGGAAACACCGCCCACCACTTTTCCGCCTTGGTCGCATTGCGGCCTGGGCGGAAAATGTTTAATATGGTGGCGGTGTCTATGAGACACCGCCAGCCATATTACAATGGCAAGTGTGCAATGCCATTCCGCGGCGGCAATGCCGCCACGGAAAGGCAGGCGGTGTTCACTCTGGGGGCCCCCTGTGGGCCCCCGCAGTGAAGGCCAAAGGGGGGTGGCACACGGGGGTACCTGTGGTACCCCCCTGCATTTGCATAATCAAAGCGGCAGGCACCGCGCGGTGCCTGCCGCTTTGATTACGTAAATGCTACTAAGCATTTCTAGTATTGTGGTGGGCAGAGCAGAGAGCTCCGCCCACCACAATACTATAAATACAGGATGTGCCCGCCACTGTGGCGAGCACATCCTAATGGTGCGTGCGGGACCCCCGCCCTTAGGGCGGGCGGTCCCGATTTCCTATAGGATGCCCGCCCGCCATCCTAATGGGGCCCTTAGTTTCTGAAAAATGGGCCTCAGCTGACTCATCTGGAGGATACCTACAGCTTTTTGTCCATCCACCACAGGTCTACTGGCAACATAGAATCAGGTCTACTTTATTTTGGAATGGCCTTTCCCAGTTTATTTTTCATGTGCATAAATATCATCTAAATCTTGGGGCCAAGAACATGAAAAATGCAAGCATTAACATAATGGACTTGGAGAATTCTCCCACGGTGTCATGGACATATATTCTGTCTTTAAAGATAGATGCCCCTGCTTTGCTGGGATTTTTCTGTAAAACAGAAACAATGCTGATCTGGCGGCCATGGCCACAATATGGCAGCCCAACCAGCAATGGATTTACGTCAAAAGGCCTCCTGGCATGTTGGTGGGAGCATTTTCTGTGATCTCCCACAGCACTCAGTATTTAGTGGTTCATTTGATACTTAACCAGTGAACAAAGGGCTTCAGCTGCACTGGCAGAATGGTAGACCATCTGCCGGGGCCTAATAAAAACTAAGAGTTGTTCTGCCTGGTTTTGAACTCTGTATAATCTGTCTGTAAGTTTCTTGGGAGGTCCAGAGTGTATGATGCTACATTAGTCTGTCCTTGACATTATCATGGATCATATTAACTCTGATCTGTTTTGAGTTTGAAGGAGAGGTAGAATTATCCGGAATTAGTAAATTCAATCACTGGCCATCATCTGAGGTACAAAAGCAGCTAAGCATTAAGGATGACTCTTAGATTATTTAATTCCTTGATGGTGTTGAGGAGGAGATTAGAGTGCTCTAAAACAACAGTTGAACCAGTCACAGGGGCCCGGACTTTAATTGGTTCCACATATCATTATTGTTTCCATTTTGGAGCTATTCAAGACACAGGAAATGTTTTTTAATTAATTTGCAAATTTGAACTAGATAGCAGGTAATATTTGTTTGCATACACTACACAAATTGTGTTCCAAGTTGATGATAACTTGGGTGTGCTCTGCATATGTTTGGAATATTCTGTGATAATTCCCAGCATGTTTGTCAGTGGGAGCTTGCACACATTGAACAGACAAGACGTGGTATGCCAAATGTCATCATGCACGTGGATGAAACTGTCAGATGTGAACAAAATTGGATCAATTGCAAGGCTGCGATGGTCACACCACCTGAATCTTTGAGTCATAAGAGGAATAGCCTGGATCACCATGTCATAAATGGCTGAAAGATGTAGGATGATGAGGGCAGCTTATTTAGCTTCGTTCATGGTGGGAAGAAGTTCTTTTTTATGTCAGTTAGGGCAGTTCTAGTTTGTTTCCTTAGTCTGTCACATTATCCTTTTAAAATAAAAGCTAGGGACCACATGTGTGTAGTGCTCGTCACCATAGAAAGGATAAGGTCTCTTGGACCTGGCCTAAGCACTGTATTTATCTATGGTGCTTCAATTATTTTTGGGAGCCTTCCTGCTTAGCTGAAATATAATGTCTTGTGGTAAGATACTTATTCAGAAAAAAGAGACCACCCTGTGTAAGCAGGTTGTGTTTATGTGTATTCAACCTAATGTTCTGCTTACTCCTGAGTTCATGAACTGAAGAATAGTGATACATTTTAACTGTCAAGTAAATAGAGTCTAACTGATGTAGGCATGTGAATGAAATAAAAAAAAAATGTACTATGGACCTGGTAGCCACTGGAGATAATGACAAAATTCTGATAGTCAGAAGGTGGCATTCTGAGACCTCTTTAGTCTGTTCAGAAACTATTTAATAATCCAGAACACACTGCATTAGAGTAATCCAGGTGATTGTTCATGACTGTGTTCACTGTCTCTGGGCACACCCCACAGCTCAAATGTCTGATGACATTAAAGTCTGTTGGTAGTATAAGAACACCATTGGTAACTCAATGAATTTTGGTTTTTAAAGAGGCTTTAGCATCAGATGTAAATCCTACATTTTGTTAAATTATATCTGAAAGGAGTAGATAAAACACTAAGATTGCATGGATCTCAGATAACTGCAAGGTTTGACAGCCTATAGTACCACAGAAGACCAGCTAAGATTTAAACTGGTTAGACTGAAGGGCTGACATCCAATGTTGAATGTTGTACAAGAGGAGGGACAGATCTACACATGGTATTTGGTCATTTGAAAACCTGATTTACATCTCAGTATCATTCATCTAGAGCTAGATAAAGACTTTGCAATCATGACCAAGATAGAACAAAGGGCCTGATTACGAGTTTGGTGGTGCAGGAGTGCGGGAGTGAGGTAGCATGCCACCACCCAGCTCAACCACCACCAAACTCGACCACCAGCCGACCACCAGATTACGAGTTTTCTCACAGTCTGACGGGCGCTCCTTTGGAATTCACAAGGCTAAGCCTTTACAAAAGCCTGTTCCTGCACAGCACATACTGTGGAGTCCATGTTTTGCAGGAAAGAGGGTGCTTGCACACAGGGTGCAAACGTGCCCCCTGCATGCATTCCATGGCCTGAGACACCAGAGGGCCCTATAAGACTCTTTTGTTTCCTCACCACCATCCTTTCCAATGCGGTCTCACTTCCATGGTTAAGGTCGCAGTGAGGAAACATGTAGTATGCTTGGTGGTGCCGCGGCTGCAGCGCCGAGTATATGGCAACCTCAAGACCCCCGCGCCAGAGATCACAGACACGTGGAGGCGGCTCCAGTCCTCTCACGGTCTGACCGACGTACTCATAATAAGGCAGTCCGACCACTGGTGCGGCAGTCCCCAACCACCACTGCACCTCCAACGTGGGTTTGGCTGTCCTATGGACTGCTAAACATGTAATTAGGCCCTAAGGCGTTGGCAAATCTGTTTAAGGCTGGTGAAAGCTCTATAGGCCGTTAGCACTCCATATAGGGAGCTAGTCAGATGAGAAAGAAAAGTGCCTAATTATACTCACTGAGTTTACTTGCTGGAGATTGATTGAAATCCACATCTGATATTGGTCATGCCCCAGCACTGTGGTTTGAATATACAAAAGGATGACATCTTTGTCCACTGTGTCATATACCAATGTGAGATCCAGCATAACCAGCAGAGGCATACAGGCACTTCATCCATACATATTAAGCACTCATTCCCACGGTCTAGCAAGGCAGTTTCAGTGTTATGAACTAATCTGTTTTCAGATCGAATAGTAGGGAGAGAATATCAATATTCTACAGGAAAGAATGAAGTTGAGTGACAACAGTTTCTGTTTTAGAATTTTGTACAGTACTAGTAAGTGGTAATGGATCAAATATTAGCTGGATTATTTGTTCAGAGGAAACGTTGAAACTTCCTTAAGAGTGAGGGGATTGTGGATCACCTTTTTTCAAAGGTTAATAAAATGTTGAATCAGTGGGAGCCGATGTGAAAGATATTCAATATCTTCAAATCTTCTAGAAATCGAAAACATGTTTATTACAACCCCCCCATACTCAGCACCTTTCATGCATTCTCGTGCCATAGGTAGCAGTAGAAAAGATATACTTGACAGGAACTGAGACTCAGATGATGGGGGTCTCAACAGGTACTGGGCTTTCTCCCAGGAAGACTTTAGAGGCCCTTGAAAAGATACCGTTAGCATACTTTTTTAAGAGACTAAGCTAGTCATTTATGAATCCTTACCCTAAACTGCCACTAGGAAAAGGAGGCTTCATACATCAGAAGCACGAGTACAGTGTAGGCCAAGTATAACATAGATATACAAATGGGCTACGAAAAAACAACAGTGGTGTTTCCACTGAATGTAATACGTCGATATAGATCATTAAAAAAGCAAAACGAGTTCACATTAAAAAGTGTGGCAATTGTTTGATAAGTCATGCTGTAGTGGGATCTTGGATACACTTAGTGGGTCTTTCCCTGGTTAGGAGAGAATAAAATCAGAACTACCTGCATGTAATTGTAAACAGAATGAGTGTGGCAGGGAAAGGGCAGAAGTTCTGGGTGTTTATCAGACACAGGGACAGCATGCCGTGATTTTAGAATGTTTTCTAATAAAAATGACTTTAACTTAAGTTGCCAGGTTTATTGGTAGATAAAACAAACCTGAAACGTGCAACAGAAAGTGTTGAGGATCTGATGTTTGTTTCTTCAGGAATGTGGTGATGATTACTTATTCCAAATTTCAATCGGCTTGAAATATTACATGTTGATAATGATGAATTGATCATGATTGAGAAATGAGCAGCTAATGAAGGAAGGGGTTTTATGTGAAGTGCTGCTGCGCAAGGATTTGTTGATAGCTCAAATGCTTTAATCTTAAGTGACTTAGCACTAGGCTTATGAGCATGTGAGGAAGGAGCAGTTTGTGGCAGGCACTTCAGTGCACCATAGTTCTTGGGGGAACATTAGTGCTTGCCCACTTCCTCCGTCTGGACTCTATTGTTGCACAGTACTTTAAAGACAGGTGGAAGATGGTAAGTGAAAAGGATTACTACATTCATGTCAACCATTGTTTGAAATTTGCTAATCAGATCATCGGTGTCGTGGGTGTGTTTTTACCTAATGAGTGGTCGGTAACTTAACGGTTGTTGATATTTGAGTGATGCTGATGAACTGCATAATTGTCAATTGCAATTCGCCTGAGTATTCAATCTAAGTTGGTTATGGTGAGTAAGAGGGCATTGGCAGCAATATCATTAGCTGGTAGGCGTGTCACTCGTGATTGCATAGTATTTTGTGGGTGAAATTCTTTTGCTCCTCTAAGGCTAAGGAAAGTCTTCTGAAAAAACCTGAGATTCTTGTTGTTTGCCTAGCTCTTTGTAGTGCCATTTGTGTCAACACATTTTGTGGTGCATTTTGGAATTGGCAGCTACATGGATGCTGATGTTTTCTTGTAGGGTTCATGGTGATGGCTATTGATTTATTACGGTAGATTTGCCTAACAAAAGATAGCATAACTGCTATGTTGACTGTCTTCCCACAATTGTGGTTCTCGTTTCATCCACTAAACATAACCATCTCTTTTACCTGATGTGACTCTGACAGAGTTCAGCCCTTCATGACCACATGTTGGTATCCGTTCAATAAGATGTATAGTAATTGGGCTTGTTCATACATATGTTTATATTATTGCAGGCACTTCTCTAGAATCCGTCTCTTTGTATACAGATTGGTATTGGCTTTCCCCAAGCACATTTCTTTTGGGAAATGAATGATACACTTGTTGCAGTTCAAATATTCCCTTACAATTTGGACACTGAGATTTATACATATATTTTATCTCACACTTTATTTGGTGGTGTTGGTGGCATGTAAATTAGGCCAGGAACCTGGCTGGCTCCGACTTTCCTCAGGATTGTTTTTGCATCACATTTATGGTACTTTCCAGTACTATGGAATCTTTTGTGATACTCATCCTGTTGATATTCATTTTAGACCCAATAGTTGGAATCTATTTACTACATTCTATGGCATTATAGTAGTCATATTTTGTTACATGAACCCCCCCCCCTAGGAAGTACAATGTGTTTTTTCAAATTCTTTTGTTGTGTGAATGCATACAGACACAAACACTTAGCTATATATATAGATATTAACTTGTATGAGTTTACTACGTGCAATTTTTCCCAGTCATGGAATATAAGTACACTTCAGTAAATTGCCTTTTATGCATTTAGGACAGATATAAATAGATTCATATTCGGCTCCAAATATAGTGCTACACCCAAAATGTCTCGGTGAAAGTGAATTTGGCCCATATATTTGATGTTCTGTAATTCTCGAGACTAACTCCATTTTACATTGTGCCACCATTTTGTGTTGCCCTCACGTAGGCCTGTGAAGGTAGCCTGGCGAACAAAGTGGCCTGGCCTTCTTAGTCCATGTATACATTAACTAAGGTTTCTTTTTGACTCTGAAATGAACTGTAAGAAACTGACCTCTTCACCTGAAACTGACCTCTCAAAGCCAATTTCCCTGATCGATCCTTGTCTGAGATTGCCAATCAATGTTCAGGACATCGTTAACTTTTAGTTTCCTTGCACATGCCTTATCTTGTTCATCATCTGTTACTGTTTCTTTTTATGTTTCTTCATTACATGGGTTATGCTTTCAATTATAGGTTTGTCCGCCTTTTGGAGATTGAATTTGGGACATTCCTAATGATTAATTTTGTGTTGGGATACTTTACATGTAATCATGCCATGCCCTGCAGTGCCATCTAAATCAGATTAACCTTATAGAACTATGTAACTATAATGTTTTGCCCATATCCTGCTAAAACCCTAAAGGCTACTCACCTGCTGACACTCCAGATTTTCCATTTGTTTAGGAATTTAATAAAAAGTTAACTGATACAACTCCCTTACATGCCTGGGGCAGGATAAAGAGTATATAATATGTGAAGTAAGACCATTCTACCAGACTGCCTCATTCAGTTGCTAAAGCTTCTGTGTAACGTAGTCTCACTTATTTGAGGTAAATAAAAATGTTCTTTTATATTTTCAGCTTCTCTGCCAAATTCTTTATTGTTGGTTTGAATGGACTAAGTATCAGTGAGACCCCTGAGAAGTGGATTTTTTAATTTCTACATATTTGTGAGAGTGAGAACTTTGGTCAGACTCTTGCCTGGTTCCTTTGTGTGTTGGCACAATGTTTTCTGGGAAGTCTATTGAAAATATGGTGAATAATCACACAGCTTTTTGAGTATTTATAAACCGATTAATGCATGTCCTACTCATAGCAGAACATCTTCCTCACACACAAAAGGGACATCTAAAAGTGGTGCAGGAAGAGTCAGAAAGAAAGGAATATATGCAATTTTCTTTCTGTAGGAAGGGGAATATTTACAACAAAATATTTTGTTATGGAAAGTTATGAAAAACAGAATTCTAAAATTACCTGTGGGTAAAAGGTGTAAGTCAGTCATGTATGTGTATACCATAAGCACTCAAATGTTAAAAAGGCATCTGTATGTTGTGATTTTTTTGTGTGTGAAATGAACATAAATGCCTAAAACACTTGTTAAGCGTGGGTGCACTATTCATTGCTGATCTTTCGTCACAATCATAGCTTATAACTGGTTTTTATTACCTTCATGACTCATCCCTTTTTTTCTTCTAATAGCTGCACTTAACATTGTTTTCAGATTCCTTCTTTGGACTTACAGTTATCACGTCAGTGTGGGTTTCCTTATTGTTATATTTTCTTTGTTCACATCACTTGAGTAGGATTGATTTAAAGTCATGGAACTTTTCTGAATGTATTGCAGAACAGAAGCTGGGAAATGGAAAGTGTGTGTCTATGCTAACAGAAACACCTGTAGTCTAATATTTACCATGATTTTGCATTGGGTTTCCATCACTTTTGTGGCAAAGCGTTAACTAGGCCATGCAAAGCCACTTTGTGCAGCTTTATGTGGTTTAGTAAATACAAAGTAACACGGCATATAGAGCTCCTTGCATTAGGTAGGCATTAAATGGGTGGAGCATGGGTGTTCTGAGGCATCCATCTGTGGATTTTGATGAAAACCCAGATTTACAAAGACATGTAAACTTGGGTTTGCATCAAAATGGTGTGCCTACTCCACAGAGGTGTAACAATACGGAGAAATATCTTTGTTTTTCCTCATTACTTCCTCTTTCCATTTATGCTGCATTGTGCAGCACATATAGAAAGAGGAATATGCCTCTAAAGATTGTTTTTGTGCAGGACAATATCTCCTCCTGCACAAAACAAGCCTACCCGTAACACAGGCACCTTAATACTGTGATGCAAGGGTGCATGCATTGGCGCTAGGCAGCACATAGTTTACCAGCACAAGGAGAGGGCAGAAATGCTCCACATTTTTGTAAACAAGGAGCATTTCTGCACACTCCCTTTCACACAATTCAGTGCAATAAGTTCTGTTTTTGTGTTGCGTTACGTGAATTAATAGTATGTGTGCTCCGTAGATTAGTTGACACGGTACATCATGGTGATCAATGTGACGAAGTTTTACATCAGTAACCAATCTATTGGTTTTTAAGTGATTGTCTACATGGAAGAACTGAGAGCAGATTTTTAACTTTCCACAAAACCCTGTACATTTAACAGTGTATTCCAAGTTTCAAATATTGTTAGGCTCAGCTTGAAAAAACAGGAGATATATTTAAAGATAAGCTCTTTCCTCCTTATTTAAAAGATCAAATAAGAACTCATTGACAGTGGGGAATGATAGGAAAAGTGTCTCTTTGATTATGTAGTCATGCCTTTTCCAGAAATGAGGAAGGCTGTAGGGTGAGAGTCCCTTAGCAGTTCCTCTCTTCTACTAGTTTCTAAATGTCCAAGGTACTACACAGAGGACTTTCAAACTCGGAGCCTTGCTAGGAGCACTACATGATTTTCATAAGTTGATCATCAGCACCGTACTTGACTCATAGTACTTTTTTTGACATCGATGAATACTATCCTCTGAAATTACTTGTTATCATATGGTTAACTTTTTAAAATGCATTTTTAAACATAGAAATAATCTGTGAGAAAAATTGCTTAAGTTATAAAGAACTGAATTTAATGAAAAAGATTTGAACTTTTTCTAAGCATCCTTTCTCAAACTTTTATTTAAAAATGTCTTATTGTAAATATTGTAGTTTTTTTCGACTTTTATGGTATAATGTGTACAAAAATGCTTTTATGGATTTCTATTATGAAATGCTGAATAAAGAAATATTACTTACATATCCTTGTGTTCAAACCATGACACGAATAATGATTGATGCAGCTTGTGGTACAGACCTTTGTTCCTGTGCTGCAAGCAGGGGAGATTGTTTGCAGGCCCTCTCTGGTTAATTCTTGTGCTTTGCCAAGACTTAAACCTCTCCCTTCCTTTAGAGTATGCAACTTGTGTATGTCTATATAAGTGCGCATGTGTATGCTTGTGCTGTGTTCATGTCTGCGTTTGGTATGCAGGAGCAGTTAGGCTACCTGGCTGGGGATCTCCAATATGTATGTAAAGGCTACAGTTAGTTGTTTCCACTGTGAACGCTTTCTTGATTGTGCTGCATAGTGTCTATTCTTTTACGCCCTCCTTCCTCACTCTCTTGCAGCCAGTGTGACTCTGTCCATTTTAGACACTCACATTCAGAAGCGATAAATAGAGGATCACTTGTATTCCCCACATTGGCTCAGGTGGTATGGATAGTTGTCTTTTTTCTTTTATGGGAGCAGAACCTTTAAAAACTGTGTCAATGGCTTGGCTACTTCTAATAGCCGAACGCAAATTTGATTAGTGCGCATCCACACACCTCATAAGGTGACTGAAGCCCAGAAAAGAGTACCTCATTGGTTAATGGACTATTTAAGTAGAATCTACAAAATGCACTCCCATTTTCGGATACCTGCCTTCACCATGGCATGAAAGACCTATTGTATCCTTGAAAAAGCCAATATTACTGTGAGTGGGTATCTGGCTCATGCAAAAGACATCCCCTTTCATTATTTAGTTTATTGATTATTCTTATAATCACACTAGATAGACGTCAAACCTATAATCAGTAATATTGTTTCATGCCAGTATAATCATTGTGTAAAGGGTCGTTTATAGCTGCAGTACGGTGAAAACAGCAGACACACCAAAGGTGTTTCACAGTTTAACCAAGAGATATGGTCAGTCTCTGCCACCTTGGTCAGGATGAGCATGCATTTTCCCCTTTTAGATGTCAGGTTTTTTTCAACATTCATCCAAGCTAAGTGAATAACTTTGACCTTATATTGATTTTCCTGCAGAAGGCATGACTAAGCCACTTACTCATATCAATCCAATCATTTTCTAGGTAAGGGCTTTCAGCAGATGCGTGCAGGACACCATCACCCTTCTTGCCACAATTCAGAAATGAACTTTCGATTGTCTTTGACAATTTCTAAATAGTTATTGGTACAAAGCAGTGTTTTGGTATAACTTGCTGGAGGAGTGAAGAGTTCCATTGTTCAATAGCAAACCATTGATACAGAGATGTCCCTACCTCTACCACACTTTAAATTCAGGATCATGCGTTCGTTTCTCGATGCATTCTTCCACTAGACAGTCAGTTATTCACCAATGTTTTGTAGCAGTATAATATTTCTCTCCTTGCTTTTCCCATAGAATTGATGCAATGTTTAATATTTACAAACGTTGTCCTGCATCATAAAAGTATTTTTTGTTTTCTGATAGTGTTGCCATGTGGGAACATGTGCCCCTGACAAGTATAACATCCTCACTGCGCAGTTGTTTCAACATGTTTAGTTATTATTTTCACACATCCATACATTTCTCAGGTTGGGTGCATTGATGAATATACACAGCACATGTTTGCATATTTAGAAGATTGCAAAAGCTTTTATTTTGATTCGTGTGCAGGTAATAGATAATGTACATAGCACTGCCAGCAAAGTTTTTTAAATGAACCATTTTTATATTCACTTACTACAACCCAGTTGAAAACACCTGTGATTGATGCGCTTTGTGATCTATATTTGAGTAAATTCGTCCCTAGGGGTTTTTTTGTGTTAAATTCTGGGACTTGCAGTGATGATTTTAAAACGGGATAAACAAGACTAATTGCCCCACAATCCTAAAACATCCTAACTCGATAGGGAGCATCTATACATACCAGGACCTGAGAAACCTGGCAGGACTGAAGCTCTATATGGCATTTAACAATATTACATTTGATATGCTACCAACAGGTCATAAGAGCTCTGATGAACACATCTTTTTATCGGGCGTGTAGTAGCAATCACTGGTGGGGGTGAGGCATGAAGATATGAGTAGAGTAGTGTATTTGTGCGTGTCAGGAGTGAGAGCTCGAGAGCTGGGATGAGTGGTGCACCCCCATAGCAGTATATTTTACACTAAGGGCTGAAGTTCAGTAGAGGGCTGTAGGTTTGGACTTGGTTGCACTGGTAGAGATGTGTGTCACCTTCCCGAATAACAGGGGATCCCACACGTTGGGTGTGAGTCGGCAGAGCTGTATGTGTCAATCTGGAAAAAAGAGTGAGAGAAGGAACATTTATGTTTGTGAATGTGTGTGAAAGAGAAAGAGCTGGGGCTGCTGCGCGTCAGAACTGAGTGCAATGCATACTTGTGTGGGACTCAGATGGATGTGGTTCATTGTCCATCCATGTGGCTCTCAATGCTAACATCTTCATTTTATATATATCTGGCTACCATCGTCTCAGACCTTAATCAAGTAGGTTGTAATAGGTGTCCAATATCAGAAATCTCATAGCCCACCCTAGTTTCAGCTCTGATATACCACCAGGCGGAAATAAAGTGTGCAAAACTCACCCTGGTTTGAGGAGTACCAAAAGAGTGCTGTCAGAATAAAACCGTCTGCCTTGGTGGGTCAGAATGATATGATAGTTGTTGAAACATAATTTTTTCTAATCGCGGGGGTAAGATCTATTGGTCCATCTGCATGAAATCAAAAGTTGACATCCCCAGTCAGAGAAAGGGAGAGAAAAAGAGTAAGGTGAAAATATAGAGATAAGGTAAAGAGTGCATTGCTGTACGTGTTATAGTTTGCATGCCATATTGAAAACTAGGCTCTATACTGTGATCTATGCCTGAAGCAATGTATATTTTTGACTGTGTTTCCCTCACTCCAATTTCACCCCTCTTCTTCAACAGTGTGCCATTGTCCTATGGTTAGATTCAAGTAGTTCCGCTCAAGAGAAGGGTCTGTATTCTATGTGACCCTACTCATATCTTTAGGAAGGGTTCGTTTGTCATCATGTCCTTCCACCCTTACCCTAGATCTTCCATCCTACAAAAGAATCCATTCATTTATTCTGTAGCTCTCTGACTTGAAAGCTGGAGCTGGCAAAGACTGCCTTTCAGTGTTGCAGCTAAAACATAGTGACAATGCTTTCTGCCACTTACGACTAATTTTTAAATGAAACCCCTTTATCTGATTAGAACAAACTACAAGGCGATCGAAGGAATGAGTGAATTAATATCAGTCACTGGTGATCACATAGGACTCCGTTCCTGCCCATTATCTTTCGCCCTTTAGGGCATGCCAGGCAGAACCCAGACTTCAGCAAATCAGCCCTATCTGAACTGCCAGGTCAGATCCCCTCCAGACGGGAACACTCAAAACTGCTTTTCACATCAAGGTTGACCTGTGGAATCAGTACTGTCCTCAGGATGTGAAACTGTATGTGGCCCACCTCACTCCATTTGGAATGCAGCTCTGCCCAAGACGACTGTAGTAGGGTCTTTTTAAATTCGTCAGTGTAGATGATGTTGTTTAGGAATGTTTACTATGTAATGCTCATTGCTGGGAGGGTTTTGTGCTGGTCATTGAATCAATCAATCAATCAGGGTTTGTAAACCATGGCTAATCACCCGATAGGCTATCCAGGTGCCTTTTGAATGTAGAAGTCAGTTACTCTATGGGGCCTGGCCAGGTTGGTCACAAGGTTTTGCTGTAATCTCAACCAACTAACCATATCTATGTCTCATTGGATTATTTATTTACTACATTGAGTTGGCGACAAGTTGGCCAGGTAACCCTGCAGCCAAACCTTGATGACCGAAGAACTTCTACTGTTTTCAAGAGGAATTGATGTGAGGCTCCTTATCCCTGCCAGGATTTAAATTTTCTCAAGATATTCAGCCCTGTTTCTTGAACCAATTTTACAGATCCTGATCATTATTTGGGGGGGAATTTTAATTCAAATTAATACCAGCTGCATGTGCTTCCTCATATGACTCTTCCTCTACGCACGCAGCTATAATTCAGCTGCTGCGAACCCATACGCATCATCGTGTGGGCAGCCTCCCTTCTGTGTGGCTTCCTAGCATGTGTGCTTTGAGTAGGAGGAGCTTTAATCACAACATCCGCCAGAGCTCGTGCTGTCAGCTCCATGCACAGCTTGTTCCAGAGACGGCTCCTCGAGGGAGTGCTGCGGGGCGGTGGGGCGCTGCAGAACGCAATGTATTTTGTTTTATTTATTTATTTACTCAACTCCGTTTGGCCCAATTCCGGAGTTTATTAACCCCCACCCTGCCCCTCCCCCGCTCTGCCTCACCCCACCGCCCCCGCAGCACTCCCTCAAGGAGCCGCCACTGACTTGTTCTCTGTGCGGCTGTCTCCCTGTGTCATTTAGCAGTGAATTAGGGGTAAAGGAAACAAAAATCCCCACCTCTTTATCAAGTGAACTCCTCTTCAGTCCCTAGTGCTCTGTCACTGCACATCTGTCAAAAGACCATAGAGAAACTGACTGTGTTTTGCCTGGCCTCTCACGCCACGTGTTAGTGTTATGGTGTACAACACCTTCAATTAATTATTATTTCTCTTGTTATATTTTGTTTTTGTTCCTTGGAAAGTATGGCTTTTCAACAATATAGTGTGCCACCACCTAGGTTCTTAAAGCTACCTCGGAATCCTCCAATTGAATGGGAGGATTGAATTGAATCTTTTCAGAACTAACTACAGGCTCTAGATGGAGTAGTTTTCATTCTGGTCCATAAAAAGGCATGTCTGTTGAGGCCATTATGCCAAGAAGGCTCAACATGTGTTTAAATATTTACCCCCAGTGACCAATGTTTTCTCTACTTATATGTCTTCATCTGCACCATCGCTGGGTCTGTGTGCATGCTTTTCTGAGTTGTGTGCACAACTCAGATGTAATAACTTCAAGAAGAATAACACTATGTAAAACAGAGTACAGGTAAAAATCAATTGTAAGGAGAAGGAGAGAAAGCAACATAACATACTATACTTAAAAAATGGTAAAGTTGTGAGTAGCATCTTTCATGGTAACAAGCGTAAAGGATGTGTACACAATATTGTATTGGCTATCATTGCACACATAACGAGAAGAGAATTATACTGGTGAATTTTATCATTAACCATTATCGTACATACACAGGTGCTGCAGCCTAATAGACATCTCAGCCTTTTCCACATATCCCTCATATTAACTTTAGCTCCTAATATATTAGAGCACAAGGCAAAGCTTCACAGATGTGAGACATATCACTCCCACATGCCCTTAGAAATGTCATTCTTAAACCATCACTTGTGGATACCAAAATGTATTCTGCAGGATCAGAAGCAGAGAATGGCCATTTGGACTCTGGCTTTTCAAAAAGGGCTAACTTAAGAACGTTCTCACTGCTTACTGATTGTAAACACTGCTATTAAACGGTCTTGGAATAGTAAAAGTCTGAGTAGAAGGGGTTGAATGCAGACCGTGAGATACAGCCTGGCAACACAAATGTGCATGTAAGCAACCTTATACAGCCTCAGTTTTCATCTGACCCTCCCAATTATTTGACATTACCAGTATTGGCTCCCCAGCTGTGAGGAGTGTAGGATATTTGGTGACCATACTGGCAGCTTGTTAACTAAAGCTTCATGTTTGTCTTTGTATGCTGGGGACATGGGTTCTTCTCAATAATGATAGAGCCATCAGTAAATGTCAGGTGACTGGCTGCTGGATCAGAGATGAAATAAGCATGAGGTTGCAGAATCAAATAAGGAGAGCGTGACCAAAGCGTGAACACAAGATTGCTTTTCTATTGCAGTTGTGACTACCCTTTGTTATCTTTCCGGGTCTGCTTTTGCCACTTAGCACCTTAAGAGCTCGCCTCCTACACAGCAGGAGGAGCTTTTGTAATGTGAGCTCTTAATAGGCTTGTGCATGAAGATAAATGAGAGCTTGAGCGCCTGCCAAGGAGCGCGCCTTGGATGGAACAGTGCCAGGGACTGATAGCCAAGGGAATGAAATTACTGATATATACAAAGAAGTAAAACTGTATCTGCAGTTCCAGTTTGCAAAAACAACAAATATTGTGTGGAGAAGTGTGGCTCAATGGTTAGAGCGGCAGACCCTGATGCAGAGGTCTAACCAGGGTTCAATTCCTGCCTCGGTGGGTCTTGGGATCAAAATTCCACGGACCTGATAATTCTCGCCTCGGTGCCTATTCCAATCATGGAGTCCCACTCTGCAACTCTGGGCAATAGCTTGCTTAATCTCCACAACGGCCCACACAATGCTAAGGATGCCTGGCCTCCACCTTGGGGGTGCCCAGGAGTGGACGCCTCACAGGGAAAGCCAGGATGGGTTCCACAGCGGTATTCGTACAAGCGCCTTGAGACCCTTGCGGGTGAGTAGTGCGCTATACAAGTATCAATTTTCTGATGTCTCGCCATAAATTCTATACCCATTCACAGAAGCCAAAAAAGTCAGTTGATGATTTTGTGACCAGGTTACTAGATGCTAAGTGCCAGTTTGGATAAATGACAGAAGAATTCATTAGCAACCCATCACTTAAGAAAGTTATAAATATAGCCAAGGTGGTGGGAATGAGTGAGAGGTGCATGAAAAAAATTCAATGGTTGCATTTGAAAAATGTGAATGAGGTGGCATAGGCTCAGGAAACTTGGTATCAAGTTAATGCATATGGCAAGAAACTGTCATTTAGATCTCAACGTAACAACAATAAAGGAGGAAACTTTAAGTCAATACATATGTCTAACTATGCAGTGTGGATGATGTTGTTTAGGAATGTTTACTATGTAATGGTCATTATTCGGAGGGTTCAGTGCCGGTGAACTTTTGAATGTACAGGTCAGATGCTCCATGGGGCCTTTCCAGGTTATTCACAAGGTTTGACTGTAAGAAAAAACTCAACCAACTAACCATCTCTATGTGTCACTGGATTTCTTTCTACAATGACTTCATGCCTGAATGCTAAAAACTGCCTCAAGGAACACCATCCATTACACGAGGTGCAGGTAAGTGAAGATTAGAGCAAGACCTGCCCACTTTGTCTGAGACTGAGAGTAAATGAAAGGTGATGGATGTGGAGTGAATCCAGTAGTCCTTGGGAGAATGACAGCGAGTATCAACAAAAGTGCAGCTTGTTCTCTTGCTTTGAGGCTATCTGAAGATACCAAGGACGTTGTAAATAGTCGAATGCTGGAGAGTCCCTGGAAACCTTAAACAAGATTGGTCTGTTTACCTTCTGGTGTGTCATTCAGATATAGGGGTTACTAACCCCATCTAGAAAGATTCTCTGAAACTCCTACAAACCCCCTGACTTAATAATTGCTTTATCTTTACCATTGGTTTATATCGGAAACTGGACCACAATGACCACTTGACTGCCGGAGAATCCGTTTTGAACATGAACTGCCACTTTCAAGGTACAGATCCAAGGTACAGATGGCCAGCAGTGCTTAATTTGTAAAACAATAAGTGCCAGGGCTGTAGTCAGCAGGCCACTTATGCTTACACTGTTACAATTCTGATAATTCCAAGACCCCAAAGTGAAAAGAATGGCTTTGGCCGCAGGTTTTAGTCATACTTAATGTATATTGAATTAATAAACAACAGTAGTTGTGCTCATCTCTGAATTAGAAAAACAGTGGCACCAAGTGGCAGTCTATCATAGGGACTGGTGCTGACAATTACCTACCGGTGCCGAGCACCGGAATCCACCGGTTCAAATTAAGCATTGAATGGCTATCAAAGAGCCTGAGGGGGACATAAAAAATGCCTGCTGCTTTCGGTCATTTTTAGGCTAATAGCCTTGGTATCAGGCTTGCTTGTCCGTCTTAAAAGTACTGGACATTTTCACGAGTGCCCTATGATTTTTGGCAAAGTCATTTTACCACTTTGCTTTAAAATGCACTATTTTACCTCATTTTTAGGGTTGAGCCTGCAAGAGCTTTTTTCCAAAAAGGGCTTGGAGCCAGCCCATTTCTTACCCATTTGTTGGCGTGCATGGCAATCTTCTTTACAGCTGTTTAATTTGTCAAGGCAGGCCTAACATGATTTCCGTTCCTCTCTGTGGAGCAGGGACCAAGTACTGATTGATTCAACTTAATCAGTGCCCGTTCTCCACTCCTGACGTGATTGAGGTACTATTTTATTCTTTTTAACTTCGGGTGCCCTGCAAACGAAAGGCATGTGACTGCAAAAACATGCCCAACATGACAACAAAGATTTCCTTTTCTAGTGTTACCTTTCTTTTATTTTGCCAAATCGTCTTTTCTCACTTTTACACTTACGTTTTCCCTTCTTTTTTCTCGTGGGCGCTGTTCTCAAAAGATGAGGATTATTTTATTGCAAAGCAACATTGTTTCTTTCTTATGCCAATCCACCTCACCCCACACAAATCCACCCCACCCAATCCAAAACAATCTGCCCCACTCCAATCTGACCCATTCTAATCCAAAACAATGTTCCCCAATCCAATCCAAAACAATCTGGCCCACTCCAATCTAAAACAATCTGCCCCACTCCAGTCCGAAACAGTCTGTCCCACTCCAATCTGCACCACTCCAATCCAAAATAAACTGCCCAAATCGAAAACAATAGGCCCCACTAAATCCACACAATCTGCCCCACTGCAATCTACCCCACTCCGAACTCAAAACAATATGTCCCACTCCAATATGCCTCATTCAAATCCAAAACAATCTGCCCCACTCTAGTCCACACCACTAAATCTGCCCCTCTCAAAACCAAAACAATCTGCCCCACTCCAGTACACCCAAGTCTAATCCAGAACAATATGTCCCACTCCAATCATCCCCAATCTAATCAACCCCACCCTAATCTGCCCCCTCCAATCCCCAAAAATCTGCCCACTCCAATGTGCCCCACTCCAATGTGCCCTACTCCAGTCCATCCCACTCCAATCTGACCACTCCAATCCAAAACAACGCGCCTCTCTCCAGTCCGCCCCACTCCAATGTGCTGCACTCCAATCTGCCCCACTCCATCCAAAACAGTCTGTCCGACTCTAAACTGACCCACTCCTATCCAAAACAGCCTGTCCCACTCTAAACCGCCCAACTCCAATCCAAAACAATCTTCCCCACTCTAAACCCCACCACTCCAATCGCCCCACTCCTGTCCAAAGCAATCTACCCTCTCCAATCTGCCCACTCCAATCTGCCCCTCTCCAATCCAAAACAATTGGCCCCACTCCATTCCATCTAACTCCAATCTTTCGTACTCCAGAACAATCTGCCCCACTCCAATCCAAAGCAATCTGCTACACTCTAATCAGCCCCACCCCAATCTAACCCACCTCACCCCAATCCACCCACTCATCCCAATTCACCCCACTCCCATACACCACAATCCATCCCAACACCAACCAAGTTCGCCCCATTCCTGCCCAATCCAATCTATCCCAATCCAATTCAATCCAATCTACTCCCTCCCCAATCTAACCCACTCCAATACAATCCACCCAATCAAATCCAAAACAATCTGCCCCATACCAATCTGTCCTACAAAAATCCAACATAATCTGTCCCACTAAACGCAAAACTGCCCCACTCAAATCCAAATCAATCATCCCCACTCAGAACCAAAACAATGTGCCCCACACCAGTACAAAAAAATGTGCCCCACTCAAATCCTAAATGATGTGCCCCATCCAATCCAATGCAATTTGCCCCTCTTAAATCTGCTCCACTCCAATTCAAAATGATTGCCCCTCTCCAATCCAAAACAAACTGCCCCACTTCAATCTGCCCTACTCCAATCTCACCTCACCTCACTCCAATCCAATCCACCTCACCCTAATCCAATCCACCTCACCCCAAACCTACATACCTCACCCCAATACAATCCAGCTCAATCCAATCCGCCCACACCAATACAATACACCCCACCACTTCAATCCACTCCATCTCACTCAACCCTATTCCACTCTGCTCCACTCGGTGGGCCCGATTCACAGAATAAACTTAAGACTAAATCCTAAACTTACTACTATTTGGTATTCACAGAATGCCCTTACTACTTTAGGGATTCACAGATTAAATTTACTACTTTCGGGATTCACAGAATAAACTTACTACTTTCGGTATTCACAGAATAGATTTAAGACTACTAACTTTACGTCCGCACTCGGGCCGTAAATTCTGGCCCGGAGGCGGAGTTTCCGGCTTGGGGGTGGAGCCTCCAGCCCGGAGGCGGAGCTTGCGGCTTGGAGGCGGAGCTTCCGGCCCAGAGGTGGAGATTTCAGCCATGGCTAAATACCCACCTCCGAGCCGGAAGCTCCGCCTCCAAGCCGCAAGCTCCGCCTCCAAGCCGCAAGCTCCGGGCCGGAATTTACGGCCCGAGTGCGGACGTAAAGTTAGTAGTCTTAAATCTATTCTGTGAATACCGAAAGTAGTAAGTTCATTCTGTGAATCCCGAAAGTAGTAAGTTCACTTTGTGAATCCCGAATGTAGTAAGTGCATTCTGTGAATACCAAATAGTATCTCCAAACTCACATCCTCTCTCAAATCATCCAGTGATCTTTTTAAGATAGTGGATAATCTCTCCCTCATTCAGATGCCTGATCCCATAACAGCTTCACAGGATCTGTGTGATCAGATCTCCACTTTCTTCCATGAGAAGATCATGGATATCTACACAGACTTGGAAACTCAGAATTCCAGTCCCCTCCTTGCCTCTTCCTTAATCCCTCCTGATATCCCTGTCCCTACCCCCGTCCACGCTCTCTCCCAGTTCCCCGCCATCACTTCCGCTCATCTTAACTCTCTGCTTGACAAACTTAAGTCTGGATCACCTCTGGATCCATGCCCCCTTAAGGTCCTCAAAGACTGCAGACATACTATCCTTCCCCCCTTGATGGAAGTGATGAACTTGGCCATCTCAGAGGGGATTTATCCCCTCTCTTGGAAATTGGCCACTGTCAAGCCCCTACTTAAGAAACCTACCCTGGACCCTGGGACATTAAAGAACTTTCGTCCCATCTCCCTTCTTCCTGCCCCTGCTAAACTTTTGGAGACTCATCTCAACCTCCACCTGAGCTCTTTCCTTGACAGTACCAACTCTCTTGATCCCTCACAGCATGGTTTCCGGAGGACCCATAGCACTGAGTCGGCACTTACAGTGGTAGTCGATAGCATTCGCTCTAGGGTCGACACCGGTTACACCACCTTACTGGTGTTATTAGACCTTACGGCGGCTTTCGACACCCTGTCTCCAAATATTCTTGTTAACCAACTCAGTGAGCTGGGAGTCAAGGATTCTGCACTCAATCTTCTTGCCTCCTTTCTTGACCAACGGAAGCAAAGGGTCAAGCTTGGCGAGTATATGTCACCTGTCAAGGCCGTGAAGTGTGGGGTCCCACAGGGCTCTTCACTGAGCCCGACGCTTTTTAACATTTACGTCGCCCCTCTCGCCAGGCTTATAAGATCCTTTGGCCTGGAAGTTCTCTCCTATGCCGACGACACGCAGATTATGGCTTCCATCTCCCAATCTGTGAGCCAAACCGCGTACAATTTTAAAAACTGTATGGAGGCGGTCGCCGGATGGATGCTTAAGAACTTCCTTAAGTTAAATGGCGAGAAAACGGAGGTTCTTGTTTTCGGAGGCAAAAGTGAGATCTGGTCTATGGATTGGTGGCCGTCTGTCCTCGGGGCCTGTCCTACGCCCACTTTTTCTGCCCGTAACCTTGGGATCATATTGGACACCTCTCTTTCCTTGGACAAACAGGTCAGTAGGACAGTGTCCACTTGCTGTAATGCCCTGAGGGTTTTAAGGAAGGTCTCTCACTACCTTTCCCCTGAGGCACGCAAACAGGTAGCAATAGCGGTCATTGCCTCGAGACTGGACTATTGCAATGCCCTATACCTTGGCATCAGCAGTGGTCTCATTCAGCGCCTCCAGACCGTACAGAATGCGGCTGCCCGGTTTGTTGTAGGTGCTCCTAAACGTTCCTCGGGCACCACCATCAGAAAAGACCTGCATTGGCTCCCCATGCAGGCAAGGATCAACTTTAAGGTTCTATGCCTTACTCATCGTGCCCTTAATGAATCTGGACCGGAGGCTATTCGTGCCCTGGTGGCCCACTATGTCCCTGGGAGAGCACTCCGCTCTTCCAACAAAAACCTGCTTGTGGTTCCTCGTATATCCAAGGTCCGGTGGGGAGGAAGGTCTTTTCGCTTCCTTGCGCCTAGACTTTGGAATACGCTCCCTAGTGATCTCAAGTTGATCTCCTCTCACCTTCAGTTCCGCAAGGCACTTAAGACTTGGCTATTCCTAGCAGCTAATCCCTAAGTTCCCCCCCTGGTTGATATCTGAGCTCTCTGGTTACCATCTTCAGCGCCTTGATGCCTATGGGTTTAGTTGCGCTTCTGTATACAAATTGCCACTAATAATAATAATAATAGTAGTAAGTTTAGGATTTAGTCTTAAGTAAGCATGAGCGGATTTTGCGGATTGGCAATCCGCGAATTTTGCGGATTTGCGGATTCGCAATCCGCAAAATCCGCGAATTCCCGCGAATTTGCGGATTTTTTTTTTTTTTGTGTTCGCCCGTGTTTCTGCCAGTTCGCAAGGGTTTTTACAATTTCGCAATTTGCGAACTTACCTGTCGGGTCGCAAGTTTTGCGAACTTGTTGTTTCTACGTGTCCAGCCTGTTTGGGACACTCTTCTTCATCACTGCCACTCTCTGTCACCACTGCCACTCTCTGACTACTCATGCCACCCTCTGGCCCACCCATGCCACCCTCTGTTTCATCACTACACCCTCTGGTTGTCCAGTGTACATTATTTTCGGCAAAGCAAAGCACACCTTCCCTGCCTCAAGTGACCTGAATTAATTTGGGGCTGATTAATGTGTCACAGAATATTTTTTTAGCTGGCACCTGCTTCCTTAGTGCGCCCTGATTAGTGATCTTTTGCACTTGCTAAGTGCTTTCATTGTTGCAAAATTAGTTACAACACCTGCCCTGCCCCAACTGACAATAATGAATTAGGGGCTGATTAATGGATTTTAACTTCCAGCCTGGCTCCTGCTTGTCTCCCTTAGCTGTAATTCAGGACCTTTGTGGCATATGTGTAACTATTCTGAGGTTCAGAGCAGGGTCACATAATAGTTTCAACTGGCAACTGAACTCTGGAGGGGCCCCTCAGGAAGCCCTACAGGAAATGGCTACTAATGATGTGCCTGAACTTTTGAACCTGGTAAGTAGTTACTTTCAGTTTTGCCAAGATCGTATTTCTGCAATTTCGCACTTATTCGCGGGGCGCGAACTCACGCTAACAGTGCGAGCAGCGCGAGCAAAATCCGCTGCTCGCGGATTTGCGGATTTTGCGGGAAATTCGCAAATCTCGCGGATTGCGGATTTCCCGAAAATCCGCAAAATCCGCGAGCGGAACGGATTTTCCGCCCACACCTAGTCTTAAGTTCATTCTGTGAATCGGGCCCTATGTCACTGCACTCTGTGACACTGCACTCTATGAAACTCTCTGCCATTGAACCACTGAACTCTTATCCCCTCTACTCAACTTTACAACATTCTACTCCAGCAAATCCAGTCTACTACACTCAAGGATGCCCCATGCCACTAACCCACGCTGAACAGCAGCCACACTGGTGTACAACATGGCAAGAACACATTGCAAAAGCCAGTAGCTCTTGTAGAGGCGAGACCTATTGGCTTTGACAATGCTTATTTACATTTGTCTTACTGAGGGTTAAACCATTCTATGAGAAATCTGCCTTGATTACTGCAAGACAGAACAGCTACCACACCCGAGCACAAGATCACCAGCCACCACAGTGGGAGTTTTAAACATTCCTATATTTGGGGTCCTTAGGTAGTTTCAAGCTGCAAGGTGTTTCAAAGATCTTTGAACTGTCAGACAGGTTTCACCTAATTGAATGTGTATCAGGTGTTTCTTATTTTGCCTTGGAATTATCTTACTGTACCCACCAGCCTGGTTGCTACTGCTGATGGGACTGGCTGGTTGCTCTCAATCCTGCTCTGCTCTGCCAGCCTGCACTACAAAATGCCACCTCCCACTTCATCCTCCTTTTTGCCCTCTACACTAAATTGCCTGAAACCACATGGCCCGTACTCTTTCTTCATCATTTCCCCCCAAATCTCACACCAAAAGCAAAAAGAAACCTCAAACACAGACTGATTAGACAACAACCAGAAACACTATTTGCGGACATATATCCCTGCTCTTCCAAAGGCCAGTTGAAAATGGATCTCATTTTCCATACCGTAAGACCTGCAAAGTGGAACACCATCCTCAGAACACATCTGCACATATCCAAAACAACCAACACTCCCTACAGCTGCAAACTAACGATCTTACTCCCAAACGGTTCTGTACGTACCGGTAACACCTCTGCGACCATCTACATCAACGGCACAGTCATGATCGAAGCCAACAACGACAACCTAGAAACATTTGACTCCCTGTTCCCCTCGATCCGCAATGCCCCTCTGCACTCACGCCACTCCCGCCCGACCAACTCCTGATCCCCTGAGAGACCGACACACCAGGAGATTGCACAAATCAATCCCAAGACCTTTGCCATGAACGCCAGCCTCCCCCCTTCAGACACCAACCTCCCTTCCGTCTACCCCTCCCTGATAGCACACGATACATACCCTCCTTCGGAGGCCCGTCCCAGAGAAGGCTCTCCAACCCCCTGCAGACCAACACCCACATCCTTCAGCCTTAAACTACCACTCCCAACAAACAACTATCGAACCTAATCCACAGTCTATGACTCCTAAATCTCTCCCTCTACCAACACACAAGAGGCAGCCGCTCGTACCACGCCGAGATCTTCCACACCCCATATCGAGGACTACACATAGGGACAACATGGGCAACACAATTACCAAAAGCCAACTCCAAGAGCCCAGCCAACACCCACATGTGTCACCCACATTTACCAACACCAATCACTCAAGGCCTCTCAAGACTCAATGGCTCAGTTGGAGCACAACCCCCTCTTGAACCAGACACTGAGACCCAAAAGAACAAGAGCCGCAATGTCCTCCCAAGACGCCCCACTCCCTCCTCCCTAGAGGTGACTCAGCGACTTGCCCTGCTGGAAAGCCAGCCAGAAATGGTGAGACTGGGCCTCAACGAAATCCTACTGAACCTCACCACACCCCAAAAGCCCAACCAACACCTACACCCGACACCCACACTCACCAATACTAATCACTCAAGGCCTCCCAAGACCCAATGGCTCAGCTGGATCACATCCTCCCTCATCAAGCAGACACAGAGACCCAAAAGAACAAGACCCTCAATGTGAACGAGTGAAGAGATGGATCTTGCCACCTCATATGACACATCTACTACTGTCACCTCTAGCTCCAAGAGCCAGGTTATCACAGGTTTTGGACAGACCGCTCCCACCCAGACCCTCAAAGACCCCAGCCTTCCTCAATAATATCCCCAGGGCCCCCATAAAGAAGAAACTCAGTAACGAAGGGGCCAACACCAACTACATGCTCATTAACTGCAGATCGGACACCAAACATGCAACAGAACTGGCAGAAACCATCCTTACCCACAAAATAGACATCACGTTCATCACCAAAACATGACTTAATGAATTCTCTTAACCAATTTTTGACATGCTTGTGCCCCCTGGCTTCGCAATCATTAACAAAGACAGAAAAAAACAGCGAGGTGGGGGCATAGCAATCATACACAAGAACAACATCTCTGTGACGGCAACTGATGCCTTCAAATGCAACTCATTTGAATGTCTAACTGCCACCATTAAGACGAGTGACAACAAAACACTACTCTGCCATCTTCTCTATCATCCGCCAGGAAACACCTCCTCATTCAGAGAACACCTTTCCGACCTGATAACTCACTGCTCACTCAGAGACTCCAACAACATAATCCTAGGCGACCTCAACATTCACTGGAATGAGGAAAGCAACTCGCTAATCAAAACTTGAATGATCTACTCAACAACGACCTCACCCAACACTGCACAGAGGGAACCCATAATAGAGGCTCAATTCTGGATGCCATTATTGCTCCATTAGACATAGTCTCTATCGACCACACACTGCCTGTTGACTGGTCTGACCACCATATCATTCTATTCCACATCAACCAAATGATCCAATGCCAGCCCAGTACGCAGGACCCCCGCTGGACTAGAAATCTAAGCCAGATTCTCCTTGCTGACCTAGAGGAAAGGGTAAGGTCTCTCCTCCCCATCCCCACAGGCGACCTCTCCACAACAGAACTCACCTCTCACTACAACACTACTATGTCTTCCATTCTCAACCAAATAGCCCCCCTGAAACTAAATAGAGTCAGGAACATTCCATCTAGATCGTTAATCAGCACAGACATAATCTCCGAAAGGAGAAAACTAAGAGCTGCAGAAAGACTCTGGCAGAACAACCCATCCACAATCCTATGAGATCGACTCAAATCTGTACACAGGAAATATAAAAATCACATAAGGAATGAAAAAACGTCCTTCTTTTGTAATGCCCGACACAACACAAAAAAACAGGCCCAAAGAACTCTTCTATCTCATTAGGCAACAAACCTCCAAGCCCCCTTCATCATCAGTTCTGGCCTCTAAAGACCTGTGTGATTACTTTGCCAATTTTTTTAATGATAAAATCAACAAAACTGAACTCTCCTTGGACGATCACCGAAGTCCCCCCGACAGCAACTCACTCCCAGGTACAGAAGATATCACACCCATACATCCCCCAAACTTCTGGAAATCTTTCAAACCCCATCTCCAAAGCAGAGGTCATCATAATGATTTCCAGCTCCAAACCCTCATCACACGTCTTGGATCCCATACCTGCCCGACTGCCAAAAAGCTCAAACTCACCCTAGCCGAACTGGACCAAGATCATAAACAGCTCCCTGAGTACCAGAGTCATGCCTGATTGTCTCAGAATCGGCCAAGTCACACCTCTGCTGAAAAAACCAGGCTCTGACTCAAACGATCTTAATAATTTCAGACCCGTCTCCAACCTCCCTCTCCTAGCTAAAATCCTGGAAAGATGTGTTCTTCTCCAACTAACTCAACACTTGGACAGCACCAACCTTCTAGACCCTCACTAATCGGATTTCAGAAAAGTTTGCAGCACAGATACAGTGATCCTAAATGTAATAGACAAGATGTACAAGTCACTCGATACAGACCAATTCTGCCTACTCATACTCCTGACCTATCGGCAGCCTTTTACATGGTTGACATGGTTGACCACAAACTACTCATTAAGGTACTTCAAGAAAGGAAGCGGAAGAAGCGGTCTTACAGTGGTTCACCTCTTTTCTACAGAACCGCACACAAACAATAACAATCAAAAACTCCTCGTCTGATCTACTCCCCATTTGCAGGGGTGTCCCTCAAGGATCAATCCTCTCACCGCAACTTTTCAACATCTATATGGAACCCCTTACCACCATACTAAAAAACAACAACATTCCCTTCCACCTATGTGCAGACGATACCCAGATCTATCTGGTAACCTCCTCCATTGATGGAGACTGAACTCCACTCTAAGAGAATTCCAACACTGGCTATCACTCAACCACTTGAAAATCAACCAAGACAAACAGAAATCCTCCTCATCTTCAACAAGGAGAAGAACCCCAATCACAGAATGGCTAAAAGCTATTGATGCTCTCAACTGCAATCTCACCCTGGCCGATTCTGTAAAATCGATGTAAATCACTCTTTACCCAAAATTAGACATGGTTAAACACATCAAGAACACCGCAAAGAGTGCCTTCCTCAATCTCAAATTTCTCAACATAATAAACGCTTCATCCCTCCTAACGACCTCAAACAATCTATGTAGTGTTGGCTGGCCTGCAACTGAACTGAGACATTGGAGGCGGACTGCCCAAAGCAAAATGAGTACAGGCAAAACAAGCCCACTGTCCAGTCTACAAACACCTTTGTGGCTAGTTTCAGGTAAGTCAACAATTCCAGCTGAATGCCTAGCTTTGGTACAGGGGATGGTAGAGGCAGAGAAGATTCTTGGAATCAAGTGTCTTTTGTGCTTGTTGCTTTTCTTTACCTTAGCTTCAGGGCACATCTGTATCCCATAAATGGACCACAAAGTTGTTTGGGCTGTTCATTCGCCATTTTTCAACTGGGGAATATTATAAAGCACCTTTACAAATGCACAATTGAGTGACTAAAGCAAAGCACAACACATTCTGTTGCAGTGGCACAATGCCATACTTTGTGTGCATACATTCTAGTTCATATCATGGAAATGTGGCATTGCACTGAGCAACTTTGTAGTAATGGCACTGTGAAATGCTTAGCATATTGTCTAGTATGTATTTGTTATGCAAATGAGCTGCATAGGATTTAATTGTGTAGGTGTGTTAAAGGTTTTGTTTCCACCAGTTTATGACTCTTTGTATATATTAATGCTACCAAGAATTTTCATTAATTTTCCCAAATATATCCAAATGAAAACCGCCAACCTTGCCGATCCCTACCTCTACTCACTACCCTTCCTGCCATCTTGTCCTTTTTAGGTCGAAGCCTCCATTGCAGGGCATGGCCCTGCTGGCGGCAAAGACTTATTGTGAACAGGAGAATTTCAGTACTGCGTGAAACCACGCCCCCTTTTTCCATTGGCAGGCCTCTCGAAACGGAGGCCTGCCATTGGAAAAAGCTCCTGTTTAGCAGATTTGTCTGCTCTGGATCCCACCTCTCGAGGACTCCATGACCTGTCTTACGGTAGCACGACAATATTTTCAGAAATATTGCCTTGGCAACCATGAGGCAGGTCAGGGAGTCCTGGAGGGGCGGGATTCAGTATTATGTTTCCGCCAGTTTTTGTTTTTTTTTTTGGTTTCGTTTGTGCCGTCATTCCTGTGAGTTCCTGGGCGGTGGAGGAGGTAGGGGAGAGGCGGTGCTGGTTATGTTTGTTGCAGTTTTTTTGTGCAGATGATCCTTTCACAGCCCTGCAGCTTTACTGCTGCGCGGCCAATGCTTGTGTAACATTTGGGTTCTGTGAAATGGATGGGTGCTCAGGATTGAGGAAATCTTTGGGCAGATACAAGCACGCTGTAGGAATCGAGCATGCTTTCTCGTGTTGGTGGTTCAGTGGATTATATGAGGCCTGGTGGTCGGAGCTGGAGTGAGGCATGGAGGTGTGCAAGAGTTCGATGCAGGTCACTTGTTTTTAAACTCAGAATTATTCAGTTTCATTATTTGTATAGACTGCCAGTAATTTCCCTGACTTACCCAGAGCCATAATTTCCTGTAAATCAGGCCGGGCGCTTAGAGGAAGTAGCGAAGCCGGGCGGGCGGGGCCGGGCTGTGCTGGGTCCAGGGAGCGCTGGGTCCCGGTCAGTCAGCGATCACAGGAAGTGCAGAGTCCCTGTTGGATGGGGGACAGGCTGTGCTGGATCCCTGTCGAACAGCTGTCCAGGTGCAGGCTGCGCTGGGTCGGAGCAGTGCAGAGAACAAGCTGAGCCCCTGCCTGCCCGGTGCTCTATCCCTGTGTCTCCGGGTCTGTCCTGCGTGAGCTCTGACCCTGCTTGGCGTCTGCACCCCCGGGCCGCTCCGGTGGGGGCCCTGCCCTCTCCTGTGCGGGGATGCCCTGTATTTCATGCTCGCGATTGTCATGCCTTCGCGGCTCGTGGATATATTTCGGGGGCCCTGACCATGGCCCTGACCTGCTTGTCATGCTTGTGGAGTGGATTGCTGCCATGGTGAAGGATCCTTGCCAGCTTAGCAGTGGGGCTTCTCCGCCGTGCCCAGGTCATCGTGCCAATGTGCTAGGGCACGGGGGCTTCCACTAGGTCCAAGATACGTTTCTGGCTCAAGTTCTCATCTGCCCCTGCCTCCGCCCCCGTGAGCCCCAGCCCCCGTGTGCCCCTGACCCCGTATGATCCTGACCCCATATGACTCTACGTGCCCCTGACCCCTTGTGCACCCGTCCCCCCACCCCCTTCCTGCCACTGGGTACAAAGCTGGTGTCTTTTCAAGGAGTGAATGGAGCGGTGATCTCCATGCCTTTCCGCCTCAGGGCCTCTCTGGTAGGGAGAAGAGGTGACGCACCACCCGTCAGTGAATGCCACTCGTTGGGGCCCCCTCCTCAGCTCTGTGCCCCCTGTCGCTGCTCCCGTGGCTAGAACACAGTATAGAATACAATGTCTGCACGCTGGTGAAGCGCCGACCGTGTGTAAACATCATTGCATTGCCGTTTGTGTAGCGCTTCCCTGCCCTCTGCTTGGCCCAAAGCGCTGTCTTTGTTGCGCAATTATTAGCTGTCTCCCATGAATTATGTATCTAGCGCTTCAGTACCCTGACTAAGTCATGCAGCGCTGCGATTGGCATCGGGTGCATGGTGAGTCCTGTGTGCAGGCAGGCGTGTTCTTGTGTGTGTGTGTGTGTTTACAAATGTCTGTGTGCAGGTGTGAATGTATGTGAGAGACTGTGTACAGGTGTGTGCTCGTATTTATAAGTGTGTGTGTGAAGTTATGGATACAGTGTATTTGGTTCAACCTTTAAATAATATAACAATAATATTAATATATTTTTTTATTATATGGATTTTCTTGTTTTAGTTTTGGGGCACCTCGCTGTTTCTTTGCAGTGCCTGGTAGTTTATGATACAATCGCCATAAAGCGCGATACAGGAATGCAGAGCAATTGGTCTGCCACTGGCTGTCTGTAAACAGTAACAGTAAGAGACTTATTCAGCTGACCCGTGAACTACCTAGGCTGCAATGCAGTCTTCAACATTCTGTGTCTGAGTATCTTTACAGGCTACGTGCACGGACAGTATAGGGTAGTATACTAAACCGTGAGTGCTATTGATTGAGTATGTATCCTTTGCAAATGCTTGTTAGTTAGGTACACTCTTTTGCTTGTCAGTACAGTTCTGAATGACAACTCCTACATTCTATTAATTAAGCTGCGCACTAAGCTACAATAAACAACAAAATAATCAATAATTTTAAATGGAAGTCAATTGAAATCACCACAACCAAGAAAGACCTTAAAAACAATTGGGTCAATTTCCAAAGGCATATATTAGTATGCAACGTAGTAATACAAAAGAACTGCTATATGGCCCCCGAAATGCCTTTGTCAAAGGCTCAATAAGTTGTAGGCTAACCCTAAATTAATGTTCTGGCTTTGGAGGCTTCTTATCTTAATGATCACTCCTTTGGCACTTACGTAAACCATCATTCATGATTGTCTACATTCGAAACTATGGGGCTAATATTCAAAGGCTTCACATCCTTATACATGTCTTTATGAATTGGTTTCATAGTTAGGGCCTGGCTTAAGGACAAAATGGGTCTTGAGCATAGCAGATTTCAGAGCCCAAACTAAAGATTGGTTCAAAATCACTTTCTGTATAGTGGAGAGGTGTCTTACCTGAGAATCTTAAATGCAACAAGAAATTGATGATAGCAAAACTCTAGCTTGACAACAGTCTTAGACACCCGACAAAGCATCTCATAAAAAGCTGAGCTGCAAAATGAAAGGGAAAACAGATGTATAGGGAAGAGCAAATGAGGGAGGAGATGCACAAGTCACCATGTCATGCAAAGGAAAAATCCATCAGGGATACATTAAGGATTCCCTGTACAAGGTCAAGCCACTGATAACAATCAATTTCAAGACTGATTATTTCCGCTATAAGCTATTTTTTCCTTGTGCCCAATAATGTTTTTCCAAGTTAATTACATTCTTTTACGTGTAGCTTTCTCTCTCCTTTGTCATCGATTTCAATTTTTTTCTTTGCAGTATGCAGTATGTTGTGTCCTATATAATTTTTGTCATGTAGTGCTATATTATTTTGTAATAATGCTTTGTATGAAAATCTGTTTAAAATCTCAACATACTCAGTAAAAAAGTGGCGACTTGAAACTGAACTTGGTGAAAATTGTGTTTGGACTCTCATCATTAAAGATATATAAAAAAATGAAAAAAAGGAAGAATATATATCAGAAATATATAAACAAATATATACGTATCTATTTAAAGTTTATTTGCCTATAGAGTTTACTTTTGGGTATATTGAAGAAACAGTTATTCCAAGCTTGACGTCAATATATGGAAATTACAACGTTTCAGAAAATGTGACATTATCCTTGGTCTTAAGTGTGCAGGATTTTGTCTATGTGAATTTATGTGGGTGCATTGAATTTCTGTATACTGGTCAAAATCTGACCCTTGTTTCGACAAAAAGATTTATTTACAACTTATTTACAACAGGCTTTATCGACTAACCTTGGTATGTTCCAAAAATCCTGGGATTGTTTCTTCAAGAGTGATTTCTTACACTTCCTACCTTCTAATGAATAGAAAAATTAGGCAAGAGAGTGCAGTGAACAAAGAAACAAACCCTTCAAATGGAGTCCTCAAACGTTTGTCGAAAACCTATGAAAATCACATTTCTTTAAGGTATTTATAGTTTTTTTTCTGAAGGAGTGCCGTTGTTTTTTTGAAGGAGTCCCTTTTTATTACTCAGGAATGTGTCCTTGACTATATAGTTCACATGAAGTCAGTATGAAAATAATAATGTAAAATATTGACACCAATTACAATTATCTCATCAATGCTTCTATGTAAATGTAAAACAGTTGCATGTTACGCTGAATTACTTTTTGTAGTCCCACTACAGACAGGCACTATATCCAATATTTTAGCATATACTTAGAGTGGGCTTTGAGTTTGCTCCTTTGCTCCTGACTGGATCACACGTTTCTCTCTTTTTATTCCTTTCCCATGGTCTATTGTGTTTTCCCCTATTCTGCTTTTCCCACCCCTGGATTATTTAGGACTGATTGAATGTGTCCTTATACTACTTGCATTGGGAATTATTTAGCTGTTTGCATGTTTTTGAGGCATTTTACCTTTTGGCGCCCATCGGGACTGCAGGTTACTCCATTCTCTCTCTCACTCTTCCCTGCCTCTCTTCCCCCAACCCCAATCATTTTCTACATTTCCTATAAAAGACACACTGAACCCGTATAGCTCTATCTCCCCCTAAGTCTCTTTCCTTCCTCTTTTGCTGCAGACTTCAATTTGCTGCTCTCCATCTGTACCACTATTTGTTTTGGCAATGCTCGTAAAACTGTGCTGCAATCATTCTCATAGCTAGTGGCATCAGACTGTCTTTTTGGAATATCATTGTGCACATTTACAAAACGGGCATCACATACATAGCACATGGCCATCACATTATGTCTAGATGCAAACTGTTGGCCATCCTGGTACAACATGGCAGTGTTATTGTGAATAATTATTGCTATACCATCCCATGATCCGCATCGCATTGAGCCTCGATGCAATGTGATAGTGAACTTGGAAGTCTATTAAGCAAAGTGACATTTTGAGGGGACCACTGAATCTCTATTTGCTTTGCAAATGAATGTGCTGAAATTCTACAAGCATTGACAAAGATAATATCAGCAGCGAACAAACATTGGCAAAGCAAGATCAATTTCTTAAGTATGTCAACAATGGAGACTATGAGGGACATTTTTAGGAGGAAATATAACTTTAACCGAAATATTGGTACTCTTCGGGGTGGATTATACATCTCAACAGGAGCTAAATTAGAAACAAAGGGAATTATTATTTTATTTGATACTCCTGGTCAGGCAGGAGATTTGTAAACACTTGTTGAATCCCCAACCTCCAAATTCAGGCACCTGGCTAAATAGGTTCAAATGGACATGTAGTATAGATATTAAAAGGTACAAACGAAGGTCTGCAGAAGTGTGGGAGGATTTTTTTAAATGGGCAGGTTGAAAAATATGTAGAAGGGCCATGGACACGAAAAAAATTCCAGTCCAATGATTACATCAAGCCATGGATAGAGCTGGTTTGAAGGCTCTGAGCCCTACCCCTTATTGTCGGTCGAAAGGTGCCGTGGAAGGTGCTGTCCTTATACTATCTGGACCACAGATGGATTAAGGGTGCTTACAACTGGTTCAGAATGTAGTAACCAAGGTGTAGTGAGGACAATAAGAAAATCATTTTTAAAAAGTGATACGAATCCAAGATCAGCATCGCATTATGCATCGATGCAATGTGATAGTCAACTTGGAAGTCTAAAAAGCAAAGTGACATTCTAAGGTGATAACTGAAATCTATTTTTGCTTTGCAAATTACTGTACTGAAATTCTACAAACATTGACAAAGATAATGTCAGCAGCGAACAAACATTGGCAAAGCAAGATCAATTCATTTTGTCAATGGTTGTTAGAATGGCATCTAACTTTCATAGTCTGAGATGCCCACATTATGGCGAAAGACTTAGGGGCTGATTTCCAATTTGGCACAGAGAGTACTCCGTCCCAATGGAGTACTCTCTTGGCCAAGCTAAAGTTCTGCCCTCCTGATTTACAGAAGGGCAGACCTTAAGTATGTCAGCAATGGAGACTATGCCCTCTCCGTCACTGATATAATCCTACGACACCCTGATGGATTAAGGGCCATCAGAAATCTGGCCATTTGACCAGCTGCTTGATTTAGAGTGGGTGGTCGAATGGCCAGCTTTTACTGTCTGTTGCTGTCAGGTAAAACCTGGCAGTAAGCTGCCATGAAAACTACAAAATAATCCTAAATTTAGATGGGAAATATACTTTTGAAAAGAGATGAAGATGTGTGTTCAGTTAAATGTAATTGATGCCTTATAAAATTTGACACTGCCAATGCTGGAAGGTCGGTAGGTACTGTTTGGAGCGGATAGCTTTTTATCCACATTGATATACAAATATCACTTTCTTTTTCCTATCAGACTCAAGTTAGGGCCTTAAGTCAGCTTAAATAAGCAGAGGTTTTCAAATTCTATTCATTCACATGTTACTGAAGGACAAGTGCAGCAATGAAACCAGCACCATCAGTGAAGTCAAGTGTCGCATTTCACGGCCTACTTCCACATATTTTGGCCTCATGTGATGGACTAGCAATCCCACCCACAGTGCCAGGGCACCTGCCATATCCAGCCCCTCTGGTCCATCACAGAATATGTCACTTGTGGTGTGGATGCATAAATATGCTTCCTCTTACAAAGATAATGTCCTTCAGCGTTGGTGATGGATTCACAAAAGATTTAAAAAAAGACAAAATACACTTGATCACTCAGCGCCTATAAAATCCTGGCTGTTCCCACAAAGGTGCCTCACTAATGCCCAGGTCACCTCAGAGGAGGACGGTACTTCCATTTGGCCTCTTGGCCTCCCCACACTCTTAGCCCACACTTAAGGCATGAGGTTATAAGAGAACACACAATGTTCAGAGGTTCTTCGAGCCTTGTGCAAGACATTTACACCACCCTCACCCAGCAACAGAATAGCTACTCAAGTACCCACTGAAAAATGGTAACCATATTTGAAATGATACTCTGTATCTCATTTCTCTCTGGATGACGCTATGAATGTTGTCAGCCACAAGTTAGTAACAAGCATGCCGAAACGTTTTTGAAACAAACTTCCAAGCTCTTTCACAGCCGATGTTTTGAAATGACACAATGTCAATCATGCAGAGCAAACGCAGGGCCCTCTTTAAAGATGGTAAATATATGTTAAATGTGACTGTCTCTCTCTAACTCTGTGAAGCATAACTTCAAAACAAGACGGCGCAATGATATTATTTAAACGTGATGGGATGTTAAGGCCTCTCTACGTCATCAAAAAGGGAGCGAAATAGTGCATTTAAAAAATGTGACATAATCAGACAGGATTTAAATCCCCCTTTACCGGATGTAATGCCCACATTACCCCAATAAAGCCCGTATTACCAGATTTATAGCAGGAATTTAGATGGCCCTTCGAAGGAAGTATTGTGATAAATACTGGGAAAATGCATTGTAAAGTGCACTGAGCTTACATACCACTTCTCAGGGTAGTATGGATGTTCATGGTAAATCTGTAATTTCAATGCGCATTCGGATCAGTAAGATTTGTCATAACTTGACCAAATAGAAATGTTTTCGAGAATGGTTTCATGCGCATTAGGATATTAATATTGGTTTTAAATAGAGGGAATTTAAAAACAAACCATCAGGGGCATAGGATCTACATGCACCTTGTTGGGAAAATCATTGGTAAATGACGTATTTTAAAGCAACTTGTGGAGGATACTACTGGAAGCCTCAATAATGTCTCGGTAAACAATTGCCAACAATTAATTGTGCAGCAATCCGAAATTTCAAAAATGTCCCAGCGGCCATCTATCCTTGCTTCCTCAAATTCACTTCCCCAATATTCCCTTCTTTTTTTCTTTCATAAATCATCTAAAGCATCCGTTCCCCCATTGTCTTTCTTCAAACTCCTTTATCATTTTACCTCTATCTTTTCAAAATAAATTCTGTATGACTTCTCATCACTCTCCTTTCCCCTTTACTTCCATTCCTCCCTCCCCTTTGCATTTACAGTATTTTAGTTTTACCTCATCTATTCATTATCCCTGAATCCGTACTTCTCTCTGTTTCCCTACAAAGCTAATTTCCATCTTTGTAACTTTCCCACTATTGTTTTGCCATTCTATACCCTTCTTCCTCTCTTTCCCTCATAAGCCTCTCTTTCCTTCATTCCCTGGGCCCTATCATGAGGGGCTTTGCTGGTGCGGCTCAGAGCCGAACACCGGGTTAATGCGCCTGCAGAGCGTAAAGTGAATTAATTTAACCGGATACCTTGCACAATGTTTCCGAGCAGTACTATCTGAAAATAAAGCACTAATTTATGGAGATATTGGGTTCAGCTAATTCATGTTATGCCCTGCAGGCTCACAAAACAGACAATGGTTTCTGCCCTGTGCCATCTAAGGCTATCATAATAGTTCCTCTATACATCCTTCTTATATCTCTCCTTACACCTCCATCTCATTCTTTCCAGTATCTCTCCTTCATTTCCCTTTCTGTCCTTGATGCCATATCCTTCCTTACCATGCTCTCCTGGGAAACATTCATTACAAAGCAGTCATTATATCGCACTGCTTTTACAACACAGCTGTTACAATGCAACTGCCTCTACATTGCATGCCATTACACCACAAGCAATTACAAAGCATGTCACTACCACATGCCATTACAATGTATGCCTTTACAATGCATGCCAATACAACGCATTATGAGGTAAGTAAAATAGATTTTTAAATTTTAGAATGAGTTTTGTGGTAGATGGAAATAATAATTTTTACCCCTACACTATCCAACACTTACCCAACTGTTGCACTCACTTGAGTGGGAATATTCATCTTTTTCCCTGTTTCCTCCTTATTTCCACCTTATCTAACTTCAGAAGTACATTAGCTTTTACCGTTTTGAATGTGCACTCACTTATTTTACCTTCCTCCTTTGCCTCTCAACCTCTTGTTGCATTCTCTCTTAGTGTCCTTTTTCCCACCTTCTTCTATCTCCTTATGTTAACTCTAATTTGTTTACCATCTCTCCTTCATTTAGTCTCCTTTTTAGGTTTCGCCTGTCGAAAGCTGCGCAGCAGCGTTTCGCTCAGGCGAAATCTTTTGTTTTACAGTATGTGGGCTTTGTCCCGCCTCTGTTTTCCATTGGCTAGCTCCATAAATGGAGGCTAGCCATTGGAAGAGAGAGGCGTCCGTCATTCTGCGAGGCGGCTCGTAGGCGTTCCGGCGATTTTTTCTCATCCAGCCCCTTTTTAGCACGTCATTGCGGCGGTGGGCGGGTGTTTTTTTTTTTTTTACACTGTGTTGTTTTCGTCTTTTTGGAAGTGCCTTTAGCTGGAGTGGTCGGCGAGATTTAAGTTGCCAGGAAGTTGTTGTTCTTTCCAATCAGGTAAGCAGCATTTTGTTTATAATTACTGTCTCATGTCGTCTCCCTGTTTGTTTACGTCTTTGTGTGTGTTTTTGCTGTGGTCTCTACATGCCCCTTGTTGTGAATGTTTTTCTTTGTTTCTAACACATGCCCTGTGTTTGTACGTGTACCTCGTCTCGTCTATCCCGTCTCATGTTGTCTCCTTGTTTGTTTTACGTTTTTGTGTGTTTCGTTGCTGTCGTCTCTACATGCTCCGTGTTGTGAATGTTTCTGTGTGCACGTTCCCGCCTCCCTCCCGCTGTCTGTGTGCCTGTGTGCCGGTTCCCTCCTCCCTCCAGCTGTCCATGTGCCCGTTTGCCCGTTCCAGCCCCCCTCCCGCTGTCCGTGTCTCCGGCCCCTTGTAAATGCTTGTTATTTTAGTTGTGGTTCCGTTATTAAATACACAACTTTTTGTTTTGATATGTGGGCACCGCAGTTCTCATGAGCAGCTCCTCTTGCGCCACAACATCTTTGTAATTTGATTGCATCTAGAAGGAGATTTTTCGGAAGTGGCTGCCTGGGCGGGCCGTTTCCCACATGGTAGCTGGGCTGCAACTTCTGCTTAGTCGGCTGGGCAGTACTTCAGATTTAAGATGGCTGCTTGGGCGCTGCGGGCATTTTGGGGGCTAGACTCTATGCTTTCTTCCACCTTTCCCATACCAATGGCTGCTTGGGCGCAGTGATAATGTCAGACAGAAAGTGTTTTTCATGGCACGGGTTCCCCCTCGCACAAGCCTTTGCTTGGGCCCCACCTATAAGTTTTAGGCTGCTGGGATGCCATCAGTTTACCTCTTTTGTTGGAAGCGAGCATTCATTCCCTCTCTTGTACATTAGTTTCAACAGTGTATTGGCCTCATTTTAGTTTGCGGGTTGCACTACATTTATTTAGGTGTGGTGCTCTGAGGCATTGTTGGTGTTATAGAGGCTCAGTTTTCCTTTCTTTTTAGGTTTCACCTAAACATTGCCAATTACTGGTGTCAGTATGTTGTTTGTTTAAGCCGACTTCAGCTTCTCGTGATCTATATCATTTTTACTATTTATCATCGGCTGTAATATTTTAACACTAACACTACTGGCCTTGAATACTGGTATCTTTTACCCTTGCCAGTCTCGATTTGCATGAACAAAGTCTCTTTTGTATTATTATAATCGCAATACAGTTGTTATGAATTCATCAAGTCATTCGTTGACTTTCTAGCATAGGTCCATGCGCCACTATATATAATGCAGGCTGCACTTGTATATCACCTGTTTTTCTACTGTGCATATTAGCAATGCCTCGCATGTCTTGTGTGTTTTAAATCATGCCCCCTTTCTTGTTTTAAGTGTGGACTCTCAACTCAGAGGCTTGGTGACTTCAGTAACAGAGGCTTGGGTCTTAAATCTTAGCTTTCTGATCACACCAAATTGTGTGATTCTTGGATTGTTCTGTCACCCTGTGTCTTGATTGTCTTTTCTTACTGTGACGGACTCAAAGTGATTTACTTTGCAGTGAGCACTATTAATGAAAATTCATTAAAAGTGATCAACAACCAATAGCTGCAACAAAGCACAAGCACAAGTCCCAAAACACACCACCATAAGGTTGCTTTAGGTGAATGAATTGCACTGAATTATTTTCACATTACATAAGAGTAAACCAATGGAGATTAAAAAAGTCTGAAGAATAAACCTTACATACTTCCTACATTCAACCTTTATTTGAACATGTTGCTATAGTAGTGAAAGTATCTGCTGTCCTGCAGTGTTCTCATTTCTCACAGTGGTGTTATAATTAAATAGTAGATACCATCGTATTACAGTTTGAATGATGGCAGATTTTTGATTCCATGTTCACAGTGTGCAAGAAAGCTTTTATTTTGATATATTCTTCCCTCATCACCTCTATTCCTTCGCTTCTCCTTCCTTTTGCACTCTTTCATCACTTGCCCCTCCCTTTTCCCTCCATTCTCCTTGTCTTCCCCCTCCTCTGCCCCCTCGCTGTGCTTGCTCTCCTGGGTGTGTGTGTGGCTCTGGGTGTGTGTGTGTGTGGCTCTGAGTGTGTGTGTGTGTGTGGCTCTGGGTGTGTGTGTGGCTCTGTGTGTGTGTGTGTGTGTGTGTGTGGCTCCGGGTGTGTGTGTGTGTGTGTGTGTGTGGCTCTGGGTGTGTGTGTGTGTTTGGCTCTGGGTATGTGTGTGTGGCTCTGGGTGTGTGTGACTGGCTGTGTGTGTGTGTGGCTCTGGGTGTCTGTGGCTCTGGGTGTGTGTGTGTGGTAGTAATTGCTGTCTGCTGAGCTCGTCCGGTAGGGTACAATAGGTCTCACATTTGCGGGAGATTAAGCTATTGGCAATGTAAATGACAATGCCATTTATTTATCTGTTTTCAAAACCAACACATAAATAAAAAAAATGTTGTCATTTACAATGCCAATAGCTCTAACTTTTGCAAAGGCGAAACCGTTGCATTGTAAATGCTTGTTAGGTCTGACCTCGAAAGCAGCTTTAGCTGTCCCCCCCGCAACTATTTTTCTAAACATTTCATAGATAATACATATATACATACAGTGCTTTTGATCATCGGCCTTGATGTGTTGGTCTGTTAAATCGTGACTGACATGTTTCTTTCTCCCATCACAGCAAACAGCGAGGGGAAAGTCAACTCTCATTATCTACTGGCTCCCTTCACTTTTAGTGATTGTTTAAAGCCTGTGCACATTGTTGACATCTGCCTAAATATAGCTCTTTCTCCCCAGTGACTAAGGTGGTTCAAAAGGTGTTTTGGTTATTTATTTTTTAGCTCTAAATAATTGCTATTTGTTTTGCCTGCACATTGTGTGCTTAGCTAGATTGTGATTTATTTACCACAATCTTTTTAGAGTTATTGTTATGAAGTGACTAAGTGACCTTGTAATATTGTAGCTGCCTGCAGTTTGAATGCTTGATTGGGTTTCTATTTATTCTCATCTCGTTTACAATTAAAATAATAAAATGCATGAGACGACTGAAAAGCTGAAAAAGCTAGTAACAAGGACACATCATTCATTAAAAAAAACCTCATTTTTATTTCAAGCACATGCCAGACACATTTAGGTGGCAACACAAATATATGGAGCCCATACTTAAGTGGCAACATGCTTTTTTTTTTTTTACTTTTGTGGTGTATACTTGCAGTAAAATGTAACCATTGCATCAGTTTGCCAAGGCCAGAAATGTTTGCTTTGCCAGTGCTGGTTCTGCTTCCTTTCTTTGTTTACTTGTGCTACCTCAGCCATGTACAGAAATTAAAAAGGTGAATAGAAGTAGAACATGTGGCTGGCGGGAGACCTGATATAAGTTAATGGCATACTTAGAAATTGCATTTGAAAGGTCTCTGCAAAGACATAGACCACAAATAGCAATATTTCTGTTAGCCATATTTGTAGCCCAGTAGTCCCCAAATCGATTAGTACGGTTTGGTATTTTATGGTGTGTGGCCTCTGATGGTCAAATTCAATATACAATGACCTGAATAATTTTAAGAGTGGCCCATGGTTTGCTATCATGCACTGTAGGATTTCCTTTAATGAAGAATCCAATAAAAATGTTAAATAAAAGCAAATCAGTACTTCAAATATTTTTGAGCATATTGTATAACTCAGGCAGTGCTTCCATTAAATACAGGATCCGAGTTTATTGCTAGCCATAATGACCTATTGAGAAACTTAAGCATTTGATGATCAGAGTGAATGCAGCTTTTTTGGAAAAAGGCGACCCCTATATGGTATCATAGCACTGGCTATACATAGGGAAAGAGCAAGGTTGGGAACTGTCTATAGCCAAGTGACCAGTTGGATGGAGCAAATTGTTTTACTGTGTGTTTAAAAATGTAACAAAAGATATCGTGTATCAAAAAAGATGAGCCTACCATATTCATGAAGTCAGTGTCACTGAAACCAAATGTTTCTAGAGTAGCCATTTTGTTAATATATATTGATGAAGATAATATAATTTCAAATAGTTAACAATCTTAGATGAACAGGTGTTTAACACAGAAATGGGCTGTCCTACAGAGTTCTGAAATAAGGCTGGGTATTGAATATAGCTTTAGGTAGATGGCATAAAAAGTTTCACAAAGTAGTCTAAGGTACATAGTTATTAGTTCAATACATACGTATGCTGCCCGGATGTTATTTACTGTATGTTTAGAAAAACATCTCTGTATAAGTGAAGAAAAACATAGATTAAATAAAACATATAAAGTGATATACAAATAAGCACATCCCCTCATAGAACAGGCTATGACTTTAACACATTTTTGGAAAAAGGGGACCCCTATATGGTATCATAGCACTGGCTATACATAGGGAAAGAGCAAGGTTGGGAAAGGTCTATAGCCAAGTGACCAGTTGGATGGAGCAAATTGTTTTACTGTGTGTTTAAAAATGTAACAAAAGATATCGTGTATCAAAAATGATGAGCCTACCATATTCATGAAGTCAGTGTCACTGAAACCAAATGTTTCTAGAGTAGCCATTTTGTTAATATATATTGATGAAGATAATATAATTTCAAATAGTTAACAATCTTAGATGAACAGGTGTTTAACACAGAAATGGGCTGTCCTACAGAGTTCTGAAATAAGGCTAGGTATTGAATATAGCTTTAGTTAGATGACATAAAAAGTTTCACAAACTGGTCTAAGGTATATAGTTATTAGTTCAATACATACATATGCTGCCCGGATGTTCTTTACTGTATGTTTAGAAAAACATCTCTTTATAAGTGAAGAAAAACATAGATTAAATAAAACATATAAAGTGATATACAAATAAGCACATCCCCTCATAGAACAGGCTATGAGTTTAACAAATTTTTGGAAAAAGGGGACCCCTATATGGTATCATAGCACTGGCTATACATAGGGAAAGAGCAAGGTTGGGAAAGGTCTATAGCCAAGTGACCAGTTGGATGGAGCAAATTGTTTTACTGTGTGTTTAAAAATGTAACAAAAGATATTGTGTATCAAAAATGATGAGCCTACCATATTCATGAAGTCAGTGTCACTGAAACCAAATGTTTCTAGAGTAGCCATTTTGTTAATATATATTGATGAAGATAATATAATTTCAAATAGTTAACAATCTTAGATGAACAGGTGTTTAACACAGAAATGGGCTGTCCTACAGAGTTCTGAAATAAGGCTGGGTATTGAATATAGCTTTAGTTAGATGGCATAAAAAGTTTCACAAACTGGTCTAAGGTATATAGTTATTAGTTCAATACATACATATGCTGCCCGGATGTTCTTTACAGTATGTTTAGAAAAACATCTCTGTATAAGTGAAGAAAAACATAGATTAAATAAAACATATAAAGTGATATACAAATAAGCACATCCCCTCATAGAACAGGCTATGAGTTTAACAATTTTTTGGAAAAAGGGAACCCTATATGGTATCATAGCACTGGCTATACATAGGGAAAGAGCAAGGTTGGGAAAGGTCTATAGCCAAGTGACCACTTGGATGGAGCAAATTGTTTTACTGTGTGTTTTAAAAATGTAACAAAAGATATCGTGTATCAAAAATGATGGGCCTACCATATTCATGAAGTTAGTGTCACTGAAATCAAATGTTTCTAGAGTAGCCATTTTGTTAATATATATTGATGAAGATAATATAATTTCAAATAGTTAACAATATTAGATGAACAGGTGTTTAACACAGAAATGGGCTGTCCTACAGAGTTCTGAAATAAGGCTGGGTATTGAATATAGCTTTAGTTAGATGGCATAAAAAGTTTCACAAACTGGTCTAAGGTATATAGTTATTAGTTCAATACATATATATGCTGCCCGGATGTTCTTTACTGTATGTTTAGAAAAACATCTCTGTATAAGTGAAGAAAAACATAGATTAAATAAAACATATAAAGTGATATACAAATAAGCACATCCCCTCATAGAACAGGCTATGAGTTTAACAAATTTTTGGAAAAAGGGGACCCATATATGGTATCATAGCACTGGCTATACATAGGGAAAGAGCAAGGTTGGGAAAGGTCTATAGCCAAGTGACCAGTTGGATGGAGCAAATTGTTTTACTGTGTGTTTTAAAAATGTAACAAAAGATATCGTGTATCAAAAATGATGAGCCTACCATATTCATGAAGTCAGTGTCACTGAAACCAAATGTTTCTAGAGTAGCCATTTTGTTAATATATATTGATGAAGATAATATAATTTCAAATAGTTAACAATCTTAGATGAACAGGTGTTTAACACAGAAATGGGCTGTCCTACAGAGTTCTGAAATACGGCTGGGTATTGAATATAGCTTTAGTTAGATGGCATAAAAAGTTTCACAAACTGGTCTAAGGTATATAGTTATTAGTTCAATACATACATATGCTGCCCGGATGTTCTTTACTGTATGTTAAGAAAAACATCTCTGTATAAGTGAAGAAAAACATAGATTAAATAAAACATATAAAGTGATATACAAATAAGCACATCCCCTCATAGAACAGGCTATGAGTTTAACAAATTTTTTGGAAAAAGGGGACCCCTATATGGTATCATAGCACTGGCTATACATAGGGAAAGAGCAAGGTTGGGAAAGGTCTATAGCTAAGTGACCAGTTGGATGGAGCAAATTGTTTTACTGTGTGTTTAAAAATGTAACAAAAGATATTGTGTATCAAAAATGATGAGCCTACCATATTCATGAAGTCAGTGTCACTGAAACCAAATGTTTCTAGAGTAGCCATTTTGTTAATATATATTGATGAAGATAATATAATTTCAAATAGTTAACAATCTTAGATGAACAGGTGTTTAACACAGAAATGGGCTGTCCTACAGAGTTCTGAAATAAGGCTGGGTATTGAATATAGCTTTAGTTAGATGGCATAAAAAGTTTCACAAACTGGTCTAAGGTATATAGTTATTAGTTCAATACATACATATGCTGCCCGGATGTTCTTTACTGTATGTTTAGAAAAAACATCTCTGTATAAGTGAAGAAAAACATAGATTAAATAAAACATATAAAGTGATATACAAATAACCACTTCCCCTCATAGAACAGGCTATGAGTTTAACAAATTTTTGGAAAAAGGGGACCCCTATATGGTATCATAGCACTGGCTATACATAGGGAAAGAGCAAGGTTGGGAAAGGTCTATAGCCAAGTGACCAGTTGGATGGAGCAAATTGTTTTACTGTGTGTTTAAAAATGTAACAAAAGATATCGTGTATCAAAAATGATGAGCCTACCATATTCATGAAGTCAGTGTCACTGAAACCAAATGTTTCTAGAGTAGCCATTTTGTTAATATATTGATGAAGATAATATAATTTCAAATAGTTAACAATCTTAGATGAACAGGTGTTTAACACAGAAATGGGCTGTCCTACAGAGTTCTGAAATAAGGCTGGGTTTTGAATATAGCTTTAGTTAGATGGCATAAAAAGTTTCACAAACTGGTCTAAGGTATATAGTTATTAGTTCAATACATACATATGCTGCCCGGATGTTCTTTACTGTATGTTTAGAAAAACATCTCTGTATGAGTGAAGAAAAACATAGATTAAATAAAACATATAAAGTGATATACAAATAAGCACATCCCCTCATAGAACAGGCTATGAGTTTAACACATTTTTGGAAAAAGGGGACCCCTATATGGTATCATAGCACTGGCTATACATATGGAACGAGCAAGGTTGGGAAAGGTCTATAGCCAAGTGACCAGTTGGATGGAGCAAATTGTTTTACTGTGTGTTTAAAAATGTAACAAAAGATATCGTGTATCAAAAATGATGAGCCTACCATATTCATGAGGTCAGTGTCACTGAAACCAAATGTTTCTAGAGTAGCCATTTTGTTAATATATATTGATGAAGATAATATAATTTCAAATAGTTAACAATTTCAGATGAACAGGTGTTTAACACAGAAATGGGCTGTCCTACAGAGTTCTGAAATAAGGCTGGGTATTGAATATAGCTTTAGTTAGATGGCATAAAAAGTTTCACCAACTGGTCTAAGGTATATAGTTATTGGTTCAATACACACTTAGGCTGCCCGGATGTTCTTTACTGTATGTTTAGAAAAACATCTCTGTATAAGTGAAGAAAAACATAGATTAAATAAAACATATAAAGTGATATACAAATAAGCACATCCCCTCATAGAACAGGCTATGAGTTTAACAAATTTTTGGAAAAAGGGGACCCCTATATGGTATCATAGCACTGGCTATACATAGGGAAAGAGCAAGGTTGGGAAAGGCCTATAGCCAAGTGACCAGTTGGATGGAGCAAATTGTTTTACTGTGTGTTTAAAAATGTAACAACAGATATCGTGTATCAAAAATGATGAGCCTACCATATTCATGAAGTCAGTGTCACTGAAACCAAATGTTTCTAGAGTAGCCATTTTGTTAATATATATTGATGAAGATAATATAATTTCAAATAGTTAACAATCTTAGATGAACAGATGTTTAACACAGAAATGGGCTGTCCTACAGAGTTCTGAAATAAGGCTGGGTATTGAATATAGCTTTAGTTAGATGGCATAAAAAGTTTCACAAACTGGTCTAAGGTATATAGTTATTAGTTCAATACATACATATGCTGCCCGGATGTTCTTTACTGTATGTTTAGAAAAACATCTCTGTATAAGTGAAGAAAAACATAGATTAAATAAAACATATAAAGTGATATACAAATAAGCACATCCCCTCATAGAACAGGCTATGAGTTTTTACAAATTTTTGGAAAAAGGGGACCCCTATATGGTATCATAGCACTGGCTATACATAGGGAAAGAGCAAGGTTGGGAAAGGTCTATAGCCAAGTGACCAGTTGGATGGAGCAAATTGTTTTACTGTGTGTTTAAAAATGTAACAAAAGATATCGTGTATCAAAAATGATTAGCCTACCATATTCATGAAGTCAGTGTCACTGAAGCCAAATGTTTCTAGAGTAGCCATTTTGTTAATATATATTGATGAAGATAATATAATTTCAAATAGTTAACAATCTTAGATGAACAGGTGTTTAACACAGAAATGGGCTGTCCTACAGAGTTCTGAAATGCGGCTGGGTATTGAATATAGCTTTAGTTAGATGGCATAAAAAGTTTCACAAACTGGTCTAAGGTATATAGTTATTAGTTCAATACATACATATGCTGCCCGGATGTTCTTTACTGTATGTTAAGAAAAACATCTCTGTATAAGTGAAGAAAAACATAGATTAAATAAAACATATAAAGTGATATACAAATAAGCACATCCCCTCATAGAACAGGCTATGAGTTTAACACATTTTTGGAAAAAGGGGACCCCATATGGTATCATAGCACTGGCTATACATAGGGAAAGAGCAAGGTTGGGAAAGGTCTATAGCCAAGTGACCAGTTGGATGGAGCAAATTGTTTTACTGTGTGTTTAAAAATGTAACAAAAGATATAGTGTATCAAAAATGATGAACCTACCATATTCATGAAGTCAGTGTCACTGAAACCAAATGTTTCTAGAGTAGCCATTTTGTTAATATATATTGATGAAGATAATATAATTTCAAATAGTTAACAATCTTAGATGAACAGGTGTTTAACACAGAAATGGGCTGTCCTACAGAGTTCTGAAATAAGGCTGTGTATTGAATATAGCTTTAGTTAGATGGCATAAAAAGTTTAACAAACTGGTCTAAGGTATATACTTATTAGTTCAATACATACATATGCTGCCCGGATGTTTTTTACTGTATGTTTAGAAAAACATCTCTGTATAAGTGAAGAAAAACATAGATTAAATAAAACATATAAAGTGATATACAAATAAGCACATCCCCTCATAGAACAGGCTATGAGTTTAACAAATTTTTGGAAAAAGGGGACCCCTATATGGTATCATAGCACTGGCTATACATAGGGAAAGAGCAAGGTTGGGAAAGGCCTATAGCCAAGTGACCAGTTGGATGGAGCAAATTGTTTTACTGTGTGTTTAAAAATGTAACAAAAGATATTGTGTATCAAAAATGATGAGCCTACCATATTCATGAGGTCAGTGTCACTGAAACCAAATGTTTCTAGAGTAGCCATTTTGTTAATATATATTGATGAAGATAATATAATTTCAAATAGTTAACAATCTTAGATGAACAGGTGTTTAACACAGAAATGGGCTGTCCTACAGAGTTCTGAAATAAGGCTGGGTATTGAATATAGCTTTAGTTAGATGGCATAAAAAGTTTCACCAACTGGTCTAAGGTATATAGCTATTGGTTCAATACATACTTAGGCTGCCCGGATGTTCTTTACTGTATGTTTAGAAAAACATCTCTGTATAAGTGAAGAAAAACATAGATTAAATAAAACATATAAAGTGATATACAAATAAGCACATCCCCTCATAGAACAGGCTATGAGTTTAACAATTTTTTGGAAAAAGGGGACCCCTATATGGTATTATAGCACTGGCTATACATAGGGAAAGAGCAAGGTTGGGAAAGGCCTATAGCCAAGTGACCAGTTGGATGAAGCAAATTGTTTTACTGTGTGTTTAAAAATGTAACAAAAGATATCGTGTATCAAAAATGATGAGCCTACCATATTCATGAAGTCAGTGTCACTGAAACCAAATGTTTCTAGAGTAGCCATTTTGTTAATATTTATTGATGAAGATAATATAATTTCAAATAGTTAACAATCTTAGATGAACAGGTGTTTAACACAGAAATGGGCTGTCCTACAGAGTTCTGAAATAAGGCTGGGTATTGAATATAGCTTTAGTGTGATGGCATAAAAAGTTTCACAAACTGGTCTAAGGTATATAGTTATTAGTTCAATACATACATATGCTGCCCGGATGTTCTTTACTGTATGTTTAGAAAAACATCTCTGTATAAGTGAAGAAAAACATAGATTAAATAAAACATATAAAGTGATATACAAATAAGCACATCCCCTCATAGAACAGGCTATGAGTTTAACACATTTTTGGAAAAAGGGGACCCCTATATGGTATCATGGCACTGGCTATACATAGGGAAAGAGCAAGGTTGGGAAAGGTCTATAGCCAAGTGACCAGTTGGATGGAGCCAATTGTTTTACTGTGTGTTTAAAAATGTAACAAAAGATATTGTGTATCAAAAATGATGAGCCTACCATATTCATGAGGTCAGTGGCACTGAAACCAAATGTTTCTAGAGTAGCCATTTTGTTAATATATATTGATGAAGATAATAGAATTTCAAATAGTTAACAATCTTAGATGAACAGGTGTTTAACACAGAAATGGGCTGTCCTACAGAGTTCTGAAATAAGGCTGGGTATTGAATATAGCTTTAGTTAGATGGCATAAAAAGTTTCACCAACTGGTCTAAGGTACATAGTTATTGGTTCAATACATACTTAGGCTGCCCGGATGTTCTTTACTGTATGTTTAGAAAAACATCTCTGTATAAGTGAAGAAAAACATAGATTAAATAAAACATATAAAGTGATATACAAATAAGCACATCCCCTCATAGAACAGGCTATGAGTTTAACAAATTTTTGGAAAAAGGGGACCCCTATATGGTATCACAGCACTGGCTATACATAGGGAAAGAGCAAGGTTGGGAAAGGCCTATAGCCAAGTGACCAGTTGGATGGAGCAAATTGTTTTACTGTGTGTTTAAAAATGTAACAAAAGATATCGTGTATCAAAAATGATGAGCCTACCATATTCATGAAGTCAGTGTCACTGAAACCAAATGTTTCTAGAGTAGCCATTTTGTTAATATATATTGATGAAGATAATATAATTTCAAATAGTTAACAATCTTAGATGAACAGGTGTTTAACACAGAAATGGGCTGTCCTACAGAGTTCTGAAATAAGGCTGGGTATTGAATATAGCTTTAGTTAGATGGCATAAAAAGTTTCACAAACTGGTCTAAGGTATATAGTTATTAGTTCAATACATACATATGCTGCCCGGATGTTCTTTACTGTATGTTTAGAAAAACATCTCTGTATAAGTGAAGAAAAACATAGATTAAATAAAACATATAAAGTGATATACAAATAAGCACATCCCCTCATAGAACAGGCTATGAGTTTAACTCATTTTTGGAAAAAGGGGGCCCCTATATGGTATCATAGCACTGGCTATACATAGGGAAAGAGCAAGGTTGGGAAAGGTCTATAGCCAAGTGACCAGTTGGATGGAGCAAATTGTTTTACTGTGTGTTTAAAAATGTAACAAAAGATATCGTGTATCAAAAATGATGAGCCTTCCATATTCATGAAGTCAGTGTCACTGAAACCAAATGTTTCTAGAGTAGCCATTTTGTTAATATATATTGATGAAGATAATATAATTTCAAATAGTTAACAATCTTAGATGAACAGGTGTTTAACACAGAAATGGGCTGTCCTACAGAGTTCTGAAATAAGGCTGGGTATTGAATATAGCTTTAGTTAGATGGCATAAAAAGTTTCACAAACTGGTCTAAGGTATATAGTTATTAGTTCAATACATACATATGCGGCCCGGATGTTCTTTACTGTATGTTTAGAAAAACATCTCTGTATAAGTGAAGAAAAACATAGATTAAATAAAACATTTAAAGTGATATACAAATAAGCACATCCCCTCATAGAACAGGCTATGAGTTTAACACATTTTTGGAAAAAGGGGACCCCTATATGGTATCATAGCACTGGCTATACATAGGGAAAGAGCAAAGAGCAAGACTTAAGTGGCAACATGCTTTTTTTTTTTTTACTTTTGTGGTGTATGCTTGCAGTAAAATGTAACCATTGCATCAGTTTGCCAAGGCCAGCAATGTTTGCTTTGCCAGTGCTGGTTCTGCTTCCTTTCTTTGTTTACATGTGCTACCTCAGCCATGTACAGAAATTAAAAAGATGAATAGAAGTAGAACATGTGCCTGGCGGGAGACCTGATAGAAGTTAATGGCATACTTAGAGATTGCATTTGAAAGGCCTCTGCAAAGACATAGACCACAAATAGCAATATTTCTGTTAGCCATATTTGTAGCCCAGTAGTCCCCAAATCGATTAGTACAGTTTGGTATTTTATGGTGTGCGGCCTCTGATAGTCAAATTCAATATACTTAGAGCAGGAATAATTTTAAGAGTTGCCTATGGTTTGCTATCATGCACTGTAGGATTTCCTTTAATGAAGAACCCAATAAAAATTTGAAATACAAAGCACATCAGTACTTCAAATATTTCTGAGCATATTGTATAACTCAGGCAGTGTTTCTTGCTTCCATTAAATACAGGATCCGAGTTTATTGCTAGCCATAATTACCTATTGAGAAACTTAAGCAATTGATGATCAGAGTGAATGCAGCCTCTCAAGGACAAACTCTGAGATACTATTCCTTGAGGTCATTTATCAAATAAACACACATAGATTACATTCATATTTCTAATATAGGATTGAAGGCACAATTATTGCATTATCACTGAGAATGATAACTGTTAATCCTAACTTCACTTTCTAATTGTATCTCCTTGGGTTACTCAAAACTGCTTTCATTAGACTCCTTCTCTGTCAGTGGGTATATACTATTAATGTACATCAACATTGTTCCCCATAGCAAATTACATTACATGTAAAATCAATAAAGAAAATTAACATTTGCATTTTAATAGGATCACGAGCCGATAAGGATGTTTTTAATTCATGACAGCCAAACTATATCACATCTCTAAATGAAAACAAAGTATAGTATCAGAGCTTTTGTATTAATTAGCTTTCTTTAATCTATTGTGTCCAGCAGGTAACAGGCACCCACTTCGATGAGACCCTATGTTGACCCCCATCAGAACAAACACCACAAAACTACTCGTACCTAGCCATACACACATGTTTATTAAAATTTCCACTTTTTCTGTGAATGAATCACAAGGACTACTTTCGGAAGCTATAAACTTTAACCTCAATTTCATGGGGTAATGTGTCCCAAAATGAGGGACAAAATCAGCGTATCAAAAAGACAGTCAAATAAAAAAGGAATTACTCAACAAGTGAGTTTTATGGTGGAATTCAAACATTTCTAAAGATGTATTACAGCAATGTTAATGGTACAAAATAGAATAATTAAATACAGAAAATGCTGGGATACATAAAAACCAACTGCTATAAAGGTTGTCAGTGCAGACAAGAGACAAAATCAGAGAAAATGCTAAGTCCCACACATGCAGCAAAATCAATAAGAAATCAGAGAGCATTCCTAGGAGTATAGGAAAAGTCTCTGGCTCATCCCCACATTTGAGGGTTATAGGAAATCTTCCCATAGCAAATCATGAAATGTGCAGCATCATTGTGTGAACAAAAAAAAACATTTTTCAGCAAATCAGAATAAACAATTTGTAATCATATAGCACTACCATCTAAGCACTAACATGAATATTAATTCAGTCCCCTCTAACCTAATGTCTTCCGGAGGTGTTAGAACAAACTAGTTACAAAACAACAGTGAATCATTGTGAATGAATGTAATCCTGTGTGCAAGAGGAAGGTCCTTGTCATTAGTGAGGCCATGTTAGATTGCCTTCTTCGAGAACACTGCCATTCCAAAATAAACAAACAAGACTTGCTTGACTACTTGCAGTAGAAACAATAAACCGGGAAACAAACATCCATTTGGAATAAGATGGTGTTGAGGACTTAGGCCTAGCTGAGCCCTAGTTAGCATGCACCAGGAAATACACTTAAGCAGGTCATATTAAAATAGTTCCAAAGACAACAGTATTGTATCATTGCACACATTATAAATGTGAGCATGGGCTAATATTCTTGCACGCTATTATTAATGCAAACGTTTTCAACAATGTATAAAAGCTTCCTCAAGACACACCTCATTACAAATGGCCAGTCAATTACTATTCCATCTCAAACGACTGTTTGTGAAGAGATCTCTATTGTGACTTTTATCGAACCTGGTAAATTTCAAGGTGCAATAAAGTTTTAATTCCCAATAAATTTTGGCAGGCCAACCCACTGGAATTTAAAGGGGGTAAAATGACCCGTAAATGCCAAAACTTGTACATTTTGGTGCGGTAATCACCACTACAATGATATGCGCTATTTCAAGAGAAAAACTTGAACTAACTAATAATTATGGCACTTGACAAAATCCAAAAACATTATTGTTGAATTTCATCAGCTGTGATAACTGTCGCATCCGTACAAGGTTACTAAGGGGTATATTCACAAGAACGAGTGATAACTACCGCAAGAGTTGCGTAAGGCAACTTTCACCATGGCAGCCTATCGCGGTAAAATAACCACATGGTAACGTTGAATTCACAACACGGCGGTAGCATGTGACAGACTGTCAAAACCACCTCGATGGCGACAAAAACACAAACCACAACACCAAAAAACCTGTGATGGGCCAAAGCACTATGAGGAAACCAGCAACAAGCAGCACCAGGCCTCCAACACACACCTGGCAGGCTGGAAAAATCAACATAAAAGTAGAAAAAATAAACACAACACAAAGTGACTAACACCCTAGCACCATGGAGACTGCCGAAGCAGGTGCAGAGGACGAGCACAACCCAACACACGCCCCGGACGACCAGCCCGGGACCTCGGGGACAGGGAAAGACAAGGACAAGAAGAAGAGGAAGACGAAGTTCAGTCCCCAGGCGAACAGGATAATAGTCACGGAGGTGATGGAACAACATCAACAACTGTTCGCCACCTCTATCGTGTCATTGGGCATTAAAAATTGAATATGGTGGGACATAGTGGACAAGGTGAATGCTGTTGGAGAGCACAAGAGGACAATGGACGAGGTCAAGAGGCGATGGAATGACATCAAGCGGAGGACCAAGGAGAAACTCTCCGCCAACTGGAAGGCAGCAACGCAGACTGGAGGTGGGGCCCAGCGCCACAGTTCGAGCTGGATGACATGAAGGAGCTGGTGTCCACAGTCATCCACATTTGTAAAGCGCGAACCATCACCCGTTAGGGTCTCTAGGTGCCGGGGGCCGTCGGGAAGATTAAGCAGGCTATTGCCCAGAGTCACATGGTGCCGGGCTGACCTGCCGCCAGCCCCGGGGATCGAACCGTGATCCCCAGATTCCGGAGTCAGTCACCCTGGCCGTGGCGCCAAACCTCTCCCTAGTCCCTCTCCTAGTCATCAGTGTGGAGACTGTGGCCGGAGTCAGGGGATCTGACACTGCTCAAAAGGACAAAACACAACCACAACAGGGTGAGTGACCACCAGGTATTGGGGGGAATTTGAATTTGAATTTGAATTTAAAATATTTATATAGCGCAGCGTACACCCCACTGTTTCTTGGCGCTTTGGAGGCATGGAAGGCAGGAGCAGAGAGATAAGAGAACGAAGGGTTTACTGTGGGAAGGCTTGGCTGAACAAAAAGGTCTTCAAGCCCTTGCGGAAGAAGGAAAAATGTTTGGCCGGTCGTAGATGGTCGGGGAGGGAGTTCCAAAAAGTGGGTGCCAGAAATGAGAAATTGGACCCTCCCCATTTTTTTCTCTTAAAGCGGGGTACCTGTAGGAGGGATTGGGACGATGACCGGAGCTCCCTGGTGGGGACATATTCCTTAATCAAGGAGGAGATAAAGGCAGGGGCTGATCCCTGGCGTGCCTGAAAGACCATGCAGCCGGTTTTAAAGAGGGAACGTTGCCGAACAGGCAACCAGTGTAGCGCCTTCAGGAGTGGCGTTGAATGATGGGAGCGGGGAAGGCCGTACACTAACCGAGCCGCCTGATTTTGCACAAGCTGTAGTTTTCGTAGGCTATAGGCCGGAATGCCGTTGTACAGGGCATTGTGCAATCTTTTGATTATTTGTTGGAGAGCTACTAATTGCTCTCTCTACAATGACCACTCTTTCAGTCAAACCAATTTAGAAAACATAGTTTTTTATTTTATTATTTTCTCTGAACTGTTTTTCAGATTTTTCAGTTCACGCGTTTACTGCTCACCGCGATCCAGTGGAGGAACGAAATCTACAGCCTCAGATGAATTTTCGAGGTAGGATCTTAAATCAAAACAATACAAGAAAAGGATCTTTTCGCCAATTTGGATGCCCCAATGAGGTTTTGTCTACTATTACACTCCACTATTCATCAGGTTCAAGCAACTTTCACTAACAGATTGATTTTGTGTGGTCCTGACGAGAATCCTAATCAAACATTTAGGATTCGAAACGCGTTGACCAATTGAGGCGCTAGTGGTTAGGTGGCCTAAAATGGATTGTTTCATTCTGTGGTTTATGCAAGCATTTATCCAGTTGGATTGAAATATGATTTGAGTTTAAATAAGCTGAATTGTACATTTAAGCGAGATAAAATCTGTTTTTTGGTGACAAACAGTTTGATAGAAATGCCACTAACTCTTACCGCCCCAACCTCCTTTAGATAGCCATAAATGTTCAATGTTGTCTAGTGTCTATGTGTTGTGTTAATTGTCTAATTGTTACATAAACTATTTGATTTATCAAATTCCTGTGTGAATTTCCCTGTTCCTCTTCTGTGTCATGTTCATTGACAGATAGTATATATGTTTCTAAAAAATACCGCAGAACAAAATACGTGAACTGAAAAATCTGAAAAACAGTTCAGAGAAAATAATAAAATAAAAAACTATGTTTTCTAAATTGGTTTGACTGAAAGAGTGGTCATTGTAGAGAGAGCAATTAGTAGCTCTCCAACAAATAATCAAAAGATTGCACAGTACTGGCAAATTGTTTTGTTTGTTTCTTGAATTGGCGCAGCCTTACTGTGCCACACGCCAGACCCGGTTTGTTTCATAGTTGTACAGGGCATTGGCATAGTCCAGCCGGGAGATCACAAGGGCAGACATAATCAACTTTAGTGCCAAGGGGGAAAAAAAGCGGGAGACAGTGCGAATAGTGCGGAGAGTGAGAAAGCAAGAAGAGACGACAGAGCTGACTTGTGAGTGAAGGGTGAGGTGATTATTCATTTTGATGCCTAGGGTTTTGACTGTAGGAGAGGGAGTGGGAGGGGAACCTAAGAAAGAGGGCCAAAAAGAAGAAGTCCAGGGACTGGAGGAGCCACCGGTGAGGACCAGCTCGGTTTTGTCAGGGTTCAACTTCAGATGGTTGTGGCTCATCCAGTCCCTGATGAAAATCATAATGGTTTGAAAATTAGAGATGGAGTGGGAGGAAGAAGAGAGATTGAAAACGAGCTGGAGGTCATCTGCATAGTTGTATACAGTGACCTCCAGCTGCTGGAGTGCGAAAATAAGAGGGTAGATATAGAGGTTGAACAAAAGAGGAGAGAGAGAGGAACCCTGGGGGACACCACAAGTGATCTTGAGAGGAGTTGCCGTGAAATCCCCCAGCCGGACCGCCTGGGTGCGGTCCTGCAGGAAGGACGAAAGCCAGACCAGGGCTGAGCCCCCGATTCCCGCCGCTCCGATACGTGAAAGCAAGATGGAGTGGTCCACCGTATCAAAAGCGGCGGAGAGATCGAGGAGCACCAGAGCCTGATGTTTGCCTTGGTCCAAGCCCTCCCTGAGTTTGTCCTGGACCGACACCACGACGGACTCGGTAGAGTGCCTGGGCCGAAAGCCCGCTTGACAAGACGCCAAACCGCCGGTTGTTTCCACATGGGCGCTAAGTACCGAGGTGACGTGTCGCTCAAGCACCTTGCCTAGGTAGGGAAGCAAGGAGATGGGCCGGTAGTTGGTTGGGGTGGATGGATCGGCGCCAGGTTTCTTTAAAATAGGCACAATAGAAGCCGATTTAAGAGCTGGGATTACAACCCCTTGTGCAAGGGAACTGTTGAGGAAAGTGATCGGGGACAGAGTGCAAACGGAGTAGATCCGTTGGAGAATGCGGGCCGGACAGATATCGGCCGGGGAACCTGACTTTACTTTAGGGAGTATTTCCAAAAAGACTTTTTCCGTGAGAGGGGGGATCGAGAGTAGACAGGATTGGACAGTGGGGGGAGGGGATCAACATAGGTCGAGGAGGGGGGGGGATGTTGATATTGATATTGGAAATTTTGTCCAAAAAGTAATGATTCAGTGAGTCACACAAGGATTGGGTAGGAGGGGGTTTGGAAATGGTCCTCTCTGAAAAGGCTAAATCCTGAACAATGGTGAAAATTTCTCTCGATTTGTTCTCTGCTGCTAGAATTTTTGATGAAAAATGGGCAGTTTTGGCTCCTAAGATGGCTTTTTTATACTCCTGCAATAGTGTGAGGTAGTGAGTTTTCTGTAGGGGACAATACTCTCTTCTCCACAATCTCTCAGCTCGCCGGAGGGACATCTTTTTTTCCTTTAGGTCTTCGTTGAACCACCGGTTCGCCTCCTTAGGTCTTTTGGTTGATATCCGGCGTAAGGGGGCTATTGTGTTGCAGCCTTCCGCAAGCCAGGTATCAATCACAATAGCTTGTGATGAGGAGGGTAGGCCGGCCAGGTCAGGTGAGGAGTTTAAAAGGGAGGATGATAGTGAGGTAAGATCAGCACAATTCCAGTTCCGTGCCCAGGTGTTTTTTACCAACGGAACCTTAGTGGCAGGGTTGAGGTGAAGGGAAAAGGAAATGAGGGCATGATCCGACCATGGGCATGGGAACACTGATATAGAAGAGATGGCATAATTAAGGGACAAAACTTGGTCTAGCACGTGTCCACGTACATGTGTCGGGACTTTAATATGGGGGATAAAATTCAATGATTGAAGCAGTTCTGTAAATTGCTTGGAAGCTGGGCATTCAAAGGGATCATTAGGCCAGTAGTTAAAGTCACCTAGTACTAAAACTGATGCATGATTAACCGCCAGCGTGGCCAGTAAATCCTGAAAGGCTGGCATAAACAGAGGAGTGGGCTGGGGAGGTCGATATGTTAACAAGCAAATGAGCGGGTGGAGATAGGCACAATGGCACACATGCACAACTAAGCACAGCACAGTGCACACCCAAATGACTCTGGGTACTCGCCCAGATCTTCTGACTGTCACAATGTACAATGCCATGCTGTTTGAATGTCAACATGTACCATGCGGCTACATACATGTGGACACATTGTAATACACCATCTCCCCTTCACATCAAAGGGGCACCGTAAACACCTCCTGCTGAGCAGTCCCAGCCACTTGTCACTGATGATGAGGAAGATAACACCACCATAAAAATCCAAGCGATCCAATACATCATTGCCCTCATCCAAAACTCACCTTCAGGATCAGGGCAGGACAGCTGCATCAAGGAGACCCCACCCACTACCCAAAGCACCCAGCAGGAGGCACCCACAGCCCCAGCACCCTCCCAAGACTCCCAGGAACAATACATGGCCTTCCAACTTTGTGTGCTGGAGGCCCAGGGGGAGACCGCAGAGCAGGTGCGGTTGGGCTTCGGCTACATGTCAACCAAACTTGACGCCATCCTTGGGTGTGAAGCCCTGCTCCATGGTCTCCAACGAGCCCTGACTGACATCCCCGGTTCATGACGCGGAGAGAAGAACACCTGTTTGCTCAGAGTAGCCCCAGCGATACCAGCCATGAGCTGGCACACATGCGGAGGCTCATGGAGGAAAGGGTGCGGATGGAGGCGGAAAGGATGGTAGCCACTGCTGCACATCAGCGGAATGTAGCAGGGATCTACCAAGCCCTGCAGATCCTCATCATGACATTGCTGCCACACGGCGTGGCGATGTTGAATGCTGCTGCTCCACACCATCTACATCTCCGCCCCCTGGTGTGGTTATGCCTCCCTGTATGGCAGGCCTAACCACTCCAGCACCTGAGGTGACAGTGCCACACAGTGTGCCAGAAAGACCACCTCCGGTACCTGAGGTGTAAGTGCCACACAGTGGCGCAGCCGGTATAGCCACACCCACAGGTGGGGCAGGGCACATATCCGGGGATGAGGATGTGGATGGACCTGTGATCAGAAGGGCTCCGTAGCATTCATTCCCGCCACCTGGCCTGTTTCTGCTTGGTCCCGCACATGGCCTCATGACCTTGCACTGACCCCCGATTCATTCAGATGCACTCACCTTGGACAGCGACATGGACCCCCACATCCTGTTTGATGAACAATGACACGGCTACCAGACTGCGGTTTGCACCTCTCCTCTTGCACAGTACTTGTCTTCCACCGATGGACTCTGGCTGGCCCTCCATGGGCCCATATAGTGTGGTGTATTCGGAAGTGCCCTGTACCGCTCCAGCTGAAGAAAAGCACTGGATGTGCAATAAACATCCAGTGACGCACTGCTGTGTCATGTCTTTCATCATTCATGTATGTAGGTGTGGATGAATGTAGGAACAGTGATTTCCCTTGTGTCAATAATGCTCATCCTGTGGGATGCCAGTCAGAGGGTGCTACATGTCAAATTAGGTCACGGGTCCCGTGGACAACACAACAGGGACACACCCACCAGCCACTTTCTTGTCCGGAAATGGACTGAACCACACCCATTACCCATGAGTCATTTTTGCAAGCCCTGCCCTGTTCCGGAGTAAGGAGTACGGCAAGCCAGACCACTCCGCTCACACTCCCAGGGGGGCCTCATTGCTACCCGTCACAGGTGTACTCGCTGGTGGTGTGTAGGTTACTGGTCTAGTTGTCAGCATGTCACATCCTCTCCCTGAGGGCAGGTTTGCACACACCCACCCGGCACAGGCGTCGCAGGCCATGTGGCCCCGCAAATATACGGGGCCAATGACATCACATATGCCTCTGCAGCTGGGGACTGGATGACGGACCCGAGGCCTTGAGGTCAGGACTGGCCTACCATCAAATGGTGCTGACTGGGGTTGAACAGGGTTTGTGGCACCCGAGGCCTTGAGGTCGGTACAGGCCTACTGCCACGAGCACGCTGACTGGGGTTGGACAGGGTTTGTGGCACCCAAGACCTTGAGGCCAGCACGGGCCTGCCACGTGGCGCTGACTGGCGTTGGACAGGGTTTGTGGCACCTGAGGTCTTGAGTCTGGCATGGGCCTACCACGCGGCACTGACTGGTGTTGGAGAGGGTTTGTGGCAGGCACTGCATTGCAGCCGGCACAGGCACCCCGCCACGGGACGGAGACTTAGAGTGCACTGAGTCATTGGCACCTTGAGCTGCTGAGCGGGTGTGCAGCCTCCGATGACGGCCCATCCTGTGGGGAAGGACTGCTCAGGATTTGTGTGCCTTGCTGGACCACAGTGTATGCCGCACCAGTGGCCGGCGTGGGCTTATCGCCATGTTGCCCCGCTTACGGGGTCACAGAGTTAGTGGCACCCATTGGGCTGATCGGCTGTGCAGGCTGCAATGTTGCCGGGTGCCCTGGTATGTCTTATGCCATTGTGTGATCAAGTCCCAGCACCAAACGTGTGACCTGGTGGCCTGTGCAATGTTGATGCACGGTGTGGAGGGTGCCATGTCTGCGGGCCCCAGGCTTGTGGCTTGCAGCGGCATGTGGTGGGGCCTGCAGACTACACACCAGTGGCAGAAGGTGATCAGTGTCGCTCGAGTCTGCATGGGCGGGCATGCTCCGATGGTCAGTGGGAGGGCCTGGGATGCCTCTGGCTGTGTGTGCATGGGCGGGCGGGCGGGCGATGCTGTCTTGTGCAAGTGTGTGTACTGCGCCAATCATGTCCCTGGACTCTGTTTCAGATGACGGCTCTGTCTCAGATGTGCGACCTGGTGCAGAGGCGCAACTAGAGCCACATTTCGGGGGGGCAAAGAATTTTTTTTGGGGGGGCTGAAACTTTAAGCAATAGGCAGAGTGCAGCTGCAGGGGCTCTTGGAAGGGGTGACACAACATCAAAACCGCATTAACATGCACATGGTCTTTTAAAGACCAGTGAAGTGCTCGAGTGCGGCTGTGTGTGTGCCCGGGAGCCGTCTGAGCCCGGGCTGCCACACACGACGGGGGGGCTGAAGCCCTTTGATTCCAATGGGTGTTGCGCGCCTGACCTAGTGTGCTGCTATACGCACCGGCAAGGGGTTGGAGATGTTGTAAATGAATCTAGGACCCTAGTGTAATTTTCCCGATTCATGCCCTCATATAGGTATAAATTACCCGATCCTTATATGGGCATAGAAATCATTACCATATTTAGACTGAGCCTATGCAGCCCAAATACGGCATGGCTACTTCCACTAAGTTCCAAAAATCAACAACGATTTCTTAGAAAAACCCGCCTTCAGCAGCTAGGGACTTCCCCTCTCCTGAATACTAATTTATCTAGGAAATCATGGAGTTTTCACAGAACTGGGTCTTTGAGTGACGTTATTAAGTCCAATCATACGTCAAACTTGGCACTTTCAAAGTATAAATATGCCTACATTTCCCCAGACAAACACACGGGGGTTTGGAGCAGATCGACTAACTACTTGCCCGACGCCCTGCAGCCGCAAGTGCCGAAGGAAGCCGACCCTCCAGCTTACGCACTGAGAGACGTTGTCTTTTCTCTTGCCGAGAAATCCAGCTCCAGTGTTTCCAGGCTACCCTTGCGGGTTGCTGGGAAATCAAGTCCTGAGAGAGAGATACAAGACCTCCTTCATTCTAAAACCAAGGTACGGAGCTGATTAGACCCTTAGAGAATTCTTGGATAGATCCTTGGCAGAGAAATACTAAACTTAAGCTACTCCTCACTTACTTCTTCCCTTGTACTAGACTTAGGTTAGGTACACCGGGGTAGGCGTATTTTAGAAGCACCAGTTGAGTACTTTTAGTCATTATTTTATTACTGTATGTATTTTAAATGTTTTAGGCAACTTATGGCTGAGACAACATATCTTGTTCTTACAGTACTACTTTATAATACTTTTCGTATTATATGCCCTGTACTTTATAACCAGTATTACGATTGTAGCAGTACATTTCTTATGCTTGAGAAAGAAGACTGTTCAATAAATACCTTTTATTGAAAACGCCTGTCTCTCTATTGATTTCTTATTCTTGGGAAACAAAGTTGTCATGTTTATGCAGTTGTCAGAAACTAATCCCATCTTGTGAATTCGAGAAAGTTTCTAGTGACCTCTGAGCTAGCTGGCACTCACAATTAAGTTTAATATATACGATAGACACCTAGTCGACCTCAGTCTTCTTCTCTCTCTTCCTCTCTCTCTCTCCCCCTCTTTTCTTCTCTCTCTCTCCCCTTCTCTTCTTCTCTCTCTCTCTCCCTCTCTTCTTCTCTCTCTCTCTTGCTCTCTCTCCCCCTCTCTTATCTCTCTCTCATACCCCCTGTCTTCTTCTCTCTCTCTCTCCCCTCTCTTCTCCATCTCTCTCTCTCCATCTCTTCTTCTCTCTCTGCCCCTCTCTTCTTTTCTCTCTCTCTCTCTCTCTCTCTCTCTCCCCCCTCTCTTCTTCTCCATCTCTCTCTCTACATCTCTTCTTCTCTCTCTCTCCCCCTCTCTTATTCTCTCTCTCTCTCTCTCTCTCTCTCTCGCTCTCTCCCCTCTCTTCTTCTCTCTCTCTCACACCCCCCTGTCTTCTTCTCTCTCCCTCTCTCTCTCTCCCTCTGTTCTTCTCCATCTCTTTCTCCCCTCTCTTCTTCTCTTTCTCTCTCTCTCTCTCTCACCCTCTCTTCTTCTCTCTCTCTCCTCTCATTCTCTCTCTCTCGCTCCCCCTCTCTTCTTCTCTCTCTCTCCTTCGCTCTCTCTCTGTCCTTTGCTGTGCGCAGGACACACCTTCTCATCATGTTTTTTGTCTTGCAGGCTGTGACCTACGGATTGTGTTGAAGGGAGCCACCATTGTAGTGTAGTTCCTATCAGCCTTATTCATGAAGGCTAAATCGGCTCGCAAAGGGCCGGATTCTGAGAATCCGGCCCTTTGCGAGTGCGATTTTTGCTTTTGGGATTCAGCATCCCAAAAGCAAAAATCGCTAATTGCGATGTCGCAAATGTGCGAGGAAATGACATTTAAGGAATCTCTATTTGAGATTCCTTAAATGCTATTCAACATCCTATTTCAATTTGCGATTTCGCTATTTCTAGGCGCAATTTACCGCGAGGTCAGACCTCGCGGTAAATTGCGAAAACTCAGAAAAATGCATTTAAATGCATTTTTCTGAGTTGCATGTTACACACACACATGTCCTTTGGACATGTGTGTGTGCAACACCTGTGTCACAGATCATTTGAGGGGTGCTACAGGGTGTCCTGTGGACACCCCTGGCACCCTTCAAATCGCAATCTTATTTGCGATTAGCTAATTGCTAATCGCAAATAAGGAATACTCCCCATTCATTCCTATGGGCCTTTTGGCCCATAGGAATGAATGGCGAGTTATTCCTTATTTGCGATTAGCAATTTGCTAATCGCAAATAAGGAATCAGTAGGAATCGCATTTTTTTATGCGATTCCTACATGATTACCGTTTTGCGAGTCCTTAATAGCGAATCGCTATGATTCGCTATTAGGGGCTCGCAAAACGGCCCCTTCATGAATAAGGCTGTATATTCCCAATAGGTTCTGCGCATTGGAATAACATAAACGATAGTTTAGACGTAGGACTGAGGGCGACTAGGTCTCTATTGAATATGTTAGACTTAATTATGAATGTCAGCTAGCTCAGAGGTCACTAGAAACTTTCTTGAGTGAACAGGAAGGAGTTAACTTTCCTGAATAGACAAGAAGGGATTAGTTCCTGACAACCGCATGAACATGATAACTTTGCACACTCCAGAATAAGGAGTATATCTCCAGAGTCGTGTGAAAACAATAGATAGCTATTTCACTCAGTCAATCGTGCATGCTTAGTTTCACCAGAGTGCAGAGAAATAGAGAGACGGGCGTTTTCAATAAAAGGTGTTATTTATTGAGCAGTCTTCTTTCTCATGCAAGAGAAGTGAATTGCCAAAATTGCAATACTTGTCATAAAGTAAAGTGTGTACAGTAAAAGGAGTATTATGAAATAATACTGTAATAGCATTTATATGGTTTCTGAGCCATATGATACTTAAAACGGATAAAATATATACAATACATACAATGATAAAAGTTTACTAAACGTACTCAACTGGTGCTTCTAAAATATGCCTACCCCGGTGTACATAACCTAAGCCTAGTACGTGGGAAGGAGTAAGTAAGCTGTACTTTAAGTTATGTTAGTTTTGCCAAGAATCTGAATCAAGAATTCTCTAAGGATTTAATCAGCTCCGTACCTTGGTTTTAGAATGAAGGAGGTCTTGTATCTCTTTCTCAGGACTCGATCTCCCAGCAACCCACAAGGGTGACTGGAAACACTGGAGCTGGATTTCTCGTCAGGAGAAAAGACAGCGTCTCTCTCAGTGCGTCAAATGGGAGGGACGGCTTCCTTCGGCACTCACATCAGCTGGGCTTTGGGTAAGTAGATAGCCGCTCTACTCCAAACCACCGTGTGTTGATGTTGGTATATTTATACCTGGAAGGTGCTGAGTTTGACGTAAGGTTGGACATAAGACGTCACTAAGAACTAGTAGTCCTTTCAGGACTCTCAGGAGTTCTAGGACAAATCAAAACAGAAGTAGGGGGAATTCCCGGGCTGCTGGGGGCTTGGTTTGTTTAAAGAACGCGTTGTACTTTCTAGGAGTCTATGGAAGTAACCTTGCTGTATTTGGACTGCATTGGCTATGACTAATTATGGATATGATTCTTATGCCTTTAAAAGGATATCATTTGTTATAACCACATAAGAGCATGAATAAGGAATATTTAATTAGGTTCCTAGATACGTTCACAACACCATGCGCCTTCGTTTAATTTCTGTGTTGTTTCAATAAAGTTTCATTGTTTGCTTCAAAATGGAATGTGTGATGCTCATTTCTGTGACGACACTTGCATGTCACCAGTTGTGATTGTGCGACATCCGGTGGAATTTTTTGTACATGTTTAGGTGTAGCTGATGTGGCATGTCTTTGCCGGGGGTGACCCAGGGGGATGGTCCTGGGGGTGGTGGCGGTGGGTGTTGTGGCCCTCTTGTGTGTCCGGCCTGCATGATCAGTTGCTCCATGGCATCTGTTGCCCGTCCGATGACGCCCTGGGCTGTGCTCCCTTTTGTGGTGCAGGCTGCCACCTGACTTTACGCCAGGTCAGAGCAGGTGTAAAATTCCTGTTGCTAATGCGTGTTTTGTGTTCTTATCGCCGATCTGTCTGGTCTTTGAGAATGTTTGAGATGTGGTGTTGTTGCGGCTTTTTGCACGGGAACGCCTACTCTGCATCTTATTAGCGATAGTTGCGGGGGTCCTCTATGGCAATGTTTTTTGTGGCTGCTATCGCAGGAAAAGTGGTGCTGTCAGCTGTTACCACCTGCTTATGAATGGTGGGGTAAATGTATCACGACTTTGGCTCCGATGAAGTGCAGTTAATTCCGTGATAGCTTCTTGTGAATATGACCCTCCGGGCCAGATGTAGGTAATCCCAGATTACCGATTCTTAAATACAGAATCATACCGATTCGGTATTTAAGAACTGGCAATCGGGATGTAGGTATTTTTACCGATTCAATTACCGAATCGCTAAGATTCGGTAATTACCGAATCAGTATTACCGATTCGACAATTGCCATTGGTTCCTATAGGCTTCGAGGCCCACAGGAATCAATGTCAATTACCGAATCGGTAAATACCGATTTGGTAGAATTACTGAATTCACAAGGGGGACTGGGTGTCACTTTGACACCCTGTTGCACCCCTGATTCTGGCTTGTGTGCAATGCGACACACATACATGCCCTTAGGGTATGTATGTGTGCCACATGGCACCGGTGTACATGCACAGATGTGCATGTACACAGAAATTCATTATTTACCACCAAGTATTATTTGGTAGTAAATAACGAATTCCTAAGGGCCTGTGGCACTGTTTTCAGTGCCACCTACATCTGGATTTACAGAATCGGTAAATTTACCGATTCGGTATTTTACCAAATCGGTAAATATACCGAATCTGTAACTTTACCGATTCTGTAAATTCAGGCCCCCTACATCTCAATATCCAAATACCGGTATTTAACGGCCGAAATCGGCCGTTACCGACCGGTATTTGGCGACCTATATCTGGCCCCTAGTCTTTTTAAAATTCCTGTGTTTATGTTCCACGAGTTCTAGAATACTTGCTGTAGGCATGCTGTTCATGAGGCTACTGCCTTCAATAAGGAATATAGGACAGAAAAAAAGGCAACCGTTAAGTGCTGAGTTTTCTTTTTAATGAGATAACATTCTCACAAAACCCTGACAGGGCATTTTTGTTGCTGTTCCAAGACTATAGATTTCTGCAATTGAATTATTTATTAGTTTGTGAATAGATTGCTGCCTTTACCCCACATAAGAGCCATCTAAGAGCACAGAACACAGCAGTGGCCCTTCATGGCTTTGATTTGCATATTTTTAGAGCAACATTTAATCTTGCAATTTGACAGGATAACTGTCAGGAGGTTTCTCGAGCATACATTGAATTGTATTTTAAAATCCAACAATACCTAATGTAATGCATTTCTACAAACCTAATATGAGGAACAAGAATCTTCAAAGGGAATTCGGGATAAACTTACTTTATAGTCTAAAAGATAGGCAAGGTTTTGTAAACGATCCCAAACTTTTAATTGCCTGAAAACTGATGTCAATAAAGTGACTGCTATTTGATCAATCACTGTTCAACGTTTTACTTTTTTACAGGGTCACTTAGCAATGATCAACTTGCGATCAATGTCATTTTTGGGGGGATTACAAATGGAAATGCCTGGAAGTGTTGCTTATGCACTAGTTTGTGTGTTGTTTCTATCTCGCTGTGCTGTTGTACACTGTGTATGATTTAAGATTCGCACCGTTTTAGTTTTAACAAATTGTATTTCTCCTACTCACTTTCCCTTTTCTTCAGCAATCATTATGCAAAAGAAAGACAAAGCAAAACTATGGTATGGAAAAACATAGAAGAGAAGACAAAATTCTAAAAAAAAACAAAGCATAGGGAATCAGTTTTGAAGGATGTATGACGTTACAACGCATACTTTTACTCCGCATACCATTACAACGCGGTATTCACAACGCATACCACTACAACGCATAGCGCTTTGGGGTGCTGGATAGTGGTAAGTATAATTTACTATTCTAACTCCAGTCCCCGTGGACCCTAGGGAAGGTGTTGGATAGTAAATTAAACTTACCTCTTATCCTAGAGCGCCCCCCAGCGCTATGCGTTGTAATGGTATGCGTTGTAATGCCTGCGTTGTAGTGGTAGTGCGTTGTAAAAAATGCGTTGTAACAGGTGAATACCGTTTTGGATCATGAGAAGCACAAGACTAATCCATCAGGAATTAAAGATGGGTTTCAGTCAGTAACAGAGTTATTACTTATGGCTCTCATTAGTGTGAATACCAGATTCTGAATGTGATTATTTGTTGCTATGAAATAATAACACAGGATTTTACAAAGGGAATGAGCTCCTTCCCCGGGTTACCCTGCCTCGCCTTCGCCCGGGTCTCCAAAGAATCAAGTGAAGCAACAGAATGTTTTTTCCCCATTTTACTACCTCACTTGTGGTTTTTGTTGGATAACAAGAACAAAGGATCCACAAATTTAAATTACTTGCAGGCTAACCACCTGTGCTTTATTGATATTGCCTGTGGTGAGATTAATAGATTGTAAGAATGGAATGTTACAGAAGTATAATTGGTCCCCACTTCCTCAGGTCAACATGTTTCAGCCTAGACTAAGACGGGGACTAAGAACTTCTTCAGGACCTGTGGATTCCTACAATAACTGTCCTTACTCTATTACTAAATGTGACATTAAGGAATAAGGCATTGGGTGTTTGATTCAATTTATAGTGCACCGAAATGATAAAAAAAATATATACTTAAGGTTAACGTTAAACGGTCAGGTGTTGCTATCTGTCAATAAGAAGGTAACAGGCAAGTGAGCAGGGTTAACAAGTTACAGTTTCATAAATTTCTCCTACAGGCATATGGGCACTAATTAGTATGAATTGATTGCAACAGTTAAATACTTCCCACATGCAGTAATCCGTACCCACAGTGCATTATGGCATACAAATGCAGAACATGCAAGCTGTAGCACGATATGTGCAACTTCTCCTATTGTCTTACCCTCTTCTGTTTTGTGGTGTCAACCCCTTGGAATGGGAACTATAGTACGCCTCTGCAATCAAAAACTATTGGAAAAAAAGGAAATTGTTTTGAATGTCTGGTCTTATTCAGTGTTACTAGTTATGAAAGGAGGCAATAGGGTAAGCTTAATAAAAATAGAAATGTAAATGTTTCCAGGATTGTTGTTATAGTTCCTAATTATTTTCATTGCCAGTAGTCGTAATAGGAGGTGATGTAGTAGACAAAATTAGAAAATATAAAACGAAATGCCCATAGGACGTATATCTTCAAGAAAAGTTACTGTGATTTGCACCTTAAATGATAGACGCTCCAATTCAGAATGGTGAAAATAGGGCGGGGGGGGGGGGGGGGTGCGACCGACCAACAGGAGAACTGGGGAGTTTTGGGCCAGGGGGTGCAGCCAGAGCCCAATTGGGCATGTTTGGGCTACACGTGGGCTGGTCTTGGGCTGGTTTTGGGCTTGTTTGGGCCACACGTGGGCTGGTATTGGGCTGGCTTGGGATGGTTTGGGGCTGGGGGGATATTTAACCAGCCATTTTGTGACACCAGCCACCATTTCAGTGGGATGTCACGACAGCCGCTTGGGGACCAGGAAGGGAAAGTTAATTTTGTGGGAAAGTTAATTTTGTTAAGGGTATTCTGGCCCATTGATGTCGAGCTGCGTGCAATGCTAGGATGGTGCTTTCACATCTTGGCAGGGGCAGGACGCTCAGACATGAGGTGGCCCGCGCGGATGGTGAGGCCTCCGAGGCATGCGGCAAGCAGGGTTGCGGGCCCGAGGACGGCGTGATAATAAATCTGAGGGGTGCAGCTGCATGTCTGAGCAGGATGAGCGTCAATGCCAGCAATGGCTGTGCCTCAGGGTATGGAAGCACGAGGAGACGGGGGAGTGCTCTATTGAATTAAGTAGGCGTCATGGGGGGAGAGTCTCACTTTTGCAAAGCGGCCCATGACGCTGAACAGGGCTGCCAGGGCTGTGTGCAGCCCGTTCTTGACCCGGGTGGCTGGGGTATATTTAAGATACAGAACTCTCCATGCCCAGTTTGTAATCGCTCACTTGCAGTGCAGGCCCCCAGCTGGGGGTGAGCGGGGGGGTGGGAGCGGCACCACGGCGAGGTAAGGCCCGGGGGGTACATCCATGGCGTGGACGGCAGCCAAGATGGTCTCCTGTGGGTGGGGTAAAGGGGTAAGGCAGAGTCGGTAGGGGGGAGGTTGTGTTGCGACATGCCGGGGTGGGGAGGCCACAGTGGGGATTTGTGCCACCATTGGAGCGTGAGAGCTGGCGGGAGAGGGCCCCGGCGGGGCTCCATCAGCGGAGGCCGATGCGGAGGGGTGGGCACGAGGGAGCCATGGAGCAGGGAGGAGTGCAGGGGGGTGGGGGAGCACAGCTACCAACGGCTAGGCTTTAGGCAGCCGCGCGGGCAAGCGGGTGGTGCTCTTTGGCAGAAGTGAGGGTGAGATGGGAGTGCGGGGCAGGGTGGAGGGAGGATGGGACCGTTTGGGGGAAGGGGCTGGCCAGAGGGATGGGGGGACACTCATCCAGGACTGGGGGAGGGTAGCAGAGGCGCAGTGTCAGCAGTATCCAGGGTGCTAGGGTCAGAAGTAAGGGCTAACCCCGGCATGTCGGACCCCACTTTTCGTTGGTTGGGGCGGCAGGTGAGGTGCTGAGGGAGTTACATGCGGCTACACTCCACCGAGAGGATGGGCAGGATATGCCTCATGCGGGCTGCCGGGCTCCAATGAAGTACCCGCAGGAGGTGGCGCGCAGGTGGGGATGACCGATCTCTTGTGTCACAACCCCGGTGAGTCGGTGCGGCCCTGGGGTGCATGCATGGGATTCATAGATGAAAAAGTGGGATGTACAGGTTTCATGTGGGCTGGAGTCCGTGGGGGACAGCCCAATGCTATAGAAGAGAGTCTGGGATTGAGATGGCTGGAGTCCACGGTGGGGGGCCTTTGCCAATCCGTGATGATGGGGAACAAGCACTTTTGTGCGGGCTGGAGTCCGTGGAGGACGGCCCATTGCTATGGGACTATGATGCAGAGAGTGTGGGAGGAGGGGAGATCAGAGCGGGGGCAGGGCTAGGCAGGGGGGATGTCAGTGATGAACTATCTAGTTTTTTACAGAATAGTTGAGACAGTCGGCGCAAGTGGAGAGGCGTGGTGCCCCTCTTACCACTGGTTAGGCAGCGGGGTCCGGTCAGGACGCTGACCTTGACGCCAGGTAAGGCAAGGGAGCGCACTCAAGGGGACGGAGGCTGGTGGGGCACCACAAAAGTGAAAGGATGCCCAGTTTTGCACTGGAAGTAGGGTGTCAGTGGGTACGGATGCTCGGGCAGGGATGGCGGCAACCAACCCCGCCGAGGGGGCGGCGGGAGTAATATTTGCGGGTAGCGAAGGGACAGATGGGGCGGCATTTCTGATTTTCGCCAGTGTGTTCTGTGAGAAGTACCCTGCCGGGTCTGTTCATTATGTAATTACATAGACGTGATTAGATGGGCACAGGTGGCATACGAGGTTGCATGGTCCCATTACGAAGAGGAGCTGCATGGCAAGGTTGGACTGGGATCCGGAGGCTAACTGGGGGGAGATAGGGGGTTGGTGGGCAGTGACAGCAGTCGCTCCTGGCCACTCAGCATACCGCACAGCTGGGGTAAAGGCTAGTCCGCCCATTAAACAGAGCTGTCTGGGGGAATTTTGGCGGTTTAGAAATGGTTGCAAAGGGGAAAACTTTAGGGGAGGGGGTAAGTCCGGAGAAAAATATTTAGTGAGGTTTAGTTTTGTACGGCACAGGCCAAGGAAAATGATTGTAAGATGCACCTGTCTTCAATAAAGCGGCCTTTTCCACACCTAACAAGCTTTGTTGGTGGTCTGTGCTGCCCCCAATAGCCCAATAGGGCTTGGGGGGGGCGGCCGACCAACGGGAGGCCTGCCTCCCTTGGGGAGTTTTGGGCCAGGGGGTGCAGCCAAAGCCCAATTGGGCTTGTTTGGGCTACATGTGAGCTGGTCTTGAGCTGGTCTTGGACTGGTTTTGGGCTTGTTTGGGCTACACGTGGGCTGGCATTGGGCTGGTTTTGGGCTAGGGGGGATATTCAACCAGCCATTTTTTGACACCAGCCACCATTTCGATGGTTTGTCACGACAGTCGGTGGAGGACCAGGCAGGGAAAGTTAATTTTGTCCCGCCCTGATTTTCACTGTCTTATCCCTAGGAGGTGGGAGTGGTCTGTTTGGCCTTTTGGGTATAGGTCTATGGGCAATTTTTTCGTTTGGATTGGGTGGTTTGTTGGGTACAGGTGCATCAAGTATGGAAAGATGTTGTTGCTTAAAGCAGATGCTGGTGTTTTTGATTTATTGTTTCTGGTGGGTGTTTTTCCTGGGTAATAGTTGGTAGATATGTTTACAGTTACAGTTTATTGGTTGGAAAATGTCACCCTGGGAGCACGCAGGAAGGGGAAGTAGCATAGGAAGGTTACATAGATAGGTATGTTAGGAAATGATGAGAATTTACAATTTTATCGGGCAGCAAGGAGGACAGATTTGGCAGTTTAGAAATGGTTGCAAAGGGGAAAACCTTAGGGGAGGGCATGAGGGGTAAGTCAGGAGGAAAATATTTAGATTGGTAGAAAGTGTAAGATGGGGGAAGGAAAGAAGGTAGGAAGAAGAAACGTTTTAACGAACGATCAAATGAAGTATGGAAGGAATAGGAAAGCATGGATATCGAAAGCATGGATGGAAGGATGAAACGATTGATGGGAGAAAGATTGGATTGATGCAAGGAGGAAGGGATGGAGGGACAGGTGATAGGTGAAGGATGGAAGGAAAGGTGAAAGAATGGCTAGATGGCAGAGTTAAAAAGAAGTCAAAAGGGATGTATAGATATCAGGGTGAAAGCATGAATTATACATGAATGAAAATGAATGGATATGTGGATGGATGCATCAAAAGTTGTATAGATGGATGTATTGATGGTTCAGTGAATGAAAAGATGAAAGTTCATGTAGAACAAGTGGTGGGATGCAGCTACACTCAAACAGTATTTCACCCTTAAACGCATACCACGTGGTTTAAGATCACAGATAGTTCCGACATATGAAGATTTAGGGCTGTGTGGCTGTTAAAAGGATTTACTTGAAGAACGACCATCAAAATACATGGGACAATCATAATATTGGATTTGTGGATCACTTTACCTCAACAGATATATTTTCTTTAAAGAAAGACATTACTTCTGCACTTGAGTGGAACTGTTCTCTATACTTTTTTGCATAGATTGCATTGCTGTTTATTTTTGTGGAGCTCAGGGAGATACCAGTGGTAATGTGTGACAAACTCTGGATTGATATTCGGGGTTTTCTGGGGATTGTATGGTAACCTGTCCCTTTCTCTCTTGGAGTTCACAAATACTACAACTTATTTGATATTATTTTACCTCCAGCTGTGCGCCTGACTTATGACCTGGTTGCCAATTCTGTAAGTGTACATATTTCGGGTCTGGGCAGCCGCAAAGGTGGTATCACTATGAATAGGGATCAAGAGACACAAGATTTGTTCAAGAATTTAAGCTCAGGTACCTCTATCAGTGCAGCAGTAGCTTCAACCAATAAAGTTAAAAATGAAGGTTTACGTGCAAAATTTATCAAATTAGAGAGACTAAAGAGATTGGAACTTAATAAGTGGTGGGATGCAGCTACACTCAAACAGTATCTCACCCTTAAACGCATACCACGTGGTTTAAGATCACAGATAGTTCCGACATATGAAGATTTAGAGCTGTGTGGCTGTTAAAGGATTTACTTGAAGAACGGCCATTAAAATACATGGGACAATCATAATATTGGATTTGTGGATCACTTTACCTCAACGGATACATTTTCGTTTAAGAAAGACATTACTTCTGCACTTGAGTGGAACTGTTCTCTATACTTTTTTGACTAGATTGCATTGCTGTTTATTTTTGTGGAGCTCAGGGAGATAACAGTGGTAATGTGTGACAAACTCTGGATTGATATTCAGGGTTTTCTGGGGATTGTATGGTAACCTGTCCCTTTCTCTCTTGGAGTTCACTAATACTACAACTTATTTGATATTGTTTTACCTCCAGCTGTGCGCCTGACTCATGACCTGATGTAGACATTGGATGGTATGATAAATGAATGGGTGAAAAGACAGACATATAAGGGGTGTAGATAGATAGATGGAGAGGTGAATTTAAAGGAAGTGGTAGATGGAAGGATTGAGGTAGATGGATGGTGGATAGAAAACTGAAAGAATTGATAGATGAAAGGAAAGATGAATTAATGAAAGGTTGGAAGGATGAATTAGTGATTCCACAGCTTGATTGGTAAAACAATGGATAGCTGGGTGAGGGGATGGGCATATAGATGTTTGGATGGATATATGAATGGTTTGATGTATGAATGGATGGAACAATAGAGGGATGGAAGGATTGATGGATGAATGAATAGATGGATGCGAGCATAGATGGATGGAACTGTGAAGGATGAATGGAGGGAAGGATAAAACAATGGATGGATGCTTTGATGGATGGGTGAAAAGGTGAAAGCTTGAGTGGATGGAAAGCAGAAATAATTGAAGATTAAAAGAATGGATGGAGGGAAGGATGCATGGATGGAAAGGTGAAAAGATAAGGATGGATGGACGGAAGAGTAAGCAAAGAAGTGTATGGATGGGGAGTGCATTGAAGGATGGTAGGGTTTAGGGAACTCTTTAGAGAGAGGGACATGTTCATGTCTTGCCATCAAAGGTATGATTCAAAAAGAGAGAATTTCAATTTTAAGGTTTTCCCCTTTCTCCCTGCCTGACCAAGCCTAGGGCTATGCTTTCTACATTCACTGAGAGTGTAGAAAAACACACCCTTATGGCAGCAGCACTGTTAGAGTCTTTGCCTGCAAAGAAACAAATAACTGGGGCCATATTACGGAAGTGCCCCGGGCCCTTTGGTATTTCAGAAGGGGGCCGCATACACTTGTACATTCCCTTCTGTAATACTGACAGGGCTGGTGTACATAAAGAGCCAGAGTTATCATCTGAAGGTGTTCCCTCATTTCCATGTGGGCGCAGCCCCATACAAATGAGGGAATCCCTTTGCCTCTGCCCCTCGCCGTATTATACACTGTCAGTGCGCCCCTGATGTCAGCCCTCTGGAGGAGCAAGGGGGTACCATGGACGCACAAGACACTCACTGCAAACGCTTGTAAGGAATTCTCTAATCCCCCCTTCAAAGTGCAGGTGAGGTCCCACCTACACTCTGAAACATATAGTGGCTACAAAGCGGTCACTTGTTTTTCACATGAATGCACTGTCCCCAGGGCAGCGCGAGTTCGAGGCTGCCGTGGGTGCAGTGCATACATCTTAATACAGTGAATTTTCCATGTTTGCGCCATGAGCACCTTTTAAAAGGTGCGCACGGTGCAAACAAGGAAAATGAGCTGTATCTGTGATACAGCCTCTGGTCAACTATTGGACTGCACTGACCCACAGCAGCTAATGAGATTCTAGTTGTTGACACTGGGGCATCAAGTATGTTCTCTTCTCTGGTCTGCAGAGACTCGATGGAGGCAGTAGAAGATGGAGGACATGGTGGACCATCATCCACCATCCCACTGCTTCATTCAGATCTTTAGAGGTAACGGATGAGTGCCCACCAATACATGGATTCAACCCCCATTTTTACTGCTATGATATAATTAATCAGGTGTGTTATTGTTAATGTGCATAGTGGCTTTTTCTGGAAGCCATACTCAACAGCATTAATCACTACAGTTGCTTAAAGGCAAAAAATATAGATGTTTAAATTGTTTCTTTTTATACATTTTCCATATTTTTCAAATGTATATTTTGTCTAATATATTGTTCTAATTATAAATCATCAACGATCACCATGGAAGTACATTTTCTTACTTCATTGGTTGAAAACCTTGATAAGAGGATGACTTGCACTCTTCATGCAATTTGATAAACTGTTCAATAATGCTCTTCTATGTGACACTGTGTGACCAATGGAATGCCCATGTTCCCTATGCACTGATAGCCATCTCACATTTTAATAATACAGGCACCTTGATTAATAAACACTACATGCCAGCTCAGCCTCAAAATTCACTCACTTATTTTGACTTGTTAGTTATGTGGCAAGGTATGGCGGCCTAGTTAGCAAACACATTTAAGAGTATGGGAAGTGGTTCTGAGGGTTTACTCTTTTATGTACTCTTACAACTCTTTGTGAATCAACCCTGAAAGATTCAATCCCCTACTAGAATGCAAAAGGGGCACCATACATTCTTTTTTTTATTAATTGTGTATGACTATGACCTGGATATTTTCATTATATTGCCATTTTAGATGTCTTTTTTGCTGATTCGCAAAGGCATATTTGAGTAGACAAAAGAGTACTACAGCAGAACTATTTTATGTACACAAAAATGCCTTTGTGAATAATCCTCATAGTCTTTGGATTTGCATTTTGCAAGTCAATCCAGGGAATAGTGGAGGAGATATGAAGGTTATTTCATGGAACATAGCAGGGTTATCAAGCAAATTTGATGATGGGCAGTGGCTCACCTTTGAGAGGGAGTTGCATGTAATCTGTCTACAGGAGACATGGGAGATAAGTAAGAACTTTTTTATTGAATGTTATAAATCCTTCTTTTCCCTAGAAGTTAGGTCAGTGTCTACAAGGCAAATGGAAGAATTTGGCCTGGGATTCAAAGGTTGTTCAAGCTTTAAAATTCACTACTAACTCCGTCATGTTAATTCTAATAAAATTTTATAAAGCAACATCAAACCCACAGGGCGGGGCCAGTCTCCATAAATTAAATATATGGTTAGAAAAGACACAAGGGAAGGGGATGGCTCAATATATGTATAGTAGGTTAAGGACTTTCCAATAATGATATTATATTTTAGCCCATTTTAGCTAAATTGTATTTTTGTGAATCATTTTTAATGACTCTTATTTAAATGTTTTTATGGTTTGTTTGTCAAATCGAATAAATATGATTATATAAATATTATAAGTCAAGCTAGCAGTTTTGCAAGCCTGCTCGAAGTTGTAGACTAAGTATTTGCTAGATTATAACCTGATTTCTCTTCCATGGCTATTATAATAATAATAATAATAATTATTATTATTATTATTATTATTATTATTATTATTATTATTATTATTATTATTATTATTATTAATAATGATAATAATAATAATAATAATAACAACAATAATAATAATAATAAAAATAATAATAACATTTATAAAGTGCAGCATACTCTTTCTAAGATGGCTTAGGGGCAGTGTGACCACACATCCTAGATTTTCTGGAACTATTCCAGTGTTTGAGAGCCTATCAAGTACTTAAAAAAGGTATTTGTGTATAATATACAGGTCCCATTTACGAAAGAGAGGGTGGGAACAAAGGCATACTTGACAGAAGATGTGGCACCAGGAACATCTGTCTTTCATGATATTCTTAACTGGCATATCATGGAGTCTGGGTTCTCTTTCAAAAAACAACTTCATTGGAATTCCGACATGCTTTGTAGCCCGGCAACCGTTCAGAGTGCTCAGTGTTACTAAAAGTTATGTTATGTTAGCCTATTGGGCCCATGAATACTTCAACATTGTGTTCCTGTTGTTTTTAATTCTATTGCCAAAATAAAAATATTAATAACAAATTAAAGTCACAAGCAGTGAACGTTATTAAGCCCTTGGATGTCTGCCCTTGTGGCTTGTCATTGGCAGAGGAGAGTTCTATGGGTAACTTACTTTAAACAAGCAGTAAATCAATGTCACTTGCAGAAACTCACAAAAGGATTCCTGGCAGGTGTAAATAAATTGAGGGTGGGAAGTGTGCAGAAGAAGGTGTGGTTGAATTTGAAAGTTTGTTAACACCCACAAACCTACATGTGTAGGGGCATACATTCCAAAACGACCATTTCCACCTTGGAATTCCTCACAGATTTACTCCAGCAAAGGAATGAAGTAACTGCTCTTCCAGGATAGGAAGTGGAATGGATCACATCCAAACTCAGAGGAGATGCAGGCAAAGGAGTTTCTCCATGAGAAAAATGTTTTCCCTGGAAAATACTTTTTTATTTGCATATTGGGAAATAGGTTACTCCTGCCTTGGTGTATGCAAAGTGAATTTACTCACTGGAGGAAAGCGATTCCCAGGAAATCAGGTGCAGCTATCCTACTACTGAGAATATTTGCGGAACCTAAAAAGTAGTAAAGCTGCACCTGCCCACTGAATTTTTATGCGCACATAATTTCAGCTTTGCAGCTGCACTACCATACGCAGCGTGTTTCAGATGTTGTGAGCAGCAAGAGACATGCTTTACAAATTCATAATAACAGGGCTTTAGGTGTCATTAAAAAAGTGGGGGGTCTTGGAAAAGGGCATGCCCTTCGAAGCATACAAAGGAATCCTTTCCATGGGGTTTGGCCGATGTAAATAAGGGCATTCAGGGCCGGGCTGGGAACCCAAAGCAGCTCTGCAAATTTTCTCAGCCTAGCCCCTAGTGAAGCACTGCCAGGCCCGGGAGGCTGGAAACGCACTTGCTTGCTGCTTTTTGTTACTGGGGGCTAATATTTCAGCACTGCTTCAAAACCGGCACCCACAGCTGCAGAACTTGCCCCACCCTTCCAGCCACCAGGAAATGCCTGATGCACAATATGGCCACTCCGGCCCTGAGGGCATGGCTTAAAACATGTAACCTAAAATACTATGCCTCCTATTGCATGCTGCCTGACCAGTATTTTGGTGCCTCTCTGGGAGCTTTCTGTCATTGCATCTAGATATATCACACAATAATGGGCACACAACTAAAACTAGCAAGTCTAATTTCCTTGACAATGCTTAGAATCAGAATCAGATAAATGAGTAACAATAAAGATTGTGTTGATTTGGAAATGTTTAAATCCTGAAAATATAAGATTGTGAATAAAACCTTAGTAAGGTCTGGGGAACAGGTTAGTTGTCTTTGGAGGGCCTCAATCACTCCTGTTCTTCCCTTCCCACCACTCTCTTCTGCAGTCTCACACTCTGCAAGACACTTACATTCTTTTTCTCCCCACATCTTAACAAAATCCCCCATCTGCATACCTCATACCTCACACCTTATCAATTTCACCTTCGGGATCCTCTTTTCACTCTCTCCTGAATGTATTTTTGCACTTGCTTCACTTTGCCGTATCTCACTACACACACAATGCACCCACTCACTTTTAAGCACTGTGTTTCTACTTTATCTCTCTCAATATTTCAACAGCTATGAATGTCCTTCACACACTTTCACATAGAATCACAATTACAATTGCCATTATTGACTATTGCTCTATGTGCTTTGCAGAGAAGCCAACGATAGGATGAGTGTTGAAATGATGAACTGTAGCCAGGAGGAAAACCAAAGTAGAGGTTTATTGGTAAGCTACAGGATGGGAGTTACAAGTAGATAAGTTGTTACAAGCTGATTCATGGCCCCACCAGGAGGGGCATCTTTGTTGCTTAACCCACTCTCACTAACTGTCATTCCTCCAGTCCACCAGGCACTCCAACATTCTACTCAGCCATAAGGCACTCCAACATTCCACGCACACACTCATGCATACTGGCTGAGCAGCAGTAAATTTAAGTACAACATATCCTCTTCCCTTGAGAAAACAATGAACAAAAAATGAGTTATAACCCTGTGTGAGGGTAACACAAATCTGCAGAATTTTCTTTTATACAACATTGCATACAGATCAATGTAACTCTGGAGAAGGAACAAAGTGAAAAAGAACTATGGAGAAGCAGGAGGTAAGTGCAGATTGCAGAAGAACAGAGGATGGAAGAATAATTGCAGAAGAACAGGGGATGGAAGAATGAGAGGAAATCAGGATATAGCATAGGACATCCCCTTCCTTTAGGAACATAATGAAGAAAATACAGAAATAGGAAAATGCAATAGGTAACATGCATAGAAAGTAATAATGAGAAAGACGAGAAACTGCGAATATGAGACAGAGAGGAAATAAAATGTAAGCAGTTTGCATGGAATATGAGGATAGAAGGCCTATCCTCTTTACAACAATTTTAAATTCAAGTAAAGCATGGAAATAATGTGTAGGGTTGGGAGAAAGGTTGACATCAAGGAGATGTAACATTCAAACTAATCACCCATTTCTACACACCACGCACTAAAGAGGGCATTGTGCAGGACTTGGAGAATGGAGGAAACCAGCGGAGTGTAAATTCCAAGCCATTCACACTGTTCTACACTAGGGAACCCATAGCACACTTCAAATAATGCGTACATAATAATCAAGTATAGGGTACACTGCCCATTGCGCACAAAATAAACATACAATGTATGGGGAACACTGCCCATTGCGCACTAAAAATGTATGTATGGGTACGCTGCCCATTGCGCACTAAACATTGAAGAATAGGGTACACTGCCCATTGCGCACAAAAAAAATATAATGTATAGGGAACATTGCCCATTGCGCACTAAAACATGTATGAATAGGGTACACTGCTCCTTGCGCACTAAAACTAGTATGAATAGTGTCAAAGGCACAACAATATATATAGGGTATATCAAGTGTAAAGGGTGTGCACAAACCAGACTGAGAGAAAATAGGTGTGAGGAGACCAGCTCCCACACCATGAATACCCTAAAGAGTAAAAAAAAAAAACTTAGGACCCCAAAAGTATACAGAGCAGATATTAAGTAATAATAATGATGTCATAAAGACAATATAAAGTATTAAATGCACAATCGAACAACCAAGTAACAAGATATGCATCATCATGATGAAAGGCAGAACAACTTCATGAAATGCTCTTCCCAAAACATAGAAGAATGGCGAAGTACAAGATACACATAAGATAAGGAATAACACCTATGCAGCCACACAGTCAAACTATTAAGAAGTGAGTGCCAAATTAATAAATGAAGCATGGAAATATACTAGGTGAGGCAAGAACATTAAATATGGCTTTGGTAAAAGCATGAAATATACCTATGAAGATATCAAAAGATGTAATAGAGTATAAGGCATCAAGGTAGCAAGTACTTAAAAACGAATGGCATACAGTAAGATCAAAACAAAGCAGGCAATACAAATAATAAATGAAAGCAAATCCTTCACTGCGACACTCTCTCTCACTTGACTGCACAGCCTCCAATTGTTGAAGGGGACGTAGGTTTGTCCAGAATGTCGTCGTTTTTAAATAATCAAGTGTGTTGTTGGAGCTGCGCTGCTAAACTCCCAACTGTCTTACATCAGAAATTCACACTGAACACTAACCGATGCGATGTCCAAAGTCGGAATGGTGGGTAGATTGCAGCATTTCCTAAGTCCAGGAACTTTCTTTAAAAAGCTACGGAGATTCACAGGAAACTGGCATGAGTACCAATGGTGTTTTGGTGCTGCGTGGGAGCACCATTGAACTTTACTTTATTGTGCCACCGCCACACTGACGAAAGGCGATTGATCACATAAATTCTTTGTGTATCTGATCAAATAAACTTAGTTTATTCCTGCTTTTGTTATAGTTTGTCCTATGAATTAGGATATAGTAACCAAAATACTCAAAAAGAAGAAAAGCTACACGGATATTGTGTTTGATAATTTCACTTTATATAAATGTGTTCTAAAAGGGTACTTTTACAATCAATAAAAATGTCATCAGAAACAAATGGACAAGAAATAGTTAGTTGAATTGTTCTTAACATCCACTTGTGCTGTAGTCCATTCTTGAATAAAAGGGTCACAATGATTCTTGCACAACCTAAAACAATGATTCAATAGTCTAAGTTCTTTAAACATGAAAGATATGGACACAAATAGTCGACGTTTCGGCCTTGTAGTTGTTACGTCCTTAAGGCCATCCTCAGGACAATCCAGTCTTTAGAGAGTAGAGACCCCCTGTGAAAGATACAATGATCATCTTGTTATCTTTCTAAAAAACAATTTAAAAAAAACTTATCATAAACCGTGTGCTAATAGAGCAATAAGCTCACTCGTGATATAGATATGTCATAGCTATACCTAACCATCAAAATATATTTCTGTTTTCTCATGAGTTCATTTGACAGATTAAATTAATTACTCGTTAACATAAGGTGTATTTACTCGTCAAACCTGTATTTCTTACTTGTTTTCTGTTATAGTGCCTTCTTAAATGTATACAAACTTTGGCCATGAATCCGTTTGAAACCTTTATTTATCTAGTCTGTGTTTTCCCTTTGCAATACATAGGATTTATTAAAACTCTGGCCCTGAATCCATTCGGAAATTGTATCGTGTTATTATTATCTCTGACTTGGGCGTTTACAACGCAGTTCTGAAAGATTATACTGAATCGATTCAATATAATCTTTCAAAACTGCGTTGACTCAAATTACATGCAGGTACGATATATTTAAATACATGGCGATGTCCTATTTGAGTTGTGTTGTCCTTTGCGGTTTACTTAAAAAATAAGGAACAATTACTTAAAAAATAAGGTACAACTGTTTCACAAAGCGACAGTCTAGGGATAGCATAATGTAGCCCGTTTTCTATGTCAACATATTAGCAGACATCAGTTAAGATGTAGACAAATGTTTGTGTACGAACTTGTGACACTAACTGCAGAATTTCATTTTTCTAAACGCCCAAGTCAGAGATAATAATAACAAGATACAATTTCCGAATGGATTCAGGGCCAGAGTTTTAATAAATCCTATGTATTCCAAAGGGAAAACACAGACTAGATAAATAAAGGTTTCAAACGGATTCATGGCCAAAGTTTGTATAAATTTAAGAAGGCACTATAACAGAAAACAAGTAAGAAATACAGGCTTGACGAGTAAATACACCTTATGTTAACGAGTAATTCATTTAATCTGTCAAATGAACTCATGAGAAAACAGAAATATATTTTGATGGTTAGGTATAGCTATGACATATCTATATCACGAGTGAGCTTATTTTTCTATTAGCACACGGATTATGATACGTTTTTTAAAAATTGTTTTTTAGAAAGATAACAAGATGATCATTGTATCTTTCACAGGGGGTCTCTACTCTCTAAAGACTGAATTGTCCAGAGGATGGCCTTAAGGATGAAACAACTACAAGGCCGAAACGTCGACTATTTGTGTCCATATCTTTCAAGTTTAAAGAACTTAGACTATTGAATCATTGTTTTAGGTTGTGCAAGATTCATTGTGACCCATTTATTCAAGAATGGACGACAGCACAAGTGGATGTTAAGAACAATTCAATTATTTCATGTCCATTTGTTTCGGATGAAATTTTTATTGATTGTAAAAGTACCCTTTTAAAACACATTTATATAAATTGAAATTATCAAACACAATATCCGTGTAGCTTTTCTTCTTTTTGAGTATTTTGATTACTATATCCTAATTCATAGGACAAACTATAACAAAAGCAGGAATAAATGAAGTTTATTTGATCTGATACACAAAGAATGTATGTGATCAATCGCCTGCAACTTAGTTGTTGAATAAATTCCCTTGTTGGCATTTTTTATTATATCACACTATAGCCCAAGCTCGCAAGGGTTTATTGGGTCACCCACCTTCTATATAACACTGACGAAAGAACAACAGAGGAATGCAGTAGAAACACAAGATAGCCGCACGTAAGGAAAGAAGGCGTCCAGTGGCTCACGGCAAGGATGTGCTACTCTGCTATCAGTGTACTGCGCAAAGTCAAGGACAGCAGTGCTCCATTTTCTCTGCTCGCGGCTCCACAATGCATAGGTGAGTGGCGCATGACAGCCACGCAATGAATTCAAAAGTTGCACCAACTCCACACTTCAGGCGCGCTGAAACGTTAAGCACCAGTTGTTTTGAATGGCTGGTGCTGCGCGCGGCTCAGAGCAAATTTAAACAAGGTCAATGTTTGATGGACGTATATGTGAGCAACTCACTAAACACATGCCAAAACATACTTCGCCAAAACTCACCAATGATGAGACTCGTTGTGGGCTGCTCATTTTCTCCAAAACCATGACAAAGCTGTCTTCACAGTGAGTGCAACTGACACACCGAGCTCATGAGTGTAAGCTCCCTGCTTTTGGCATACATCTCGTTGGGGGTGGAAAAGCTGCTAATTGCTCACCACGGGTGCTTAGAGTATCACGATGTATTGTATGCCTATGTCTTCACTGTTTATCGTTGTCCAACAATATGGTGAACGTGGTGAGTAATAGAATCAAAGCAACTAGGCAAAATAGAATCAAACAAATGTGCAGAAATATTAGAAAGTCTGTTTTTCACATGTGTAAACTTCCTGGCTTTGACGGACATCAAGTTGAGAGAGAAACAACTGCTATGTGCTCACAGCAGGGTGCTCAGAGTGTAACGATGTACTGCATACGCTTGTTGTCAGTGCTGGACTGCATACGCTCGTTGTCAATGCTGGGTTGGCAAAAGGCAGGTGTTTAAATATTCGTAGCAAAACTGGTTTAGTTAACTTCATGGAAGGAATGTGAAGCGCCCAGGGTAGACTGTCCAGTTGGTGGAGGACACTGGTTTGGCTGGGACGGGCGTTCTTTTCCTTGATTTTGAAGTAGTTTCACTTGAAATAGATTCCAGTATGCATAGTTTGTTTCTTGTTAGAAGTTTCCTCACCTCATGTAGGCTTGTGGGTAGTACATGCAAGGTTTTTTGATCCAGATCGTCTCCAATGTTGAAATGATGAATTTTAGCCATGATTTAAACCAAAGTAGAGGTTTATTGGCAAGTTACAGGATGGTAGTTACAAGTAGATAAGTTGTTACAAGCTGATTCATGGCCCAACCAGGAGCGGCATCTTTGCTGCTCAGCCCACTATCTCTAACTGTCATTCCCCCAGTCCACCAGCCACACCAACATTCTACTCAGTCATAAGGCATTCCAACATTCCACACACACACTCATGCATATCCCATCCTCGTCCCCAATGTTGAAATGATGAATTGTAGCCACGAGGTAATCCAAAGTAGAGGTTTATTGGCAAGTTACAGGATGGTAGTTACAAGTAGATAAGTTGTTACAAGCTGATTCATGGCCCAACCAGGAGCGGCATCTTTGCAGCTCAGCCCACTCTCTCTAACTGTCATTCCCCCAGTCCACCAGCCACACCAACATTCTACTCAGTCGTAACGCACTCCAACATTCCACACACACACTCATGCATACTGGCTGAGCAGCAGTAAATCTAAGTACAACAATGAGCATGTGTTCTGAAAAACTTTATGACCCACTGACAATCACTGTCAGAAACCTGGACTGCCTTCAACCTCGCTTCCAGAGCTGTAAGTCAATGCCCATTGCAAGCACCCATCCACAACAAGAACTCTGAATCACCTAGACGCGACTCAGTTCACAGTAGCACTATTCAAGGGTAATATGTTGCATTAGAAAAATTATAGAAACACAACATACTGAAAAAATGCAACACTCATGCAGAATGTGAGGCAGGGATATTTCTCAATGAATTTTATATTGCGCTGCATTTTAGGAACAAAATTAGCTTGTTTACACTGCACTGAATGTTTTTAAAAATGTATTCTGCTTTTTGGGGTAAAATATGTTTAAGGGTGGGAGGATAGTCAGCCGCGTTGAGAGACATTTTATAATAGAGCAGCCGTCTTAGGTTGGCACTCTAGTTATTGGAAGCCCCACTAAACACAGCCTGGTGCTTAACCTCATGCGCGCTAGTAATATTCTGGAGCTATGCTGAGATTTTAAAAAACCCATGTTACATGACGAGCTGGGCTCGTCATCAGCGTGCGAGGAGGCTACACCATGACGAGCCCAGCTCGTCATGAGCCTGGAAGGGGTTAATGAAGCCCTGGGCACAGACGCAACGATAAGCCGCAGCTGCGCTCGTGCAGGTTACTTTGTTACAGCAATCGCTTAAGCAATTAGGACTTTTGGGGGAAATACTTGAATTTCAAAAGCTGAATGGGGAGAGCAGGGCAGGGCAGTTCCTTTTTGAATTTTAAATTGTGCCACATTTTAGGAACAAAATGTGCTTCTGTGCACAGTACTTAATGTTTCAAAAAGTTTATTCTGCTATTGGGGTAAAATACGTTTTTAAGAGTGAGAGGAGAGTCAGCAGAAAAAATATTGGCCACCTTTGCATCAGCCGTGTTCAGAGCCATATTATTCTAGAGCCGCCATGTTAGGTTGGCACTCTAGTTGTTGTAAGCTCCAGTAAGCCTGACACGGTACATAATGGGTCACGAATGCACAGTGGATGGACGTTGCGTGCATCGACTGTGCCAGAGGCAAGCCCCCCTGCGCTCGTCCATGGCCGAAAAGGGCCAATGGGCCAGAACCCTGCATGTATGGGACCAGCTCATATTTTCTGTTTGCAAGCAGAACTGTATGGGTTCAACCATAAGATAAGCAAGTCTTGTCAGAAATACACTATCACTGGAAGATTCTTAGTTGGTCTGTAATACGTGCAAATGAGACATAGGGAACATCAATACCAATGCCATCAGGGTAGTGCAGTCTCCACCTGAAAAGATCAGTCACAGTTGGCAAATGTTGTAGATCACTACCAAAACATTACGCAGAGCTGTTTATTTTACTTTATGATGAGCAAGCAGAAGCTGATTTCTTCATGGAAACTTGGCTGCAAGACAATTTCATGCCAGAGGTAACTATGGTTCTCCCTCAAGTCTATAGTATCGCCAGATGCGATTGGGAAGATAGGAAAGATGGCAGGATAGATATTATCTATAAAGATGTGCTATGTGGTCAACTCACGCCCATTAAGTTCTTGGAGAATGAATGTCTCTTTCTCACTAGAGCTTACTGCCACCTTCTCATTTTCAGGGTTATTGATGTATCGCCCTCCAGGTCCTGCTACTGAATTTAGGAAAGCACTTCCAGATATACTGGCAGAACTCAGTTTAAGGAAATGCTTTTTTATATTGTTGGGAGATCTCAACATACATTGTGATAATATGAACAATGAGATAATAAAATATTTTACTCAGGACATCGCTGCTATTCAATTGATTCAACTTGTAAATCAGTCGACTCACCAACTAGGTCATCTTTTAGACCCCATCTCCCCAAATAGTATTGAGCTGACAGCAGACATACTGTTTCAAATATATTGGACGGACTATTATCTAGTCCCATTTTTCATCTGCTCTTGCCCATATGTAAGCAATACCACCTACTACGTTAAGAGTTGGTGGTCCAAATTAGATTCCATAAGATGTGGAGCGCCATCATGCTCCATCTACCAGTCGCACTGCGAAATTCAGACATATTCAATGAGACACCATCCTTAATTCAGTATTCCATTTTCTTCCATTTTCTGTCTTGTTTTTTTTTCATTTATAATTATGTTCTTTGCTTACTCCATTCACATACAAGGCTTCACGTATGTGCTGTTCGAGCCCGAAATGCATTGGGTATATGCGGAGAAGGCTCCTGAGGATAAAATATGTATCCCTACGTGCTACAGAATTAAGGCCTGTATAGGCATGTCTTTTACATTTGAAGCAATGTTGATACGTAAAGCATTGTATGTGAACGGAGTAAGCAAAGAATATAAATATAAATGAAAGAAAACAAGGAAGAAAATGGAGGAAAATGGATTACAGAATTAAGTATGCGTAAATGCGTAATTTGTGCATTATTCATTTATTTTGGTGCAAATGCGCATATTTCTCCCATAGACGGACTTAGTGGGTATATTGTTTTTACAATGTTTCCCAAGTCGGGGTGAAGGTTCCCATTCATATATTTAGGGCCAAGTACTAAATATCTGCTGCCACCACATGAATATATTCCTTTCAGATAAAAGATATACGGCCAGATTCATCATTGTGAAGTTTTGCGAGTCTGAAATAGCGATTCATAAGGAATCGCTATTCCAGATTTGCAAAACGGGATTCATGTAGGAATCGCAATATTGTTTGCGATTCCTACAGATTCCTTATTTGCGATTAGCTAATTGCTAATCGCAAATAAGGAATGACTCCCCATGATAACTACCCATTCATTCCTATGGGCCTAAAGGCCCATAGGAATGCATGGGGAGTCATTCCCTATTTGCGATTAGCAATTAGCTAAGCGCAAATGAGATTGCGATTTCAAGGGTGCAGGGGTGTCCAAAGGACACCCTGTAACTCCCCCGAAATGTCAAATTGCACAGATGTTACACACACACATGTCCAAAAGACATGTGTGTGTGTAACATGCAACTTAGAAAAATGCTTTTAAAAGCATTTTTCTAAGTTTTCGCTATATACCACGAGGTTTGACCTCGCGGTAAATAGCGGCCCAAAATTGCGAAATCGCAATTTTTAAATGTTTCAGGAATAGCATTTAAGGAATCTCTATTAGAGATTCCTTAAATGCTATTCCTCGCAAATTTGCGAGTTCTGAAATAGCGAATTTTGCATTTAGGATGATGAATCCCAAATGCAAAAATTGCACTCGCAAAGGGCCAGATTCTCAGAATCTGGCCCTTTGCGAGCGCAATTACCTTTCATGAATCAGGCTGATAATTCTGTATTTACAGTTAGCACTTTTTTAGATCATGTCTGATTGTGGTACTCGTTGCTTTAATAAAATGTGTGTGGCCTTGCTTTGTTAGAGATTTACTTTCATGCATTGTTTTAAGATCTTATTAACCTAAAGCCGCCTATGGAGCCAACAAGGTGTTATATTGAATCTTCCCCTGTTATGTGCAAAATCAGAGGGGTTGGTGCAAATACTGTTAGTTCTCATTCGAAGAAGGTATTCGGGCTCTTTACATCAACACCAGTTACATTACATTAGGACACATTTATTGTAGGTAAGGCACAGGGAAATTAAGTGATTCATCCAGAATCACAAGATGTTAAGCCGACTCCGGGACTCAAACCAGTTTCCCAGCTCCAAAGTCAGCTGCTTTCGCCTTTACGCAACATCGTCTTTAGATGTTACTGAATGACTACAACAGCTATTTGCTGACAATAGCAGTAAGCAATAAAAACTTTTCTATCAGATAGAAGCATATATAGAAATCATATCTACCTGTTGCACTATATGTGCTTCATATTTTTACTGTCTCATTGTCATAGCTATTACTACAAACGCTTAGCTATACATTGAAGTGCAATATTCTAACAATAGATATGTTCATATAATGGCTGGAATAATCCCAAAGCGGTTGTTATTCCCCAGAAATAATCTTGCTGGGTATATTCTCCCAACCCTACATGGAGGTTCCTATGTATAGATTACTTGATGTCTGCTGCCAAAGAACATCCACATTTGCCGCGCAAATCAAAGATAGTGTTTTTAGGAGCTATGCTATTCTGGATTTACTGGAGCCAAGCAGTATCTTTTGTTAACACTGCTACAAACTGTTCAACCATGTCTCACACTCCAGACTCCTTTTTTCTAAATAGGTGTAGTTTAGGAGGAAAAGTTGTGGCAGGTGGTTTTAAAGTTTAAATGTGCACTTTAAATCCCTCAAGCTATCTTCAAGCAAGCTGATTGAAATGTGCTTACACCTTTTTTAACATTGAGAAAGATCAGGCAAGGAGTCTGGAATGCTGTAAAAAGTTAAAATTATTTGCAGGTGTGTTTTTAAAAGGGCTAGCTTTTATTTCAAAGCAGAAATCTGCATAGCTGAAAAGCTCCTTCTTGGTGCTCCAATCTGCTAACGTTTCATTTGTTGAAATGTAAACTTCCCGTAAATTGTTCTACATAACCTGATGTGAAGCTTTCTGTTGAGACTGGAACCTTGGGCAAGATGTAGGTAAATGAGATTTACCAATTTTTAATTACCGAATTTTACCGATTCGGTAATTAAAAATCGGTAAATCTGAGGGGTGGATATGTAGGAACATCCAGATGTTCCTTTTACCGAATCGGTAAATATCTGTATTTACCGATTCGGTAAATACCGACCGGTAATGCCCCATTCATTCCTATGGGCTTTGAAGCCCATAGGAATGAATGGGGCATTACCGGTCGGTATTTACCGAATCGGTAAATACCGATTCTGACAAGGGTGCAGGGGGTGTCACTTTGACACCCTCTAGCACCCCCAAAAAAGGTTCGGGGGCCATGTGGCAGGCATACCTGCCCTAAGGGCAGGTCTGCCTGTCATATGGCACAGGTGTGCATGCACACATGTGCATGCACACCAGAATCGGTATTTTACCATCAAATAGTATTTGATGGTAAAATACCGATTCTGTAATGCTTGTGGGACTCAGAAGAGTCCCACCTACATATCAATTTTACCGAATCGGAAAAAATACCGATTCGGTATTTTACAGAATCGGTATATTTACCGATCGGTAAATTTACCGATTCTGTAAAATACAGGGCCCTACATCTCAAATTGCATTTACCGGTCGGTAACGGCCAAATTCGGCCGTTACCGACCGGTAAATGCCTACCTACATCTGGCCCCATGTCTCTAATCAAGGTAGTTATTTGTTGTACACACTATCTGCAATCCAAAATTAAATTGGCAGTGATTCTAAGTCCTCTAGACAGTGCTGCAGCTGCATCTCCCTGTTTATACATCTACTACACTCCAAACCAAAACACATTGGTAAAACACATTGTCATTTACAACGCCAATAGCTCTAACTCTCACAAACGCGAGACCTATTGTATTGCAAATGCTTGTGAATCAGTGCCGGATCGGAGAACCTCTTAAAGTCCTGTATAATATACACATCATTACCATTTGATTTTTAGGTGCCCAAACTATATGTTTAACAAAGTGCCAACTAAATTAATTGTGAAGGATAAAAGAAAGGCTTGTGATTATGTTTTAAAGGGACAAAGTTTACAAGTAGCTATGAATCAACTTGATAGTTTTGTAGGCATAATTAGATATCCAGCCAATATGTATAATAACCCTGGCCTTTTTATCTTCAAATCAAGTAAATATGACTTGTGAGTGGAAAGAAAATGAACAAGCTGCTTCTCAGTGCATAGATATTCTTTCGGGGTATCATTGTTAAATTATACATAGAACCTAGTGTGCTTAATAGTGTAAGGAAACTTTGATTGTTACAATGTCATTGCAAGACAATTTTTTAGGGGGGTCTGGAATTAGCCACGATCTTTTGATTTTATATATATATATATATATATATATATATATATATATCCCATACAAGAAATGAAGTCGCGGCACACTTCTCAGTTTTCACGAGCGTCAAGAAAGCGCCAGTGTCCTCTAAACCCGGGAACTCTTTCAATGTAGTAACATGATGCAGTCCTCGCTGATATGCACAACCCACACTGTGTAATGCATGGCAAACTGCATATTAGGCTGTTTAAATGTTTAAAAACCACAAGTTCCATCATGCCCCAGGTAATGATAGGGGTGTGTACTGGTATAAATGCAGAAATGGAAAAGGGACCAATCACTAATACTACCGTGAACAGGAACTACGGTTCGTAATGCGTAGGAGTTGTTGTACCACTTTTGGAATAAAATAACTGCATGAAAACTGAGAAGTGTGCCGCGACTTCATTTCTTGTATGGGATTAAACTGAGACACTGCCCTGGTCTCAACGCTGGCACCCACTGGGCTGTGCTCCCGCTGCGACAGGACCATTTGTTTGTTATATATATATATATATATATATATATATATATATATATATATATATATATATATATATATATATATATATATATACACACACTGAAAAAACACAGGTTTTAGGGATGTTATAGTTCGAAATTAGCATTTAAAAAACCTTAGAAATTCACTAACAAAAACATAGGTTTCAGGGACGTTATAGTTAGTTAGACATTTCACTCGTACAAAAAACAGAGAAATTCAGCCGTTATAGTTGGTTGAGCTAACAATAAATCATGCCCCCGCAATGCACTGTTGATGACATCACATATTACATCACTTATGACATGGTCAGTGACATCACTGATGACAACATTGATAACATCTCAAGTGACATCACTGACATTAGGCGGGGAGCCGGCAGGGACCTTGGGCGCATTGAGGCTTCCCCCACGGTCCCCCAAACTGAGGCCGGCCCCGGGGGAAGGGGTCCCCGGAGCCAGAAGTGGACCAGGAGGGGGGCCACTCATCCGCCCTCCCCTTTATTTATTTTTTATTTTTTTTAAAAGGAAGGCCGGCCCTGAGGGATGGGGTTCATGGGGCCATCATTGGCCTCAGGAGGGGGGCCATGAGGCCCCCTCCCGAAACACAAGGCTGGGCAGGCCCTGGGGATGAGGTCCCTAGGGCCAGAAGTGGCCCCCCTTCCATAATTAAAAAATATATATAATTTCTTAAACGAGGCAAGGCCCAGGTGATTGGGTCACTGGGGCCAAAAGTGGCCCAGGGAAGGAGGGCCATGCGATGCCTCTCCCCTATAAATAATTTCAAAAAACAAGGCCAGGTCCTGGGGGATGGGGTCCCTGAAGCCAATATCGGCCACGGGAGGGAGTCCACGTGGCCCCCTTTCCGTTTTTTTTAAAGTATAAAAAATGGGTCAGACCCTGGAGGCTGGGGTCCCCAGGGCCCAAAAATACTAAAAGAAGGAGAGCCACACAGCCCCCCCTTCGAAAAATACAAAAAGAAAAAAAAAAACGCCACCTCGCTGGAGGCCCCACCCCCTCCCTCCTCCATTCTGCAAATGCACCTCCAGGCACATTCTGGGTTGGGGTATTAGGTGTCCTTGAATGTTAAGGGTCCTTAGGGGCCAACTAGCCCAACAGGTACCCCCATGCCCCTTTTACACCACTCTGCAAACGGACCTGTTAGCGCACTGCTGGTGGGGTGATGAGGTCCTCTTGTGTCCTGAGGACCTCAGGACTGAAGTGGATGTCATCTCTTGAGCAGCAGTGTGCCAGGTGGCGTGTTTGCAGAGTGGTGTAAAAAGGGGGTGTCGCTTTGGACGACTCTCAGCAATCCAGCTGTGTGGGGCTTACTCGAGGTAACAAGAGGACTGGTTGGCCCCCAGGGACCCTCATGAGGCAAGGGGACTTCATCCCCCAACTAAGAGCACACTAGGAGGTGTGATTGCAGAGTGGTGGACAAAGGAGGTGTGTCCTGTGTCCACCTCTCACCAATCCCACTGTGTGGGGCTTACTGGAGGTAACAGGTAGGCTAGTTGGCCCCTAACCACCCCCAGCAGCGAAGGGGGCTTTTATCCCCATTGAAGATCACGCCATGGAGCGTGTTTGCAGACTGGTGGGCAATGGGGTCGTGGTCTGCTATGATAATTTACTAATGCTATTGTGTGGGACTTACTGGAGGTAATAGGAGGGGTAGATGGGCCCCAAGGTTGTCCTTCGAGGCCAACTACCCCACCTGTTAACTCCAGTAAGTCCCACATAGTGGGTTTGCTAGGAGGTCTTCGAAGGCCATGCCACCCTTTCCCCACCACTCTTCAAACGTGCCTCCTGGTACTCTACAGTTTGAGGGGTGAAGTCCACTCTTCTCCTGAGAGACTTTGTGGGCCAAGAAGCCCTCCTGGTACCTCCTATAAGTCCTACACAGTGGAGTCCATGAGCGGTGGTCGAAGGCCCAGCCCCCATTCTCCACCTTTCTGCAACTGCGACTACTAGTTAAAGAAGCATATGCAATTTAATTGGTTCCGCATTTGCGAGAGTTAGAGCTTTTGGCGTTATAAATGTAAAAGTGTTTTATTAATGTTTCTTTCGGGTCCAAGCGGAATTCCACGGAAGCGAAGATGAAGGCTCCCCACACTTCCAGCAAACAACACCTTGAGGACTAGTAGCACGCACTCACAGATAATTGTTTCTTAAAAGTGTGGGGAATAAACCATAGAGTGACCACCACTCTTCCCCATTTGATGTAACTGAAAATTCGGCAGTGAGGATGATTAGAGATGATGTGCACTGTAATTAAAAAAAGCAGTCTACTAGAATCTTGAATTCACAATGCAATGAGACTTTTACAAACATTAATGCATATAAAGTTCAGTGCACCACTCACAAAAATATGATCTTGGGATGTCTTGGAATTCTTTAGCAGCCTCTCATTGGACAATAGCCCTTAATGCAGGTCACGTAGCTCAAGGGTTAAAAGTGAGGAGGCTACAAACTGGATCACTCTCATTCAAACACTCACTCAGGAAACTCTGTGGATCAGTAGGTGATAAACACAAGTGAGAAGGATAACAGAGCAATGTTAGGCAGAAACTGGAATGATAAAGTCCGTTTTTAGAGGAGCAGAGAACACTCTATGGTAGGGGTCAGAGTATTCTAAATAGGCTCCACGAACAACAGGTAGCTTGACTAACTCGCTCTTAAAAGGCTGAGGAATGTAAGGTTTGCCGTCCGGCCCCGGGTGTAAAGAGAGGGTGGAACAGCCACGCACTTACGAGGGAAATGCTAGAAATGTCGTCCGGCTCTGGTTGAGGAGTAATGGAGAGGAAAGACCAGTGACGGGGAGGAAAACAGCAAAAAGGAAAACTTGGCGTGCAGTCCGGCTCCACGTGCAGGAGGAGCAGAACCGCATCGCAGAGGCAAGGTCTACCGTCCGGCTCCCGTGGGGGTAATTGGAGTGGAACAGCGAGACGCTTGAAAAAACAAACAGATTGACAACCAGGCTAGTCGTCCGGCTCAAGAGGGTGGAAAAAACGAGCGGAACAACAACGCACTGGCCCAGAATGATAAGGCTTGTCGTGCGGCTCCTGAGGGGTACGAGGAGCGGGACGCGCAAGCACTTACCGGTGCATGAAGACTTGCTCGGGGAAGTCTTCAGGAACAAGCTGCTCGGAGCTGAAAAACGCAAGAAGTGATAACAGGAAACGCAGGAAATGAAGGGGGTGTGGTCACGACGAGTCAGGAAGTAAGCCAAGCAATGCTATGTTATGTTATGTTATGTTAGGTGACACTTGAAAAAGGGCACTGACACCGGAGGTTTCCTGGCGCTCAGTGACAGAGTAAGTGAGTGTAAGGTCAGGGGAGGCAGAGTTAGCCTAAAGAGGGGAAGAGGAGGGTTTTGAGCAGTTTCCTGAAATGAAGAGTAAGACTGGACTTGATGGTAAGAGGAGAGAGTTCCAGAAAGCAAGGGCTAGGTGGGCAAAGCGACGACCACCGAATTTCTTAGTTTTAACTTTGGAGGTGACTAACAGATGGAGATGGGCTGATCTGAGGTTGCGCGTAGGTCGGTGTGGGGTGATGAGTGTGTTCAGAAAAACGGGGCTTGTGCAGTGGAGGGCTTTGAATGTGAGACAACTCAGTTTGAAGGCCGCCCTTTGCTCCATAGGCAACCAGTGGAGTCCATGGAGCAAGGGTTTTGCCGATTGCCACTTGGGAGTTTTGTAAATGAGGCGGGCCGCCTGGTTCTGTACTACCTGGAGGCGACGAGACAATGATTGCGGAAGTCCATAGTACAGGGAGTTGGAGAAGTCCAGGCGGGATAGTACCAGGGAGATGATGACCTGGACCAGTGCGGCATGAGGCAATAGGCGACTGACTTTGCGGATTTCCCGGAACTGGTGCATACAAGAGGAGGTCATAGCACTTACTTGGGTTTTAAGGGAGAGCTCGGCATCGATGATCACACCCAGACTTTTCACCGATTTGACCGGAACTGGGGGTGGTGGGGGGGGGGCCTAGCTCCACGGGCCAGAATTGCGGGCCCCAGTGGGCAGGGCTGGATCCAGGGAGAAGAAGCTCGGTTTTCCCTGGATTTAATTTTAGTTGGTTGTAATTCATCCACTGTTGGATGTGGATCATGACAGCATCGAAGTTACTGACGGCATTCGGGGAATTAAGTGGGAAGACTATCTGCAAGTCATCAGCGTAGTTGTACACTGTGATGTCCCATTTCTGAAGTGAGTGAATCAAGGGCCGGAGGTAAAGGTTAAACAATAGGGGCGAGAGGGAGGAACCTTGGGGGACTCCACAGGTCGTAGGGGTCTTGTCCGCTGTGTATGGACCAAGGCGGACGGCTTGTGGTCTTCCAGTCAGGAAGGTTTCAGTCCATTTAAGGGCGGAACCCTGGATGCCTGCCTGTCCGACACAGTGGAGGAGAATGTTATGGTCCACCGTGTCGAACGCGGCCGACAAATCCAGGAGTACGAGGGCTTGGGGGATCCCCACATCAGCATTCCTCCTCAGTGTGTCTAGGACTGCTAGGATGACGGCTTCGGTGGAATGGGCCGGCTGAAAGCCGGCCTGGTTAGGCTCGAGATGGTAGGTGGTCTCGGTGAAACTTGAGAGACATCGGGTGACATGGGCTTCCATTAGCTTGGAAAAATAGGGTAAGAGGGAAATGGGGCGATAGTTAGAGGGTTCCATGGGGTCCGCGCCAGGTTTCTTGAGGAGGGGCACTAAGATGGCCTCCTTAAAGGATCTGGGGACAATACCACTGCTGAGAGATCCGTTCAGCAGGGGTAGGATGCAGTCGGGTAGATTGAGACAAATATTCCACAAGACTGAGGGAGGGCAACAGTCCCTCGGGGAGCCCGATTGGACCCGGGTCGCGAGTTCCGCTAACGTGTTGGAATTGAGGGTGGGGAATTGGTTGAAAGACAGTGAATTATTGGGGGAGATGTCCATGGGTTGGGTCTGAGGAATAGGGGGTATCGAGTCCTTGATTTTCATGATTTTTTCAATAAAGAAGAGATTGAGAGCGTCACAGGTCTCTTGAGTGGGGGTCTGAGCTGGGAGGGTTCTGTTGTCTGTGGTCAGTTCATTCATAATTTGAATACCTCCTTTGATTTATTGTCCGCTGACGAAAGCCTGTTTGAGAAATGCTCCGACTTGGCTAGGGTGATAGCAGTTTTATATTCTTTGCGTGCAGCGGTGTATAACAGTCTAGCTGGGTCAAAGTAGTTGCGTCTCCAGGTCCGTTCCAGCTGACGCACCTTCAACTTGTGCTGCTTAAGGTCGCCAGAGAACCATCTATGAGAGTTATGGTGTCTGGTGCGAGGGAATTTAGTTAGGGGGGCGAATTGGTCACTGGCCGACTTTAGCCAGATGCTAATGTCACCTTCCATTGCGTCGATGTTGGCAGGGGAAATGATGGTTGGGCGAGTATTGGCCAAAGTTGTAAGGAAGCCTTGGGAGTCATATGAACTCCATTTACCTGAAAGGCCGCCAGCCATCAAAGGGGCAGAGATCCGGCCAGCAACAGTGATGGTGGTGTCCACAAGGTAATGGTCTGACCAGACGCAAGGGGAGATAGATGGTTGAGATAAAGCTAGATTATGGGTCCATATCTGGTCAAGAATGTGGCCTTTGATGTGGGTTGGTGAGGAGACTTGTTGGGACAGGTTCAGACTATTGAGGACTTCAAAGAGTTCTGTGGCATGAGGACCGGCATTGGCGTCATTAAACCAATAATTAAAGTCGCCAAAGAGAGCGAGTCTAGAGTGCATTGTGAGCAAATTGGAAAGCTGTTCGCTCATAGTGGTAGGGAAAGATGGCATGGGGTGTGGGGGCCGGTAAAGGAGTAGGAGCGTGAGGGCAGTTTTCAGGCTGATGAGCAGATTATCTACCTCGGGAAGGGTAAGGGAAGACGAGGAGATAAAGTCAAAGTGCTTCGATATAATGGCTGCCACCCCTCCCCCAGGCCGATCCCCAGGGCGGTCGGTGTGGAGAATATAATGCTCGGGCGAGGGCCGACAGGATGTCAGGGAGGGAGTCGGCTTCTTATTTGCCTTAGGAACCGTCTCTAAATTACCCCTCAAGAGGGAGACACCTCGCAATATATGCAGTAATGTCAGTCTCTGGCCCTTAGAATACACTTGTTTCCTAACAGTTTCTTGGAGTGGAGTGGATGTAGGTTGTGTGTAGTGGAATTGTGTGATATGTTGTGCAGTGAAATTATGTGGATTGAAAGTATGTGGTATTTGGTGTATAGGAACTATGTAGTGTGGGATTATGTGTTATGGAGAGTAATTGTGTGGTATGATAGTCTGCGTTGTGGAGAGGTAACCTCAGATTTGGCCTTCATCATTTCCATAGAATCTAAACTATAAACTCAATAAGAAGTAACCACTGAGTAGCACTTCTGGACCTAGTCAGAGGTATGAGCAGGGCCACTGGAATTATGTGACTGCTTGGCTGCATCAACTTTTGCACAATTATACATTTTCCCCATTTCCCACTTATTCCATCATCTACTGCATAATCTGCAGATTTGAACAAAAAAAACATTGTTTCTAGCTCAAACAGCTCAAACGTTACCAGAAATGCAGCAACAAGTGTTACAGCATTGTGGAAGGCCCTTTGCAAGCCTAGAATGGTTACCTGTTACTTATTTCTAAATGTGGGTATTAAATTAGTACTAATGGTGTGCAAACCACTCTTGCTTCTTTATGCGCCTCTCTTGCCTCTTTCTGTATTTTTGTTGCTTCTTTCTGCACATTTCTTTTTGTGCACTTCTTTTGCCTCTTTCTGCTTATCTCTTTCACTTTTTGCACCTGTCTTGCTTCTTTCTGTACCCCTCTTGCCTCTTTTTGCACTTACTTGCTTCTTTTTGAAATCCTTTTGCCTCTTTCTGCACCCTTCTTCCCTCTTTCTGCACCTCTTTCTGTACCATTGTTCCCTCTTTCTGCACCTCTCTTGCATGTTTCTGCACCTCTCTTGGATCTTTCTGCACATCTGTTGCTTCTTTCTGCACTTCTGTTGCCTCTTTCTGCACCCTTCTTGCCTCTTTCTGCACCTCTGTTGCTTCTTTCAGCAATCAATTCTCTTGCCTCTTTCTTCTCTTCTCTTGCCTGTTTCTGCACCCCTCTTGCCTCTTTCTGCACCCCTCTTCCCTCGTTGTGCAACTCTCGACCCTCGACCCTGGTCACAGGCCAGGTCACTCCCCCACCGTGTCAGCACCACCCTTGTGGCCCCCTTGCTGCCTCTACTTTCCCACCATTTTTTCTCCTGCCTCCCGCTCCTGCCGCTGCCTCCCCTGCGGCCCCGCCCCTGATTGGACCCCCGCTCTCCCTCCCACCTGCTCCTCCCTCCCTTGCCCCTTCTTAAGGGAGGGCACTGCGCACTAAGGGAGCGACCCTCGACCCTGGTCACAGGCCAGGTCGCTCCCCCACCGCATCAGCACCACCCTTGCTGCCCCCTTGCTGCCTCTACTTTCCCGTCATTTTTTCTCCCGCCTCCTGCTCCTGCCGCTGCCTCCCCTGCAGCCCGCCCCCCATGCCTGATTGGACCCCCGCTTCCCCTCCCACCTGCTCCTCCCTCGCCCCTTCTTAAGGGAGGGCGCTGCGCACTAAGGGAGCGACCCTCGACCCTGATCACAGGCCAGGTCGCTCTCCCACCGCATCAGCACCACCTTTGCTGCCCCCTTGCTGCCTCTACTTTCCCGCTGTTTTTTCTCCTACCTCCCGCTCCAGCCGCTGCCTCCCCTGCGGCCGGCCACCGCGCCTGATTGGACCCCCGCTCCCCCTCCCACCTGCTACTACCCCCCTCGCCCCTTCTTAAGGGAGGGCGCTGCGCACTAAGGGAGCGACCCTAGACCATGGTCACAGGCCAGGTCGCACCCCCACCAAGTCAGCACAACCCTTGCTGCCCCGTTGCTGCCTCTATTTTCCTGCTGTTTTTTCTCCTGCTTCCTGCTCCCGCCGCTGCCTCCCCTGCGGCCCCGCCCCCTGTGCCTGATTGGACCCCCGCTCCCCCTCCCACCTGCTCCTCCCTCCCTCGCCCCTTCTTAAGGGAGGGCGCTGCGCACTAAGGGAGTGACCCTCGACCCTAGTCACAGGCCAGGTCGCTCCCCCACCGCGTCAGCACCACCCTTGCTGCCTCTACTTTCCCGCCGTTTTTTTTCACACCTCCCGCCGCTGCCTCCCCTGTGGCCCCACCCTCCGCACCTGATTGGACCCTCGGTCCCCCTCCCACCTGCTCCTCCCTCCCTCGCCCCTTCTTAATGGAGGCCACTGCGCGGCTGCGCATCAGACGCGCCGCTGGCCCGCCTAAGGTGCGCCAAAGGCAAGCCGGTCTGCGCCCATCCATGCCTGGAACGTGCCCAACGCCAGAACCCCTGGCCCCCGCCGAAGCCAAGCTGCCCGACTGAGATACGACACCACCGCCCTCAACGCACTCAACACCGGACGACCACCCGCCCGCCTGCTACCAAGCCACCCCGAAGCGCACCCATGGACCCTTCACCTGCCAAGCCTGCAAATTCACCTGCCTCCGTACCTGCACCCCACCCACCAAAAACAGCAACGACAACAACAACCACCTCAAGTGCATCCTGCTCAACACCCGCTCCGTCCACAAACACGCCGTCGAACTCTGGGATCTCCTCGACACAACAGCTCAAAACGTCGCCTTCCTCACGGAAACCTGGATGAACGCCTCCTCGGCCCTCGACATCGCCATAGCCATCCCGGACGGCTACAAAATCTCCCGGAAGGACCGCGTCAACAAAACCGGAGGAGTCGTCGCCATCATCTACAGGAACACCATCAGCGCCACGACCAATGCGGAAGACACACTCACCGTCGCCGAACACCTACACTTCCAGATCCACACAGACCCCCAGACCACCCTCAGAGGAACCCTTATCTACCGACCCCCGGGCCCACAAACACAATTCAACGAGACCATCACCGACTTCATCAGCCCGCACGCCCAGCATCTCCACAGTACATCCTCCTAGGGGACCTGAACTTTTACCTGGAGAAATAAAGACAACAGCAACACCACCACCCTGCTCGACAACCTTGCCAACCTCAGACTCAAGCAACTGGTAGACACGCCCACCCACCTCGCCGGCCACACACTCAATCCCATATTTTCCGCCAGCAACCACGTTTCCATCAGCCACTCCTCCGGACTACACTGGACCGACCACAGCTGCATCCACTTCACCTTCAAAAAGACCACCTCCCACCACCAGACACCACAGATCCCCGCAGATGCTGGAGCAAAGTCACCACAGACCAACTGACCGCATCGCTGAGCCAGAACCCACCTGCCGACACCCCCAACACCAACAACGCAGCGCACAAACTCCCACAGTGGATCACCAACTGTGCTGACGACCTTGCCCCTCTGAAGAAACCCCCCAGGCAAGACTAGCAACAGAAAAACAGCATGGTTCACAGACGCCCTCAAAATTGCAAAGAAATCGCGCTGAACCCTCGAAAAAGCCTGGCGCCACAAGCGGACACAAGAAAACATGACAGCCCTCAAGAGCGCCACCCGCGAATACCACCAGATGATCCACACCACCAAAAGGACATCATTCAAAGAGCAGCTGGACAACAACGCCTACAACAGCAAGGAACTCTTCAGCATCGTCAAAGAGCTCTCCAATCCCAGCGCCAGCAACAACGACATCTCACCGTCACAAGACCTCTGCAACTCCCTTGCCACATTCTTCCACCGCAAGATCACAGACATACACGACAGCTTCGGACCCCAGACCCCGCTCCCAACCACCAAACCAACGACCCCCACCTCCAGCCTCAACGCACAGACCCCCATCGGCACCAAAGACACCACCCGCGTCATGAACAGCATCCACTCCGGCTCCCCCCCGACCCATGCCCTCATCATATCTTCAACAAAGCCGACACCATCATCGCACCCCACCTCCGGAACGTCATTAACAACTCCCTCACGTCAGCCACATTCCCTGAAAGCTGGAAACACGTGGAAATCAACGCCTTACTGAAGAAACCAACAGCGGACCCCAAAGACCTCAAGAACTTCCGCCCCATCTCTCTCCTCCCCTTCCCAGCTAAAGTCATCGAGAAGACCATCAACAAACAGCTGACAGCATTCCTCGAAGAAAACAACTCGCTCGACCCATCCCAGTCCGGATTCCGAGCCAACCACAGCACCGAGACCGCCCTCAACGCAGCCACCGATGACATCAGGACCCTGATGGACAACGGAGACACAGCCGCCCTCATCCTCCTCGACCTCTCGGCAGCCTTTGACACCGTCTGCCACCGCACCCTAATAACCCACCTCTACAACACTGGGATCCAAGGAAAGGCCCTAGACTGGATCACATTGTTCCTCTCCGACAGAACCCAGAGAGTCCGCCTCCCACCCTTTTGCTCCGAGGCCTCCAAGATCATCTGTGGTGTACCCAAGGGCTCCTCACTCAGCCCTACCCTCTTCAACATCTACATGAGCCCCCTCGCCGCCATCGCACGCAAACACAACATCAACATCATCTCTTACGCTGACGTCTGCCTGGGACGACTGCTGGTGGCCCATGACGCTGGGCACTGCACTGATACCCACGGACCACGCATGCAACCTGGGATTCACCCTGGACTCCTCCCTCACGATGACCAAACAAGTCAACGCAGTCTCGTCCTCATGTTTCAACACCCTGTGCATGCTCCCAAAGATCTTCCGGTGAATCACCACCGAAACCAGAAAGACGGTCCCCAAGGCCCTCGTCACCAGCCGGATGGACTACGTAAACGCCCTGTACGCAGGAACCACAGCCAAACTTCAGAAAAGCCTTCAACGCATACAGAACGCCTCTGCATGGCTCATCCTCAACATCCCTCGCCACAGCCACATATCTGTCCACCTGAGAAACCTGCACTGGCTCCCGTCAGCAAGAGGATCACGTTCAGGCTGCTCACCCACGCGCACAAAGCACTTCACGACTCGGGCCAGAATACCTCAACAACCGCCTGTCGTTCTCCACTCCCACCCAACAGCTCCGCTCCACCAGCCTCGCCCTCGCCACCGTCCCTCGGATTCGCAGAACCACCACCGGAGGAAGATCGTTCTCCTACCTGGCAGCCAAGACATGGAACTCCCTCCCTGCACACCTACGACTGGCCAAGGACCATCTCACCTTCAGGAAACACCTCAAGACCTGGCTATTCGAGCAGTAGCGGCACCCCCCCTCCCTTCAGCGCCTTGAGACCCTCACGGGTGAGTAGCGCGCTTTACAAATTGATTGATTGATTGATTGATTGATTGCTTCTTTCTACACCCCTCTTCCCTCTTTCTGCACCACTCTTGCCTATTTCTGTACCTCTGTTGCTTCTTTCTGTACTTCTCTTGCCTCTTTATGCACCCTTTGTGCATCTATCAGCACCTCTGGTGCTCCTTTCTGCACTTCTCTTCCTTCTTTGTGCACCCCTAGTGCCTCTTTCTGCACCCTTTTTCCCTTTATCTGCACGTCTCTTTGTTCTTTCTGCACGGCTCTTGCCTCTTTCTGCACCCCTTTTGCCTCCTTCTGTACCTATTTTGTTTCTTACTGCACTGCTCTTGCTTCTTTCTGCACCTCTCGTGCAAATTTCTGCACCCCTCTTGCCTCTCTCTGCATCCCTCTTTCCTCCTTCTGCACCTCAGTTGGTTCTTTCTGCACTGATCTGGCTTCTTTCTGCAGTTCTTTTGCCTGTTTCTGCAACCATCCTGCCTATTTCTGCACTTCTCTTGCCTCCTTCTGCACCTCTGTTGCTTCTTTTTTTACACTTCTCTTCCTCTTTCTGCACCCCTCTTGCCTCTTTCTGCACCTCTGTTGCTTCTTTCTGCACTTCTGTTGCTTCTTTCTTCTCCCTTCTTGCCTCTTTCAGCACCCGGTTTCCTCTTTTTGCACATCTCTGGATTGTTTCTGCAACTCTCTTGCCTCTTTCGACAGTTCTCTTGTCTCTTTCTGCACCTCTATTGCTTCTTTCTGAGCTTCTCTTGCCTCTTTCTGTACCCCTCTTGCTTCTTTCTGCACTCTCTTACCTTTTTCTGCACCTCTCTTGGTTGTTTCTGTACTACTCATTTCTTTCTGCATCTGTCTAGCAAATTTCTGCACCTCTCTTGCCTCTGTCTGTACCCCTCTTGCTTCTTTCTGAACCTCTGTACCTTCTTTCTGCATTTCTTTTGCTTCTTTCTGTATCTCTCTTGCAAATGTCTGCACCCGTTGTGCCTCTGAGTGCACCTCTCTTGCCTCTTTCTGCTCCTCTTGTGTCTCTATCTGCATCCCTCTTGCCTCTTTCTGTACCCCTCTTGCCTCTTTCTGCACCTCTGTTGGTTCTTTCTGCACCGCTTTTGCATCTATCTGCTACTCTCTTGCACACTTCTGCACCCCTCCTGCCTCTTTCTGCACCTCTGTTGGTTCTTTATGTACCTCTCTTGCCTCTGTGTGCACCCCTGTTCCCTCTTTGTGCATCTCTTTTGCCTGTTCCTGCAACTCTCTTGCCTCTTTGAGTAATTTTCTTACCTCTTTCTGCATCTCTGTTGCTTCCTTCACACACAGGGCTACTTTTAAACTGACCTCAGGCTCAGCAGTGCACACATGCAAGTGCAGAAAAGAGCTGCTGGCCTCTAAATTGCCATGCCCTATTATATGCTATGTTTACAACAAGGGGTGGTGAGGGACAGAGTCTCTGAATTAAGCAGAAAGCTCTCACCCAGTCAAGAGATCAGGGCTAGATACAACACCGTTTTTTAGCTCACTGCACCATCCCTGTTTCAGAACCTGGCTGTATGCAAATTAGTCTGTTCCTGTCCCAGTGCATGATGGGAACAGGGCAAACCAAACTACAGAAGCCAGGGACAGACTGATTTGCATATAGCCAGGTTCTGAGCTGGGATGGTGCAGTGAGATAAATAACGGTGATGGATCAAGCCCTGATCTTTGGACTGGGTAAGAGTGGTCTGCTTAATTCAGACACTCTGTTCATCACCACCCCCTTTTCTGAATCGTTTTTGGCCACTATAGGTGTGGCAGGGTATACTCAGACATGAGTCCCTTTCTCACTGCACCATCAGGATTCAAGCAAGCCGGGCCGAAGACGGCTGAAATGCCAGAAACCGGTCTCCGGTAGCTTGTCTCCTTTCTGGTGAAGAATTGGCTTGGTAGTTTAGTCTGCCCTGTTCCCATGATGCACTGGGCCAGAGACAGACTGATTTGCATATAGCCAGGTTCTGAGCTGGGATGGTGCAGTGAGATAAATAACGGTGATGGATCAAGCCCTGATCTTTGGACTGGGTAAGAGTGGTCTGCTTAATTCAGACACTCTGTTCATCACCACCCCCTTTTCTGAATCTATTATATGCTATGGACTTAAAGTGTTTTTAATCCTCCTGCCCTTATATTTACTAAGGCCTTACAGGGTAGGTCATTCCAATCACAGGGGTATCCCGACCCATAGTGTACCCAAGTGCATGAATGTGCTTTCACTGTATCTACGTGTCTTTTGGGATAGCACTTGCTCCAGACCTGGTTATGCAGAGTCCAGGGTCAGTCAGAGTTCTTTACCACCAGTAAGAGTCAGCAAAAAGTTGGAGGGTGTCCAGGCCACAGGATAACTTTACAACAAGGCATCTTTCTGCACCTCTGTTGCTTCTTTCTGCAATTCTCTTGTTTCTTTCTACACCTCAGTTGCACTTTCAGCAATCAATTCTCTGGCCTCTTTCTGCTCTTTTCTTGCCTGTTTCTGCACCTCTCTTGCCTCTTCCTGCACCTCTCTTGCCTCTTTTTGCACCTCACTTGCTTCTTTCTTCACCCCTCTTGCCTCTTTCTGCACCCCTCTTCCCTCATTGTGCAACTCTCTTGCTTCTTTCTATGCCTCTCTTTCCTCTTTCTGCACCACTCTTGCCTATTTCTGTACCTCTGTTGCTTCTTTCTGTACTTCTCTTGCCTCTTTATGCACCTTTGTGCATCTATCAGCACCTCTGGTGCTCCTTTCTGCAATTCTCGTCCTTCTTTGTGCACCCCTAGTGCCTCTTTCTGCACCCTTTTTCCCTTTATCTGAACGTCTTTGTTCTTTCTGCACTGCTCTTGCCTCTTTCTGCACCCCTTTTGCCTCTTTCTGTACCTATTTTGTTTCTTACTGCACTGCTCTTGCTTCTTTCTGCACCTCTCTTGCAAATTTATGCACCCCTCTTGCCTCTCTCTGCATCCCTCTTGCCTCCTTCTGCACCTCAGTTGGTTCTTTCTGCACTGATCTTGCTTCTTTCTGCAGTTCTTTTGCCTGGTTCTGCAACTCTCCTGCCTATTTCTGCACTTCTCTTGCCTCCTTCTGTACCTCTGTTTCTTCTTTTTTTACACTTCTCTTCCTCTTCCTGCACCCCTCTTGCCTCTTTCTGCATCTCGGTTGCTTCTTTCTGCACTTATGATGCTTCTTTCTGTACCATTGTTCCCTCTTTCTGCACCCTTCTTCCCTATTTCTATACCTCTCTTCCCTCTTTCTGTACCTTTCTTGCCTCTTTCTGCACCCGTTCCATCTTTTTGCACATCTCTTGCCTATTTCTGCAAATCTCTTGCCTCCTTCTACAGTTCTCTTGTCTCTTTCTGCACCTCTGTTGCTTCTTTCTGCACTTCTCTTGCCTCTTTCTGTACCCTTCTTGCTTCTTTCTGCACCCCTCGTACCTCTTTCTGCACCTCTCTTGGATGTTTCTGTACTGCTTCTTTCTTTCTGCATCTTTCTAGCAAATTTCTGCATCCCTCCTACCTTTTTCTGGACCCCTCTTCCTTCTTTTTGTACCTCTCTTGCCTCTGTCTGCTCCCCTCTTGCTTCTTTCTGAACCTCTGTCCCTTCTTTCTGCACTTCTTTTGCTTCTTTATGTACCTCTCTTGCACATTTATGCACCCGTCGTGCCTCTGAGTGTACCTCTCTTGCCTCCCGTCGTGCCTCTGAGTGTACCTCTCTTGCCTCTTTCTGCTCCTCTCTTGCCTCTATCTGAATTCCTCTTGCCTCTTTCTGCACCCCTCTTGCCTCTTTCTGCACCCCTCTTGCCTCTTACTGCACCTCTGTTGGTTCTTTCTGTACTTCTCCTGCCTCTGTGTGCACCCATGTTCCCTCTTTCTGCATCTCTTTTGCCTGTTTCTGCAACTCTCTTGCCTCTTTGAGTACTTTGCTTGCCTCTTTCTGCATCTCTGTTGCTTCCTTCTGCACTTCTCTTGCCTCTTTCTGCACCCCTCTTGCCTCTTTATGTACCTCTGTTGCTTCATTCTGCACTTCTTTTGTTTCTTTCTACACCCCCCTTGCTTCTTTCTGCACCCCTCATGCCTCTTTCTGCACCCTTCTTCCCTTTTCCTGCACATCTCTTTCTGCACTGCTCTTGCCTCCTTCTGAACCCCTCTTGCCTCTTTTTTCACCTCTTTTGCTTCTTTCTGTGCTTCTCTTGCCTTTTCCTGCACCCCTCTTGCCTCTCTTTGCACCTTTGTTGGTTCTTTCTGCACTGCTCTTGCTTCTTACTGCACCTCTCTTGCTTCTTTCTGCACTGTTGTGACATACTCCTGAGGCGGAAAGCCGGGAGGTTTGAATTTTAACTGTATTGTGATAACTGTGTGTGTTTTTAAGCATCTCACTCACCCCCACCTCTCACGCTCGACAGGCGGACTTTCGCTTGCTTGTAAACAAGGCGGGGAATGCTTCCAGCGCCTCGCGCAGCCCGCAGGCCACGCCCCCTCTGAGGCCACGCCCACCGAATCGATCGTCAGCATAAAGGGACGCTGAACACGAGCCTCCTACCTGCTGTGACATACTCCTGAGGCGGAAAGCCGGGAGGTTTGAATTTTAACTGTATTGTGATAATTGTGTGTGTTTTTAAGCATCTCACTCACCCCCACCTCTCACGCTCGACAGGCGGACTTTCGCTTGCTTGTAAACAAGGCGGGGAACGCTTCCAGCGCCTCGCGCAGCCCGCAGGCCACGCCCCCTCTGAGGCCACGCCCACTGAATCGATCGTCAGCATAAAGGGACGCTGAACACGAGCCTCCTACCTGCTGTGACATACTCCTGAGGCGGAAAGCCGGGAGGTTTGAATTTTAACTGTATTGTGATAACTGTGTGTGTTTTTAAGCATCTCACTCACCCCCACCTCTCACGCTCGACAGGCGGACTTTCGCTTGCTTGTAAACAAGGCGGGGAACGCTTCCAGCGCCTCGCGGAGCCCGCAGGCCACGCCCCCTCTGAGGCCACGCCCACCGATCTTCACTCCATTCTCTCATAAATCATGTGCTTCCCTCGGAAGTGCAGCGGACGAGCGCAGCGGGCGCGACGATAGCGGGCGCGACGATGGCGCGCCGAAGGCGCGCCTAAGGAAAGCCCGTCTGCGCCCGTCCGCGACCGACCGGGACTAGGGGCACCCCATAATACCCAAACCTTCCATTATTCCAGGGCCGACCCCCTGGAGCGCAATAAGAACAATGATCATCTACTCCTATCTAAAGACATACTCCATCTGCTTTGTAAGCATGGTATCCTGCGCCAAGGCTGTCACCTTACCACCCGTGCAGCATGTTCAGCTACGCCCAATCCACCCCTTAATACGCTCTCTATCCTGTACCTTAACACCCGTTCCCTTGTTAAACATCAAATGGATATCTTTCTGCTACTCGCTACGGAAAAACCTGACATCCTCCTGCTTGCAGAAACATGGCTATCTCCTACCTCGGCACCGGATATCATAGCAGCTCTTCCATCTGACTACTACATTATCCAGGCAGATCGCGCAAGTGCAAAAGTAGGAGGTGGAGTTGCGGCCATTATCCATTCCAGCTTGGAAGTCACCAGTCTTACCTGTCTGACACTAGCCAACACGGACAACCTTGTACTAAAAATTGTCACCTCTCACATGACTTTAGCATGCGTTCTGCTGTACAGACCACCCACCTCAATGCCACTGTTCCCCATGGCATTTAGCGAGCAGGTTGCCAACCTAGCCCTGGACTACACCAGGGTCATGTTAGTAGGCGACTTCAACTACTGGTACAAGGATCCCTTAGAGGGCCCTCAATCAACAGAACTGACTGACCTCCTGTCCAACCTCAACTTCAAACAATTGGTACTCTCCCCTACTCACGAAAAAGGACATATATTGAATCACGTGTGGTCCAACACTACCTGCGTGACCCCCCCACTTACCCTGCCTTGTCTGTGGTCAGACCATACGATCCTTAAATTTGAGATTCATGCCACTCAAAACAGAACCACTGTGCCAACCACTGGCAGACTAGCTAGGAATTGGAATGCCTTGGATAGGACTGCTTTTTTACAGTCTTTAGCTAACGATGTCCCTTCTTTGGACAGTGACATAAATATGTCAGTTGCTTCTCTAACCGATTGGCTACAAACGGCCAGCAATCTCCATGCCCCGTATAAAAAAATCAAAATTGCTCGGCGCACAGATGCTAACAGATGGTTTTCTGCCGAGTTAAAAAACAGGAAACTGGCTCTCCAACAGCTCGAGCGCCTTTGGCGTCGTGACTATGACACTGAGGATAAAATCAAATATACCAGGGCGAGGAAAGAATACATGAATGCCACCTCTGCTGCAAAGGTGGAGTACTTTTCTTCTCGTATTCTGGACTCATCAAATAAATCCAAAGACATCTTTTCTGTCTTCAACGAACTGACCAATCTGGAGAATGTTCGTCCTAAAGTAATCCCCACCCAGAGTCTGTGTGATTCACTCAACTCCTACTTTAGTGACAAAATCAAAGACATAAAAACTAGCATTCCTCAACCAAAGACCCCTCTCACTACTGGTATGGCAATAAGGACAGGATCTGCCACCCTTACCAACTTTCAACCTATAACCTACGATCAGCTCCTTGAACTAACGACAAGAGTCAAATCTGGCTCCCCATTAGACATCTGTCCCCCTCGCATCTTGAAAGAATGTTTCTCCACTTTCCCAACCCCTATTCTTGCCCTCTTAAATAACTCCCTTTCCTCGGGCATTGTCCCGTCTACCTTTAAAGAAGCAACGGTTATACCCCTATTAAAAAAACCTGGGGCGGATCCTGGATGCAAGGCAAACTTCAGGCCCATCTCCCTACTGCCTTACTTGGCGAAAATTCTAGAGGCACACGTGGCGAAAAATCTCTCCAACTTCTTGGAGGAATCCTCCTGCTTTGACCCTCACCAGGCCGGATTCCGGCCAGCACACTCTACGGAGGCAGTGATCACCGCAGTCTTGGACACACTCCGAGACTGCGCAGACAGACGTTCTCCCCAGGCCCTGGTACTACTGGACTTGTCGGCCGCGTTCGACACGGTCGACCACAACATCTTGATCGACCGTGTCGGACAGACCGGCATACAGGGCGTGGCGGCCTGCTGGCTGAGATCCTTTTTGGAGGACCGATCCCAAGCAGTGCGCCTGGGGGACTTGACCGGTGTTAAACAAGCCATCCCATGTGGAGTGCCACAGGGCTCCTCCCTGTCACCCCACCTTTTTAACATATACATACTCCCCCTTATACAAACCTTGAGGGACAAACAGGTGAGAGTTTTTAACTACGCAGATGACCTGCAGCTACTCTTCACCATTGATAACTCCGAAGACTCTATGAGTCATTTCCAGTCAACCATGAGGTTTATTAAATCCTGGATGGATCAAAATCAATTGAAATTAAATCCAGGTAAAACTGAACTAGTACTGACGGGGGATAGTGCTAAGTACTGGGGCCCTCACTATTGGCCTGCAGACCTGGGTCAAGCTCCACAACCATCACCTTCGGCTAAAACGCTCGGAGTCATTGTGGACAATGATCTTTCACTAAAAACACAAGTGGGACAAGTGGTCTCCAAATGCTTCTACCAACTAAAAAAAATCAGGAAGGTCAGGCGTTTACTAACGCCTGAAGCGATTACCCAGGTTGTGATCGCTACTGTCCTGTCCCACCTGGATTACGCAAATGCCATTTACCTAGGTCTCCCCAACTATTTACTTAAGCGCCTCCAGATGGTGCAGAACTACGCTGCTAGGCTGATTCTAAAGCAACCTAGATGGCAGGCTGCGACCCCTCTTCTCATCAAGCTGCATTGGCTTCCAGTCATACAACGCTGCTATTTTAAAGCAGGCTGTATGGTCTTCAAGTCATTACATGGCAAAAGCCCTAAATTTATCAATCAACTGATCACCAGACACGTCCCCTCCCGTAACCTCCGCTCACTCCATCTAGCCCTGCTCCAGACCCCCCCCTTTAAACTCAAACGCTCTGGTGGTCGTAGATTTGCCACCCTTGCCCCCTGCCTATGGAACACCTTTCCCCTGGAGATCCGATCTTGCCAAGACCTTCTACCTTTTCGGAAAGCTCTGAAGACCTGGCTCTTTAGACAAGCTTTTTAATCCACCTCCTCCTCCACCTTAGGTTGTGTTACTGTCAATTTTAGCGCCAAGAAACTAATCAGTGTTAGCGCGCTTTATAAGTGACTTAATAACATAACATAACATAACTTATCTTGCTTCTATCTATACCTCTCTTGCTTCTTTCTGCAGCTCTCTTGCCTCTTTCTGCACACCGGGCTACTTTTAAACTGAACTCAGGCTCAGCAGTGCAGAAAAGAGCTGCTGGCCTCTAAATTGCCATGCCCTATTATATGCTAGGGACTTGGAGTTGTTTTAATCCCCCTGCCTATTATGTACTAGGGCCTTACAGGGGAGGTCATGCCAAACACAGGGGTACCCCAACCCATAGTGTACCCAAGTGCATGTAGGTGCTTTCACTGTATTGTAAGTGTCCTTCAGCATAACACTGGCTCCGGGTCTGGTTAGGCAGAGCCCAGGGTCAGTCAGAGTCCGTTACCACCAGTACCAGTCAGCAAACAGTTGGGGGGTGTCCAGGGCACAGGATGACAAGGCATCTTTCCGCATCTCTGTTGGTTCTTTCTGTAAATCTCTTGCTTCTTTCTGCACTGTTCTTCCTCTTTCTGGACTTCCGTTGCCACTCTCTGCATTTCTCTTGCTTGTTTCTGAACCTTTCTTCCTTTTCCTGCACATGCCCTACCTAAGTAGGCATAGTTAGACATTAGCATTTAAAAAACCTTAGAAATTTACTGAAAACCCATAGGATTCAGGGACGTTATAGTTAGAAATTAGCATTTAGCAAACCTTTGAAATTCACTAAAAAAACATAGGTGTCAGAGGTAATATAGTTAGAAATTATCATTTAAAAAACCTTTGAAATTCACTGAAAACACCACAGGGTTCAGGGATGTTATAGTTAGAAATTAGCATTTGAACAACCACAGAAATTACTGAAAAAGTTATATACATTGCACTTACATGGGCTTTAAGCCAACCATCTTCATCCATTGATCTGCTGTTGACCCCCCACACCCATAAACTTACCTTAAATGTGTGGTAAAAGCAAACGTTGTAAAAGCATATACTTTCTAAAAACATTTGTGGTATAAAATGCATGGTAAAGGTACAACAAATCTAAAAACCTCATTGTGAAGGCTGTTTCCCACACAGATTCATTCTGTATTCAAGCACATTAAAACATGTCACACCTTAGCTTTGCTTTAACACCCCCCAGCTATTAAATAATTAGATATTTTCTAGCAGTAAACATCATCATTGGTATTAAGATATTTGTGCAGCTGACGCATGTTGTTGGGTATCCTAATGGAAACTGAAAAGTAATTGAAGGTAGGAATTTGTTGCCATTTATGTTTAGATTGGTTCAACCTGTCTGAATGTGTTTATGTTAACTATGTGTTATGTTTGAATGTGGTACTATATTGTGATTTTAATTAGTAAGAGATTGTGGAAGGTGATAGTGAATATTCTATTTGTTTGCATAAGCTGAATATTTTCCAAGAATTATCACTAAAGATGATAATTTGGGTATAATTCTGCACAGCAATTTCATATGGACAGATTTGGAAACATTTTGAGTAGGAAAGGAGCAAAGGGAGCACAGTAACACTATGAGAATAATGTTTTTCCCTGCCATCATACTCTTACTCCTCTCGCTATAATATGGCAACTGATTTGTGCCCTTCCATGCCAATGATGGAGTAGAAACATTTGCACCAAAAGCTGGCCATACTGCTGTGCTTTGGTTGGCAGCTGCTAGAAGTGCTGGAGGGTAGCATAACATCTATGGACTCTGGTCCACTACAATGCAGGCGATGCCATGTTCGGTGCAGTTTGAACCGTATTGTGCATAGCTTCTGAGCTTAGCTTGTTTAGATGCTCAAGACTGGAGTTGCGTAAAGGTTTTCTTGAAACATTTCTGGTAGCTACCCATGTTTAGACATTCCGTATCTCACTATTTATGAAGGAGAGCCAATCTGAGTTTATCTTAGATCTCATATCATACATCCTAACACTTGGTATCACCAAAGATAGAGATCTTTAGCTCATTAACTTGAATTGGAATGAAGGATATTTTAGGGATGACAAAGTCCAAACATTTTTAAAATAGCATCTTTTTTCATGTTTCTTTGTTGTTTCAAAATGCAATCATGATAATATTCATTAGAGGAAAAGTGCCTTAAATCTCAAGCGAATTTCCAGGAATTTTTGGTGAGAGACTGGGTTTGCGCTGGGAGAGTAGGAAGTAGTGGCGCTCTGAGCAGTGTGATCTTATGGCTGAGATAGGTGTGCAGTAGGCACGCGGTGCAAAGCAGGACATGGGAACACAAACCCTTCGGGAAAAACACCCCTGAAATTGTGTAGGGAGGCCTAAACCAAATGGAAAGAGAACAGATCCTGTGCACACACACGTGTGGTAAATAGTCCGGGTGTGAGGACTAAAGATTCTACTGAGAGAAAGTAGTTGATTCAAAAAAGAACGTAGGATATCGAGATTCATGTGAATAAAGTTTTTTATAAGTCACATAGTGGACAGTACAGTAAGATAGTAGCCAGCCGACACGTGTTTCATCACACCATGTAGGAGGTGTAACTCATCAGGGCTAGAGAAAGGCACAAAAGGAAGGAAGGTGGGAGGAGAAATGAAAACAAAATGAATGACTTAGTAGTGAAAACAACAACAAGGCATAGAAGTGGGGGTGAAGATACTAAGTGATCGTGGAAACCCTATAGTGCTTATAATATACATGTTGTGAAATGTCACCAGGAGATGGCGAACCCCAAGATTATGTATAGTGCACAGTGGTACATAACAAGAAGGGCGAAGCCATTGAAATCTGAGGAGCTGCTGCTCAGATATGTCTGTATATAACGTCCTGGTGGACTTCAGGGTCATCTAAAAGAAGACAAAAGGGGAAAACAAACTGGACATCCGTAAGTGGTACATGGCACTAAAAGCACAAGCTGGTAGGTGCAGCTCTGAAAATGGAATCTATGATGATTGTGTTGTCCTGCTCTCTTAGAGGGGAAGAAAACAGGGAAAACACGGAAAAAAACCATTTGGTGGAGGTTTGATGGGCCCGTGAAGTGTGAATTTGTGGTGACAAAAGTGTACAAATGCAAGGTGAAGCATACTAAAACCTAAAACATGGAGCGTTGACCGGTCGTGGTGGGAGATAAATACATGAGTTTGCACAAATGTAGACTGAAAAGGGAGAGAAAAAAACACAGATTCTCATAACAAATGTAAACGTGAAATCTACAATGGCATGCACAAGGTATAGACGTAGTCAGAAAACGTATTGTGTGCGCTCATCCTTTGCTGCAGGTAATCCCGGATGTGCAGAACCCTATTCCTAGACACCAACCCCTGGGCCTTGACACGCTCACACCCGTTTTTTCCCACACTCGTTCTCTTACCTCAGGCACCGTTTCGAAGACCAGGACGCCACTCGCCCTGTAACCACTTACCCTCCGCCTGACAGTCCAGAAGCTCCCTGGCGTTCATCGCCTCCAGTACACACACGGACTGGGTTAGATGTCCACCGTTCCGTGCCTAACCGGTAAGGCTCGTTTTCACTTTATTTCCATTCGTTTAATGCACATTTGACCTGTGTTCGTCCCAGACTAGACGTACTCATCTTGATTTTTCATTCCCCTTCTGCCGCCTTTCTAGATCTCGCCACTTCTGTAACCCTACAGGTAACGTCTAATGTTATTTCCAACTCTCCTTCACTACGCTCTCTACTTCTCCTTCGTGCTTTTTACTGTCTATCCACTTTGTTATATACAGACATATCTGAGCAGCAACTCCTCAGATTTCAATGGTTTCGCCCGGCTTGTTACGTACCACTGTGCACTATACATAATCTTGGGGTTCGCTATCTCCAGGTGACATTTCACAACATGTATATTATAAGCACTGTAGGGTTTCCACGATTAGTTAGTATCTTCACCCCCACTTCTATGCCTTGTTGTAGTTTTCACTAATAAGTCATTCATGTTGTTTTCATTTCTCCTCCCTCCTTCCTTCCTTCCTTTTGTGCCTTTCTCTAGCCCTGATGAGTTACACCTCCTACATGGTGTGACGAAACACGTGTCGGCTGGCTACTATCTTACTGTACTGTTCACTATATGACTTATAAAAAACTTTATTCACACGAATCTCGATATCCTACATTCTTTTTTTAAGCAACTACTTTCTCTCAGTAGAATCTTTAGTACTCACACCCGGACTATTTACCACACGTGCGTGTGCACAGGATCCGTTCAAATTTCCAGGAACTGTTTTTAATGATGTGACTGTTAGACTCAACATCCTTGGCATAGTATTCCTGCAGACTTTTTGCCATCACTACCCTATTTTATGCTGCACTCGCTGTTGGCTTTATAGTCAGTGCACGTAACTCCTGGTTACCAGTAATAAAGTGCTTGTGCTCTCTTCCTTTAACTTGATAAAAATAGCATCTGCTTAATTAGCACATTTAATTTACTTGTATGTTCCTAGCATATGGTACTACCTATACCCAGGGTCATTTAATTGAATCCTACTATAGGGCTACAACATTCATTCTGCTACTTACTACGATAGTACTTTAAAACCTGTCTCAGGTCTGCCACTGCAGCCTGTAGGCCAGTTTTAAACTGTCCCTTCAATCTGGCAAAATAAATCCTTTGCCAGGCCTAAACCATTCTTTTTTATTACTTATAAGTCATCCTTAAGTTAGACCCTAAAGGCTCATATGGCAGGGTGCATGGTGTTTAAAATGTAGGACATTATTGCTTAAGTTTTACAAGTCCTGATGGTGAAAAACCCCATAACGTTTTTTCTCTGTTGTTTGGCTATCACTCCCATTGACTAGCATTGAGTTACCTTATTAGACTTAATAAATGATAACTTCAGTTTGGGAAGAGATAGAAAAATGTTTCTTCAACTCATTCGAAATCTGAGTTCAGACTCCCTTTAATGGTAAAGTCAGATTTTAATTTACTTTTCCAAAAATGCCACTTTTAGAAAGTTGGCATTTTACTGCCTAAACCATTTGTCTTTTTGCCAGTGTCCAATGTCACATGACTGTGAATGGCTCTCCTGTGGTGTTTTGTTTATTTCTTCCAGACATAGGGAGAAAGTAACCTCGTTGTAGAGGGGGTGGGTCTTCCTGGCAGGATGACTGGGGAGGCATAGCGCTCAGCCTGATTAGCACACACATATGCGTCTGGCAACAGAAACGCCCTTGCCTTTACCCCCCTAGCCAGGTTGGAGCCAAACCCAAGAAAGAGGGAAGAGCTGGCTATAACTAGTTTTGTGGGCAGCCAGACCACACAAAGTCTGACACTGGGTATGAATGAGCCACCCTCAGAACCTCTCATCCGAACACTCCTAAACTTGTGGAAGAGTTAGAAGGACTACCCCACTGTCTGAAGAAGGAAAACTGGACCTGCTTTGTCTTGAACCTAGGCTCCACAGAAGGGTCAATTAGCTGATTCTCTGTTTGAGCTGGGGGCAAACAACAAGCTTCCAGAGGCCTCCCTGCAACTATACTCAGCTGACCAGCATCACCTGGACCTGCCTGAGCCCCAAGAGGTCCTGATACCCAACGTGCCCCCAGGTCCTGGAATCTTGGCTGTCATCAAAGTGTACTCCTTCTGCCTCAAAACCAAGCTACAGGTGAAAATCCAGATATTTGGTGTTCTTCGCAATCATGAGAGGGCTCCTCAAATCAGCAATAGCCACCGCAGCTCCTGCCAGGGTGAAGTTCCAACAGAAACTTGCTCTTTGCGCCAAACAGCGACTGCCCATGTCTCTCTGCAACTTGAACCTCCAGCAATGGCTGCTCTTTGCGCTGCCAACGAACTCCTCGCAGCTCCTGCCAATGTAAATCTCCAGCTGTGGCTCCTCGTGTGGACTTGGACTTTGAGAAGGTAAACTCCTTATTTTGACGAGCCAGATCCTTGTAGCCTACTCGTGCTTCATCTCAGTTGGTCTAATCTTGTGACTTTGACCCGGTCCAGCACAACAAGATACCTGCAAATGGAACTTTGTGCTTTTTGGTGCTATTTTCAACTAAAATCTTTAAAATTCCTAACTCTGCTTGTACTTATTAGATTATTTTCAATTTGGTGTGATTTCACTTATTAACTGGTATTCTATTATTCTAAATTAGGATTTTTCTTTGGTTGTGCTTTCACTTTATTTCTGTTTGAGTGTTGCTGAAATACTTTACACATTGCCTTTAGGAAAAGCCCTACTACTTTTTGTGACAAGCTACCTGAGGGTTAAGTACAGGTTTATTTAGTGACTTTTGTGGTTCACCCTGACAAGCACTATGCTTAATACTGGAGAGGGCTCACATCTCTCAACCAAAAACCCAATTTGTTACAGTGACTTAATAGAAAGTATAGTTATCACCTTCCTTTGATGGATCCAAGCTTCATTTGCACTTAAAAATCGGAGCCTTATTTCAGAAAGTGCCCTGGAGCATTTCTGTCCACTTCTTGCTCCTTTAAGAGCTTTCTTTTTTAGAAGGGGCAGCAGCTGCTTAAATATGTATACAGATATGGAATAAGACTTTGTGTGCAACAATGACAGGTTAAGAGCTAGAATAATTAAACACAAACTGTATTTTATTGTCACAATAAATCATAAATCATTGTCATAATACTGCTATTGCTTTTTTATAGTTCTTAATTCTGTTCTTCAGGGAGATGGGATGTTGTTTTTGTGTCAAAACTTTATATACTTTAAAGAAGTGTACTGTAAATATTTCTAACCACATCAGTGTGGTATTTAATAACTTCTCAGAATTAGGATGTGGTGCAGCATGCACAAGTCCCACCATGTGAAAGGCCCACAGTGTTTGAGGAATGTGGCTACTTATGGCTACTTTTTTACTCTTCATAAGGAATATAAGATTGTCCATATCAGCTCTCCTCATCTCAACCAACCACCAACAGAAAAGACATAGAGGAAGACCCATAAATGTCATTGGTCCAAACCTCTGGAATGATTTTAACCCAACACTAATGAATCAAGAGAAATAATTTCACTTCAGTAAAGACCTGATAACCTTCCTATTCTGGAGATGTTAGCAGTGTGGATAGGAACCCTGGCTCAATCGTGACCTAAAACATCAATTGTCCTAAACAACCACCGCTGGGACAAGATTTCAAGTAAAATCTTCTTTACCACCTCGCCCAACCATCACCAACTCATGGTGCTCCCTCCTGGTGCCTTCTCTTTAGTGCTGCTGGAATCTGGCTTTTTTGCCTTTCAGACATAGAAACAAAAGTCAGCCTGTAATAAAGGAACCCTATCCTTCTATATGGTCCTCTCTTTGTTTCTATGCTAAACGACGGTCAGGTGGCAAAAGAAACTTCTCTGTACCCTTTCTTTCTTACTATGGTATAGGATCTAAAGAAGGATTATAAGGAAGTCTACCTTTCTATCTAAGCTTTATTATAAATAGAAACAGAAACAGGACTGTTTCAAAGACAAAACAATCAAACTTGGTTTTTTTCTTTGTTTGACTTTAATCTGCTTATGCTACATGTATAAGTACATTAAACCCAGGTGTATTGGCGTTGACAATGACTTTTTCTTTTACTTTCTTTTCTATTGCTTTCTAAGTGGTGCATGGGCACGGCACGTGTGACACAGTGAAAATATGGGCCCGACGTACTATTCCAAGCAAGGATGTGCAATTTGTACACTAGCTCGTCTGAGAGTGTGAATGCCTTTTTTTAAAAATAAGTCTTGTCTATTGAAAGAATGGATCAAGCTTTAAAAAATGTTTCCCTTTAATTCGGGGTGGGAGGATGAAGCACGGCGTGGTCTTTCCAACACTATTTCAAAAGGAGAAACTGTCCCATGGACCAAAGTGCCAGAAAAGGAGTAGCAATGGAAAAAGATGTTATGATGCCCTCCAGGGAGTAATGGTCAAATGTCATCTGTCATATAGTATTGAACGAAAGGTACAATTACACAGCAGAATCCTGCCAGTTAGTCATGTTTCTTTGCATATAGCTCTGTGAGTCTCAGGCTTATTGCTGAGATCTTTCTGTAACTTTCAGACTACATGCTACAATTCCCTCAGGGCGATCTCAGCCCTCCATGTATTCAAAAGTGAAAAATTAAAACACGATTGATATAGGTAATAATAACAGCCACAGCACTAAGAAACATTTGTTCTCTTTCTAAACAATGCAAACATGTTAAACCTATTAGAAATTAATCCAATGCCCCTTCCCTCTCCTGCTCACTGTATAGTATTTGCTGACATTCTATCAAGCAAAACTTTAATTCGTAGAGGGAGACATGTCCACTATCACGCACAGGCTAGACCATATGGCTGCACAGCTCGAAAAACAGAATGCACGTATGGGAGAGGTGGAGCAGCGTGTATCCTCCACGGAGGATGGCCTCAGTGAAGTAGCCAGTAAGACGCTTGATATGGAAAAGGTACTGGCACTTATTCAGGCAAAGAATGAGGATTTAGTGGCGAGGTCACGAAGAAACAATATTCTCATTACGGGCCTTCCTGAATCCACAAACACTGGTAGGATGGAGACATTTATTGAGACCCTGCTTAAGGGCATATTTGGCCCTGAGAACTTATCCAACATGTTCATTATAGAGAGCACCTATCGTTCTAGGGCGGCACGCCCAGTGCCAGGCGCTCCACCCCGCCCTGCTATTGCCGGATATTAAACTACCAGGATTCGGATGGCATTTTGAGACTGGCTAGGTATAAGGGCACTATTTGTCATCAGGGGAACATGTTGTCCTTTTTCCCGGACTTCACCTTCGCGGTCCAGGCTGCGTGCCGGAAGTTCGGCACAGTTAAAAAATGACTCCAGTCTGAAAGTATCCCCTATGCGATGTTGTATCCTGCGCATCTGCGTGTGGGGTAGGAGGGGAACTTTAAGATCTTCACAGCCCCCAGGGTGGTGATGGAATATGCCAAGCAGCTGAAGCGGCGATGGAGAGAGGACAAGGCTGCTCCTGAAGAGGAGGAACAATGATGTTGGGAGGGGGAATATTAACCAACTCGCACTATCGGCCACCATGTTGGTGGGACTTTCATACTGAAATAGGCCCCTGAGGTTAATGTGTTGCACAATGCTGGCCTGTGGGGGGATAACACCACATATCTGTTTCGGTGGGATGACTTACATTTTTTTTGTTCGTAATCGATCCTTGCACTGGTTTTAGACCTGATCAGCCACCTCCTGCACTGCGGTAGGATAGTAGCCCTATGGTACCTCCAATTTGGGAGATCCCCACTCTATGGGCCATATTATCAAGCAAGAGCGTTATATTATCGCTGCTTTTTTTGGCAGGTTCTGGTGTTAACCTGAGCTTCTATGGGAATTCACAAGGGCATATTATCAAGCCCATTATCGCCGCTTAAGCGGCAGTTTCCTGCCGATAAAAGCGGCGATAATGTATCGCCCTTGCTTGATAATATGGCCCCATGTTCTTCTTGGGTTTTTTGTGTTGGGGGGTTTTGTTCACACCGGGATGGCTTTGGCATGTTGGGCACGCCAAAGTGGGTGGGTGGATTGCAGGGGGAGGCACGTTTGAAACAGTTGGCTCCTGTGTATTGTACTAGATATGTACCTGGATATCATGTTCTGCAAGTCAGATCTTAAATAGTTACATCTTTGATGTGTTACATGGAACATGGGCAGTGATGTCAGATTCCTAACTTGGAATGTACGTAGCCTTAAGAGTCCCAAGAAAATTCGGACTGTATTAGCCTCATTAGATAGGTTGAATGTTCACGTTGCCTTGTTACAGGAGATCCATCTCTATAAAATGTCTGAGAGGAATGTGGGCACTAGATGGGTGGGAGTGAGGGTGGCCTCTTCATATTCCTCTTATTTCCGGCGGGTGATAATTCTAGTCAGGAAGGGCTCGCCTTTCCAAGTACATGGCACAGATGTGGATGAGCAGGGTCGGCTGGCTATAGTACATGGGCCGATTAAGGGCACGTGTATGCTTTTGGTTAAAGTCTATGGACCGAACGTGGATGATCAATCGTTTTATGCAGATTTGTGGCGTAGGATCTCAGCCTTTCCTTATTCTGAAATTATCTGGGGGGGACTTCAACACTTGTCTGGATGTTGGTATTGATAGAGTAGGGAGTGGAGCTCCGCGACACAGGCAGTCCACTGACGTTCTTTTAGGGCTCTTGGATGTTGGGTACTTGCATAATGTCTAGTGCATGAGGCACCCAGGGGCCAGGGAAAGCACTTTTATTTCCACAGTGCATGGCACTTGGTCCCGCCTGGACTATTGGCTAGTCTCTGAAGTGGTATGTACCTGGGCTGTAGACGTTCAACACTTGGCTAAAACTATTTCTGATCACTCCCCCTTACTGCTTGCACTGAGGATTCCGAGATATGAGAGTCCCTCATTTTAGTGGAGATTGCAGCCATCATCCCTGTCTGATCTGGTTTTTAAGCACGCAGTGGGCGAAGCTATCCATAACTACTTCCGGGAGAACTCTGGCTCTGTGGACAGCTCTGGGGAGCTCTGGGAAGTGTTTAAAGTTACAATCCAGGCTGTGTGTATCGGGGCACAGGCTGTGCTTCTTCGAGATCTGTGTTGTAGAATCTGGAAGCTAGCAGATGAAATAGTCGGTTTGGAGCATGACTATGCTCGCTACTCTACCACCAAAATGTTGGCTGCTATTCGGGAGCGCGTGTCAGAACATAAAGAGACAGTGGATCAGGAGATGATACATAGATCACGGCGCAGTACTGCTTGCTAATATGGGGAGGGGGAGGTCGGCCCAGCAGCTCCCTAGCCCAGAAACTGGCCACGCCTCGCAGTCAAGTTTGCATCACCAAGCAATTGGATGCTGAGGGGCAGGTGCACTATGGCAATTCAGACTGTAGCGGAGTGGTGTTGAACTACTACTCTAAATTATATGGGGAACCCCAGGTCACTCCCCACGCTGCACGGCTGCTCGTGACTGCCCGAGACTCTGCCCTCTGCTCCGCCGCTGCAGAGGGTTCACCCCATGTATCTGGTAAACTGTGTTTTTTCCCCCTCTGTACTCGCTGTGAACCGTTAATTGTAATTTGTTTTTTGTTGCATTGTATTCTCAGGCACTCCTTGCAACCCTGCCCTCTGTGCCCCATGCTTCCCGCTGCTGCTCCCCTGCAGCCCGCCCCCTTTTTCCTTCTGTTTCCCCTGCCCTCTCCCATTGGCCGCCCCACTCCCGCCTCCCAGCTGCTCCTCCCTCCCACTTCGCCTCTTATGGAGGCCGCGCGGCGGCCACGCGCAGCGGGCACACCGCTGGCGTGCTGAAGGCGCGCCAAAGGCAAGCCCGTCTGTGCCTCGACCGTGCCCAGTGCCAGAACCCCTGGACCTCGCGCCCCCCCCGCAACCCCAGACTGCACTACGACTCCAGTACTGCCCGAAGTCGCCTTCCTGACAGAGACCTGGCTGAACGCTACCTCAGCACCTGACATCGCCATAGCCATCCCACAGGGCTACAAGATCTCCCGCAGAGACCGCACCAACGGAGTGGGAGGGGGAATCGCCATCATCCACAAAGACTCCATCAGAATCTCGACCAACACCAACGACACCCTCACCACCGCCGAGCACATGCACTTCCAGATCCACACCGACCCCAACCCCACCCTCAGAGGAACACTAGTCTACAGACCTCCCGGACCATGACCACAGTTCAGCAACATCATCGCCGACCTCGTCAGCACCCACGCCCTCGCCTCCACGGACTACATCCTCCTCGGGGACCTGAACTTTCACCTCAAGAACAACAATGACGCCAACTCCACCGCCCTGATCGACAACCTCGAAAACCTCGGACTCAAACAGCTCGTAATGACACCCACGCACGCCGCTGGACACACGCTGGACCCCGTCTTCTCCACAAGCCCCCACGTCTCCTTCAGCCACACCACCGAACCCCACTGGACTGACCACAGATGCGTCCACTTCACCTTAAGGAAACACCCCACCGCACCCAACAGCTGCCATGCCGCTGCTGGGGCAAGGTGACCAAGGACCAACTGACTACCACCCTCGTCCTGAGACCATCCACCGACCCCACTGACACAGACACCGCCGCAACCAACCTCAAACAGTGGATCAACGACTGCACCAACACCCTCGCCCCTCTTAAGACCTCCACAACCAACCACACCAATAAGAATGCCGCCTGGTTTACTGAAGACCTACGGATCTCCAAGCACACCTGTCGGAAGCTGGAGAAGAAATGGCTCCACGACCGAACACCTGACAGCCACACAGCCCACAAGAGCGCCACCCGCAGACACCACTTACTCATCAGGGCCGCCAAGAGGACCGCCAAGAGGACAGCTTAGACAACTACGCACACAACACCAAAGAGTTCTTTAACATTGTGAAAGAACTCTCCAACCCCAGCTCCAACACCAACGACATCCCACCATCACAAGACTTGTGCAACTCCCTGGCCACCTTCTTTCACCGCAAGATCACCGACATCCAAGACAGCTTCAACTCTGACACCCCCGCACCCACCACCGAGTCCACCACCCCTGCGACCACCACCCGTACCAGCCGCCTGACCGCCTGGTCCAACGTCAGCGACAAAGACACCATCAAAAACCATGAACTCCATCCACTCCGGATCCCCATCTGACCCCTTCCCTCACCACGTCTTCAACAAAGCCCGCACAACCATCGCGCCCCACCTCTGAAAAACAATCAACAGTTCTTTCGAGACAGCAACCTTCCCGGAAAGCTGGAAGCACGCTGAGATCAACGCCCTTCTGAAGAAGCCCAAGGCGGACCCCAAGGACCTCAAAAACTTCCGGCCCAACTCCCTGCTCCCGTTCCGGGAAAAAGTAACAGAGAAGATTGTCAACAAACAGCTAACCCGCTACCACGAAGAAAACAACATCCTGAACTCTTCCCAATCCAGTTTTCGCAGCAACCACAGCACCGAGACCGCCCTCATCGCCGCCACTGATGACTTCAGGATCCTGATAGACAAAGGAGAAACGGCCACCCTCATCCTCCTAGACCTATCAGCAGCCTTCGACACAGTCTGCCACCGCACCCTATCAGCACGCCTCCATGACGCCGGAATTCAAGAGAAGGCCCTGGCCTGGACCACATCCTTCCTCTCCGGCAGAACCCAAAGCGTCGGTCTCCCACCCTTCCGCTCAAAATCCACTGAGATCATCTGCGGCGTCCCACAGGGATCCTCCCTCAGCCCGACGCTGTTCAATATCTACATGGCACCGCTCACCCATGTCGCACCACAACATAACATCAACATCATCTCCTACGCCGACGACACCCAGTTGATCATATCCCTCACAGAAGACCCCCACACCGCGAAAGCCAACCTCCACAGAGGAATGAAGGCCGTAGCCGACTGGATGAAGGACAGCAGACTGAAGCTGAACTCAGACAAGACGGAGGTCCTCATTCTTGGACCCACCCCTTCAGCCTGGGACGACTCTTGGTGGCCCACATCTCTAGGCACAGCCCCGGAACCCACAGACCACGCACGCAACCTGGGGATCCTTCTCGACTCCACCCTCTCCATGACCAGGCAAGTCAACGCCGTCTCCACGTCCTGCTTCAACACCCTCCGCATACTCTGCAGGATCTTCAAATGGATCCCTCCCGACACGAGAAAAACCATCACCCAGGCCCTCGTCGCATGTAGACTCAACTACAGGAACACCCTCTACTCAGGAACAACAACCAAGCTCCTGAAACGACTACAACAAACCAGAACGCCTCGGCACGACTGATCCTCAATGACCCCCGACGCAGCCACATCACACCCCACCTGAGAGGCCTGCACTGGCTCCCCATCAACAAGAGGATCACCTTCAAACTCCTCATCCACCCACACAAATCCCTACACAACACCGGAACTACATACCTCAACAACCGACTCAGCTTCCACAACCCCACCCGAAGCCTCGGCTCAGCCAACCTTGCCTTCGCCACAGATCCTCGCATCCGGAAAACCACCGCCGGCGGCAGATCCTTCTCCTACCTCGCCGCCAAGACCTGAAACGCTCTCCCCACCAGCCTACGACAGACTCAGGACCTACTGGCCTTCAGAAAACTCCTCAAGACCTGGCTCTTCGATCAGTAGCTCCCCTCCACCCCCAGCGCCTTGAGACCCTCACGGGTATGTAGCGCGCTTTACAAATGCAGTGATTGATTGATTGATTGATTGAACGTGATCAGCCTCCTGCGGATGAAATTGATGCTTACCTGGATGATGTGGCCGTGGGCTGGCTGGCCCTAAACCAACGGGGGTACCTCACGCTGCCCTTCGACGTCGATGATGTAAAGCAGGCCATCATGTCACTTCCCACTTGCAAAGTGGAGGTCTAGACGCCTCCGTACCGAGTTTTATAAGACCTTTGCAGATGTTCTGGCGTCAAGGCAGTTGGAGGTATTTGCAGAGGCATCCGAGATGGGCACCCTGCCTCCCTCTCTTAAGGAGACCTTCATTGTAAAGTTATTGAAACCTGGTAAGGAATTAAACGCCTGCATGTCCTACAGACTCCTCTCTATAATAAACATTGATGCCGAAATATTGGCTACAATGATTGCCACAAGGCTCCAGTCCTTAGTTCCAAACGTAGTCCTCCCGGACCAGTCGGGCTTCGTGCCCTCTAGATCCACAGCACATAATCTCTGCACTATTTTTTCTATGTTGCATTAATTTGAGAGTGAGTTTCAGGTGGCAGCTCTGCTGCTCTATGTGGCTAAGGTGTATGACTCCCTGCAGTGGGAGTACATGTTTGTTGTCTTGCTGCGTATGGGACTCCCCCCGTTCTTTCTGAAATGGATCCACCTACTATATACATCACCGGCGGCGCGGATCAGGGTTAATGGCTGGGTCTCTGCAGCCTTTTCCATCAAACATGGCACGCGGCAGGGTTGCCCCCTGTCACCAATGCTTTTCGCTATTGCACTGGAACCCTTGGCCTGCAAACTGCGGCAGCAACACGCCCAGGCGGCACTGCAGTTTCAACGGATGTACCATGTTACTCTGCATACTTTTACTCCGCATACCGTTACAACGCGGTATTTACAACGCATACCATTACAACGCATAGCGCTTTGGGGTGCTGGATAGTCGTAAGTATAATTTACTATTCTAACTCCAGTCCCCGTGGACCCTAGGGAAGGTGTTGGATAGTAAATTATACTTATTCCCTATCCTAGAGCACCCCCCAGCGCAATGCGTTGTAATGGTATGCGGAGAAAAAGTCGCGTTGTAATGGCAGTGCGGAGTAAAAGGTGCGTTGTAACGGGTGTATACCAGTTTCAACAGCGGCCTTTAATGGGATCACTCTATGCTGACGATATGATGCTCTATGTACCTGAGTTCACCACATACTTACCAGAACTACTGCGTGAATATCTTAGGTTTGAAAGATTCTCGGGTCTCGGTATCAATGGGGCTAAGTCTACTATATTTCCGCTGATGGCCAGCACCAAAGTGATTAAATTAGATTTCCCCCTGAAGTGGTCTCACAACTCGGTAAAATATTTGGGAATTTGGTTACATAGAGACCCTGAAGTAGTGATCTCTGCTAATTACTGCCGGGCAGTTGACAAGATTACAGATCAGGCCGTACGTTGGGCTCGGCTGCCGCTTTCCCTCGCGGATCATATTGCGGTCATAAAAATGACATTCCAACCAAAACTTCTCTATCTATTTACTAATATCCCAATCCGATTGAACATTGCAATGTTTAATACTCTGCAGTCTATTCTGCTCACGCTTGTTTGGAGGGGCAGGAAGCCCCGCTGTAGCTGGAAGGTGCTAATACTGCCATTTAAGTGCAGAGGGTTTGAGGCTCCTGACTTCCACTTATATTACCTATGCGCCCAGGTGCAGTTCACACACTTTTGGTATTTTCTGCAGAAATGTCAACCACACACAGCTCTAGAAGTGGACTCTGTGCTCCCAGTGCCGCTGGCTGCAGCTGCCCTACTAGAAGGGGGGGGGCCGCTGGGTGAAATCAGCCTGGTTCATTGCAAGGCATGGGCATGGACCACACTGGCTAAATGGGCCCAGGTGGATTACCTTTATGCCCTAATGCTGCCAATTGCGGCGCATCTTGAAATTTCGTCTACTCAGGAGCCAGGCACCTTGAAGGCGCTAAGTAAGAAGGTGATCACTCACCTCGGTGATCTATATAATCAAGGCCAGTTCCTGGCACTTTCGGAGCTGCAGAGTCGCCATGGTGCGGGTCTAATGCTTGGCTTCACCTATGTGCGAATGCGGCAAGCACTTCAAGATATTTACCCTGGGTACCCGCCTGAGCCACGTGGGCTGCAGGCACTACAGGTGGTGCTAGCGGGCAGCGGCGTCACTAGGGGGGTGCGGGGGGTGCGGACCGCACCGGGTGTCACCCCATCTGGGGTGACACCAATCTGGTTAGTTGCGCTGGCTGGCTCCGTGGCTCGCTCTGCAGTGCAGCCTGAGCCTACCTAACTATTCTAAAACCGCGGGCCCGGGGCAGAGCTCACATTGGTCATATACGGTCCGGGGGCCGGGGCCCTCTGCCGAGACTGTGACATGAACGAGGAGAGCTCAGTCAGTTCTGAGAGTGTGTGACATGCTGTGCGTGCATTGCAAGCAGCAAGCGCACGCCACCACGGTCAACTAGAGGGGAAAAACTAGATATCCGAACGCTCATAAATCACACGAAGCAGCGCCAGAGAATCAGCGCTTGGATGCCACGACGGGTCTTTAGGCGCTGGGGATGATGAAAACTTGGAGAAAGGCGCTGCGAGGCCACAACAGGTTGTGTGGGCGCTGAGTCACGAGGAAGGCTTGGAAGCAGGGGGTGCTTCGCTTGCACAGATGGCCATGTTTAAAAGAACTAGAATGTTCCAATTTATTTTATTTATGCATTTTTATACAGCGCAAACATTTCCTTAAGGTGCTAGAGCGCTTTATAATAAACATAGGTCATTCCATAAGGCCCACACTTACATGGTTAGATAAGGTTTTTACAGTAAAACATAAGTCGTAACATAAGGACCCAATTTACACAATATGCAATCATTACATAAGGTGGTAATGCTTCAAATTTGCAAACCAGCAGATCATGTTAGGTCTAGAATTACTACTGTTTGAGGATGTAGGCAGTGTGAGTTGCGGCAGCGAAATAACTTATACAATGGTGGTGGAGCAGTGAATACCAGTGCAATGGTCAGAGGCTAAACCATAGCGGTAAGAGAACAAGTTCCCATTGGATAGTTTAGCTAAGTTGTCACTAACTATGGGGCATATTAACAAGGCCAGGTGATAATTATCGCTCAGCGCACTTAGCGCTAGGTTTGGCGATAGCTTGCTGATAGGGATAGACATACTTAGCCATGATATCCACCTTACATAGGATATCATGGCTAAGTCAGAAAAATGCCAGATGTTAAAAATCAGCGTTAACCATAGTTAGCGATATCCTTGATAATAAGCGACATTTATCCTATTATTTTACTCTGGAACGCCCCATTTGCATCTCATTAGAGATGTAAGGGGAGGCGTAGAGTAAAAGGGAGATAACATGCAAATTTGCGTGTTAGCACCCTGTTGCTGATAGGGCTCTAGTTTTATCTCTGCTTTTTTGGCTTTTAAAGCCAAAAAAGCAGAGATAAAGCCTTTGTTAATATGCCCCTAAGTGTCTTTCAAGGAGAAAGGCCTACAGCTCCGTTTGGAACTTGCTGGTGATGTAGTGGAGGTAGGCTGGGCGGGAGGAGCTGCGTGTTCTGGTCGCGTTTCCTGAGAAGGATTGTGCCATTAGTCATTCCTTTTCGAAGGTTGCAGGTTCAAGCAGCTGTGGTCTACCTTCTCCAGATACCTTTAATTTGTCTGCCAGGTAACGGGAGTGGATGTGCGCAGGGCCTTATGGGTGATACAGACTGTCTTGTACATGGTCCAGGCTTCAAAGGGCAGCTAGCGGAGAATGGCCAGCACAGGTGAGATGTGGTCACTCCTTTTGGCCCCAGAGACGAAACATGATGGAGGGATGGTGCAGGCAGAGAGGGAGATGGTGCAGGCAGAGGGTGAGATGGTGCAGGCAGAGGGAGATATGGTGCAGGCAGAGGGAGAGATGGGGCAGGCGGAGGGAGAGATGGGGCAGGCGGAGGGGAGATGGTGCAGGAGGAGGGGAGATGGTGCAGGCAGAGGGGAGATGGTGCAGGCAGAAGGGAGATGGTGCAGGCAGAGAGAGAGATGGTGCAGGCAGAGGGAGAGATGGGGCAGGCGGAGGGAGAGATGGGGCAGGCGGAGGGAGAGATGGGGCAGGCGGAGGGGAGATGGTGCAGGAGGAGGGGAGATGGTGCAGGCAGAGGGGAGATGGTGTTGACAAAGGGGAGATATAGCGGACAAAGGGGAGAAGGTGCAGGCAGAGGGTGAGATGGTGCAGGCAGAGAGAGAGATGGTGCAGGCAGAGGGAGAGATGGGGCAGGCGGAGGGAGAGATGGGGCAGGCGGAGGGGAGATGGTGCAGGAGGAGGGGAGATGGTGCAGGCAGAGGGGAGATGGTGCAGGCAGAGGGGAGATGGTGCAGGCAGAGGGAGAGATGGTGCAGGCAGAGGGAGAGATGGTGCAGGCAGAGGGAGAGATGGTGCAGGCGGAGGGGAGATGGTGTGGGCACAGGGAGAGATGGTGCAACCAGAGGGGAGATGGTGCAGGCAGAGGGGAGATGGTGCAGGCAAAGGGTGAGATGGTGTAGGCTGAGGGTGAGATGGTGTAGTCTGAGGGAAAGATGGTGCAGGCAGGGGGTGAAATGGTGCAGGCGGAGGGGAGATGGTGCGGACAGAGGGAGAGATGGTGCAGGCAGAGGGGACCTGGTGCATGCAGAGGGTGAGTTGGTCCATCCGGTAAGTTGTGAGGGGGTGACACCATGAGTTACCCGCACCGGGTGACACCAACCCTAGTGACGCCACTGCTAGCGGGAGCAGAACGTGGAGGCTTGATTACCAAATTATATACAGCGTCACTCAGGGAGACCGACCTTGCAGAGTCCCCCTCCTATACTAAGTGGGTGACAGTCTTGGGCACCACGATGATGCTGGATGACTGGAAATTCTGCTGTGTGCTGACTGGGCAGCTGGTGGCAAACTGCAATCGCCGCAGTATCCACTTTAAAAACTTACATCAGCTCTATTACACCCAGCTTCAGTTGCTCCGATTCGCCTCAGGGAAAGTTTGTGCTGTGTGCGATATGGGAAGGCAGATGCAGATTTCTCGCACTTAGCGTGGACGTGTGCTGGTATACACAACTTTAGGACGCATGTTACGCAAGTGCTCAAGGATGTTGTGATGGAGCTGGTGGGGTGTATGCTTGCTATCTGTCTGCTGGGCTGGGTAAAACACCTTAAACCAAGCAATAGGCGTCTGGTGGCAATCTCCACTTTGTTTGCTAAGCGGTTGTGGTGCAGAATTGGGGGGCCTGATACCCGATTCGGGTCTAGTTTGCGCTATATAAAACTCTGTAAAAATAAACTGCCAAATGTAAAAATAAAAATCTTTTCATGCAAAGGTTAACTGTGTTTTTTTTCGTTTTCGGGAGAAATTTAGAAAACAAACACCCCAGTTGACACCAGTTGACACTTGAAATCACATTACACATTTACTCATATTCAGTGTTCTATGCCTGATGGTAAAAACATTCCTGGAGCAAGGCATGTGCACACATTGGAAGCCCCTGGTCAATCACTGAACCCAAACCCCCTCCTTCCATGCCCGAGCTAAGATCAGCATTTCCTTGAGTATTTTCACCAATTCGAAAGCTCATCCCAAGTCACGAAATTCTCTCCATGGACCCCAGAGATTAACTGATTTGCTCAGAATCACAAGGGTGTTGTGCTGGGATCTAATACGCCTTGGCAAAACCAATAGTTTTTACCTTTGAAACAATTGGCTCTACCATTGTTTTTTGTTCATGCTGTATACCATGGACATTGGCAATTTTGGCAATGATTTGTAGCCATGCAATATAGCAGTGTAGCTGTTGTGCAGCATGGCTAAAAATAATAATAATTAAAAATTAATTATGATCCTATGATGAGTACTTTTTTAAATGAGTTTTAGCCACACTGTAAAGCATCCACACTGCTGTACAACACAGCAAAAACATATTGTCAATATCTCTCAGAGGCAAGACATATTGGCTTTGCCAATGCTTTTTTTCTTCCTTTGACACTTTATTACAGTATCAGTGGTTCCTGTGGAATGGTAAAACCAAGCATTGGTAATCAAATGCGCAATCGTAATGGAAGGGTTAGAGTAATGTCAGAGGAAGAAGAAAACATATACTCCTTTGGTTTGGTTTAACACCATTGTGTTTAATATTACACAAACAAATACAATGAAAAGATAGTGCATAGTGTCCCCAGTGAAAAACAGGAACCTAAGGTATTGGTGACATTATTGTGATAATTTTTACAAGCTTTCCAAAGTGTTAGTCAAGTCAAGTCAAGTCAATAAATTTATATAGCGCGCTACATACCCAGAGGGTCTCAAGGCACTGGAATAAGGGTGGGGAATTACTTGTCAAATATCCACGTTTTAAGTTGCTTTCTGAATGCTAGGTGGTTCTGAGTAAGGCGAAGGTGAGTGGGAAGTGAGTTCCAGGTTTTAGCTGCCAGGTAGGAGAAGGATCTACCTCCCATGGTGGTTTTGTTGATGCGAGGTACAGTGGCAAGGGCTTGTTGGAAGATCGTAGCTGGCGGGAGGGGGTGTAGAAGGACAGTCGTGTGTTGAGGCATTCGGGTCCGATTTCGTAGAGTGCTTTGTGTGCGTGGGTTAGGAGGCGGAAAGTAATCCTCTTATTGACGGGGAGCCAGTGGAGGTTTTTCAGGTGACCAGAGATGTGTTCTTTACGCGGGATGTCTAATATGAGCCTGGCTGAGGCGTTCTGGATGCGTTGGAGTTTTTTCTGGAGTTTGGCGGTGGTACCGGCGTAGAGGGTGTTTCCGTAGTCCAGTCGGCTCGTGACCAGAGCGTGGGTGACTGTTTTTCTAGTTTCGGTGGGGATCCAGCGAAATGTTTTTTTGAGCATGCGAAGAATGTTGAAGCAAGATGAAGAAACGGCGTTGACTTGTCTGTTCATCGAGAGTGAGGAATCCAGGATGACGCCCAGGTTCCGTGCGTGGTCCGTCGGGATGGGTGCTTTTCCAAGGGCTTCTGGCCACCAAGAGTCATCCCAGGTGGAGGGGGAGGTGCCTAGGATGAGGACTTCTGTTTTGTCTGAGTTCAGTTTCAGACGGCTGTGCTTCATCCATTCGGCTACTTCTTTCATTCCTTCATGCAGGTTGGTTTTGGCAGTGTTAGGGTCTCTGGTGAGTGATAGGATCAGTTGAGTGTCGTCGGCGTAGGAGATGATGTTGAGGTTGTGTTGGCGTGCGATGACCGCGAGGGGGCTCATGTATACGTTGAAGAGGGTGGGGCTGAGTGAAGATCCTTGTGGTACGCCGCAGATGACTTCAGTGGCTTCTGACTTGAATGGTGGAAGGCGAACTCTCTGGGTTCTTCCGGTGAGGAACGAGGTGATCCATTCCAGTGCTTTTCCTTGGATTCCGACGTTTCTGAGGCGTTGTAAAAGGGTGCTATGACAGACCGTGTCGAAGGCTGCGGAGAGGTCGAGGAGGATGAGGGCGACTGTGTCTCCATTGTCCAGTAGAGTTCGAATGTCGTCTGTTGCTGCGATGAGGGCGGTTTCAGTGCTGTGCTTGGCTCGGAAGCCGGATTGTGAGGAGTCGAGGCATTTGTTGGTTTCGAGGAATGCGGCGAGCTGGTTGTTGACCGCTTTCTCGATGACTTTGGCCGGGAATGGAAGGAGTGAGATAGGGCGGTAGTTTTTGAGTTCGGTGAGGTCAGCTGTGGGTTTCTTCAGGAGGGCGCTGAGTTCGGCATGTTTCCAGCTTTCCGGGAAGGTTGCGGAGTTGAGGGAGCAGTTGATGACGTCTCGGAGGTGCGGTGCTATAATGCAGTCTGCTTTGTTAAAGATGTGGTGAGGGCATGGGTCTGTGGGGGATCCTGAGTGGATAGAGTTCATCAGACGGATGGTGTCGTCCGTGGAGATTGGCTTCCAGTCATTGAGGATGTTCAGGGGGGGTGGGGGTACTGCAGGGGGTTGGGTGGGTTGGTCTTTGGGACGGTTGTCGAAGCTGTTGTGGATGTCTGCAATTTTGTTGTGGAAGAATGAGGCTAGGGAGTCGCAGAGGGCTTGAGAGGGGGTGATGTCATTGGAGTTGGCTGAGGGGTTGGTAAATTCCTTTACGATGTTGAATAATTCCTTGCTGTTGTGGGCGTTGTTATCTAGTCGGTCCTTGAAAGCGGCTTTCTTGGCATTCCGGATAAGTTGATGGTGTATGCGGGTGGCGTTTTTGAAGGCGTCCTTGGTGCTGGTGGTTGGGTCTTTTTTCCAGGCCTTCTCAAGGGAGCGACAGAGTTTCTTGGATTTCTTAAGATCATCGTTGAACCAGGAGGCCTTCTTGCTGCCTAGTTTGATTTGTCGTTTTTTCAGTGGTGCTAGGATGTCGGCGCTGTTGGATAACCATTGGGTGAGGTTGGTGGCTGCTTGGTCTGGGTTAGAGGAGTGGGCTGGGGGGTTTTGAAGAAGCGATGAGGAGAACTGGTCGATGGTGATTTTGTTCCAGTTTCTTTGCAGAGTGGGTTGGGGGTGGTTGTTGGATGTGGGCTTGTTGTAGGTAAAGTGAACGCAGCTGTGGTCAGTCCAGAGGAGAGCTGTGGTGTGGCTGAAGGAGACATGTTTGCTGGAGGTGAAGATAGGGTCGAGTGTGTGACCTGCGGTGTGGGTGGGGGTAGTGACGAGTTGTTTAAGTCCGAGGTTGGTGAGGTTGTCCAAAAGGGTGGTGGTGTTGCGGTCGTTGTTCTTTTCAAGGTGAAAGTTGAGGTCTCCCAGAAGGATGTAATCCTCGGAGGGGAGCGCGTGTGGAGTGATGAAGTCCGTGATGTCTTCACTAAATTGTGCGCGGGGTCCTGGTGGCCTGTAAAGGAGGGTTGCGATTTCAACCTGAATCGGTTGGTTTGTTTCACCACATTTTTTTCACATGAAAACTCATAAACATTTTTGTTTGTAAGTATTACATTTTTACTAACATTTCAGATTTTGAAAAACATGAAATTCACTTAAATCTCAGTAAATACCACGAATTCATAAATTTCAGAAAATGTATATACAAATGAATGTTCTTTTCACATCATGAACAATAAAGTTTCTTGCCACACTTTAAGCCCTGCCCAATGCATTTCGGGCCGGTTTGCCCCTTCCTCAGGGGCGATACCTGAAATAAAAAGATACAAAACTGGGTCACATAAATGACATCTGGCTCTCCAGATGCAAAGTTCATAGAGTGTCACTATCATGATTATAATACAAGAATTAATCAAATGACTGTTTATCCTAACAAATCATAATGTAATCACGTACGAACAACATAGACAGAACAATGCATAGTTGCGCACTCACTTGTATTCGTGAAAGGCGTGTGTGAGAAAAAATGGAACCTCGTGGAACGGGAAAAAAGGTAAAAATTTGTTCAGTCGTGCCTGAAAAAAACAAGCACTCTCGTTAAGGAGTTGTGGAGTCAAAGGTATGGAAGTAGCGAACAACACTGGCCAGAAACAACACTTACTGCTAGAAGCCTCGGCGTGATACGGCTATGAGAGCTGGCAGAATCGGCGGTGTCCAAACATACCCATGTGTCTCTTTGCGTCTTCAGAAATACCTGAGTAGATCCTAATAAAACGTAACAATCTGACTTCAATACACAGTGATATATCAGTCTGGCAAAGCTTAAAACTAACTCACTCTTACATCTCACTGTTTGACTTACTTAGATGCGTAGTATCCCAAGTAAATGGCTTGCGCCTCGTTCATATGGCAGAATGCGGAAATGGTCACTACTCCCTCTGGCTATCCATACATACCGCTAAAACAAAACGCAAACAGCGACAATCAGTTCCACTGTATTCTATCCTACAAACAAGAGCCACTCCACCGTGTACGACGCTAATACCTGACGTGATTCTGAACCATGGCTTCCGTCCGCGAAAAACCTCTCTTCCTCTCAACTGGTAACTGAGTCCGGTGTTTGTCCGGAAACGAGCACCAAGCTAACAGCGACGACCTGTGTTTATGACGCATCGGTATGTGAAGAAAAGTGATCATAGAAAAAGGACTTCATAACTGAAGTGGATCTTGAAAAACACGACTCGAGGGCGCCATGTTGGTGTGTTGTGATGACATAAAGTTATACATGAGTAAAGTACAACATTAAAAGTACAAATGACAGAGTGTAATGAAAATCTTGCTTAATGTAATATTCAAAAAAGCCATGAAAATGAACTGTGCAAAATAAACAATAAAGACAGTCCTCCAGCGTATTGTATTGCGCAAATATCATAGAAAACACATTAGATCAACTCGATCATTGATCCCTTTGGGATCTTGTGTCTGTAGTTTTTTTATCCAGAAGATCTCTCTTTGTAACAGAGTTTTGGTGAGAGTTTTGCCTGGTGATGGGACAACCACTTCTAGGATCTGGAATTTCAGTTGAGCTATGGTATGCCTGTCTTTTTCCCAGTGTACTGCCAAACTGCTCTTGGTATTCTTGTTGCGTATAGTACTTTTATGTTCGGATATGCGAGTCTTAATTTTTCTCTCGGTTTTCCCCACATATAACAGTCCGCAGGGACATTTGATAGCATATATAACATTCATGGTATTGCAATCTGCGTTAATTCTAGTAGGAATGGTTTCCCCCGTATGTGGGTGCTTAACAGTATTGGTTACAATAACATTGTTACAATGTACACAGTTCTGGCATTTTCTCATTCCTTTGTAGCTCTCAATGGTTTTAACTGAATGTGGTTTCAATAGTTCAATTTATTGATCAGTTTTTGCAACCTTTCGTACAGTCATGGTACTCCTACACCAAGGATACCACTCATTTCCTACAAAAACTAATGAGAGTCATAGTAAAACCCGGCATGTTCATGTGTAGGATGATACAAACCACGACGGACCTGTAAAAGCCCTTGTCCTGATGAGGCCCGTAGTCATTGGGCTGAAACGCGTCGACATTTAAGAAGACACCATCAAAAATGTATTTTGCAAAAATAGCTAAATAAGGAGTGCACAAATAAAAAAGGTTTAAATAACATGTACCTTCTAGGCTCCTGCTTTGTTTTTTGGTAGATCTTGCTTTATAGGAATGCTTTTTTTACTGGAGTAAGCATCCTTTTTGTTTAAAAAATGGGCTATATTACATATAAAGGTTGAAAATATTGGTTCTAGTATGGCATTGCAAATATTGTGTACAGTTTGTGATATATATAAATGTGATGTATATATATTTTATTTTATTTTATTTATTTTTGTGTTTTATAGAGCGCGAACATGACCCGTGAGGGTATCAGAGCGCTTTACATGGTATACATTGTTGAGCAAACAAAGGATTAAGGTGCAGGGACAAATAGATCAAACATTACACGGTATACAATGTTGAGCAAAAAGATTAAGGTGCAGGGACAAACAGATCCACGAATGGTTGCACTCATTGTCATAGACAGAAACAAAAGCAAGGTTCCAAATGTATTTGTCGTGGGTAGCTTTTGATATGTGAGGCGGTAGTCTTAGAATAGTCCCACTCAATGAGGAGGTTCTGGGCAGACCTTAGGCGAAGAATTTACCCATGAGGAAGGTTTTCGTCTCAGTTTTGAAGCGTGCTAAAAGAGGGATTTTTCTGATGGAGGGTGGCAGAGAGTTCCAGATTCGTGGTGCTGCTCCGGTGAACGCCCTGTTATAAGTTCTTTTTTTTTTGAAGGAGGCAGGTTGAAGCAGTAGGTTTCCGGCAGACCTGGAGTTTCTGCTTCCTCCGGATATCACTAATTTCTGTGCCAGATAAGCAGGGGAGTTTGTGTAAAGCGCCTTGTGTACAGTGCAAGCCACTTTCAACTGGATTCTGGCCTCCAGGGGGAGCCAGTTCAGCGCTTTCATGTGTGGAGAGATGTTGTCAAACTTCCTGGTACCTGTGAGTAGTCTGGCAGCCGCGTTGAGGCACGCTTTTAGAGGTGCTAAGGAAGTCTTAGGTAATCCTGTGAGGGTAGAACAGCCGTATTCCAGTCTGGAGATGACAAGTGCTTGAACTGCAGTTTTTAAGTCTGGTGCATCGATGAAAGGTTTCAGCTTCCAGAGGTAGCTCAGGTGGAATCTGGCTGCTTTGGCCATTGAGTTAATGTGGTCTCTCATATTGAGGTTACTGTCGAGGATAATGCCCAGGGATTTGGCAGAGTCCACAATGGTCGGTGTGCAATTCAGGGCTGTGATGGCCTTAATCCACATCTGTATCTCCGGGTTGGTTTTAGATGGGGAGATTAGGAGAAATTCAGTTTTCTTTGCATTTAGTTTGAGTTGGTTATTGGCTAGCCAGTGGACAGTTAATTTCAGGGTCTCGTTCAGGGAGATGATCTCATTGAGCGAGGAGATGTTGATGTATAATTGGGTGTCGTCCGCATACATATGGTAGGAGATGTTGGCGGAGCGAAGAACTTCGGTGAGTGGCTCAAGGTAAAGGTTGAAAAGGGTAGGGGAGAGGGTTGAGCCTTGAGGGACTCCGACTGTGACCGGGGTGGGAGCTGATAGATTGCCGTTGATGAGGAATCTCTGGGAACGATTGTGGAGGAAGGATCTGAACCATTCTAGTACCACGCCATCCAGGCCCATCCTGAGTTTGAGGCGTTCAAGTAGTTTTTCATGGTTGACCGTATCGAAGGCAGAGGATAGATCAAGAAGGATTAGAAGGCAGGTTTTGCCTTGGTCTAGGGCTTGGAGGGCATCGTCCACGATGTGCAGCATAGCAGTTTCGGTGCTGTGCCCTGGTCTAAATCCAGATTGGAAGTCATCTAGTAGGTGGAAGTTGTTAATATGCTGGCTTAGTTGCTGTTGAACACACTTCTCTAATACTTTGGCTAGTAGCGGGATATTGGAGATAGGTCTAAAATTGTCAGGAGAGGCAGGGTCAAGTGATGGTTTTTTTAAGATGGGGAGAACTTGGCCAGCTTTCAAAGGGTCCGGGATCAAGCCCTGCTGGAGAGAGGCGTTGATAATTGCAGTCCAACAGGGGACGATGGATTGGGAGGCGGTGGTGAGGCAGTTGGAAGGAAGCGGATCATTGAAGTGATTGTTTGGTTTTAAGCTAGAGAGAATTTTTGAGATGGAGTCTTCATTATAGTATTTGAAGTCCGTCCAGCGGGCTTTGTTTTTAAGGGAGGCCATAGAGGTAGGAGTGGAAGGGTGTGGCAGAGCAGGAGGGGGTTTGGCGCAGTTGGTAGTACTAAGTTCAATTCCTAATGCCGTGATTTTATCAGCGAAGAAGGAAGAGAATTCGTCTGCAGATATTAACGATTTGGGGGATTCTTTAGTTGTTTTAGCCAGTTTGTGAGATTGGAATTTGACCAGTTCAAAAAGCTTTTGGGGTCTGTTCTTGGCGTTCCCTAATTCCGATCTGAAGTACTCTTTTTTGCAGTTGATGATGTGCTTGTTGTAGGCATTTCTCGCCTGGCGCAGCAGTTTTAGATGCACTGCTGAGGGGTGTTGTCTCCAACTTCTTTCAAACTGACGGAGGGCTCTCCTCTCCATGTTGAGGGAGCCAGTGAACCAAGGGTTTCTGTCCTTGATTTGAGTTCTTTTAAGTTTTAGAGGGGCAAGGTCGTCTAGAATGTTCGAGATGGATGATGCGTAGTGCTCGTTGAGATCGCTAACCTTGGTTATGTGCAGGGGTGGGGGTAGGTCAGATCTGCATCGAGCCTCGAATTTCCCAAAGTCAAGGTTCTTAGTGTCTCTGGTCCATCGCTTGGGAATCACCGGTTGAGACGTCTTTGTCTTGCGAGTCCCGGGCAAAATGAAGGATATGGAGTGATGGTCAGACCAGTCACAGGGGTCTATGGAGATAAGCTTGACAGCGGACTCCTTAGAAATGATCCAGTCAAGGATGGCTCCTTTTGAGTGGGTTGGCATAGAGCAGGCTTGGGTCATGGCTTGGTCATTTAACAGGTCTTTTATGGCATTGACGTAGGGATCTTTAGCGTCATTCCAATGCAAGTTGAAGTCACCCAGGAAGATTTCTGTGGCATTGGAGGAAATCTTTGTAGTCATGATTTCCAGAAGGTGATCAGTGAAAGCATCGTTAGGACCTGGTGGGTGGTAAAAGATGTGCAAGTTACAGAGGTGTACTGAATTGTTGCAGACAGAGAGTGCGAGGTATTCACAGGAGTCTGAGATGTCCTTTGCGAGTTCAGTGATAAGCAAGGAGGATCGATAGATGCAGGCTATGCCTCCTCCTTTCTTATTAGCATGTTTATCCAGTCTGGCAATGTTGTAGTTTGGCGGGACTAGTATATCCAGGCATGGCGAAGAGTATTCCTTTAGCCAGGATTCAGTTAAAATGGCTAGGTCTAGGTTTTTGTCCAGAACGAGGTCGGCGATGTCAGCGGCGTGTTTAACTGCTGACCGGCAGTTTATTAAAAGACCAGATAAGGGGGTGTCGGAGGGAGAGTCAGGAGTCTGGACAGATAGAGCTACAGGCGCCAGATTGCTTTTTACCACATTTCTGTTGTGGAGGGTAGCTGGCCTGTTTGGGTTAATGGTGACCGTGCTGATGGGGTGTTCGGGCCGGGTGGTTGATGGACAGGGGATGGCTGGGGTAGAGTTGTGGTCCTGGAGGATGGCTAGGATTTCATTTCCAGTGAGGTCAAGATGGTTAGGGGAGGCGGTGGGTGCGTTATAAGTGAGGGAGAGAGCTTGGGATTCCTCCTCAGAGAGTGGGCAAGGTTGTTTGCGTGGGCGAAGGTGTCTTAGGGGTAGCGGGAGAGGGTGCTTGGCAGGTTCGGTGTTGGGTGAGGGGGAAGTATGCGGTGACTTCAGGTTAGCTAGTGAGGTCTCGGCACTGTGAAGGAGGTTCATCAGGTCCAGGATGGAGCAGTGAATGCTCTGGGTGAGTTTGGTCGCTCTGGAGTGCAGAGTTTCAAGATTGGTATAGTCAAGGGGTATGAAGGGATAGGGGTTCGAGTTGACCAAATCAGTTGAAGGGGCATGTGACAGTGGTAGGGCATTGGCTGGAGCAGGCTCCATGTTCTTTGGAGAAGGAGTGTCAAGCTCTGTATTTTGGTGGGGGGCTGGCGGGGAGGAGGTATTTGTTGTGTATATGTAGTTTATTGTACAAATATAAAAATGAATTCTTTTTGTCTATGAGAACATAGAACAGTAATCAAAAAATATTAACAATAAAAAAGAGCTATGTAGTAAGTTCTTTTTGTGTCATTTAGTTTGGCCCCAGATGAACATAAAAATATAAATTGGCTCTGATATGATTTAAATCTAGTAGGAAGGGAACATTTATTTTTCTCTGTCCTTGAAATAGACCTAATATTATTTCCTATGCATCCGTTTTTGTAGAATATAAAACATTTATATGTCAACATTTAATCAATTATTCCGACAGTTGAGACCACACTTGGCCTCATGTGTAAACATGGTGAATAAACTGCGTACATTGCCAGATCATTTTGGCAGAAGGTGCGAGACACTAGCACCAAAAAGGGGAGTGGGGGTTGTCATATATTTAAACCCATTAAAACATAATACTAATACTAACAAAGTTCACAATATAATAACAAAAAACTGGGATATAATCAAAAGCATTGACCCAGAAATTGACATCCCCGTGTCTGCCTATAAACGTGGTAAGAACATTAAGGATCACCTAGTCAGATCATCCACTGAGATTACTGTGCGAAAAATCAATACATTACAATTCACATGGGGCTTACCCGAGATCAAAGGTCACCACAAATGTTGGAATATTGTCTCCTGCACCTTCACATTCAATACCAACACATTCAAACATGCCAATCACAAGTAGTATTGGAATTAATTTCTAACTGCTATACACAAAACTGGTATATTGCATATGGTGCCCGTGTGGTTTACCATACATTGGACAAACTCAACAACCAGTTAAAGCGCGCATTGAACAACATCGCAACCGCATATGGCGCTCTGTTGCCAATGCTCCCTTGGTGTCTCATTTAAATGAAAGAAATCACACCACAGAAGAGATCAGATGGCTAGTTATTGACATGGCCGTCGTCCCTGAAAGAGGTGGTGACATTTCACAAATTCTAAAATGACATGAATGTCGTTGGATAGAGAGAATCAGTTCCATAGATAATGGACTCAATTCTGCCGAAGAATGGCGAGGCTTTGTGACCACATTAACATACTAATGTTGAATGCTCAGTTTTCTGTCACAGGTCCCCATACTAATAGATAGACCACTACATACAGTCAATGCCACCTGAAACACACATGAATACGGATGTCGACTATTCTGACTGGTTGTGATGGTTTCATTCATCAATGTGCCTATTGATGTCTGTTTCCCATCGCAGTTATCACTTCACTCTAGCAGCCAGGCGACTAAACGGTTGGTTATGGTATTCATTACTGAATGGTGCACCATGCAATTGTGTGTAATATATGCATATACCTTACGTTTTGAATTATTGTCTCATATTTGCCAGAAACGGTTACACATGAATACAGAAACGTTGTGCGCTGCATACATGAGGTGATACAATCAGGCATTATGTTTTAATGGGTTTTAGTATATGACAACTTCCCCCCCCTTTTGCTGCTAGTGTCTCGCACCTTCTGCCAACATGTTCTGGCAATGTAAGCGGTTTATTCATCATGTTTACACAAGAGGCCATGTGCGGTCTCCACTATTGAAATAACCTATTGTTGGAAAAACTTAATAAAGACATTTTAAAAAAAATGAAATAATCTATTGAATGTTGATATATAAATGTTTAGTCCACTATCGAGTCATTCGCACCGCCTGCCGATATAAGCTGGCAATGTATGCGACTTGTTCACTGCTATTTCACATGAGGCCCTGTGTGGTCTCAATTGTCGAAATAATTGATTGAATTATGAAATAACTATGTACAACCTTTGTCTGTCTGAGTGCATTAATTACTCTGCATTTTACACAGCCTACGCTTATAGAAATGCAGATTTATTAATGACTCACCAACATTTCCTGTTTTCAGCCTCACAACTGTTTGCGAAACATAATGGACTCTCATTTATTACCTGCTTTCAGCAGCCCACACAATGCCCCAGTGCGATTTTGTTTTTCTATTTCAATGTAATTTTTCACTCGTTGACCTCCATTCGCAGGTCTTTCATCACTTTTTAGGTCGAGCCTAGCGCAGAGCGCATGCGCTCCCTATGGAGATGACCTTTAGAAATAGGTCAGCTCTTTTCAAGCACTCGTGCTTGTGGTGGCATCCACATGGGGGAGCGAGCAGCGGCACGCAGGGGCCATCTGTTTTCAGTTAGTATGGCAGTGCATCCCTGTTGACACTCCTTTACTCTCGCTCTCACCCTCGTTCTTCTTGACAGTCTTTTCTGTCTATACCAGCCGTGTTTCTGTTCCAGTGCAGACAGTTGGCCACTTCCCAGGGAGCTCAGAAAGGGATGTCTCACCCAGCCCAGTTCTAAAGAGGATGCCTTTAACACCATCACCCATGACCCTCTGTTGTCCGCCAGACAGACCATTTGGGTAACGTGGAGTTAAGGGTGTCCAACCAACATCCTTACTATGTGGTTGTTCGAATTTGTCCCGCAAGCAACTGATTTTTTTGTTAGATAGTGCTTCATATTACACTTCAGTCGTTTCGATGTGCTGTATATGACAGGCGCTACTATTACTCTCTACAATGGTATTCAATTTACCGACCCTGGAAGGATGGAGGCATGTGTCACCCTTGCCGGGATCTGAACTTGTGAACTGCAGAACACTGCAAGTATCAGCAGGGCTCTCTCACGCCTTTTCTTTTCACAAAGAGCTTTTTTATGCAGCTGCAGTTATTTATTGGCTGGATAATGCTAATGCACTTTTTGTAGGTCTTTTTGTTTCTACCCTCGTGCCTCTGAAACCATTTTTCACCTTGTTGCTCTCCAGAGATTTAACCTCGACACTCGATTTTAAAATTATTGCTCGCCATTGGCTTTGCACTTCCTTTCCCAATTTAAATGTACATGCATAACATACAGGCGCTTACCCAGAAAAAACACTTGCTTGCGTGTCCCCAAAACTATACCTGTCCAGAGGTTCCATCTGGGTTGGCTCGCAGTTAGACGCTGCCTGAATTAGAAATCCTCAGACCAAGGCTTCTAGTAGTGTAGTGGCATGTTGTACTTTCCATTTTTTTTAACACTTTTTATTGCATTTAGATATAAGTACAGCAGTACACTGGAACCAATAAAATCTTTTGGTAAGTACATGTAGGTAAAATAGACATCATTCATGGTACAGTCAACAATGTTGTGCAGTTGTATACTACCCCAAGGCGTGTTCCTCGAATCCCCACATCACTAATGCACTAGCCATTTCAATTACATGTTTAACATAAGCGGTGTATACACTCAAGGACTTGACATATATCACCTGTGGCAACAAGAATAGAATACAATCTAAGAGCTGAGTAGTGACGTGTGCCTTGTGACAACTTAGCCCACTCTGGTAGGAACAATACCGTGGTCCGCCTGTGTGGGAGGGACTTGCTGCTGTGCCTGAAGATATGCCCTGAAAGGTCTCCAGACATCTTTGGGCCTGAAAGTGGGGAGGGTGTTGTTGCGTATATGTCGCTGTTTGTAGAGCAAGATGCCATGCTCTTCAGCCATCTTTTTACCGAGGGCGTTGCTCTGCCACCCCAGTGGATTGTCAATTGCCTTTTGGCCAGGAGTAAACAAATAGCAACAAACCTGCAAGTTGCCTGCAGGAACTGTAGAACATATCCCAGCAATGCAATCTCAGGTAAGGGGGTCATTGGGACCTTGATCATATCACTCATCATCCCATGAATGGCCACCGAGTATGAGTGGATGTTCTGACAGGTCCAAGCAAGAAGAGTGAAGTTGGCGTTTGGAGCGTGGAATCTGGTGCAATGATGCGATATAGCAGGGTCTATTCTATGGAGTCTGCCAGGGGTATTGTACATCCTACGAAGCTGTTGAGGGAGACCTTTTTCGTGACCGCACCGCAGGCATCCCATTGTTTGTCCGAGATCGGACTACCCAAGTCCTCTTCCCATGTTTTGCATATTTTATCATCATTGACAGGCATAGTAGCAGCACATGCCTTATAGAGCTGGGAGACTATGTGTATCCCTCTCTCGCTGCCAATCACCTTAGTAAGTGGGGGGAAGGAAGGGGGTTCCAGAGGGTAGTCTGGTAAGGTAGCTCGCAAGGCAGAATGAATTCGCAAAAGGATGAATCTTTCCATGAATGTGGTGTCAGAAAAGAGAGATTCATCATCAGGGTCTAATACATGCCCGTTTGGGAATAGGTCGCCCATCTTAGTAATGTCAATCTTGTGACAAGTCTTCTGTATTACCTTTTTGCTATTTATAGGTATCCATTTAGGGTTTGGGAGTGGGAGATCTGAGGAGTAGAGCAGTGGAGTATGTGTAACACAACGCAAGTGTTCCCAAGCCCAGCTAGTGGTTGATGCGGGTTGGATATCATTGGGGTCTTTGGGGAAACCCTTCGGTAATATCGCCGCTAAAGTGTTTGGTAGGACTAAGTCCAACTCTGGTCGGAGATATGGGATTCTGGCGTCAGGGTGATACCATGCCTGTGCAAAACTGCACTGCTCAGCTAAATAATATAGTCTGAAACCGGGGACCACGAAACCACCTCTATCTCAGGGGAGCGTCATCAACCTCCAGTTTACCCTGGGGTGTCCATCGCCCCACACTAGCCTTATTAAATGGGAACGAAGAGTTAAAAAGAATTTCTTTGTGAGGGGAATAGGGATGTTTTTAAATAAATATAACATTTTTGGAAGCACGGCGATTTTAATAAGGGAAACTCGACCGCCATGAATAGTGAGAGTTGCAGCCACTTCTCAATCTGTGCCTCCAGTTTAGAAATAGCTGTTCCGTAATTACGGCAAATAATATGTTCTGTATTAAAATGAATATGTATGGCTAGGTATTTAACGGAATCAGTATTCCATTCCAGAGGGAATTCCAGGTCCCATTGGACTGTACTTGCAGTGAGTGAAAAATTACAGATTTGTGCCAGTTGATTCCCAGTCCGGAATGCACAGCAAAACGCAAGATTTCCCTGATGAGGGGTTCCAAGTTAGTCTGGGTTTTGCGAACTAAAATCGTATCATCTGCATACAATGAGACTAGTAACAGGCTGGTACGAAACTGTAAACCTCTATGTAGGCATTTTTCTTGTAAGTGCCGTATGAGAGGGTTCATCGCTAAAATGAACAACATTGATGACAGCGGGCAGCCCTGTCTGGTGCCGCGTGAAAGTGAGAAGGGGGAGTCAATGTACTGCTTAGTCTGAACCGAGCCGTCGGCTGGCTACATAGCAGGGCAGTAGTGTAAATTAAACCAAACAGCATTCTCATGCGCTGCATGATAAATAAAATGGTAGGCCATTCACAAGGAATCAAACACCTTTTCTGTATCTAATAGGATAGCCCCCACAGGGTTTTCAGGGTTGATTCTGTGCAACGTGTGAAACAAAGTGCGTATATTGAATGCAGTCGATCGGTGTGGTATGAATCCAGATTGGGCCGGGGAAACTTTAGACTGCATTAAGAGAGACAGTCGGCGCCTTTGCCAGTATTTTGTAGTCTAAGCTTAACAGTGACAATGGTCAATAGGAACCACATAATAGGGGGTCCTTGCCGGGTTTGGGAAGTAAAATAATGACCGCCTCACGCAGGGTGGGAGGCAGTATCTGCCACTCAAGGGCTTCTGCATACATTTCAAGGAGCTGGGGAATCAATAAACCTTTATAGCCTTTATAAAATCTGCTGTGAAACCGTCAAGTCCTGGAGCTGAGGAACTCCTCAGAGCAGAGATGGCCTCATCTGTGCTTTCCTCCGATATGGGTATGGCCAGAAAGTCCTGCATGAACTTGTCAAGGTACACTAACGCCACCTCGGATAGATAACTCTCTTGATCCATTTTATCTGTGCCCAATTTAGTGATGTATAAAGCCTTAAAGTAGGAAAGAAATTCCTCCTGGATGTCCAGTGGGTCCATTCGTTGCCCCAATGTGGTTGTCAACTCAGGGATGTATGCCTTACTATAGGGGGATCTAATCATTTGAGCTAGTGTTTGACCTGGTCGCTGGCGCTATGATACTTTCCCATTAAAAAGTATTTCCCTTTCAGCGGTGTCTCTGAATTCTATGAGTAGGGAAAGCCTACGCTTGTCTAGGTCGGGCCTGCCGCCTGGAGCTGTTCAGTGTCTAATTTTCATAATTCCTTCTCTAGTCGGGCTAACGTGTTGGGTAAGTCTTGCAATACACCGGTATTCTTGAATATGCATAGTCCCCTCATGTAAGCTTTGAAACCCTCCCATAAAATTGTTGCGGTGTCTACTGAGCCAGTGTTAAGGGCAAAGTAGTCTTCTATTGCCTCCCGTAGTTCCCCTCGAAATACTTCATCATCTAGCGCGCGGCTGGGGAATCGCCCCTGCCTTTTAAAACTGTTGGGCACTGTACCTTTAAAGTTAACAATACTGGAGAGTGGTCTGAGAGTGTTCGTGGGAGTGTCTTGACCGCTTGGCACCAGCTGGTTGAATCTGGGGATACCAGCCAATAGTCGAGCCTTGTCCATGTGTTATGACTGCTAGTGTAGTGGGTGAAGTCAGTGCAGGTTGGACTATGTGACATACCTATGTCATTCAGGGCGAAGTGTTCGCAAAGTGAGATCAGCGCCTTCCTCGCTCGTGGTATGGGATCGGGAGCGCTAGATGTGATGTCACGCAATAAATCCTGGACAAAGTTAAAATCTCCCCCTACCAAAAGGGGTACCGGGCTAGTTGTGTTTATTTGGAAAGCAGAGTGTAATAAAAGTCAGGGGAGTCATTGTTGGGGCCATAGACACAGACCAATGCTATTTTGTGTCCCATTAAGGCGCCCAGTACAACAATATATCTACCTTCACTGTCACAGAGCACTGAATTCAAATGGAAGGGAAGCCGCTTATGTATGAGTATTGCAGTGCCCCTTGCGTAGTTACTGTAGTTCGCAAAATATCTGTGTGTTCCTCAGCTTGCGACAAAGCGGGTCTGATCAGTAGGAGGCAGATGAGTTTCTTGCAAGAAAGCTATATCTATCTTGTGACGTAGTAGATACTGTGTTACCTGTCTTTTCTAATGAGTGTTATTCATGCGGGGACGTTCCAGGTAGGCAAGATTACTTCCGAGGGGCCGGCGATATGTCCTAACTGAGCCATGGTGGTGGTGAGGATAAGTACTGAATGAAAATCGACCACATGTACCTGTTGTAACCGTCAATCAGTGTACTGTGGCATGTTGTACTTAATGCCGTCTTCCTTTTCCATGTTTTTGTGTTCATGGTTCTCGTGGTAGCACAGCATGTTTTTGAGTCCCACCTCTGCTAACTCTGCTAACCCTGTCCATGAGCGGAGGGACCCTCTCTGCCCTCACCCTGCAGAACCTCTTGCCCTCCTAGGTTGGGCCATGTCTGCAGTCTCAGCAAAGAGGCCAAGGTGCGGTGCATGGGCGTGTGTCCGGTGCAGTGTCAGCATCTCACAGTGCCAGTGCAGAGAAGCAGGGTGACTGGCTGCCTTCAGCAGCTGGTGCAGTGTGACTGGCTGCCTTCAGTTGGCATCTCATCATGCCAGTGCATAGCAGTAGGTGACTGGCTGCCTTCTAGATTCTTTGGATGCACATCAATTTAATATTGGAAAAGAGAGTACTCCAAATTTAGTTTACTCAAACCATCTTGTAAATCAATGACCATTGATTTCGCATTTAATCAAAAGATCACACATCACCTGAGTGCATGCATTTGTTCATGAGGCCTGTTGCATGGTTCAAGTCACCGCCTTCCGTTTGATGGACCAGGTTCCCGCCTTGGCTGGCACCCCTTGCCTTGCTGCCTTCCATGTCTCCTTCGCACCACCACATCTCTGTTGTTAATGCTCTTGCTTAATCCTTCTCACAGGGCATGCAGGGTGGAATTATTCTGGTCCTGCCACTGACACATGAAATGTGACCGTCTGATGAATGTACTTTCTGATGTTTGTAACTTCGCAGCTTGTGTGCTGCATGGCTAAACACTTATAAAATCCCAAAGGCGAGACCTATTGGCTATGCCAATGCTTGTTCCTTTTGACACTGAAAACCGGATGACACCGTGCTGCGGCAATCAAAAGTGATGCCAGCTGGTCAATCCAGTTTCGGCTGGATAATGTTCTACTTAAGGGCCAAGCGGCACAGGCTCACTGTCATTTGACCTTTCAGCAAACAGACAGACGCCTTTAGGCTACTTGCGCGCTGGATCGTCATGCGCTTAAGGAACTCCATCGCTAGTAAGGTAAGAGCCATACAGTGCATTTGCGTGCGCACATGGACGTCTTATTAACGTATTTCACCCACTCCTTGATGCTTGGATTTAATTCATGAGTCCTGCTTTCCACAGGAATATTTTTGAGTGAAGACCCAAGCAGACAGACTCACGCCATGACTGAAATCACGCATAGACCGCCTGTGTGCCTAATACCGCAGTTAGGTAAGAACCCCTGGTCTTTACCAGTAGAGCCTTGCTTCCTCACCTTGGAGCGCTCATTATCACCTAGTAGTTTCGCAATCCCCGGTGTTCATAGGTTACAGACCTTCATATCGCTCCAATCCGTGTAACACAGGGCAGCGCGACAGCACCCCCTGTATTTAGCAACCACATTCAGGTAATTCACATAACCATTTACAACCCCTGTATGATCTTGCATATATCATGTTCCACGCAGGTCTGGCAGTTTCCCTTTTTCCACAGAGTTCCTAATCACAATATCAGCCCACACACGCTATTGTGTGTCATCGCTTCATGACTAGCGTTGTGCTACTCTCTGATTGCCAGCCTTCACCCTCACTTGGGGTAAGTTCTCCACACTGTAAACTATTAACAGCAATAGATAGGAGAATTCTTACAATTCACTTCTTTTGTTGCCCTTTTGGTCAAATCATTCTTTTCATTCTTTTCTTTTTTCCTTCTCACATAACTAGTAACCAACTGGGTTCCCTTGTGAGTATCTTTTTCCTTTGCTATCACTCACTGTTGGCACACACTCTTCTCTCAGCTGCGCAGTCCACTGTCCACGTACCCTTTAATTCAATGCCTTTCTGCTCCATTCTGTCGCATTTGTGCAGGTAAATGGGCCAAATGCTTACTTTATTCTTCTTTTCCTAGTTGTACCTATATTTCTAGGTCCTGATGAGACCCTATACTGCACAAAGGGTTGAAATGTTGTCGACAAAAAAAGACAAAGCGAACAATTAAATCAGCAAGTATCCATACTAATATAATAAAGAGAGAGCCCAAACCTTTGAGGAGGGTAATCTCAGGAACCACAGCACCAATCACAACACCCAATACAGCATTGGAAAGGGCAGTTGCAGCAGAAGGACATAGGCTATGCAGACTCCCATCATATACATTTAAAAGGTAAAAGAACCATGCCAGCAAAGTAGTCCCTTGTGGGCGTGTCTGCATTGTGCTGTGGGTGTGTGCTGGGGGCGTGGCAAGCGCTGGGGGCGTGTGGTACGTTCCGCCCTTCATGGCATGTCTCATATTGTGTGCTAATCCCACCCTGCTCCCTATAAATACCCCTGCACCAGATATTCATAACCCACCCTTACTCCTTAAAATACCCCAACACCCTTAAACACTAAACCATCTTAACCCAATAAATATACCCTGTACTCCAAAACCCAAACCTATCCCTAAACCCTAAAAATACCCCTGTACCCCAAAACCCAAACCTAGCCCTGAACCCTATAAATACCCAAGTACCTCAAAACCCAAACCTACCCCTGAACCCTAAAAATGCCCCTGTACCCCAAAACGCAAACCTAGCCCTGAACCCTAAAAATACCACTGTACCCCAAAACCCAAACCTACCCCTGAACCCTAAAATACTCCTTTACCCCAAAACCCAAACCTAGCCCTGAACCCTTAAAATACCCCTGTACCCCAAAACCCAAACCTACCCCTGAACCCTAAAAATACCCCTGTACCCCAAAACCCAAACCTAGCCTTGAACCCTAAGAATAACCCTGTACCTCAAAACTCAAGCCTACCCCTGAACCCGAAAATACCCTTGTATCCCAAAACCCAAACCTAGCCCTGAACCCTAAAAATACCCCTGTACCCCAAAACCCAAACCTAGCCCTGAACCCTTAAAATACCCCTGTACACCAAAACCCAAACCTACCCCTGAACCCTAAAAATACTCCTATACCCCAAAACCCACACCTAGCCCTGAACCCTAAACATACCCCTGTACCCCAAAACCCATACCTATCCCTAAACCCTAAAACTACCCCTGTACCCCATAACCCAAAACTATATCTGAACCCTTAAAATACCCAAACACCCCAAAACATATACCTCAGTACCCAAAAACATATACCCCTATATCCATACTTACCTTATTCAAACAACAAAAAAAACATGCTTTTACCGCATTTACAACAAATTTCGTTTTAAATGTATGCGTGGTAAAAGCATATAAAATGTAATGCCATGCGTTATAATGGCATTGCGAAGTCATGGTACTTTCGTAATGAAAGTATGCGGAGTGATGGTATGTGGAAAGAAAGTTGTGGAATAATGGGTGTTTACCCTCCCCCGGTGAGTACATTGGTGGCACGGCGGCCCACATCTCCAGCAACATACTCATATTTTTTCACCACCCATTTGAAAAATGCACAGGTCTCTCTTATTGATGGCCAGCACCGACATACACTTTGAGACACACCTCCCGCCACAAGTTCTAGAATTGCGAACTTTAGACCTGGGGAGCTACGTTCGAATCTCGGCATCAGCTCAACATCCTGTGATTCCAGGCAAATCGCTTTGTCTCCCCGTGCCTACGACAAATGAATGTGTTCTTCTGTAATGTAAATTGTGCTCATGCCATGTTGTCAAGTTCGCGCTATATAATATTGCAAGGTAAAATAAAGTAGGGTAACTCGAGTTCACACACTACTGAACGCGCACTCTTAAGTGCATCAGCAGTGAACTGTGAATTGGAGCGTTTCGCAGGCCTGTCAAAGATAAGAAATGCTATCAAAACGAAATCCTACAAAACAATATACTACTGGCCGGAAGCATTTCATACCCGGACAACGTCGGGACGGGCTGCTAGTCACTGTATATAGTTGCTGTTTATTATGTATAATGTTGCCAATGGTCAACTTCGTAACACTTTGGAAACATTGTAAAAATTGTCAGAATATGTCACCAATACTAGGTTCCTGTTTTTCACTGGGGACACTACGCACTATCTTTTCATTGTATTTTTGTGTGAAATATGAAACACAATTGTGTTAAACCAAACAAAAGGTGTATATGGTTTCTTCTCACTCTAACACTTCCATTACGATTGGGCATTTGATTACCAATACTTGGTTTTACTATTCCAAAGAAACCACTGTTACTGACAATAATATCACTACCCTGGTTCCTCAGTGAGTAGGGTCCCCTTGTCCCTTTTTTCGACGCTATTACAGTAGGCACAGTGGCACCAGAAGCACAGAGAGAGATAGAGATGAGTGAAAAGAGAGAGGATGGGGAAAAATCAGAGGGTGCGAGTGAAGAGATAATAGAGGAGAAATACAGAAGAGGGATAGATAGAGGAATAGAGAGTGGGGAAGAAGTGACCGGGGTTGGTTTGAACATTTTTCCCAGGGCTTCTTTTATTTCCCAGTGTGGCTCTGACTACATTCAGCTCAACGCCAGAGCTCTCAATCGTGATCCATTATATTAACCCACCCATGAACTAATTTACCCACCGATCTATTGTAGCTGCCCCACACCTCTCAATCACAGACATAGACTTCTCCCCCATATACACCAGCCGCACCCCATCACAGCTGAGGAACATCTCACAGCTCTCCCCTCCCCAATCCGCGGTAATCAGTCACCCTCCTGATCATACTTCCCATTGCATACCACCCGTTCATATCCCCCAAATTCCTCCATGCACTAGCGAAGATCACCCCCCTTTGCTCACTCCCGTTATCCCCACCCTCCTCACCCCCCACCACACAACCTCTGCGAACGTCGCAGATGCTGCTGTAATCGATCAACCATCCGATCTCACTTCCCCACACCCCTCATGCATTGGCGATTATCATCCCCCTTCAAACATCACCAATACCCCCACCCTCCTTACTCCCCACCCCACTCCTCACACAAGTCACGCAGAACCCACCTCCACCACCTTGAGCATACCTCCCGCGTCCCGCGACATGACCAACCCTCACCCTCTCTCCCCCCCCACTCTCACTCCCCACTACCCCACCCCATCGGCCAGACTCACGGAACACACCACCTCCCTCAACATAACCCCTTATCCTTTATCCCCTCCCATTCTTAGCCCTCACCCCCCTATTGTCACTCCTTCCCTCTCCAGTCTACATTCATCCCTCAACTCACCCACACCGCCTACCACAAGCGCCATCACTCACGCTATCAACCGCCCCCTGTGCTCATCCCCGCCCCCTGTTCACAAACGCTCTCATCCTTCGAACGCTACCCCACCTACTCGGACCGCAGTGCCCTGCTCCATCGCGCGCACATCCCGTCACATTCGATCCAGTTCCTACCCCTTTACCCGACTCAAACACTCACCCACTGCTCTCACTTCCAATTCCATCCCCAATCCAACACTGGACATGATCATCTCCACCCTCCTACAAGTCAAGGAAGAGCTCCACACCATTAAAGAACTTCTTCTCACACACCCAAGGCACCCACTACCCTACACTTCCCCGCCCAACAAGGACTCCATTCGCCCCTCAAACCGTTCCACCCTGCTCTCCCCGCGCTGGCCCTCTATCCCTGATCGCAAGACCACCGGCCGTCCCTGTTGCACCCTAAACACCCTTTCGGGCCGAGACTTACACAATCTACTCTGCTCTTATGGCCCAGGTCCCACAAAACGCTCACCCACAACACACCTCCCCATACCCACGATTCTCACAAAGCCACCCACACTGAGCGACAGAAGTTCTGTCCCCTGTAATCTCAAAAATATCCCCCTCTCCTTAGAACATTCTCCCACCCTCCTCACCCCTAGACTAAAGTGTATCCTGCTCAACTGCAGATCGGCCCGGAGACACTCCTCTGGCATCGCGGAGCTCATCTTATCAAGGGGCATTGATCTAGCCATTCTGACTGAAACGTGGTTAACTGAAACATCCACACCTATAATGGACATACTAGTCCCCCCAACTATCGCATTATTAGACTCGACAGGAATGGCAAGACGGGCGGGGGAATCGCATGCATCTACAGGAGCAACCTAGCTGTCACTGAAGGCCCCTCCCTCTCCTCCTGCGAACTCATCTGCCTTGAGATTACTAGTGAGGGCAAACCTGTGTGCTCCCTTCATGTTATTTACCACCCACCCGGTGACAACTTCATCTTCTCCCAACAACTAATGGACACGATATCCACCAACGCCAGTCGACAGCTCAATCAAATTTACCTGGGAGACTTCAACCTCCACTGGAATGACCTGGAAGACACTGTGGTGAAGAGCCTTAAGACTTTCCTCGACGCGCTTGACCTCACCCAAATCTGCAACGGTCCGACACATGAAAAAGGCTCTATCATTGACCTTATCATCGCCAAAGAAGACTCTACCCAACTAGTCGCAATCGAACCATGTGACTGGTCAGACCACCACATCATCACCTTCTTCATCAACGAAAAAGTCAAACTTAACCCGGCGCAACCTGCCAATACCAAGATTTGGAAGAGGGACCTGAAGAGCCTTAACCCAAAGTCCTTGCCTGCCCACACAGGCAGTCTCCTTCTTCCCCCGACTGACGTCTCTGATGTGCATTCATTGACCAACCGCTACCTAGACTCCATGTCTACAATAATCAATGAAGCCGCACCCTTGCAATTGAAGAGAGTCTCCACCAAGAACTCGAACCCATGGTACGATGGCAGACTCAATGAAGACAGACGTGTGATGCGCTTAGCTGAGCGCGCGTGGAGATCGGACCCCTCAGCACTGAACCTCAGAACGCTTAAGAGTAAGAGAAACGCTTACTTCAGAAAAATCAAACGCTCGAAATCGATATTCTTTAGCCAACAGCTGGATCAAGCTAAAAACCGACCAAAAAAACTGTTCGAGTTAGTCGAGACCCAAACCAAAACGCAACCTCCACAAGCCAACAACTTAACAAAGGCTATCCCAAGTTGTGAAGACTTCTCTGCTTTCTTCAAGCAAAAGAACGACACTATAAGAAGCGATCTCATCAAGGATGCAAGTCGATTCGCCGGCTCCATATGCATAACTAACACTCATGCTAAAAACAACGCTTCATGGACGTCCTTCGACACCTATTCCGAAGAATCAATTCACAAGCTGCTGGTCACCTTGAAACCCGCCAATCATCACACAGACCCCCTACCTGCCAATGCTGTTAAAGTCCTCACCCCCCTGTTCCTCCCACTCTGGACTAAAATCATTAACTGTTCCCTGCAACAATGGCTCATCCCAAACTCCCTCAAGATTGGGCAAGTCACGCCTATACTCAAGAAACCCACAGCTGACCCGGCCGACCTAAACAACTATCGTCCTATCACCAATATCACCACTCTAGCAAAACTGTTAGAAAAATGCGTACAACTCCAACTGACAAAACACATTGAGCAGTTTGACCTCCTCAACTCTCACCAATCCGGATTCAGAGCAAAGCATAGCACGGAAACGGCCATGACACACATAATAGATGATGCCCTCCAAATCCTTGATCACAATGAGTCTTGCCTCCTCATCCTTCTTGACCTCTCTTCAGCATTTGATACGGTCAAACACGAGAATCTACTGGAGCTCCTAAATACCAGAATAGGTATATCCGGGACGGTTCTCAAATGGTTCACGTCCTTTCTGCACAACTGTTCTCAGAGGTTCAAGATCAACAACGCACTGTCCTCGCCTGTGCCAGTAACACTGGGCGTCCCGCAAGGTTCCTCCCTATCCCCCACATTGCTCAACCTCGTCATAGAACCACTCACCACCTTGCTTCAATCTTCTAAGGTACATTTCCATATGTATGCCGATGACACTCAGCTCTACCTCAAGCTTCAATCCCCTGAAGACATCAAACTGTTGAATGCCACACTAAGAAACACCCAAGCTTGGCTGGCCGACAATCACCTCAAACTAAATGCTCTGAAAACTGAGTTCCTTCTGATCTCTCCTCCTGCGAAAAAGGCCATCACCCAAACCTGGCTCAATCATCTAACCGCACTCAATGTCCAACCCACCATCGTGGACTCAGCGAAATCCCTTGGCATCACACTGGACTGCAATCTCGACATGCAGCAGCATATTAGCATAGCAACTAAAGGAGCCAACTTCCAAATCAACACGCTGAGAAAACTCAAACCCTTCCTACCACCCAAGGACTTCCAAACTGTGGTACAAGCCTTAGTCATTCCTCGCATAGACTACGGAATTGTGGCTCTCAGCGGGCTCCCCCTGACAACAACGGCTCCCCTAAGAGCCTCCCTGAACGCGGCCGCGAGACTCATCACTGGCTCAAGAAAACACTTGCATATATCCCCTGACTTAAAAGCCCTGAACTGGCTGCCTATTGAAGCCAGAATTCAGTTGAAAATTGCCTGTATGACACACCCGGCCGTACACCACAAGGCACCCAACTACCTCTCTCATAAGCTGACCATATCAGGAGGCTCAAGATCCAACAGAAGCACAAACACTCTCCTCCTGAAACCACGGAGATTCCGGAAGGAAAAAACATACAAACGCTCCTTCTCTGGAATGGCACCTAGGATCTGGAATGCACTCCCGCCAGAAACCAGGCTTATCCCGTCCACTATACTCTTCAAGAAAGAGGTGAAGGCCATCCTTATGGCTAAATACACCTGAACACTATTGATACTAGAACAATGACAGTATTTGGCTCCCACATTATCGGCTGTCTGAATACTTATCTATGTCAGTCCATTTTTTTTTTTCTGCTTCTGGGTCTAATTCATTGCACGGATGCTATACTATTGATTTCCAACTTGTTTATTGGGTTGTACACTAGGACTTGAGTGCCTCAATAACCTGCAACGCACCCACTACTGACCACTGCTTTGCTTTCAACATTGTGTTTACTCACCCTCTGGGGTGCTATAATCTTATCCGTTTAGACATTGTACTGCTTCCATATTATTGTCTCTTGACTGTTATTACTCTGTATACTCTTGTATGATTGATACCCTATTTTTGCAACTCACTGTCTACGGAATCTCATATTGATTTAAGAGTCTTGTTTATCCTACCTACTGTTTCTGTAAAGCGCTCTGATATCTGCAAAGATCTTGTTCGCGCTATATAAAACTTTAAAAATAAAATAAAAATAAATAAATGGAGTGACTTCACGGGTTTTACAGTCATTACTCGCAAATCGATTAGTGGCTTCGCCTGTAAAGTTTTCTTTACTGGGATTCTGAGACCCGTCCCTCATAAGCCCTGCTAACCAGCGACGGCTCGTGGAGGGAGTTACGGTGGGGCAGGAGGGTGGGGAGGGGGAGGGGCAGGGCGGAGGTTGCTAAAAACCGGCATATGGATAATTGCAGGTAAGTAAACAATTTAATTAATAAAACGAATTTCGTAGCTCGCACTGCATTGCATTTTGCGATGCAAGGCGCACTACGAAATTCGTTTTATTAATTAAATTGTTTACTTACCTGCAATTATCCATATGCCGGTTTTTAGCAACCTCCGCCCTGCCCCTCCCCCTCCCCACCCTCCTGCCCCACCGTAACTCCCTCCACGAGCCGTCGCTGCTGCTAACAAGAGGCACTGCTCGTTCTGAGCCTCATCAGAAACCAGTGCGCAGTAGGAGCAACGCATGGACTTGAGCATGGAATGCAAATTAAACTAAAATTGACGCTTATGTTTTCTTACCCATGAGAAAACGATCTGGCGTGGAGTGCGTGTGTTAGCTGGGAAACAATACGTCACCGCGCACCTGGTCCCACATAACCAGGGACATGCCTCTGGTCCCCTGTAACCAATGAATTAGCACAGCGACGGCTCGTGGAGGGAGTTACGGTGGGGCAGGAGGGTGGGGAGGGGGAGGGGCAGGGCGGAGGTTGCTAAAAACCGGCATATGGATAATTGCAGGTAAGTAAACAATTTAATTAATAAAACGAATTTCGTAGTGCGCCTTGCATCGCAAAATGCAATGCAGTGCGAGCTACGAAATTCGTTTTATTAATTAAATTGTTTACTTACCTGCAATTATCCATATGCCGGTTTTTAGCAACCTCCGCCCTGCCCCTCCCCCTCCCCACCCTCCTGCCCCACCGTAACTCCCTCCACGAGCCGTCGCTGAATTAGCATTTTGTCTAGGAGAGGGGAAAGGCCTTTGAATGGTTTTATCATCAGGTTAGAAACGCTGTCTGGGATGCACATGTGCGTTCCATCTGTCTCACCCAGGCTCGCGCTGCTTCGCCTGTAACGCGATAAAAGCAGAGGAAGAAATTTGCTTCACGTCTCTGGCTCTTTTGTGTATCTCTGATCAGGCCTTTCCCGTTCGCGCTACAGTAGATAAGAGAAATGACTGAAAAGAAAACTGAAGTCTAGGCGTTTTACACAAAGACTGTGTATTCTGACAGAAGACCTTCATTCCTATCACAATTTGAAAAAAAATCTTCTTTCAAAACTATTTATATGCTGGATAGAGCTCGTGCTAATATTTCATGTGAACTTCACAAATAATTAATAACGTCACAATGTTAATTATTCATACCACATATTTTAATTAACCTGCCTATAATGTCCATTAAATGTCACGCAACAAATTATTATCCTCTGTGAGCTCCTAATTTCGCTCCTGCGGTTCTCATAGATTTGCAGCATGATGCAGCCCATCTGTGGGCCTGAGATACTTAAAAATGACTCCTTTCTGCTGCAGGCGAAAGTGACAGTGTGGTCATAGTTTCTCGATGTCTTTTGGCAACTTTGGGCACCACCAGTCAAGAAATTCAAGCAAGACATGACAGTGGCATCCCTCTTCAAATTTCATTAATTCTTCACTACTTGTTTCTTAGTGAGACATTCTCATTTCTCAGGCAGTCACAAAAGATCTGACCTGTTTAGTTCTTCAGGGCTTGCCTCTGTTTCGATGTTGCTTATTTTATGTTTGTGGCTCAGAGAGATGTGGTGTTGGCCTCAGGTACGAGTTATCTTGTATATGCAGCTAACACTCTACTTTAATTTGGATTCTCAGACTACCTCTCAGAGGACTTTTACACCTCCCACAGAGAGAAGGAGTTGAGCAAACTATTTGCATAGATTGAAAACAGAGTTCAATGCCATGAGGGCAGGACTGGAAATCAAAATCACTCATGGCATAACCATTCAAACGAGCCTCACACTGCAGGAGTCCGTGACCAGAATGGCGTGATGGAGGGGGTCACTAGTCTGCAGTCACTCGAAAAATGCCTCATTAGCAGTATGGCCAGCCTGGCTCTGCATGCCAATGACTCGAAAGTTAAAGGCACCATAATCATAACCAATACACTGATTGCATCCATACATGTTTGTAACCAAGACAAAAAAATTGAAACATGTGTCTTGTCTTTGACAATCAGGGAGCCCTCCACTTGAAAGCCAATATAGATGACTCTGCAGAGCTTCTTTCAGTGCACCTCCTTTCGAGAATGTAAACTTTAATCTCCAACACATTTAGGGGCCTATTTAGAGATTGCATGTTGTAGCACATGCGGTAATACTACTATAGTACTACTTCCGTACTACAAAATGCTAATCACTAGCATACATGCGGAGGTCTCTTCCCTCGCCTTGCCTATCTTTTTTGTGTGGAAATCTTTCCCCTGACAGCAGAGATCTCCACACACCTATTTCCACGTTTTAGAAGTCAATTTGGAACGGATGTGGGATTAGATGGATTCTTCCTTCTAAATGTGAGGGGTTTGGGAGGATTAAGGAGGGTTTAATGGACGGCTATGGTGGGGTTTATGGAAGGGTTAAGGGAGGGGCATGCACACCAACCCAAAAAAGAGCAAGCCCATTCCTATTCACAAACTGTACTTCTGAATTTACTACTGTTAAAAGGGACCCAAATCAGTTGTAAATGTACTCCAGAAGGAGCACCTGGAGCACCACACATGGGAAACCACTGATATTGTCATACCCTCACATAGAAAATAATAATGGTCAGGACTTAAAATAACATCCATAGGAATAATGTTAAAATAAATTAATGTATTGTGACTTTTTAAAAATATACATACACTTAATATATTAAAAATAAATTGTATATCATAAAATATATATATATATATATATATATATATATATATATATATATATATATATATATACACATATTATATCTGCTAATTTAAAATTGAATGTAACTGATTTTTAAAAAAGTAGTACATTTTTAAATTAATTCTATACAAAACTCGTAAGACCTTTTTGATACATAATATATAGATATAAACACTTTACTTTAGGTGGGATTTGTTTTATTTAAATATTTAAAAAATAGTTTAATTTAACTTAATATAGCTAAATAAATAATCCACTCAAAATTAAGTTAATAGTGGTATGGCATTTTTCATTTTATAATTTGATATACATTTACAATATATTTATACAATGAATGTACATTAATATTTATCAATCAATACTTTGCAATCTTTTTAAAGTTCTCTGCCTACATGTGAACAATTACTAATAGTAGCATTACACTCTTAGGCTAAATCCCATATATTCAGCAGATGGAGACATAATGTAGGTTTACACTTCATAATACATTTGATCTTATAAATGGTGAATAGCCAGAAGAAGTATATTTTCTACAAAGTATAAGAGTACATTTACATGTGTACACATATTCACATATTAATTTAACTTTGAGAATAGGCACAATAGTCTGCAAGATCTTCTCACTACCCTTCTCTAGTCCTTGCAAATCTATGATGGTCCTGGTCTCTTTCTGAGACTGACTGACATGTTGGCTCTGCTCTGGTCAAGGCAGCTGACAAGGTACAAACCCTGTTGGCTTTTGCTCCTGTTACTAAACCATAGGCAATCAAGTTATTTCCCAAGACACTAATGGCCACATGCATCATCGTAAGGTTTTGCGATTCCTTATTTGCGATTTTTAGGGAATCGCAAATAAGGAATCGCAAAATGGGATGCATGATTTTAATCGCATAATATTTGCAATTCGGTAAAAATCGCAATTTTTACCGAATCGCAAATATTATGCGAATTCTAATTTGCGATTTCGCAATTCCCATTGATTTCTATGGGCCAAAAGGCCCATAGGAATCAATGGGAAGGCATTGACATTTTGCGAATTTCAATTAGCGATTCGCAAAATGTTAATGCATTCCATGGGTGCGGGGGGGGGGGTCAGGACCCCCCCCGCATCCCTGAAATTTATTTTAAAGTGCATGTTTCACAAACACATGTCCTAAGGACATGTGTGTCTGTAACATGACAGTGTTTAAAATGCAAATTTGAGCATTTTAATACTTTTTCGCAAATTACCACGAGATTCAACCTCGTGGTAATTTGCACCCCTTAATTGCGAATTCGCAATTTCAAAAACAATCATGCATTGCTTTTAAGGAATCGCAAATTTGCGATTCCTTAAAAGCAATCGCATTTTTGGAAATCGCTAAAAATAGCGAATTTCCCAAAAATGCATGATGATTCCCAAAAACTTATTTAGGATTCGCAACCGGCCGAATTTACCGATTTGCACCGTTTGCACTTCCTAAATAGGTTGATGCATGTGGCCGTTAGTTCAATGTTCAGATGAGAGTGACGGAAAGTGCTCTATGTGGCCGACTTGCCAGGTAGTTTGGTGCTCTAGGTCATCCCCAATTGCTTCCACACTGGTGCCATTGGTTCCAGGGTGAGCTTTTAGGAGCCCCCTGACCCATGTACTGGTAGTGTACCTCCATGCTAGTCAGAAACATGCAAATGCGTCCCTTGTGCTTGAAGATCCTGTGTCCCTCCACTTGCAATTTAATAGAGTTAATTCTGCTGAGCTTCTTTCACTACAAGCCTTTTCAATAATGTAACTTTTAATCTCCAACACATTTAGTACTGCTCCCCAACAACTGCTCAAACAGACTGGTCTAGCCTAGTTATTAATAAAACGTCTCTGCCATGCAATTTACCTCACAGATTACATTTACTCCAGATTGATGCAGTTCGGCTGGACCTGGTGTCAATGGGACTGAGCAACTGAGCTGTCCTTTGAATTGCAAGTATACTTGTGTAGACCCCTTCCACTAATGTTTATGTGTATTGTAGGTCCTACCTTTACCTACTTGAGAAAATTGAACCAAAGGTAATATTGCTCACCCAACGCATGTTCTTCGTGGAGAACAGATTGTGATGGCAAGAGACAGTTGCCAGTAAGAGATCCTATCCACTGCATTAACATTCCGTTTCATAATCGATTGGTTGATTCTATTCACCACTCCCAAAACGTTTTAAAGGAGCATAATTTAGGGACATATTATTGGTCCTATACAATCTCAGGTTGAAAGTTTGCACATCGGGTAAATATCGATATTACCTGGTGTAATATTTGCTAAGTGCATAATTACTGCACCATTACAAGTTTCAGACCTCAGAACAAGGAAATGTTTCAAATCGTGGAGTGCAACATCTAAATGTACAGTGTCTGCCCACATACATTTAACTAAACTTTACCTGTGAAAATCATGCTGCCAAAAATCTGTGGGGTTCATTACTACCTCAGAAGCAATAGTCCTGCTTTAGCGCAATTGGAGTTTGCACCAAACCAGGATTTGTGCATAGGTGGGAAGTCTTTGCTTGTCAGTAGTGCTGACCGCCACCTGATTGTACAATTCTTTTGCCCAATTAGGGGCATCCGTTACAGTTATAGTGCTTTTTGGTTTGATTTGCAGAATTATTTATTTTGCCATGTAGATCATATTACATTTTCATTTATTATTTATAATATTTGCCTGTATTATTCACTAATCTGGCCCATAGTGTGTCTATGTGTTCCATGTAATGCTCATTACGTTTTACCACTATGTTCTTTTAATGTTCTGTGTTCACAAGCTTGCCCCATGTCGACCACTCGATGCTCACTGCTTTTTTTTATCTTGCATATAACATGCTCGTTAAAATCGCTCTTTTTTATTAATTTGACCTTAAAGGCATACTAAAATTGCTTTCTAGACGATTTAAATGACTAAACGGTGTAAGCAGCAGTCACACAAAAGATAGGTGGATTGGATTGAGAAAGGTGATAGAGGACAGTGTGGTCTTTTATTTTACAGTCAGTACATTATTTCACTTAACACTTAACCCCTCTGTTACTCCCCTACACTTCTGACATAGGTGTAGTGCTCTGACATGTGTACAATAGTAAGTATCCACAAGTGTCATTGGTGTATTTGTAAATGACACAGTTGGACCTGAATCCTAACACATATGTTACTAACTACAGGAAGAGTAGGTTGGAATTTTCGCAGAAAGGTGTGCTGGGTAGTATTGATTAATTGCTACTGCTGTGGCCACAAGCCACTGATGGTAAGTTATGGGAGTACTATAATGGCATCTTCTTTGGCAGGACCCGTATATACCACACACATCCATATGTGCCCTGGGACAGACACGGCTACTGCACTCCAAAGAATGTGGTTGAGGTCTTTTTCACTGGTGTCCGGGGACCCATTCTACTATGACTCGAAAAAGTGGGGCAAGTACAACCTTTCTACACTTGACTCACACGGTAGCGAGGGAGAGTCGTCAAAGGGGGGTAGTGTGGGAAACAAGAGTTCAGAACTCAACAATCAACCAAAAGACACAATAATGTATTGTTCAGCCCACTTCTTGCCTTTTAAATGAAATAAATGTATTTAACTGCACAGCATTGCTTAATACTAACCTCCACAATTGGGGAATGAAACAAAGGATTGGAATCATGCTTGTTATTTTGAGGTGCTATACCCTTTGGAACCTGTCTCTCCCACTAACGGAGTGCACCAGTCTGTAATCCCTGGCGTCTAATATGGGAGACGGCACTGACTAGGCACTATTGCAGTTCACTCAATGAGCCCCAAGGTGTATGTGTACCCAATGCTTTTAACTTCATGAAATACTTGTGAAAAAGTCTCATCTTATGCAGCAGGTCTCATACAGCTATTTAGTCTTTCATTCATAGTAATCAATGCAGTTACCTGTGTCTGGAAGCTACAGTGTGGGTGGGTGGAGGACGGACATGTGCAATGGTCCTGCTCATGGGGTAGTGACCTCTGAGCTGTCGGGCTTGCTGCAGCAACCTTTCTTGGAACTTCAAGACTTTGAGGATTTTAGTACAGCAGTTCCCTTACGGCACACACCTCTTCAGCAGTTGCACTCCCCCTAAGCCAAGAGCAGACAGGACAGTGGAACACAAATTAAGCCTCTCAGCCGAACTCAATGTTATGGATGACTTTGGGCTATCAGGGCACACACACATCTTTCAACCAAAATGGGCTGCTGATCTCAATCGATGCTTGATTTCTGTAGAAAGCATGATGCAGGTCATGACTAGAACTGTTTAGGGAGAACGAAGGACCGCCCACTTCAGAGTATGGGTCACATGTGCCTTTGCTTCCTGGTATTCTCTTGCTATCTCTGGTTACTCCTCATGTCAGGAATAAGCTGGGATTCTCCTCCTAGACAGTCTCAGCTCGTCCAAGTCCAGACACACTCCTTTCTTGGAGCAAGTATGCAGAATTCTATGCTCTAGGCAGACCATGAGCAGGAAGTGCAGATGTCCTTTCACCTCCGGGTGACTGGCTGTCATAGAGACACCAGCTCTGGTCACACAAAAGAGGTTTGAGTACTCTGGGGAGTACTTACTTCTGTTGATGTGAAGAAATTGATATTGGGCAGTTTGGATTCTATTTTTATACACATTTTTCAGCGAGTTGTGGGTCCACTGTCTAAGATTGTCAGTTCGAGTTTTCACATCTCAGCAGAAATGTTTATATAAGAGAGATGGAAGGCTGTGCTCCTCTGTGTCAGACAAAAAGTATCTAAGAGAAACCAAAGGGGGTGATGGTTGGAGCGTTGACAATACAAACACTCACCCCCAGTCAACTGATCTGGGTTTAATCAATCACCGTTCTTTAGCTCACTCCGCCACCCCAGTTCAGACATGGCCATATGCAAATCAGTCTGACCCTGTGCCTCATGGGAACAGTCCAGCCCAAACTGCCGAGCCATGTCTTCCCTGGACCGGAATAAAGATTCCCATGACCGGTTTCTGGCATTCCAGCCGCTTTCTGCCGGGCTTGCTTGAATCCAGTGGCTAAGTGAGCAAGGGACTCACGTCTGAGCATACCCTGCCAACTTAGGGCAAACAAAGAATCTGCCAAGTACTATAAATTCCCAAAAATAAGTCTGTGGCCACTACTGCTGTATGTAATTGACCCAAGACATGGGCAGTACACTCTCCTAGGTCGCATAACAGGTTCTGGACCTTGGCTTTACCATGGACAGGCCTAGCATCAGAGCAGATGCTCTGGCCTCCCCAAACGGGTCTGGCCGCTCCTATAGCAGAGGAACGGCCCAGTAAAGGAATTTGCTCCAGATTATCAATTTTTCGTGAACCACCAAAGACCACACCAGCCAGCGATTGCAAAGGTGGGAAAAGTATCTGACAGTAACGAGCTGATACGTTTTTATACAATGTTATTTTATTTAGTAGACAGCTGTTTTAATAAAAACTTCAAACTGCTCCAAGCAACCTCAGTGCAGTCAGTCGCATCCGGCATGGCTCGCGGATGGTGGGGCAGGAGTCCGGGGGACGGGACCGGTCTCACACGGGTGTTGGGTGCAAGGGGGAACGCTAATAAAGGAAAACTAGAACTTACCCAGAGGCCGGGTCCCGCATCTTCTCTGCTCCTGCTCTCCTACTTTCGACAGGATCAGGAAGCAGACAGCCAGGCACCCTCCCCTAAGCCAATCACAACGCTGTAATACAGCATTGTGAATGGTCTGATTACCATGACATGGCACTCAGCCAGTGGCTGGAGGGGTGGGCATGTTTGAATTTTACAAGAAAGGAACGCCCTATAGATACTTTTCAGGTCCAGGAGCCTGGGCGAAAAAAAGAAAACTGCATCAAAAGTGCTCCTGCCAAACCTATGTCTTTTATCTGGTGTGGCGTACAACAAGCTCAAACCGGGCTGTTCTGCAATAATCAATCTAGCCATATTCTAGAGAACTAAATATAATTATTTTTATTCACCATTTCCTTTTTAGGTCTCGCGCCTGCGATTGCAGGGGCGAAAGCCCCGGCTGTCGCAGAGCGAGTCTATTGTAATCGTTTCAGTCCTATTTGCTTTCAAGGACTAGGCAGAGCGGACAAGAGAATGTTACACGCACACAGCCTGCCGGAATCGGATCAGGTTGCGCGCATGAACACGCGCTCAGATTCCGGCAGGCTCTTCACAACACATGCACAACACACATACAGCCCAACACACCCGCCGCGCATACGCACACATACAGAACCCCCCCCGCCGAGCATACACACACACCACACAGAACCCCTGGCGCTTACACACACACATCTCCTACCTCATCTCAGCGTGTCTTCGCGCTCCCTTGCCGGCTCCTCTGTGGTGCAGTTCCGTGCTTGTTCTAATTATCCACAGGGTGGGGAGCGGAGCGGGGGGAGTTGCGGTTCAGGGTTCTCTCATTGTCAGGGCCCGTAGCGGCTGCAGCATTAGGACCGGCTTTCCTCGGAGTCCGTGTAGGGCGGGACTCCGCCGCCAGGCCCCCCCCCCCCCCCCGGTGCAGCGCCCGCCCGGGGAAGAGGACGACCAACAGACTCCAGAGCGGGCGGACCAGCAGATAGCAGACCACGAGGGCTGGGGACACCCGCAGGCTGACAGCTGCTTCACCACACCCGCGGACAAAACAAGGAGCCAACCTCTGCCGGAGCCCAGAGAGGAAACCACAGCCACCCGAGGTCTCAGCTGCCCAGAGACTGCTAGGTAAGGCTTAGCGACCACCCCTCCGACACTGCGATTTGAAACTAATGCTGTGTGTTTTGGGTTCGTGTTCCCTCGGGCTCTCTGCTGTGCGTGGAAGTTGCTTTGCTGTGGCCCGCCCCGCCACCACTGGTTTCGTTTTAGTCAGTGCACACGCATCACGTGGTTAAAGGCAGCAGTTGCTCCCTGGCATGAGCCGGTTTCTCTGGGAAATATTTCAACCACGCCGTGACGCCGGGTTAGTGGGTGCAAGTTGTCAAGACAGCGAGCCGGGCTACTTGGGGACACGGAGAGAGTTCTTTGGACTGTGGATTCTGACATAAGGTAAGGTAAGCCCGGACCAGCGCAGTGCGGTCAGAGCGGGCACTAATATACCGGGAGTGACCGGGCAGAGTACCAAAGGAGCGGGCCGGGCAGAGCTGGCGTTAGTGCACCAGGACTGGTGATGACAGTCTGTCTGACTACTTTGAAAACAGAAAGCCAAAGAACGGCGACTCTGGTGTCCCCCAATTGTCAGAGAAGTTTGTGGCTGCAGGAGAATGAGGAAGTGCAGAGGGAGGGGTGTCTGGGCCATTGTCAGGAGTTGAATAAGTTGCAGTAGGCACTGGTTCGAGCTCCCTGTCCCTAAGGTGTGCACAGAAACCGCAGTAGCTTCTGAGGCAATGGTTCATTACTGAAGAAACAAATACTGTCTCTTATGTGTGAAGGCACACTGCATTAAGCCCCAGTGAAGACATTGTCAAGGCATTGTCATTTACACCACAACATCACTCGGGGACACGACCCACTTCACCTTTCCACCGACTCAATTGCAATAACTTTTATTTAAGTATTAATTATTAAAAATATTAACAGCCATTATTATTGGTGATATCAATAAATCGAAGTCACGTAAGTACAACACAAATTGCGTTACAAATGCTATAGGTGTCACATTTGCAAAAGTTATAACTATTGGCATTGTCATACACAATGCCAATAACTCAAACTTTAATGCTGCGAGACCTATTGCATTGTAAATGCTTGTTTCTTTTTGATAAGATCTCTATTTATAAATATGTATACACACTTGTAATAGACATTTAATTTTGTGTGTTCATTGATAAGCATATACAAAACATATGAATTACAGATAAAAAACATGTACATTCACCCGTATTATACATTTATAGTACCCCCAAACAAATCAGACTCATACCAACCTATACCACTTAACGTACCACACTCTCACATTCAATACAGTCACACACAAAAAGGGAAACCCTCTTCTCTAAATATGACATACACCTATGTCAGGTTAGCGGACTGAACATATCATGATTTGATCCACTGTTGTGTTGTCCTTTTAGGGGTCAACAGCAATTTGGTCAACATAAATTCATTGTGTATAATTAGCTTCCACATTCGTCAGGACAACTCTTTTGGCTAATTTCAGGTGAGTGGGTGGGGGGTTTCTGTAAACATATCAACAATATAGGTACTTTTATAAATATTTATCTGGACTTCCCTACACAGTATTTCTGTCTCATATATATAACATTTTGGCTAATGAAGGGTTTATTCATTTAGTGTGAATAGAACTTAGGTGTGCTCAGCCAAGTTACCTTAAAATGCCCTCCACTGTGCTAGTGAGCTAAAACACATCCACAAATATGTCTGGAAGTGTGTCCCATAAGAAAAAGAAAAGATGAAGAAAAGGTAAACAGCATCTGGTGATGCTACCAAGTTAGAAGCAAAAGAAGGAGGAAAGAGAAAAAAAGAACCAAGGTATCCATGTATTTCTCTGTCCATCGTAAAAGGGGGTTTTAATTCACTTCTGCTGATGCAAACCTGCTATTTGCCACAAGTTGGGCAGGAAATTTGTAGAATTCAGTAAAAAAGTCAGCACAGACTGTGTTTCCTCAAAGGCTGTCCAGACAGACCCTTATTGGCACAATGCTACTGTGTGGTCACATGTTGTCAAGGAGGAATTTTTTTTTGCATTTATTCAGAACAGACTATATGGGAGACAGAATGAAATAAAATGTATCAGTTCTATTGGGCTCTACAGAGAGCTTCCTAATTGTTCTGACTATTATATATCGTACCAAAAATATGTATATGTGTACTCTTCCTTTGGTGGACATGCTCGGTTATGCACTTCTTTTTTTGAGCGGATATTCTCCGTAGTTTTTTACCAGTTAAGTTCCTGTGTAGCAAGAGGACATATATACATTGTTAATGTCCTAGTCTAGCCGGTAACCTGTGTTTCCATTATTGGCGTGCTATCCTATATGCGGGTCCTCTCATTTCTGCACGGCACACCTATAGTTCTATAACCGCAGCAGTATATAACACTGCCTCTGATATTATCTGCCAGGATTGCGAAAGAGTATATCCATCCCTGCTGAGTATTTCCCACAGGACTATACTGCATATGTGTCTGTAGTACTAATTAGCTCGCAGTCCAGCCTTTGGCATATATACAACCCCAAGGAATTTACCTGCCCTTGTAAAGATCCTGCATTGACAGCGGTCCTGTTAAGCTTTTATAACCCTGGCTAGGGAAATTTCACTATGTTGAGACAGTCTTCCATATACATGCAGCCTCCCACTTCCATCACACCTTCTGGGTAAGCCAATGCCACTCGACATTACTTAATTTTCATAAAAGTTGCAAGCGCGTCTCCTTCCTGCCTGCATGGTCACGTTTGCTTTCACTCAAACTGTATCGCTTATGTACTTCATGGAGCATCGTATTACGTCCACCCATTTGATGTAACCACGCCTCTTTAGTTTCTGTGCAGGCACACTCAATACCGAAAACCTGGTCGCCATTTTGAAGTGTGACCAGTGCCCTACTGTGAAATCCTGTGACAGCCGAGATCAGGGTTTCTGAAGTTGTCAGGGACTTAATAACTCATTAGAAAGATATGCTCAAGCTAGAACTAATAGTAAAACTGTGTTACATAGGGAAAAATGATCATTTCATTTCTAGTCACGCATCTGTAGTCGAGGCATAGTGGAATGGAGGACAAACGGTCACCATTTTGGAGTGAACGTAATAACTCCCTACACTCCACTATATCTACAGAATTGTAAGAGACACATTTCATCCCTAAAGAAGCTATACTGAAAGTAAAAGTTTTTGGCCAGTATCAAAACTAATTCTTATATGACTGGATATACCAAACATGCCAAATATATAGTAAGAATAGTATTGTAATTACTATAAAAATGTGGGGACCACTCACACACAGTTTGAATGTTATCCATTTGGGTCAGAGGTCTCCTAATGATGCCAAGACTGGTGAAATAAATCTCATTAACTTCTTCAACGCTGATGACGGAACTGCTCCGTCATCAGCCGCGGTGGCGCTGTGCTGATGACGGAGCGGTTCCGTCATGGCCCGCTTGAATTTCGCGCCTGCGCTGGGCGTTTTATTGAGCAGGCGGGGCCATGACGGAACCACTCCGTCATCAGCACAGCTTCCCTAAGGCTGGTGACGGAGCGGTTCCATCACCAGCGTGTGAGCGCCGTGCGGCCCCCCCGCCCCCTTAGCGCTGCGGCGGAATAGCCGCCGCAGCGAAGGTGTTAAGAGTGCCTAAGTGTGGAGTACAGAAATCCATTATCACAGATGTATATAGTAGTGGCTTGAGGGCATCTACTAGCTCAAGTGACATTCCACACTATTTCTTAGATCAGACCGTCCTGTATCGTGTTAAAAGAAAATATCCAAAAGGTTTCTCTCTTTACAGATTTCTTTGGTCGGACTCCCTGGCCTTGATTTAACTTTTTTTAGAATGAGCCATACCAGTTCATCCTCAGTATGTTTCAAATTGCAACAATGTCAGACTAGTGGAGCTTGTAGTTCAATAATTCTAATTGCTGACTTGTGTTCTGAGAGGCGAGTATGACATTTTCTCCCTGTCTCCCCCACATACCCTAGGCCACTTGGGCAAAGGATAAGATAGACAATATTGGTAATCTTGCATTTAGTCATGTTTCTCAATGATCCTGTTCGCCCACCATATTTAACCCCTTCGCTGTGGCGGCTATTCCGCCGCAGCGCTAAGCGGGTTGGGCGGCCGCGCAACGGTCACGTGCTTGTGACGGAACCGCTCCGTCACGGCACGCGGGTGAGCTGTGCTTGTGACGGAACAGTTCCGTCATGAACGCGCCCGCTCAATGGAACGCGCCGCGCAGGCGCGAAATCAGCGCCGCGCAGGCGCGCCGAGCGGGCCGTGACGGAACAGTTCCGTCACAAGCACAGCTCACCCGTGGCTTGTGACGGAGCGGTTCCGTCACAAGCACACAAGGGGTTAATAAGGCACACTAGCTTATCTTGTTTCTGTCGAGAATGTATTTATTTATTTATTCAAGAGTTTTATATAGCGCTGGCTAGACTCGGAGGTATCAGAGCGCTTTCCATGAGCATCAGATTATAGTTACAGGTTACATCATTACAAATGTTACACAGTTCTTAGAGCATGGCAACATAGTTACATGTAAGGTCAAGATTATTATTGTTATTTTTATTGGGTTTTGTAGAGCGCGTAGTCACCCGTAAGTATCCCAGCGCTAAGATCCTCACAGACAAGAGGGTAACAGGGGAAGTGACAGGAAAGAGGAAGGGAAGGGTTCAAGGGAACAGGTGAGCTTTTAACAAATAAACAATAAGCACAAATACGAAAGGGGAAAAGCAGGCAAGGTGAGAGATTCAGGGGAGGGGGGGTTGGAGCACGGGAAGTAGACAGATAATGAGAGCGGGAAAGGGGAGGGGAGGGTGAGAGACACAGCATGGGAAGAGGAGGGGAAGGGTGATGGGGACACAAACCGGTAGACGAGTCAAGGTAACGTCCAAAGTCCAGTAAGCTGTGATCCCAGGGCAGACAAGGGGAGAGATTCAGGGGAGAGAGGATAGGGGCTAGGGAAGAGACAATAAGAGGAGACGAAAAGAAGTCTCCCTAAAGACCGACTGGGTAGGTGACGACCAAGGAGGGAATCCAGGGCCCATCTCCCCTATAGCTAAACCATGTAGCTCCATCGGGCGTCAGACAAAATAGTTCAGTCTCAATACATTGAGAGAGGAGAGAAGGAGAGACATAAATAGAGGGAGGATGCGGTAGGAGACGACAGGAGAGACAAAAGGAAGTGCAACAATGTGGTTCGACAATATACCAGAAAAAGAACAACAAGTAAAAATTAAATAGAACAGTCAGCAATACATTAGGGGAGGAGAGAAAGGAGAGATAAAGTAGTGGGGGGTAGGGGAGGAGAGAGAGTGAGGATAAGGTAAGAGACAACAGTAGAGACGAAAGGAAGTCTGTCTAAAAACCGACTGGGTAGGTGACGACCAAGGAGGGAATCCACGGCCCATCTCCCCTATAGCTTAAACCAGGTAGCTCCATCTGGAATCATGCAAAATAGTTCAGTCTCAAGTGGCGAGGGAAGAGGTTCACAGAAAAACAGGGTGGGGACAAAGGGCAGGGGCATGCGAGGTCAGAGGACAGAAGCTGGAAAGAGTAGGAGCGGAGTGGGGGAGGGTTGGGGGAAGTGGGAGCTTGAAAGCTGGTCTCACCAGAAGTTTGAGATAGCTTCTAGATAGGAGCCTCTTTTTCAGTTGGTCTCCATGTATGTTGTATTCCTTAATATTAGTGCAATTGCACCTAATCCCTAGAAATTCTCTAAACGGTATGGAGACCTTCTGACAATTGGGGTGGAAACCATTGTGTTCCAAGATGGTATTTTTCGCCGTCGGCTTTCTATAGAAGCTGACTTGCAGCATGTCATCATGGCCTGTAATCCATATGTCAAGTAATTCGATTTTTTCCTTGCTGTACTTTACCATAAATGGTATATTTTTATCACTAAGGTTCAGCCAAGAAGTGAAGTTCAAAAGTGAACTTTCTTCTCCTACCCACACAAATAAAGATATAATTGATAAGCCTATCCCAGCACTGTACATTCTCAAAATATGGTGTTACTTCATTAAATAAGTGTTTACGTTCATATTTGCCCATGTAGATGTTTGCTATACTTAGGGGCACATGAAACACCCATACTAGTAATGTTGATCTGCTGATACATGATGTCATTGAATTAAAAAAAGTTGTGATGCAGCACTATATCCATACATTCCAAAATGAATTGATCTGGTCTATCTCCAGGTGTCCTAGCCATCAGAGCTGCCACAGACTCTAAGGCTTGTCCTTGAGGAATGTTTGTATACAGCGCCTCTACATCAAGGATAACCAGAAACTGTTGTTCTTGTTTGTAGGACATATTCTCAATTTTAGCTATTATGTCCCATTTATCTCTAATATAGGACTCATACTATTTTGTCAAAGGGCATAGAAAAGCACCCACATACTTTGAAAGAGGTTCAGTGCTGGATTTGATGGAAGATATGATTGGTCGTAGAGGAGGATCATTTATATCTTTGTGAGTTTTAGGGACTGTATACATTGCTGGAGTCACAGGGTCAGTTTTAATGAGAAACTCCCATTCCTTTTTGCAAATATTGCCATCAGTTAGAGCTCTTTGTGTGGTATTTTCTAACCGGGTTTTAAGTTTTTCCAGGACACCTTTGTTAACCTTCTTATAGTGTTCTGGAACTTCCAGCATACTCTACATGCAGTCTGTAATGCAGCCTGGTTTGGGCGGCCAGAGAGGGCTGACCAAACAGTCATTGCTCACTTAGGAGTGGGCAAACCACTCCTCCCCTGCCCTGCTCCGAAAGCAGAGCAGCCCGCCCAAGCGCCTGCCGCAAAGCAGCGGGACACAAAACATAAAATGACAATAACTCTGTTATTGTCATTTTATATTTCTCACTGCTTAAAAGCAGTGGGGCGACGCTCCTCCGCCATAGCGGAGGAGCCACCCCTGAGTGCAGTGACAGCGTCTTCAAATTATATTTAACTAACATTGCCATCCCTCAAAGTCACCATGAATGCAAGGTAAGCCATATTTTCAAAAGTGCTGATCTGGCATCTTGTCTGGGTCTAAACTGGTTCAAGCGTGGTATACCAGAAAACAAGTTCAGTTACTCCTGCCCCTGATACTTGGAGCAGTAAAGCAGAATAACATGAGGAAGCTGCATGTCATATTGTTTTAATTGAGGCAAGCTGCCTGACCCCTAATTGTTTGTATTCCAGCCCATTTTATTGCTTATTTTGCATTTTATAGCCAGTTGAGTCTTGAAGAAGTGCACACTCCCAAGCTATTGGGAATTCTGTGAATTAAAAGATTTATGGAACCAGTATTGAGATGTTATGATTCATCGGTACCTCGTAGGAGTGGGCCCTACGAGCTCAGCCCCACCTGTCCCTGGGGTTACCATCAACAATGTGCGCGTCAGCATCACTGTCCAGTCTAAGTCTGCTCTGGTTTAAACTGGAAATACATTTTCTGAACTATTTGCATCGCTTTTTTAAAATGTTAGCACAGGTTGCATACAGAGATTTCTGACATCCTTTCCGAATTTACTTGAAGTAAAAATATTCAGCTTGTTTCAAGTCACATATATATTTAACAGGACATTCATTTTTTTTCAAAAAGACGCATTTCTATTTCCTGAGATGCCAGTTTTGCATCTCACCCCAATACAGAGTATTTCTATTTTAAATGATGTTTCAGATATGACATTATTTGAGCACAACAATTGCTTGTGGTTACAAACTTAAGTTGGTCAAGGAGGAACTCAATTTCAGAGGTGATTTGATCCATAAATGTTGATATACATGTTTTTTTTCCGTATGTGCAAATGCAGTTGTGAAAGCAAGAGGTTAAGCTGTACGTTTGTAAAAAGATCTACCTCTTACCCCAGGCACTAGGATGATATGACCACAAAGGACGTAGGAGCTCTTAATACACTCCATATCGTCCGCAAGCCTTTTTATCTTGCTAACAGGGGCCCAGATATTAAAATTTACCTTTCACCCTCGGGAACTGGGACCACCTGTATAGCTTTTAACTTCTCACGTTCATTCTCACTATCACTGCACACTCAGTAAGCATACCAGCTCCTCAGTAATCTGGAGTCGCAGCACACCCGGGACACATTCGGTGTCACTGTGGTGGGCCCGATGAGGAAGCATGACACCAACTAGGTTGGTGTGTGAGGGCTTCATGACCAAACCTAATGGTTTGCCTGCAGATGTACCTCCTGAGTCTCACTAACACAACCTAGCTAGTCCTATATTGATATCTCTACTAGGATGATATTGACATTATAGATCTTCCTCATTCCCAAAATATCCGGGTTCAAATTAAATATAGGTCATAACACTCAAGCCCCAATCATGAGTGCCTAGATTTCTCCCTGTTAATTTCCTCCTCCCCTACCCTGCACTAATTGTTAGTGACGTACTGTCTACTCAGAGGTGGAGTTAACTGAGATTCCAAGGCTGACCCTGAGAGTCCCCTAAGAAATTAGAAATTAATAGGAAAATCATAACACTAGGCCTGATTTCTCCGTAATTCCTCCTTTTTCCCTAGAGTCTTCCAGAGTCTTACCAATGAGATTTTGGCTGCTGAAAGTGTATGGGTTAAACAAAATGGATATGCAGTGTTCCCACGTGCCTCGTAACTCTGATAGGGTGAGTTTATTCTGGTATCTACCTCATCAGAATTATAGGAAAGCTTGTAATTGGTCCCTTAGTGGGTCCTTGCACAGAACATGGCTAACATAAAACAGTCAATTGATCAATTAATCAATCAGTTAGCATGTATCCATGTGCTGTCGATGCCAGATAGATTTGATTAGTACAGGAGGGTATTCATGGCCTTCCTGACAGGCTGGCTTTCAAATGCAATTGATACCCTCGAAAATTTGTCACACAGATCTTAGTAGGTTTTATTTGTAACATTCGTTTTCTGAAACTGGTTTGAAGACTCCTTTTCCATGTATTTTTTAACATAAATGACATTCACCAGGTCGATATACCACCCTGATGGATGTCCTTCATAGTGAAAATTCTGTTTTCAATATGATTTCCTCCAATACATTTCCCTTCCTACACTATCCTCTGCCTTTATTCACGGTGCCCACCCTCGCCCCTACATCCCTCACATACACCATTACCTCCTACACCCACCTCTCTGTGTCATTGTTGTTCAATCAGATGGACTCATTTCCCCGACCTTCTCTTATTCACACTCACCATGGTGCAAAGTGGGTGTGTTGTAAGTGTGATTATTTTTGTGCAGGAATGTGTCCCTTCCTGCACAAAAACAATCCTGAGAGGCATTTTTCTCTTGCTATGTGAGATGCAGAATGCCTGAAGTGAGAGCCTTTGCTCTCGGAGGTCAGGAACAAAGCCTGCTCTGGGTGAAGATGTTCACACCACTCCACACAGGATGCACATTCCGGGATTGGAAGCTTCAAAGGCCTTGCCGCCTTTGTTATGCAACCCGGGTCTCTCCAGATAGCGGAGGTGCCCACCCCCGCTGACCTGCTCCCACTTGGCAGCAAAACAGGAGGGAAAATTAGTAATATTAGGAGGTTTGCCCAAATTCAACCAGCACCACCACTAGGGCGGGCCAGCTCATATGGAACCCCCTTTTCAGATTTCTCCATCTTGTTTTTAGGGAATTAGCATTCAAGGGTCAGGGCTATAACCACTTTCCATAGGAAGAGGTGATATATAAAGGCTGCCAACACTATTAAGGTAGGAAGGCCCGTGGCTACTCCCTGTCACTCCCCTTAAATGCCCCTAAATTGAGTTTTTAGGTGGCACCCCTGTACCCAAGAACTCAGATTTGACAGATCAAGAGAAGAAAGACAGAGAAGAGTCACGGCCTAGTTAGAACTGCAAAAACCACAGTTGATGGACAGAATGCAGAACAATGCCTAAATCAATCGTTTTTTTGCACTCCACACCACCCCAGTTCAGACATGGCCATATGCAAATCAGTCTGACCCTGTGCCTCATGGGAACAGTCCAGCCCGAACTGCCAAGCCATGCCTTCCCTGGACAGGAAACAAGCTTCCGAGGACCGGTTTCTGGCATTCCAGCAGTCTTCAGCCCGGCTTGCTTGAATCCAGTGGTGTGGAGTGCAAACAACGATGGATTTAGGCCCAGATCTTTGTACTGGGGTGAATGTATGACATTGTTCTGCATTCTGTTCATCAACGGTTGTTTTTTGCATTTGTCACCCTGAGTGGGATGGGTATGCTCAGACATGAGTCCCATGCTCTCCACACCACTGGAGTCAAGCTATCCTGGTTGAAGACGGCTGATAGCCAGAAACCGGTCCTAGGATGCTTGATTCCGGTCCAGGAAAGACATGGCTTGGCAGTTCGGGTTGGACTGTTCCCATGAGGCACAGGGTCAAGGCTGATTTGCATATGGCCATGTCTGAACTGGGGTGGTGTGGAGTGCAAAAAACAATGGATTTAGGCCCAGATCTCTGTACTGGGGTGAATGTATGACATTGTTCTGCATTCTGTCCATCAACTGTTGTTTTTGCATTTGTCACCCTGAGTGGGATGGGTATGCTCAGACGTGAGTCCCATGCTCTCCACACCACTGGAATCAAGCTATCCTGGCTGAAGACGGCTGATAGCCAGAAACCGGTCCTAGGATGCTTGATTCCGATCCAGGAAAGACATGGCTTGGCAGTTCGGGCTGGACTGTTCCCATGAGACACAGGGTCAAGGATGATTTGCATATGGCTATGTCTGAACTGGGGTGGTGTGGAGTGCAAAAAACAATGGATTTAGGCCCAGATCTCCGTACTGGGGTGAATGTATGACATTGTTCTGCATTCTGCCCGTAACCCACAGCAGTCTTGGTTGTTCGAAATAAGATAACTGCCATGTTTGAGCAATGTAAAAGTGGGAATTATTGATGGAACTGGTGTCCCTTTCAAGAAACAAGCAATATTGAGTGCTGACACGTTACAAGTGCCGTGCAACATAAAGTGTTTGCATACCAGTGAATTTCCTATTGTGGAATCACAGTCCTCCCCTGTAAGAAAAACTTCCTTACCCTCCCTCTGACATCTGTAAGTGAAAGGTAGGGGACCACAATTCATGTAGAAATGCACTAACCATTGGTTCAAAACGGCAAATCGGAAAATATTTCATGGACATAAATCGTTGTTTATCAGTTAGATTAAATGGCAAAAACAAAGCAGTGGCATTCAAATAATCCCAAGGTACTTTTCCCATTTTAAGAGTTTGCAATGTCCAAGCAAATTGTATAACAGATCTTAACTGGTTTTGACCATGATATAACACAGAAACATCAATATGAACAGTATCAATAACAGATAAAATAATATTATCCAACGTATAAATGCGTGAGGAAAGTATGTTAATGCTGTTGTCTATTACGGCAAGGACTTTCTCTAAATTGGCTTGATCAATTTGGCACAGACGAAATGCAGCTTCAATCTGCCAAATCTTCCAAATTTCATTGTATGCGGCATATAAAAATCGCTTAGCTCTAGGATTCCTAGGCCCTAAGATAAAATCTGCCAGATTGATGTCATGCGACAACAGAGAAAGATGTTGTTTCACTGATGTCAGCATGTAAAGCTCCAACCATTGTTGCCATAACTTACCCACCGAATATGTGATGACCGAATGTGTAATGGTATACCGAAGATCAGGTCTAGTCTGAATGAAACCAGGTGTAACATTATAAAAACGCATTTGACATGCATTTGTATTAGTTTGCCACACCAACCACCTGGAAGAATCAACTTCAGAGACATTGAAAGCGTCATTATGAAACAAAGCTTGCAGTGCCTCGATGGTATAATTTGTGTGAGTGCGCCAATCATCATATTCCGCTAAGTACGGAATGGATGGAGTATTTAAGTTGTTGACAGTTACCAGGCCAAAACAAGTTTGGTACACTGTATCATTCAAAAACAAAATTTGAACTGGGATCAGGCAGGCACGCTGTAAAGTCTCCGTTCACTAAACCTGCCAAGGCTTCGTGCCCCAGATTGATTTTAAATCAACAGTCACTTTCCAATGATCATAATCCTGCATAGCCAATTTATTTCTGAACAAGTTGGCGTAAATCAATTTAGTGTGAGTTAACATAAATTTGGATTGTGGAGATGGCCGAAGTTTAAAGTAATAAGATTGCAGATTAGATATGCCATAATCTGTAAAATAAGTACATTTATCACTGAGAGTTTTAGATCTCCTCTCTAAGGAAGTAGGACAATGTTCCCATTGTGCATAATTAAAATCAGGTCTTATTGTGTTTGTTTTGTGTAAAACATGATGCCCATAATGTTGGCAACAAAATAAATCCCCATAATTGGCCGAATTTAAATACAAATCTTCAGCATCAAAAAGCAGTATAATATTTAAAATCTGAAAACAATGCATGTACTGCTTGCACACCCCAATCCTCAGAATGTATGTCCTGTGTCACCACATCTCCTAAAGAGACGCAAAATACCTAAGTACCTCGGTCGGGCCATGGATTTCCCAGGCTACTTTGTCCCAAACGATGCCATCTGCAACCAGGAATGCGGAAATGTTAACATGAGACTGATCACGTTTCATGATATGGGATGATGTGTGAGGGGCCAGAATTCCATTGACCAAGTTTACTGCAGAGCATTCTGGCAAGTAATGACCAATGATGAGCAAAAAGAACACTGTCACAAATCCAATTGTCATGAAGAGGAAAATCAGGATAAGCAGCAACCAAATGTAGGTCCATGGAGGGACGAGGTAAGTCTGTCTGAACCAAGAGAAAAAAATACTTAATTTGATTGAGCTTCCATTGTTTAAACATATTTTGAACTTAGAAATGTTCATATACATTAATGCCTATATTTTTCTAATACTGGGTTATGCTATAATCGTGTGTAGGTTGTTTGTATAATGTGTCATGCCCTGACACCACTCAGTAATATGTATTTTATTACTTGTATATTTTATTGTATATTTAAAGAATATTAACATTTATGTAAAAACTGAGGTCATGGCTGCCACGTAAGTGGCCGAATCATATTTTTGGCAAAGCTTTAGATTTGAGAATTTGATTAGTCTTTAAACCTTTCTGAAATTACATCTTTGAACGTTTTGAAATCTCTGTGTCAAAATGCAATAGCCTGATCTAAGATTTTAAAATGTCATAAATTCTCCCCAGGCATCCATTTTTAAGTAGGTTGCATGTTGAATCCAAGATATGTGTTACAACATTTTTATTCTAAACAGTAAATACATTGGCACAGTCCCTATTATATCATTCCTCTCTGTAACTATAAAAACACCAGTGTTTTAGATATTCCTCTAAAAGTGTTCGAGACTAAATTTTAATATAATTGTGGACCGATGAAAGATTAGACACCTCCCTTTTCACAGTCCTTGGAGATTTCAAATCTTCACAAGCATATTCTTTTACCAATCTCTCACACAGCCTACAAGCAATTGAAGCGGTTTTTCTCCCCATCAAAAGAATTCAACACAAACATTTCAAGATGTTATCATATGCTGGAACACTGATCTGCAGCACCTTCCTTATTCAGGTACTGAGACCCATATAGAAGCTACACCCATTTGCTTAACATTGACCTATATATTTTCTTTTTGATCAATCCTGGTATGGACGCACAATTCATACTGAGGTTCAATGTCTACCTCCATTAAAATTCCAAATGTAGTAAAGGGATCTTTTAAGCTGTTTGAAGTTATAGTAATTGTGAGGAAGTCAATGAAATATTGGATGTGTTTTTCATGAAGCATGTGCACAGCAATTGAAGTGCCTATGTTTTCACAGGTTCTTCATGCACCTTGCCTGGGCTTTTTGTTTTATGGTGTTAGCCTGATCTAGAGCATTACCATAAAACTATAACAATGCTATAAAACCAAGATATTCGCCGGCTGGCTTCCTATAGTGTACCTTATGTGGGGGCTAATTCAATCCACCTTAGTTTTTTTTTTTTAAGTTTGATTTTATTGAAGATAGAAAAAAGGGGGGAAGGGGGTAAAAATGAAGAAAAAGGAAAATGCATGTGACAATAAGATACAACTTAAGAATCCACCTTAGCTGATATCTGTATTTTACACACAGATCGTGGTTTCTATAAACACCAACAGCCTGATTATGAGTCAGACTGTACAATCAGACTGTAAAATCCGATCCCTGTGCAAACAAGAGTTTGCAAAGGGATTGGAATTAAGAGGATTACGATAATTATTGCACCCTCACAGGTTTTCCCTGATATATTTCACCAGGAAAAACCTAGTGAAATATATTAGAGAAATGTGACTGTAAAAGTCTCAAAACTTGTGCATGCTGGCGGAATAAATATTGCTTCTTCGTGTATGCCTTCTTCCCAGGTTTGAAACTCATAGTAGGAGTTAATTATCGAACCTGGTAAATATCTCACACTGGGATAATAATATCCTCTCAGTGTTTTGCCCAACTAGTACTTAGGCTGGTATCATTTGGCATACCTGGGTCTGCGAAGTGAACATTGAGATGCTATGGCCCAGATCTATAAACATTTTTTATTGTCCTTGCATTGTGCAAGGTGATGCAAAGACAACGTAAACTCTCCAGTAATATTTTCAAAGCCATGCCAGGGGTGATTTTTCTACCTTGCATGGCTTTGTAAAGAAATATAACGCAACTCAGCAGCTTGCACTTAGTTATGTTACATTTCAACCTGGGCATTCACCTATGCATTTTGGCGCATTTCCAGATGTACTAAAGCTAGGAACCCTGGGAATGTGTCAAAATGCTATGCCTTGCCCAGGTGTAACAAAGAGAAATATGCTTCTTAGGAAGGGGAAAATGCCTCTAAGGGTTGCTTTTGTCCAGGAAAGTGTTCACTCCTGAACAAAAACATTCCTGTCCGTAATGCATGCACCCTTGATCTATGGTGCAAGGGCTCAGTGAGGCAGCGCAAGGAGAGAACAGAAATGGTCCAAATCACATAGCCAATGGTCCTACTGGCTATGCCAATGCTTGTTTATTGTGCATTGTCCATTCTAGGAGATAGGTCCAGATTTTCTTAATCAGAACCTCTGCATTTGTCTTGTGTGTCCCAAAATTCCAAAACTCTGTAGTAATTGATAGTGAACTCGAAGAGCTCCAAGAGACTTACAGCCAGATTCATCAATGTCCCGATTTGCGAGTCCTTAATAGCGATTATTAAGGAATCGCTAGTAAGGACTCGCAAATCGGGATTCATGTAGAAATTGCAAAATAAATTGCAATTCCTACAGCCTCCTTATTTGCGATTAGCAAATTGCTAATCACAAATAAGGAATAACTCCCCTTAGGAGTGAATGGGGAGTCAATCCTTATTTGCGATTAGCAATTTGCTAATCGCAAATAAGAATGCGATTTCAAGGGTGCCAGGGGTGTCCAAAGGACACCCTGTAGCACCCCTGAAATTGAAATGTACTGTGATGTTGCGCACACACATGTCCAAAGGACATGTGTGTGTGTAACATACCACTTAGAAAAATGCACTAAAGTGCATTTTTCTAAGTTTTTGCTATTTACCATGAAGTCAGACTTCGCGGTAAATAGCGGCCAGAAATTGCGAATTCGCTAATTTTAAAAGGTTCATGAATAGCATTTAAGGAATCTCAAATTGAGATTCCTTAAATGCGATCGCAATTTGATAATTCGCAATTATTTGCGAATTGTCAAATTGCGAGTTCATGAACCGTTGATGAATCTCAAATGCCATTTTTGCGGGCGCAAACGGCCGAATTTTGCGATTCGCACCGTTTGCGCTCTCAAAAATGCTTGATGAATCTACCTGCATGTCAATGCTAAACTCTGCTTTTTATATGCCGATATAACATAATTTAATAATCTACCAAGTGTAGTGTATAACACTCAAGTTAATTCGGTCCCCAGCAGGTAAACTGCCCATAGTTTGGAAGGCTGGTGCCTTACCACAATACCGCCTACGAAATATCAACCAGCAGATAGATATATGAAGACCATAACATCTAATTCAAAAATATTGTCACAGCCGGGTTAATAATAGTAAATCTGACAATATTTCGTGAGTTTATGCTATGGTCATAGTATATCTGCAGGTCTGCATTTGGAGAGGGACTTGTGGAGAAATAGACATTTGCAACGGCTGAATGAGCAGGGAGAGTAAAAGTGCACATTATTGAAGCTCCAAGGAGTATTAATATCTAAGCCACATTCTGATTTTACTTACTGCTTTGCTTGTTTAATTCCCGGCCTGGCTAGTCTCTTCACCATAAGCACCTGGTAATAGAAGACTAAAGTCATTATGAACTGTTGCTGATCAAAAGCCTTATCTCTGAGCAGGTGATAAGTGCAGGCTTAGCATGAATAAGACAAACACATATTCCAGCAACCCCCCCTCTTCTGTAGGTCAGGTCACCCCTCAGAGCAGCTACTAAAGAGATACCATTGTCTGCCCAGAAACGCCAACCACACTCACTGTTGTGTTGTGGTCTGGACGTGTATTGTCTGCCAGCTGAATAAAATGGCTTCCTTGTGTACCACTAATCTGCAGACAAGGAGTGCACGTCACAGCGTTATGGGGAGATGGGGAGGTGCAGGGAGACGGAAGATCAATACATATTAATAACAGCCAGTAAAACTGTCTGCAGGCCTTGAGATGTTTGGTAAAATAAATCCAAACAACGAAAGCTTGTTTGAAGCGCTATGCAGTGAACAATTACTGTTCAGGGACCCGACCTATAGGTCAAATTGATTATTCAGCAGGGATTGAAACTGATACAAGCTGTTTTATGGCTTTCTGACACTTGTACTTCCCTGGTGCGTTGCGTTAAACTGCAGTGAATTGTTTATAGCCACAAATGCTCCAACGGATATGTTGTGGGTGTTGCTGGTATTGTGTGAAAATATCTTCTCAATTTCAGATGCGAATCCTAGTTCCTAGCATTGCAACTCCACTTCTAATTATTAAAAAATGACTACAAAAGTTATGTTGTTTCACTATAAAGCGCTACAATAAGAGGCTGCAGTAAAGGAGCAAAATGAGAGGTATATTTTTGTCATGTAAATGATGATGCGTGCTCTATGAAGAAAAAATGAGGTCACATTCTCTGTGAGTTCTCAAATATGTTCCTCATCATTTTCTGTAAAACATGGCATGCAGAGTAAAACATATACGTCCAAGATCACCAACAGTCTGTCAGCTAACTCTCTAGTAATCAACTGCAGCGTCATCACAGACTTCTAATGAAAAATTACAGTGCTATTCAAAACAAAAGTGAGCCACTCTTAAACCCATTTTGTTGGAATATGTGCTGTTTAATTTTAAGCCTTTCCTGTTGAGCAGCTTGAAGTATAGTAGCATTGAGATGTCAATACTGCTCTAAGATAACTGTAACTAGTGCTCCCACCATGCACAGTCTTGTCATTAAATATTTAGGGCCCGATGTAGGCCGCCCAATACCGGTCGGTAACGGCTGATTTCGGGCGTTACCGACCGGTATTTGGCTTTTGACATGTAGGTGGCTCTGAATTTACAGAATTGGCATATTTACCGATTCAGTAAATTTACCGCTTCGGTATTTTTCCGAATCGGTAAATATACTGATTCTGTAACTCCATATGTAGGTGGCACAGTTTGCAGTGCCACAGGCCCTTAGGAATTCTTAATTTACCACCCAATCCTATTGGGTGGTAAAATACCGAATTCCAGTGTACATGCACATCTGTGCATGTACACCTATGCCATGTGACACACAGACATGCCCTTAGGGCATGTATGTGTGCCACATGGCACACAAGCCTGCAATTGGGGTGCTACGGGGTGTCAAAGTGACACCCCGTGCCCCCCGCTAGGATTCGGTAATAGTTAAAGGACAGTAAGGCTAAGAACAAGGAGCAGCCCAGCTGTAGAGGGAAACGTTCGAGGATCATCAAGATGGAGTTCAGTGGGAAAGAGGAACGGACAAGGGTCGACAGGATGGAGGATCCAAATTAAGTGAACAAACAAAAAACATCCTGAAATGGCGGGACACATGCAAGTCAAGGCCCAAAAAACCCCCTTAGAGCGGATTATACGGAGTGGTGCCGGAGGGGGGACTCCTCCAAAATTCACCAAAGGTGGGTGGAGAGCTGGAGGAAGTCGAGCAAAAATGGTCCATCCGAAAACACATGCTCTGGGTCGCGGGGGCAGTAGTGCTGTAGATCCGCACACCAAGGTCAGGAGAAATCTGCCTGGGTGTTGGGGCAGCAGTCACCATGAAGTGGAGGCAGCAACGCAGTCCAGGAGGGCACGCCTCCCAGAAGCAAGAACAGCCTGGGGTGATGCGCCACAGTGCCGGGATACTCGCCACCTCTGCACCCCTGTGCCAGGAAATAAGACTCACGGGTCCTGGACGTCCCATGGGAGGCAAGGCTGGAGGGCAGGCAGAATGGGAAGCAGCAGCAGTCGATCCCCTAAGGCATCAGGAGGGGTGACCTCTTCCCAGTTCTTCAGCAGTCAGTCAGAGAAGCGCCACCAGGCATCCGAACCTCCGAAGGATAGATCCATCGAACAGTCGACCATCACTGATTCATCAGGAGGCAGAGGGAGGAAAGTCGACAGTAGTGGAGAGGCGCGGAGAAATATGCCGGAAGCCTGGCTGGGTAGGTGACGGCGATGGCAATGCGCCAGGGCCAATCTCCCCTATAGCGGTTGATGCAGCTCCACTGGCCAATGGCCATGTTGCTCTGGCTCTGCCACTCAGAGAAGTGCTCCTGATTTCGTCTGAGGTAATCGAATACAAGAAGAGGAGATTGGAGAGATGATGGCCGCAATCTGAGCCCGACCCTGGTGAGTAAAAGGGTACGCAACAGGGTGGACATTTCAGGATTTAAGCCAAAAAGGCAATCCCTGGCCGTGAGCTCCCAGCTTGAGCTCCTCACCTGTTGGACATTTTGAAATGGGTTGGGCTGCGATGAGGGTCTTTGCAACAGAGTAGACCCATGCAGCAGCGGTGATGCGTTAGACAGCAGCAGGCCTATGTCAGTTCCGCTGGATCCAGAAGCACCTTAGGCCCACTTCCAAGGGTCCTGGACTAGGGGAGCACCACTTGGAAGGGTAGGCTCACAGAAGAGAGAGTTCAGGTATGGGGGTCAAGATTGCTGGAGCCTTCGATCGCAGAGGCTCAAGTCAGGAGGTGGAGGCAGCCTGGGGTCCTGGGTTCAACAGATGTAGGTCCAGTCATTCTCACTTAGGTAAGAGGTAGTGGGCAGCAGGTCCTTCAGAGCAGAAGCAGTCTAGCAGACTGGCAGTCCTGCCAGCAGCACATCAGTCCTTCTTCCTGGCAGACCATCCACAGGTCCAGAAGTGAGCAGAAGAGTTGGTGTCTGAGGCCCAATATTAATACCCAGTTGTGCTTTTGAAGCGGGGAGAAGCTTCTAGAGATATGTCTTTGAAGTGCACAGGTGCCCTGCTTGCCTTGCCCTGGCTCTAGACTAACTACAGGGAGTATGCAGTCCTTTATGTGGGGGCAGGATATAAATCAAGTGTACATGGGGCCAACTCCTCCCTCTCATCCTGCCAATGATGGCCAATCCAGGCCCACCTAAGCTCCCTATTGTTTGTGGCTGTCTAGGAAGAAGGCACAGACCACAACTGTCTACTACACACAGGCATGTGATCCAGAGACAGGCTGCAGACACCAAATGGCTATGGCAAATAAATTACAACGTTCTAAAAGTAGCATTTCCAAACTTATAATTTAAAACCCGACTTTGCAATGTTAGGATTTTTCATTACAATTCCAAAGATACCAAACAAGACTGAATTACCTGTTCCCATTTGGAAGATACAGATTATTTGTTGTAATAAAATAATCTCAATGTTATCTTGTGGGAGAGTTTGGTTTTGCAAAACTGAAAAATGAATTTAAGAGTAGGGGTGGGCGTAGTTCGCGAAGTAGCGCTACGCGAAGCTACGCGAAGTGCACTTCGCACTACGTGAACTTCACGTAGCACTGCGCAAGCTGCGTAGTAGCATGTTCGCACGGTGCAAGATGCGTTTTCAATGATTGCACAGTGCGGACAAGCATCCGGCACTGTGCAATCATTGAAAACGGCATCTTGCACAGTGCGAGCTGTAGGTTTCTGCTGCTTGAGTAGATTATTACTCGAGCGGCAGCTTTCTCAACGCGAACTGGCAGTTTCTCATTGAGAGCAGTCGCGAGCATACACAACCACTAACAATGAAAAACCTGACCTCCCCACGTTGAGAATCTAGCTGGGATGTCATTTTTCTTGCTCGCGATCACGTACATGATGTTGAGGACCGCGAACATGCAAAAAATGACCGCTGCACTACGCTACGCTGCACTACGCGTGTTCGCACTGTGCTACGTGCAGCTCGCGTAGTGCGAAGTTGCGCAAACTTCACAAACTCCGCGAGCGTAGCGTAGTGCTTCGCCCAGGGTTATTTAAGCTATTTAAGAGTTTATCACTACCAGGACATGTAAAACTTAAACGTACATCTCCAACTTTTTAAATACACACATCCTGCCCTCTGGTCTATCCAGAGCCTGACCTAGAGATGATTTTTATGTAATAAAACAGCAGGTTTACCTTGGCAAAATAATTATTCTGCAAGTTGGACTGGCAGTTTAAAACTGCACACACATGCTGCAATGGCAGCCCAAAACATGTTTAAAGTGCTGCTTAAGTGGGTGGTACAATCAGTACAGCAGGCCCACTAAAATAATTTTATTCACAGGTCCTGGTCACAGGAAGTTCCACCTTGCATCTTACCATGCTTTAAGGCCAGAGTACAAGCACCTTTTCAAGCTTGACCAATGTCAGCTCCTGCTTTGCCAAGGGGATGGGGGACACCAGGGTCCATTTTGGATCAGGGAGGAGGGCCATGTGCACCCTATCCTAATATAAATGTTTTTGGCCCTGGGGGATGGGGTCCCTACTGCCAATAGTGGCTGAACAACCCCCTCCCCCAGCAGGGAGCTGGCTGCTTGTGGGGGGTAGACACAAGGTCTGGCCATAGGCCAGGCCCCACAGCCAACACCATGTGACACATGACTGAAGGCCATGCATGGCTGGGGTTGGCTGCCCACTGAGGGTCATATGTAGGGCCTCACCTGGAGCCAGTCCATGTGGGCAATTGCACCCGTGCGCTGCATGGGCTTGCTTTCCTGCGAGAGGTTGGCTGCAGGGCTAGGCCATAGGCTGGGCATTCTGTAGGGTTATACAATAATATTTTCCTTTTTTTTAAACTAGAAATTCACTGAAAAAACAAAGGTTAAAGTAACATTATAGTTAGGTGTGACAATAAGATACAATTTAGTTTTTTTTTAGACTTTAAAGATTCCATAAAATCACCAATCGCTAAATTAACATTATAGTTAGTTGACAATTTCAGTGCCAAAATATAATTTTAAACATATACAAAAAACACAGAAATTCACCAGTTATAGTTAGCAGAGCTAACTATAACTTGCACTCCGATGCACTGCTTATGGCCTCACACATTTCAACACTCCTAGTTCTTTATCTAGTTTTGTACAATCTCTTTGCTGCTGATGGGTGTAAACGTTTACAAAATGTTTATGCTCCAAATGGGTCATAGGTATGTAGAGGTAGTGAGCACCTTATGAATGTTTATGTACAAGACTAACACTGTGTGCAGGTAATAGTTGGTGACTCGCACACAGAATCCAGTTTTCTAAGAATACGTTTGAAGGCACTTAAATATACTGGTGACTACTAGTACTATACACTTAAAAGCTGCCAGCCTAATGTTTTCCCAAAAAGTAATAATAAAATGATATAGGGATTTTTAGTCTACTATCTCTATCCGTTTAGTTGCTCAGTTCTCATTCAAACAATGCCCACTCCCACCATAACACAAATAATAAATCAATAAATGAGCCAAATTCTACCATTGCGTACATTTATTTTAAGAGGCTTTATTACATATACATTCATAGTCACCTAAATATATACTAAAGCCAAGATCAGTAATTTAAAAGGCACTTGCTTTTACTCTAGTGAATGCTAGTTCCTACACATAGTAGGGTATCATCCCTTACTTTGATACATATCAAGACATTTAGTGACATCTGTAATTTTGACTCATTATTACAAACCAGCTGTGGCAAATAAATGTATCCAATGGGAACCAAGGACAAAACTTTAAAATAGCAAAGGTGTGCATGCAAATTTTAATGTGAAAGCCACAGCCCCTTAGTTTGATGAAGGTAATTTGAAAACAGTTGCATCCTACTTTAGAGGGACCTCTAGTAATGACTTGTGGGACTGCAACTTGGTGAAAGAAATTCTTTGTTTTTGCATTAGACTCAAGAGGGACCTCTAGTAGTGGCTGATGGCAAAGCAGCTTCATGAAAGAATGTCAATGCATTTGCATCTGCCTCCTGAGGGACCTCCAGTAATGCCCCGAGAAACTGCAGCTTTCTGAAAGACTTTGAAAGATTCTGCATCTAGCTCAAGATGGGATTTTTGTAATGAGTTGATGAAAACTGCAGGTTTGTATATGTATCTATATCTATAGATAGATAGATAGATAGATAGATAGATAGATAGATAGATAGATAGATAGATAGATAGATAGATAGATAGATAACAATAAAAGTACCTTTCATTGAATATCTTTATCTGTTGGTTTGCAATTTGCTTCTTCCTACCACAGTCCATAGCATATGGCAGTGGCTATTTTACTCACTGTAAATGGGCACCGGCAACTTCAATTAAATAAACAACTCAACAGTAGCAAATTAGTACATAAAATTAGGCAAAAGATCAATAGTGACACTAATATATGGAAAAGTACAAAAATAATTGTATTTGTTATACATGGCAGTGTTTCTAAAAAAAGGTTGTATAATAATTATACATCTCTAGGCAAGGATTGACATCAGCAATATTAAGTACTTCAGTCAAGTCAAGTCAAATTTGCTTTATTCGTATTTCATCGAAAATATAAAAGCACAAGTAAAAACATTTCAAGGACAGTGGATAGGAATATGCATTTACTTTACAGTCTCATTGTCTTTCTTAATTTAAGCAGACATTTTAAAAAGCTTACCATACATTCCATTGTAAATTCATCTTCCATACATTGTATCTTTAATTGTGCCACTCTGCATTGTCTTACACTGTACTGTTTTAAAATCGGTAATAAAAACATTTTTCTTGGCAATGTATAAAATCTGCAGAATAAAGTTACGTGCAAGGTCGATTGTGTGGACCTGCCGTCACAAGGGCATAATGCTAAGGTACGTGACCAGTCATTCATCGTTGGGAATGTAATGATTCTATGCCCAATGCCTATTCGAAAGCGTGTCAGTAGCATGCGGTCATAAGGTGGTATAACATGTGATAAATATGGCTGAATTCCAGGGCATACTAACATATTGTGATTTTCCATAACAGAGTATTTAGCTTTCTCCGCAGACCAACGCTTGTCCTCCAGATAAGACATATATGCCTTTTTTAATAACTTCCTGGAAGTCATTTTCATCCTTTCTGGGGTTAAAAATATATTCGGTTGACCAATTTCATTTGTGGCCTCCTTGATATGTCTTAACCATGGGATGCGGTATCCACTATCAACTTTTAGACAGTCTATAATGACATCCCGATTGAAGGCTGCTTCAGGAGTATTCCATATCTTGTGCCATAATAATAAAGGACCAGATTTTATAATGTCTGTAATATGGCTCAACCCTACCTCTGTATGACAGCTATGCGTAGCAGTGGATTTAAGGACAGCTAATAAATAGCGCAAAAAACAGTTTTCACTGCTCTGTATCGTGTTTGTATTTGCGTATCCCCAGATTCCCGCACCATATGTCACAGTTGAAACGCATTTTGTCTTATGAATTGCCAATAATTCTGGGACCGGTCGGGAGCCCAACTGCCTTGACAGACTAAGTGCCCCAGTAGCTTTTATGAACATATTTCTACGGGCAGATATTGCAGCTGGCCAGTTACCATTTCCATCGAAGTTTATCCCTAGATAGGCACATTTTTTTATACACTCAACTTTTTTTGTCATTAATAAAGATATTACATTTCTTGGAAGTTCTTCTCCCACATTTCATACTGTACGTTTTGCTGGTATTTACTTGCAACCCCCTTGCATGCATGTAATTATCAAAATGGGTTACTGTTCTCTGCAGGCCTATTTGTGTCCTTGACATTAAAACCGCGTCATCGGCGTAGAATAGTAATGGTACTGGATGTCCATTAATATTGGGGTGATCATGGGGAAGCCCGGCCAGATAATCTCCCAGGCTATTAATATATAATGTGAAAAGAAATGGGGCAAGGACGCATCCCTGCCTCACTCCCTTTCCAATGCCAAACCTGGCCGTGCATTCCCTATTTTTTCCATATCTCACCCTTGCCCCCGCCTCCCGATAGAGTTCTCTAATAAATGATAAAATGTCGTTTTCAATGACCATCTCAGATAAAATATCCCATAACTTGTTATGTAAAACGCAATCAAATGCGGAGGATAAATCGACAAATGTTAAAAACAGGTTCCCGCCCTTGGCCCTGGTATACTTATCAATGATAAGACTAAGATTTAGCCCTTGCTCAATTGTGCCCAGTCCTGACTTAAAGCTGTATTGTAGCCGTGATAAGACCCCATTCTCCTCTGCCCATAGTTGAAGTTTGTTTAAAATTACCCTCCCAGCCTCCTTTAAAAAAGAGTGTAAAAGAGATATGGGTCTGTAGCATTTGGGGTCATCACGATTCCCCTTCTTAAATATGGGTATTAAAATTGCATCTGACCAAGTTTCTATAAAACAAATCTGACAACACTTGTTTAAGACATTCATTAGAAGTGGAGCCCAAATGTCAATATTTGATCTGTATACATCAACTGGGACGCCATCCTGTCCCGGAGCTTTACCTGCAGCACTTTTCTGTATGGCACTTATCATCTCATCTAATGTGAGATCCATGTCCAGCGAGTATACCAACGGGCTCCTCAATGTCTCATTTGTACCCTCTATCCCATAATTTCCTATTTGTGCATCATGCCCTGTCGCATCCTCTATAATGTTTGTATCAGCACAATATAGGGAGCTGAAATAGCCAATCCATCTTTCTTCTGTGATGGCTATATCTAACTTATCACAGTCCCTCGTGGTCAAATTTGGAGAGTTAACTATCTTCCAAAATTTTACATTGTCTTTCCCTAGACATGCATCATGTAGGTCCAGCCAGACCTCTTCTTTTAATTTTCGCTTTCTACTTTCCCGGGCCTGTTTATAGAGTAGTCTAGCTATCTTTATCTCTTCTCTGTTCCTTGGTGATTTTTTTAGGACTATTTTGTACTTCTTATAAGCATTGCTACATTCTTTGTCAAACCATCCCCGTTTTTTTCGAATACCTGACCTTTGTTTGGATGTAAGGATTTCTTTAATCTTAACTGAAATGTTTGCAAAGGCCTTTATCACATCTACTCCTTCCATTTCCTCCGACAAACACAGTTCAAAATCCTCTTGTGTTTCATGTACAAGCTGCCCAAGGAACACCACAGGGTCCACCTTCTCCCATTTCAATGTGTAACCATTTCTACTCGATAGACTGAGCTCATAATTATATGAGGGACCCCCTTCACCCATACAGTGTATACAACTGTTTCCAATGATAAGGAGGCACTGATGAGGTAGTGATCGCTCAAAGCATTGCAGAGTGTATCGTAAGTTAGAAGCTTTACAGATTTCTTATCCTTAGGAAACATCATGAAATCAATTGTTGTATTACAGCCTGTCCCTATGTAAGTAGGCTTAAAGGCTACTGGGGGCAAATAATTAATTGGCGAAATCTAAATTAAATTCAAACATGATTTCGTTCAACATATCACCCACAGCTGTATGCTTAAAATGTGGGACAGCATCATCTATTTCCTCCCCCAGCCCACATATGCCCTTCTGGTAATGTCTACATAGGTGACAATTGAAGTCCCCACCCCAAATGCAGTGTGGTTTCCCATTTGGTCTCTCATAGAATTTCCTCATATCATTTTGTAATTGTTTTAGAACGTTAAGAATCAGGTTTTTTGGAACATTATTATAAAAATTGACAATTATCAAACAGCCAACTTGCTTCCCTTGCAACTCCATGATCTGATAGAAATCATTAATCCTTGCAAGGGTTGCATTCCCCGTAATTAACAAATTTGAGATATAAATACATAAACCACCTTTAGATCTACCTTTATTTGCTAGGGAGGGCAGGAGTGTGATAAGTCCGAAAGCCCTCCATGTGATACTCACTAATCTGCCAGGTCTCTTGTAGACATATTATCTGGTGGTCTTCGACGACTTTCAGCCAAGCTGGGTCATGTTTCTTTGCGGCCAGCCCCGCAATGTTCCAAAATACCAGCTTGCACTGCGGAATTCCTGTTACTTGTGGTCTTTCAAAGTGATTTATATTTATACGGTTTAGGGTGTCATTAGAGATATTTTTCTCACCATGTTCCATAACATCACTAGCCGTTTCTAAACATGCCGCACCATTGGTATGGTGCGGCTGACGGTCAGTCCTTGGACAGTTGTCCGCTGTATCACCCAGATCAAGTTGGATTATATGCGTGGGTATAAAGCTTCTCTCTGGCCTGTCTTCCATAGTTATACAGTCGGTAGGCATACAAACCTTACTACCTCCACTTAGATCTTCCGGTAGTGGTCAGTCCACATTCCCTAATGATGATAATAGTTCGAATCTATTTTGTGTGGCCACATTAAAATGATTCCACCTTACTCTATGGTTTGGTATCATAAATCTATCTTGTCCTACCAAATTTGGGGGTTTGTAGTAAAAACCTAAAGGGAGTACACATATTTCTCTCTCGTTTATTTATGCTTTTCCTACCCTGGTACTTCAGTCCATTATTCAGCCTTTCAAGTATGATAATTCATATGGATAAAACACATTTACTTAATCAGCAGTTCAGGTTGTTGAGAACAATGTCCATAGAACAACAATTTATCGGGTGGTTTTCCAAGCTCTGTCTCAACGCCCGTTTCAGCAGCCCACGCTGCCTTCCTCAGGAGTTCCACCTCTAAAAAAGTATATTCTGCAAGAATATTTGCATGTCACTACCATGTTACAAAGGGTAAACAAACTAATAGTGTCACTCTACAGATATATTTCAAACCAACTATCATAATAGTGATAATACAATTCACAGAGGATGATACAAGTTCACATCTATATTGAGCTTGATTGGAGCCATGTAATGTAGTTAAATATATAAAAGTGCACATTATGCAATATAGAAACCTAGGAAAAAGAAGAATTAGGAATATTGGCATTAAAAAATAAAAGACAAAGAGGGAAATTGGCTATTTTACTGGCACACAAGTATAGACTCCCTCAAAAAAACAGTTTGCTAACAATACGGGTAAAAGCACTTGACAACCAGTGTCTGCTAGTACATAAAAAACTAGATGGCTTTCTAAAGTCTTCGAAATGAATCAAGATATCTATTGAAAGGTCACTAGGGATTCATCAGCTTATACCACAATAGTTGTATTTACTTATCCTAAAAAAAAACACAAGCACTATTCATTAGATTAGCAAAAGTGCATATGTACAGTTCTATGTTGAAGCGCGCTTGAAGCAATTGTATCTGACTTGAGAGGGGCATTTAGTAACAAATTGAGTTATTGCAGCTTTAAAATAGCAATTGAGAGGGTATTCTAGTAAAGTTTTGGAGGGTTGCATTCTTGTAAAAAACTTCAAACACTGATTCTTATTCAAGAAAGTACTGTAGCAATGTGAAAGGTTAGACCGATTGGCTTTGCCAATGCTTTTGTTGATTTGTAATAAATACTTTTATTAGTCTTTTTAGATATTTGCTTTACAAAAAGGTGTCAGGCAGATTTAGGGTGTGAAGTACTAGCAGAGATGTCACAAATTGTTGATACAAATTGAGCACCAACTATTCCTTTCTGTAACTGTGCAATGTGATCTAATCTACGTACTATTAGGTCATGGTGCAAAAAAATCCAGAGTGAGCTTCATAATGAATATTCATTAGATAGTTTACAATTTGTGACCTCTGGTGATTGGCTACAAACTGAGGTGTTGTGGCCTGTAAGGAATGATAGACATTAATCCTTGTATGTGTTCCTTAAAGGAACTGGTGCCGCTTGGAAAAAAAGGGGGTTCTGCTTGAGAAGACATAGAGGGAGTAAGCAGTGGTTCCAGAGAAGTCATATCACACAATTGCCAAACAAGCTGTTCAACAGAGACAGCTTCCTCTTTCAAAGTATGTCAGCATTCCCTCTGAAGAGTTACAAAAACATTTTAATTGTTTGTCCCCGTTCCGCAAATCATTGATACAGCAGCACATTGCAATTCGCAAAGAAGAGGGGGTGTCCATTTCACACCTCCACTTAATTGCAGATCGGAATGAGTCACAAAACCCCTTTGTGAATTAGTGAGGCTTTTCCAAATCTCAAAAATATGTTTTATGAATTGTAAAATGTCATTTTGGCATCACAAACTCTGTGAATGTGCGCATTGCAGTGTTTACAACGGCAAGATGTAGTACATGAGGCTCAAAGATTGGTTAATGACAAAGAAATCGTTAAAGGGTTGAATTTCCAGTACAAGACCAATTATCTAAAACATAAGTGTTCTGTCCAACCAATGAGGAGTGGTTCAAGAAATGTTACAATCTCATTGACTCTCACAGCACTGAAAATACGGATCCAGCATCGATTACATGATGCAAGCATTCTCAAGCAAGCATTGTGAACAAATATTGCAGAGAAAATTGGTGCAAGGGTGCACATCCCAGCTTCAGGGGAGATGAGGGCACATCAATGATCGTGGAAAATGTCGTCAATCTGACAGAAAAAAAATATGTAAAGTGGATTGCTTGATTTGATAACTCCAAGCTAAGCTAATCGCGTATAAAGGAACTTTCAGAAAACTGCAAAGAAATGGTTAATCTACACCATCTCAAAAATAAGATTGAACAAAAAGGACCTGTTTTTAGAGTTTGTGTCTTAGACAGTTGCATGTTTCTCAATCAAAGGAAGTGGGCACAGGATATGGCGACACATTAAGCTACATCCCATGATCAGATCCCGTAAAACATGGCCAAAGTCAGAGAAGTGGATTTTTAGGGTAGACGGCAGCAGCCGTTCCTCTGTTAAGGCGGAGGAGCATCACCCCACTACCTGAGTGACAGCAAATTCAAGCATGAAAAATAAAATGACAACAAAAAAAGTTATTATTTTATTTTGTATCCAGCCGACTGACTGAGCGCCTGAGCTATTCTTAGGGTAGGGCCATCCTGATGGACAGCAGCTGCAGCAGGGAGGGGGAGCGGTGGGCACAGCACGTGTGCATGTTAGTTTGACTGGCTGAATCTGGAGGGCCAAACGGTCATGCAAACTTAGTTTTCTCCATCCAGAGCTGTGTTGCACACTCGGGTGGAGAACAGCAGGCACCAGCCCCCAGTCCCTGTGTGAGCCCAAAGCCAGCCCACTCAGACCAATTCCAGGGCTTCTCTCATGCTGGGTAATAGTATTACCAGCATGAGAGCAGCATCTGGATTGCCACAGGACAGGCCGAGAAGAGCATAGGCGGCTGCCAGCAGCAGGTAAGTAATCTTTACTTGTGATTCACCCCGCACTTTCAACAACTTTTATTTGGCAGCAGTTGTCACTGTGGACGTGGCACAGGTTATGGCCAAAGGCTATGACCTATGTCTAAGGCAGCAACGCACAGCCAAATGTCTCATGACCAAAGGTGATGCTGCACCCGTCCAAAGGCCTTGCATAGTAAGCAAAAGGGGCATATACAATGGGCCTGGGCATGGCCAGTGTTGGACTTGGCCCTTTTGCCTTAAGATCTGAAATAGTGGTTGTGAATTTCTGGCCTCTGCGCACTTTAGCACTATGGCCCTGTTGGTACGCTCTCTGCGTGCGTGTGGTGAGATTGGCCTGCCCTCCCATAGGAATGCATGGGGGATATGTGTGTCCATGGTAATTCCTTGTATGAGAGGAGTGCAGGGGCGAGTTTAGTATGTTTAAACTCGTGAGGATAAATGCTGCGCAGTAATGTGCGCAGATTTATGGTGACTGGCGGAGAAATGCCACTTTTAGAAGTTGGCATTTCTGTGTATTGTGTGTCTGCCTTTCTGCCTGCCTGCCTGATGTGAATTGCATGTCTGGCTTGTGATTGACAGGATCTGAGAGGAGTAGTGGCTCCAGCAGACAGGGGGAGTCTGCCCAGTGGTGAATAGAGAGATCTGCATGTAGATGGGAGGGAGGAGTTGCACCTGGGACCTGAATAGGGCTGTGCCTTCCCTTCACAATGCTGGCTCCACCCCTTTCAGTGCATCTAATCACTGAGCCCCCGCCTGACAAAGGAGAGAGGAGCTGAGCAAAACAAAGTGCTCCAAAGCTCCCCTAAATCAGTCCTAACTGGCCTTGTGCTGTGACAAAGGGATTTGCTAATATAAATATAGGGGCTGTGACTCCATGAAAATGTTCAGTCTTTGGTGCTGTTCCTGAGGGGGATGCTGCTGCTGGGGCCCAGGGTGGGGGGGGGTTGGGCTGCCATGAGGGCTTGCCTCCCTGGGCCCTGCATTGCCCCTTGATGCCTGAAAGGACTTTCTCTTCATCCCCGGGACCTTTAGCAGCATTCCTTGGCGCCCTGTGAGCGCTAAGCTTATTCTTTTATTTTGCCCCAAGGAGGAGAAGAATGCATGGACTTTGGCAGCGCTGAGCTGCCCTTGAGGGAGAGGGAGAGGGAATCCCCGGTGTAGGGATTCCACCGTGCTTCGTAATTGAGCGGGTGCCCACCCTGCGTCTTCGCTTTGATGTTAATTAGTGCTCAGGTGCCCATCCCTCGTCTTTGCTTTTATTAATTGAGCGGGTGCCCACCCCGCTTTATATTTTTAATGAAGAGGGAGCCTACCCCTCATTGTGCCAGGAGAACTAAGATCGGCCCGAGCCGCAGCAAAAGCGGAAGTCAGGCAACATGGTGCCTTGCGGCGGGCGGGACTTCCGGTTTTGCGGCGGAAGTCCCGCGCACGCCCCCAGAGCCTGAGGAGACATCCGGAGCCCCACAAGCTCCATGCTGAAGTCCCGGTCCCATAAGAGGGAACGGGCAAAGAGCGGAGTGCCGGCCCTGGGAGCCCTGATAGGAGATCGGAGCAGAAAGGAGCAGAGAGGTCCTGCCCCGCAGAGCCCGGTGAGTAGGGCTTCTTCCAAGTTGATGCCGGTCGAGGCACAGCACGAGTCCTATGTCCCTAAGCGGTCCCGCCAGGAAGCAGGCCGCTCCTACCCGTGGGGGCATTTCCTGATGAAATTTGTTGGTGCCAGTGAAGGCACAATGCAATTTCATGAGCGGCCCGCCTGGCAGAGGGCCGCTCCAACAGGGTGGATAATTATGGTTAAAGGGCCCAGAGGGACCCTTGTTTCCCCCATATGGCCATTTTCTACTGCTGCTCAATTTTGCTAGAGGGCAGCTGCAACGTTTTGGGGGCCAAGTTTGTTTAAAGAGGCCCAGTGGGGCCACGAGGGCACAGTTGTGCCAGGGCCCCTTCACCTGATTCTCAGCTGCACCGCACCAGCGCGGGCAGCTGCAACGTTTTTGCACAGTTGCTCAGAGGGTCCAGAGAGTGCCCAGGCCCACGATTCTTCACAGCCGGCTGCCCAGCAAGTAGTGGGCAGCTGCATCGTTTAGGCCACAGTGCTTTGGGGACATGTCTGTTGAGTTAGGAGTGAAACGCACTTCTTTGCCCCATACTTTCACTGTTGCGCAGCACTTATTGCCAGCCGCAACATTTAGGTCTGCGCAAAGGCACGCCTGTATTCTGCTACATTGGCAGCGTGCCCTGACTTTTGGACATAGGGCATTTGAGCCCCTTTATGGATGGCCAGTTGGCCAGGGACACTGTTAGGTTCATAGGGCCCCAGGCACTAATGTGATTAATGTGCTAATGCAGATTATGTGGTGCTAGGAAATATGATTTATGTACTATGATTTACGCACCCTGTTTTATACCTCTAAATGTGTTTTTATGATTATGAGGTTTTGCATAATGTGTTTATGCTTGTGAGGTTATTATTCCCTAATGTGTTTAGGTTATGAGTTATGACATCCTCTGTTGATGTTTGAGTTATTCTCTACTGTGAGTTATGCCCTTAATGTGAGTTATGTTTAGGAGATTATGGTCTAATGCGTTTAGACCTATGAGAAGATTGCATAATATGTTTATGCTGGTGAGGTTGGCGCAGAATGTAATAATGTAGTTTATGTTACAGGCTGATGCTAAGTACAGTTACTACCAGTGGTTACAGGTTGTACGTTTATGACATGTTTTACTTTTACTAAGTTTGCTTTGTGATGGTTCTGACAGTGGTCCAATGGACCCTGTCAGGTGTATATAATCCCTTGTAGATATGACCCAGTGCCAGTTGGCACCATGTATATTATGTGTTTACTTTTCTAATGTGTTATGAGAATACAAAGGCTATTTTTGATATAACCTCATGTGGAGTTCCTTTTGTAGTGTGCCTTGGATGTTGTTGCTGTGTGCGTACGCAGATGCTTTACCCATTACCACCGGGAGAAGCCTGACTGCTCGTGCCAAGCTACTAAGGGGGTGAGCAGGGGTTATCTTTGGTGTGTAACTCCCTTGCTCTGACTAGAGTGGTGGTCTCTGCCTGGCTTTGGTTCAAGCCTTAGCCAACCAGAGATCCCATTTCTAACATCCAGAAACAAAGGTCCTGCACCCAAGCATCCGTAACGCAACTGACAGTCATGCACGATGGGTTGTTCAGCTAACAGGAGGGAGTGCATGGTGTGGCTAAAGGCCACACACTGAAACTAGATTTTGCAGTACAAAGCCAAAAGTTTCATGAAAACCTGTATTTACCTTTCACAATGAGAATGGTAATTAAACAAATGGCAAGGTTTGGCTTAAAATTGTATTTTTGGCTGTCATGAACTAAAGGCAGTGTCATGCTTTAGGACTAATTACCTGAGGGTAGAAAATGCAACTCAAATCAAGCTTCCCATGGAAAGAAATCCATAGTTATAGGGACTTGCTACAGGGCCTGGTCAGTGTGCCTGTGATTGCTACATGGCGTTTATAGACTATACCTTCTACAGCTGGTAAATGCTGATAGCTCATAAGAGGTTTTAGAAACTTCTGCTGGTTCCAGGAGAATGCTTCCATTTCAAGACTAGTCGGAAGGTTGTGAATAGCTTTGGTTTTCATATAAACCCTGGTTGCGGATAAACAGAGTCGTTTGCAAGAAGTATATGTGTCAGTATTCATTTCCAGTTGTCCACAAACGTTTCGTCTGTTAGTGCAAGTATGATGATTTATTCGGGCAGTGCTTGCCCCTGACCCAGTAAACATATGTTCACTTCACCTCTGCATTCTCAACCAGCTATTTCAGTCTCTCCAGCGTCTGTTTCTTTCCATGCTTAATTGTTTCCCAAGCTCTCAGCTTTGCAAAAAATATGTCAAACGTGTTTATTAGTCATTTTTATCTTCCTCAAGCCCTGCAGGGTTTGCTCAGTTTCCATTTTATTTTCTGTCCTTAATCCAAAGCATTATCGTTCTCCGACCCCGTCCTTACAATATAAACACGTTGGCGCACATTTACAAATTGTCTGAAAAACGAAGGGGCACATTCTCAAGCCCCTAAAGCCACGGGACTGTCCCTTTTTCTGTCGTTCCCGTGGCGATAGGGTCAGTCCCTTATTCTCAAGGCAGCGTTAAACCACTCAACGTGGCTTTAAGCCATGCTAAGTGGCTTAACGCTGCCTTGAGAATAAGGCCCCTTTCACGCTACATTTATTGTGAGAGGGGCGTGCAGTGGGTGTTGCGGTGGGTGTTCCACTGCAATACCCATTGTGATCGACGCTTCCACCTATTATCAAGGGTGGTGATAATAGGTAGCAGCGCCGAACTTAAGACCACAAAAATCCTAGTCTTAAATTGCAGAAATGAGGAGAAATACTTCATTTCTCCTCATTTGTGGTTATTCCATGTGTGCTGCCTTGTGCAGCACACATGGAAAAAGAAAAAATGATATTTCAGGAATGTTCCTGTGCAGGAAGGGGCACCTTCCTGTACATGAACAACCCTCCCCTGCACACAGACAACCTTGCAATATAGTGCAAGGGTGCCTGCGTTGGCGCTAAGTCATGAAACTTAGTGCCATCGCAGGGGCAAACGCCAGGCTGCACCACTTTTTTGAGAATAGGGTGCAACCTCATATTTATGAAGTGGCGGTGAGAGGTATTAGGCCAAGGAGGCTAATGCCCCTCACCGCCACTTCATTGAGAATATCCCCCGAAATTTCTTACTAAATACGAATGAAAGTAACGGGCATATTATCAAGAACGGCGTTAAAAATTATCGCCGGTTTAGCGGCAGAAATCTGCAGCAAAAGTGGAGATAATGGGCTTGATAATATGCCCTTGGGAAATCCAATAGAAGTCCATGTTCTGGTGTGAACATGGGCTTTTATTGGAATTCTCCAGGGTATATTATCAAGCCCATTATCGCCACTTTAGCAGCAGTTTTCTGCCGCTAAACCAGCGATAATTTTAACACCGTCCTTGATAATATGCCCCAGCATTTTTTTAAATTTAACATTCTTTTTTAATTTTTACAAAAGTGACATCTCTGCAAGAGAAAATTCAGTAATGGCACTTCTCTGCATGGGACATCCATGCCTATAAACCATAGCTAAAACCTGGGCCCAGATTTACTAAGATTTTGTGCGGTGATTGCATAACTTATTTTGCACAAATATGTTGCAAAATCCATTTTAGGTTTTACAAAGTCACACAAATCTTGATTTGAGTGGTTTTTAAAAAAAGTAATGCAAGGCAGTGCATAGTGCTGAAATGCCTGAATTTGCGCTATATACATAGCACTGCTCACAAGCTTCTCCCCATTTCATTCCAAATTGGTTGTAACATCACTGTTACGGTTTTCAGTAACACAATTACCAGAATTGTAGTTTTATAGTGGATGGCAACATCTATAAGTGAGGACATTTGTCATCATCTCCTCTTCAATTCACTCTGCAGTGTGAACGCCATACGGAGCGCCAAATATGGATTTTCTTTCCTCTTTATTTCTCAAACTACAAGGATCACATTTCCCTGAAGAACATTTGGAAAAAATAGCTTTAGCAAACTGTGGGAATTCAAATGATCTGTAGCTGGTTATATGTTACACATACACCAATTAGAATTTGCCCTTTTACTGTTGGCTCTTGAACTAAAGAATCTATAAGGCATCGAGACATAGTTTTGCAATATTTTTATGGAGTACATATATATGTGGTGGGGCATATGGGAGTGCCATCACCATCCGCGGCTGCATTTGTTGGTCCATTATTGAAGTAGGTGTGCTCCTCAAATTCCATGAAAGGGCCAGGTAGAGAATGCTCATACATTGTTCCATTATGAATCTGCCACGGTGGAGGATTATACTTTTCACAGTAGACTCTGTACATTAGCGCCACTCCCCACCTAGACCCCCTAACCTCCTCTCGGTATTTGAGAAAATAAGGTGTTAATAATTCACTGCTATTCAGATTGTATAATATTGTTGTTAATACGTATATTAGAAGGCTAGTGCACATCCTTACCATCAGAAATTTATGGGATTTCGCACAGAAAGTAAATAATTGGGAAAAATACTTGGAAAATCCAGTAGTCCCGAAGTTGAGTCAACATTCTGGCTGGCAAATTGGTAGACCACATTTTCTTTACAATGCCATGATGGCTTAGGTGTTTGGACAAAATATTGAGTTTGAAATATTGGACCCCCTAAATATTGGATACAAATATTGTGATGCAAAAATATCGTGTTAGTGAATGTCATTGTCAAGAATATCAATTTTGTGATAATTAATATTGTTTTTAAGAATATCATTGTCTTAAAATCATTTTCATTAACATAGTGGTAAAAAATATTGGTTTCTAATTATTTTTCTGGCTTTCATTTATTATATTTAATTTAGTTGTCGGTATTGTTAGGGTAAATGTTAATAATGTTAAAAAATGTAGTTTGTAATTTTAAGAGACAAATTCTTTATTGTAATGGTATTAGTGATTAATAATGTCATAAAAGGTTGTTGATTTGCAGAGGGCAGGGTGGACAGTTATTTAAATTATAAATATGTTACATTTATTGATAATTTGTTTTTCATTGACTATTAAATATGCACTTTTTAAGTGTTATATTATATTTTAAATCTAAAATTAAGATTTACATTTTTTATTTAGTTTTATTATTAGATACAGTAAGCTATTTTTTAGTAACGGGTTGTCAAGTTCAAAGGGGTATAGGATGGAAAGTTAATTAAGCTATGACAATTTAGTAGAAATTATTTTTTCATTTTGAATGAATTATTAAATTTATTGTTAATTACATAAATAGTTTATTACCTATTTATTTAAGTTATACATTGGTAGTGGGATATTAGCTTTGTAGAGGTGTAAGTGGGAGTTTTATACATTTTTAAAGAATAAGAAAATATTAATAACAAGTTTTTAACTGTTGATTAATTATTTATTTGATTGTTAATTATGTAAATATCGCCATACTCATTTACTTAAATTATATTTTTGTTGTGAGTTGTTGAGTTTGTATGAAAGTATGGTAAGTAGTTGAATTAAAATAAATGTATTTTAATCTAATGTTATTTTTTTGAAAAATGTTTTCTTTTATATTAATACTTATGTATATTGTTTACTTTCCTAATTATTGTAACCTTGTATGTACTTAATTATGTATTTTAATTTTGATGTGTTTATTAAACATTTCTGTTTAATACTGTGTTATATTGTTAGGTGAACGGCTTGCTAAGAAAATACTTTTTTAAATTAATTCATACAATTTATTAATTGGAAATAAATTATGTATGATGTTATATGTCTTTTTTATTACATTTTTTTCTGGTAAGTGTTTGTGAGAATTTGATTCTGAGATGATATTTGTTATTTTAAAGTATTTTTTCTTTCTATTTATTAATTTCAATTGAATAGATAATTGAGGATTTATTATTGAGTTATATTTTTTGTAGTTACTGAAGTTGATAATATTATATGTAATTTTCTTTTTTATTTCTTTTTTAAACTACATGTTAACTTTTTAAAAAAATATATATTTTTGTGTACTCTAATAACGTTTTATAATAAGTGTTTAAAATGTGTTAATAATTTAATATGTTTTATAATAATGTATGTATACTTTTTATGTCAAACACTTTGGAATCAAAATAGTTAGTTTAACTCTTCCGAAGTCTAACACTTTCTCAATTGTTTCACTGACTGGAGTGGGAATAGTAAGTTTAACCCCTCTGAAGCCCAATACTCTCCCTACTGTAGCTTAGATTGGAGTAGGAATAGTAATTCTAACCCTTCTGAAGTCCAACGCTTTCACTACTGTTGCTTAGATTGGAGTGGGAATAATAATTCCAACCCTTCTGAAGTCCAATGCATTCTCTACTGTTGCTTAGACTGGAGTGGGCATAGTAAATGTAACCCCTCCAAAACACAACACTTTCCCTACTGTTGCTTAGACTGGAGTAGGAATAGTAAATCTAACCCTTTCGAAGTCCAACAGTTTCCCTCCTGTTGCATGAACAAGAGTGAGAATAGTATATTTAATAATATATATAAAATATTAAATTCCAGTATTTTTCATAATATTGAAGGTACAAATGTTATAACATTAATTGTTTGTTTCGTTTTTTGAGGTTAAACATTTTTAATATTTTATTAAATGACCAAATTAATTAATATACTTTCTTATTGAATAGTTTATAAATAAAATACATATACACCAGACACTAGTAGACAGTTATAAAGTTAGGACCTAGCTTCCATAGGATAACCGTTTTTTGTTTTGTCAATAACTTTGTACCATTTCATGAATCTTCATGACATTTTTTTCATTAGTACGGCACTCAGTTCACCTGCTGTGTTGAAAGTTTTAGGTGGTTTATGAAGCGGGGACCAAGAACAAGGGAGTCTCAAAATCCTTTTTCCCCATGCAATCTCCCAAAGGGAATTTGAACATGACTATAGCCCAAAGCTCTGGATTGGATCACACCAAATTTGGCAGAAAGATATCTCTTGGTCCGGCAAAAGCCCTTTTTGTTATTTGGTGTAAATCAGTTCAGTAGTTTTTTCTATATTAAAGGAAAAGTACATTTGGATATATAGAGGCATGAATCCATTGAAGTGCTGTTCGAATCCACGCACCAGCAGCAGTGCCGTGATTGGCTGGTCGCAACCCGAGTAGAAAGTTGCAGCCGCCATTTTATATAATGGGACAAGCTTGCGGAAGGCTGAAAATAAATCTGCAAACTAATACAAACGGGTCAATGTAAAGGCACTCTGACCCCGTGAGTGCAATATAGGGCTATCTGAGGGACCCCTTATTGGAAACTAAATGCGCCGAAGTTATATTTTTTCACATGAAAAGGTTTGCGACTCCATCATGATGCTCAGCAATTCTCCACATATACTGTTGCCACGAGTTTGCGAATACGCAGGCTGCAGCCTCCATTTTATATTACGGGTAACAGTCCCAGGGGAATAAAAATAATCATACACAATACTAGAAGGGCTCAGGGTAGAGGTACCTCTGAGGGAGCCCTTGTAGGCAACAAAAGGCGCCACAAAGATTTCTTTTTCCATGTGTAGGGAAATGTGAATCAGCCACAATGCTCAGATTGGCCCTTGTGTGCTCCCTTGGCAGATTCTTGAATTTGCCTGTAAAATAAAAAAAAATAAAAAACGTTTACATACTCACTAAGACACTTATGCACCGAATCACAGACCCACTCCAACACTCACCCAGCCACTCATAGACCCACTCAGAGACTTGTACACCTACTCACAGACCCACTCAGACAGTCACACACCCAGTGATAGACTCACTCACACACCCACTCACAGACCCACTCAGACACTCACACAGATGCTCACACATACTCAGTTACTCACACACCCATTCACAGATCCACACACAGATTCTCACACACCCATTCAGCTATTCACACACCGACTCACAGATCTACTCAGAAAATCATACACCCACTCACACACCCACTTAGGCAGTCACACACCCACTAATACACCCACTCAGGCACTCATACACCCACTCAGAGACTTATGCACCTACTCACAGATGCACTCAGATACTTATGCAGCCACTCACAGACACACTGAGATACTCATGCACCCACCCATAGAGCCACTCAGACACTCACACACCTATTAAAATACCCACTTAAAGACTCATGCCTCCACTCACAGACCTATTCAGAGACACGCATCCACTCACTCACCCATGTAGACACTCACATACCCACCCATAGACCCACTCAGACACTCGTGGAGCCACTCACAGACCCACTCACATTCACACCCACTCAGAGACTCACACACCCACTCATAGACTCAGTCAGATATTCACACACCCACTCAAAGACCCACTCAGAGACTCATGTACCCACTCACAAAGCTATTCAGACAGCAATGCACCCACTCACAGACCCACTGAGGCACTCACACAGCTGCTCACACACCTACTCAAAGACGCAATCATACACTCAAGCACCCACTCAAGCAGTAATGCACCCACTCAGAAACTGCACACCCACGCACAGACAAAATCAGAGACTCATGCACCCACTCAAAGATGCACTCATGCAGCCACTCATAGACCAAATTGAGATTCCCATGCACACACTCTTAGACCCACTCACTCACAGACCCACTGAGACACACGGACCAACTAACAACCCTATTCAGTACACTCACACACCCACTCGCAGACCACTCAGACAGTCATGCAATCACTTATATGTTCACTCACACACCCACTCACAGATCCACTCAGACACTCACTCATCCACTCACAGACCCATTCAGATAGTCTTACATTCACTCACAGACTCACTCAGAAACTCATGTACCCACTCACAGACCCACTCGGAGACTCATGCACCCTCTCCAAGACCCACTCAGACACTCATGCACCTATTCACAGACTTACTCAGAGACTCACGCACCCACTCAGACACTCACGCACCCAGTCAGATACTCACTCAGAGACTGACGCATCCACTATCACACCTACTCAGACACTCACGCACCCACTCACAGACCTACTCAGAGAGTAAGGAACCCACTAAGAGACCCATTGAGACAATTACACACCCACTCACAACCCAACGGAGACACTAACATACCCACTGAGAGACCTAGTCAAACATTAACACACCCACTCACAGACTCACTCAGACACTCCACTCCAGAGCCACTCAGACACATGTGGTTACTCACATACCTGCTCCAACACTCTTACACCCATTTGCAGACCCATACAGATGCTTACCAACCTACTCACATGCTCACTCAGATACTCACACATCCACTTAGACATTCACACAGCCAGCCACACACCCACTCAGACACTAATGCACCCATTCACAGAGCTACTTATATATTTGTTTTTGAATTACTTGTGGAAACCAGTTGGATGGAACACTTAACAAGCAAAACTCCTACAACGCCTTTACTGCAGCATATGCAAATGTCTGACGCAAAGTAATTGTGCATTCTGGTTACAGGGACCGCATCATGAGTTTTCTGTTAATGAAAGTTTCCATCTCAAGCTATAGGGCAGTAAGGGCGCTCCTCTTGCACCTCTAGCAATTAATAAACATCTCAATTACATGGACTTCTTGCTGTGAGTATGGAACTGTTTAATGTTTACGATTTATTATGCACTTTTTAGGAACTTTACTATGAAATTGTTTTGATTTGTATGGATTTTCATGCACATCATGAATTTTACTAAGGTTTTACAGTGTATATTTTTGTAATGGTTTTTATAAGGAATCACGTGATAAAGATTTCCTTTTCTTTCTATCTATCACAAAAGACAGTTCCTCCCCAAGTAACTTCAGACCACAATCCACATTCTCACCACAAATATCACACGATAATCTATCGGTTCATTTTTTGGACATTACGATTAAAGACGTAGAGGGATTTCTGGAGGTGGAGCTCTTCACTAAGCCCACTGACAGGAATACCCTTTTACATTATAAGAGCTACCATCCGCGCTCACAGCATGATAATATCCCGTTTGGACAGTTCCTCCGGTTGAGGAGGAACTGTACAAATATCCAGGGTTACTCTAAACATGCAGAATGTTTAAGTAGTAAACTAAAACACAGGGGCTACCCCAAGAAACTTCATAAACAATCTCTAAAACGTGCCCGGTTTTATAACCGGGATAGTATGCTGAATCAGGACCCTAATAATAGAAACAGCAGAAAACAGGTGACTCGAAATTAGTGTTTGTGAGCCAGTTTTTAAACATCAGCAACAGATTAAAAAATGTCATCAATTCCAATTGGAATATTCTGAATGAGGGCAATGAGACTAAAATACCCAAACCTATTTTTGCTTTTAGACGCAATAATAATCTGCGGAAAAATTTAGTACACACCTACAGGGAAGTTACTCAGGAAAATCAGAGTACATTAACTGGTAACAAAGCAGTAGGAAACCACAAATGTGGTAACTGCTCTATATATGAGAACTGTCTTGTTACAAAATCATTGACCCATAATGGTTATACTATGACAGCCAAAAGCTTAAATAACTGTAGGGGCAGTATTTATTATTTATTTATTACATTTATATGGCGCAACAACTACCCTGAGGGTTTCCCGGCGAATGTGGAGTCTATTGATTAAATAGCCAAGTTTTGATGCCCTTTCGGAATTGAAGGTACCTTGATTCAAGACGCAATTCGAGCGGCAGTGGGTTCCACAGAACCGGGGCCAAGTAGGCAAATGAGCGCCAGCCCAATCGTGCTCGTTTGAATCAAGGGACAGAAAATTTGGCCTGATGCATTGACCGAAGGTTTCTAGAGGGTAGATATTTATGCGTCAGCTTACATAGATAGGCAGGAGCTTCCCCTGTGCCAATCCCGAATATATAGCACAGGGCTTTGAATTTGACTCTGTTGGCTATCTTCAGCCAATGCAATTTCTTAAGATGTTCCGCAACACTTGTTCGCCCCGGAAGATGGAGAAGCAGCCTTGCGGCCACATTTTGAACAACCTGAAGTCGATTGATGATAGCTTTATTGGCTCCTAGATATAGGATGTTCCCATAGTCAAGTCTGGAGCCAATGAGGGCCTGTAAAACTGTCCTCTGCGCCCCTTCTGGAAGTTGCCATAGGATTTTCATCAGCCATCTAAGGATGGCGAAACAATTTGAGGCAGTTTTAGCTGTTTGGGCACGCATAGACAGTTTCTCATCAATTATCATCCCCAGGTTACGTGCAGATTGGACCGCTACCGGGGTAGGGCCCATTTCCGTCGGCCAATGAGTAGGACCCCAGAGTTCTTTGTGTTCCCCGAAAATTATCAAATCAGTTTTGTCCCCATTAAGTTTTAATTTCTTGGTATGCAGCCAGTCTGCCATTCTCAGAAGCCCGCTGCGAAGGGAGAAGGTGTTGGACTTGTCGGTGGTTGATAGAGAGAACACTAATTGTGTGTCAATCGCATAGGAATATATTGTGAGACCCATTTCCTCTGCTATTTTGGCCAGCGGGGTCACATAAATATTGAAGAGCAGCAGGCTCAGTATGGAGCCCTGGGGGACCCCGTAAGGGGAGTTCAAGACATCGGAGGCATTGTTTTTGGAAAAGACCTGGAAAGTCCGGTGAGAAAGAAATTGTTTCAGCCATTCCAATGCTATGCCTCTTACCCCTATGTACTCCAGGGCCTGAGATAAGGTTTTGTGTGAGATGGTGTCAAATGCGGCACTCAAATCTAAAAGAATGAGTGCCACCGTGCCACCACTGTCCAATTCCTTACAAATCGCTTCAGTTACCCCACATAGGGTGGACTCAGTAGAGTGGCCTCTTCTAAACCCCGATTGAGAGGGGTGTAGTAGCTTGTTGCTGTTAACAAAATCCGCTAGCAGTTTGTTCACATGGTGTTCAGGGATTTTGGAAAAAATAGGCAGAAGAAATATTGGCGAAAGTTAGAAAAGACCTCCGGGTCTCCATTAGCCAGTAATTTAATATACCTATTGCTATGCCCCTGGGGACTTGCTTATGTCGGAGAGACAGGAAGAGAGATAAGATTGAGACTTCTTGAACATAGTTCTCCACTGAAGACTAGAAAAGCAAATGCTCCACTGGTTGATCATTTTGTTAGATTTAACCATACACATACTGAATTCTCTTGGTACGTGATTGAAAAAACTTGTGTGCCCTAAAAGAGGCGGGAATGTGGAAACAAAAAGAAAGAACAGAGCAGTGGTACATCTCAATCCTAGATACCGTCAATAAGGGGTTAAATACCAAGGAGGATTGGATGAGAATCGTGCCTCAATAATACCTTAATGAGATTAATTGTGAGTACTGTTCAATTAGATTAGAATGGAAATAAATGTGACTACCGCTCACAATAAAATGTACCATAATAATGGCTTTAACTTAGGTGTATGGGTCACATGAAAATATTATTGTCATTTGTGACAGATTATAATATGATATCCACAAAGAGAGCATGGAACTCTTAATACAAGCATCAAGATATTGGTAGTATCAGAAAAATGTTTTTATCCTTAAGTGGCATCGTCTGTATAAATAACGATACCACATACAACCCCAGTATCAAGGTTGATGATCGCATATATAAAGCGGTGAAGAGATGTTAACATTAGGCCCACAAATTGCACTATATCAATGACCCCTAACTAAGCCTTATGATCTATGTGATGGAAATGGGTTATATTAAAACACTATCTTCATCATGAGCAGAGCAAAAGATTTTGTTTGAGATTGGCGTATTTAGAAAGAGAGGAATGATTTGTTAATATTAGTATTGAGACATTTGTAAGTTCTGTTAAAATACCTTTTAACCTTGAGTGGCATCGTTTTAACATAACAACGAAACCACACATAATACTTATATTAGTAATGGTGATCGCACATTTAAGGCGACCAGAACGCATAAGGGTATGATTCCTTTAGAGTTTTGTCAATGTAAATGTACGTGGAACAATAAAGGGTTTTCGCAAGCTTTCAATAGACAGGGGGAAGTGTGTTAACGCAGAGGACACCGCACAAGACGTAGTAAAAAGGAGACGGTTTGGGCGGGCGCGCTCTCTTTGATTGAGTCGCTATCAGTGTAAGCGGGATTAGACAGTACCTCATTAGATCTATCCCAGGTTTAATACATAAGCTATAGAGTTTCCACGCTAAAAATGAAGCTATCGGTTTGGTTCAGGGCATTTTTAAGAATTGAGCGGGGTATTACGGTTAATTACGAGCACCTTGGGTGGACCGTTTAGTGAACCTAAAAATAAAAGAATAATAGGGAGATTTGATACTAGGCATGTTTATAAATCAAGAGGCCAGTACAGAGAATTAATGACTCCTTTTTGGTCTCTCCCAATTTATGTATTTATTTGTCCCGGTGGACGCAGCCACGACTATATCATACCCCGGTCTGAGAATTAGGACTATACCACGATAAGAGCCCTGTGATTTAAATAAGGTGAGACAGTGCCTGCCCTTTTTACGATAATAATAATTTTTTAATGTTTATTGATTAACGTGTTCTTAAAAATTGAGAATATGAAATCTATTTACAAATGGTTCCCATACATCTATACTAATATAAATAAAGAGAGAGCCCAAACCTTTGAGGCGGGTAATCTCAGGAACCACAGCACCAATCACAACACCCAATAGAGCATTGGAAAGGGCAGTTGCAGCAGAAAGACATAGGCTATGCAGACGCCCACCATATACATTTAAAAGGTAAAAGAACCGTGCCAGCAAAGTAGTCCCTTGTGGGCGTGTCTGCGTTGTACTGTGGGCGTGTGCTGGGGGCGTGACAAGCGCTGGAGGCGTGTGGTACGTTTCGCCCTTCATGCCATGTCTCATATCGTGTGCTGTGGGCGTGTGCTGGGGGCGTGGGCGTGTGCGGGGCACAGGATTACGGGAAAAAAAGCGAGTGTTGTGCCCAATATTTCATTGTTTTTTTCTTCCCAGGTTCTGTACATTCAAGCTCCCGGTGTGCTTGCCCCGCGCTCCCAGTGATGTGCACCTGCTTTGCTGTATGGAGGTCAGGCATGGTGCTATTCCCAAGGGCCGGAAGGAGCGCAAACAGAGGCCATTGTGCAGGAAATGTAATCTTGCCTTAACTTCCGGTGGCACCTGAAGCGCACACTGGAGATTTTCCACTTCTGTTGCGCACAGGCCTCGCGCCACGCACATCCGGACAAAAGGCCCGCCTCCACGGAAATAGCAAGAAAGGGACTCTCCCTCCCCCGGGAATATGTGATGATATTCTGCAAACCAACATCCCGCATACCATCACTCCGCAATTTTTATAACACAGGACTATTACCCCGCAAAGACATTTACAATGCATATGACTTTATCAGGCATGCCATTAGAACGCAAATGCATGTGTGGTAAAGTCATATACATTGTAAAAGTACATTATTAAAACATCAAATATATGTTTGTATATATGTGTATTTATATATATATATATATAAATATATATACACATTTTTTTAATTTAATTAAAACATTTATTATTTTAAATTGCATTATTTATATTATTTTTATTTATTATTTTATTTTATTACCCTTTACACCCTAAAAACGAATCCCACCCTGCTCCCTTTAAATACCCCTGCACCCCTTAATCATAACCCACCCTTACTCCTTAAAATACCCCAACACCCTTAAACACTAACCCTTCTTAACCCTATAAATATACCCTGTACCCCAAATCCCAAACCTATCCCTAAACCCTAAAAATACCCCTGTACCTCAAAACCCAAACCTACCCCTAAACCCTAAAAATACCCCTGTACCCCAAAACCCAAACCTAGCCCTGAACCCTAAAAATACCCCTGTACCCCCAAACCCAAACCTAGCCCTAAACCCTAAAATACCCTTGTACCCCAAAACCCAAACCTAGCACTGAACCCTAAAAATACCCCTGTACCTCCAAACCCAAACCTAGCCCTGAACCCTAAAAATAACCCTGTACCCCAAAACCCAAACCTACCCCAGAATCCTAAAATACCCCTGTACCCCAAAACCCAAACCTAGCCCTGAACCCTATAAATACCCCTGTACCCCAAAACCCAAACCTAGTCCTGAACCCTTAAAATACCCAAACACCACAAAACATATACCTCAGTACCTCAAAACATATACCCCTAAACCCATACTTACCTTATCCAAACATAAAAAAAACATGCTTTTACCATTCATGCATTTACAACTAATTTCGTTGTAAATGTATGCGTGGTAAAAGCATTTAGGGGCAGATTTACAAGCCCTTTGCGCCGCTGTTGCATCACTTTTATGATGCAGCAGCGGCGCAAAAGATGCGCCATGGTACGGGCTATTTACAACATGACACATCTGGGAGATGCGTCACGTTGTAAAGCCTTGCGCCTTAAGGAGGCGTTCTGGTGCAGGGGGGGGCATTCCGGCACAGGAACGCCTCCTAAAAGTGGCTGAGTGAAATCTACAAGATTTCACTCAGTCACTTTTAGGCCAATGCTACATCAAAACCCTGCGTAAGGCATAAGGCTTGACGCAGCATTAGTAGAATGGGCCCCCAGAGCATTGCTGGAGCTGTGTCGCACATGCGACGAAATTCCAGCAATGCGATACCTTTACGGCACAGATGCGTGACGCATCTGTGCCGTTTTTGCCCCATGGTGCGCCGCATTGTAAATGCGGCGCATCATGGGTGGCGGAGGCATGGTGCACAATTACTGGCGCATCCCTGCTAATTTGCAGGGATGCCCCAGTAATTGTAAATATGCCCCATAAAATGTAATGCAATGCGTTATAATGGCATTGCGGAGTCATGGTACTTTCGTAATGAAAGTATGCGGAGTGATGGTATGTGGAAAGAAAGTTGCGGAATAATGGGCGTTTACCCTCCCCTGGTAAGTACATTGGTGGCAAGGCAGCCCACATCTCCAGCAACATACTAATATTTTTTCACCACCCATTTGAAAAATGAACAGGTCTCTCTCATTGATGGGCAGCACCGACATACACTTTTAGACACACCTCCCGCCACAAGTTCTAGAATTGCGAACTTTGGAGCTGGGGAGCTACGTTCGAATCTCGGCATCAGCTCAACATCCTGTGATTCCAGGCAAATCGCTTTGTCTCCCCATGCCTACCACAAATGAATGTGTTCTTCTGTAATGTAAATTGTGCTCATGCCATGTTGTCGAGTTCACGCTATATAATATTGCAAGGAAAAATAAAGTAGGGAAACTCGAGTTCACACGCTACTGAACGCGCACTCTTAAGTGTATCAGCAGTGCACTGTGAATCAGAGCGTTTCACAGCCTGTCAAAGATAAGAAATGCTATCAAAACGAAATCCTACAAAACAATATACTACTGGCCAGCAGCAATTCATACCCAGACAACGTCGGGACGGGCTGCTAGTGTTTTAATAAAGGTGAACTTTTGGGGACAGAAACATCCCTTCCGGTGGAGAAAATATATTATCACTGTGTATTAAATAAAAAGGTAATAACAAAATTAAGCAAATTGAGATCTACAGTCCAGATGGCTCAAGTTCATATGGTAGCTGGTGAGCTGTGGTATCACAATCTTGTGTACTTGTGTTTTGATTGACAGGGTTGACCTCCAGGTGGCCCGTTTGACCGCACTAGGGAATCGTTCTAGAGAATAAATATTCTATTAAGAAAATTTAATGCCCATAGCATAAAATTTCCTGTTGTGAATCCGTTATCTTAAAGACTGTTTAATACTATTATAGTAGGAGTACTAATATTGATTCTGCTACACTCCACAGATTTTTAATTTTGACACCGCACCATCCTACTTTTTTAATTAAATCGAGGAGGAATTTCACACATGTGCAAATGCGCGGTTGAGTTTCAAGGTTTATGAAATTTGAAAACAATTGATTTAGAAGGATGAATGATGTTGTTGAAGGATGAACAATGTTGTTGTTCGCAACTTTCCTAAGAGTGGAGCACTTACAAAGAATAACGGACAATTAGAAGTGGCAATGATTGTACTGTTGTAATAGAAAAATCTGGATTTGTAGGAAACGACTTCTGATTATGCCCAAATTATGTCTGTAGTGAGGAGCATACTAGATTTATTGCATATGTAGTGATTGTATACTTTGGAATTGATTAGTTTATATTGTAATTGCTTGAGAAATTCTATGAACCCTGTGAAAATGATCCTAGATATTGATTTGTACTATTGAATGGTAAATGAATGTTTTGTTTTACTTTAAATTAGGTGACACCAGTCAAAAGGAGATAGATATTAAATTTGTCCTGAAGAAGGTGGTCTTATCGATCTAATACCACTGAAATGCGTTGACGCTTTATTCTTGGTTAAATTCGGAAACGTCAACAGTTTTATGGTGATAGGGAATTAAAACTCATGCCCTCTGTTGTACTAAGTGTATCCGAATTAACATTATCAAGACAAAGTCAACTGTCTGAATCTCTCCTGGTTATTTATGATCAATCTCTCCAATATGTTGTGTCTTTTTTTTTATATAAACGTTTTTTATGTGTATAATTTTATTGAACTTGTACATTAGGGATTATTATTTTTTAATGATAAATAAATATTGTAATATATTTAAATATTATTGTCATTTTCTTTGTAAGTGCTTTATTATTATTTTCTATCTGTGAAGTGTTCTTTACGTGAGTGGACAAGTGTGACGTGATTGGCCTTTATGCTAAACGACACTAAAGGGAAACCTTTCTTTTCTACTACATAGTATCTGGGTGCTCCATTCCCTTTAGTTTTAAAGAGCTCTTCTCCTTGCTTTATTATATTGGAAACATGGAAAGACAAGGGACTCCTAAAATGGGAAGAATATTATTACTTTAGGAGAGAATTTCCAAGACTACCGGCTTAAAAAGTGTGTTGTACGCGGATGACACACAGCTTATTATCACTTTGTCTCAAGATGAAGGATCCTCTGCGGCTCAGCTTAGATCTTGCCTGGTTGAACTAGTGAAGTGGATGGATTACAGCTGCATTTTACTTAATGCCGGAAAAACTGGGGTTCTCATCCTAGGAAAGCAACTATCTTGGATCAATAGCAGCTCCCAAGCCTAAAGTGAAGAACCGCTGCAACTGGTTTGACACTAATGTGGACTTTGGCAGCCAGATCTCCAGTCAGGAAAATGTTTTGGACTTGTAAAACCATTGAACAAGATCATGGGCCTTTTGCCTGAAGCCGCCAGAAATCAGGAGTTCAGGTACTGGTCATGTCCAGACTGGATTATTGTAATGTGTTATATCTCAGAGCCTCACAAGGTAGACTGAGCAACTTCTAAAAGATGCACAATGCAGCAGCACTTCTGCTGCTCCATCTCTCAAGGCGTTCGCCTATGGGACCAGCCCTCACCAAACTATTTTGCTCCCTTTGTGCAAAAGAGTGTCCTCTTTCTGTTTTGAATGGAAAAGGACCTCAATATTTATATTCTCAGGTGAAGCCTTATCAAACCAGCAGAAGTCTTAGGTCTTTAGAGGCCGTTATTCTGATTAAGAAAAAAGCTTTATTGGAGGGTGCACCATTAACTTTCTCGCTCCTAAAATGTGGAACACCATGCCTCTGGCTGTGAGACAGGAAAACTCAGAACCAGCCTTTCATAAAAACATAAAACCTGGCTTTTTGGCTTTTTAGGCAAATTTAAGGGCCTGCTGAGTGAGTCATATAGGTCTGTACTGGAGATTGAATTCCTAGTGCGGGAACACTCCGGATGGAGCAACAACGCGGTCTATAAATTACCTATTAGTATAATTACTATTACCTGTTCGATATCTTCTTCTCAAAATACACAAGGACAGATCCAACCCACCCAGCAGGCATATTGTGTCCTCTAGAAGAAGCGCTTCTGAAAATGTCTCCAAATTTGTAGATTCTGCTTTAAGGGACTTTGGGCCATATGTATCATCAACCTGATTTGCGATTCTGAAATAGCTATTTTTTAGAAATCGCTATTTCAGAATCGCAAATTGGGATGTATGTACACATTTGCAATTTTTTTGCGAATTCTTAGTATTCCTTAATTGCGATTAGCAAATTGCGATTCGCAATTAAGGAATACTTTCCCATTCATTCCTATGGGCCAGGAGGCCCATAGGAATGAATGGGAAGTTATTCTCAATATGCGATTCGCAATTTGAGAATCGCAAATTGAGAATAATTTTAAGGGTGCAGGGGTGTCTAAAGGACACCCTGTTGCACCCCTGAAATAAGCATGGGTGCACATGTGGCACACATACATGCCCTGAGGGCATGTATGTGGTTCACATGGCACTTTAAAAAATGCAAACATTTGCATTTTTCAAAGAATTCGCAACTTCCAACCAACTTGAAGTTGGTGGTAATTTGCGATTCCTTAAGGACAATTTGCACATTTTTTTTGCTTCATACATTGCATTTAAGGAATCGCAAAATTTGCGATTCCTTAAATGCAATCGCAAAATAAGGAATCGCAAATTTTGCAATTCCTTATTTTGCACCAGATTTTCCTTAATACATACCATTTCGCAAATGCGCATTCGCAAACGCTGAAATTCTGCAAATTTCGGCGTTTGCGAATGTGAATTTGCTTGATACATATGTCCGTTTGTGACCAGCCTTCCCTCATATATCAGAGATACTAAATATTTGTTGTGCAGACGTGAAGCAGCACCTTCCTGCACAAAACAATAATCTGAGGCATAATCCTCTCTCTATGTGTCCTGCAGAATGCAGCACACATACAAAGAGGAAGTAACAAGGAGATATAAAAATATGTCTACTCGTTACACCTCCCCTGGGAAGACCTAGCATTTTGGTGCATTCCCAGGTCTATTAGTAATGGAAAATCTGGGAATGCTTCAAAATCCATGAGAGGTGCATGGAAACGCCCACGCAGTGCCCATGGAATGCCTCTGTGGGGCAGAGTAATACAATGTAACAATTTGCACTACATTACTACTGATTTATCAAGCCACTCAGGCCATGCACAGTGTCCTTGCATGGTTTGATAAATCACATTGCCTTCTTTCCCCTTAAGTACTTACTTTTGCAAGCGTTCACTGTCCACTGTCTCCTACAAACCCAACCTTACAGATGCTCAAGAGTCTGTTAGTCCCTTTGCCCTCACAGATTACTGACCGTCTATTTCCCCTCAATGATTACAGATCCCCAGTTCTGGCTCTCAAAGCATCACTGTTTTCTTGAGAATATCTTGTTTGGCTTTGTAGGTTTTCTATTAGCCTTCAGAGCTCACCTGTAATCCCTCAGACCACTTCTTCAAGATTTGTGCTGTTCATACAATTCTTATATCCCTCTCAGCCCCTTTCAGCCTTAAAACTGCACCATCCATCTTTACATTTCTCTGACAACCTAGAGTTTTACAGACTACTGTTCAATTCTTGCCACTCAGGGCCTCTGTGCTGGTCTTTCGAACATTTCTGTTGTATACACACCTCCACCATCCTTCAGCTTGCTCTTAGAGCTTTGCATACCACTTATCTAGTGCTGAAGCTACCACAGCTGGCCTTGGTTCTTCAGTGCTAACACAGCTGGCAATCAGACCCCTTTGTTATCATAGTCCCTCTTCAGGCCAATCAAGCCCATCTATATGCTACTTCCCTGACTCACTCCTTTGTTCATCAATGTCCTCTTCTAATACTGAGATCCTCTATGCTGATTGCCACAACCTTTTGGTGCCTATTTGTAAGCCCCTGACCCTTTTTGCTGACTTCAACCCTCATTGGAACTTTTCTATCTTGACTATAGATGAGGGGTAGTGTTTTGACGTGCCCTCTGTCATAGGCCTCCAGACAACTCAAGCTCATTTCTTCCTTCTTTACTTGATACCCTAACTAACATGGGTCTGGCCTATTCCTATTTTATGTGTTAGGCGACTTCAATTTTTTGGCTGAGGCAGAGCTATACTCAGCTTATAAGGATCTAAAGAGATCCTGCGAAAACATCAGTCTACACCAGCTGGTGCAAGGCCCCACCCATCTGGCTGATCATACTCTTGACCTTATATTCTCTCCAGCAGGACTAGTATCAGTAGAGGAGACTACTCCCCTGTGCTGGACAGATCATTCATTGATTACCTTTTACCTACATATGGGTAGGGCAGATTACCATAAGAGTACTACAATGACTAGAACTAAAAATAGAGCTTTGCATAAACTTCTAAGTTCTCGTTCAGGGCCTGTCTTTGGCTTTCCAAAGACTCTGAACTCCTTCAATTCTATAGAGACCAACTGCCAAATTTTGTAGAGAAAAATCATAACTGTACTGTCCTTCTTGGTCCAAAACCCTCAACCAGTCTTATCTGCTCCGTGGTACAAAGCGATTTTAAAGGAGACTAAGTTAGTCTGTAGGCAACTCGAAAGGAAATGATGGAGGCACTACCAGGATGAAGACAAACTTTGCCTGAAGGCTCCTTTAAATGTTTATAAAAAATAAATTAAGGTAAGCGTGTGGAGGAGTGTGGCTCACTGATTAGAGCGGCAGACCCTGATGCAGAGGTCTGGCCCGGGACCAGGGTTCAATTCCCGACGCGGCAGGGTCCTGAGCCCAAAATGTCCACGGACTCGATAATTCTCGCCTTGGTGCCGATTCTAATCATGGGGTCCTACGCTGCAACTCTGGGCAATAGTTGCTTAATCTCCACTACGGCGGCCCACCCGCTGCGGGATGCCTGGCTTTCACCTTCGGGATGCCCAATAGGGGTTATCTCACAGGGAAAAGCCGGGACGGGTTCCCAAGGCAAGCGCCTTGATGCCTTTGGGTGATACGTGCGCTATATAAATCGCAATACATTACATACATACATTACATTACATAAGCAAAAGCCTATTATTATAGCAGGCTGGTCTTGGCTGCCTCAAATAATGGTAAAAAGGTTTTCGATATACTTCATGACCTTTCAAAGCCGTCCTGTGTTAGGAAAGATATAACTTCTTCATAGAACCTATGTGATGATTTATCAGCTTTCTTTGAGGGTAAAATCAGGATGATTTTAAAAGATATGGAGAGCTCTCAGGAGTCAAAGATCCCCCTTGCTAACAAATACACTTCCATCCTTTGTACTATTCCCCCCAACAGTACCATTATTGACCCTCTCATCCTCCAGAAGGACATGTCACAGCCTCTTGATATCTCCAAAGTGAGGTTAGATAGCCTTGATCCAATGTCCACAGAAGCTTGTCATATTCTGTTTAGGTCTATCAGGCTCATATCCCTTTTAGACCCTGCCCCTCCTAACCAATGGAAGAAATGGGAGGACGAATTCTCGCTCCCGCTGCTACAACTCTGTAACCAGTCTATCAAATTTGGTGTGGTGCCTGTATGCTGGAAAAATGCCATAGTAAAGTCGTTGTGAAAAAATGCCAGACTCAGCCGACCCTACAATCTAGGCCAACTATAGATGAATATCTCTCCTCCTATTCCCAATAAAATGTTTGCATCAAAATTTTAGTAGGATCCAGTCCCACCATTTGGAGGACTATTCATTGTTAGAGGATGAGCAATTTGGCTTTAGATCAGACCCAGCACTGAGACGGATTTACTCTGTGCTACTGATGAAATTTGTAGGATTGTTGACAATAGTCAGATGGTGGTGCTTGTCCTCCTCGACCTGTCAGCAGTCTTTGACACGGTGAACCACCATACCGTGCTCACCAGATTAGCCTCAGTAGGTATTGGTGGTCTTGTGTCAAAATGGGCAAAATCATACCTACAAAACTGCTGCTAGGCTGTGACTCTTCCCCCCTTTGGCTCTAGTTTCAGAATTATTCTACATGGAGACTCACAGGCCTCTTCACTCAGTCCAATTTTGTCCAATGCCCATATCAAGCCACTGATCTCGCTTATTAAAACCTGTAAGAACATGGTAATCAACTATGCAGACAATACTCAATAGATTTTATCACTTACCAACAATCACTCTTACTCTACTACTAGCTTTCAAGCCTGCATAACAAACATTTCCAATTGGATCAGTATAAATTTGCTGAAACTAAACACAAGTAAAACAGAGCTCCTTTGTTGCTCTCCTAGTAAGGTTTTGGTGGAGTAGTATGGGGTCTGCTTTGCTCTTCTTCGGAGCCTTTGAAAGCTTTTTCCAAAGCTATCTGCTCAAGCCAAATCTCTAATTTCCAGGTGTGTAGTGCTTTGTGCTTAGTAGGTTGGGCTACTGTAATGCCAAAGACACAATATGATGGACGGAATGTTGCACAATGGCAAAACATTCACCCCAGTCAACGATCTGGGTTTAATCCATCGTTATTTTGCTCTGGTCAGCCTTTCCTTTCACTGCTTCTTCCTGGCACTTCCTAGTCCTGGCCATTCCTCGCATTGGTCCTTTCTAATACTCATGGCTCATGCCACTTAGTGCTGATCCAAGTGATCCCTCCTACCCTGGCCCTGCTGATCTTTTAGTTTTTGCTCTACCTGGCCCTTTGTGCTCTCATGTTTTGGAATCTGGCACTCTTAGTTCTGCAGGCTTGGATCATCCTGATCCTCTGGACTCTGGTATCTATGTTCATGGCCCCACTGGTTCTGGGCTTTATTATTGAGTCTGCCTGGGCCTTGTCATTATCGGTTGGTCCAGCCACATTGGCCCACCTTGCTCTGGTTGTCCTGGTCTGCATGATGATACTCAACACCTTGGTCCTGCTACCAAGGTCCTGGCCCTCCTACTCCACATAATACTCCAGGTCCTAGTCTCTTTAGTTCTGGTCCTCGGGTCCTTCTAGCCCTGTTCTTGCTTCCACTTATTCTGATCCTTCTAGCCCACTTTGATCCCTGGTACTAATAGCCTTGGTCTACCTGCTCCTGATCTACCTTGTCCTCAAAGTTCTTCCCCATATGTCATGATAATTCCTGCCCTGGTCTTCTAAGTCTTCCTGCTCATTGTTGTCATGGTTCTGCACAAACTCATTTTCTTTGTCCCAATCCTCTTTGTACTGGTCTTTTTGTTGTTCCTCCTGGTCATCCGGGCCATTGCCATCCAGCGTGGCCCTCCTGACTCTTGTCATCCTGGTCTTGGTCATACTTGACCTGGTCCTACCTTTCCTCCTCAACTTGATCCTTCTTGTCCTGATAGGCCATGTCTTCACCTCTGTGCTTTGAACTTCCTGGTTCGCTTGGTTGTCGCCTCACTCATCCTCCTTACCCTGGCCCTCTTAGCTCTTGTCTTTTTAGTTCTGGTTACCTAAGCCTCTGCTCCTGGCCTTCCATGCCCTGTTCTCCTCACTCTGGTTTGGGTCTGCACAGCTCTGGTCTTCCGATTGCTGGTACTTACAGTCCTTATTCTCTACCTCATTTCATGCACGTTGGATTTGATCATCTTATTCTTGCTCCTCCTTGTTCTGGCTTTTGTATGCCTAGCACTCTTGATTATAGTCCTCCTGCTCATCCTGGTCATCCCAGGCCCCCCCAATCCATGTCCTTCCCTGATCATGTTGAAGCAGGCCTCTTTGTCCTGGTCCTTCTGATCTTCCTCACCGTGTTCATCGAATTCCTGGTCCCATTGATGGACCTGGCTTCTTGTATTCTGGTCCTCTGTGGCCTGGTCCTTTGCTTCGTTGGCCTCCTGGTTTGGATCATCCTGTTCCTTGTCTTATTGGACATTCTAGCACTGCGCCCAATAGCCCTGGCCCTCTTGGTCCTGGTTCTCTTTATTTGGTTTCTCCTAAGCCTGGTCATGTTTAGCACTGGTCCTCAAGGCAATCAAGGTCCAGCCCCTTCATCTTCCTGACTTTGGCTAGCCTGGTCCTCGTAATCCTCCTCACCCTTATCCTGCTACCCCTATGGGCTGGTCTTTCTGCTTTATTTGTGTTCTGGGCCCTGGTCATGACATCCTACCTCCCCCGGAACACTTTCAGCTCTGTTCTATTCCCTCTTGGTTATCATTCATCCAGTCCTCCTTGCTCTACTCCTCCTGGCTCTGGTCCACCTGGTAACCCTGGTGCTGGACTCCCTCATCCCAAATGTTTATTCTTTTTCCATGGTTCTCCCTGCCACAGTCTTTGTCACCCCTAGTCCTTCTTGTTCTGGTCCTGATTCTCCTTGCTCTGATCTTCCTGTTTCTTGTTCTTATGATTCTACACTAATTGGTTATTGTACTACTTGTTATGGTTCACGTGGTCCCTGACATCTTGTTCCTCATCCTCCTGTCCACCCTGTACCTAGACCTCTGGTCTGGTTCTCTTGGCTGAAGCCATCCTGGTCCTGACCCTCTTTTTTTCTAGTTATTCACCTTCTGATCCTCATACACCAGATCCTTATCTCTTTGCTCTGATCTTCGTGTTTCCTTTGGTCCTGGCCCCCTGGTCCTCTGTGTGCTGGTCCTCTTAAACATACTGACTCTGGTTATTGTGATCTCTGGTTCTGATCCAGCTGGTCCACCATGGCTTTTTTCTTCTGGCCTTGGTTCTCTTGCTCATGGTCATTGTAATCCTTGTCTTCTCGTGATACTTTGCGTATTGGATGCAAACCCCTTGGTCCTAGTCCTTATAGCTTGGATTCTTATGGCCTCAGGTTTCCTAGACCTGGTCTTTCAAGCCATCATATTTATGGACCCCTGCTCCTCCTGGTACTTCTTGTTCTTGTCCTCTCATGCTGGTGATCATAAACCTTGCCTTCTGGTCATGCTTGTCCTGCCTGGTTCTCATAGTTTTGTTCCTCTTGACCCTGTACCTCCTATTCCTGGTACTGCAGGTCCTGCTTCAGTTGGCCTTCTTGGTGTCCTGTGTCCTGGTCCATGTACACTTTTCTCTCCTATCCCATGTCTTCCTGATTTTGGTTGGTCTAGACCTATTAGCTCTGGTCTTTGTCTTCTTGGTCCTGCTAACACCGCACTCATTGGTCCTGGCCCTCTTGACCCTGTTTCTCTTAGCATGGTTCCTCCTGGTTATTTTGGTCCTGGTCCTCCTGACTGCACTTGTCCTATCCCCTTAGACCTCCTGGCTGGCTTAGATACATCTGATTCTCTTCACCCTGGTCATGGTACTGGTTTTGGCTGATCTGCTCCACTTGGTCTTCTGGGCCCTGGTCCCCTAGGACCTATCTTCATGGCCCTCCTAGACCTTTTAGGGTTCCTCCTGATCCTAATCTTTTTAGTTTACCCAGTCCTTCTTGCTCTGTTCCCCCAGGCTTCTTTGATCCTGGTCTCTGTTCAGATTATCCATGTCTCCTGGTACCACAGGCCAGTGTCATCTTTGCACTGAACATCATAGTCCTCTTAAATGTGGTTCAGATACTCTAGGCCCTAATTTTCCTCGTCCTCCTGTTCCTTGTGCTAATGGTTCCACAGTAACTTGTTCTGGTCTACCAGTAACCATCCTAGTCTTTCCTAGTTCTAATTGTTCAGGACCTCCTGATCTTGCCAGTCTTAGTCCTTCCTGGCCTTTTCAATTCAGGTCCTTCTAGTAATCATTTCCAGGTATCCCAGCCCTTGGTCCTCTGGATCCTTGCCCTTAGTTTTTCACGTTTTTATTCTCTTCACTCTAATTCTGGTCCCATAATCTATCTGGTCCTACTCCCCTGGGTTTCAGTTGCCAATCTTTCTGCTTATGGTCCACTGGGCCATGGAGTCCTGGTCGTAGTCCGGGTACTTCCTTTTTTGTTCCTCCTGGATCTGGTCTTCTGGTGCTGATCTCACTGGCCTTTATTTTCACAGCCCTCCTTGTCCCTCTATTCCCCATCATAACCCTACTAATCCCCCTGGTACCCTGGTTTACCTGTTTCTGTCACTGTTACAAAACTGACACTGAGTTACAGATCTCTGCGTATCTCTGTATCCGGACCACCAGGTCTTCATGGCCCTTGTCTGGCAGAGATAAGGACGACTCCTTCCAGTAGCCACGTTGCCACCGACACCAGGTTGCGCCTAGGCAGAATTTACCTTCTAGAAAAGGCCCCAAGAGGATAGGAGGAAAAAACCCTGGGGTAAAATACCTCCTAGATGGCAATGGCTTGGTGTATATAAGTAATAGAAGTTCTAAAATGCTGAAAAACAAAAGCAACAAATCAAGGCAGAGGTTACCCAAAACACTAGGGAAGGCAGGAGTGAGAGCACTATGGCTGGAGTACTTGAAGCATTGTGACACCAAGATTAACCAGTGTCCTGCTCCTTAAATAGGGGAAAGGCAGGAAGTGCTTAAAATGCCATATTAAATTAGGCAGCCCCCTTTAGAAGCCTACGGAGAGCACCAATCTTGAATTGAAAACGTTTAGTTTTTCCCAGAGGCATGAGTGAAGCACTCAGGGAAGGGGAAGCACTGAGTATTGGACTATGTTTCCAAGCATGGCCCCAGGGAGAGGGGTGCAGGACTGGAAGGCAGCCCTGCAGGCCAGTCACCATGACATGAGCTTTATGGAGGGAAGCAGTGACCCACTGGCCCATTCGCTTTCCCCTTTGCCCCCAGGGCTCCGATCAAGCCACATGCCCGCTCACAGCGGGCTTCTCTCGCTGAGGGCAATACTCCGCTACGAGGCACCCCACACGCAGCTAGCAATTACTGCTGGTGCTGGAGGGCAAGTGGAAATGCAACACAGTGGCGCAACAGTATACCTCCTCTCTGTAGCCCCAGGTTTGCCAGGAAATAGCCAAAAAAAAGCGAACCAGAGCAGGAACATGAACTGACAAAGCACCCTCCCAGGACCACTCACAAGGGTGATAGCTCTTGCTCTGAATTAAGGCAGTGTTTCTGAAGTATGCTTTCTGCGAGGGGTTTTGGAAAAGCAGGATAATGGTGCTCGAGTAGGTTAATGTTGTGGTACAATGTGTAAATGAAGAGCAAAAGTTTCACGGTGCAACCAGGTCAAAGGAGGACCCATAAACCCCTGTATACAGTGTGGGCCAAGAAACCCACACAAACAAATTCGAAACCAAGTACCCGGGCACACGTATAGGGATACAATCATTAAAGTTGCGCTGTTAAATTTGGTACAGAAATCAAAAGAGATCGACACAGGTAGTTCCATGTATTGAATGATGTTAATGCAAGTATAGAGTTCGTCAAAGCAAAATGATTGTATCCCTATATGTGTGCCCAGGTACTTAGTTTCAGTCTTTCGGAAGTATCTGGAAACACAAATCTCCTGTTCTTCACATTCAGTGACATCATTCACTAAAATAGGAGGAGGTTGGGGACAATTCCAATGATAAAGAGCCTAACAGAATGCCTTTGAATGAGAAGAATGAAAAACAGGATGCATCTTCCAGTGCAGAAGTAATTGCAGACAGAAGGGATGATCACCTGGACAATTTTAAAGGGGCCTTAAACTTAGGGCTGGAATTTGTTTTGAAAAAGGCAACAAGTTAGAAATTTGGAGGACAACAACTCTTTGTCCCCTATTTTATATGTTAGTGCAGGAACCTGATGGAAATCAGCAAAACATTTCATCTTTTGATTGGACTTTTGAAAATTGATCAGAAACCTGTGATCATTTGATAAAATTGGCAGCCACAGGAACGAGCTGGATCGAAACAAATGAAGTTGAAGACCATGGAGACTAAAAAATGGTGGCGTGTTTGAGGCACTGTGAACAGAATTTTTGTAGGAAAAATACAGCTAATGCCTAGAACAAGGACCAATCCCTCTGAGTTGAGTTACAAAAACATTGAAGATATCGTTTAAGCCCTTGATTAAGAAGTTCATTCTGACAGTGTGGAAACCAGAAGACAAAGCAACATCAATGTGAAGAGTTTTAACAAAAGGATTTTTAGAAGCGAGAGATGTATTGGGCTTCTCGATCTGAAAATACAACATTGGGTAACCCATGTAACCAGAAAACCTCTCTCAAGAAATGCGGCTCAATTCTTGAGCAAACTGCAGTTGTTTCAAGGTTGTAAAATGTGCCATCTCAGAAAAAGAATCAATAGTTACCATAATAAGGTTGTCACCCTCGGAAGGTGGTAATAAAGTCAGTGAAAAAAGTATCACAAGATTCTGGGGCACTGGTAAGGTCCGAGGATAACGAGAAGGTTGAGCAAAGTAGGGCTTATTCTGGGCACATGTCAGCAACAACATTTCAGGAACCAGGAATAGGAGTAATGTTGAAGTTGTATTGATTAAAAAAAGAATCCTTACTAGTTTGAAGTCTACTTCTACATGGCATATTCCTCAAACATTATAGATTACGAAGATCAGTTTGTACTTTGAAAGTTTCTTCCACCCCATCAACAGATGTCTCCACTCAGTGCAAGCCAACTTCATTGCCAGAGCTCCCATTCTACGACTGAATAGTTTCTTTCAGCATCTGATAGAAATTGGAACAGGTAGAAAATAGGGTGTTATAACCCATCATCTTCGTGAACTTGAAGCAGAACAGCACCTGGGCTCCATCAGAGGTGTTTGTCTCAACTATAAAGTTTCAAGTTGGATTTGGATGAGGCAAAATGAGTGCTTGAGTGAAGGCCTCTTTACGTTTAGTGAAGGCTTCATCAACTAGAATGTCCTAATAAAAACCAAGTCTAATCATTTCTTTCTTGAGAACTCTGGTAATACCGCTGGTTAAGAGAGCAAAATCAGGTATAAATTGATGATATAAGTTGGTAAAACCAGGAAAGTCACCCTTTTCCAATTTACAATTTAGATGGTTTTGCTGCAATCTTTCCAACACTTGGCTGACATGGGAATAGTGTTCAGATGGATTCTTGGAAAAGACTCATCTAGATAAATCACAATGAATAGATTCAAGATGTCTGCAAATAAAGTATCCATAAATAAACTAAACTTTGCCAGAGCATTGCAAAACCCAAAGAATTCAGTACTCATAATGACCCAAATGGGTTCTAAAGGCAGCTTTGCACTCGCCACCCTCTTTTATGCCCAAGAGATTGTAATCACCATGAAGATTTAGGGTAGTGACAGTGGTTGCTCCCCTGATTAACTCCAAAATGTACCTGATTAAGGGAAGTGGGTAGTTATCTTGGATGGGTTCTTTATTCAGGCCTCTGTAATCTATGCATAGCCTTAATTAATTCAACTTTCTGGTACAAAACAAATTGATGCATCAGCTGGGAATTTGTGTGATGAGTCAATTACAAAGATTTTCTTCCAGATACTGTCTAAGCAACTCCTTTTTGAAAGCAGGAAGTGAGAACACCCTTCGAAAAAACCAAATGCTCCAGGATCAATTAGAATGGCAGAGCCATATTTTGTGGTAAACACAGTTCTTTGGGTATTTAAAACAGGAAACACTGCTCTGGAATACTGCTGATAGTATTTATTGTTCTGGAAACTGGTTGCTGGATTTGTGCACTTTAGGAGCCCAATACTCGTTTGATGAATAGCAGTGATGATGACAAAATTGTAAAGATAATGAGAGTGTCATGGTCTCCCAACAGATGGATGAGTTGTGGCAAATTAGCCAGGGAATTGCTTGTATGACTGTATGAATAAGCAACGAACTTACTTACTGGTACTAAAACCCAACCATAAAGGAATCGTCATTTCTTTGACTGGACAGGAGACCTGTTTTATTCCATCTGCGGTCTGGAGTTGTTATGGAAATTCTTTCAGAACATGTAAACTGTTGTTCACTTTCCCCTATGACTCATCCAAGTAGAGTCCACTAGACCCACAATCCAGTAAGTCTGAGATTGAAACTGTAATGCCATTGGGCAACCCAACGTGAAGTGGTAGCAATGAAAGGCACTTGATGAACCCCTATCCTTTTCCCTTTCCACAAGAGGGGTCTGGGGTTTCCCAGAGGCATTTGAGGGTGAAATGGGCAATTGTGAACCTTAGGTTTAGACGATGCACAATACATGCGGAATCCATTCTTCTGACAATGGACTCTCTCTGCCTCTGATTAAGACTCCTGGGTAGTTCTGATCACTTGCAGAGGTCATGGAATCAACAGGAAGGCCTTCACTTCTAAAAGGTGCTGTCTGAAGAATCCGACCAATCGGGTTGATTCGAGTCCTTCATTTCTCTGACTTGCATTCACGCAGCAGGTGTTCAATCATTAAGGCTAAATCATGAACCCAGAAAGGGTGGTAGAATGAGGGGGCTGGACCAATTCATCTTTGATTTCTTAGTCCTCCACGAACGAGAGTCATTAGGGTGCACCACGCCCAAGCAGTTTCAGCTGCTAGTTGGTGAAAGTGGCTAACATAGGTCAGAATTGTTACGTCCGCCTTGTTGGATTTCAAACAAGGGTTCTTCTGCCATTATTTTCCAGATCTGGTCTCTATAACATCTTTTTAAATGATGCTATGAAAGGGGCATAGTTTGACAGGAAAGGATCTTCTGTGGCCCCTAAAGGAGTTGCGCAAGTTAGCACTGGTACAGACAGTGCGCTGATTACAACTTTGGCTCAGTCCTGGGAAAAGTGAGCAGGACAGAAAGCAAAGAAGACATTCAAAGAGTCTAATAATTCTAATAGTTTATTAGGAGTGAAGCTGCGATGCTGCTAGGTCCTGTGTCATTGTCAAGGATCCCGCCAATGGGGGCTTGCAATGTGAAGTCCGTCATCTAGGATGCATCATGCAGTCAAAGCGATGCATCAGTTCCAAAGAGTTATAACTCTGCGATGCAAGAACCTTCATCGTCGTCGAGGATGCCATAGATGAAGGCTTTATGTCCGAAAAGCTTTACACGGGTGGCAGTTCCAAGGCAGATTGTGGGGTCGATGCGGAGTTCTTGCATCGATAAAACACTTGCAGCATAGGTGATGCTTTGGTTCTGCTTGGGGTTGAGCTTCTCAGCAGAGATGTGTTGGTTCTACTGGGTCCACAGATGGGCTGGCAGAGCACATTCATGCCCACATCCAAGGGTCCAGGACCAAGGTGGCCCCACTTGTAGGTTAGGAGTCACAGAAGGCAGAGTCCAGGTGCTGGGTTCAAGGTTGTTGGAGCCTTCTGTCTAGTCAGGAGCCAAGCCAACTAGGCAAAAAAATGGGAATCAAAGCATAATTTGCCTGCACTAGTCTTAAAGTCCCTGTCAGTATTAATGGAGCAAAGGTGCAAAACACGGGCTGGAAGCACAATTCCCTATACCTCCTAAATTTAGAAGCTGATTCAAAGAACCTAGCATTCATCAATATACAAACACATGATAGCCCGGCACACTTTGTACACAACTTGTAGTAAATTCATAAAACAGTCCAAAGGGATTTGTTCCATAGACGAGTCGATGTTCGATTTCAGTTTATTCTTTATTTTTCATTCTTTAAAAACTTTTGAAAGCACCACTTTTGAAACCGCCAACGCATTTCGTCCCATCCAGGGACTTCTTCAGGGCTTGAAAAGTAAATACAGAATGTTCAATTTGATAATCTTTCATATATTCACAACAGGTAATTTTTGAGTCTTAGTTTAGTGCACTACCTCGTGTATTGAACATAGTATTTGGCAGGTAAAGAATCTTTGATAGGAAGCAGTATCCTGGATGCAGTAATTCCGGTCCCGCAGTAGAGGTCCTCGATTGTGTCTGCCTCACATGGTTCGCGAAGATGCACCTTCGCAGCCCAGCCAACTAGCTTTAGAGGTCACTTTGAAGTTGTGGTTTTCAACAGATGCACGTCCAGTCCTTCTCACCCAGGCAATAGGACAGCAGACAGCAGGGCAGCACAGCAGGGCAGCAGTCCAGCAGAGTGGCAGTCCTTCTTCTATTTGTCCAAAGGGTAAAAAACAAAATTAGAATTGGCTGCTGGGTATGGCAAAGGCTTTCCTATGACAGTCTGATAGTTTCAGTGGTACTCTCAATAGCACTTCATAGGACCTAGGGTACTGATAAATTGATGTACTGATTGCTTAACCTAACAATGTGTTAGATGCACAAAGCCCTGGTAATTTGCAACTAGTATTTTTGTTACCAGTGCGGTATTTTGCAAACCAACCTATGTACTAATAGGTCAGTTCACAAAATACTGAATCATAGTTGGTGGCAATTTGACGACCTCATGAATATTAATGAGGTAGGTCAATAATTGCGACCCACTGCAATTCACAGCAATCACATGGATGGTGACCAGCTGGTGTCAGCAGACCAGCATGTCTTTGATTGCTTTTTAATAAAGCAAACTTGTTTTTAAACACAGCCCGCTTTCCTTAAAAGAATGGGACTGCCATTTTTTAAAGATTCATTTTTCTTTTTTTGTTGTTTAGGGGGAGGAAGTGACCTCATGGACCATTGCCTCCTCTTAAATGTACTTTATTTGTACATTTACAAAGGGGAATGGGTCCCAAGGCGAACCCTTTCCCTTTGCAAAAGGGCAACCACCCCAACCTGGGGGTCGAAAAAAAAGCAATGTTTTGTGACTGGATTTCCATCACAAACGATTGAAACATGTGATACAGATTCAGCATTGGGGAAGGACAGCTACAAAATGCCCATTTCTAAACACATTTAAGGATTCAGAATTTTTTTTTTTTATTATTATGGGCATTTAGTACATAAGTAAAAGGTTTTTCGTATTAGGAAGCCCTATCATCTTCATAATCAGAAGGTTTACAAACACTAAAACGCTTTCTATATCTTGGCCAATCTTACTAGCTCTTAATCTATGGGCCTGGATAGGCATTCAATTCAGTGATATTGTTAACCTGTCTAAAAGCTATGCAGCATCTCATGGATCCATTTGTTTTGATATATGGATAGATGTAGCCTGATTACTGTGTTAAGTTAGCATGAGCTTTTTGTGAGTTTAAACGCCATTTTTCCTTTCTGCTGCTTTTTGCACACGACACACATCTGCTGCTTTAGCTTTGAGCCTAGTAAAATGTTTTCGGTTTATACGAAAATAATATGTTGTTACACTGATATCAGCCTTGCTTGCGAGCTGTGTCTGTACGGTGAGTGCTGAAACCTTCAAGGATATCTCAACACAGTAGTTGTTATGAGCACGGATCTTCGCACGTCCCTAGACATAACATACATGCAGCTGCAGCCAAGTTCTGGCTTTAGGCACGTTTTATATTGCTTTGCACAAGAGCATAACAACACACTTGATGGTGCTTCGCATGCAGAGAGCTGGTTGCTGATGATGTGATCCCTTACCACTAGGATCTTGAGGTATGGGGCCGCTCTGCTTAAACCCACAAGAGACCTTCTCAGATATTATATAATATACTAGCTAGGGAGGGTGAGAATTAGGTTTCGTTAAACCCTATTCATTTTAGCATAATACTATGCTTGCAGCGTTTGTGTTCTATGGACTAGTGACTATGCTGATTACTTTGTTTCTTATATTATGTTTGCTTGTATTAGCTAAGATACTGTGCTTGAGAGCACGGCATTAATGAATAAATATGCATGTGTACTCTTTTACTCCTTGTTCTGGACTGAAATGATTGTATAACGAAAGAGTATTTATGTGTTCCACGTTACCTGAGGTGTACTAAGTTCATGTTCTGGTTTGTCTAAGCATTGGGAGTTTATGATGACCAATGAGACACTGATTGCTAGTCTGGTAGGGGATTTTTGGGTGCTAAGGTGAGTTTTGGCACACCCTAATTCACAGAGGTTCCAAGCCTCTATGCACAGTTCTGTCTGAGCACGGAATCCCTGCGACAGTTTTAGACTCTAAAATGACCAGTAGGGGCAATTACTATAGGATGGTTCAATGATACCCACTCCAAGCAGGGTTGTGCATCACTCTTCTCTTAATGTATATCCATTTCTTTGTTTTGACATGGTGTTCAATTACAGTTGTGGTTTTGGAACCTGTGGACAATATTGTGTCTCGTTGTTGCAATAACTGCTATAGTTCTCTTTTTTCTCTCCCAGTGCTATCTGATTTACTCTGGAGGTCCTACACTGTTGCCGTAAGGGAAATATATTGTCTTTGGAAGTAGATTGAATGCTTCTTTCCCAACCAATGCAGCAGGATCTTGAGGAGCTCAGATGTGATAGTCTTAGATATATCATCTGAACTTCTACAAAAAAAGACTATAAGACATGGATGTTCACTCTTCAGTCCTCTTTAGTTCTTTGCTAGCTTGTAGTTGGCATCTCTGTATGTTTTATTCTTGTTGGTCTAATAAGCAACTCAAATTTCTCTGGCAAGAATTCTAATCTAGTATTCTAATCTAAACTCAGGCCATTTGCCTCCGTTTGATTCGGCTTTTTCTTTAGTGTACATTATAACCTATTAGAACCAAAAGACTCGAAAGAGTGAGTGCAGCACTTTAGAAATAACCATAGCCTAATAGTAATAGTAATGTAATGGAAATGTGTGTCCTCCTATGGATTTGTCTTTATAGTGTACTCTAAACCAAGCTCACATCCATGGGCTCTGGGTTTCCTTTATTAGGATATATGTTCAATGTGCTCCCATGTGTCACTTTCATAGCAACAAGGACATATCAGGAGAATAATGCATCTTCTGGTGCAGTCTCTAGAAAGAGGAATAGGCCCTACTAGTTTTACTGTACCTCCTGAATGTTCTGAGGGTGGCTTTGGTCTCCTGTGATACTTGGGATATTTCTAGGCCCGGGGGCGACCTCAGTTTGCACCCTTCTGCAGCTTGATTTTGTGTTTTGGCTAACCTGACTGCTCCAGCCAGGGTCTGTTGCAGGTGTTGCTTCACCCAATCTATTTCGGGAGGAGGACGAGATGTTGTGTATTGCTCCAATACAATTCCATATCTCGTTCTTCCGACTGAGTAAACATGCAACCATTTGTTGGCAGTATATTTGGTACAATAGTGTGTCTGTTTCAGTATCTTAGTGGTGCCAAGCTACAATCCACGGAATTACATTTTTTATGTTTTACCATCAAAGCCCAGTTGTTTTGGGATTGCAAGCTTGCAGGGTAGCTGGCATTTGCTGCCTGGTATACGAGCTGGCTATCCTGCACGTTCAAGAGCCCATATAGTCTTGGGTATCCCTCCCCCCAACATAGTAAAACAGCAGTCCAGGGGGCCTATTACAGAAGTGCCCCAGGGGCTCAACAGGTGTTTGCACCTGCTTTGCACGCCCGGGACACTTTGGTATTACAGAAGGGGCTGCAGACTCTTGTGCTTCCCCTTCTATAATACAGATAGTGCTATCGCACATAAAGCACCAGTGCTATCATCAGAGGGCGTTCCCGCATATACATAGTTGTGTAGCCCCATGCAAATGAGGGAATCCCTTTGCCTCTGCACCTGCAGCGAATTGATACAGATACAAAGAAGCTGTCAGTGTGACCCACTGATGTTTGCCCCCTTCAGGGGTAAAGGCAGTCCCATGAATCCCCCAGATATCCACTTGCAGGAGGGTGCAGTCACTTACTGCACCCGCCTGCAAGGGGATCTCTAATACCCATTTAAAGTGCAGGCGCTTTGCTGCCTGCACTGTGAAACAGTAGCTTCAAAGCAGCTGCTCCCATTTTTTCACATGAACGTGCTGCCCTAGGGGGTTAAACCCAGATCGGCTTACTGGGGGTGAGTGCTTGCAATGTTTAAAACTCCGTCCATCATCCCCTTTGGTTTTGCTTTGTTCGCCCTAAGTTGGCAGGGTATGCCCAGGTGTGGGTCTCTTGCTCACTCTGCCACTGGATTCAAGCTAGCCCGGCTGATGACGGCTGATTAGCCAGCAATCGGTCCCAGGAGGCTTGTTTCCAGTCCAGGGAAGACATGGCTTGGCAGTTCGGGTTGGACTGTTCCCATGAGGCACAGGGTCAGACTGATTTGCATATGGCCATGTTGGAACTGGGGTGGTGGAGTGAACTAAAGAATGATGATGGATTAAACCAAGATCAGTTGACTGGGGGTGAGTGCTTGCAATGTTCAACACTCCAGCCATCATCCCCTTTGGTTTTACTTTTTGAAATATATTCACACTGCAGTTTGGGAGTTACTTGCTCTGCTCCTATTCAGTCATTTACATTTTCATTTCGCTCATCTCTTACCATGGCGATGCAGTCTAATATAATTATGCCACCTGTATTTTTACCTCAGCCTGGCACACCAGTTATCTCTTTGGAAGATTGGGTGGAGATGTTAGAGAATTACATAACAGCACTTGATGATCAAAATATTTTTTCTGCTAGGAGGAAGGCTTTGCTGTTGAGTGTGTTAGGCAGTAAAGAGGAACATATTTTTAAGTACTTGCCTGTGGCAGTCGGACCTAATGGCCAACCTATGAAAAATGTTTATAAAGAGGCACTTAAGAGGTTAGAAAAGAGATTTGCTAAAAATGTTAACTTGGTGATGGCAAGATTTGAATGTTATACTCAGCCTCAAGCTGTACATGAATCTGTAGACCAGTTTGTAGCTAGACTGCGAGAGCTGTCAGTCAAGTGTGGCTTTGACATGATGACGGAGGAGGTAATCTGTGACCAACTAATAGTACAGTGTTCAGAAAAGAAAATCCGAAAAAGGTTATTGGCTGTAAAAGAACCATCTTTGAAGGAGGCAGTGGACATTGCATTGCAAAGGTCATTTAAGATTCTCAAAAGTGTATGAGTAAGAGTAAGAGTGTGAGGTTTGTGTGGTGTCAAAGCAAATGTCAAGGGGATGCCAGGTACACCTTCAAGGAGTAAGGGGAAAGTCTGTGGGAGCTGTGGGATTACATATCATATGGCGGACTCATGTAATCCAAAGTCCGTAACGCAAATGGTTCTTTTGTCAAGCGCTCTGACACCTTTGGGTAATGTTCACGCTATATAAAATTGCATTAAATAAAATAAATAAAAACACATGAGCAGCACAGACGCCTCAAAACACAACCATCGCCTCAGAGCAAGGACAATCAAGCAGCGGCCTGGGTACTAATGAAATACATCATCATTTTAGTGTGAAGGGCTGAGCCTGAGAGCAGGCTCTGCCACTTAAGGAGTATGACGTGCACTCAGGAGAAACGGAGGGCACTGCGGCCATGCACTCCGTGTTCCTTGCATGGATGGCTTTGTATGTAGCTAAACGGAGTTCACTTGTGGCTTGCGTCCTGGCCATCCCTAGATGCAAGACTGCATCTAAAGGCGGTAGAGCTTTTTCCGTTCTACTCCCACAACTCTGGAACCAGCTCCCCAACCATCTGCGCAAAGAACCGGCCCTTTTCCCTTTTAGGAAACAACTTAAAATGCTCCTGTTTAGGGAGGCACTGTATACTGTCTAATTTTCACTATACTGCGGGGCTGTACATCTGCCCTCGACCTATGGTTGTCCCCCCCTGGAGCACTGAGAGACCTGTCAGTGATTAGTGCTATATAAAACACAATTACAATTACAATTACTTGTTCGGACCAAGGGCCATGACTGAGTCGATTATACATTGCTATCACTGAAGGAATCCATGCTCCAGTGGAGCCCCGTCAAGGGTCGGCGCTCTTATGGTCTGGGGATCTGGGTAAGGCCAGGGAATGTGTAGTAGAGCAGATCCAGCAGTAGTAAGTCGATATGAATTACAGCCTTTCTTTCCCCATGCTGGCCTAATCACAGCTGACTAGCTCCTTGAATCCATTTATGGGGAAAGACTCAACAAGCTAGCACCTACGTTCAGTCATCTTATACCCCTGATAAGACTCCACTTGAGTCTGCTGCTGTCTCTGCACTCGTAATATAGCTGTGAGACACATACACGCAGATGCTACCAGGTGCAAGGAACACGGGTGCCCTCCGTTTCTGCTGAGTGCACGTCATACTCCTTAAGTGGTAGAACCTGCTCTCTGGCTCAGCCCTTCATACTAAAATGATGATGTATTTCATTAGTAACCAGGCAGCTGGCATTTGCTTGATTCTCCTTGTTCTGGGGCGATGGTTGTGTTTCGAGGCGTCTGTGCTGCTCATGTGTCTTTGAGGCACTGTTGTCGGTATGTGGATCGGATTTAGTATATTTCAGTTCCCTTCCTCTGGGCGCTTGATATGTGGACTACTGAGCACATGGGTCTGTGTAAGAGAACCTCCTACTTACAGCTAAATAAGGCTTACATGACTGTGAATGCCTCCTCCTCAAACACATCCATCTGCATGCGATAGCAGATAGCTTTCTTGTCAGACCGCAAGTATTTCAAAGGAAAAAAGTCCCCACATGTGTGTCATGACGGTGATGATAATTAGAGCAACTATGATGAAAGAACTGGTAGGGCACCTCTCACTAGCTTGACAGTGCACAGACAGGCCTCAACAGAAAGAGTATTGTTTACCCTTCATTTTCAAAACTCAAATTAGGAACGCACAGTCCTATCTGATATCTTTAAGTATGTAGATGTGTCTTCAAACTGCAGCAACAAGAGAGAGGATGGGAGGGGGTTAAAGAGAGAAATAGGGGAAAATAGAGGAGGGAGATAGATAGAGGGTTGCTAAAAGAGAGGGAGGATGAAATGGAGAGAGAAGGAGAAGTGTGAGCAAGACTGCAAGGTGAGGCTGAGAGAAAGATGTTCGAGCTAGAGGCAGAAGATATTGCAAGAGAGGGAGAGAGAAGAGGCTGACAGAGTGGGGTGCAGAAAACGAGGGGCGGCTGCGAGAAAATGGAAGGAAGAAGGTGAGACAGTGGGAGAGGGGGAACGATAGAAAATGAGCAAGCGAGGGAGAATGCAGGAGAGAAACAGGGCAAGAACGAGGGAGAAGTGTTAACTGCAGAGTTCTAGGGTAGTAGTAGTGTCCGCCATTGTTGTGATGTAGTGCGTGGGATCGGTCTGTGTGTATCGTGTGGTAGTAGAGGAAGGCCTTATCTTAATGTAGGGTGGGTGTGGTATGTCCGTATTTTGGTGCAGGGCATCAGTAGTGATGACGAATATGAGCCAGGAGTCCGAATAGCTGGATTGCACTCTCAAATTTGCTTGAAAATCCATCAGTTTCCCACTCTTTATTAAAAGAATTCTCAGGGGGGAAAGCCCCCTCCCCCCACCCCCCGTAGGTGGTTCAGGCTCGCTCGCTTGCCATATGAAGTACAACAATGTTTTATGCCTCATCACTTTCAAATGTTACCAGCCACTACTTATACCCAATAAAATGGCCTATAGCTTTGACTCGCCAAGAACTTAATAGAACTTACTATATGGAAAACAAATCTCTCCTAATGAGTCACTTCAGCAGTGCTTTATTTGAGCCTGTGGTTTCTGGTGCTCAGAACTTATTTGTCAGCACTCGCTCTAGTGACAGTCCACTACTTGGTGGCGCTGTTTGTTTCATTTTGAGATGAGCACAACAACCATGCTTATGAAGGCAAATCATATTGAAAATGAATAATACCAGCCTTTCACACCAATAATATAGCATTGTGTAGCTTGAAATAGTCTGAATTTTCATACTTGTAGGAGTGCGATGGTTAGAGGTTATGTTGGTACTGTCATTGGCAGTGCTGGCAGGGGCAATGCATGGTGCAGGTAGCAGTGACCTTCCTAGAAGGACCCTGGCACATTTTTTTTGTTTTACAAATCAAGCATTGCACTTCAGATATCCTCTGAACATGTAGAGGTATTTCATTCATTCACAAGAACACGTTTTCCATTTAGCAAACTCTGACATATCTCCGTGTTGCTTTTCTAAAGAATCGGCAGATACCACAGCTAGGAAATTTGCTCCTATTCTCTACCTGGGCAAAATGATTGCAAGTTATTTGAATTGTAGTTGTGTAGTCAAGAAATATAACCCAAGGGGTTACACATACACTTACACTGTACACTAAATGTGGAAGTGTAGCATACATAAAATTGTAATTGAATTATATCACAAGTGTGGTCGTCCTAAGTAGATAAATAAAGTTTAACAGGCACCGAGAGCCATAGAGTTTGCCCACACAGCACATTTCTTATTTTCGGAAACTTCATGGTCACACATTCCTAAATAATAGAGATATAGACAATTGTATTGGATAATTCTAGAAAGAAATTCCTAAAACACTGAAACTGCAGGTACAAAGTACATTTTCTTCTGTTCAATTTTGGGAGTTGAAGACCATCGCCAAGGGCCCATGATCCAATCAGGATGAAGCCTCAGGTCACCACTTTATAGCTTTGTATCTTGGATTAACACTGCGTTCCAGAAGGTTCCTTGTGATCACATACTTATCCCATCAGATGGTTCCTTGTGATCCTGGAGGGGGCTGGCTTGGCAATTCAGATGGATTTGTCCTATGGAAGCTGAACCACGGCTGCTTTCTTTCCATAATATGTTTTCTGTCTAGAGTAGTGTATGGCCGATGAGGAACGATGGGCTGTGTGGTCCAAGCGATAGCTAGTGGCTGAGATTAATGCAAGCATATTTTCCATTACTTCCAGTGGTATTCCAACAATTATTTGTTGGGAGCAGCTGGTCTCATTGTAAACAATCCTGACAGTAATTGACAACAATTACTCCTTCTGTGAGTAAAACATGGCCTGATGCACATGATGTATACAGCAACTGGAGAATCCCTCTCATACATGAGGACTGCCCTGATGAAAACGAGGGAATGACTCAGGAGAGTACCACCAGTGAACCTCCACTGACACAATTACCATTATATAACAATGGCACTGTCATGATCCAAGTTTCAGACTCCTGTCTCTCTCTCTTTGACCACCTCTTCCACTTCATTCGTCCCACCCCTGCGACTACTATCTCTCTAGATTCTTCCTCTTCTTCTAACTTGTCTGCTTTCTCCCTTTCATCCCCCCTGACCCCCACACATTCCTTCAGACCGCTCTCCCGGGAGTCACAGGTCTTCCCCTTATCCCCCCCTTCTCTTGTTCCCTCCTCTCCCATTCTGCCCCCTTCCCAACTGGACCTCACCCTTACCTCGTCTGCTTTGCACCCCACTTCACCTCTACCTCCTGCATCTCCCCATTATTCCACTGCCTTTTCCCGCCGCCTAACTCCCCTATTCCTAGCCATTTCCCCATTTAAACCACCTTTCTTACAACCTGAACTACCGATCAACTTGCCTTACCCTCCCCCTCCCTCCCCTCTTCTCCTCACCTCTTTAGGCTCTTTACCTTTCCTCGTACCTTCAATCCTGTTCTTACACCTCCCATCTCTCTACAACCTTCACTCCCCCCTCCTATTCCTCACATCCCTGCCTCCCCTATTTGTAATTCCATCATCTTCCCTCCCATTGACCTTACACCTCCCATCTCTCCACAACTTACACTCCCCCCTATGCTTCAAAACCCTGTTTCCCCTCTTAGTAATTCCTCCCTCTTCCCTCCCTTTGACCGCACAGTCCTTCACTCCTCCCACAACTTTCATTTAGCTCAACCCCCCACTCTGCCTGGTGCCTGCACCCCTACAATCACCTTTCATTACCCATGGTACCTGGCCGGCACCCTCTCTCTACTCCCCATTCTTGTGGCCTTCCTTTGACCTCCCTCCCTCCCATCCCTGTACAGCCCCTTCTCCTCTCATCTCACTGTATCCATGGCCTTCCCATAACCCCCTTCTCCCCCTCCTCCTCTCACCATCCATTTCTACTTCTCAATTTTCTCCTCCTATGTATGATCTCTATTCTTCACCTCTGTTCAACACCAGTAAAAATATCACTGTAACTCCATCCACTCCTTTCTATCACCATCTTTCCCCCTTCAGACCCTTGCATCACATCTCTCTCCCCAGTCCCCCACAGCCCACTGTCCTCCTTCACCTACTTCACTTCCTCCCCCACCTTCGACCTTCGACCTTCGAACCCCAACACTCTCCCCGTCCCCCACTTCCCTCTGTCCTCCTTCGCCTAAGCCACTCCCTCTCTTAACTATTGAGCCACCCTTCACTCCATGCTCAGCTCACCTCTCTATGGAAACTAAACTTGATTCTCTCATCTCTTCCGTTTCCCAGCTTGAAGCCTCCATTTCACTCTTATGTGCTAAGATATCCCACTCCCCGAATAACCTCCAGAGGAGTTCCTTGCTCCTGCGCCCCAAAAAAGACCACAGTCTGTCCTCCACAGACATCACCAACCTACTGGCTAGCTACAAGACTACCAATGTCACTTCCCTCCTCTCGCCTCTCCTAACATTTCTACTCAATTTTCCATTCAGACCATCTCTTCCGTCAGAACTTACCAGCCTCCCCCCAAAGGGACACCCTCATTCAAGAATCTAATCCCTATCCCCCTTATCAGTCCAGACACTCACATCATGAAAACAGTTGCGTCAGAGCTACACTGTATGCTCCATAACTGCAGATCTGCAAACAAACACAAACTGGAAATCTCTGACACCATCACCCACCACCACCTCGACATGCTCTTTCTCACTGAGACCTGGTGTAATGACTCCTCTCACACTTAATTTGATCTTTTGATACCTATTGACTACTCTATCCTCAGAAACGACAGACAGACAAGATCGGGGGAGTTGTTGCGATTATCTTCAGAAACTCCCTCTGAATCAAAGCCTTTCCTACCATCCTCTTTCGCACTTTTGAATGCCTTTCCCTAGAACTCCAAGTTCATCATGGTTCACCCCTCAGGTTCCATGCCATCTACCACCCGCCTGGTAATTGCTCTTCCTTCATGGAGGAACTCATCGACTTCATTAGTGACCAATATTCACAAAGCGACAAGCAGAAGTCTTGTCTGCCAACAAACATGCAACCTTTCTCTCAGCTAACGATCTTGTCCAACACTTTTTGGAAATTACACACGTTAAGGGCTCAATTATGGACCTTGTAATTTCTAAATCAGACCAGCTTACCACTGCTCCCCCATCTGTTTTTGAGGTTCCGTGAATTCTGAACCCGTTTCATAAAGGTCATGGTTTTGTTACGAATTTGATAGTAGCGAACCGTAACTAGTGAGTGTGGCAAGTACGAGTGATTTTGCCATGCTAGACCGATGGATTCACTACGTATTTAGGGATTTCGTTCTGAACCCTTGGGTTCCATTTTGTGCATGGCAGCCATTTTGTGGTTGCCCTCACAGATGACTACGGCCAAACGAGTCTTTAGTACACGTACACTTTAGCTGACTCCTAGGTGACCTGAACGAACTGACCCTGTTGCCTGAAGCTAACCTTGCTGAGCCAGTTCCTTGCCCGGTAGCTGATCAAGATTAAGGATCAGAGCCCAGGAGATTGTAAAGTTTGGTATGCACATACACACCCCTTATCCTACTTCTCATCTGTTCCTGTTCCATCCTTTATGGTCTATTTATGATATGGGTTGTGGTCCTTTATTATGGGTTTGTCCGGCCTGTTCGAGAAAGAATGTTGGGCTTTCCCGTGTAATTGATGGTGGGCTGGACAACTGAAAAGTGGGTTTGTCGTCATGCGATACCTTTTGTAATGTTACCTTTGATTGGACAATTCGTAAATAGTGGGTGTTTGTTTGGAATGTGATTTTTAGCATAAAAGATGAAGTCTCGCAATACGAAAATTGAGCAGTCTCTGATGAACCTACTTGTGTCGTACTTCGTAGACTTCTGTTCCTGGTTGCAGCCAATAAATTTGATCTTTGACGTCCCCGAGAAGTATCCTGTGTCTCTGTATTCTAAGACAGGTGAACCCGGTTCTTCAGTTGGCGCCCAAAGTGGGGCGACTTCAGTGGTACCGGTCCAAGCCTGAAGATCGTGAGGAGCTTCGTGAGGAAATTCTGGAAGAGGGCCCCCACTTCATCGACCCCTGCATGTCGAACGTGGACTGAAGGTTTTTGCTGCGAGGCTTCCCGCTTTCCGACGGCTACGAAGGACTGCTGCCCTGACTGTCGCCCTGTCTTGGACCCTTTGTGGCGATTTGTATGGCGGGACAATAGACGGGTCTTCTGGTGACGTGATCGATACTTCAGTTAAGTATAAGTGGGTCGCTCCCAGTCCTTAGTTTTGGGTTTCCTTCGGGATCTTTGATTTGGAACTTCCAAGTGCCAAAGCCGAGGGACTAGTATATTTGCGAGACTATCGTTTTTGGTAATCCCTTGAAGTTTGAAGCTCATATGGGCTCTCTGGTGGTGGTTGGCCAAAACTTCCATTTGATCTGCTCAGACCTACAATTGGGGAAAAATACACATCTAGACATTAAGATTCTTGGGAGAAAAAGAGTGTATGCTGGATTCTCAAGCTTATTCAAACCAACTACAAGGATTAGAGGCGGAGGATTCGGGGCCAGAGGCAACGCAGTACTGCTAGCAGCAAATATCACGGAAATTACCATACAGACTTTGAATACAATCATGGAGAAAGACATGGAGAAAATAAAAGAAAAAGATAAAAGTAAAAATAAGGATAAATCCAGTGATAAAACCAGTGAATTTGATACTCAAGCTCAAACTCAAAAACAGAATCAAACTGAGATAAAGAGTGATACAATAACCGATACAAAAGCAAAAGCAAAGGCCCTGGCTCAAGGAGGAGAGGGTGGTCAAGAAAAACAAGAAATTCAAGAAAATCAAGAAAGGGATGAGAACTCAGATGATACAGGAAATACTATAGAGATCTATAATTTACAAGGATCTCAGAAGATAAAAGAAACACAGAGACGACCCGAAACCAGGGGTTATAAGGCGATGGAAAATAATGATGACGAAAATAATGATGGTAAAACAAGAGCTTTCAAGTCTGATGGAAGAGATAGAAACATCGAGAATGGACAGATTGAACAGAAACTGCATAAGGAAGCCGAGAAATCAAAAAAGAAAGCCAAGGAAAAACAGAGAGCAAAAGAAGTAGAAAAGGAATTGGTAAGCAGAGAGAATCTTGATCTATTGGAGAAAAAGGCCAAAAGACTACAGACGATCAAAAATTTAAAAGCCGCGGCTAACATAACTGGGCACTCAATAGGTTCCCAACCTAGAATTTCAAACATATTCCGCCCAGCAAGTAAAGAAAGACAACAGAATTGCCCTCCCAATGAAACTGCACCAATCACAATGGATCAACAAGGATTACAAAATAAGACCATCACTGCGGCAGCTGAGGTTTTACTCCCAGTAGAGCATCTAGAACATGAAAATATGAGGGAAGAAAGCGGATCTGGCCCTAACATAGTCGCAGACTCAAATACTAATATTAATCCATTGGTGAAAGGCAGCACTTCAGTAGAAGTCTCGAACATAAACCAAGCGACGGAGGGGTACGCTTCAGTAGAAATTTCCGATGGCTCTGAATCAGAGATCTATGAGACAGGAATATCAATTTCCAGTGAATCGAGCAAATCCAGTGAAGAGACTGATCTTGGCGAGAATCCAAGACAAGAGGAACTGGACAAAAAAGTACCTTCACCGATAGATATTGGATCTAAAAATGCCCTATTATACGATTATACACCAACAAAAAAAATGGGGAGGAAAAGAAGTAAACATAAAAGACACTCAAATATAATTCATGATGAAACGACAGATCCTGGGAGTAATCCAGAACAAACAACAGTGAGAACCAAACCCTCACGTAAAAGCCCTCATCGCAAAACTAATGCTGAATCTGAAAGAAATAAGAATATCTTTGACAACCCGGATGATGATGAGCAGTTGAAGCATAGAGAACCTACACTTAGTGAAGTCTTCGAATCAATCAAAAATTTTCATCAAGACGTAAAGAAAGATAGCCAAAGAAACCATGTCGCTATTCAAAAATTGGAAGGCGCTATCAATAAAGTTGGCAATACATGCCAGGAAATCTCTGATTGAATGTGTTTGGTAGACGTTTGTGCAGAAAACCTGGAATCAGACGTCGGCAGATTACAACTCCAAGCAAAGGAGCACGAGGGAATAATTAAGGACTTAATGATAAAGGCTGAAGACCAAGAAAATAGAACAAGGAGGAATAATCTTCGATTTCTTGGGATTCCCGAGGGCTCAGAAGGGAGTGATCAAAGAAACTTCATGATCAATCTACTAAAATCTTCTTTCCTGGACCTCAATTCCTGGGAAATGGATAAAGAAGTATGCCGAGCACATCGCTTTCCATTAACTCTACCAAAACGGTCAGAGAAATCTCCAAAATATCCTAGAGCTTTTTTAGTCAACTTTGGAAACTTTCTGGTACGTGACACTATATATGACTTGGCCAGGCCAACGGCTCAAAGAAAATATAGGGGCTTTAAGTTTTTTGCAAGACCAGATTTTGCACACGCAACAGTAGAAAGACTATGGCGAATGCGACAGCTTTTTGCCCCTTGCGAAAAGCTAGGAGCAACGGTCTATCTGCAAAATCCGGCGCGTTTGAAAATAACCTACAAAGGTTCAACGAGGAGCTTCACAAGTGAAATCCAGGCGGAGGCCTATCTTAAGGAGGTTGAAGCAAGAATGAAACAAAATAATGGTAACTGAATAGAAGAAGGCATCTACTGCCGACAAACTATTAACTATTATTATTTGATATAAGGTTGACACTCACCAGGATCATATAGTATCAGGCCAGGGTGTGGGTCCAGGGGTACAGAACACACGGCCACCAACAGCTGGGTGAGTCTAAACCCAGGTTGCCTCAAAGGGTGGCAGGAGGGGGAGGGGGGGGCAAGTGGGTGGGGAGGAGAAAATATGTGGGGGGAGAAAATAAAAAAACGAAGAGAGTTCGTACTGCTAAAGTGAATTCGAATGAAAGAGTAAATTTGAAACAAAGGATATGCTTTTATTATGTATATTGTGTATGCATCAGTTATCTGGACAGGTTGATGTTATGGAAATATTTAAAAATTAGGTATGCCTAAACTAAGGATTGGATCTCTCAACATAGGAGGATTAAATGACTGGAAAAAGAGGGGGAAGCTTGAACAATATTTAAATATGATAAACTTAGATTTAATATGTCTACAAGAGACCCACTTACCGTGGTGCAAAAAACACTGGTTGAACTTTAAAGGCTATGAATTGCTGTCATGTACATCCCAGACTTCTATGATAAGAGGTGTGGCCATAATTGGCAAAGTGGGGCTAGGGGGGGCCAAAAGGTATAAGGCGGACTCACTAGGAAGATGGGCAATTTGCGAAATGAATTTAGGTTTCACTATTTGCACAGTATATGGATCCAACACAGACGAGCCAGAAGTCTTTAGTCACATTGAAAATGAATTAATTGATTGGCATACCCCCATAGTATTATGTGGCGATTTTAACATCTCTGCAAATTTTACGGATGGTAGCGCATACATAGGCAGGAAGCCAAGGGTGTTTAGAACAATCACGTCAATGATGCAGTCACATGGCTTAGACGATGTCTGGGGAAATTTATTGACTGGAGATCCAGGGTTTACTTATTTTTCACATCCTTTTAATAAATATTCGAAATTGGACTATTTCATGATCTAGACCACCCTACTTAAGAGCGTTCAAATAAACAAGCTTCCCAAAATCATGTCAGATCACAATCCCCTAGTCTTAAATATGGTCATCAATAAACCATACAAGGTTCCTAGACCTTGGTCATTTGATAAAAAGTTATTAGCAGATGTCGATTACATCACTCATATGAAAATATGGTCCCAGTCCTTTTTTGACGCTAATAGGTATAGTGCATCAAGGGGAGGGGTGTGGGATAGCTTTAAGGCAGGAATAAGAGGAGAGACTATAAGCTATACTACCAACGTATGGAAAAAGGGTAATAGGGAAAGGGAAGCATTGATGGGAAAACTGATTGAGGCAGAGACACAACATAGACAAGATATAATTACAGAGGCTCAATCTGTCGAGAGCCTACATAGAGTAAACTCCCTAAAAGCAGAGATCCAGAAACAGCTAGCAAGAAAGGCAGCAGAAAATCATCAGGCACAGAGATCACGCCTTTACGAAACTGGTGAGCAAGCAGGTAGAGCTCTTGCCCTGCGAATCAGGCAGGTGGCAAGTAAGAACATTGTGACACAAATTGAATATCAGGGCCAAATATACGACAAGCCAGGTGAAATTTTGGAGGGGTTTAGGAAATTTTATCAAGAATTATATCAGGAGGAAGCAGCTGCAGAGGCCCCAAATATAAGCTGGTTAGACATGGGTAGTAAGTTAAAACCTGGCCAGATCGAATCACTGGAACAAGATATTACAATGTCTGAGGTATTGGAAGCTCTGCAAGATCTTGCAAGCGGAAAGGCGGCGGGCCCAGATGCTATACCTGTAGAGCTATATAAAAGTTTAAGAGAGGAAACAACACCAATGCTCTTAGATCTATTTAATGGTGTTATGAATACCGGAATAATACCTGAGACCTGGCAAGAAACCAATATAGTGATCTTTCACAAAAAAGGAAAACCTAAGACCAACCTGGGCTCCTACAGACCAATATCATTGATTAACAGTGATAACAAGCTATATGCCAAAATCATGGCCACTCGCATGGGAAGGATCATTGCGTCCTTGGTTTCCCCCTGGCAGCATGGGTTTATCCCAGGAAGAGGAACCACAAATCATATTAGGAGAGCTATCACCTTATTTGACATCGGCGCTGCTAGGGGGGAGGGAGTCGCAATGATCCTCCTCGATGCGGAGAAGGCATTTGATCGCGTCAGATGGAGTTTCCTATGGAAGGTTCTGGAGGCAAGGGGATTTGGCCCTAGATTTTGTCAAGCCATTCAGGCTATGTATTCATCACCTACGGCAAGAATTCAATCAATGGGGGAAAGATCAGATAAAATTAATATAACAAGGGGTACAAGACAGGGCTGCCCATGTTCTCCAATCTTGTTCGCGCTCTACATAGACCCTCTAATTACACAATTAATGAACAGTGCGCTTATTAAACCGGTAATTTCAAATGGGTTTCATACTAAACTTCTCGCTTACGCGGATGATTTAGCAGTCATTACAAAAGACCCAGAGCTAGCTATGAAGGAGGTAGTTAATATAACCGGTCACTTTGGAGATGTGTCGGGCTACCGACTAAATGTGGACAAAACACAGGTATTATGCTCTAAAAAAATAGCCAAGGCGGATGAAAGATATGTAGAATCTGTAGTTTACCTCGGTCGAACAATAAATGCAGAACCAGGTAAAATAATCGACGATAATTACAACCCCCTTATCAAATCTATGGAAACAGATCTAAAAAGAATGGACTCATTACAGCTGTCACTGATTGGGAGGGCTAACGTTATAAAAATGACAATGTTTCCCAAGGTGCTTTACAAATTAAGGTCAATCCCATTTAAAATTGACGAGAACATTATTAAGAAGATTGAGGCCATTTTCATGACATTTTTATGGCAATATGGTAAAATAAGGCGGTCAAATAGATATATGTCATTACCACAAGATAGAGGTGGGCTGGGATTGCCAGATATTAAGAGCTATCATCTTGCATGTCTCCTCACAGACATGGCTATCCTACTCCATCCGGGGGGCCCAACCCTCAGGCAGGCGGTGATACCATCAATTTTTCAGCTATTGGTGGGAAGTGAAGCCGTAGGGCTTCTATTAAAGAGAACTCAGAGGAGCTATTATAAGGAAATTGGATACAAGACGCTTGAAGGTGTATGGTATATATGGAAAACTGTTAAAAAGGTTCTAGATATACCCACTATCCATTACCGCACACCACTTTGGAATTCAACACTTTTTCCAAATCTTAGTAGGGATGGAGCTTGGCGTCATTGGGAGAGTCATGGTATTGTGGAGTTGGGGCAAATAATGATCAGAGATCAGTGTAGAACACTAGAAGACCTTACACAACACTATTCACTACAAGGTTATCAAGAGTTCAAATACCTACAGATTGTAAATAGAATTAAATCAATTAGGCCATGTGTCACTATGCTTGGGAAATTCGAACTAATTGGGTATTTGAAGTCGGGGGGCCATAGAATTAGAGATATATATAAAATATTTAACGACGCATCAATTGACGATATTAGAAAAATTGAAACCGCATGGTCCAAAAAATTGGGGGATCCCGAAGTAGACCTTGATAAAGCATTAGCTATGGATAAGAGGTTTCTGCGTTCCTCGAATCTCAGGGCCCAACATTACAAAACTCTATTTAATTTATACTATACGCCCAAAAAATTATTCTCTTGGGGGAAAGCGGCAGATAGTAACTGCCCCAGATGTGGAAATGGTACAGCAGATCTTATACACATGTTCTATGGCTGTGAAAAATTAAAAACTATTAAAATTGAAATAATCCGGTTTCTAGAGGGGCTACTTGATGTCAAAATCAACCTATCCCCAACCTTGATAATAATTGGCTGCGATGTGAAATTAAATATGAGTATTGAGGCCGAAGCTTTAGTTTTTATTTCCGTAGCAGTCCTTAGGATTTTAATTAGCGCAGCCTGGAAGGATACAGAAGCTCCAACTTTTCAAATGTGGCTGTGCAGAATGTTGGGCATACATAATATTGAGGAAGCATTATATGATTTAAAGGGAGCGAAGCTAAGGGATATGGGCAAGCGACTTTGGGCCCCAGTGGCTACGTGGAGGACAGCAAAAGTACAAATGAATGATTTACTGGCTTTGTAGATATAGAACCCGTCAATTGATTCTGTACTGTTTATTAATCCTTCTGTTTTTGTTTTTTTGTTTTTTTTTCGCTTGACGGTATAACGCTATGCATTTATCTATGTATTTATGTATGCATTTATGAATATGTATTTACCGGTATGAACTCTCAATAAAAAAAATAAAAAAAAGAAGTTTGAAGCTAGATTAGTGAGCGAAGATGCCTGGTCTTAGCAAACTTGGAAAGATATTTTGCTGTAGTTGTAACAGGGATTCCCGATTGGAGGACTCGTGTCCGATACCTCCGGTTGGAACTCTGTCTTATGAGCTCTATTCTAAACATGGCGTGGGCCCCATTACGTATAATGAATTGTGGGTCCGGTACACTAGGAAAGACGGTGTTTTAAAATGGCCCCAACATGGTAGCTATGACACAGAGATTTTAGATAATCTGGTAGTTAAACTATTTAAGAAGAAAGCCTGGCCGGCGATGTTTGACTCTTTCTGCCTCTGGCGTAAGGAAGCCAAACAAAAAGCAATTAAACAAGCGAAGAGAGATAAAAGAGAGAAGGGTATATCGATAATGCAAGCTGCTAGGCAGTTTAAAGATAATGAAGAAGATCAAGCGAGTGAAGAGTTGCATAGGCAACATAAAATGGCCATTGCTAAACGTTATCCAGCCTTGTCGCCTCTTCTACAAGGTGCAACGAAGGACCCTGAAAAGGATCCTTTGATGTCACATTTGTTGAGTTCACCACCCCCTCATGTGCTGAGTGCTACGGCACCTCCGCAACCTCCAGCTGTTCAGCCTCCTGTTGTTGTTCAGCCGCCAGCTCCTCTTCAGCTGGTTCCTCCTCCTCTGGTGCAGCCTTCTCTAGGGCCGCCGACTTTGCTATCAGTTCCGCCTCAAATTCCTACGACTTTTTCTCCTGTACTTGCTACTACTTCTGTTACTACTCCTACGTTTGTTTCATCTCAGTCTGCTTTGTCTCCTGTTCTTCTGACCACTTCTCCTTCTGTTCGACAGAGAATGACTGATACTGTTACTGGTCTTTTGTCTCCTTTCTTTGGGTCATTGAATGTGACCTCTGTTTCGAAGTGTAAACCAGTTTCCTGGTCCCGAAGAGCGGGCAGTGTTGGATCATTTGCCTCGTAAATGGGTTACTAATTCTTTGAGATATAATTTAGATTCGGTTATGGATGTCTTCCGCCAATGGTAAGCACCAAAGCAGAGGTATGTCTTCGATATCATGTGTACTTTCCTCCGTGAGGAATGGGAAGATGGTGAGTTGGGTCAGACCCCGTCGGAGTTGTTTAATGTACAGTCCGAGCTTGCAAAAGGGACGATAGTGGGTTCCGATGTTGAGAAAGCAGTTGCGACGTTGCTTGCGTTTAGGAGTGAGTGTCCTTCTCAGTCGTTGTTTGAGCCTGATCCTTCTGTTAGAAGAAAAGCGAGACAGTATCCAATGAGAGAGGTTCCTCCAGTAAGGAAAGAGGTAGTTCAGGCTAATGCTAATGCGGGTATTGCTGGTGTACCGGCTCATTTTCAGCGTGTCTGGGTACATGTTCCGTGGAAGAGAGCTGAAGTTTTGGCCCTTAAGCAGACTCTACCTGATCCTCGTAAGAATCCTGCAGGGTATTATAAGGAGTTGTCACAGACAGCTGATGCGATATAGACATGTTGTTTGGTAATGTGGTTCCTCAACCTTTGTGGGGAAAGATTTGTCATGTGGATCATTCGCAAGAGTTAGGTGACACATGGGCTAATATTACTGCTGCGGATGGTCTTCAAGGTGGAGGAGCTAAACCTGAGGCTTTAGTTACGGAACTCCCCGGTAGGATTATTAATTATATGAAGACTTTAATGCTTGCTATGCGAGTGAATTAGGATAAATTGTCTGCATGCAAGCATAAGAAAGATGATAGTCTGTCTGATTTCTTCACTAGGTTTGAGGAGACGTTCATAGATCACAGTGGTCAAGATATGAGTATGGAAGGTGGCCAAAGGTAGTTCGTAGTGATCCAGCGGGCCAAAGGAAATTCAGTCTCATAAGCACATCTCTACACCACGATACTCACCATTATTCACAATTTTATCACTAGGCCATAAATGACTGAGACATGAATTGACCAACTGAATCATATGACCTAATTAATCAAATCTCTAAATGAACATTTAATTAAGTCAAAACTTTAGGCAATGGATTAACTGATGGTAACTTAATATGAAATAACGTAGACCAGCTTGTCATTTCAAAATCTATTTTATTAATTGTATTATTAAGCAAAGAGCATTTTCAAGAAATTAATTCTTTTATTTGCAATTAATAAACATCATTTTATTTAGTAAGACACATTGGACTGTCAGCTTAAATCAAAATCAGCATGAGAAATGTTTAAAGCATTTCGAGTCTCATCCCCTAAACCTATTTCCCTGTCTAGACTAATGAAACCTAAAGGGAAAATATAAAGATCAAAGATGTCTTACGTGAGTCAAAAGTCCGACAGCATCTCACGAGAACAGGAACGAGCCAACCAAGCTCCTCCCAAGGGACCAAGTTTTATACCTTTTCTCTATCTAAATCTAACTAAAAGAATACAAATTACAGACCAACTTGCAAAGTGATTGGTCGTCAAATGTCAGTCCATGAAGTCATCGCCTTCTCATTCAAAACCCATATTCTTAAAAAGCGGCATTGTCCTTTGTCTACGTGTGACACAAGCTCTTCCGAAGAACTTGCAACATTTAATAAAACATCAGTTTGTTGCTTCCTCAGCTCAAGCCTTTTCCGCCGCTATGTCCTGTCCTTGGCAATGAAAGTTATACAATGCTAGGCACATTCCGCACAGTTCAGCTTCCACGTATTTGCTTTTTGAAGATTATGAACAAAACACTTTTTTTTTATACTTTGCTGTGCATGGCCACAGGCCTCTTTTACCGAGACTCTAGTATGCAAGGAAACACATGACATGAATTAATTCGAGTAATGATAATTATTCTGTTACCCACCCCCTTTGACTAATGTTAACCCATTAGTCTATGTTACCTAGCTGTAAGCACAAGAAATAAACAAAACTCTGTCACATACAAGACACAACATAAACAAGAGCACATTTAAGAATAAACACATGCTATTATTTAACCCCTTAAGAGCTGCTGACGGCCAATGGTCGTCAGCAGCGCTACCTCCCCAGTGCTGCGCACGACCATTGAACGTCCATTCAGCACTAGTTCTAATGGACAGCGCAGCACTGGGGAGACATTTTTACACGCAGCTAAGGTGTTAAAACAGCAGCAGTTAATGTTGACAAAACAGAAAGACAAAGTTAATATATTATTCAAACGTAGTGACAAATGCAACAATAGCACATATTATTAGTCCCGCGTGTTTATAAAGGTGCACATTATTCTAGGTTGAATTAATACAAAAATATGCAACACTCGTTAATATATTATTAATTATGAGAGTTTAAATCTGCGAACAGAAACTAAATAAATTTTAAAAGTTCGCTTCATCAACTCCCTCATCTGGTGCTTTCTAAATCACCAACCAAAACCCCAAAATTTTACCCAAAATTTTAACTTATAAAGAAATGTCACATTATGAACACTCTCTGTGTTAGTAAATCTAAACTCCTGTTTCATCAGTTTGTCTGGAGCTCTCATATTGAGCTCTGTGAAATTCTTCCATTTCTATCTCCTTCTCCTGAGCCTTTCTAAGTTTAAAGATTCTCTTCTTTTCCCTCGCATGCTTCTTTCTCTTGTGAATCATGCAACTGATTTTCAACAAAAGTGTTACTATAACAATGATTATTACAGGATAAAGTACTTTGCCAATGATTGAACTGCCAATTTCAGCAAACCATTCCCTAATTGCCCCAAATCGTTTGCCCAAACGTTCTGAGAAATTGTCGCTTTCCATGGGTTCTATTTGTGAGTGAAATTCAGTAATATTCTTTATAAGCAACTCTATGTTCTGGCTTTTGTCTGGGATAAAAGTGCAGCAATGCTGAACATGCAAAATCCCACAGACTCCTCCCTCTTTTGCTAGGAGAATGTCTAAAGCAAGTCGGTTCTGCATAACTGGTGGCAATGAGCTCAGTACTGACTAATTGGAAACCACTTGCAGTATCAGTGGACAATCTGTCAACAATTGTGGAAACCTTTCTAATTTTAATTGCATTCAGGGTTATTCCCACCATAGGAATTATTGCACCAAATATATCTCCCATGATCTCAGAGAAGCTTTCTCTCTTGTACCTATTCAGATGTTTACCAATTTCAAATGAACCTTCCCCATTTCTGTCCACATGGAAAATTTTAGGAAAAACTAGACCAAGGAAACATGTGCCATACCAATGGTCCGGGAGATTAAAATATGCTTTGTTCCCACAAACAAAATAAATTCCAGGGAAAATTGGATCCTTACCACCTTTAAATCCCCAACCCCTTACAATACGGGTTTGCAGGTTAAATTATTTTTGTAAGCATACTCGTAGGTGAGTTCATTAGTTACCAGAAAGAATTCCCTCATCTGTTTAGCAGGTCTAAGCTTGTTAAGACTATGTACGACATTCAAGTTAGCAAATATTTCATCAAAGTCTGAGTAATAGTACTCCAGACGACCTGTCTGATAGAACAAACTAGCTATAACACTGCATGTTATTCCATAAATAAGGGAAAGCATATTATACTTGACCCCTTCAGAAACTGAAGTAGGAAGCTTAACGTAAACATAACAATCTTTAACATCCATGACTCTTACATACTCAGTCAAGAGTCTTGAAAACGAATTAGTAGAAAAATCACCAACAGATCTGTCTTGGTGGATCTCTGGCTTGTGCTCAATGACCCTGTTACTTTTGCCTATAATATCTTTGGACTGGGGTGCAAAAAAACGATGGATTTGGGCCCAGATCTTTGGAATGGGGTGAATGTGTGACATTGATCCACATTCTGTCCATCACCTGTTTTGTTTGTAATATCATGAGCAGCTTGTTTAAATTCAGCTTTGCTCATCATGGTTACCTTATAATCCTCTTTGTCTATACCAAGAGGAAAAATGACTGCTAAAATTAACCAAACTAAAATGATTAGAATCACACAAATAGAAGACATTTTACAACATCTCCTGAGGATAGCACACCTTGAATTGTAAGTATTAGGCATTTTTCTTTTTTTTTTTTTTACTTAAACAAAAATTTAAAAATAGTAGTAGTAATGGTAGTAGTAATACTTTTTTTTTTACTTAAACAAAAATGTAAAAATAGTAGTAGTAATGGTAGTAGTAATACTTTAGTAATACTTTAAACACCTCCCCTTTAAAAAAATATTTTAGTAACCCTCTAACAGCTTTTCTTCGACCTTGCATCTTACATAAAAGTGTTTCCAGCTAACACAATTTCTTCGACCTTGTGTCACCTAACACAATTTCTTCAGCCTTATGCCAAAAATAAACCTCAACTTAAAGAAAACTATTTCTAATCATTGTAACTATTTTCTTCCAAATCTTCCTGACTACTACAACTAATCTCAACTACTGGTGGGATTATAATGTAGGCCCACTCTGGAGACTTGTCCTTCTGATTTGGCTTCAATGGTCTTTTGCCCCTTCGGCTAATTACTTCGATTTTCTTTTCTGCTTGATCCTTTTTGTTTGATTCACTATTCTGACTTGATATCTCATTAATCTGCTACTTTGATTTGTTCACCAACTTGAACTTTAAATCTTCTTTTGGCCAGACATCACCTTTTCTCAAGAGTTTCTTCTTAGGCTCAATTTCATTACATTCCGCTTTCCAAGCCCTTTTCCTGAATTTTCTTATATCAAACTCTTCATTACTCTCATCTGAGTCAGTTTCAGAGATTTCAATTCTGTATCTAGGAACTTCTTTACTCGGCAGCTTCACTCCGTTAAGAACAACATCCCTGTAGCTGGTACTTGGTAATTTGTCCTCCTCCTCTTCTGGAATTGCTTCTAACTTCCCAGTTTCAGAATCTTTGTTCCTGCTTTCAGAGCTTTGAATCTGCTTTTCAATACTCTCCTGATCTTGATTCTCTTCTGTCACAGTTTCTTTTTCAGTTCTTTTTTCTAGAACATCTTCATCATTCTCTGAATCAACAACCACAATTTCTAGATCTTTTTCATTTGATGCTTGATCCACATCAGAATTTTCCAGATGACGACTTTCCTGTCGATCTTCAGAATTTGGATCTTCAGGTTCTCCCTCTGAGTCTGAATCAGTTGTTGTGTCATCACTATCCTCATTAGGGTTATCAGGAGTGGTACACGAATGGTATGACTTGCATGCACCCACCTCTTCAAACCCTTACATTTGACAGCATTTGTTGTGACTAGTATCACCTGTCCTGCTTTTTGCCACCTGGGTACTAAACAGTTCCTTCTCCGATGAACCTTTGTTCTGACCCAGTCTCCTGGCAACAGATCATGAGCCTGCTCCTTTTCTTTTGAAATCACATCTGTTCCCACCTGATGGAATACAGAAGTTACCACATCAGATAACTGCTTACAGTAATCTATAATTGCACTTTCATTTATTGTTAACAATTTTCCAACTGGTATAAAAGCCTGTCTCATTACTCTTCCCATGAGTATATCATGAGGGCTAAGACCTGTCTTTTTATCTGGTGTGCTCCTCAAAGACATCAAAACAAGTGGAAGTGCATCTGTCCACTTCATCCCTGTAGCTAGGCACATTTTTTAAATTCTATTTTTTATTGTGCCATTAATTTGCTCAACCATGCCTGATGCTTCTGGTCTGTATGCGCAGTGCAATTTCTGCTTTATGCTGAAGGCCTTACAAATTAATTTTAGCAATCTGTTTTCAAAGTGTGTGCCACAATCACTTTCAATGGTCACTGGAAATCCGTACCTAGGTATGATCTCCCTTAAAAGCAATTTTGCCACAGTAACTGAGTCATTGTGACGTGTTGGGAACGCTTCCACCCATCTTGAAAACAGACAGACAATAACAAGGACATATCTCAACCTGTTATGTGGTGGCATGTCAATGAAATCCATTTGCAACCTGGTAAAAGGACCACCCTCCCGTCCTATGGTTTCCATGCTTACAACTGTTTTTCTGTTTGGATTGATTTGCTGGCAGATCAAACATCTCTGTCAAAGTGACTCTGCAATAATCCTACATTTTGGATTACACCAGGTTTCCCTGAACATTCAAATCATTAAGTCTCTTCCTAAATGACCTGGACCATGGTACATCCGTGCCATGTCAGCAATTATGCAATTGGGCATAACAGGTCTGCCATCTTTGTAAACCCAAATTTCATCTTCCTCCCTCTATCTGCAACCTTCTTTGACCCATGCGTTTTTCTCCTCATCATTTGCTTCATCTTGTAAATCTTTTAGTACCTGCCATGTTTCAACTACAGATATTAGCATAAGAGAGTTCATAATATGATCATTGTCTTTTTCCCGATTAATTGAAAGATTGTTTTTCGCACAGTAACGTGCAGTTTCATCTGCAAAGGAATTGCCTTTAGTTATATAGTCCTCTCCCTTCTTGTGCGTTCCACATTTGACAACAGCTATTTTTTCTGCTAATTGAATGCCATCGATCAGTCTTTTGATCAATTTTGCATTTCTGATTGGAGTTCCTGCAGAGGTCAAATAACCTCTTTGAGACCAGAGCTGGCCATAGTCATGGACTACGCCATATCCATACTGACTATCAGTCACTATGGTAACCTTTTTCCCTTTTGCTTTTTCACAAGCACGAATTAAACCAATTCATTCTGCCACTTGTGCTGAACGAATTCCATCCAGAGTTGAACCTTCAACTATTTCTGAAACTGTGCAAAGTGAATATGCTGCTCTCAGAATGCCTTTGTCTGTTCTTAGACAGGAGCCATCAACAAAGTAAACAATGTCTGACTCTGGTAAAGGCACATCTTTAATGTCTCCTCTAGGTTTAGTACAGTATTCCAAAACATCTAAACATTCATGATCAATTTCATCAGCTTCATTATCAATTTCAGAAACCATACCATCCGGTAAAAGTGTAGAGGGATTAAGATTAACACACCTTGCAATAGATACATTATCTGATCCCAGAATAACCTTTTCATATTTGGTCAATATTTTACTCGACAAGTGCTGTGTTTTACTTCTGGTAAGAAGTGTTTCAACTGAATGAGGTACATATACTTTTACAGGAAACCCCATTATGATTCCTTCACTTTGCTCAAGGCTAACACTTGTTGCAGCCTCTGCTTTTAAGCAACCTGGCAATGCTTTTGCAACAGGATCAAGAACAGCTGAAAAATAAGCTATTGGTTTCCTCATTTTTCCATGTTTTTGAATTAGAACTGACAATGCACAACCTTCCCTTTCATTACAGTACAACTCAAATTCCTTGTCATAATCTGGCATCCCCAAAGCTGGAGCTTCACACAGACTTCTCTTTAGCTTTTCAAAAGCCTCCAATTCTGTTTTTGTCAAAACAATCGGGTCTTTAATGTCTGCCTTTGTCAGCCTTTGCAGTGGTTTCGCAATTACTGAAAACCCACAAATCCATTGGCGACAATAACCAACCATTCCTAGAAACATTCTGACCTGTCTTTGTGTTGTTGGTGGTTGTATTGCTCGAATCATGTTTATTCTTTCAATTGTCACTTGTCTGATTCCCTTTGCAATTCTGTGACCAAGGTATTTAACTTCCTGTTTGCAAAACTGTCGTTTCGCAGGTGACACTTTATGTCCTTCATCTTCTAATCGATTCAAAAGTGTAATGGTGTCTATTACACAATTTTCTCTAGTTTTTCCAGCGACATGGAGGTCATCAATGTACTGGACCAATGTTGACTCTCCAAGCAACTTTAAATCTTCCAGGAATTTCTTTAACAACTGATTAAAGATAGATGGACTCTCAGTATACCCCTGAGGAATACGACACCATGCTAATATACGATCCTGGAATCTGAACACAAAAAGTTTGTTGGCTATCTGGATGCAGTGGAACTGTAAAGAAGGCATTACATAGGTCAATGACCTTATACCATTCTGCATCATGCGGAATCTGGTATAGAATTACCGCTGGGTTTGGTACAATTGGACAGCAAGGAACAACGGTGTTGAGACATGAATTGACCAACTGAATCATATGACCTAATTAATCAAATCTCTAAATGAACATTTAATTAAGTCAAAACTTTAGGCAATGGATTAACTGATGGTAACTTAATATGAAATAACATAGACCAGCTTGTCATTTCAAAATCTATTTTATTAATTTTATTATTAAGCAAAGAGCATTTTCAAGAAATTAATTCTTTTATTTGCAATTAATAAACATCATTTTATTTAGTAAGACACATTGGACTGTCAGCTTAAATCAAAATCAGCATGAGAAATGTTTAAAGCATTTCGAGTCTCATCCCCTAAACCTATTGCCCTGTCTAGACTAATGAAACCTAAAGGGAAAATATAAAGATCAAAGATGTCTTACGTGAGTCAAAAGTCCGACAGCATCTCACGAGAACAGGAACGAGCCAACCAAGCTCCTTCCAAGAGACCAAGTTTTATACCATTTCTCTATCTAAAACTAACTAAAAGAATACAAATTACAGACCAACTCGCAAAGTGATTGGTCGTCAAATGTCAGTCCATGAAGTCATCGCCTTCTCATTCAAAACCCATATTCTTAAAAAGCGGCATTGTCCTTTGTCTACGTGTGACACAAGCTCTTCCGAAGAACTTGCAACATTTAATAAAAAATCAGTTCATTGCTTCCTCAGCTCAAGCCTTTTCCGCCGCTATGTCCTGTCCTTGGCAATGAAAGTTATACAATGCTAGACACATTCCGCACAGTTCAGCTTCCACGTATTTGCTTTTCGAAGATTATGAACAAAACGCTTTTTTTTAATACTTTGCTGTGCATGGCCCATCTCGACAGGACTTTGGACATCCATTTTAGAATAGGCCACAGGCCTCTTTTTTTTTTATTTATTATATAAGACCTTTATTAATTGCAAAGCCATTGACAACACCAAATATTACACATGAGCACAGCGCACCTCCTCGCACATTATGATAATCACATGAGCAGCAAAATATTAATTCGTACACAGCCTTTTTGCCGGCATCCCGGAGGCCCGGCGGCATGGAAATGCATCAATTGTAGAGCTGTGCCATTAAAGGTGTTATGTCGCAAGCTGTTCGTTGGTGCGGTGTGTCAACTGGCAATCCACTTCTGCAATCGCGGTCAACAGATCTAGTACCAGGACAAAGTCAAGAAAAACAACCCCCACTAAACTCCCACCCCACCCTCTAGAGTGTGTCTGTGTGTCTGCCAGCCCAGTCCCAACTATCATGTCCCACGTGTACCTACTGTGTGTCCAGTGCCTATCCCCTCGTAGTGTACGATCCTCCCTCAACAACCCCCGCTCTCGCCTCAACTCGGAATCCCCGCAGCAGCCCCCACTTAACTCTGAGCCCTCCCAACCCTCTCCACTTCAGTATAGTGATGAACTCAGTCGAAGCCCTACTACTCCACCCTGTCCTGTAGCTCAACTGCCTCGGATGTGTCAGAGCTGTCCTCCTCCCCTTTCTGTAGGTGCTCTTTATAAAGATCCCAGAAATTCTTGGGTCTACTCCTGGGCGGGAGCAGGTCGCTGTACAACTCTGTCTGGGTGCAGCAGTACTGTAGGTCTCTCATCCATCTGGTTTTGGTTGGCAGGGGCCCTCGCATCCAGCAAGCCGCCACTACCCTCCTCGCCAACAGCAGCGCCATGTCCACCAGACGTCGCAGAGATGGGGGCAGTGGCTTAGAATAGCCAATAAGCGCCAACGCCGGAGTGCGGGGAAGAGTCTCCCCCAGAATCTGGTCCAGTTCAGCAAACACCTCCCCCCAGAATGCCTGCACCCCAGGACATAGCCACGCCAAGTGAAAAAAGTCCGCCACCATCGTCCGGCAGCGCTCGCATTCAGCCGTGGGACGGAGGCCATAGCGATGCAGACGCTCCGGCGTATAGTACACCCTCTGTAGATATTTGAAATGCATCAACCGGTGCCTTCCATTCAATGAAATCTTACGTGTGCTGGAGCAGCAGTATCGCCACATTGCATCATCTATGGGGGATTGAAAGTCAACTTGCCAGGCCTCCCTGGCTTTAGAAGGCTGTAGGCGCTGATGCGTTACACCCAATTTGTTGACCTGCGAGATGAGCTTCGCCGACGAGGTGGATTTAAGAACATAGGTCAGTTCCGGCACCTCCACTGGTTCCTCCAAGTCTGAACCCAATATTTCACGTAACGCAGAGCGAAGTCTGTGATATTGGAATTTCTGTAGCAGAGTGTGGCCAGACCCCGTAGTGGTCAACTGGTCCCAGGTTTTAAGTGTGCCATCCGCGAACAGGTCTTCCAGTCTAACTATGCCAAGGGTCCGCAGGGCTTTAATCACTCCCTTCTCCCCCAACGGGTCGAGCCAAAGGGCCCACTCAACCAGCAACAGTGGGGAATATAGCAACGTGCAGCCCCGAGAACTCACCAAGTGTTTCCAGGCATGGTTGGTCGCCTTAAGCGAGTCCATCTGGCCAACCGTGCGATCCGTGGGTAGGCAGACAGTGGCAGGCAAAGGGAGCGGGTCCGCAAACAACCGTTCCAATATGAGATGCGGGGTCCGAGCATCACCGTGTATCCACGAATGTAAATGCGATGCCTGTGCCACCCGATAGTAGCGTTCTAGGTCCGGTGCTCCCAGCCCCCCAATCTCGCAAGGGAGTGTCAGGGTCGCCCATCGGACCCTTGGCTGCTTGCCCCCCCATGCCAATCGCACCATTACTGTGGTGAGTTGCCTAAAGAAGACCTTCGACAATACCACCGGCAAATTCAGGAAGAGAAACAGGAAACGAGGAAGCACCACCATTTTCATTAAAGCAATTCGACCCGAGAGGGAGAGCGGAAGCCTAATCCAGTTATCAACATCGTCGACCAATTTGCTATAAGCCACCCCGTAATTGTCCCGAATTAGGATCTCCGGGTCTGTATGAAGGCGAATGCCCAGGTAACGAACCGAGTCGGAAGACCACTGCAGCGGGTACTCCATGGCGAACGGTCGCGTCACCGGGGTAAGCGGGAAAGCAATCGACTTATCCCAGTTCACCTTCAGTCCAGACAGTGATCCGAAGCGGACCACCTCACGAAGCACCGCGGCCAAGTTAGCCTCCGGGTCTCTGACATACAATAACGTATCATCTGCATAAGTCGATATCCCTATTTTATAGGTGGGGAAGCTAATACCCTCTAGGCTGTGGTACTCCCGCATGGCACATGCGAGGGGTTCCGCCACCAGGGCATAGAGCAACGGCGACAGGGGGCACCCCTGCCGCGTACCCCTTCCAATGTGTATCGGCTCCGACACCCTATCGCCCAGACGTAGCCTGGCAGAGGGCCGGTGGTACAGCGCCCCAATCTGCTGCAGGAACGGCTCGCCCAGCCCCAACTTTCGCAACACCCGCATCATGAATGGCCACTCAACTGAGTCAAACGCCTTTTCCATGTCTAGGAAGATTGCCAGCGCGCTGTTCTCCTGCTTGACATGCTGCATAGCGCCCAGAACCATCCGAATGTTGTAGGTTAAATTTCTACATGGGACAAATCCGGATTGCTCCGGAGCGACCAGGCCAGGGACCAGCAAGGCCAGCCGAGTGGCTATGACCTTTGCGTAAAGCTTAGCATCGACATTTAGCAGGCTGAGTGGTCTGTACGAGCCGAATAGTTCAGGCGGTTCCCCGGTTTGGGTATAGTGATAAGCAGCGCTTCTCGCATGGTCGGCGGCATTTCACCATTCTCACAAATTGCATCAAAGAGGGCAACCAAGTGTGGCAGCAGTATGTCCTTAAAGGCTTTATAAAAACTGACCGTGAGTCCATCCGAGCCCGGGGCACTGCCCGATCTCATACTCGCTAGTGCCTCCAGTATTTCGTCCTGGTGGAAGGGGGCCATCAAGAATTCCCTATCCGAGTTCTTGAGGAACGGCATAGCAATATGATCTAAGTAGTCCTCCATTTCGTCCTCTACTCCCTGCGTCTTGGACTGATATAACCCTGCGTAGTATCTCCTGAAGGTCTCTAGTATCTGCTCCTCATCTGTGACCGTGTCTCCCTCTAGAGTCCTCAGCTCCTCAACGACCAGTGGGCGTCTAGAGCTGCGGACCATGCGCGCTAGCAACGCGCCAGGCCTTTCCCCTTCCCCATACACTCTGGCTGTAGCATATTTGCCCATATAAAGGATCTCCCTGTCCGCCAGAGCCTGAAACTCTGACAGGAGTTGGGTGATCTCCGGTCCCTCAGTATCGCCGCCTGACTTCAGTCGCCTGGCCTCCAGCCCTGCTATCCTATTCTCCAGAGTGGTGAGGTCCCGTCTGATGGTGCGTAACACACTTGAGTGCTTCGACATGGCCACCCCCCTGATGTATACCTTAAAAGCTTCCCAAACCGTAAAGAAGTCGTCTACTGTGCCTATGTTTGTCGCAAAGTATTGTTCAATGTCTTCTGCGAGCTCCCCCCTGAATGCATCATCCCACAGCGCAAAAGGGGGGAACCTCCAAGTGAAGGCTGGGATCCCCTTCCTGGCTGTCATGAGATGTAGGAGAATAGGGGAGTGGTCCGAGAGAGTTCGTGGAAGGACCTCGCATGCGCTAATATTCCATAGTACCTGGGGGGTCGCCAACCAGTAATCTATCCTAGTGTGGACATCATGGAATGCCGAGTAATGTGTAAAACCTCCCTTCGTGGGGTGCCTCTCCCTCCATACATCCACCAAGTCAGATTTAGTCATTTCAGCTGTCATATATGAGGCCGAAGCCACAGGGCGCCGAGCAGTGCCCGCAGAACGGTCCATAGTCGGGTCGAATACAAAGTTAAAGTCCCTGCCCCATAACGTCCAAGACTGTGCATATGTTCTGGCAAGAGCAGACAGAGTAGCGTAGAATTCGGGGTGGTCGTAATTGGGGCCATAAACGTTCACCACCAATAAGTCCAGGCCCTTACCCACACATCTTGCTAGGACATACCTGCCTTCCGGGTCTGAGTGCACAGGAATGAGCTTCAGCTGTGATGCGGGATTCGCCCAGATTAACACCCCACGTGCATGTGTCGTGAAGCCCGCGGCAACTATGTTCCCAGCCAGACCCCTAGATGTTAGCATTCTACTGGAGTGTGGTAAGTGCGTTTCCTGCAACAGGGCGAGGTCCACGTGATGTCTACTAAGGTAGCTGAGGACTTTCCTTAATTTACGAAAGCCGTTCAGGCCCCGCACATTCCAAGTCATCAGTTTCAGCTTATCCGGGCCATTAGTAAGCAAATTCGGTGCATCATTAGACATTACAAGGATTCATTTTTGCATAATTATCAAGGATAGGCGAATCAGGACACAGCAGTTTACATAATCTCAAGATCGCCAGCCAGCAGTTCCGAGCAGGTACAGCAACACACTGCATTTCGCACTCTGCACAATCAAACCCCACAACCAACCCCAGGCAACAACTTCCCCCAACAAACCCCTTCCTAGTTCCCACCCCGCGAGCACCAGCCCACCCACAGCCGACCTCCCCCAACCTGGTCAGACAGGCCCCAAGAACCCCCCCCATCAACCTCCAATAAGTGTAGTGTTCGACAGTTCAACACTAACCCCTCAGAGAGTAACTCAGCCAAAGGCACCAGGGCAGAGCGCGCCAAAATATAGAACCACCAACTATTCCGAAGGAATGTCTGCTCAGCGCTCCGTCCGGCCCCACTTGTATAATAGTGCCCTTAGAATAGCAAACGTAGCAGCCCTCTCCCACCCCTATTGGCCCCCCCGTTTCTGCCTTAGTTGTCCAGGTCACTCTCCCCCGCTGCCACCACTTCCTTACCAGCAGTGCACGAGGTCTATGTCCGATCAGTGTCTCCACCCCCTACATAACCTCCCTAGTGAAGCGAATGTAGGCCTCTTGCGCCTCTGCAAGCCCGGAGTCCTCGTGATGCCATGGCCAAATGTCCGACTACAGTGAAGAGTTCCACACCACGCCGTAGTATCCTCTAGTCCTGTTCTTCCAAGTTTGATGTCGAGCCGGCTTCGTCTTCTTCGCCCCGCTGGGCTTCCTTCCTCTCCCGTGTCCAAGTCTTCAGGGACTTATGAAGTTCCTTAGGGTCCGTGAAATAATACGACCTCCCACCGGTGTTTATAAGGAGCTTGGCTGGATACAACATCGCATAGTCCAGGCCCAGAGTTCGGAGTTGTTTCTTATATGGCGCAAACTGTCGCCTTTCTTCCTGCACCCTGGCAGTGAAGTCCGGGTAGATGGAGATATCCATTCCCTCATGTTGAAGTTTGCCCTTCTCCCTCGCCACTCGTAAAGCCGTGTCTCTGTCGCGATAGTTAAGTAGCTTCGCGATAATGGGTCGAGGAGGCGCGCCAGGCTTCGGTTGAGGGCCCAGCGTGCGGTGCGCCCGTTCCACAATGAACATGGGGGAAAACACCTCCTCACCCAGTAGTAGCTTCAGCAGTTTCTCTACGTAGAACTCCATCTTTCCCGTGTAGTTTCCGCCACTCCCGTGATACGGAGGTTGGATCTGCGGGAGCGCGCCTCCAAATCCTCCGTCTTGTCTCTGATCACATGTAGAAGTCTATCGATCTGCTTTCTTTCTTTGTCCCACTCCGTTTGGGCCTCCTCCGCTTCTGTGAGACGGCGCTCCGCCATGTCTAGGCGCTCCGCGTGTTTGTCCACACGCTCCGCCATTCGATCCATGCGGTAGGACAGAGCGTCTATCTTGGTGCCCACAGATGCAATCCTATCCTGAATGCCCTTCTCCATTGCAGCTAACATTTCTCGGAGCTCAGTGGATGCCGGGGCTGCCGCCGTGGCTCCTTTCGGCGATGTTTCCGGCGCCGCCACCTCCGACCCTTTCGGCCGGCGCCGTTCAAAGGAGAGCTTCCCCTGGGCCGCGTCGTTCTTCCCCATCTCGGTCTCTTAACGTGCTGTAATTCAGAGCTGGGGAGCCCCTCTACAGCTGCAGGCCGCTCGTGCAACCTCAGGGTCTCCGTGAGTATTCGAATTACTGCCACCAGGCTCCGGGTGTCCGACGTGCCCAAGATGGCGTCTGCAATGGCGGACGAAGCCCTTCCTTTCGCTTCAGCAACTCTCACTTCCTCATAGCACAGCTTCCAGGCCCTTCATCCTTGAGGCGGTCGCCGACTGGTAAGAGGAGGACGCCTCGGTCAATGACAAGCCCAAACTGCTGTACGTTCCGAGCTCGGCCCGGCCACTGTCAGCGCTGAGGCCGCACGTCCGATGACGTCGCCCGGCCGCCTCTCCAGGATAGTGCGCGGCTGCCGGCCTAGTTCGCCACTGCCGCGCCGCCGAGGACAGCACCTTCGGATGGGTGGGAAGGCTCGCCCTCACTCGGTCCAAGAGTTCTCCAAAGGCAGCTGGGGGTGCCAGCGGGTGTTCGAGAGCCCGCTATGGCAAGTTCGGCACAATTAAGGATAATTTAACAGGATTATTCCGGGGCTATGCGAGGAGCCGAAGGCTCACGCATCCGCCATCGACGCCGGCTAGCTCCGCCCCCCGGCCACAGGCCTCTTTTACCGAGACTCTAGTATGCAAGGAAACACAAGACATGAATTAATTCGAGTAATGATAATTATTCTGTTGCCCACCCCCTTTGACTAATGTTAACCCATTAGTCTATGTTACTTAGCTGTAAGCAAAAGAAATAAACAAAACTCTGTCACATACAAGACACAGCATAAACAAGAGCACATTTAAGAATAAACACATGCTATTATTTAAAACAGCCGCAGTTAATGTTGACAAAACAGAAAGACAAAGTTAATATATTATTCAAACATAGTGACAAATGCAACAAGAGCACATATTATTAGTCCCGCGTGTTTATGAAGGTGCACATTATTCTAGGTTGAATTAATACAAAAACATGCAACACTCGTTAATATATTATTAAATATGAGAGTTTAAATCTGCGAACAGAAACTAAATAAATGTTAAACGTTTGTTTCATCAGTAGATAAGTTTGTTCACAACTTGCTTCCCGAGTTGTGTAATAAGTTGAAGGATTCAGAGAGTTCATGGGCTGCTTCTTCGTCGGCCCAGATATTGGCTAGTGCACAATATTACGAGAATAGAGATAAGGATGAGAAAGAGAAAGCAGAGAAAAAGACTAAAGATTTAAAGACGAAGGTTCTTTTGCAACAGGCGTATCTGCCTCGTTATAATCAGCGTGAGTTTCAGCAACCTCAGCAGTTTCAGAGAGGATCTCAAAGGCCTGAGTCTTCTCAGCAGCGTGTTCCTGTAGGCCCTAATCAGTGTGCGTATTGTAAAGAAGAAGGCCACTTCAAGAGTAGTTGTCCGATTCTGTTGCAACGTACGAATGATGCTTCTGGTGTGAGAGGTCGAGGTGTTCAGCAAGTTCCTAGAGGTAGAGGACGTGGTGTGTTCCCCCGATCCTTTCCTCCACAGAATACTATGAATTGCTTTGATCAGCAGAATGTTGCGTCTGGTCAGTCGACACAGTATTATGCTGCCGATTAATATGTTGAGAGTGAGAATGCTGACGGTAATGATTGCTAGGACAGCCATAGACAAAGAGAGGGAGTAGTGTCAGTTCCAGTAGATCAGAGTGGACCTTATGTTGAAGTGATTACATCAGGTGTGTCAGAGCCTTTTCTGTTGGATACTGGTGCGGCGAAGAGTTCTATCATGCACTCTAAACTCCCTGGCGCACCTTTGTCTGGCTTGACAAATGTTTCGGTAGGTTTTTCTGGCGCCCCAGTTCGTAATCCAGTTTCTAGTCCTTTGTCTCTTTCGGTTGGACCTTGTGAATTAGAAGCACCCCTCATTCTGACGACAGGTTGTGGCGAGAATTTGTTGGGATTGGATTTGTTGAAGAGATTGTATGCGACATTGCATTGTTCTCCTTCTGGAGTACAGCTTACATTGGGTAAGAGAGTGGTCTCTCCGATGTATTTGTCTAAAGATCGGCTTCCATTGGAATTGCATTCTCTCCCTGATACTCTTTGGGCTACTGGTCCTAATGACGTGGGTCTTTTGGAGATTCCACCATACGTTGTGACGCTGAAAGCGAATGCTAGATTGCCACGTATTCCCCAATACAGGATCTCTAGTGATGGTGAAAGAGCACTTTTAGCGATCATCTATGATCTGATTGAGAAAGGTGTGATAGAAGAGACGAGAGGTAATGTGTGCAATAGTCCAGTTTTGCCTGTCCTGAAACGTACTGATTCTTCTCAGCCGCCTGTGTTTAGGTTTGTGATCGATCTTCGCGAAGTGAACAAGATTGTTGTGCCACAGTTTCCTGTTGTTCTGGACATTACTGCTTTGCTGACTATGATTCCTGCTTCAGCTGCCTGGTTTTCGGTGATTGATCTGAAGAATGCTTTCTTCAGCATCCCGATTGCCGAGGAGAGTAGAGATATTTTTGGCTTCTCTTTAGGAGGTCGAAGCTTCCGGTTTAAGCGAGCTCCTCAAGGCTATTGTGAAAGTCCATCCATATATAGTCAGGCTTTAAAAACACATCTTGATACGGTTGTCTTGCCTGATGGTGCTGCTCTTATTCAGTATGTAGACGATTTGTTAGTTGCTACTGATGATGAGGAGACTTGTAAAGAAGCTACTCTTTCTTTTTTGTGACATTTGTCTGACCTTCATCATAAAGTGTCACCTTCCAGGTTTCAGTATTGTCGACAAGAAGTGACCTATTTAGGTCACCTCTTATCGAAGGAGGGAAGAAGGTTGACCCCAGAACTAATTCAAGCGATTGCGAAAATGAATGTGCCAACCACACAGAGAGAAGTGCGTGCTTTCTTGGGTATTACTTCGTACTGTAGGCAATGGATTCAAAATTTTTCGCTTCTTGCGAAACCTCTGTTAGCACTTACTCTTAAGGATACTCCGAATCCTCTTCCTTGTTCTGACGAATGTCAGAAGAGTTTTTCTGAATTGCGTGATGCATTGTGTTCGGCTTCTGTGTTGGGTACTTCCGACAACAGTAAGCCTTTTACACTTTATGTCCATGAGAGAGAAGGATGTGCATTGTCAGTCCTGACATAGCAGTTTGGCGATAAACAGTGTCCATGTGCGTATTTCTCGTCGACTTTGGATCCGGTAGCTAGAGTGTTACCGAGTTGTTTGAGAGCTACAGCGGCAGCAGCTGTTTCTATTCGACAGTCTGCTGGTTTGGTAATGGATAATACGTTGATTATGATGGTTCCACATGCAGTGGATACTTTATTGAACAGGACAAAAACACAGCACTTGACTAGGGTATGCAGCGTTTAGAACGCAAGCATTACCACGGAATACCTTTACAACGCGGGCGTAACAACGAAAGTTGTTCCCACGCATTGCACTGGGGGGCGCTCAAGGATAGTAAATGATTTAATTTACTATCCCAACACCTTCCCTACTATCCACGGGGACTGGTGTTGGAATAGTAAATTAAATTAATCAATTTTGCGCCCCCCAGCGCAATGCGTGGTAACAACTTTCGTTGTTACGAACGCGTTGTAAAGGTACGAGTTGTCAATGTATGCGTTCTAACGTCATACATCCCTTGACTAGTGCTCGATTGTCAGGGTACGAGTTGACACTTTTGGAAAGTCATGTGCATATAAAGCGATGTAACACGTTGAATCCAGCTACGTTGTTGCCGATTTCTGTAGAGACGGATGTTCAGGAACAGCATGATTGCTTTCTTAGGACAGAGGAAGAAACAAAGGGTAGAATCAATTTGAAAGACACTCCTCTTGTTAAGTCTGATGGTACCTTATGGGTAGATGGTTCATGCTTTAAGCTTCCGAATGGTGATACGAGTGCAGCATATGCAGTTACGACTTTGCATAAGATTGTTGAAGCTGCACGTATCCCACAAAATTCAGCTCAAGCAGCAGAGTTGATTGCACTGATGAGAGCGTGTGTGTTGTCGAAAGGAAAGAGAGTGACTGTGTATACCGATAGCCAGTATGCGTTTGGTGTTGCTCATAGCTTCGGGCGTTTGTGGAAAGAGCGTGGATTTCTTACTTCGCATGGTACGAAAATTCAGCATGGTCAGTTGGTGAATGAGCTTCTTGAGTCACTTACGTTGCCGATGCAAGTTGCGATCGTGAAATGCAGTGACATAAGAAGGTTATAGATGATGTTGGTCGTGGTAATGCGTTTGCGGATGAAGTTGCGAAAGAAGCGGCGAAAGATGTGACGATTCGAATGTATGTTGCGGGTCCAGCGAGATGGGTTCTGGATAGAAGAATGTGTGAGGATACAATAGAGAGTGTGAAGTCAATTCAGGCTGAAGCTACGGAGAAAGAATTGAGTGTATGGAGAGAGAGTACGGGAAAATTGGATTCGACTGGTTGTTGGATTGAGTTGTCGGAACATCAGCGATGGTTGTTACCTGATGCGTATGTGCTTGCAGTGGTTACGATGGTGCATAGAATGGCTCATATTAGTGCGAAAGGGATTTGTAAGTTGTTGGCTCCAGTATGGCAGAATGCTGGAATTCCTAAGTGTGCTGAGAATCTGGTCAAAAATTGTATGGTTTGTCTGATGTATAATCCTGGCAAGGGAACTCCAACTCAAGCTGGTCACTTTGCGCCTCCGACGTATCCGTTCGAGGTGCTGCAATTGGATTTTATACACATGGAGAGATGTAACAACTTAAAATACGTCCTTGTAGTTGTTTGTGCCTTTTCGAGATGGGTAGAAGCATACCCCTTGAAAGATAATACTGCCTTGTCCACTGCCAAAGCCCAACTCAAGGAATTTTTCCCCAGATATGGATTGCCAAGGATGGTGCGGAGTGATAATGGAAGTAAATTTGTGGGTCAAGTCATGAAGAGAGTGTGTGAAGGTTTGGGCATTAGGCAGAAATTTCATGCTGAAAATCACCCCCAATCAGCTGGTTTAGTCGAATGCTACAATGGCACTCCGAAGCTGAAGTTAGCCAAGATTCAGGCGAGTTCTGGTCTCCAATGCCCCGATGCTGTGCCATTGGCACTTTTGTCAACTAGAACTACAGTACATTCTCGAGTGGGCCTTAGTCCATACAAGATTGTATTTGGTCGCCCGGCTAACGTATGGGGAGTGCCGAGGCCAACAAAGTTTAGCGAGATTGAACATCCTGTACTGATTGACTATTTGTATGATTTGACGGCTAAATTGCGTGTCTTACACCAACAGGTTTACGATGCACTTCCACAAGCATCTGAAGATCCAGGACACGCCATTGATCCTGGTTCATGGGTGTTGGTGCGCAGCTTTCAGCAGACAAAGAACGATCAGCCTCGCTGCACTGGACCATTCCAAGTCCTTCTATCGACGCGTACCGCAGTGAGAGTTCACGGCAGGAAGAACTGGATCCACGGCATACATTGTAAGAGCGTATCTTTACCCCTGCCATACGACCAGTGGGTCCAGGAGGGTGTTGGTGATTCAGAGACTGAGGCTGTGCCACGTTTTGTTCCATTCAGTGACGCATGTTTGGTTGGGACAAGCTCTGAGCGTGAGGACGACGAAATTTTGCAAGAAGCTCTGTCCCCTTCTTTGAGACTGGACACCACTGAGCCTGAGTTGTTGTTTCGTGATCAGACATTGCCTGGTAAAGGCCGCTATAATCTACGACAGAGAAACATTGGACTAATAAAGAGATAAATCCTTTTTGCTTTTGAAAACTACGCTCTCTCATCCGAAAAGCTGTTTTGACCTATTTTTCTTTTTCGAACCGCCATCCCGGTTCTGCTGTAGGGTCGCGGTATAAAGACTTGGAGTGTACAGCCATGTAGACACAAGGTCGACGGTTCTGGTTTGTTCTAGGACGTTCCCTGGACTTACAGACGTACACCTGAGCCGAAGAGAACCACCTGCCGCGAACAGTACGATTAGAGGATGGAGTTTTTTTGAGACCGAGAGAGCTGTTGTAGAAATGAACTTTAAGACAAGACTGTGTAAACTAATGAGTAGCAAATGTTTTTTGATAACGTGTCTTTTAATGCTACTTAGCATGATGATGTTTTTGGTGGGATATGTTGTTTTTTCTTTCCAAGTGACGTTTGTACCCACCACACAACCTATGTCTTTTCCTACTACTATTTCTTCGCATTCTTTCTATCCTTTGTCTGAACATGAATCAATTAGAAGATTAGAGTTCATTAATAACTCCTTTGTGCAACTTCTGCATCAGCATCAGTTAGTAGTGAACACCACTAATTGTTGGGTGTGTGGGCTTATGCCTCATACTACGGATAAAGGTATTCCTTATTTGGTCCTGCCATTTAGCTATAATGGATCTGTGTGGGCGTATAGGACGATGTTTATTTATGCCCATGAAGTTTACCCCCTGTGTTCCATGAAAGATAGTCTAAGTAATAGTGCTCTAGTGAAGGGAATAGTGGATATGATTAGAGGAATCAATTCCTATGAGACTATTCCTGGAGATTTATTTTTATTTATTTATTTATTTTATGTAGTTTGTAGAGCGCACAGCTACCCCCGAAGGGGTGTCCCGGCGCTAGAACCTGAACCTCCAGAGGAGAGGAGAGGAGCATGAAGGGGAAGTAGCGTAGTAATCAGAGTCCAGAGAAGAGCCAAGTTTTGAGTCTGGAGATGAGACACGAGCTTATATTGGATGGAACGTGACTGGATATGGTGTTAGTCTGAGTGAAAAGCAGCGAGGGAAAAGGTCATCCTCGATGGTTTGTAAATTGATTTAATCGAGCTGCTGCGTTTTCATTCCAGACAATGCTCCTACAGTGTACTAGGCCATTTCCAAGCTACATAAGATCTCCGAGTCTGTACATGTGGACGAAGGAGATTGGTCGTTGATGGGATGGTTTTGGGAATTGTTATCCACCTGGGGAAGGAAGATTCTGGTGATCATTTGGATGGCTTTAGCTATTCTTTTCCTGTTCTGTCTTTGTGTACAGTGTGCTCCTGCTATATGTGGCCTTTGTGCTACTACGTGTGCAAGGAGACCTGTCTCGAGAGAGTTACTAAGTACTAGGATTATGCTCCAGCAACATCTTGATGATCTGATGAATATAGACCTGGATTCAGATTGACGTGAGTTTAGGTTATTGCCTATGTAAGGGCAAAAGGAGGGCCTGAGGTTCCGTGAATTCTGAACCCATTTCATAAAGGTCATGGTTTTGTTACGAATTTGATAGTAGCAAACCGTAACTAGTGAGTGCAGCAAGTACGAATGATTTCGCCATGCTAGACCGATGGATTCACTACGTATTTAGGGATTTCGTTCTGAACCCTTGGGTTCCAGTTTGTGCATGGCAGCCATTTTGTGGTTGCCCTCACATAGGCCGATGACTACGGCCGAACGAGTCTTTAGTACACGTACACTTTAGCTGACTCCTAGGTGACCTGAACGATCTGACCCCGTTGCCTGAAGCTAACCTTTCTAAACCAGTTCCTTGCCCGGTAGCTGATCAAGATTAAGGATCAGAGCACAGGATATTGTAAAGTTTGGTATGCACATACACACCCCTTATCCTACTTCTCATCTGTTCCTGTTCCTTCCTTTATGGTCTATTTATGATATGGGTTGTGGTCCTTTATTATGGGTTTGTCCGGCCTGTTCGAGAAAGAATGTTGGGCTTTCCCGTGTACTTGATGATGGGCTGGACAACTGAAAAGTGGGTTTGTCGTCATGCGATACCTTTTGTAATGTTACCTTTGATTGGACAATTCGTAAATAGTGGGTGTTTGTTTGGGATGTGATTTTTAGCATGAAAGACGATGTCTCGCAATACGAAAATTGAGCAGTCTCTGACGAACCTACTTGTGTCGTACTTCGCAGACTTCTGTTCCTGGTTGCAGCCAATACATTTGATCTTTGACGTCACCGAGAAGTATCCCGTGTCTCTGTATTCTAAGACAGGTGAACCCGAAGACTTTGGGCTGGGCGTGCCCCTGGCGCCGCTGGGTTTTAAAACCCGGTTCTTCGTGTTGACTGGTCAGACCATTTGCTCATTTCCTTCCGTTTTCACCTCGCGCACATTATAACTCTCGGCCAACCTAAAAGAGCCACTACTAGGTTCTGCAACACAAAAAACATTGATCTTGGGACTCTATGTGATTCTGCTATGCGTTCACTTCCTAGTCTAGACCCCAATGCGGATGTCAACGATCTCACCCCCCATTGCCTCTCAATCCTTGCAGTCGAAATCGACAAGGTAGCTCCACTCCAGAGCAAAAGGAAAAGACCCACCCCATCTGCTCCTTGGTTCAATAAAGCTCTCTATGACGAAAGGAAAAACCTTAGAATCTTGGAGAAACATTGGAGACAATCTCCTTCCACCTCCAACCTCTCTCTTTTACATTCAGCAAGATCCAAATACCACAAGCACATCTTTCAGGAAAAAACATCACATTTCAGATCCCTCCTCGATTCAGCTAAAAACAGACCCAAAAATGTTTTCGACCTCATCAAAAACCCAAATTGTTCTCCCCAAACCATCAAACCTGAGGATGCTTCAAAGAAAGCAACTGAGTTTGCTACATTCTTTGATCAAAAGGTGAAATCTCTGGTGGAACAGGCCACCCACCCGTTCCCCATTGAGGAGTGAAAATCCTTAGTCACTTGGCAGAACTTTGCCACCATCTTGCAAGATGATCTCTTCAAATGCATCCTCGAAACCAAACCCTTCAACCATTCTTCTGACCCCATACCTAGTGTCATCGCCATTGATTTCTATACAAACACTCTCTCCTATTGGACCAGGCTAGTTAATCTCTTCCTCAGTCAAGGATCCCCCCTAGTCGTCCTCAAAACAGGACAGGTTACCCCCTTCTAAAAAAATCCTCTGCAGATGCAAACAACCTCAATAACTTCTGCCCCATCACCAATCTCCCTTTTGTTTCAAAGATCACAGAAAAATGCATTGCAAACAACGTTCCCAACACATTATGGACAATATTCTCCTTGACATGTTCCAGTCTGGCTTTATTCAAAACTGCAGCATTGAAACAGCCATGCTACGAGTGATCATTGATGCGCTGCATCTACTCGACTCGGGGGAGTCATGCCTTCTGATTCACCTTGACCTCTCTGCAGCCTTTGACACTGTTAATCACAACACCCTTCTTAACACTCTTCAATAGAGAATGGGCGTGGAAGGCACAATACTCAAATGGTTTGCCTCATTCCTTTCAGACAGATCCCAAATGATCAAGGTTACGAACAGTCTCTCGTCTCCACTGGTGGTTGATCAAGGCATCCCTCAAGGTTCTATCCTTGCTCCCACTCTCTTTAATCTCTATCTTGAACCATTAGGGAACCTCCTAAGCAAATCTGGAATCCTCTACCATCTCTATGCGGATGACACCCAAATCTACCTCAAGGTGTCTTCCTCTCATGATCTCTCACTACTCAACTCTACTCTCAACTCTATTCACATCTGGATGTTAGTTCCCCAACTCATTCTCAATCCCTCCAAAACAGAATTTCTCCTCTTATCTAGCTCTCTCTCCCCACCTCCTGTTCAATCCTGGATGGATCAGTTGAATTTACTCAACAGTAAACCCGTCATTGTTGACTGCGCTAAATCCTTAGGTGTCATTCTTGATAAAAGACTCAACCTAATCTCACACATCAACTCCATTGCCAAGAGCGCACGTTATCAGCTGCGCCTTCTATGGGGGATTCGTCAGTTCTTCCCGCAAAATGACCTAAAAATCTTGGTCCAATCGCAAGTTCTCTCTAGACTGGATTATTGTAATTCTCTTCTGACGGGCCTTCCCAAATCTCACCTCTCCCCCCTCAAATCCGTCCTCCATTCAGCAGCCCGCTTCATTCAGGGTCCAAACGAAGTGACCACATCACTCCTATCCTGTCTTCTCTCCGATGGCTTCCCATCGAGGCTAGAGCTATTTACAAAACGGCGTGCATCACCCACAAAGCTTTGCACTCTTCCTCCCCTCGCTATCTGGCGAATAAACTGAAATTGTCTGGAGGCTCAAGACCTTCTCGGAATGCGGAAAAGTTCTTGCTTGAGCCCCTCTCCTTCAAAAAGGAAAAATTGATGGCACAATCGTTCTCAGGTAATGCAGTGAGAATCTGGAACTCGCTTCCTCCTTTGCTCCATGCCATCACCTCCATCCAGATCTTCAAAGCGGACCTCTAATCTCTTCTATTCCAAAGATACTTTCAGAACTAATTCCCTCCTTCTCAGACCCTGCCAGGAAGTCTTTAGTCATTGTAAATCTGTCTTATATATTTATATTTTTGATTGTACATTCTGTGCTTGTTGTGTTTGGTATTGTGTTCCTTTTGCCTACCTTGTTTTGATTCTATGACCTGCTAATTTTCGCCAGGAAGTTTTTTAGTCATTGTAATTTGTTATATATATTTATATTTTTGTTTGTACATTCTGTGCTTGCTGTGTTTGATATCCTGTTCCTTTTTGCCTGCGTTGTTTTGATTCTATGGCCTGCTATTTTTGTTTGTTCCATTTTTGTAACAGTTCTCTCATGTAACATAATTGGTTCCATTGTACAGTGCTCTGACACCTTCGGGTAAAGTCTGCGCTTTATAAAAATGCATTAAATAAATAAATAAATAAATAAATAAATAAATAAATAAATAAATAAATAAATAAATAAATAAAAAAAAGGCTTATATTACCTAACTAACTATCTTGGAATACCTATCTAGTGCAAACTGCTGCTCTTGTCGATTTTACTACTGATATGGTTCTAGCATGATTTATGTTATGAGGCGGGAAGTATTTAGGTGATATCATACTAAGAGATACAAGAAAAACTAAGGGAATACTCTGAGCCACATGTTAATATGTCACCCGGAAGTAGAGAACAAAGCGGAACGCCAAACATGCCAATGCCTCCGTTTACGATGGCGCCGCTGAAAGCCAGCACAAGCCACGTCTCACAAAAGTGAAGCACAACTGTAATGCAATCACAGAACCAGCTAGGCCTGGTAAAGTTTGCTAATCATCCTTAACCGCTTCGCCGCGGCGGCTTTTCCCGCTGTGCGCGGCAATTTCAAAATTACCGCGTTACGTGACGAGCTGGCCTTGTCATCCGCGCAGGACAGGTAAGCGCGATGACGAGCCCAGCTCGTCAATAGCCTCGAAGGGGTTAAGTGTCTGTGGTTTGCTTGAAGTAGTTATATATGATGAAACGTAAGTGCTGAAGGGGGTTGGCAGGCAGGTGTCTGTAAAATATAAGATATTGTTGGTTATTGGAAATTAAGCTGAAGATGCCAGGAGGATTTTCCGAGACTGCTCGCACTTTCGTTCCCAGAGTAGTCAAACATGCTTCAATGTAATTTTAATTGACTTTGTATGTTTAAATAGCCCATTATCCTGTCAAACATACAGGTTTAGCAGCAGGGATATGAGTATCAGGGGGGAGATCAAGCTCTTTAATCTTAGCTCATTTTCTATAGAAGTAGAAGATGAGAGAGGGCTCACTTAGTTTGCGAATTGGGAGTAATATATTAGCTGGCAAGGTGCCTCTTGCCTAATGCACAATATAAAATAGAAAACCTATTAAAAATATCTTCCCTAGAAAAATAAGCCATAAAGATCTCCTCAATTAAATGAGCAGATGGCACAAGCCTCATGGCAGCACTAAGCACACTTCCCACAAGGTGCAAGGGTGCATTTAGGAAGAATTTAGGTTTGTGAAATTCTGTGAGGGAAGACTAACGTGTATTTGAAATGGATAAACAATCATGTACATGTACAGACTTTCAATATAAAGTGAGACCGGACTGGAGGGTTGCTGCCATTCTCGAGAGTCTACCAGTTACACCCACAATGATGAAGTCTTGACTTCATGACATCATGGTTATGCACAGCACACTCTACCATTGAAATGGTGGTGTTTGTCATATAAATAGAGAAAGCACTTGATTTGTATTGATGAATGGGGCGGAAGTGACACAGGGTGGAGCCAGTCCCAATACCAGAACAGCAAGATGCAAAGTGAATGTGAGCTAAAATATAAGCACCTGCCAGACCTCCTGTAGATAGCATTGCCGTAAGACAATTTTAGCTCCACGTAGTTATACCTGAGGGATAACTCTATGGAAGTTGTTGGCCTGCCACACGTCCAAGCAAAATCTGTTTTACGGAATTTGTTAAACCCACCACTTTTAATTACTTGTCGGATTTCTTTTCAAATGGTTCAGTGACTTTTACTTGTATGTGGTTCTGATGCTTCTCCTAAGCTTCATTAAAGTTTTCACAGTACCATTCCAAACAAACTTTGCCACATGCCTATTTTGTGTCTCCATGCAGATGACATCTGGATTCTTGCTGGGACCCCAAAAAAGCCTTGAAATGGACAGTAAACAAAAGCGAGGTTCTGGATATGATTTAATGTCGGATATTAAGTGCTCCAAGTTTCCTTGCACTGGGGACATTTTCTATCTAGATTTACCCATTTATTTGTTTCCTCCCTATAATGAAAATAGCCCCTCTGCACAGTATAGCCTATCTCCTTTCTTTTGCCTGCCTTTTCCTTCTTCTTTCTTTTTCCTTCCTTTAATCCATTCTTTGCTTCCTTCTTTCTCCAAGCTTCATTGAATTGACCTCGTTTGCTCTTTTTTCTGTCTTCTTTTGATGATTACGTGTTCCCACCCCATCACCTGCTGGTTTATGTGATCCTCTCCCGAAAAGACTCTACCTACATGATTGTTTTGTAATAAGCTCCTCATGTTTCAGATGCTTCTGCTACCAAGAACACATTTTCGTGTAAGGCGCCTTGTTTCTCGAACTTCTAAGAAGTACTAAATAATTAAGTAAAATGAAGTGCTAGTGCACCAATACCCATACCACAAGATAACATGCTATGTATATAACAATTCGACATATGCACATTTAAGCCTCGGTAACTATATCTTGTTAACTCAACACAGGCACCAACGTTGTTATTCTTTTAGCAGAAGATGTAGTTTGTGGTTTTCTGCTGACCTGTTTTGCCAACATGGAAAACAATGCCCAAAGAGGCTTCTTTCCTAAAAGTGAAATGGAGGTTGGGGAATAAAAGGCTATATTATATTCTTATATTGAATAAACTGGCAGCCCGCCCCAGCGTTGCCCGGGGGCATAAGGGGGCTGGGGGCTGCATTTTGAGCATTTGTTTAGTCCCGGCCGGGCCTCTCGGCCGGGCCCCCCGCCCTCCCGCCCGCCCGCCCCAACATTGCCTATACCTCTGCCCGCCCGCATGCCTCCCGCCCGCTTCCCGCCTCCCGCCTCCCGCCTCCCGCCTCTGTCTTACCTCAGCCGCGCTCGGACTTAGCCCCCACTCCCGGGCCCCCGCCCGCCCCCACATTGCCTGGACCGGCCTTGCCTTACCTGAGCCGCCGCGCCACTCCTCGCCGCACATCGCTGCTCGTCACCGCTCCTCCCCGCCTGTCGTCATCACGCAGGTGTAGGTCGCTGTCAGCGCTACGTCGCGGCCGGCGCTTGTTTTAGGGGACTACTTTGTTTTTAAACTTTAATTTTTTAATTTACGTTTATTTTTTATTTTATGCAGCCTATGTCCATCTACACAACCTGAGGATTACAACAATGTATTGGGTGTGTGGATTGGCGCTGTGGTTCCCGAGTTTACCTTGCCAAAAAGTTTCTGTTCTCTCTTTATAATAGTAGTATAGATAAACCCTTCTAGGCTTTTCAAAGAGAACGTGGTTGTGATTTAGGATCTATTCAATGTTTTAAGGTTAACAAACATTGACCAACATACAAATAAAACCTGGTATCCTAGAAAATATCTTTTTAGGTCACTACGAAATTTCAGAATTAAGCACACCTACTTTCCCTAGGTTTTTGCACATTATGTACATGAAAGTAAGATAATACTGCCAAAAGGAGGTACATGGTCACGTTATTATAAGAAAGCACGTTAATAAGATGCAGAATTGAGCAATTAACTGCTAAAATTCTAAATGAAGTGGGTGTAAACAATACAGTGAAACGTTTAAGTGTTTGCGTCTATAATGTTTTCAAAGGACTTTGTAAGTATGAATTTTTTATTATTAGAAGACCTAGTTACACAGTGTACCAAAAGTGCCAACAAACCAGCAACTATATATTTTTTAGATCCGGCCCAAGAGGCATCCCAACATACATAAAATATCTGCATACAGGGGCTTATGGTCAGTGGGCTTCATCCAACTGTCTGTTAAACTGTCATTCACATTTTGCTTCCGCCCACCACAGCATCCAGTATGAGGCAATGAAATAGCCAGGTCACCCATTGGCAATATTTACTTTCAGTGACCACACAAAGCCTATGCACATTGTTTACATCTGCCTAAAAATAATGGGGGATATTCTCAAGAATGTGTGATAATTATCGCAAAATTAGCTTAAGGAAAACAGAATCATCATCACAGGGATGATAGAACATCACCATCAACTGTTCATCACCTCCAACGTGTCATTGGCAAATAAAAATACAATATGGCAGGCCATCCTGGAAAAGGTGAATGCAGTCGGAGTGAGGAGGAGGACAATTGGTGAGGTCAAGAGGCGCCAGAATGACTTGAAGTGCAAAACCAAGAACAAACTCGCTGAGAACCATCAGGCAGCAATGCAGACAGGAGGTGGCAGTCCAATGGAACACCAGGAGATAGATGAGATGGAGGACATGGTGTTCCACAGTCATCAGTGGGGAGACGGTAGCAGGAGTTGGGGGTTTGGACACTGCTCAACATGACCTGACACACCAGCACCAGGGTGGGTACCGAACAGGGTCTTGGGGGACAGGGGAGATGGGCACAATGGAACACATGCACAATTAAGTAGAGCACACTGCACACCCACAATGACTCTGGATCATGTCCCTGAACCACTTGGCACACTGCAGCACACATACAAACAGCAAGAAGGCCCACGTGAATTATCAGCACAAAGAGGTCCCTCCCCACACAGCACCAATCTCACAACCAACCCATGCACACGTGTTAAAACCAGCAAAGCTGCGTGTCTGTGAGCCACACTGACAATGCAAGTGACACTGCATGGCGAATAGCATGGCTGCAGTCCAATTCTAATGACATGGTACATGCCACAACACTGAGGTGGCTGAGTGTGGAACGCATCTGAAAAGGATCAGGTGTGGTTCCGTGGTCCGAATTGGGTTCGATAGTTCCGAAACCCGATTTATGAAGATCGTCGGAAATGGACGATTTTGGTCTCTACGGACCGCAAATGGCGAGTATAACGTGTCTGAGTGTTTTCGTTTGAATCAATATAGGAGAACACTCTCCATTTGAGGATTTAGTTTGAACCCTCAGGTTCTATCTTGTATGTGGCAGCCATCTTGTATGGTTGCCCTAACATAGGCCCTATGATTGTGGCCGAACGAGTCCTTGACACGTACGCCTTAGTTGACTTCTGGTTGACCTGGCCGAACTGACTCCTCGCCTGGGGCGAATCCCGCTGAGCCAGTTCCTTGTTCAGCAGCTGGCCTGATAAAGATCAAAGAGCAGGACGTGCCTTGACTTTATGGCACACCATTCCCACTCCTCTATCTCCTTTCCATCTGTTTCTGCCTTTCCTTTACAACATGTTCATCGATCTAGGTTGATAGTTTTATGATAGGTTTGTCCGGCCTGATCGAACAGGAAACTTAGCATATGTGCGATCGTTTTGGTGGGCTGGACAACGAAAAATGGGATTAACTTTGACTGTTGTGATTTGCTACTTTTTGAAATGCTACTTGTCCATTGGTTAGTTTTGTATGCACCAAATGTAAATTGTGATGTTGCCAGAGGCGTAATTTTCGGCATAAAAGACCGAGTTTCGTTCATTGAGTTGGTGCAGTCTCTGTCGAACTACCCGTGTGTACTTCGTAGACCTCTGTCCCTGGTTGCAACCAATAAACTTTGGTCTTTGACGCCATCAAGAAGTATCCCGTGTCTCTGTTTGCCAAGACAGGGGAATCCGGGGTCTTTGGGTGTTGCCCTGACACCGCTGAGTTATTGTAGTAGTATCGGTTCCGAGAAAACCCAGTACCTCAATTGGCGCCCAACGTAGGGCGACTTCAGCGGTACCGGTCCAAGCCAGAGGTTCGTGAGGAGCTTCGTGAGAAAATTCCGGAGGTTGGCCAGCCACTACAGCGACCCCTGTATGTCGATGTGGTTCCGAAGGTCTTTGCTGCGAGGTTTCCCGCGTCCCGACGGCTACGAAGGACTGCTGCCCTGACTGTCGCCCTGTTTTGGAGCCTTAGACGTTTGTAGAGCGAGACGATTGACGGGTCTTCTGGTGACGCCATCGACAACTCAGTTAAGTATGAAGGGAGCGTCTCCTAGTCCTTAGTTTGTTTTGTATCCTTTAGTGGATAGCTTTGATTTGGTACCTGCAGGCCCCAAAGCCAAGGGATTTGTGTATTCACGAGCTTATCGATTTTAGATTACCCTTGTTGTTTGAAGCTAGACTAGTGAGCAAGATGCCTGGTTTTAGCAGTCTTAGGAATTTGTTTAGTTGTGGTACGTTGAGGGATTCCCGGTTAGAGGATTCGTGTCCGGTTCCTCCGATCGGAACTCCTACATACGAGTTGTACGTGAAACATGGTGTAGGTCCTATTGGCTACAATGAGATTTGGGTAAAATATACGAAGGATGACGGTGTCCTACAGTGGCCCCGTTATGGTAGTTTTGAGTCAGAAGTCCTAGATAACCTTGAAGTGAGGTTGTTCAAGAAGAAAGCCCGCCCGGCAATGTTTGACTCTTTCCGCATATGGCGCAAAGAAGCCAAACAGAAAGAAATTAAGTTAGCAAAGAAGAATAGAAAGGGTATGTCAATGGTGCAAGCTGCCGTTGCATACAGAAATGATGAAGAAGAGAAAAATAGCGAGCAGATGCTTAGAGTGAGGAAGTTAGCGGTAGACAGATGCTACCCAGTCTTGCCGGCTAAAGAGCAGAAAGACGATAAGGAGCTTGTGAAAGATCCTTTGATGTCGCATTTGCTAACTTCACCTCCACCAATGCTACGGCACCACCGCCACCAGCTGTGGCTGTGCAGTTGCCGGTTGCTTTGCCTCCTGTTATTACTCCACAGCCAGCTTCTTCGTTGGCCGTTGTTCCTTTGGCGCAGCCTTCTCAAGGGTTGCCAACTTTGTCTTTACCTGCTACTACTGCCTCTATGCCTGTTCCGACTAAGGATCCTACCACTATTGCTTCGTCTCCTCTTGTCTTTCTGACTGTTCCTTCTCCTAGACAGCGGGTGACCGCTGCCTTTTCTAATTTCTTATCTCCTTTGTTGGGACAAATGGGTATGTCTCCTGTGAGTGAGCGTAGACAGTCGCGTAGCCAATTGCCTGATACAGATGAGCGAGTGGTTTTGGACCATATGGCACGTAGATGGGTGACGTATAGGTCCCAGTATGACCTAGCAGGTATTATGGATGTTTTCCGACAATGGGAAGCACCAAAGCAGCATTATGTTTATGAGCTTATGTGTGCGTTCCTCCATGAACAATGGATGGACGAGTTGGATAGAGTTCCTGTAGAATTGTCTCGATTGCGTTCAGAGTTTGCTAAAGGGACGATTGTGAGTCTACACGACATCGAGAAAGCGGTGTCGACGTTACTGTCGCTGCGAAGCGACGTCCCTACTGATCGGCGGTTTGAGCCAGATTCATCAGTTAGGAGACATGCGCGCCAATATCCGATGCGAGAGGTTCCTCCGATATGGAGACCTGCTGATGCTACTGTTGTTCCACCTGTTATTGCGCACTTTCAGCGAGTATGGGTTCATATTCCATGGAAGCGTGCTGAAGTTCTGGCGCTTAAGCAGACTCTACCAGATCCACGAAAGAATCCTGCTGGATATTATAAAGAACTTACGCAAACTGTGAGTTCGTGCGTTATGAATTTGGGGGATATAGATATGTTGTTTGGGAATGTTGTTCCACAGTCCATCTGGAATGTTATTCGATATACAGATCATGACAATGAATTAGGAGGTTCGTGGGTGAATCTTGTTGCAGCAAATGATAGACAAGTTGGAGGTGCTAAGCCTGAAGATGTTATTGCCGAACTTCCTGGTAGAATTATCACTTTCATGAAGACTTTAATGCCTGAAGTCCGTGTTAATTGGGACAAGTTGTCGGCTTGTAAGCAGAAGAAAGACGAGTCTGTCTCAGACTATTTCTCGCGTTTCGAGGAACCTTTTGTTGACCACAGCGGTCAAGATATGGCTACTGAAGGTGGCCAGAGATTATTTGTTGATAAATTCGTGCACAATCTTCTTCCTGAGTTGTGTACTAAGTTGAAGGATTCCAAGAGTGCTTGGCCTGTTTCTACTGCGGCGCAAATTCTTGCTACGGCTCAGTACTACGAGAATAGGCGTAAGGATGAGTTAGAGAGAGCGGATAAGAAGACTAAGGAATTGAAGACTAAGGTTCTTCCACAACAAGCTTATCCACCTCGTGTTAATAATCAGTGTGATTATCAGCAATCACCACAGTATTCGAGGAACTCGCAAAGGAACGAGATTCCTCAACAGCGTATTCAGTATGGGCCTAATCAGTGTGCATATTGTAGAGAAGAAGGCCATTACAAGAATAGTTGTCCGGTTTTGTTGCAACGTACTAATAGTGCTCCTGGTGTTAGAGGTAGAGGTGCTCAACAAGCGCCTAGAGGTAGAGGTCGCGGACAAAACGCGCGCCCTTGGCCTCCGCAGAATTCAATGAACAGTTTCGATCAACAGCAGAATTTGTCTGGTAGGTCTACACAGTACTACGTAGATGATTACTATGCTGAAGGCGACGAAGAGCAAGGTAATGATTGTTAGGACAGCCATGGACAAAGAGAGGGAGTTGTTTCAGTTCCGGTAGATCAGAGCGGACCTTACGTGGAAGTGATTGCATCAGGTGTGTCAGAGCCTTTTCTGCTAGACACTGGTGCTACGAAGAGTTCTATTATGCATTCCAAACTCCCTGGCGCACCTTTGTCTGGCTTTAATAATGTTTCTATAGGTTTTTCTGGCGCCCCCGTTATGAATCCGATTTCTGTTCCATTGCCTCTTTCTGTTGGTCCTCGTAGGTTTGAAGCACCCCTTCTTTTGACTACAGGTTGTAATGAGAACTTGTTAGGCCTTGATTTGTTGAAGAGATTATATGCGACTCTGTACTGTTCTCCGTCAGGAGTAAATCTTACTTTGGGTGAGAATGTGATTTCCCCGATATATGTTTCGAAAGATTGTCTTCCACCGGAATTGTCTTCGCTGCCAGATTCGTTATGGGCTACGGGTCCAAATGATGTGGGCCTGTTAGACATTCCTCCATATGTTGTGACGTTGAAAGTGAATGCTCAGTTACCACGCATTCCGCAATATCGTATTTCAAGTGATGGTGAACGAGCACTTTTGGCGATCATTTATGACCTGATTGATAAGGGTGTTATCGAAGAGACTCGAGGTAATGCGTGTAATAGTCCGGTTTTGAAGCTAACTGATTCTTCACAGCCTCCTGTATATGGGTTTGTTATCGACCTTCGCGAAGTGAACAAAATTGTTGTTCCACAAGTTCCTGTTGTACCCTACATTACTGCATTATTGACATTGATTCCAGCTTCTGCTACCTGGTTTTCGGTGATCGACTTGAAGAATGCTTTCTTCAGCATCCCGATTGCCATAGAGAGTAGAGCTATCTTTGGATTTTCTTTAGGAGGACGAAGTTTCCGCTTTAAGCTCGCTCCTCAAGGCTATTGCGAGAGTCCATCTATCTATAGTCAAGCTTTGAAGACGCAACTTGACTTGCTAGCTCTTCCTGATGGTGCGGCCCTTATCCAGTATGTTGACGATTTGTTGGTCGCTGCCGATACTGAAGACATATGTAAGGATGCCACTGTGTCCTTGTTGTCTCATTTGTCTGAATGCCATCATAAAGTTTCTCTCTCGAAATTGCAATTCTGTCGCCAAGAAGTTACCTATTTAGGTCACCTCTTATCGAAGGAGAGAAGGAAACTGACCCCAGAAAGAATCCAAACTATTGCGAGAATGAGTGTCCCTACGACTCAGAGAGAAGTACGTGCGTTTTGGGGTATTACGTCGTACTGCAGACAGTGGATTCCGAATTTTTCTCTTTTAGCGAAACCTTTGTTAGCTCTTACGGTTAAGGATACTCCAAATCTGATTCCTTGGATTGAGGAATGCCAGAAGAGTTTTTCTGAGCTACGAAATGCGTTGTGTTCGGCTCCTGTGTTGGGTACCCCCGACTACAGCAAGCCTTTCACATTGTATGTCCATGAGAGAGAGGGATGTGCATTATCGGTTTTGACTCAACGATTTGGCAGGAAGCAACGCCCATGTGCGTACATTTCGTCAACTTTAGATCCTGTGGCTAGAGCGTTGCCGAGTTGCTTGAGAGCAACTGCAGCAGCGGCTGTTTCGATCCGACAATCTGCTGGATTAGTTATGGACAATACGTTAGTGGTCATGGTTCCACATGCAGTGGATACCTTGTTGAATCGGACGAAGACACAGCACTTGACTAGTGCTCGATTGTCAGGGTATGAGCTTACGTTGTTAGCGAGCCATGTGCACATCAAGAGGTGTAATACCCTAAATCCGGCTACGTTGTTGCCAATTTCGCTTGAGACAGACGATGATAGCGAAGAGCAACATGATTGTTTCTTGAGAACAGAAGAAGAGACGAAAGGGAGGATAGATCTGAGAGATACTCCTCTTCCTGATTGTAATGATGCTTTGTGGGTTGACGGCTCGTGTTTTAAATTACCAAATGGCGATACCACTGCAGCATATGCCGTGACGACTTTACATACAGTTGTCGAAGCTGCACGTATCCCGCACAATTCCGCGCAAGCGGCGTAATTAATTGCACTTACGAGAGCATGTGTGTTGGCGAAAGGGAAACAAGTGAATGTGTATACTGATAGTCAGTATGCATTTGGAGTGGCTCATAGCTTTGGACGATTGTGGCGTGAAAGTGGATTTTTGACATCGCATGGGACGAAGATCCAGCAGAGGCAGCTGGTGAATGAACTTCTTGAATCTCTTACGTTACCTTTGCAAATAGCGATCGTAAAATGCAGTGCCCATAAGAAAATCACGGATGATGTTGGTCGTGGTAATGCGTTTACGGATGAAGATGCGAAAGAAACTGCTAGGAATGTGACGAGTCGAATGTATGTTGTGGGACCTGCGAGATGGGTTCCAGAGAAGAGCATGTGCGAAGATACTATTGAGAGCGTGAAGATTATCCAGAGTGAGGCTACCGAGAAAGAGTTGGATGAATGGAGAGAGAGTAAGGGTAGGTTGGACTCGAATGGTTGTTGGACTGATTTGTCCGAACATCAAAGATGGTTGCTGCCAAACGCGTATGTGCTTCCAGTTGTTACAATGGCGCATGGATTGGCACACATTAGTGTGAAAGGGATTTGCAAGTTGTTGGCTCCGGTTTGGCAGAATGTGGGAATACCTAGATGTGCAGAGAATTTGGTCAAGAATTGTATGGTGTGTTTGATGCATAATCCTGGCAAGGGAACTCCAACACCAGCTGGTCATTTTGCTCCTCCTACGTATCCGTTTGAGGCCTTGCAGCTAGATTTTATCCATATGGAAAGATGCAACAACTTGAAGTATGTGTTAGTGGTTGTTTGCTCTTTTTCTAGATGGGTAGAAGCTTACCCCCTTAAGGACAACACTGCTTTGTCCACTGCCAAAGCTTTGATAAAAGAATTCTTCCCTAGGTTTGGTTTGCCGAGAATCATTTGGAGTGATAATGGAAGTGAGTTTGTGGGTCACGTGATGAAGAGAGTGTGTGATGGTCTCGGAATTAGGCAGAAATTCCACGCTGCAAACCATCCCCAATCAGCTGGTTTAGTCGAGTGCTACAATGGCACTTTGAAGCTTAAATTGGCCAAAATTCAAGAGAGCACTGGTTTACAATGGCCAGATGCTTTGCCTTTAGCACTTTTGTCTACCCGAATGACTGTGCATTCGCAAATGGGTTTGAGTCCGTATGAGGTCGTGTTTGGTCGCCCGGCGACTATTTGGGGCGTACCAAGACCGACGAGGTTTAGTGACCTCGAATATCCTGTTTTGCTTGATTACTTGCGTGAATTGACAACTAAAATGAGTGTTTTACGCCAACAGGTATGCAGCTCTCTCCCACAAGCTACAGAAGATCCAGGCCACGCCATAGAACCCAGCTCTTGGATCTTCATCAGGAACTTTCAGAGAACGAAGAACGGACAGCCCCGTTGGACTGGACCCTACCAAGTCCTTCTATCGACGAGATCTGCGGTGCGAGTACGTGGGAAACGTCACTGGATCCACGGCTCCCACACGAAGAAAGCACCCTTACCTTTGCCGTATGATAAGTGGGTTCAAGATGGTCTTGCAGATTCTGAGACCGAGACAGTCCCGAAATTTGTGACGTTCAGTGATGCTCGTTTGATTGGGACTAACTCAGAACAGGAAGGTGACTCTCTTTTGCAAGCATCAATACCTTCTGCAGATCGATTGGACACTACCGAGCCTCATCTTTTGTTTGTTGATCAAGAATTACCTGGAAGAAATAGATACAATTTGAGATCGAGAACAAAGGACAAATAAAGTTAATAAAGTTGATTTTTTTACTGTTTGCAGGTTAACTCTCCACCAAGGATCTACGTATTTTTGTTTTTCTGAACTGCCATCCGGTTCTTGCTGCTAGGGTCGCGGTTGCTACCAGTCTTGGGAGTGTAAGCCTGAGACACTAGGTCTTGGGTTCTGTTGGTCCGAGGCAGTCTTCCTGGGTGCAGCAGAGGCACTCTCAAGCAGAATCAACCAACCACCGCGGGCAGCAACTTTAGTTTAGGATGGATTTCTTTGAGTTGGAGAGACCTGTGCAGACACTGACTTTTAGAAAACGCATTTGCAAAATAATGTCGAAGAAACGTTTTTTGATACCATGCATACTTTTACTACTGAGTTTCGTAATTTCCATAATTGGTTATGTAGCATTTGTTTTTAAAATGACGTCTAATCCCACTTTGCAATCTACACCTTCGCCTACTGTTTCCTCTCATTCTTTCCACCCTTTGCCTGAATATGAGGTAGTCAGACGTAAGGAATTCGCTAATAATTCCTTCATACAGCTTTTGCACCAGCATCAGTTAGTGATCAATACAACGAACTGCTGGATTTGTGGTTTGATGCCTCATACCACCGATAAAGGAATTCCTTATTTGGTCCTGCCCTTTAGTTTGAATGGTTCGATTCGAGCTTATAGAACCATGTTCATATATGCCCACAGTGTTGACCCCTTACGTTCACGGAGAGATAATCCGAAGAATAGTCCTATAGCTAGAGGTATAGTCGACATGATTAAAGGGACTAATGCAGTAGAGACTATTCCAAAAGATGAGAGGCAACCATATAGTGGTTGGAATGTAACTGGATATGGAGTTAGTCTGAGTATTAACCAGCGAGCGAAAAGTCCCCTACCGATCTGGATAGTGCCCCATAAGGGCTACTATTGTCTGCAGGGCAACGGTAAGAATCCGAAGGCTCAGTTAGGGAAGAGTGTTTGCGCTGAGACTTATGTGTTTCCGTCTCAGTCTTCCCCAGCCTTCTTAGCTGCTAAGGGTACGTACTTTGTTTGCTATGACCAAGCGTATACATGGTTGCCCGCCGACTTTTCGGGCACATGTTTTGTTTCCTTTCTGTTACCCCCCACTTTTACAGCTGCGGCAGATTATCACAAGATGAGAATAGCTAGAGGTGTCTTTAGTCAAGAAGACACTGCAGGACAATAATTGGGTGATTTCTTCAAGGGTTTTCTGCCGTTTTGGGGACCTATGGCTAACAGTAAGAACATTCGTCAGCTTACGAGAGTGGTTGAGTCCACCATAGTTGAGACTGCCGGTGCCCTTGGTAACTTGACTGCTGAGCTCCAGTAGGATAGACTTATGACACTTCAGAATAGAGTTGCCCTAGATGTTATTTTGGCAGATCGAGGGGGAGTTTGTAGATTGATTCAATCGAGCTGCTGCGTTTTTATTCCTGACAATGCTCCGTCAGTCCTCTAGGCCATTTCCAAATTACATAAAATCTCCGATTCTGTCCATCTGGACAAAGGGGATTGGTCTTTGATGGGATGGTTACGGAGAGTGATATCCACTTGGGGTTGGAAGATTCTGATGGTCATTGGTGTGGTTTTAGTGATTCTGTTCATGTTTTGTCTCTGTGTACAGTGTGCTCCGGCTATTTGTGGCCTTTGTGCTACTTTGTGCGTACGGAAACCTGTTCGGAGAGAAATGCATAGTAATAAGATGATGCTACAACAGCATATCGATGACTTGATGAATATAGATCCGGATTCAGATTAAAATGGGTCTGGGTTTATTGCCTATGATAGTGCAAAAGGAGGGTCTGTGGTTCCGTGGTCTGAATTGGGTTCGATAGTTCCGAAACCCGATTCATGAAGATCGTCGGAAATGGACGATTTTGGTCTCTACGGACCGCAAATGGCGAGTATAACGTGTCTGAGTGTTTTCGTATGAATCGATATAGGAGAATACTCTCCATTTGAGGATTTAGTTTGAACCCTCGGGTTCCATCTTGTATGTGGCAGCCATCTTGTATGGTTGCCCTAACATAGGCCCTATGATTGTGGCCGACTGAGTCCTTGACACGTACGCCTTAGTTGACTTCTGGTTGACCTGGCCGAACTGACTCCTCGCCTGGGGCGAATCCCGCTGAGCCAGTTCCTTGTTCAGCAGCTGGCCTGATAAAGATCAAAGAGCAGGACGTGCCTTGACTTTATGGCACACCATTCCCACTCCTCTATCTCCTTTCCATCTGTTTCTTCCTTTCCTTTACGACATGTTCATCGATCTAGGTTGATGGTTTTATGATGGGTTTGTCCGGCCTGATCGAACAGGAAACTTAGCATATGAGCGATCGTTTTGGTGGGCTGGACAACGGAAAATGGGATTAACTTTGACTGTCGTGATTCGCTACTTTTTGAAATGCTACTTGTCCATTGGTTAGTTTTGTATGCACCAAATGTAAATTGTGATGTTGCCAGAGGCGTGATTTTCGGCATAAAAGACCGAGTTTCGTTCATTGAGTTGGTGCAGTCTCTGTCGAACTACCCGTGTGTGCTTCGTAGACCTCTGTCCCTGGTTGCAACCAATAAACTTTGGTCTTTGACGCCATCAAGAAGTATCCTGTGTCTCTGTTTGCCAAGACAGGGGAATCCGGGGTCTTTGGGTGTTGCTCTGACACCGCTGGGTTATTGTAGTAGTATCGGTTCCGAGAAAACCCAGTACCTCACAGGTCACACTCTGACACATCCACATGCACAAACAACCCCTGACATCCACAACACACATCTGCGGATAAACCATGCCCAAGAGTCCAAGATCCAAACAAAAGTCAAAATTAGCCAAGTCTGCAACATCTCAGCACTGTAGAATCACAGAAGTCAAAGGCACACCGCATGAAAGAGATAAGGGGCAGAAAAATCACAGCAGCAGGGGTGACTCTCCCAAAATGTAGCACACACATATAGCAATAAGGGCACATCAACATTGATGACAATGTGGTACAAAGTGCAACGCTCTCACCACAGAACAGAGTACACAACTTGTTCTGCTTATGCGTAGAAACTGGCCAATCACATCTAGCAATACAGGAAACTGTGAGATGAAAATGTACGTGTACAACCTAACATCCCTGATTTAGTTCAAATGCCCACTGTCCCGCATTAAATAGTCATCTCCTCCCAAACAGTCACAATGTACATTGTCATGTAGTCTGTATGTAAACTTGAACAATGAGTCAACATACATGTCAACACAATGTTAAACTGCATCTCCCATTCACATTGCAGAGGGACAATCAACACCTCCTGCAGAGCAGACCCAAGAACTCTTCACTGATGATGATGAGGACCTCCCCACCTTCGAGACAGACACTCTCGAACATCTCATAGACAGCTATGGCAAACCAACTGAACAGGATGTACACCCAGGCTACACCAAGCCAATCACAATTCTACAACAGGAGCATGGCAGCCCAGCTTCATCGAGGAGCACCACTGGAACTGAACAGGATGTACACCCAGGCTACACCAAGCCAATCACAATTCTACAACAGGAGCATGGCAGCCCAGCTTCATCGAGGAGACCCCACCCCCTGCACAGACCACATAGCAGGAAGCACCCACCACCAAGACTGGCTCCCAGCACCTCACCGAAGAACACATTGCATTCCAAGGCAAGGTGTTAGACTGCCAGAAGGAGTTGGCTGAATGGGTGGGTTTTGACCACATGGCAGCCAAACTAAATGACATACGGGGGTGTCTAAGTCACATCAGAGACCACTTACACTCCCTAATGGACACCCACAGTTCGCTCCATGATGTCCAACAATCCATGCCCGGCACCGCAAGAGTCATGCCTCTGAAAGGAGAACAACTGTCTAGTCAGAGTGGCCTTGGCGATGTCAGCCAAGAGTTGGCACAGATGCTGAGGATAATGGAGAACATGGAGCGGATGCATGCAGAAAGAATGGCTGCCAGGGTTGCACACCAGCGAAAAGTTGTTGGTATCTTCCATGCCCTGCAGATCCTCATCATCGCATTGCTGCCACTAAGGCAGTCTCTGATGAATGCTGCTGGTACTTCCACACACGCAGCTCCGGCCCCTGATGTGTCAGTGGCACACAGTGCTGCAGACCAAACATCAGCACCCACTGTCAGACAGATGACATAGAGAACAAAGATGCGGGTGATTCCACCTGTGTATTAAGAAGGACCCAGTAGTAATCTTCTCTGCCATATGCCCTGTTTCAGCTTGGTTCTACCCTCTGCATCATGCCTTGTAACAACACCTCCCACTATCCCCCGAAACACTCTGCGACACTCACCTAGGACCTCGACATGGACTGCCATATTTTGTCTGCTTAACAATGACACAGCATATCAGATTACGGACTGTACTCCTCCTCTTCCGATGTACTTGTCTTTCCCTAAATGACTCTGGCTGGCCCTCCACTGGGCTACAATGTAATGTGGGTTTGCATGGCCATGTACTGCTTCAGCTCCGACACCGAATGTGAATAAATCATTCATAATCACCCAGATGTGTCATGTTCATAATCGATCAAGTATGAAGGTATTGATGAATGTAAGGATATTGGTTTCAAAAAAAGATACACCCTGGGAAATGAAAGCAGTGTGCATGTGTGACTGTGACACACAGAGGCAGTGAGATGACTGGGAATGTGTGCACTAGCTGTGGCCTCATTGCTCTGAAACAAAAATCACGCAGTTTCCCAGCTTTGCCCCACGTAATGTTAGAAATAGGGCTTTGTATGAAATGTCAAAGTAGTTGGCAGGCCTAAAGTTGTGTCCCCCATCACATTTGACAACAGAACATCTCTTGGCATACCTACTCACACTCAACTGGGTGGACACAGCCTGTAGTGATGGACCACATTGATCCACATGGCAAGAAGTTGGACACCATACTCATATTGCTGAAGTTACGTAAGAGCACAGGTCTATCAGCAACTATCCCAACTACAATGTCTGGCTCACAGAGGTGGATCTGGCAATAGGGACTCACCCCTAAGTGACATGCGTCAGTCAGTCCCTCACTGTGTACGGCCAATGCTCATTGAGGCACACGATTTGTCATTCTAATCAACACTCATCACAGTTGAACATTAGTGATGTTGCGTAGACTTAATTAGCATCTGTGTGTCAGTACGGGCAAGAAAAGGGCCACAACATGCAGACCAAAGCATCAGATACTAACTGGCAGCATTCGGACACGTTACAGTTCCACGTGACAGGCATGGTGCATGTGCCCGCCATGTTCTGCCCTTGTGCTGGTGGCTCACGTAGAACCAGCACTTTTCTGACCTGCGGCAGTTATTTGGATAATATGCCACAGCTCGGACCAATGAGTTGTATGTGTGTGCAACGTTTGTACGTATGGGTTGTTGTGTAAGTAAATGTCAAGGGCATTCCATGCAAGAGTACCTTGAGAAAGGACTTCTGTGTGTGGGGTGTGGATAGGTTGGTCTTTCATTAGCGCTGTGCTTATGTCGAGTTGTCATCAGCTGCCATGTTATCTTTCTCAGGGGGTGCCTGCCGCATGCAAGTCCAAGGTTGGAGGTGCAGATGCCCATCCGCCTTTTGTACTGAGACATGGTGCTTTCATCCCTAATGTTAGTCTGACTGCTGCTTGCATTATGGAAATGTGATATGGCTTTAACGCTGCAATTGAGGCTAGGCCTTGGGCTTCGGGTGCACCAATAGCGATACACACACAACAGGTCCTTGTACAGTCCCTTTGAGCGCGGCTGCCTTCTGGTGTACACGACATTTCAACATTGTCGATTGCCGGCCGTGTAGCGCTGACACTGCAACAGGGACACAAGCTTCAGTTGGTTTCCTATCCAGCCCAGAAACAGCCTCACCCAGAGCCCAGGGATAATTATTCACACCCCTACGCTGGCCTGGCATACGCCGACCCAGCCCATTCGGCTTACGTATAAAGGGAGGACGACGACGCTACATGTCCTAGTTCTTCCCCCCTGCCTGAGGTGATATGGCTGCGTCCACCTGGAATATCACGAGACTCAATCATAGAGGTCCATGACTTGCGTTGCACAGACTTGGTGGAACAGGATACAGTGTGGCCGGCACGGGTCTACCGCCACGGGACGGTGACTTTCGGTGCATTGAGGTAGGGGCACCTTGAGTGCTGAGCGGGTGTTCCGCCTGCGATGATGCACCGTCCTGGTGGGCCGGACTGGTAAGGATTTGTGTGAGTCCTGCTGGACCGCAGTGTAGGCCTGAGCCAGAGGGCAGCGCGGGCCTACTGCCACGTGGCGTTGCCTCGCGGTTCACAGAGTTAGTGGCACCTACAGAGCTGGGTGGGTGTGCAGCCTGCGATCATGCCGTGTGCACTGATATGATCTCTGCCATTGTGAAATCAAGACCCAGAATCACAGGTGTGACCTTGTGGCCCGCGGTGCAGGGCTGCATGATGTGGAGGCTGCCAAGGTCATGGGCCCCGGGCTTGGAGCTTGCACCGGCATGTGGTGGACCCTCTTGGAGACACGCCGGTGGCGAAAGGTGAGCAGTGAGGCCTGGGTGAGCAGGGACGGGCAATCACAGCTAGACGGCAGAAGGGGCTGGGGTGCAGCAGCCGGTGCACGCATGGGCGGGCAAGTGATGTTGGCGTGTGCAATAATCTGGACTCTGTTTCAGATTAGGGACCTGGTGGACTCCAGTGTATACCGGCACGTGGTTGGAGACACACCGGTGGCAGCAGGTGAGCTGTGAGGCCCGGGTGCGCAGTGTCGGCACTCTCTCTCCCTTTCTCTCTCCCTCTCTTCCTTTAACTCTCTCTCCCTCTCTTTCTCTCTCTTTCTCTCTCTCCCTCTCTTTTTCTCTCTTTCTCTATCTCTCTGTCGCTCTCGTTCTCTCTCTCTCTGTCTCTCTTTCTCTTTCTCCCTCTCTCTCTCTATCTTTCTACCTTTTTTGCTCCCTCTCTTTCTCTGTCCTTTGATTAGCGAATGACACAACTTCTTATCTTGAATTTCGTCTTGCAGGCTGTGACTTACAGATTGTCCAGAGAAGACCTGCCATGACTCTTCCGAATAGTTGTTTTGAGTTTAATATGAATAAAAATGTGTTTGGAAATTAAAAAATGAAGGAATGATTCTCTTTTTTCTGACCACACATGAATGTTAATTGTTGTAAATGTGCGACATCAGGTGAATTGCTTTGTTCATGATTTCGTGAAAGATGTAAAATATCTTCGTCCAGGGGGCCTGTGGTAGGGCCCTGGGGGTGTGTGGGGGGGGGGTCCTGGGGTGGTGGTGGTGGGTAGTGTGGCCCTCTTGGATGTCCGAGCTGCATGATCAGTAGCTCCATGGCTTCTGTTGTTCTTCAATTGTGGCTCTGGGCTGGGCTCCCTTTCATGCTGCAGGTAGTCGCCCGACTTTATACCAGGTAGGAGCAGGTGTTAAATCCCTGCTGCTAACGCACCTTATTGCATGTTTTTTGATCTTATCGCCAATCAGGCTGGTCTTCGAGAATGTTGCGAAGTGGTGTTGTCACTGCTATTTGCACGGGAATGCCTACTCTGCATATCATTAGCGTTAGTTGCCGGTGTCATCCGTGCCAATGTTTTTTGCGGCTGCTATCACAGGAAAACTGGTGAGTACATTTTAAAGCCAATATTCCTTCAAATGAGGGGTTGTTATTACGCTGTGTTGAAACCAGTAGAACGGCATTTTGTTATCTGAAATTCACTGATTAACATAGTGGGCAATGGTTTAAATGCTGATTACCCTTTGACAAACCATGGGGGTAGATGATTTGCACTTCGATGAACCTTGTTTACTGTAATATAGGAGGCTACCATGACCTCTAAGGCACTTAAAGAAAATGGTCCTAACTCTTTTGATTTGATAGTAAAAATCAGCTATAATTTCGGTGCAGGGGGCCCAGCAGACCCGGAAGAGTCATTGGGAAATCATTATGTGAGAATCCATTGGGCTGATCTGTTTCTTATAAAACATTACAACAAAGGGAGTAGTCTTGACTTATTTACTGGAAAAAGCATATGTTAAAGTTAATGGGCCTATAAGGAGGACTGGTATTAACTGTGTTAAAGAATATAGAAAGAAATTTTATTGCATGAATTCTCCCAGATGTGCCTATTAGCAGGGGGTGTTTCAGTCGCATCCGGCACCGTTCGGGGGTGGCGGACCCTGGACAGGGAATGAGAGGGGGGATTAAGGAGAATACAAATAGTTTTTAAAATAATAATTTAAAAAACATACCGTACCACTGCCTCTCTTCCTCGTCGCTCAGCACCACTGGAACTGAACAGGATGTACACCCAGGCTACACCAAGCCAATCACAATTCTACAATGCAGCATTGTGATTGCTTTGAGCGCCACGATTCGGGGCTCAGACAGGGAATAGAAGCCTGGGCATGTTCTCCACCCAGGCTGGAATGGAGCCTGGGTGGAGAACATGGTGATGCGCATGAATGTTTGGCCGGCCCCAGTGGGCCAGCTAAACATTCATGTGCAATTGTGTGCTTGCCACTCCTGCTCCCCATACTCCTGTGCCAGAGCAGCCCCACCCTGCCCTGCAGAGCTGCCGCAGTAGGACTAAATAGAATGATAATAACCTCGAGTTATTATCATTTTATTTTTCCTTTACTTTGCTGCTGCACAGCAGTGGGGCGACGCTCCTTCGCCTTAGCAAAGAGCCATCACTGGGGTGTTGGCATTGTGTACTTTCTCTGACAAAATCGCCTATTTTAACATAGGTTGTTCACCTTATAGTTGCATTGTGAGAAACCTTGATCTCAATGTAGTAGGTCTGAATTGGTTACGCTGGCAAGCCAATGATAAAGGCTATATGCTTTATTGGTTCATTGGGAAACGTTATGTTAGATGCCATAGGTCTTAACTGTTTATCGCGAAATGTAACGAGAAAAGCAGCGTACCTGAATTATTTAATGTGGAAAGCATAAGCTACACTCAACCGGCCTTTAAGGGTGGATTGCTGTTACACTGTGTTATAGTGTATAGATGAGTATTTTTGGGGAGTTGGTCATCCCCTCCGATATAACCTTAGGGGATGAAGATTTGCACTTTCATGATACTTGTTAACCCCTTTTATGAGGGGTTATATATTATAGCTGTTACTTGATTTTGCTGAATAGAGTAGCCCTGAATGTATTACGGTGACAAGACAAAGGCTGCAGGCGTGATTTCTTCATTCCAAGAAATAACGCCTGGTGTCCTAGGTCTGATCTGTTTATTATGAAACGGTACAACCAATGCAGTAGTTCTGGACTATTTATAATGAAAACACATGTTAAAGCCAATAGGCCTTTGAGGGTGGTTTGTTAATACACCATGTTTAAGCCTCATACAGGTAATTTGTTATATGGAATTTCAAAACCTGGAGGTAGAAGGTTTTCACCGTGATAATCTTTACTAGACCCCCTGACTGGTTTACTTGTTTGCCAAACTATTGTGATCAAGCCAATTCATACAAATAATACATCCATATACATATAACGCATTCAGCTTCTTCCATGACAGCATACAGCATTGGTCAATGGGTCAGACCACCTCAGCCAAAAGAGCTTTATTTCCTCTGAGTGATGACATTTGGCTTGATAACAAGTGCACAACTTCCTACAGATTAGTGGGCTTCAATGTCAGGCTGATGAGCTAGTTTTTTAGTTTTCCATGTCCTATTTTATAGATCCTTTGTCATTTCTCTCCTTCTCCATTTTTCCTGTGGCTCCTCTGGCAGTGCTACCAGTCAGCTCACTTACCAATACTTTATTCTGCAGTGCGACTCATCCCACAAGGCCTTCGCTTCTAAACTGATCAATCATTCTAGAAGTATAATATCAATAGTTTTTGATTTTTTCACCGTTCCTAAAATCCACCGAGTTTATAAATATTATGTCAGCCTTCTGGGATCAGTACAACAACGAAACAGTATTCACAAAACCACCGTGTGTTTATGCATGTGATATTTACATTGTGAAAACCTAGCCAAAAGGCAGCAGAACACTGTACAGTGTCAAAGGAAAAGACATAGTCAACCTGTGATTGGATGGGTAGCTGCATTCTAAGCCTGATAGTTTCAACATGGACTCCCAGTGCGATGTTTATTAAGTGGCCATATTGGAATGGTATTTGCCTAGACTATCATTGATTTACCACTTCAAGATAGCCAACACATTACTTTAAAACCTGCAGGCCATTTTGGAGCTTTAAAGCAATGATACATTATGTGCAATACTGTTGCATGACAGCCGTCTGCTCCTATGTTTAATTTAATTTTTTATTTCAAGCACAGTCCAGCCACATTTACGTTTTGACATATTTACTTTTTCCTTTTATTCTTTTAATGTATGTATCATATGCTTGTTGAGTTTGTATATGTGTTTTGTTGTGGATAACTAGGTGAGTGAATGGAGTACTGAGTCAATGGTATGACTTCATGGATGAGTGACAGAATACATACATGATGACTTATTGAGTACCTAAACTCACCAGTGATGAAAATGGTACTTTCAGTTATAAGCCAGACCTATTGGCATTCCCAATGCTTGTTCCATTTTGCGCTTGGGAATTTCTGCTCTATCGCACCTTAGGAAGCCACATGGCGAGAGTAAACCTAGCAAAACGTATGATCAATATAAAGCCTGAATCTAGTGTTGGGTTGTTTGCTGTGCTCTGAAAAAATGTGCCTAACCATTGAGTACTAATAACAGCAGTATACAATGCACAATACTTTATTCGCTTGTGTTTAGACTTTGGTACTCATTTAGAGATCTTAGTGATGTGAGTATGGTACTTACTACATCAGGCGATGGGGTCAAATAATCTGTCGTCATGACAGAGAAACTGCACTTTATATTTAGAGTTATCCTCTGGCCCTGAAGAGAACTCTAGTCATCGACAGGAATTCGATTAGTTAAAAGTTTGAACACAATTTCAAAAGGGAATTTTGTTCTTTTGAAAACTAATGACCCCTACACCATGGGAGTTTTCTACCATTGACTGGGGGTCATTTAGACGCTTTAACTGTTCTTTACCACCTGATTTTTCATACTGGTATAGGAAGGTAGAAGATGACCATCCAACCACTCATTCTAAATCTGGCAGGTGATCGAATGGACATAGCTCCAATGGCCGTTACTCCGTCGGGCTGTCGCAGGAGTATGTTAGTGATGGAGGCGGAATAGACTCCGTCACTGTCATACTTAATCTTGGCACTGTTATGAATTAGGTGGACGAACATTCAGTACCCTCCCCACCAAACTCTAAATCAGTCTTTTTATTCCAAATTACACATTGTAATGAAAGACTCCAAATATATTACTAAACTCAATCCTTTTCAGTCTGCATTTGTACCCAGGCACTTTTGAAAATACTGCATACCGTCATGTGTTTTTATTAGCTTCTGCATTAGCCAAGACCTTTTGATTTACTTATTTATAAGGACTTTCAGCCAGCCCTATTCATCCATGAATATGTTGTTGGGCCAGACACATTTTTTCCTCTTATGCACCACATGTAACACAGGCAATGGATCATTCCACTTCAGCCATTGGCTAACTGCGAGAAACAGAAGTCTGCTCTTTCACAAGAAGCACATCCACTCACAAAGTTCTTCCCCGAAGCGCCAGGAAATACTATGGCAAAGTCTTCTTTTTGAGACAAAACATTTTTTTGCTTTTACCCAATGTTTTTTAGGCTGATGAGCAGCATCCCAACAATAACGTTTAGATAGATGCCACCTTCCCCAACAATAACGTTCTGCAAAAACCAGGATAAAACAAAACAAGCACTGACAAAGCTAAAATATTTTTTTTATCCTACCTACTGAAACTGAAAATAAACATTTAAGACAAAAAGAAATGCAGACATTTTGGTCTGCTCTTGTAAAGCAGCAATCACCTAAAAATGCTGTGAAAGAACTGCCCGACCAAACATAGTTGTTTACCCCACATGAAGGCAACAGTCCTTAGACCACACAGGGCAAACATTGGCTATTACACAGTGCTCTCCAGACAACAATGACTGATCAGCGTGACCAATAAAAGGATAGATGGCAATTTAGCAGCCCAAAAAGCCATTGAAAACACATGTTATGTTATGTCATTTCATGTTTAAGCGATTTGTAGAGCGCTTGTATGCCCAGGGGTGTCTTAATGCTAACTATACTGACGCACAACTGGAAGAACCTTTGTTATTAAAAAGCCATGTGTTTAGCTCATTTCTAAAGAAGATCAGGGATGTTAGACAGTGGTAGTAGATTCCAGATACTGGTGGCACCTCTAAAGAAGCTTATTCCTCCCCAGTTAGTCCTCTTGAATCTGGGAACTGCTATTTGCATGGCGCCAGAGGGACGGGGATTTCTACTGGGTTCATGCCATACCAAAGCCTACCTTAAAAACTCAGGCCCAGTATCATGCAGTGCCATATAGGCTGTGCAGAGGGCATTGAACTTAGTGCGATTCCTGACTGGTGACCAGTGAATCTTACGTATTCCTTGAGAAATTTCCTGATTGAAATTTAGGGATCCCCAAAATCATCCTGGCTCCCGCATTTTTCAAGGTCTGTAATTTGTTCAGATATTGGTCTTGCATGTTTATGTATACACCATTGAATAGTCAAGTTTTGAAAAGACTAGCTCTGTGATTACTATTTTTTTTGCCTCCGCTGGTATAAAAGGCAGAATTCTTAGGATAATCCTCAGGGTGTGGAATGAGGATGAGACTACAATATTGACCTGACTTCCAAGGTTCAGGTTGTCATCAGTGACAACTCCTAGATTCTTAGCTTTCTTCAGAGGAGTGGAGAGAAGCTCTAATTTGTCTGGCCACCAGGAAGGAGCCCAGATAGAGGTTTACTTTCCAAATAAGACTGCCTCCATCTTTCCTGAGTTTAACTTTAGATAGTGCTTACTTATCCAATCATAGATTGCACGCATACAGTTGTGGAACTGGATACCTTAAATTTTCTCATTGTTCAGTGCAGATTCCACAATTTGGGCGTCATCATCATAAGATGTAAGGGGGAAGCTAAAAGATTTAATCAGCACTACTAAGACGGTGACATATATGTTGAACAATATGGGACTAAGCAAGGATTCCTGAAGGACACTGCATGGCAAAGAATAGGGTTTAGAGACAAATTGGTCTAGAACTTCTGTTTGCTCTCTTCCTTCCAGAAATGATCCTAACAGTTTGAGAGCCTTACCTTTAATCCAGATCTCCCCTAAACAGTTGATCAGAACCCTATAGTCGACCGTGTGAAAGACCGCCGATCTAGGAGGATAAGGGCAGCATTTCCTCCCTCGTCCCGTGGTGCTGCTCTGTGGCTTTGATTAAGGCTGTCTCAGTACTCAGGACTGATCTCAAACTGTGTTGGGTCCAGAACATGGTTAGCTTGTATAAATTGTGCTAGCTGTTGATTCATAATTTTCCAACCATTTTAGCAGGAAAGGGTGGGTGAGAAATGGGATGATAGTTGTTAGGGACTTGCCAGATCCAAACTGGGTTTCTTCAGGAGGAGAAGAATGGAAGCTTTCTTCCACTGGGAGGGGAAATAGCACACCTTAAACATGGATAGAGTTAAAAATGTAGGTGAGGTTGGATGCAATGAGTTCAGGAATCAATTTCATCACTGATGGAAGACAGGGATCTAATGGAGATCCTGACTTAGTGGAATGGATCAGGTTGACAATATGCTCTACAGAGCCTGGAGAAATTCTGTGAGTGATGCCAAATTAGAATCTACCTCGATGATCCTTTTTCCTATCAAAGGTAGATTTTATTAGCGTCAAACTTCAGGAAAATGTGATCAACTTTCTCTCGTAAGTTCATGGTGAGCAAATCACAAAAGCGTTGATTGCTGCTTACACCTTTACTTCCTGGAGGTGAAGTCAGTGTAGTAACCACTTCGAATAGCTCCTTAGACAAGTTTTGCTGACTCGATTTGTTGTGAGTAATAGCAACATTTGTCTTTTACCAATAAGCTTTTGTACTTGGTCAAAGCTCTTTTATACAGTTCTTTCTCACACATCCCCACATAACCTAACTATCATGAAACCGATTAAAAAGACTATCCAAACAAAAGCAATGCTTTGTAAGTAACAATAAAAAAGAGAAAAACACAGATATGTGTGAATAAGTGTTACTATATGAATAGGAGCTGTTATGAGAAAAGCACACATGAAAAGCGATATCACTAATGAATGAACATTGCAAACAAGAAGGCACTCAAATCAAGGCAACATAACACCCCTAAATAGACACATCCAAGACCACAGAGCATTGCTAATGAATCCAGAGCTCTGATGGGAACCTCTGAGCACTCACATGCAAACCACAGCAAATCATGTTCGAGTGTATCACTAATCCTTAATCAAAAGCTAACGTGAAGGGAAATGTTAGGTAGTAAGCTGATACAACCTGTAAGAAAAGCCTCATCTCCACAATTTGGTGCTACACCTCAGACACTTACACCTATAAGGCATTAGGACAAGGGAAACGATATGCAGAAATACAATGTGTATGCCCACTCTGATTATAAACATCTACAGTGATGTTGATTGACCAAGATATCCTAAACCTGCTATGCCTTTCATGACCATCATCAACCACCTGAATAAAACACTGCAAGTTAAGTCAGTCAAGAAAAAGCTATTGTGCAGCACAAGGCCATGAATATCATCCCCTTGAGAGAGTCACCACTGGCACTAATGGGATATCACATCCATCCGTCTGGAAAACACTATGATATCTCACATATGTGTGGCATGCCTTCTTATCTGACAGGCCAGATACTACTATGACATCAGTGGATCTTCACTGTAATAAAATCCCGAAATTGCACACCTCTTGTAATCAAAAGGCTCTCAGATGCTCTTTGTATATTGCAACTGTGTAGGGTAAAGACTACTGAACATGTACATGGTACATAAAGCTCCACTGCTCTGTAGACTATGCTCCAAATGGTTTCCAGCTTTAAAGCCAGAGACTAGTGTTTGCCTGTAGTGAGAAACAAAGATATAGGAACTGTGCCCTATTCCATCAGTTGCGTAAGCAACTACACTTGATAAAATGTCCAACACGCTAAACAAACCGCTCACAACTTCCAATGTACGCTAACAGGTAACAACAGTTAACCCTCGAAGACATGGTTGATGACACCCTACTGCAACATTCGTAACAGGGAACACAGTAAACATAATAACCAAACACCTGCACAAGACAAGCTCAAACAAGAACAAGTGCCTACGTCAAGTCATTTTTGAGAGTTAGGTCCACCACTGAAGATATTATACCAGCTGTGTACATGCTTGTTTCTGTACGACTATGATCAACCACTGCAAACATCCCATTCCATAATTACTCAGGCAGTTGTCAGTCAGGCAACAGCGACCTCAGCAACATCCAAGTTCAGTCATCTGGTGTGAGGGGACACACTATCCCAGTGCCTACGCTGCTGGCACATGTGAGAGTAAAGTCTCTCTCTTATCACAGCACAGCAGTGCGCTGGCTGCATGTGAGGCCCACCAGCACTCTTTTTATGGGAATCAGGGTCTATTTTTAATCATCTAAATTTGTCCCAGAACAACAGAGGGAAAGACAACAATGGGGGAAAGATGGAGGAAGATAAAGATGGGAAAAGTGTCTGAAAGGGAGAATGTAGCGGAAAACATTGACCTACAAGACTGAGGTATATGGGTAGGGACAGCATATAGGTTGATAAAAGAGAAATGGGGTGAAATAAAGACTGAACAGCCTTGTTATTTGGCTACCCTGACATTTGGCAGTAGTGTTTATGGGCTTCTGAAAATAAAGTGGGCCCTTGCACTTATTTTTTGACCAATTAATCACTACAGCACAGAAGGTACTGTTAATCTACGATCTCATGTCTGTTCCCATCAAATGCCTGATCACCTCTGCACATCTTACCATCAAGGCCGGACTGGCTACCGGGCATTTTGGAATGCTGCTGAGCTGGGGGCTGATTTTGTTGATGGGGACCTGTGTGTGCTGAACGAAATTCGTTTTGCTTTGTTTATTTCAAAGCACACGCAGGTCTCCATCAACATATTCAGCCCCCACCGCAGTGGAATCAGCCCCCAGCTTGACAGCATTCCAAAACGCCCGGTAGTCAGTCCGGCCCTGCTTACCATGCATTCTTAACTCCACAGAAACTTTACAACACCCACTCACAATCATTGCAGTAAACATAAGGATGGCAGAGGCCAGAGGTGGTCCATGAGACAGATGCTCACTCATACCATCATAGACTGAGGCTGCATCAGATGCTACAGGAGTTGTTGAGTACTCACTGCTGATACCTCTGATGCATGTTGTTTATGGTGGAGAAATTTGCGCTGGTAGTATCAGCAGTGGTTAGAATAAACCACTTAACATACTGATCAGTATCTGTGCTCGTGCCATTACTGTGCAGGAGGCATGACTTGGGTTGGCCCATGCTCAACTCTATTCCTGCCTCCGTGCCCTAAAAAGCTGTTAATAAATCACATCAAAACTTTCCTGCAATACTGCGAAGCTCAGATCTACTAAAAGTTTGCACTGAGCTTATGTTATTTTAGTTGCATAAACCCAAGTTTTAGGTAGAGGTTTACTTTCCAACACAAATCGGCATTTGTGTTGCATAGTTACTAAAGTAACACAAAGTTGTGCTATGCACTGCTTTGTGCTACTTTGCATTAAGGGGGTTTTCCATGGGTGGTACATGGGTGTTCCCATGCAAGTACCCATGTGTTTTGACACAAATCCCTATCTACAAACATTTGTAGACAGGGAGTTGCACCAAAATTGTATGCCTCCTTAAGGCAGGTGCACTGAGGAGAAATGTTGCCATTTCTAATTTTTCCTAAGTTGCATGTGTGCTACCTTGTACAGCACACATACAAAGAAGCAAACATGTTAAAAGATAGTTTTTGTACTGAAACAGTACAAAAACGATTCCTTATAGAATGCACACACCTTTTCTCTTTGGCGCAAGGGCGTGTGCGTTGGCGCATGGCAACCTAAAGAGTGCCAGCACAGGGGGAGAGGAAAACAGCACCAAAGCTTGGTAGATATTGGAGCTATTCTTCTCTCTCCTTTTCACACAAATGCAGCAATTTATATTGCTGTGCTGCATGATTGTTTTGGAAATCTTGGCTGCAAATTTTGTAATGTACTGCAAATACCATGTTTAACACTTTTGTTTAGTGAAAGAGATCAACCTCCTTATGTATAAAAAAAGGGCGTATTCTAACTTTGCATAAAAATAAACTCTGTTTCTATAAATTGAAAGTGTTCATAGTATGTGAGGTGTAAAATATAAGATACAGCCACTGAAAATAATCATAGAGTGAAAATTAGCCTCTCGATAATCAAGGATCCAAGACACTGATGCTGGAACATTTTTCAGAATGGGGTGCTTGGGATACAGTACCAAACTCTTAGGTACTTGGAAAAATACAAGAATCACACAAAAACAAGTGTCACAAATGACCCACCCAATTCGGCAAGAGAGTGGTAAGAGTATTGAGTGTAGCTAGTGTTGCATTTTAGAGCACACCATCCCAGATATATGACTAAAGCATGGGGAGGTAACACATTGCATTTAAAGACAGTACATTTTCCATTGAGGTGACCACTAAATATGAACAGACATACAGTGTCGGTTTTTATGAATATTTATCATATGCACAATACCAAGTAAAGTGTCTTGATTTGATATGATCCTATTAAAATCTCTGAAATAACGGGCTTTATTTGTGATTTTCTATCAGTTTAGTTTGAAATATTTGTACAATTAATTTATAGATTTTTCAGTGATGTATATTAGAAGAAAGCGACCTTCTGCAGTCTTTGCTTTCACACTAGCAACGTTGCTGCATAGTTCACTTGACCAAATCCTCACACTGCTGTAAAAAGAAAGAAAAGTAAACATCAGTCTCTGCGTTAAAAGAATAAGCACCAATATGTCATAAACCAGAGGGACATTTGTCCTCCTCTTGAATCGCACATTCCAAGAAACAACCTATTTTGGCTATGCCTTATTGCGACCATCTATGTGCCATCCCTTCGTAATGGTTATACATAAATGTGTTCAGCATTGGAGTGGGAGTTTCTATGCTGACAAAACATGCTCTCTCATCTTCCATGTATAATATAATGTTGTATCTCACTTTTTGTCACCCTAGAATTTTTTATTCAGTAAGGTAAATTTGGTATATCTAGACGACTTCTTAGCACAATCAAAACCATATAATTGCCAAAAGACAAAGAATGCATAGAGAAACGCCAAATCTGTAAACCAAACGACAAAGGGCCTAAGGCATGGCGACAGTTTTGTGCTGCCGTTGCGTCACTTTTTGTGACGCAGCGTAAAACATGCCCCCTGTTGCACCCTATTTACAAAGTGACGCATCTGAGCGTCACTTTGTAAATCCCTGGTCTACATTATACCTGTGTCAGATATAATGTATGCAGGGGGGCATTCCCGTGCAAGTAAGCCTTGTAGAAGTGACGCAATGAAATCTATGAGATTTCACTACGTCACTTGTAACGCGCAAATGGTTTAAAACCAAAGCCCTCCCTCTGCATTGCTGGAGTTGCGTCATGCTTCCGAAACAACTCCAGCAATGGGCCATTTTTGTGCCGACAGATACGTCAGTAAGACTAACGTATCTGTCATTCCTTGCGAGATGATGCGTCATACAGTAAATATGACCCATCCATCAAGTCACAAGGAGGGCGCAATGAAAAGGGGTGCATCGCTGTTTTCACGCAGCGATGAGTCACTTTTCATAAATGAGACCCAAAGAGTGCATAGAGAAATGCCAAATCTGTAAACCAAAGACTGCTGTAAAATGGAAGCAAAAATCTGGCAAACAACCTCCTTCCTCTTTTGCTAGTTGCAGAACCCTTACTGTGGCCCATGGGCACTTTGGATTCTATATAAAAGTGTCATTTGCACTTTCTAACTTGTCACAAAAGACTGCTGTCTGTACACTTGATATGGTCAAAAAATAAAATTAAAAGAAAGGTAGAATCAACATTTTCATTAGGGCAACACATCCGACAGCAGAAAGAGGAAGAGATTTCCATACTAGAAAACGTTTATAACCTTCTTTTTTAACTGGATGTAGTCATTTATAAACAGGTCGTCTTTAGTTCTAAAAAGAACACTCCCAAACATTTGTTTAGGCTATCGTCGTAATTCCCTCTTTAAATTTAGAGGAAAGATTTCGAGCGTCATGTGGAAAAATAAGGATTCTGTTTTGGGTTCATTTAACCTACAGAACCCCAGATTCGCATTTTTGGTGGAATCAGATGTAGAAATAAAGCAATGTCATCTGCGTGTAATTTGATCTTGGAGGCCACCGGAAATAGTGCCAACATAAAGTTGTTGGAGCGAATATATTGTGCCAAAAGTTGAATGAAAATGGCAGAAAAATGGGAAAAGGGGACAGCCTTGAGGAGTACCACTGTTGGGGGAACTTTGACCAGTAGTTTGATTATTTATTATTACAATCCAGAGTGTTATGCAGAAATTGACTTTGTTAGTTGTGAAGGAAAGTTTTATTTTTTCAAAATATTGAACAGGAACCTCCAGCTTATGAGGTCAAATGCGTTTCTCGGCATCTAATAGAATCATAAGTACTGGAATTTAATCCGAGGTCACTAAATCAAGGAATTTGGATATGTGGTGTCTATTGGCGCAAACATTTCGGCTAGGTTTGAATCCGTTTGATCTAAGTGTATAATTTGAGGGACAATGGTATTTTATGTAATTGGTTAAAATCTTAGTTATCTTTTTTCGTTGGTGTTGCAAAGTGGGTTCCGCCCACTTAACCCTCATGGATTTCTTGCTTGTGACTACTGGGTTTTTGTCTCTTACTGTGAACAAGCCTTACTATGTAAGTCTCACTCACTGTGAATTCACAGTAAATTGACTGAGAGGGCTAACCTCCGGTGTCCACCTTTTAAGTTAATGTCACTGCCGCACAACTACAGAAAGAGGCTCTGTGTTGGTTACAAATGAAAACAAATGTGTGTGGGCTTTGCGTGTGGTACTACCGTCTTGTACAGACTGGTAACTGAGCATAGGTAGCCTGTCACAGAAAGGGCCATTCAAGGATTAGTGCTGATCTGGTATAGGGCTTGAAATGTTGGTGGGCATTCATATTGTAGGCCTGTAGAATATACTGTAAGGTCTGTGGTGCTTAAACTTTATTACACATTACAGGCAAATCTTCACTAAAGTACAGTTTTGCCCCACTTAGGCCTACATGACTCAGCGAGGTATAAATTTACGGCTAAACATGCACCCCCAGAGTAGCGTTACAGTCCCTAACCTCATATCTACACTCCTTACGGCACATTCATAAGTTCCCTTGCTCAGCTCAAAATTAGATTACTGTATTAGTACCCCCGTACTGGGTGAGAGGAAATCTGCATCTGTTAATCAGCTTGTCACACTACTCACAGAAGTAAAGTAGGAATAGCCAAATATGTGAATCCCATCACAAGAGGGGTTCACCTTTGAAGTTTTGATGGGAAGATATCAAGCAGATGTGTCAATTAGAGGTGGACAAGAGGATCTCAGGGAAGTTCTTTCCACAGAAAACTTGAAGTCACCACATTGAAATGCCCCAGAATGCTGTTCAAGAGGGTTTGGACAGGGGTGGAGTGATGATGATACTTTGAGTCAAGCTGATCTTCAGGACTAGGGTAGATCTTTCTAGAGCCAGATGCACTGACCCCCTTATGCCCCCTGAGGGATGGTTGGAGGAACAAACCTGCAGAGGGATGGTGAAGGGTTCCTCTGGGACTTCTGTAGGTTGATCCTTGACTCCACTGACACACAGTTGACCTCTAAGAAGCCAGTAGGGTCTGCGACCTCAAGAGTGTGGCAGGGAGGGTGTTCTGTTGGGTGTGGAGAGGATGTTGAAGATACATCCCCTAGCAGGTGAGAGCACCAGGAGCCCAGGCAGAGAGCAGATCTGGCACAAAGAGCAGTAAAACCCCAGCTCCCATTCAAAATTACACTTTAGAGGCCAGTAGGCCACTGGGGACTATGGCTGATCACCAGGGGTAAGTCAAGCCCAGAATCATCAAAATCAGCACTATGGGCCCAGAGATAGATTAATTTAAAGATTGGGAACAAAACTCAAAAAGGAGCCTGTAGCACTCCACAGCAATGAAGAAATAGTCCCAGAGGGAGGGCCAAATCCCAGTGGATGACACAAAGCTTAATATATTCATTTTTTAATAACTGTTCTTTGAGGAGGGGGCGTGCATGGGTCCTCCTTTCTAGATTCAGTCCCAATGGTCCTCATCTTCCTGTGGCCCCCATCTTCAAGGACCAAGGAAACCAATGCAGGACTGGGCACACTGCCTGCTCACCCAATGCCCGTGTCCGGGGTGTATGGCGGCCTCTCATGTCCCTGCCTGCAAGCACAGGCAAGAGATGGTGCACTACTCCTCCCCACAGGAGGGGATGAGAAGGCTTTGCTCCCACTGTAGTGGGTGAAGGATGTCGGCTCCTGCATGCTGCACAGGACATATGCGTGTGCACACAGTGCTGGTCTGGCCCAGGGGCCATTGAGATTCCCTCCACGACCTCCACCGTGTGCCAGAGCCTAGATTGGAAAGACATAAAAAGGAAAAAAATGTAACCCCAAAAAGGGCAGGAGCTCCACCAGCGTTCTTTACTAAATATGTGGGGGCTGTTAGGAGTGCAGCAACCCCACAGAAGATGTTTTTGAAAACTAACCCTACCTCTCCCAGATGATTGAATCCCTGAGTCCCTGACCCTGGGAGAAGTTTTTCTTGATTTCAAGTGTTCACAAAGCCTTTTCTTTTATTTAGAGGCTCTAGAGTGCAGGGACACCGTTTATCTCATCCTATGATTGCAGTAGTAGTCGAATACAAGTTAAAGAAAGACTCTAGGACACATGTATTGAAATGTAATACTTTACTAAAAAGGTTGATGTTGATAATACTACAGCTGATAGCACCCCCATTGATGTCAATTGTAGGTTGTAACATGCATTGAAGATTGGTACTGCCCCAATTGACTTCAATGGTGGTACTTTGGTGAATTACAACATGTGTATGCTTTTGCTGGAGACATCCTGAGAAAGCCAGCAGGCCTGCTATATTGATAATGGCAACCACGCCGGTAGATCTCTGCCCACCAAAAACGATGGCACTTTTAGCCACAAGCTGTGCCCCTGTAATTTGTGACATCTTTAACTACTCTATACAAACTAGTATTATCCCCTCCACATGGAAAGAGGTGTCCGCCCAACATTAAAGAAACCTACAGCAGACCCTTCCATTCTTAGTAATTATTGTCCCATTTCCTTACTACCACTTTTGGGTAAATTTCTGGAAAGCATTATTAACAGACAATTAAGTTCTAATCTGGAACTCAATCAAATACTAGATCCATCCCAGTCGGGTTTTTGACCAGGTTTCAGTACTGAAACCGCCATTCTGGCTGTGACAGATTCTCTCAGGCAGACTATAGACTCAGGGGGCCCAGTGGTACTGATTCTCCTAGATGTCTCCGCAGCATTTGATACCATCTCGCACTCAAAGCTGGCGGAGAGACTATTTGCCTGTGGTATCCAGGGGCCAGCGCTGAAGTGGCTGCAACATTTTCTGTCTGAGAGAACTCAAACTGTCATGTTGGGACCTTTAACTTCTGCGAAAATGTACCTTGAGAAGGGCTTCCCTCAGGGCTCATGCTTGAGCCCTGCTCTTTTTAATATATATATGGCCCCCCTGGCAGGGATAGTCGAGCAGCTGGGTTTCGAGATCATCTCATATGCTGATGATACGCAGCTTATGTTTACCATCGGTCCAAACTCAGAACAAGAGAAAATCAGTTTTGCCACCGGCATGATGGACATCTCAAATTGGATGACAGAGAACTGTCTCCAATGAAATCCGGAGAAAACTGAGGTCATGTTAATGGGAAAAGCCTTGGACATCTGGTCGGATGACTGGTGGCCCGCCCAATTGGGTACAGCCCCTATTCCTAAACACTCAGTAAAGAATTTGGGTATTAAATTGGACCAAGCCCTGACTATGAAGGATCACATTGCGGCCGCCACTAGCTCATGCTACTACAGTCTACGACTACTTCGAAAAATCCTACCCTTCATGCCTACCTTCCATCGCAGGACCCTAGTGCAGGCAATGGTAATTAGTCGTCTGGGCTATGGTAACGCCTTGCTGGCGGAAGTGGTAAAGTCTCTCCTGGCTAAACTACAAGTAGTACAGAACACGGCAGCAAGAATGATCCTTAATCGTCCTACAGCATCTCCCTCGATTCCGCTGTTCAGGAAACTACACTGGCTATCTGCGAAAAAAAGATCCTTTTTAAAAATCTGTTGCCTCACATACAATGCTTTCAATGACAGAGGCCCTCTCTATTTACAAAAAACCCTTCTAAAATATTCTCCCTCTAGGAGACTCAGATCCAGTACATTGGGCCTCCTTCAGGTTCCGCGAATTCATTTGACCCGCACTGAGCGCAGAGCCTTCTCATATCTTGCGCCAAGATATTGGAATGAGCTCCCCCCAGCCCTGCATATAATCCCCATCTACTGTAATTTTAGAAATCAGCTGAAAGCTTTTCTGTTTTAATTTGGTCTCCTTGTTTCGTTTGGGCCCTAATTTTCAGAACACTATTTTCTAGGCAGCGCCGAGATGCCCCAGAGTGAGTTGAGCGCTTTAGAAAACCCTAACCTAACCCCTTATATAACGATGCTGCATCTGGTATAGATGGAGGTATTGTGATTATAGGATGCAGACCCACTGGGGGTTTAAAGTGAAATTAGGGTATCACCAAAGGTATTTCCATCTACTGGATGTACATATTTTTGTAAGTCATTGTGCAGTATTTAGTATGTGTATCTAATAAAACTATTTTCCTCTCACAAAGAAAAGCATTCCCAAGACAATAATTTGAGTGCTGTTGCTGTGTGCAAGCTGGGTTTACTAGCCATATCACCTCAACCGAATAAGTCTTAGACTGCTCTGTTTCGTTACCCTGAAAGAGTAAAGGGCTACATTGAGATAGTCGGTTCTAAAGAAAAGAGAAAACTGCGGTGGATGTATTACTTAGGAAGGACTCACATCCTTCACAACTAATAACACAATTTCTCACAATCGGAATTGAGCAGTGTTATAGGTCTGTAGGAGGATGGATCAGCATGTGATTTTCCTGGTTTTGAAAAATACTTTAGTTCCCTTTTACGAAAAATTGTGGGAGGGTAGGTCCTCCATCCAATATTGAATTAAGTATTAAGCATGTGCGTAAAATCCGTTCCGCTTGCGGATTTTGCGGATTTTGCGGATTTTCGGTAAATTCGCAATCCGCGAACTCTCGCGAATTTGCCGAAAATCCGCAAGTTCGCACGCGGCTGATTTTTTTGCTTGGCGATACAATATTGCGGCGCTCACTTACCGTCATTCAGCGTTTGCCGAGTTGTTTTTCTCAATATTTTGCGAGTGCTGCGCCATTTTGGATCTTGCTGCGGGATCCCGCGGGAGTTTGGCGACCGAGATTACATAATCGCGGCTTGCCACCTTGCACAGCACGCATTGCGAGAGTTCGCAATTGCGAACACGTAGATGCGGCGGGCAGCAACAATCTCGCACTCGCGAAATACAGAATTTGCAATTCTGCACAAGAAATCCACCATAGCATAAACCTTCTGAAAATGATGATGTTTATCAGAATAACTCCTCAGGTTGACATTTGCCTGCAATTTTTTTTGCAAGGAGTCCATTTTGGGGGGGGGGGAGGAAGGAATTGCCCCACAGTCTCCAACTTCCTGTTCCTGTCCAGCAGGCTCCTCCCAGTCCTTTCTTCATGTGCTGGTCACTTTCATTCGGATCTTGACCTGGAAGGATTACTTTTTGTGGATGCTGCTGGATATTTGGATTTGAGGCCTTTTTGACTTTCTTTGGATCACTTTTGGATTAGAAATTTCACAAGTTTGTTTGGGGCATTACAGTTGCTGCAACTACAATTTTGGAATTTTCGATTTTTGGGCTGTTGTTGGGGCCTTTTGCCCAGGGGTAGTGAGTAGTGCATGGACTGAGTCTTTCTGTGGGATCTCTTTAATGTAAACATCATGGAGGGCATGGATGGCATGGGATTGTGCTGATTTTTGTGTGTTTTTCGATTCTTTTGGCTGCTGTTGGGGCCTTTTGCCCAGGGCTAGTGAGTGGTGCATGGGCCTAGTCTTTCTGTGGGGTGTCTTAAATTTAAACATCATTGAGGCCATGGATGGCATGGGATTGTGGTGATTTGTGTGTGTTTTTCGATTATTGGGCTGTTGTTGGGGCCTTTTGCCCAGGGCTAGTGAGTGGTGCATGGGCCTAGTCTTTCTGTGGGGTGTCTTGAATTTGAACATGATTGAGGGCATGGATGGCATGGGATTGTGGTGATTTTTATGTTTTTCGATTTTTGGGCTGTTGTTGGGGCCTTCTAACCAGGGCTAGTGAGTGGTGCATGGGCCTAGTCTTTCTGTGGTGTGTCTTGAATTGAAACATCATTGAGGGCATGGATGGCATGGGATTGTGGTGATTTTTGTGTGTTTTTTCGATTTTTTGGGGTGTTCATGGGTCTGTCCATGTGGGTGGGGGCCATTTTGAGGACTGGTGCAGGCCGGGCCTGTCCATGTGGTGGGGGTCTAGGGGCCATTTTGAAGACAGGCAGTGTGCTTTGTTGTGCCATAGGCCTGCACCCAGTCTGCCATACTTTCATCCATTATGCCCAGGGGTACTCAGGGGTGCATGGGCCTAGTCTTTCTGTGGGGTGTCTTGAATTTGAACATGATTGAGGGCATGGATGGCATGGGATTGTGGTGATTTTTGTGTGTTTTTCGATTTTTGGGCTGTTGTTGGGGCCTTTTGCCCAGGGCTAGTGAGTGGTGCATGGGCCTAGTCTTTCTGTGGGGTGTCTTGAATTTAAACATCATTGAGGGCATGGATGGCATGGGATTGTGGTGATTTGTGTGTGTTTTTTCGATTTTTTGGGGTGTTCATGGGCCTGTCCATGTGGGTGGGGGCCATTTTGAGGACTGGTGCAGGCCGGGCCTGTCCATGTGGTGGGGGTCTAGGGGCCATTTTGAAGCTAGGCAGTGTGCCTTGTTGTGCCATAGGCCTGAACCCAGTCTGCCATGCTTTCATCCATTATGCCCAGGGGTACTCAGGGGTGCATAGGCCTAGTCTTTCTGTGGGATGTCTTGAATTTGAACATGATTGAGGGCATGGATGGCATGAGATTGTGGTGATTTTTGTGTGTTTTTCGATTTTTGGGCTGTTGTTGGGGCCTTTTGCCCAGGGCTAGTGAGTGGTGCATGGGCCTAGTCTTTCTGTGGGGTGTCTTGAATTTAAACATCATGGAGGGCATGGATGGCATGGGATTGTGCTGATTTTTCAGTGTTTTCCGATTTGTTGGGGTGTTCATGGGGACTGGCCGTGTGGGTGGAGGGCCATTTTGAGTGATGGTACAGGCAGGCCCTGGCCATGTGCTGGAAGGCAAGGGGCCATTTTGAATGCAGGCAGTGTTCTCAGGCCTGCACCCATTTTGCCTAACTTTCATCCATTATGCCCAGGGGTAGTGAGTGGTGCATGGGCCTAGTGTTTCTGTCGGGTGTCTTGAATTTAAACATCATGGAGGGCATGGATGGCATGGGATTGTGCTGATTTTTGGGTGTTTTTCGTATTTTTGGGGTGTTCATGGGGACAGGCCATGTGGGTGGGGGCCGTTTTGAGTGCTGGTACAGGCAGGCCCTGGCCATGTGCTGGGAGGCAAGGGGCCATTTTGAATGCAGGCAGTGTTCCCAGGCCTGCACCCATTTTGCCTAGCTTTCATCCATTATGCCCAGGGGTAGTGAGTGGTGCATGGGCCTAGTCTTTCTGTCGGGTGTCTTGAATTTAAACATCATTGAGGGCTTGGATGGCATGGGATTGTGCTGATTTTTATGTGGTTTTCGAGTTTTTGGGGTGTATAACTGAACTGATGTTCCTGTGTCTTCCATTGCTTTTAGGTGCACAAGACTCAAGAGAACCACCAGCGCCAGGAAGAAGTCCTGCAGCGGTGTGTGTGTGCAGCATAACGTCACGCGACGTCACGTCTGGCCACAGACAACTCTGCAACTCGTGCAAATGCGGCCTGCTGTTCTGACCTCTGAAGAAGATGGCCCCAAAAAAAGTTCCCCGTAGCTCCTCTAGCAAGAAAGTTGCCAGTAAGGAGCAGAAGAAGCTAGTTACCAAGGAGACTGGTGTGCCGGCCGCCAAATTTTTTGGGAATAAAAAAAAAGTACGCCTGCAGCAGCAGCGGGATCTGCTGGGGACCAAGCTGGGAGCAGCACCCCCGCTCCATTGGGCTCAGTGCCACCACCACCACGCCAACTTAAGTCCAAGCCCTTGAGTGCTGCAGAGGCAATCAGTCTACTTGTTCAATCACCATCGACCAGTGATGTTGGCTCATCGCAAGAAAGTAGCAGCAATGTCCCTCAATCAACACAGGTTGTTGTAACTCATCTGACGAGTGTTGAACAACCACAGCCGCAACAACAACCACATGTGCAAGTACAAGCCCAAGTACATGTGGAAGGAGAGGCAGCGCAAGGAGATGCGCAAGCAGAGGCGCATGGAGGGGCACAAGTGCCCACAATAGTTGTTCCTCCCGAAGTAGGGGCACATCAGGAAATCGACATTCAAGCCGAGGTATCATTTGAGGAAGCCACTCCTCCTGATGATCATTCATTGTCTTCCACATCCCTAGTGAGGAAAAGATCAAGGGTGATGTCTACATCTTCTTCAAGCCCACCTCCTTCTGATGATATGGATCTAACTTGGGAACCACCAAGGCCGTCTGAGAGTGAGGCACACCATGATCTGACAAAGGTAGCTAAACGTAAAAGGAAGGTCCCCGAAACTCTCATAGTTATGGAGTGTGATGACGCTCAACAAGAAGTGGCGTATACTCCTGCTGATGAAGACTCTCACGACGACAATGCAGTCATCATAGGCTTCACTCCAGCCTCAGCGGGCATGCAGCAAACAGACATTTTGACCCTAGCCCGAAAAGCTGCTGAGCGTGATGATGTTGTCGACGAGGAGGCAATGGGAACACCATCATTGGAGTTAACTAATACACCACCACCTACCGCTTCCATATTTCTTCCTCGCCAGAAGGGACATCCATCCACCTCGACCTCAATTAGTGGTGGTGAAAGTGCACAACGTAGTAAAGTTCGGCAATGCACATCCTCCACTTCATCTGGCATTAGCAGCATGACCACCCCTAGTATCGCCTCCTCCGGCCCCCACAGACATTTCAAGTCCGCAGTTTGGGACTTCTTTAGTGTTTGCCCAAAAAAGGAAAAAATTGCCATTTGTAGCATTTGTAAGTTTGCAGTTAGTCGTGGTAAGTTTGGTACCAACTATGGTACTGGAGGCCAGAGAGGTCATCTTAAGAGACAGCACGCTGTCCAATGGTTTGCGCACCAAAAGGAGATCAAGGAAGCCCGAATTGCAAGTCAACAAAACGTTGATGTTTCATCTGATGATGACGAGGAGGAAGCAGCGTCAAACGCTTCACTTACACCCAGTACCCCTGTCAGCACACCCCCTGTGAGCCACACTAAGAGTGTGGGAGAGAGTGAGACAAAATGCAAAAATGTTCATCAGCGAGCGTAACTGGGTCAAAGAAGTCATCATCATCATCCCGTAAAATGGTCCAGGCCAACATTAGAACCATGTTGTTTTCAGAAGCGCCATATGAACGCAACCACCCACTGACGCGTCTGTATAACACTAAGCTGGCTAAAATGCTAGCTCTGGACCTTCTCCCTTTTTCTTTTGTAGAAGGGGTTGGTTTTCTAGAATTAGTGGCAGCATTCAGCCCTAAATGGAAGGTTCCTAGCCGGTTCTATTTTGCCAGAGTTGAGGTTCCAGCACTACATGAAGATGTGCTGGAGGTGATTGGGGCAGCTTTGCAGAAGAGTGCTGTTCACACTATACATCTGACAACAGATATGTGGACCAGTGGCGCAGGCACTGATTATATGTGCATCACTGCCCACTAGGTCTCTTTTTCAGGGGTTAAAGCAAAGCTAAACGCAGGTGTTGACCCGGACCAAGTTTTTAAAGCTGCTCGGAAACATGCAACACTAGCCATGTTTGGCTTGGAGAAACGTCAAACAGCAGAAAACATTTTGAATGAGTTTAACACAAAGGTCTTTCACTGGCTGTCCCCAAAAAAACGCAAGATTGGTTATGTTTCCACGGATAATGGCGCCAATGTAGTTAAGGCCAGGGATCTGGGTAACTATTTCAGAGTGCCGTGTTTGGCGCACTGTATAAACCTGGTTGTTAAAAAATTCTTGAGTAAAGACAGTCCAGGGTGCAAGTTAGTGGCCACCTGCCGAAGAATGTGCAACCATTTCAGCCATTCTTTTAAGGCCCAGAAGCATCTGAGGGACCTGCTACATGAACGTCGAATGCCAGTGAAAGCACTCATCCAGGAGGTGCCAACACGTTGGAACTCAACCTTCTACATGCTTGAGCGTCTGTATGAGCAGTTTTCGGTACTCGATCAGTATTTCTTAACACTGGGTACAGCTCAGAAGGACCTGATGCTAGATGCGGCGCAATGGAAGCTAGTTAAAAGCCTGACATACATGCTTCGTCCTTTTGAGGTCTTCACGCGTGCAGTCAGCAGGGAGGACTGTAATTTAGGAAAAGCTATCCCATTGTTGCGCATGCTGGAGTACCAACTGACCGCGTTGTCTTCTATGTTTCAAAAAGATGAAGAAAAGAAAGAAGCTTTTGTTTTGGCGGAGAAATTATTAGAGCGCCTACTTGGCGATGAACGTCTTCAAATGATCCACTCAGAACAGCATTACATTTGTGCTACTATTCTGGATCCACGCTACAAAAAGGCGCTGGCAGGCAGAGCATTCTTTCCTTTTGGTGATGAAGATGTTACAAAGTACAAACATTGGCTAGCCTTGTCAGCCATGAGGTTTTAAAGAGAACGGCAGAAAATTGAAGGAAAAGGCAGTACATCAGCATCAGCAGGCCATCCCCAGTCAAAAGAATCCACTTCTGCACCTGTGGCTGTGGCAGAAGTGACCTCTCAGCCGTTAAAGACACCGGCAACCAGATCATCTGCACCAGACACAACAGTAACATTGGATGAAGAAGAGGATTGGCTAACTCTGCTTGGGTTTGGTTCTCAAAAGGTCCCAGCAAAAAGTAAGCAAAGTGGAGGAACCGTGGAGAACCTTCAGTCGATGGTGCAGGATTATCTGAATGATTCAACAGAGGTCTATGTAAATGCTGACCCATTGGCGTATTGGCATGGGAAAAAAGAATTGTGGGCACAGATCTCAAACCTGGCTATAAACTACTTGTCTTGCCCACTTGCAAGCGTGTCTTCTGAACGTGTTTTCAGTGCTGCTGGTGGCATTGTAACGTGCAAACGGACCCGCCTCTCGCCCAAAAATGTGGAAAGGTTAACAATGATCAAGATGAATCAGCACCTCATACCACCAGATTACAAAGTATGAGAATGCACGCCGGAAGAAGACGAGGAGGACAGCAACTTAGATGAGGGAATTTCTTCTCTGTTAAGTGACACTGACCTACTCTTGCCTGAATTCGCAGAGTATGAGGACGAACTCTTATTCCCTGACACCGAGCCCTGAAAATGAGCCAATGAATAAATAACTTTCTTTTTCGTCCTTATTCACTTTTATTCCTGTGTGTCTGTCTTTCTTTGTTTTGCACAGTTAATATAATTAAAACTTTAATCACCTAATCACAAAAACAAGCCCATCAGCAGAACTTTCTTCACTTATTTGCTTATTGATTTGAAGGTGCTGCAGTCTGCATTCCTCAGGTTCACAAGTTCACAAGAACATGCTCCTCTATCCTCCTCCTCCAGACTCCTATAATCAAAGCAGAGGGCTGGATTACGCCCAATGAAGAAAGACTCTGCACTTGTGGGGGTGTTCTACTTCTTTGCGGGTGAGTTGGCGGGTCTTGGGGCATTGCTGGGAAGGTCTAATACCGGATAAAACTGGTTTTGACCAAATCAGACTTGAAAACGTTTTTGACTTTTTGCTCACTATCATGTTTTCAGGGGCCTGTTTGGGGGGCTTCCTGGTGTTTGTGGGTGGGTTTCGGGGTCTGGGAGCACTGCTGGGTATGGATACTTTTGATTGCAAGAGGTATGAAGCAAATCCATGGTGGCAGAGGGGAGATAGGGCCTAGCTGCAGAGCACGCGCTGAGTGATTTTGGAAATTGGCATGAAAATGACTAGGTCCCTATTTTTGTACTTTTGCTTTTTGGCTGTTTGGGGGTCTTCTGCTTGTTTTCGCCTGGGTTGACGGCTCTGGGGTCATTGCTGGGAAGCTCTAATACCGGATAAAAGTGGTTTGGACCAAATCGGAGGCGAAATTCTTTTTGCGTTTTTACTGACTTGCTTGTCTTTGAGGTGCTCTTTGGGGGTGTTTGTGGGTGGGTTTTGGGGTCTGGGAGCACTGCTGGCACAGTCTAATTTTGATTGCATTTGCTTTTCAGGTAATCCATGGTGGAAAACGGGAGTTATGACCTAGCTGCACGTGGCGTTTGGACAGAAGGCCAAAAAATATTGTAAGTATGAGATTTTCCTTTTTGGCTGTTTGGGGGTGTTGTGCTCTTTTGCGGGTGGGTTGGCGGGTCTTGGGGCATTGCTGGGAAGGTCTAATACCGGATAAAACTGGTTTGGAGAAAATCCATGCGGAAAAGCTTTTTGGCACTTTTTGTAACTTAGGGTTCGATAGGGTTAGCCCTAGCAGCAGGATTGCATGTGTTTCGGGGTGTTCTAGATTTTTGCAACTGAGTTCTGGGGTCTTAGAGCACTCGTGGGAATGTGTAATTTTGGTTGCAAGTGATTTGAAGAAAATCCATGGTGGGAAAGGGGGGATTTGGCATAGTTAAAGAAAGCGTTTGCCACTATTCTTAACTTAGGGCTCGTTAGGGTTAGCAGTATTTGTATTGCATGTGTTTGGGTGGGGGGCTGTTTGTGGGGGGGTTTGCGAGTCTTGGAGCGATGCTGGGTATGGATACTTTTGCTTGCTTGCAAGTGGTTTGAATACAATCCACGGTGGGTAAGGGGGGATTTGGGCCTACTTTTACTTTCAAAGTACGTTTTGTTACCAGTTTTCTACTAGGCCTCGTTTTTTGAGATCTGATTGGGGGTCTTCTACATTTTTGGGACTGGCTTTAGTAAGGGTCTGGGTGGGAGCAGTGCTGGGAAGGTCTAATTTTGTTCTAAAAAACAGTTTACAGTACACCTAGCTTGAGGGGAAAGATCTGGTAAATTAATTTGCCCATACTTATTTATCCTTCAAAAGGAGACTCAGACAGAGTACGCACTTTCAAAAATATTGTACTGTCTATTAGGAAACTCAAAGTGTGACTTTTTGCACTACACAGCGTACATACCTTATATTTATTTGTCAGTGGTGTTCTAATATCACTTCCTGTTTTTACATCAATAATTACAGGCCGGGTTTCAGTCTGTGCAATGGGAAAAAAAGGATGAAGTCAGGCTTCACATTAGCGAGCCGCAATTCAGCATCCGCCAGGCAGGCAGTGGACAGGGTGTCTTTTGGTCACCAACATTGATGGACGGAGCGTCAGCTGGAATGGAGGAGTGCCGCTAATAAGAGGAATGGTTTGATGCGTGCAACTTACTTACCAAATTCAACAGGACAACTACAACAACATACAGACACAGTATCCGTTCTTTTCTAATTATCTTTTAAGTAATGTTATTGCTGTGAACTTCTATGAGTGTAACTCTGCATTTCTTGCATCTCTCTCTGCTTCTAAATTGATCCCTACAGCCATTCTATAGGTTTTACTTTGGCTATTTTTTAAACCTAATTTAATGTAAGAAGTGTTTCTCTGAGTGCAGAGATAGGCAAGTGAAAACGCTACAGCCCTGTACTGTCGCATTCTGTCATTCACGGTTGTCGAAAGTACTACTTACTTTTCAGAAACCATGCATGCAGTAGTGCATGCACTTCCTTTATGTCACTTAAAAGATTTATGGTTAGCTTTGTACCCAAAGATTTCTTTATCTTCAGTTATTGTTTGTCCATGCTGTGCTTTTTTTCTTCTCTCAAAAAAACTTTCCCAAAATCCCCCATTCCCATCCATTTTACAAACCCTAACCCTCTTCCCCCGGGCTGTGTGGTTTTGATTGATGTGTGACTAAATGACAGGAATAATTCCACCCACTTGCTGGGGAGGATAAGGTCATAGCAACAGCCTGGTGAAGGAATCCGAGGATATATTCTATACTTACTCAGCTTCACACTCAGTCACTATTGGCAAATGAAAGCAGATTTTCATGTGTGCCATGCCGCCATCAACTTGATAGGTCATCAAGAACATCCTCCTCCTAGAAGTGGCAAATTATTACGCTGCTGTGCCCTTCACCTTCAGTACTATTTCTTGTAGTAGTAGCCAATGTCAAAGAAGTTCAACGCAAGTACTAGTTATACTTTCAATACTTTACCATTTGTTAGGCTACATTGTGGCACTGTTCTAGTGTACTGTCACCTGCTATATTCTCTATCGTACCGTTCTAATGCCACGGTAAGGACAAACAAGGTTTCATTTTCTCTTTTTTCAGATGCTGCAACTGCCACTGTGTAACACCACTAGTACCAAAGCAATGATGACATTTCATCCACCCAGGTTTGCCAACCTTAATCGCCATTTGCCGTGCAGCCAGCCCTGTGCCTAGCCCTATTTCCAAACACAAATTACAGGTAAGATAAGCGTTTGGGGGGGAGGAAGTATAATGGAGTATTAGGAGAGACGAGAGACTGACGCTAGTACTAGTAAAGTCCTAGGACTATTGAATTCACTTACTCTGTGAGAGGCACTTAGTTTTGAAAACATTTGGGCAATTAATTACACAACTTGAATCAAGATGCCACTTAAGTGTCACCAAAACAAAGTTACTGTTAAACCCCCACCCACCAGCCTCAAAAGCAGTAAAAAAAACACGTATGCTAAGATAAAGTTTAAAGTATATTTATATTCCTGACAAAAATAATCTCCCACAAGACCCAACCCACCCCCACTCCCTAACCCCAAGGAATGTCCGTGAAAAGTCCAAAAAAGTGAAAAAACCCAACTCCCAATTCCCACCCCCCAGAAGTCTTTAAAAAGGGGGCAAGGGACAGTCTCCTCCTACTGCTGGCTGCTGCTGTTGAATTTCCGGGCCAGGTCGGAATGCTCCTTGCGGAGGGTCTCGAGCAGGGTTTTCGTGTTGAGCAGCTCCTGCTCGAGGTAGGAATCCCTCAGGGAAAGGCGGTGCATGCGTTTCTTGCAACTGCTGTGGGGGGCAGCTGATTTCTTTGCTCGGCGGTGGCGGGTGGCTGCGGTACCCCGGCTCCGTACCGCTGGAGACCTGCGCCGTCTGGGTGACCCAGGGAGCGCGGAGGAGGATGCAGCTGTCCCGGTAGATTTTGTGGTAGACTGCATGTCCCCCTCCTCCTGGGCCACCATCCAGCGATATTCAGCGACCGTGGCCTCCAGCCTCCGTTGCCGGGCCCGTCTAGCCAGCTCCTTCCGGGTTGGTTTGGAAGGAGCATCTATATGAAGAAAGAAAGACATAGTCTGTAACCAATGCTCTTTAAGATGAACAAAAAATGATTCAGCAGAAAGTTGTGTCACAGTAGAACTAGCAACTTGCAAGTGCAGTACATAACTATTGTGGCCAGTATCTATCTAACCTCCCACTTCTTCACCCTTGCTCTAACATTAGTGGGAGTTTGAGGAATCAATTCTACGAGCACTATGGACTCACTCCATTAGAGTCGACTATGACAGTACACCAGTCTTATTCTTCTTCTTCTCTCTTGTTTAGCAAAATTGGTACGTTAACTTCTGCAAGCCGGCATAATGCCAGCGCAGTCAGCTTGTACCCAAGGAAAATAGACGCCCGCCATGATGAGTGAAACAGACTTGCGTTACTGTACCAGTCCAGTACATGCAGGTGGTGATGCTCTTACTTTTCTATTACGGGTGGCACTGAGAATACTCTGTTACAAGGGCTACTGCTTAATTAATTTAACTTTCACCCTACAGTGCCAATGAATACTAGAAAAGGAAAATGAAGAAGATAAATAATCTGATTATCTATCACTGCACATGGTATGTATTTACTTACATATGGGATGACTTTAGGTGCTTTGCTTTTTATTGAGTGAACAGTGATACATCCATACATGAATGACCGAGTTCTACTAAACTTATTAACAGAGGTAGTGAGTGGCCATCGTAATAGCCGGATATATGCTGTGCTTGCAATACAAACTACTGCTACTATTCATGGTAGTATTCGGACAAAATTACAACTTCTTTTCCTTGCCTTTCCTACACGGGGACGGACGTGCGGGTGCGGTGTTACATGCTCTTCAAAGTAACACTTAGTTCATCCAGTGACCGTCTACTCTCTCTAGATACACATATGCTATCTAAGAGTCAGATAGTACCATGATCCAGGCATCCATCCATTCAAACTATGGGGCAGATTAGGATTGCGGATTTCCCGCATCCTCCGGGCCGACAGAATCCACCGCCGGCCCGGAGGATGTGGGAAATCCGCAGCGGACTGAAAAAGACCCCCGCCAGATTAGGATGGCTGGGGGTTCATTTTTCAGTCTGCAGCTTTTCCGCCACGGTCGCCTCCCGTCCACGGCGGAAAAGCACTAACATGGCTGGCAGTGTCTATCAGACACCGCCAGCCATATTAGGATGTCTGGAGGAACATGCCTTTACACGGCGGCATTTCCGACGTGCAAACGCATACAGATTTTTGTTTGGGGGCCCGTTGCGGGGCCCCAGAGGTGAAGGGGGCGTGGGGGGTCACATGGGGGGTACCTATGGTACCCCCCTGCATTTGCCTGCACAAAGCGGCAGGCACCGCGCGGTGGCTGCCGCTTTGTGCATGCAAATGCACAACTTACATTTTTATCATTGCGGCGGCTGCTGCTTCAAGCAGCACCCGCCGCAATAATAAAAATACAGGAGGTGACCGCCAGGGTGGCGGTCACATCCTAATTACCACGGAGGGACCGCCGCTGCCCCTGCGGACGGTCCCTCCTACTCTATGGTGGCGGACGGACTCAGGACCGTCCGCCATCATAATAGGCCCCTAAATGTCAATCATTCTTCTTCATGTCTCTCATCTGGACAAACCTTACGTTTTCTCACGGGGAGCAACACACTATGCAGTCTGCAATCTCAATAAGTAAGGAATATAAGAGCTTACCACTGCCCGCCACTACCGTGGCAACCCGCACAGCAGTTTGGTCCGGCACTTGCTCCGCCTCCTCCCCAGAGCTTCCTTCCACCTCCGCGCTGGGCCCAGCACCAGATGTTCCACCTACAAAGTACATTTAAAAATGTTAGATGACATAGACATACACCACTCACTAGTATTTTGTCTAGGAATGAAGAAATGTGAATACAGAAACCAATCTAATAAATTGTGACTGTCTACTCTAAAGTAAAAATGTCCCTTTTTCCAGGGAAGGGTGTTGTCTTGCAGCTTTATTTGGCACAACTGATGAATGCTTGCTTTTTAACACGCACCATTTTCCTCATAACAGTCAGAAGCTTCACTTCTAAGAACAAATCATTAGGACGAAGGGACCAATGATTCCGCACCAAAAAGAAAAATGAAAGTTCAAACCAGGTGAGGGCTTGGCTCGCCCACAATAAATGTGTGAAATAAAAAATGAGTATAAGCACTTTTCCATTTTTAATCAACCGTTTATGTTTTATGACAAGCTTGATTTTAATAAATATTTTAACTTTTAATAAAGCTTTAAAACTTAAATAGACTCTGTGGTTTTTGGTCATGAGTGAATGAGCAAAAGGTTTTGCAATTTGCAAGCATGAGTCCGTGCCTCTGACACTTCTGGACTCTGACTCCGTACTCTTGTACTGCGTTGGATAATCATCATTGGGGATCAATCATCGATGAATTCGGGAGCTAAATGACTCTGCCACACTATCTAGTCAGTAAGGAGATTGGGGGTTCTTCAAAGTCTGATATCACTGAGGTATGTGGAAAGTTTACCTGCGTCTATTATAATTGATAAACAATGCACTATTTAGTGTCCATAGTTCTGTTTGTGCAGATTTGTCCCTGCAACAGTAGTAGAATGGATTGTCCTCCTATCCAAACCAAAAGTAAAGTAGTATCTTATTCTTTCTTGGTTGTCATTCACCTTTTTATTGTTGGCAATTGTCAAAGCATAAACATTTAGAAGACTTGAAAAGACATTATGGACAATCCCAGAGGACTGCACTCAGTGCATAGAGCTATTGCTGACTAGAATGGGAGTCCAATGGAATTGCCAAATGTGCAATCTTACTTAGCTACACAGACAGACTAATAAGAATAATCTAGTAATACCACCGGGAGTCATAGTCGCGGCAGGATAAGAATTTAGATACAGTCTAAAAGAAGATCAAAGACGATTTAGAAAAAATCGAATGAGGAACGCTAGGAAAAAATAGGTACTCTATATTAAAATTAAAACTTACCGAGGCCAGCAAAGGAGCCCTCGCCTGACCGATCCTGGCCTTGTTCAGCAGCAGCCTCCTCCAATGCCCTCTTGCCCCTGGGGGGAGCTGATGTACAGCATGAAAGAAAGAAAGACCAGAAAACATGGATGATATTTGTCAACCAAATCAAACATTTCAAAAGAACAATAACAAAATATTTTGGCGAAATAGCAAATGAACAAGTATTCCACGGGATATATTGACCTATGTCATGTGGTCTACTACGATATTAGTAAAGCTACAATGCCCTCGCACACACAAATACAAGGTACAGAGAGGATATAGTCAAATCACAACAAAGTACACAGTGTAGAGCCAAAATGAGACAACTGCAATCCAAAACTGTGTGCTAAGGGGTCTTCTCCGTTCGCCTTTCCGCATCACGTCGTGATCACCAGTTTCTCCATACTCTGACGTTTCACACTAGGTAGTGCGCCTGCCTTTTCTGATTTCCGAAAAACCCCACCAGTAGTATTTACTACGATATTAGTATTGCTTGATTTGCGGACCGTCGACTTGGAAAGTTAAGTAACTCACTAAACGAACTACTAAAAAGGTTCACCTAGGACTGGCAGGCAGCAGTTCGCAGCATGCGAAGTGACAGACAAAGTCCATCGTGATTGCAGATCAGCGACAACACTAAAAAGTTTCCTACTACATTAACCAGTCATTAAAATACTCAACTATCAATCCACCACCACTATTTCTTCTTATTGCCAGGTGTACAAAGGTAGGACTGGACTTGAGTCTGTAGGGGCTGATTTAGAAGCCCCTTGCGGCTCTTTTGCTCCATTGTTGCGTGACTTTTGTGACGCAGCTGCAGAACAAAGGAGGCGCCATGGTGCGGCGTATATTAACAACGTGACGCATATGGGAGATGCATCATGTTGTAAAGCCCTGCGCCATCAGGGGGTGTTCCAGCGCAAGGGAGGGCGTTCCTGCGCAGGAACGCATCCTAAAAGTGGCTGAGGGAAATCTACAAGATTTCAATCAGTCACTCTGAGGACAATGATGCGTGACTCAAACCCTGCGCCTGCTTGAAGCAGACGTACGGCTTGACGCAGCATTGGGGAGATAGGGCACCCCAGAGCATTGCTGGAGCTGTGCCATCATTGCGACGCAACTCCAGCAATGCGCCGCCTTTACTGCACAGAAGCGTAACGCTTCGGTGACGTTTTGGGCCCATGGTGCGCCGTATTGTAAATACGGCGCACCATGGGTGGTGGTGGCGTGGCGCACAATTACTGGCGCATCCCTGCTACTTTGCAGGGATGCACCGGTAATTAAAAATCTGACCCTTAGTGTCTAGCATTACGCAGTTCTTTAAACTACACTCATGCATAATTTCACAGGCCAATGAAAGGAACACAAAATCGAAAACAAATAAGCATAGTAGCAGCGCTACTGAGAAGGAGAGCAGTGCACCTGAAATGCACAGAAGATTTTGAAATATAATTTACCTACAATGTAATCAGCAGCATTATTGCTCTTGGTAAAAAAGAAAAATGTGCAAGATAATAACACACAGAGCAGGAGAAAACAGAGTAGTAAAGAAATAGCTACTACTACTCACCAAGCCCGGGGATCTCAAGGCCGAGCAGGTCAAGCAGATCGCGTTCCCAGTCCAGGAGATCCGTCCAACGGTGGGTGGCCTGGTTGTAGGTGCGCTGGACCCGAGAGTGTTGGTACATGGCCCGGCACACCTTCTCCCACCGCATCCGGCGCTCCCGGATCACCTACCGTGAGGGTAACTTTGCGCCGTTGCGCTACAAGCGGCTCCCTAAAATGCACAAAACCTTGCGAACTAACACGCTGCAAAAAAACAAATCGCATATTCGCACGAATTTGCGACTTCCGAATTCGATCTCCCGCAAATTCGGGCCCAGCGAATCCCTCGAAATTGCAGAAAAACAAGTTTTGCAAAACTGAAAGCACTCAGCAGGTGCAAAAGTTCAAACTCATCATCGGTAACCATCCCCTGTAGTGCTTCCTGAGGGGCCCCTCCAGAGTTCAGTTGCCTACTTGCAACTATTCTATGACCCTGCTCTGACCCTCACAGCAGGCGCATAGAATAGCTACAAGTAGGCTACAAGTAGGCCACAAAGGTCCTGGGAAAAACAATTGCACTGCAACAGAAAGCAAATTACAGATAAGGAAGCAGGTGCCAGACTAGAAGTTTAAATTCAGTGACACATTAATAAATCAACCCCAAATTAATTCATGTCAGTTAAAGCAGGGCAGGTGTGCTTGCTTTCCCCCCCATAATCTACAGTGATGAACCAGAGGGTGGCAGTGATGTACCAGAGGGTGGCATGGGTGAACCAGAGGGTGGCCGTGGTGAAGCAGAGGGTACTGTGAGCCTGTGATGATGAACCAGACGTAGAAACAACATAGTCGCGTCCGTTGCAAGCTGACAAGCAAGTTCGCAATTGCGAACTGGTTCAAAACCCTCGCGAACTGGCAGAAACCCTTGCGAACACAAAATAAAATCCGCAAATTCGCGAGAGTTCGCGGATTTTGCGGATTGCGAATTCGCGAATAGGCAAATTTGTGAACGCCAGATTCGCAAAATTCGCCCATGCTTATTAAGTATGACCCCTAGGGTTTTGACCAGTTAGGTTACAAAGGTCTTTGTAAAATGCTGCACTTTCATACTTGGCAGCTACTTTATAATTTATCTAATTCTAGCTTCTACTATATGATTTATGGTTAAAATGCCAACTTCTGGAGTCAGAGCTACTAAGTTTATCTCTTGAATAAACTCATCTATCTCCTACTCCCAAAGTTTTTGATGTAACTGTTGTTCATTATATAATGTTGTGTAATCATTTCTCAATATTTTCACATTATTACACAACTTTATATAATGAACCACATTTAACTAAGAAACTTTGGGCGTGGGAGATAGATTTGTTTATTCAAGAGATAAACTTAGCAGCTCTGACTCCACTATTATCAGAATCTGGCCTTCAATGTAGGCAAAAATATATTTATTTGTTTATAGATCCAAGGTAAAGAAAATACCAACTATTTCATCTTCTTCATAGATTTCATGCTTGATCTTATTTTTTTCATCATTCAGACGTTTTGTAATTGTAAGCTTGGAATTATCTGAGAAGAATGCCTGATATGCCTTATCTAAATCTCATTCAATTTATAACCTCTCTTTTATGATTCGGTGTGTACTTAGTGATATAAACATCCCTTAATTGTGGCCCTGACAGCTTTCCACAGTAAAGAGATAGCAACCATGGCCTCATGTAACGAATAATGCTTCATATCTCTGTTTGTTGTTTTTATTTCTCTGACAAAAGCAGTGTTTTATAAGTGACCCAGCTGTACGGTTTAGAGGGTATCCAAATTTTACATTGTGAAACAGCTGCCAAATAATCTGAAAAACCTGCAGAATTATGTTTATTCAATATATCAGGAAGTCTAGGAAGAGAAAAAATCAATGTTTGATTCTGATCTAAATTGAAAAGCAGGTGTTAGATTTAATATTTTTATTCCTTTGCCTCCTTGCATCAAATAAACCTAAACATGTGCAAAGGTCACTAAGATTTTTCGGGGGGTTTCTTTTGTGTTGTAAGAGACTGGAGTTTGAAGAATCTATTCAAATGGTTGGCAGGTAATTAAAATCTGAACCTACTACAGTGGCCACCTAATCATCCCAGAGAAGTTTGGACTTCCAGACTAGGTCCACTACCCTCCTTCTGGTGAACAAGCAGGGCCCAGTGCGGTAGGGAGCCCTTCATTTATTGCAGCATATTCCCTGAAACTGTTGGCAGGGGGCAGGTGTTGGACTCCTCAATAGTTGCCCTCTGCCCCATTACAATCGCAAACAGTATAGTCCCCCTCAGCGACACTGAGACATTGGAGGTTCTCTCCTGTGTGTTCGCCTGGACCCCTGGACACATGGCCAGATTGGGCTGCGACTTGGACTGTGGGCTCTGAAATATAAGAGAACAGTCGAGGACAGGACCCCTACCAGTAGGCATTCCAGTGATCAAGATTACACCTTGTTGGGACAACCGCTCTGCTACACTGGCACCCTGTGAGCCACTCTGCCTTGAAACTGAGATTCAGCGAGTGCCTACCCATTGTCTGGGGTGTCTTCCACAGTGCTCCACCCGGGGGCTGTGCATGCTCACCCACACCAGTCTCCTCTTGGGTCACCCGCTGATGGAAGAAGTGATGTTTATTGGCTAGTTCTGAGATAAGCAGTGTCTCCAAACCCACTCCACTCACTCCAAATGACGGATTTTGCAAAACACACACTGAAACAAATTAAGCAACATGTATTAAATGTAACCATCTTTTGGGACCCCCTACAACAATGGCATATTATAGTAAATATTTTGACTCCACTGTCTAACTAGTTAGTTTATGCCACTCCACTGAACAGAATTTACAGTATGCTACTCCACTTTATGACACTTCAGTATACGCCACTACATTCGATGCTATTCCACTGTACGTTACTCCACTCTACTGGACTGTACACCAGTACATTGTGCACAACTATACTCTACACTGTTATGCTGTTCCACAATGTATTTTATTACACTTTCGTGTATGCCAGTTTACTGGATGCCCCTAAACTGTATTGCTTGCAACTGGAACCTTTTCCACTGTACCCTACTCCATTTTATGATATTTCGCTACATGCTATTCCACTATGGACCAGTTAATGCTACACTACTGGAGTGTACTATATTCAAGGCTCTGCTACTACACTCTAAGCCACTGCATTGTACTGAAATTCACTATATGCCACTGCACTGTACCACAATCAACTGTATGCTATGTAGTTTTACAAGCAACATTCTGCGCCACTCCCTTAAACTACACTTCCGTGTACATGACTACACTCTACGCTTCTATAATTAATTAGTTGGACTCCACTGTACTGTATACTACTCCACTGTATAGCACTCTTATATATGTCTAAACAGTTAACACCACTAAACTAAACTTTATAACACTAAACACTACCAGATTCTACGGTCCTGAACTCTATCGCACTTTAGTTTATGCTACTCCACTATACGCTATTGCACTGTATTGTATTAAACTGTACCCCACTGTAGTCTACACTATACCGCTTAGCGCCACTTTACTGTACCGCACTCCAAGATACACAACTCCATTTTACGCAATTTAACTTCACAACACCGTACCACACTACACTTTACAAAAGCCCACTGTACACCACTCAACTTTAACCCACTCCACTCTAGAACTCCAGTATACCACACTCCAGTGTAAGTTTTTCGATTTGATACCATTCCCCTGTAACACACTCAAATGTAAACTACTCCAACGCACTTTCAGGACACGTGCTTCCAATATAGGCTCCTAAACTGTACAATATCCACTGTATAGCACCACCCTCTAAACCACTACAGTGTACATAAATACGCTCTATAATATTTACAGGACATCAATCCACTTTACCACACACCACTCAATGCTATCCCTCTGTATACCACTGCACTGTACACCATTACACTCTATGCCACTACAATAAACACCACTCTATTGTATCCGAGTTCACAGTATTCCACTCCACTGTACAGCATTCCACTATACAGTACTCCGTTATACGTCATTCCACTTTACTCCATTTCACTATACCACAATATACTGTCCAACACTATTTTGTACTACACTCTACTTATTAACATTCCACTTCACTAAACTGGACGAATATTACAAAATTGTTACGAACATTGGAAAAACCATTACAATTCAAACACAAAAAAAAGGTTACACTTCAATTATAGTTAGGAACGTTTTTTTAGGTTTGGTACACAAACCCAAATTGAGCTCCACAAACATTGGAAATTCTACAGTACCAGCTATCTCTTATTTTTTATCATTTATGCACCACTTATGCACATATTATCTTATTTGTGCCAAGCCCACCTTAAACAACACAACCGCCACAAGTTCACAACTTATACTTATCTTTAGAATGTATCAGTTACGCACTGCTTTCATACTACTATAAGTCATACTTAAAACTCATATTTATACTTACACACCACCTTTCAATTTCGTACACTGTCTTGTCACCATACTCGCCACACTACATTAACTATAACTTGCAACTGTACCATGCACTGTGTTTTAGCTAATAATATAATTTCTGATGTCATAAGTGTTTTATTTACTGCAATGATTTCACATATTGTAACTTAGGTAATATCCTAGGGTGTAGGTAGTGCATGGAGAAAGAGACACTTATAGTTAATGTTATTAAAAGGTAAGTATAAGTTATACATTTGTAATGGTTATGTTTTTTATGGTGTGTTTGGCACAATTCAGGTAGTAATAAGTGTGTAAGTGGTGCATAAATCATAAAATAAAGAGATAACTATATCTGTAGAATTTCTATTGCTTGTGGAGCTTAACTTGAGTTTGTATACTAAAGCTAAATAAAGTTTTCCTAACTATAACTGATGTATAACCTTTGTTTTTCTATTTGTTACATGACCTTGAAGAAAGCTAATGCAGTAATTCATTGGGAACAGTCATGTGTGATTAGAGTATGCACAGTTGAAATAATTTACTGGTGTATGGATTTATGCATGGAAACTATTTTACAATTGTGCTTTGTTTATGTGGTAATATTCGTGGCATTATACCCATTGTGTCTATCTTCACTGTATATATGTAAAAGCATTTAAAAGCTCTTTGACCACTCCATGTGTAATGTGATCAAGACCCATTGGGTTGAAACGACTTTTATGAATTATTCACTGCAATAACATATTTACTGCATATCATCATCTGGAGTGACTTGTTTCTCTTTCTAAAACTTGAGGGCGAGTTTCAATGGACATATTTGCAGTGACACCCTTATGCAAACCCCGACCCACTTGGATGGGCGTCTTCAGTGTCAAGTGGCTTTGGAAGCACTGTGTTGAAAAAAACGCCCATCGGCTGCATATTAAAAGTGCTTGGCATGAGGCAGCAGTGGAATAGGGGCTGAATACCCGCCTGCGGGTGGGGAGAATGTCAGGTTTCCTGCCTTATTGACTGTAGGACAATGTGAAGCAGCCAGGGTTTGCTGGGTGAATACACCCCAGCACTGTATCAATGTACAGCAGGGATGTTTGGATGAGTGCATGCCTCGCCGAGAAGTATGTTGCCAAAATAGTATGGTATGCGGACGACACTCAATTGTTGTTCACTTGCGACAAGGGTGTTGAGTTCAAAGGCAATGTGATCAACACTTGTCTCTCAGAGGTATTCTAATGGCTTAGACAAAACCAACTGAAGTGTAACACTGAAAATTCAGAGATTATCTTCTTCAACTCAATTGGTGGCTGCAAGACATGTCTCCCCCCATATCATCAGTTACCATAATGAAAAATCTTGGAGTCAAATTGGAGATTCAGATTCAATCGGTGGCCAGGACCTGATTTAAAGTATTGAGAATGCTGAGGAACTTTCTCCCCCTGCTCCCAGTCTCTCACAGAAAAACAGTAGTCCAGGCTTTGGTGGTTTCAAGATTGGACTATGTTAACTCCCTGTACCTGGGCCTCCCGGATTACTTACTTGGCCGTTTGCAGGTGGTCCAGAATGTGGAGGCCAGGGCCAACTTTCTGGCAGGACCCAGGACACACACGACCCATCTTCTGTCTTCCTTACACTGGCTTCTGGTTTGGAAACTCATCCATTTCAAACCATTAATTTTGGTCTTTAAAGCCTGGCATAAGATAGGGGTCCCTTACCTCAGGGAAAGATTTCAACATTATACAACTTAATGTACCTTGAGGTCGTCTGCATAACTTTTGACCTCTATTCCAAAGGCCCTGCTGTCCCGGGTAGGGGGAAGATCCTTTTCAGTGGTGGTCTCTCGTATGTGGAATAGCCTACCTCTCTTAGACAGGTACAGGACCTCATCACCTTCAGGAGGAAATTAAAAACTTGGCTTTTCCAACTTTACGTCCCCACTTTCTGCTTTGGGTGTTTTTCTGTTAGCTGTTACGTGGTCTTTTCTCTTAGTGCCGGAACACTCCTGGGAGTAGCTGGGGGCTTTAGAAATACCAAATAACATAACAGTGCGGAGGTCTTTCTGAAGGCCAGAAGCCTTGCAAAATAACCAGTGAATGCTGGAGTAATATTGGTGTCACATTTGATTAATCTGATAAGTAAGACACAAACACTTTGCCCAAAATGGAATTGAATTCTGGAGGCATGGTGGTTTTTGGGGAGTTTTAGAAATCTTGAGACCTTAGACTATGTTTGAGATATAGAATGGGTAATGTGGGCAATAAGGATGTTATGAAGTTACGTGCAAATGATGAAACAATGACGTTTGTGGATATTTGAACCACAAGGCATTTAGACATAAGCTGTGATTATGACATTGAAAGCTGACAGTGAACCAGTTTTTAGTCCTGAAAATGCAGGGAACTCTGTGAAAGCGACATGACTCTAATAGAAGTGAGATGACTTAATGAGTTACCGGGGATATTTATTTGAAATAGAATATATGTGGGTTGAAATTATCAACTGGTGTGTAAATGGACCTGTAAATGTGAAAACATTTGGCCAATTATGCACTTTCTGATGCGGTTTCAATAATTGTAGTATAAGCTGCGCTCAGATATGAAGACAATGAATTTGATGAATTGTTGAACCACACAGTAGTGATTAGAGCATACACAGTTGAAATAATGTACTGGTGTTTTGATTTATTCATGGAAACACTTTTAGGATTTTGCTTTACTTATGTGGTTATATTGATGGCATTATGCCCATTGTGTCTGTCTTCACTGCTTATATGTAAAAGCATTTAAAAGCACTTTGACCACTCCCATGTCATGTGATCAATACCCATTGAGTCAAAATAAAATATTTACTGCATATCATCGTCTTGAGTGGCTCATATCACTCTCTGAAACATAAAGATGGTTTCATTGGATATACATACATATATATATTTATTCACTCCTCTGTGCTTCACAACAAATCCTCATTTGAAAGGAGAGGTGGCACAACAATAGGACACGTGTCAGAGAATCTGTCTACTTTTCATATATGACATTACATTATACACACTATCTGTGGAAGAATGTGCAGGTTTTGCCCAATGCATTTCTACAATTTGCCTTCAAGTGGACCATAGAGTCACTCCCACCAAACATTCAATTTAAAGTGATAGTGTGCATTAGTCCAACTACAGTTTCTTAAAAACAATAGAATGATTTTCCTTTAACTGAAAACATGGCCCAAATAATCCTCCATTTTCATGGATCAATAAAGATATTAATCGCATTACAATTCAAGTGAGTCACATAATAATGGTCACAGGAATTTTTTCAGATTACACAATTATAGAATTTTGAAATTATATATATATATATCTGCACAAACTCCCAAGAACGCCACTTCAGGTCCTAGTGCGATTCAGAACCCACGAGGCAAGTAGGAGACGGACCACAATCAGGATTCACAGATGTTTAATGCAAGAAGGTTGGAAAATGCGAGGGCAAGACGCGTTTCGGGCTTACAAAGCCCTTGTTCACATGCACTGGCTCAATGAATTCTTTTTGGTTTTATAATGCAGTGAAGCCCGCCTCCCCGCCACTTTGCAATCAGGTCACATGAGCATAAAGGTAGAGAAAAGACTCTGCGATATGGATGACCAGCTACAATACATGTACTACATGAGTTACATTTACATCAAAAAATTACTTTTGATAATAAAAAAAAGACATTTCTTTTTAAAAAAACATTTACATTTGTAAAGTTTCCTATTCAGTTATTTTGGGATAAATCCCTATGCAAATATTGTCATATGTGCAAATTAGCGACCTGTAAACAATGGGGGAGCGGGAAAAAGTGAAAGTGCAAATAACAAATTTTCATTGAATCACATTCTGCAATTCATGGAGTAACTTGTATTCTGTGCAAAAATGCAGTTAGAGGGAAGAGGAAAAAGTGCTGTGAGTGCATGATGATATTGATCTGTGTATATAATGCATAAATGCTGATTTTGACGTTAACGGAGAATTGATATCTTTCTATCTGTCATATTAAAAGCATGCATAAAAACATTTAATACCAGTCTAAATACATCATCATATAAAAAGATTGAATGAAAGACACACTGTGTAAAATGAGTGCTAAAAAATCTCACATCTAAAACTGATGAATATGTAAGTATAAAAGTGAATACTATATACAGTGAAGGAGCAGAACATGATGAAATATGCATAAAGGTGGCTGACAAGGAACTTGACCAGCCACTTACATCAGTATATACGAACATGATATTTTAAAGGTGCAGTGCCTCAGAATAGGTCAACTCCCAAGATCACAGGGTACCTGACATATCTAGGGAGCCAATAAGATACTGTTTAGGATAACAAATTTTCTTATCTCTGCATATAGATATTAAAATGAGTATTTAAAGAAAGTGGCGTCGATCCTCGGTATTATTGAGACCATTAGGCCATTTGCTGCAGTATTCGAGGATCAAACTCGACTCTAGCCGCCTCAGTTTGAGCTCCCGATTGCCTCCTCTTCTAGGCTTGGGGACAGAAGCCACTACATAGTATGAGAGGCAATTAAGGTCTTTATTGTGGGTGCTCTCAAAGTGGCGAGCCACTGGATATGCCTGGTCACTATGTAAAATAGCTCTGATATGCTGTAAAATCCTGACGTGCACTTGCTGTTTTGTACTGCCTATATAATTGAGGCCGCAAGTACACGTCAGGACATACACAGCATATTCGGTTTTGCAGGTGTGGCTACCTTTAAGTGGAATATCAACAGTGGAAAAAGGAGTTCTATAATGGGTTTTATTGACTCCAAACTTGCATGCTCTGCAAGTTGTACATTTGCGAAAACCTGCTGATATTAACCAATTAGGTTTCTGTTGTAATTCAGGGCTGCTCTGGTCTAAAACTGCGCCCATGCTTTGTGCCCGCCTGAAAGTGAAAGGTTTGTCAGGTAACATACATCCTAAAACAGCATCTGTCTGAACAGTAGGCCAATGTTTGTTGATTATCTGCCTGATTTTATTCTCCTGACTACTGTGGTCCGTGATGAATCTAGGGCAGTCTACATCATTTATTTCGGTCACATCAGTGACCGCTTTGTTCTTGTTTACAGTGTTGGAGAGTAGACTGGCTCTAGAGAAACTTTCAGCGTTGGCCAGTGCTAGGTTGAATACATGGTCTGAGTACCCACGGGCCTTCATTCGCGCTTTTAACTCAAAAATACACGTTTTAAAATCCTCAGCAGTACTGCATATTCTTTTTAGCCTTAGGATTTCTCCATAAGGTATGCTGTGGATAGTGTGCTTAGGATGAAGGCTAGAGGCATGGAGCGTAGTATTGCCCGCCGTGGCTTTTCTATGTAAGGTAGTTTGAATACGGCTATTATCATCTATGTATATTTTGACATCTAGAAATTCTGCTTGTTTGGCACTGATGTTAGAAGTAAATTTAAAATTGAGGGGGTTATCATTGATTTCAGCAATGAATAGCTGTGCCTCGTACTCATCCCCTTGCCATACAATAAAAATGTCATCAATATACCTGAGATATTTTACAATCTTCTCCCGTACCCATGTTTGGTGTGTAGCCTTGAGAACCCGCTCCTCCCACCAGCCAACGTGTAAACACGCATAGCTGGGGGAGAAGCAGGCCCCCATAGCCACACCCCTTAGTTGTTTCCAGATTTCCTTACCAAATGAAAAATATTTATTGCTTAAACACCATTCAATCAAACCTAGTATCACCTTGTTATGTTCGTACAGTTCAGCAGGTCGTTGGCCAAGATAATATGCTATTGCATTTAAACCATCAAGATGAGCAATGCTGGTGTATAATTTTTCAACGTCAAGAGTAATGAGCAACATGTCGTTCTGCCATTCTAAATCATCTATTTTGGCCAAAAAGTCAGTAGTATCCCGGACAAAACTGGGGAGATTGCTGACCCAACCTTGTAGAAAGAAGTCAATATACTGGCCCACATTTTCTCCACAACTATTGATGGCGGAGATGATGGGCCTGCCGGGAATCGGTGATGTCCCTTTGTGAACTTTTGGAATCAAATAGAGACATGGCAGGACTGGATGCTCATTGTACATGAATTTATATTCGTCTGCTGAGATGAGGCCTTCTCTGCGATATTTTAGAAGTAGTTTGTGTAGATTCTCATTAGCTTTTAAATACTCTTTATTAGTTGACTTGATATAACAGGCAGGGTCTTGTAGTTGCCTTTGTGCCTCTGCAGAGCAATCAGATTTGGGCCGAATGACGATGTTACCCCCTTTATCTGCAGTTTTTATTATAATAGTGGGGTTGTCTTTTAATTTCTTCACAAGTTCAAAATATTTGGCCTTTTGCACATTGTACTTCTTTTTCTTTTGGTTGTTAGTTTTTTTGTACAAGTCTTTGATGTCTGCAATTATACAATCCTGGAAAACATCTACCGCATCTTTTGCCATGATGGGGACAAAATCTGATTTTCCTTTGAATGGCGTGATGCCAGCACCTTTTTGGATCATATTAATTTTTTCTAGTATTTTTTGTGTGCTTTTCTCGCCATCATCAGTCATTGGTTGAGAGCTAGTTGCGCCATCTAGATCATGCATATCAAGAAAAAATGGTACATCAGAGGCTGATAGTTGAGCTGTATTTTCAGTATTGCTAGTATTGGTATTAGTCTCAATGCCTGTTGCGGATTTCAATTTTTGTAACGCAAAGAATTTCTTCAGTTTTAATTTTCGAATGTAACGATACACATCCACTCTGGTGGGGGCATATCTGAAATTCTGTTCGGGGCAGAAATTGAGACCAAGCATCAGAAGTTGTTGTTCCGCTTTTGTTAGAGTTATGTCTGAAAGATTTACAATGGATCTCCCCAACTCTATTTCTTCTTCTTCCATGATTGGTTTGTTTTTTTGTTGTTCCATCCCCCTTTGTTTGCGTTTCCTTCTCCTTTCCCGTCTTTTTTTGTTTCTGCGGGTATTGTTGTGTTCTATTGGCGTGGTCTCAAAGTGCGCAACCTTTCTTCCACTAAAAAACCAAGCTCTTCATCTATCTCAAAAATAGGCATTGGGAGACCAGTTGTGGTTAAATCATCGTTTGAGCTCACTGATTCGCTTGATGTAGAAGCGATATCAGAATTAGAACTCCCTGTGACTTGATCTTGTGCCTCCATAGATGTAGTCGTTGATGTTGATTTTGGCACTATGGTCCCTTTTCCTCTGAATTGCTGTTGTTTTGTGACATTATATTTCCGCGCGAACGTGAATATTTGACCATTGGCATAGTCTGCAGAATCACGTGCAAATTTACTGACTTTCCTTGTTTTGATTTTATCTGCATGTTTCTTAAAATAATCCTCCATTTTCATGGATCAATAAAGATATTAATCGCATTACAATTCAAGTGAGTCACATAATAATGGTCACAGGAATTCTTTTCAGATTACACAATTATAGAATTTTGAAATTATATATATATATATATATATATATATATATATATATATATATATATATATATATATATAATATATATATATATATATATCAGAGTGGTAGCAGCATTGTTAGGATTCCAGGTATGAGAATTCCTTGGATATTTGGTTGGTAATAACTCTGCCCCCATTTGACGAATTGACGAATCTCCTCTAAACTTTCAATATCCATAGATTTTCCTACATTGGCAGAGGATGTAAAGTTTCAAGGTAAATGGTCAAGGGGGTGCAAAGATAAAAGAGGGTTGGGTCCCTAAATGTATTTTTCCACCAATGCATTTTTCATAGATTTTTGTATTTGACGTAGTGCGAAAATGGCTGAACAGAGCTCCATGAAATTTGGCTGTATTATACATTATTGTGTGCAGATGATCCTGTTGGGTACTACTGTTACGTAGGGTAAGTATTTTTCACAGTTTTACCTTAGTGATATCTGTTGTCATGATATTTTTGCTAAATTTCTCTGCATTTCAGAATTACCGTGGTTCATAGCGATGACAAGTCCTTATGTGATTGACTAAAGACTGACTTTACAAAAGTTAAATGCAGCCATGTTGTTTTTAGGTACACTTTGCCTGTGTTCTGCGTTTCATCCTTAGATGTAGGTAACTATTTGGTTTGGTATCTTTCTGCTACCTATTACTTTATGAAAGTAAGTATAAGCAGTGTATGGAGAAGGCGCACGTTATAGTTAATGTGGTGTGGCTACTGAGCTGAATACATTGTACATGGAGGTGTGCAAGTTATAATAAATTGAAGTTGTTGTATAAATTATACAATACAGGTATAAGTATGAGTTTAGAAATATATATTTTTGTGTACTTTAAGTTTGTTTGTTGGTAAATAATAAATAAAATTATGTTAATGTAAATGTTGTGCATAAATTATAAATTCAAAGTATACCTATCCCTTAAAAATGTCCAATGTTTTAGTATTTCAAGTTTGTTGTGTACAGAAAGGATAAAGAAAGCTTTCCTGACTATAATAAAGGTGTAATCTTTGGGTTTTTCATTGAATATATATATCTTCTTATGTAGGGTATGTTGCCAGCATGTAATGCTATCACAAATTTCATACATGCAGCAGCATAGATGCCCTCTCTCTGACCCTAGTTGATGTTAACTTATGGTATGCCTGTCCACTGTCACTTTCTTAGTACTTTTCTGTGTCCTGATTGCCCATAGATCCTGCTTGTACACTGCATATCTGAGGCACAAGGAACACTAGATCTAAACCTGTGGTGTCTGGGCCAGGACTGTCCTCTGTGACTTGGGAATTTTCATCATAACTGTTGACCGGAAAGCCATTGTGGCCCACATGCATGACAGCTAACACATAGACTACTAAATGCAATGCTTTCTCAACACCATTATACAAGATCATTCCATGACAAGGGTCTGGGTTCATGTCTCCGGCCCAAGGCATGTGAACACCCTGTTGGAGCAGATTAGGAAACTGTTGTAGAAGCCATAAATGTATATCACTGAGACACAGTTTACTTGAACAGTGGCATGAAGCCGACTACAGCAAGTGCCTAAGGAAATCTCTCTTTTCAGTCTGAAAACATTGTATGAGATGTCAGGTGCAGTTGGAACAGCATGTCCCATGGACAGAAAATGGCAAAAGGTAATTTGTGCAGAAGATACCATAGTACTACATATTCCTGTAGTTATGCAGGTATATGGAATGGACATTCAATATTCTCTACATATGGCCTCAAACCCAAGAAAAACCCCTAGCACAAACATTGCTGGGATCTAGCTGCTCCCCCAACACTGGATCTGAAGAACAATATAGTAATAAATTGACATGTTCTTTGGCATTTCATTCTTCTTTCTACAATGGTTCTTTATTTTGCTTCCATATTTTCATGGGTGACAAAGTAGCCTGTACCAAGTAGACCTTGAGAATTACACATCTACCCTTCTCTTCTTCACCTTCTTGTCTCCACTACACATGTAAATACAAGACGATGTACAAGCAAGATGTACCAATGCACACTTTGGTGGTCAGCGTCATCAGTAGCACTTTCGCCAATTCTTTTCCACATGAGTGTGGAAGCCATGTCTTTTTCCCATTCTGTCATGGCACTGGGCATTTGTGGTGTTTTCCTTGTGGCCCTCAGTCAAGACTAAAGGTCATTCAGTGCTGAGTGGAAACAGACATTGTAGAGATAAGTGAACCTAGCTATCTCATAGGCTGGTGGAATGTGGAACAGGAAATGGAATGTGATCCTACCAAATGTTAATGAATAGGCTGAGTTAAAGAAGCTGGACAAGCTGGAAGCATCTGCATGAGAATAAAGTTATTTCTAAGGTACTCGCTTCCCTTTATCTTTACATTAAGTGGCAACAGGACCTCGTTATCTATGAAGGGGAAAGAAAGAAAATCCTTCCATCCCTGGAGAATATGTAAGGAAAGGAACACTGAAAACAAGCTACCACCACTTAATCTTCCTTGTTTTCAACCACCCTCGGTGAAAGGTAATGGATAGGCTGATTCTGATTCTGAGATGCTTTCTCCTGGATGTATTTGATAACAAAACATCTGTGACGGCTCTTAGTTACTGATCGCCGCATTGTGCACTCATCAAAGGTTCTTCTAATCGTGCATTAACTATGCATGTCCTACATAAGCCATCCAGCACTTGAGAAATAATTCTTGCCTCAGTGCGTTGTTATTTCCGTTAATTATTTAGCATTTCCCTACATGTACTACTTTACAATGGCTTATCAAGTCATGGCGCCATTTCCTACATCTTTAGCCACATCATGTGATCCACATATTTCCTGGAAACAATGGAAGAAAACAATGTTTACGTATATTTTAGCAATATGTGGTGAAAGATATGGACTAGTAACAAAACAATTGATTCTACTCCGTCACTTAGGCTTAGAAGGCAGAATTTCTCAGGGATGGGTCATGAGCAACCAAATGATGTATATGATATGTCGCTTAAAATTTTAGATTTATCTTTTATTACTAAAGTTAAAGTTGTTTTGGAACATCACAATTTGTCTCTATGGCACAAAAATGTTGTAGATACTGCCTCATATGTGGGGCCTGCTTTTAGAGGGTTGTATTTGTCATGTCAATTCGAAGATTTATGCTCTCTTTTTAAGGACATCATTGTAAGGGGTATTAATAACAAGAGCTTAAAAGGTTATTAACCAGGGATCCAACATCAGAAGAATCCATTCAAATAGCGAAGGGGATGGAGCATACTGCAATGTGGTTGAAAGAAATTGACACATCTGCAAAAGGAATTGCTGAATTGGATACAACACTACTTAAGCAGGATATGAGTTCCTCAGTGGGAAAAATGAGGAAAAGTAGACTAAGTGATAATACTAGGATCAGAGAATTAGCAACCAGGAACATTAAATGTTATCATGGTGGGGCACCTGGTCATAGTGTCCAGCACAATGTGTGATACAAGAAGTGTAATTTGCCATAATTGTAGAAATGTAAGAGAAATACATGATGTGTGAAAGCATTCAAGACGTAGTGCTTACTAATGATGGAAACCAAATACCCATGCTTTGAAATTCAACAAAGGTATTGCTAACTGGAGTTAAAGAGCAAATCACTTCTGAAGTCAAGAAAGAAGTGAAACAAAAAGTACTGATAATCTAGAAAAATGCACTGTATTATTCACCTGAATGACCAACCAAAAAGAGTGTTAGCAGATTTAGCAAGTCTCTATACTTTAATATCTGAGGATACATACTGTCAGTAATGGAGAGTAGGAAGGGACAAGAGGCTAAACCGGGTATAACTGCAGTAGGATATGAAGGAAAAAGAACAGAAATTCTGGTTAGGAAATGAATCACAGTTTGAGAATGAAGTGGTGTTTTGATGTGTTTATATAGCACATTATGACTCAAATTATTGCGGTGGTGACCCAAAAAAGACTTTGAAATTGTTCTGAATCCTAACCTGTTATGACTGTCGAAACACTGAAAGTAAAGACAGCTATAAACCCTAAGAAAACGTACGAAGAATCTATAGTGAGAAAGTATCAACAAGCTTTTACAGAAGAATTAGGTATGTTAGTTGATTTTTTTTAAAAGGTTGTATTAAAGGAAGGTGTAGTGCCTGTAGTCCTCAAGGTTAGAAATGTGGAACATTTAGTGAGAGAGCCGCTACAACAGGAGTTAGACAAACTGCTTATACAAAAGATAATTGAACTGACTTAATCTTCAGAATGGTTGGTGTCAGTGGTTGTGGCCCCAAAGGAAGTAGGAAACATTTGCCTATGTAGTGGCCCGTGTAATTTCAATAGGAATGTAAGGGTAGGTAGACAGCTCATTCGTCCACTCCTCCAGGGGAAGAGAGTGGGAGGCTCCAACAAACAGGGATTTTCGCTCATTGCGTTCCTCTCACCCCCACTTCTAAATAGATCACTTCCGGGGTGAGGGTCATGCGACCTCGATCCTTCCCCTTTCACAGGTCGTAGGGGGTAGACTTGGGTGAGACTTTGTGCCATTGTAGTTAAAAGGGGCAGTGTTATAGTTTCAGTAGTATAGTAGATGCTCAGCGTTAGTGTGTGTGCTACAGCAAGTGTGCTTGTTAAATAGAGTGATAAATTCATTCTAGACACACGAAAGCAGAAAAGTTATATTTCTTAATGTTTACTTTCTACCCTCCAGTTTCAAAATTATTTTCCAAAACCCCTTTACCCGTTTTCCTACTTTACGGTCGATTCCCTCACTAAATTTCCACAAACGTATGCATAATTTTACTTACTTGTGGTTTTTTCCTACGATGACATTGGTTGGAGGTCACTTGAAAATGCTTTACAATGCATTATAATTCCGCTATAAATGTGTTAAAGCGATGATGTTTGGAAGGGATCTCCAAGCGTTGTTCAAATGACAGAGAAATCTTTGGATCCCAGGAAATTCAGATGTGTAGAAAAAAACAGTTATGGGGCAGATATACGTTACCTGGCGCATCCCTACAAATCAGCAGGGATGCACCAGGAAAGATGCGTGACGCAAGTTTACCCTTGCGCCACCACAGATGCGCCGCATTTACAGTGCGGCGCATCATGGCGCAAGGATAAACAGATGCGTGTCGCATCTGCCGGAGTTAGGTTGGCGCAGTGCTGGAGTTGTCTTTCGGGCGCGACGCAACTCCAGCACTTTTCCAACCTAGCCTATCCTCAACATGGTGCGTCACGCCTTACGCCTGCTTGATTCAAGCATGCGCAAGGTTTTGACGCAGCGGCGTCGGAAAAGTGACTGAGTGAAATCTTGTAGATTTCACTCAGGCACTTTTCCGAGGCATTCCTGCGAACGCCCACCCTGCGCCGGAATACCCACATAAAACCTAACTCAGGTTTCATGTGGCGCAGGGCTTTACAACATGACGTATCTCCCCAGATGCGTCACGTTGTAAAATGGGCGCAACGTGGCGCATGATTTACGCCACCGCTGCGTCACAAAAGTGACGCAACGGTGGCGCAAATGTGGCGCACGGGGCTCGTAAAACTGTCCCTGTGTTTTTAGGACTTCTCTGAATTTACGACACGTGCTTCTTTAGGACTGCAATACAATTACATAGTATTAAACACTAAATAAAAACACAATTTTGAAAAAAATTTCACGTAGAATTATGTGACAGAAACGAAAACTCGAAACCATTACAACTACATATAAAACTCTGGTACTGCAATACAGGTAGTACAGACATTTTTTTAGGTCTCGCGACTTATCAATGCGCGCAAGCGCATTGAGCGGAGCGAGAATTCATGTCCTGAAAATCCTCGTCAAACCAAGGGCTTTGTTCCTGCGGTTTTCTTTAAGTTCACGTGGCCACAGGCACGCGCTTTTGGGCCATAAACTCTGTTCCCCAGCTCCAGCACCTCCCCTCTCTCTCCCCGCAAAAACAGCCTTACTTTAATTTCTCCTCCCCCTCCCCAGCCAGCTTCCCCCAGGCCATAGCAGCACTCCTCCCACACCAGCACCTCCCCTCTCTCTCCCCGCAAACACAGCCTTTACTTTCATTTCTCCTCCCCCTCCCCAGCCAGCTTCCCCCAGGCCATACACTGCCCAAATCATGTTTTTGCAGGACGTCGAAACGCAGTAAACTGAAGTTGTCATCATCTATGACATACTTGCATGCCAGAAAGAGGAGCAAATTTGTTTCACCCGTCTTCAAATAAGAAATTGTACAGTTTACGCTAATCCAGTCAGTTTTCAGCTAGACCTGTGCTTGTGTCTCGAAATCTGGTGCCTGGGTAATGTCACCGTTCTCCTCACACGAACAAATTGTGTAGTCCTGAGCAGCCCTTTCACCATAGCTCACCAAAGGGCGAGCGCCTAGACTTGAAGGCAGCAACAAGCACTGCGCGTGTTAGGACAACACACTCTTTCTTTTTAACCTAAACGTGCCACTAGGAGGTTTACTTCACAGAGGAGCGTCCTAAAACGCACCCTCGTCACTTGCTCTGTAATCAAAATGCGAAGTCCGAAATTTCATCTAGGCGCTAAATTGTCTTCCGCGCTGCTATCAATACAACATGCGTGGCTTAGAGATGCCTCATCAAGGGTTCTTGGCGCACCTCACTGAAAGCCCCACATCTCCTCCCCCACCCCCATTACATACTGCCGCCCACCCTGCAGTGCAATATATACTGCTGTTGGCTTGCACGTGAGATCTCCTGGGATGCAGGGGTACGACTGCGCATGTGCCAGCTCTATGGCTACCCTCACCACTCTACACACACCAGGGTCATGAGTAACTACGTTAGAATCAAGGGCAGAGGGGCTTAACTGTGCGAGCCGCACTAGAGCAGTTAATGCAACTTTAGAACTGGAGAACCAGGTTTGGGTCCTGGCGTGATTCTGGGCACATCACTTATTTTCCCGGTGTTTAACAAATAAATGAATCCGAACTTGTGTAATGTGACTAGTGCTCATTTAAAGTGCTACGATGCTTTTAGGCCGTGTTTGCGCTATATAATAATGCCAATAAAGTCATTCTACCCGTCTGTACTGCACCCTCCAGACGAACGTCACACAAGATAAATACGCAATAAATAACCAGTCCTGCGATACAACTTAAAGCTTACCCGGGCCAGCTCAGCAGAGTTCCAGAAACCAGTGGATATTGAAATCAGATGAAACCGCATATAACTTATCCACTGAACCAGGCGGCGGTTCTTTAATGAGACTGGGTCCTGGCTAGCATGATGCCGTGAGTCTCTTCAGTTTGGGGTGCAGAGCACAACGTGGATTGAGGTTGTGAATTTAGTTGTGTTACATAAGATAAATAAGCAGCACCTGTGGCTTGTTTCCTTCCTCGTCCTCCGGGAAGAGCCCTTTTACTGCCAGTTCAACTTGGCAGCCCTCCCCCTCCTGATCGTTTGCAGGGTGGGGACTGAGCAAAAGCGCAAGAACTTCTATTGTCATTCACCTGGCTGTGAAAGAGGCGTGAAGGGGAGCTTCCCTCAGCGCAGCATGACAAACACATTGACATTCTGGGCTCCATCAGGCCTCCTTCAGCCCACGCCCCCAGTGTTTGCAGAGCATTCTGACTTCTCAAGCTGGCCATCTTTGCTTAAAATTCCTGTTTTTTTTATACACAAGGAGCTAGGATACTGACGCACCAAAGGTATGTTTTTTGTGCAGTGCGTTTACTTTTGGGTAATGTCTAACTACAAATGTTTGTTACTTTTTGGGGCTTTGGTTATATGTGCACGCTCAATGGAGGGACACGCACGCGGCATCGGGCTTATATAACTATTTTAAAACACATTCAGTAGCGCTAGTGCGTCGCTACACTGTAACTCTAATGTCTTTGCAGCGGCCGTTTCTGGAGCGCCTCACGTAATCTTGCGAATTGTGTTCTTTGGGATGTACCATCATCGAAGTAGAGGGGGGGGTATTTATTTAAGTGTAAGGACAAATGCTTCATAATGCGCTAGAATTGCTACAACCTTATTTTTTATTAAATACATTCAGTAGAGCTAATGCATTTGCAATCTTGCGGTAGTGCGCTTTAGTTACTTATTTCCAGTAATGTACATGTACATGTATTTATATAGCGCAAATCACCGACCCGGTATCTAAGCGCTTGCTTAGGGAACCCGTCCTGGTATTCCCCTGTGAGATAACCCCGGCAGGGTATCCACAAGGTGAAAGCCAGGCATACCACCGCGAGGGGCCGTTGTGGAGATTAAGCAAGCTATTGCCCAGAGTCGCAGAGTGTGAACCTGTGAATCGAGTAGGCACCGGAGCGAGAATTGTCGAGTCCGTGGACATTTTAGGACTCAAGACCCGCTGAGCCGGGAATTGAACCCTGGTCCCGGGCTGACCTCTGCTTCCAGGTCTGCCTCCTCTAACCAGTGAGCCACACTCCACACTTCTCTAATGACAGGCTAAACGTTTTAGCTCCACCAAGATTTGGTTTCATCGTGTCGAATCTTCTGCTTCCCTTCGGTGTTGCTGCATGTTACTTGGGGTTGTTTGTACTCCGGGTTGTTAAGAGGAAGACTGGTCTTTTCTGCACTAGGGAAAGTTTAAAGAGTTATTTTAATCATCAGCAGTGCGTCAGCACTGAGAAGTCTAATGAGGGACTTCAAACGGTATGTGTGCACTGTACATTTTTCAGTCTTCTACCAAGGGGACAGGCTCAATGTATACTCTCAGCCGGGGATCAGAGTAGAGTCGACAGCCATGCTGGACAGGTTTGGAACATAACAGTACGGACCTTAGCAGGGGCTTTGTCAGGAGAAAGTAGACCCCTTAGGGCCCTCACCCCAAGCAGTCGTGTTGGTTTCTTCTTCTCCCCTAACCCATCCTACTCATTCATTCCTGTCTGCTTGCTAGCTCTTTACCAGCATTACTTTCTGGGACGCAGCTCCTGCTGCAACGGATCTCTTCCTAGTTTCTTTACCAGCATGGCTGCTAAGCTATACATAGTAGAGCCTGCTTCTTTCCATTCCCCTCTCCTTGCACAGACTCCAGTTTCCAATAAACACTCGTCCGCTTCCTTAAAATGACTTTAAGGAGAACAGCAGTAGACTGTGATCCTGCGGTGAAGGAAGAGAACAGTACTGTAGGTGTGTGCTGGGATGAACCAACTGAGGTCCCAGGGAAGTGGTGCGCATGACTAATGTATCGCATTGCCCACTTTGTTTAAAGTAATAATATGCCTTTGTCTATTTGCACTCCTGTAATTTAAGTTTGTTGGAATCTAACCTTTTCTTCATTCATTTACTCTTTCACTCATCCATCCACGCTTTCAATCTGTCTATCCACTCTCTAATGACTACTACTCTAGTACTCACTCTACTACTCTAGTACTCACTCTCTATTACTCACGCTCTACTATTCACCCTCTACTACAATACTACTCGCTCTCTACTACTCACTCTACTACTCTCTACTCACTCTCTACCACTCTCTACTATCCACTATTCACTCTCTACTACTCACCCTCTACTACTCTACTACTCACTCTCTACTAACTTTGTACTACTCTAATACTCTCTACTACTCACTCTACTACTCTACCTCTCACTACCTCTACGTGCACACATATGCACATATATATGTATATGCATTTATATATATGTATGTGCCATCACTATGCGCTACCACCGCATCACTGAACGCTACAGCATCACTCGTCGCCACCATAACATCACTTCGCACCATCACAGCATCAATCTGTGCAACCATTCAACAACAACTGGTTCAAATATGTTCTCTCAATGTTTCAAGCTTTATTACAAATGTCACAAAAAGATGTTAATATTTCACTTCTGTTCTTGGATTTTCGTCACAATAAATTACACTGAACATAATCTTCACAAAAATAATTTCGCAAAATTTTAAGCTTTTGCCATTATAAATTACAATCACTTTTATTTAAGTATTAATTATTTTAAAAAATTAAAAGACATTGTTATTTGTAATATCAATACATCTAAGTCACGTAAATACAAAACATGTTGCATTACAAATGCTATAGGTGTCACATTTGAAAAAGTTATAACTATTGGCATTGTAAATGACAAAGCTATTAATTTAGCTATTTTCAAAACTAACACATAAATAAAAAAAATGTCATTTACAAGACCAATAGCTCAAACTTTCCTAATGCGAGACCTATTGGCACCGCCAGTGCTTGTTTTATAAGTCACAACCCTACTCCTATAGGTTTACTCCTGTGTACTGTTTTGCACATGTAAGTTTGGTGCTGCAAAACCGTTTGCGAACAGAGCACAATATTCGTTACTATCATTTCCAAATTAAAAGTTTGATTTCAATCACTCAAAGGTAAGATTTTATAGGGAGTAAAGAAACAAAAACAACAACACTGGCATAATTCCTTACCATTCCTTTACCTTGATCGTAACGACGCAGCACTGGTATTGGCGTGGATGGCGTTACCACTTTTATCCACTTTTGCCGAAAATTACAGATGAGCATGTGTTCGTTCCCCTGTGATCTGAACTGTATGGTATTTCCTAGCCCAGCCCCTCTACTTGACCTCAAGCGGAAGCGCAAATCTGAGGGAGTTATTTTTGGGATGAATGCTTATTTTGAGCTTACAGGCAGGGAAAAATTTCTAGAAATTCATTGGGCCATATGTATCAACACATTTCCCCATAGACACAGAATGGGCAAAACCCTTTGATACATCTGGCCCATTATTTCCATATGTATGCATTCCATTTTACACAAAACAATAAAGTGTGAAGTTTATATGTATATATATATATTGTTCTTGCCTGCATTGACTTCTAGATAAACGAGAACTGCAAACATGCACAGTAGAAGCATGGCACGTTATACAAAATGTGTAGGTACGCAGATACGAAGCATGCTGCTCTGCTTTTTCCAAGCTGGCCAACACCAGTGGCAAATGAAACAGAACTCACCTATACGTACATAGCTTAATAGCAGTGGCATGTGTTTTTGAAAATTCGTTTCCAGAGTGCTTGAAGTTTACCATGCCTCTGCTTTCTTTCGCAGCCTGTTTAAATAGAAAAATGGGCATATACACATGGGTAAAAATATAAATATGCACAATAACACATATAATCATTGTATAAAGAATGTCTGGTTCCAAAGCGCAATAGCTGAGCATCTTGAAGTACACTAGCTTCAATTTTGTTTTGACACACTTAAAAAAAATAACCAAGTCTTCAAGGTGTTTATTTTAACATCTATGCCCTTCCCCTAATCATAAAAGTGAAGCATTCTAAAATCCAAACACTGAAATGTATCTACAATATGACAATTTCCTTACTATTTATACGAAATACAATTATTTGTGTGCAAACAATGATTATGGCTGGGATAAAGCGGACATCAAATACTTTTTAAAGGATTTAGGCAAAGTATGATTATAGAGGGTAAAATACAATGGAAGACGATACAAGGAACATTATTATTCTTAAATTCTCTATTCATCGTAAATATATATTTTTGGGCACCTATAGACCTTTCCATCTATACCCTTCCACTAATCATACGGGCGAAATATTCTAAAAAACACAAACCATATGTCAATGTCCTTATTTGTACAAGAATACAATTGTTTATGTGCAAAATACACATTTGTATAGAAAGAGGGAGCCAGGTTTTCTGAACCTAAGATGGTGGATAAAGTATGTGGTAATGCAGGGGCATATTATCGAGAGGGTTTATCTCCGCTTTTTTGGCTTCCCTCATGAGCCCTCATCTCTCCTATCTTGTTATGATTTGTGGTCGTCTGAATCCTCTCAGTCCTGTCCCCTCTAGTCACTAATGTGCTAGTTACCAGATTGGTGGTGATTGTTTCCTGTGGTGGTTGTTCAGCAAATCTCCCCAGTGTTGCATTCGTCTTCTCCCAGGCATTATCATCAATATTCTTTAGTATGTCACTAAGCTTAACTATTTCTCTATTCAGTTTGTCTACTGTATTATAAAGTGGTTGTAATAAGTCTTCTAGCTTTAGTAATACAAGGGCTACAATTTGTATGGTTTGTAAGTCCATTAAGGGCCCTTGGTCGGGAAGATCTTCATGTACCTCAACTTTCATATTCTGTGGTGGTCCTTTCTTGTTTTTATTATTCTCTGTCTTTGCTTGGCTCTTTTTGCCTGAGTTCAGTCCACAGTATGGAGATTAAAAGTTGGCCCAATGATCCACACCTGGGGCCCTTTGCTCGGACTTCGCCCGGGTGCGCCTGTGCATGTTCCACACTGTGGGAGCTCCTGGTAGATTTTAAAGGCGCCTCCTGGCGCAGAAGGGAATGTTGGCGGCTACGCTGGATGCTGCAGTGGATGCTGGGGAGTGTAGTCCTGCACTCCCTGGCTCCCTGTCCCGGTGTCCACACCTCTTTGTGACTTGGGACCCCAATGGAGGGCAAACAAAACAGCAGTAGGGCTTTCCTCGCTGCAGGAGCCCCTGGTAGATTTTAAAGGTGCATACTGGCATAGAGGGAAACATTGGCGACTACGCTGGATGCCGCAGGGGACGCTGGGAAGTGTAGTCCTGCATTCCCCGGCTCCCAGTCCTGGTCTCCACACCTCCTCCTGACTAATAATATGTTTTTGGTGCATTGAAATTGCCTTGAATTGGTCATTTTGGAGTCCAGTCTTGTTGAATTTTAGTATGTAAAGTATTGTTGGTGTAATATTTTCCATTGTTAATGCTATCAGATTTCATCATATTGTTTTAGAGTGTTTTCAGTTGTATCTATATGTTGGATTATACCTAATGCTCCATTTATGTGTCCATTACGTTCTGGGATTAATCACAATGAAGTAAGATAGCAGTGTATTGTATGAAATATTCCTACTTGTTAGTAGAATCATTTAGCAGCTGGCAATTGCTGTAATATCTTTTGCTTTATTTGCTATTGATAGTCAGATCTGAGTGTATTATTTGCTATGTCCAAATAAAATGAAAGTATTTTGAGATGTTCAAGCAAAACTGACTTGTTGATTTGATAATATTCGTTATTAGTTTGCATAATAAAGAATTGAACTGTGTTTCTTACAAACTTGTAGCAAGCTCTGCATATGAGTTTTTTAGATTTTCAAATATGTGTAAAAAACAGGTTTAAGTTTAAGAAAAGTCTCCATAATGGAAATCCAGTTGAATAGTATATTTGAATATTTCAAGTTCATGTAATCTGTTATGTATGATATTAAACTGTTTGCATCAATCACTGAAATTTTTTCAATTATTAGTACTTTTAAATGTAGTGTTTCATTTTGCAAAATAGTTTGTGCTTACATGACTATTTATTTTGTAACGTTTGTGAAACTGATACATTAAATGAACTGCACAATGTTTCTCCATGAATACTATGAGACAGTTCTCCTATTGCAATAATATATGTATGATATCTATGTTTTCACCTGCTTTTTTGTTCAATTATATTAAAAGAATTTGATGTGAGGCAGTAATGAGAAAGCTTTATCCAACACCAGCTCAACCAACACAGAAAGTATAGCATGATCATTATTTTGTTGTAAACCACTGTGTAGACAGATTAGTTGTTCATTTGTAAAATTATGCATATTTGTATATCACTAGCTATCAAAATTTTGTGATATTTTCTCCACCGAGATTTGGAGAAACTGTGTTAAATGACAAATCAAAGTCAGCTGCTAAGTAGTAATTGTACTATTTATTGTTTAAATAATTTGTGCAGAAAAATATTGTGTACAATTTTATAGTCAGGGAATAGTATACATAGAATTATGTGTACTAAAAGTGGCAATTATGCCGAATGTGTTATCTGTAAAAGCAATAATAGCAACGGCATGATGGGGGGTAGGAAGTTTTGGTTAAATACATTCCTAACCTTAACTTTGCCATTTTGTTCCAACATCAGCTTCTGAGAAGGAGGGTACATCACTGGCTTTCTGCCCTTAATTCCTGCCCATGATAACAACATTGAAACTAACTATTTTGCCACATGATCACATAACATTGTCACAGAATGTGATGAAATCTGTTGTGGAAGCACCCAGCTTTATTTGGTTGCATCTTAAGAAGAACTATTGTTTCCCAAACATTGATCTACTCCGCAGCAGATAGTCAGCATTTCACATCGCTGCAGCAGTTTCAGAAAATGTAGTTGTATTATCCAGAATTCCGCAGAAACAGAAACTGGACTCAGCAATGAGTTGTAATTCACAATTGAGGTGAATGAAACATAGATTTTTATGGATAGGATAACAGAGGTTATTTTTTAGGTTTTCGTGCATAAACATCTTGAATTTGCTGAACTTTGGTAGTATAGAGTGTGAAAGTTTATCTTTATGATGTCCTTTGCTTTGATATCTCAAAATTCGATGCTTCAATTAACTTTGGTTTGTCTACATGGTTCAGTAAATAGAGGAAATATCAGCCACATTTGATATATTGAACACATTAATTCCTCAATTGATGTTTTCCTTTTGATTACAAAGAAAAGGCAATCAATATTCGAGAGAATAAGGATGAGCATTGAAAGAAAAATAGAAAGGTACATAAAATACATGTTAAAGAATTACATTCTTTGGGTCTGCTATATATAAAGTTTTCTGTCTCTCACCCAAGGCAGTTAGAAATAGTTTTATCTGGGCCACAGTACTCAGAATTGTTCTTCTTTGTCAGCTACCTTATGTTTTCTTTTTGCATTCTACTTTCCCCAGGGTCTCTTTTAACCTTTCTGAAGGAATAAGAAGGCAGAAGGAGTGGAACTCAAAGTTGTAAAGTGGAGCTGTGCAGCATAATCATGGCACCTCTGCAGAGGATAGAAAGGGTATATTTACAATCCCCTATCGCCAACGCGATGTCACTTTTCACGGCGTTGTGGTGGCGATAGGGGCTTTGCCTTGTTTACAAGGCAGCGTTAAGCCACTTAGGGCCATATGTATCAACACATTTCCCCATAGACACAGAATGGGCAAAATCCTATGATACATCTGGCCCTTAATGTGGCTTAACGCTGTCTTGTAAAGAGGGCACCCTTTCATGCTATACATAGTATGAAAGGGGAGGGCAATTGATGCTGCGTGGACGTTCCACCACAACACCCATTGATTTTGATGCTGCCCCATATTTACAAGGGCTGCATAAATATGGGGCAGCTGCAAAATTAACCCTGGCAAAATTAGATGAAATGCTGAATTTCTCCTCGTTTTTGCTGTTTGTATGTATGCTGCGTTGTGCAGTACACATGGAAACAGAAAAACGCCATTGATTGCTTAATTGCAGGAAGGTGTATCTTCCTGCACATAAACAATCATTACATTTTGCAACTTCTATGTGTGCTGTATTAAGCAGCACACATAGAAGTTACAAAATGCCATTTAAAGGTTGTTTATGTGCAGAAAGGAACACCTTCCTGCACATAAACAATCCTCCCCTGCAATGCAGAAACCCTTGCACTACGGTGCAAGGGTGCCTGCGTTGATGCTAGGCAGCTAAATTAGCACCAGCGCAGGGGGAAACGCACAGCATCACCATATTGTTGTAAATATCGTGGAGCCTTGCATTTCAGAAGTGGCGGAGCACAACGTTAAGCCAAGGAGGCCAACGGCACGCTCCGCCACTTCCTTATAGCCGGGAGCTGTGACATTTAAATCCTTCGTTTTTTAACAATTGTATACTGTGTTTTTATACTGATTGCACATTTGCACTAACCCCTGGCACCTACCTCAACTACGCCGAGCAGCAGATTTAATAGCTGTTTTCCGGCCAAAACGCTCGCTTCTGCCGCCATTGCCTGCTCGATGGAGCCACGAGACACGCCCGCCTCTGTTGGCCACGCCCCCCCTCCGACGCCCAGAGCATCCACCATAAAGCATGAGTCTATGCCGGAAGCGCAGCGGACGAGCGCAGCGGGCGCGACGATGGCGCGCCGAAGGCGCGCTTAAGGCAAGCTCGTCTGCGCTCGTCCGTGACGAGGACGCGACTAGCGCAGACAACTCTGCTCAGTTTGTCACGCGGCCCCCGCTTTACACCCATGAAATCTTGCTTAATCTGAGAGAGTACGCACATGAAGGCCAGCCCATCTTTGCTGACACCGCCTTTCCACTGCAGGACTTCGCCAGTGAGGGTCTGCTCCTGGGAGGCCTTCTGAATGTCAGATCATTACCAAAACACGCTAACGAAATTCATTTACTTATCGACACCCATCACTGAGATGTCCTCTTTCTAACCGAAACGTGGACCCACGCAGATTGTGACATCGAATTAGACTGGGCATGTCCTCAGGACTTTAAAATTCTGCACCTTCCTAGACCCAAAGGCCGCGGTGGTGGAGTAGGTATTATCTACAGAGCCTCCTGGCACATTAACACCATAGACATGGACTCAGTTGCCGGGACCGAGATTCTCGGCCTCTCCAAAAACTGCCACACTGGAGACATTTTTACGGCAATTATCTGTTACCGCCCCCCGGGGACCTTCACCTCCCAACAACAACAATCGCTACTCACCACCTTCAAGAACATGGCAACCTCCCATAATAAATTAATCATCCTAGGGGATTTCAACCTCTGGCCAAACGGTAGTCTAGACACTGGTCTACAAAATCTTTTGCTCTCTTGCGAATGCGTGGGACTCTACCAACTGGTTAAGCAACCTACTCACTCAGCAGGTCATCGACTTGACCTCATTTTCTCCACTCCTCAGCTAGTACATCTGAACGACATCCTGCCTATGGGCTGTACCGATCATGCTCTTCTCCAACTTTACATTACCAGCATAGAAGCTAGAACGCCGAAACACAGCGCCTCACCAGAATTCATGTACAGAGACTGGAAAGCTCTGGAAAAACTGAGTTCTACTAGTGCCGTGTTTAACGTGGAAGATAGCTTCTCCCCTGCTAACTCGGTTGAGGACAATTACAAGGCCTTTTGCACGAGGATATCATCTACGACGGACTCCCTGGCTCCATTAAAAAGATGCAAACCTAAGGGCAGAGCATCAGCCCCATGGTTCAACGACTCCTTGAAAATCCTCAAATTAGCCTGTAAACAGGCTGAGAGGAAATGGAGGCAAGGCTATTGCGACACAAATAAAATACTCTGGAAAAATAAGCTCCTGGAATATAAATCTGCAATTGCTGAGAGCAAATCCACCTACTACTGCTCCACCATAGTCAATGCCGCCAATAGCTCCAAAAGCATCTTCCAGATTCTTAACAATCTTATTCATACCGACTGTGCCAAAAAAACTATCCCTCCTACACAAACACTCTGCGATAATCTTGCACTGTTTTTTAAGGATAAAATTGAGACCATCATCCACAACCTTAATACCTCCCCTTCACTAGATAATCTCAATGCCCCCGGAGCCGCCACTACCAACCGCGATCAAATGAGCCCAGGACACCTACCCAGGGAATGTCTGCGGGTTTTTCCCTCTATCTTGGAAGCCAACTTCGAGAGAATGGCACACGGAATCACCTCTGGTTCCCCCCTCGACCCTCTGCCCCCTAAAACCTGGAAAGCGTGTGGAACAGAACTTTTCCGCACCCTCTGCAGGATCTGCAACCAATCCTTGTGTTGTGGATTTGTCCCAACTCCCTGGAAGCAAGCACTCATCACCCCGTTGCTGAAGAAACCCTCACTGAACCCTGAGTGTTTATCAAACTTTCGGCCTATATCTCTCCTACCCTTCCCGGCGAAAGTTGTTGAACGCTGGGTTAGCTCCTGTCTATCGACACATCTGGAGCAGAATCACATTCTGGACGACTTCCAATTTGGTTTTCGCCCAGCCCATGGCACCGAAACAGCTGTGCTTACAGCCATGGAGGAACTTCGTATGCGCGCAGACAGGGGCCATGCAGTGGCCTTGGTCTTATTGGACCTGTCTGCCACATTCGATACGGTCAACCATGTGATTCTGCTAAAGAGACTCAGAGAGGCAGGGGTCGATGACACCGCCCTGCTTTGGTTCCACTCATACCTGCGAGATAGGAAACAGGCTGTGTCCCTTCCCCCTTTTCAATCCGCCTTCTCCCCAGTACCTCACGGGGTGCCCCAGGGCTCGTCCATCAGCCCGATCCTTTTTAACGTTTATCTCAAACCGTTAGTCACTCTGATCAAATCCCACAGGCTTAAAGCTATAAACTACGCGGATGACACCCAGCTTATCCTCTCTTGGGAGGGGGAAGACTCAATCCCCATGGAATCGTTCCACGACTGCCTGAGAGACACAGCTGGCTGGCTGCACAAAAATTCCCTGCAATTCAACTCCTCTAAAACCGAGGTTCTGTTCTGCGCTGGAAGCCGGATTCCTCGCCTATTTCCCGCGGAATTCTGGCCCCCGGAAGCCCCAGAAAAACCTCAGCCGGTCACCACTGTCCGCAACCTAGGTGTCATGATGGACAACATGCTCAGCATGGAAACGCAGGTCGCAAAAACAGTTTCCACCTGCTCGGCCCTACTACGTTCTCTACGCAAGATCATGCCACTTCTCCCCGCACAGGCACGAGCACTAATAGTCAGGTGTACTATCCTCAGTCGCCTTGACTATTGCAATGCACTTCTGATCGAATCCCCAGCTGTCCTGCTGGACAGACTCCAAAGAGTCCAGACGGCCGCCGCCAAACTAGCCCTCGGTTGGACCAGGAGATCCTCGGCCACAGCAGCCCTAGCCGAGTTACATTGGCTCCCTTTGAAGCAACGCGTAGCTTTTAAAGCACTCTGCCTTGTTTTCAAAGCACTGCACGGAGCTGGACCCAGATCCCTGCAAAAAATGTTTACCTGGTACACCCCTACCAGAACTCTCCGATCCGCCTCAGCCTGCCTTGTCATGGTACCTAGATTCAACAAGGTCAGGACGGGGGGAAGATCCTTCAGAGTGGCAGCCGCTAAACTCTGGAACAGTTTGCCTGTCGACATTCGCCAAACATCGCAACTCCTTCCATTCAGAAAGCAGATCAAAACCTGGCTCTTTCCTTAATTCCCTCTCCGACAACCCGCTCCCAGTCTCCCGATACTTACCACCTTAGGAGTAATCTCTCAGCGCCAGGATACCTGCTAGGTGACAGCTGAGCTATACAAATGTTTTAAATAAATAATAAATAAATATAAGTATGCCCCAAAGTTGTACAACAATATTTTCATTTAATGGTGAAGAGGTGAGTTTATGATCATACTAATCAACTCAAAGACATTTTATAATAATGCAATGATATTGTAAATATATATTCCAAATTATCCTTTGAGTTTTTGATATTTTCCTTATTTGATTTCTCTGCAACTTCCATAATAGGATTTTTATAAGGAACTTTCTTTTCTTTTCTTGTTAAAACAGCATTGGAGATGATTGCTTTATGCAGTCATTTTTTTTGTAAAACAGCAGTTATATTGCTACTATTATTGTCTGATGTGTTTTGTACTGATATTTCTTTATTATCAGAATTGTAAATAGTGTTTTAGGTAGCAAATTGTACTTTATTTTATATAGTGAATATTACCCCAGACAAGGTGTTGAAGCTCTTTTCGGTGAGTAGCATGCTACTCCGGAACCAAAAGGATTAATTGTGGATTAGTATAGGAAAATATATGTTGTTAATTTAAGCAGTGGACATGTGAGTCTGTTAGTCTGGTTGGATAGGATAACTGAAAGATAGAGGAGGGAAGAGTCTAGATTGGGTTATTAGGGCGATCATAGTAGCAAAAAGAGGTTTGGGATGAGTCAAAAGAAGGATACAGGAGGGAGGAGTCTTGGAAGTTATTTTGGAGATCATTGTAGTAAAATGAGGTTTGGGGTGAGTCAAAGAGGGATGGAGGAGGTAAGATTCAAGAAAGAATCTTAGGGAGATCCTAGTAGTAGAATGAGGTTTGGGATGAGCCAGAGAGTGGAGGTAGAGGATATATATTTAGAGAATTGTAGGATGAGACATAGGGTAGTGCATTGGAAGTCAAACGTTTTTCTTGTTTTCTTTCTTTCTTTCTTTCTTTCTTTCTTTCTTTCTTTCTTTCTTAAAGAAGGAGTATAGTAATACAATATATAGATACAGATGATCATCATCAGTTTTATTTATTTGCTAATATTATTTGTATGCTTAAACCATGCAGCTTGGACTGTCATAGGATAATTGTTACATGTATTTGCTTTTTACATGAACATAGACTCCAGCAATCAAATGAGTGAAAACAACACAAATGAAAAGTCTAAATCTGACCCTGCTTTATTTATTACACCTGTACAATTCTTTTAGTGATGCAACACACTTTTAAAATGTTCTAAAAAATCTGTACTTTGAGGTGCTGCGTTACAGTAGAGAATGTGATATAATTTTTGCTATATCCTAATGACTGTGGTAAAACTTTATAATTCATTTATAATTAATTGTTCTGTTTAGATGGTAGCAAGAAAATAATGTTTTGTATTTATTATTTTAAACTGGCATGGGTATCTTGTGCCCTTGTGTGTAATGCACCATACTGTAGCCCAACAAGGCCCAAATCATTTATGGACAGACTATGTCTTTCCGACGTTAGCCATAAGGCGCAATATGGTAGTCCACTAGAAGAGTTGCAAATCCCACTAGCTTAAGAGTTGTGCTTGTCTATAGTAACAACGTCTCCCAGATCTTTTATCCATCCAATATCATCTTTGCTAAAAAGCCTATAATATAAATAACACACCTAATATGGAAGTAAAAGATACTTGATTCCTTGATCTAATTATCTCACAGGGCATTAGGACAAATCTGTGTAATTTGAAATCTGCTAACAATATTTTGTTACATTGTTGGTGGCCTTGGCTATGCCACATTAATAGGACAATGCTTCCCTTAAACTTTATCATGTTTAAGGGCAACGGATCAATATGAGATTCTCTGGATTTGTGTTTACGACAATCTAAACTGAAAACAAACAAATTAAAACATCTGTCATGATAGCTGGAAAGGAACTGACTTATTATGCACATGCCTTCTCTAACACCTACTCCTATAACTGTAAAATCAATGAATTACCTACTCTCGTGTGGGCACCATTCTATTTGGTTGTAATTTCCTTCATATTATTCTTACTTTATTTACAGTTTAATTTATTTTTGTGTACTGCTAACTGTGCCTTCCAGTTATAAACACAGAACACTCAAATTGTTAGAATGTTTAACAATTAGGTGACAACGCCATAGTCAATGAAAGATATAAACTTAACATTGGAGAAAAAGCAACATATTTTGGAATAATACATTTCTAGAAGGATTATTGATTTAAAACATTATTCATGGTCCGCTAGGCAGATTATATTCTTTGTGTTTCCATGACCAATGATTGTAAAACACATCTTGCCACCAAACTGTTATGCATGCTATCAACCCAACTTCATAATATGTAGCGAAGCGCAGAAGTATAATATGTAACGATTAGCGCAAGTATCTCATTGCTTCTTTACTTTATCTTTGTTTTGTATTGTTTTGTATCTGTAATTTACTACAAAATGAAAATGTATCTGGAAGAAAGAAGTGCATACAGGGTGTGGCTCTACATTCCTCCAGCAATTAGGACAAATGCATTCTATGAAACCTTTAAAATAGAGTTGAAGTTCCTGTTGTTTCAGAATAACCTTCACCTATGAAGGACCCACAATAGTATCAAGTCATTTCCGAAACCTAGTACCTCTCCAGGATTTCCTTTGCTACTTTTTTTGTAAGTATTTTTGATACTTATATATTTTGATACTTGTTTTTCCATATTGGTCGCATTATATGATACTGTGTGTTTACCCTCTGATTGATCTTCAAAAATGTAAACGTACAAGGTTACTTTAAGTTACTTGTATTGAAGGTCTTGCCTGAATGCCCAATCTCGACACTTTGTCCACTGGTATGGTAATGTATTGTACATTGTAAATTGATAGGCATTATTATCTATTGGGCATGCAAGTGTCGTTATGGTTTAAATCAGCACAGGTGAGTGTAGCGAACTGACCAGTGGGGATTCCTTGACAGTGGGTCAGTTGTGGTCAGGATCCTAGCTGACAGGTCATGCCGTGTTGAGGGCAGTGTATTGAGGAATAAAGGTCTTGAAACCAACCTGCTTTGATGAACCCTTTGTATTGCCACACCTGGCGACAAGGATAAGATTTCAACCCACAAATGAGTGAACAGGATTGGACAGATGCTTATGCAGAGGACCACACGTTGGGGAACATTATTGAATACATTGTGCACAGTTGACCAGAAAGCAGGTGTTTAGATGGTGATTGAAGTTTTTCTCTCAGGTTGCTGGAGATTTATCTGTGATCAATGGTATCATTCTTAGAGGTAATCGTTTTGTTCTGCCCACAGAATTAAGCAATGTCATCTTATCCAAGCGCAACTGGGTGCCAACAAAAGTGCATGGAAATCAAACAGCACTCCTGGTGGCCTGCTTTGGATATTCAGGTAAAGTTCAGGGCTGACAGGTGTCCAGAGTGTTTGCTGTCAGAAAAACACTGGCAGAGCTTGCAGATGCCACAACACCCTACACCATTCCCCGAGGCTGCATGGGAAAAAGTATGGTTAGATTTTTCAGGTCCAGATTCCACATTACCAGCGAATATGAGATATACTGTGCTTCCTATTGATTTGCAGAATCACCAGATACTGAAACAGTCATCAAGTTTTTAGAACAAACTTTTGTCCTGGAAGGTTCTCCAAAATTTGTGTCTATGGAAAATGATACACACTTTGTAACTGACCGTATGAAGAATGTTTTTTCCTGCAAGGATATTAAACAATTGAAAGTAACTATTTACGCAATCCCTCCTCCCCCTAATGATTTAGTTGAGCGTGGTTACACGATCATTAAGGAAGGGGTGCAGACTGCTCTGGCATCAGGTTTAGATGTAGGGAAATTCATTACCCAGAAAGTTTAGAGCTACAAAACGCCCCACATTGCACCACAGACATGACTCCTTTATCATTGACTAGCAGCCCGCCCCAGCGTTGTCTGGGGTAGAAGGGGGCTGGGGGCTGCATTTCAGGTTTGCGTGCTCTCCCGCCCAGGCCCCCGCACGCGTCTGTGTCCCGGACAATGTTGTGGCGGGCGAGGGCCGGGGCGGGAGAGCACGCAAACCTGAAATGCTGGCTTCCCCTACCCCCCCGCCCTGACATTCCCCAGCAGCCCGTGCCCCGCCCGCCCCGACCCTGGCTGCCCCGGATTCTTACCTTGCCTCTGCTGCTCACACCGCCAGTCCATATTTCTCCGCTCCGCCGCTCTGCCACTCACCACCTGTCCGCCGCCGCTCCTCCCCGCGCCATATCCGCCTCTCCGTTCAGTTGAGGGTAGATCTAGAAGTAGGAGATTGGATAATGATTAAGAATCCAATCAGGGATAAAAAAAAGGTGAGTCTAAGGGCCCGATGTAGGTAATTTCATTTTTCCGGTTCTTAAATACAGATTCATACCGAATCGGTATTTATGAATCGGAAAACTGAATGTAGGTAAAAAATCGGAAAAAAATACAGAATCGATAACAATCGGAATCCACACTCGGTAAATACCGATTCGGTAATCTCCGAATCGGTAATATCCGATTTGGTATCACCCATTCAACCCTATGGGCCCATAGGAATGAATGGGAGATACGGAATCGGAAATTACCGATTCGGAGATTACCAAATCGGTATTTACCGAATCGGTAAAATCCGTTCTCGAAAATTCGAATAGAAGACATGTGAGCCAGTTAACCAATCAGGGACACCCACCACACCCCACAACAAAGCAACTGAGAAATCAACTAATCAGATGCAAGCACCACACCCCAGTACCTGGAGGTGGCCACACCCATGCAGGTGCAGAGTCACAGAACTGTTTGGAGGGCTGGAGGGAAGATAAAGGAGCAGGCTGCACTGAGCCCAGCAGAGCATCACCATGGAGTCCCAGGAAGGCCAGAAGGATGGAGGTGATAGCAAAAGGAAGCCAAAATTCATCACAACTGAGCTCCAGGTGCTGGTGGAGGAGGTAGTGCAGCATTACAGCCAGCTTTTTGGGAGACAGTCCCTGCAAGTAGCAGAGTCTGTCAAAAGAAACACCTGGCTGGCGATCGAGAGCAAAGTAAATGCCCTAGGGGTCACACATCGGGAAATTGAAGATATCAAAAAAAGGTGGTATGATCTGAGGATCGCCACCAAAAAGAATATTTCATCCCAGAGGAAAGAATCCTCAGCCACAGGTGGAGGGAAGAGCTGTGCACCAAGCCTCACTGAACTGGAGCAGCTGGTGGAATCCGCCATGGAGCCGGAATGCATACACGGGATTGGGGATGCTATCAGCTTAGCCAGAGCTGCAAGAAAGAAAGTTAAGATGCATGGACATGAATCCCCACCCATTCCCTGGCCCCTTCCCCAATTTGGGTGACTGAATCACAATCCAGAACACATGTCAGTACTCACCACCAATGCATCATGGTAGTCGTAGTCATAGGAACATACATCAAAGCAGCCAACACAGAATTCAGCATGCCATGCCACACTCCCCATACACAAGCAGTTGAGGCGTCGGAAATTGTGTGATAGGAATGTGTATAATGAAGACACACAGGTGATCATTGTCCATGTCTGCCCACAGGAGAGTCATCGCGCAGTGCAGCGCAGGGAGGGGAGGCGAGTGCACCAGCAACGGCTACGAGGGAAAAGCCTTTAGACACATCAGGACCCAGCACTGTCCCTGAGGACACTTCCACAGCGCAGGCACCCACAGCATTGGAGGAAGACTCCACAGCACAGCCACTGTCACCCCTGCTGTTTGGGACACAGACTCCGGCAGCACCTGCAGGTGCCACAACACCAAGCTCAGGGTCCTCTGTGCATGTGAGGCCAAGGAGGCAGGATGTTCCACCACGCAGGATCCTAGCAAGCTCTGATGAAGAAGAGGTGGAGGTTCACACACACAGCACTTCACCACTGGCTGGCAACGCAGGGCAACATGGGTCATCAGGATCTGTGCGTGCAAGTGTCCGTAGTCGTAGGGCACGTGAGCGAGACGAGGGGCAGGAAATGCAAGGGGTCTTTGCTGGTTTGGAAACCACTATGGCGAAGATCCAGCGCATGCAGGCCAAAGGGATCATGGCAGTGCACAGACAGGTGCGCATCCTGAACAGCAGGGTGTCAAACATTGATCGGGGGATATGCTCCATGGCCCTAGGAATGGAGTCCATGTCAAAATGGCGCAGGAATAGGCACGTACTTAAGCAGCAGAATACCGCCATTAACCGGCTGGCAACTGCAACCACCCTGCTATGCCGCCGGTCAGTGAACATGCAGACTGACATTGTACACTGCTGCAGTGACTTGTCCAGGGGGATGGGGAGAGTGACCTCTGCTACGGAGGTACTGCTGACACAGCAGACAGCCACTGCTGGTAACACGTGTGTCGGGGACACAGAGGAGTCCACAAGCAGGAGTGGTCCTGTACAGGACGTTCGTCAGAGCAGCAGGCTCCATGCAGAAGACCCTGGCACCATGGCGCAAGTTGACCCCCTGCCCCATAGCTCCCACACCCTAATGCGTAAGCGCAGGCAGTAACAAATATTCCTGAACACAGGACAGGTCACAGTGATGTGAACTTTGGCCACCCAGTGTGAAATGCGGATGTTGTTTGATTCATGTGGTCTGGTATATGTGAAGTGCAGTAGTGCATATTAAACTGAGTGCTTCAAGAACTACACATGCCTGTGTTTCCTCACTTTATTAGAAATATCTGGTTGTGATTTCTGTGCGTCTCAGTCTGCCATCTGTGGCTGGCACTGCCCCTGCTGCATTGTGATCGACTTGTTCTGTCCCATCATCTATGTCCTCATGATGTGTGATTTCTACCTCTGTGCCCTCCTTGGTGGCAAGATTGTGAAGCATGGCGCAGGCCGCAATAATTTTGCAACAGATCATTGGCATGTACTGCCGTGCACCTCCACTCTTATGGAGGCAGCGAAATCTGCTTTTAAGCAGTCCAAAAGTGCGTTCCACCATGCCTTTCACTCCTGGTGGATGGATTCAGGTAGGGGGTGAGGACAAATGAACGCAGGGCATATGCACTGTCACCTGTGTGGTAAAAAATATGATGATTAGTCACATACTCATGATTGATCCTTCTGCATTGGCTATTTACCTAGCAGGTATCCATCCCCGAAATCACCAGCAACAAGGCATGTGTAGATCCCACTATTCTGGAGATGTAGGAGTCGTGGGTACTCCCTGGAAATTTGGCAACAATGTCGGTAATGATGTAGGCAGCGTTGCAGATCACCTGCACATTGATTGAATGTGTAGACTTCCGGTTTCGAAAAATGTGTTCTGTTGCTGCAGGTGGGCATAGTGGGATGTGCGTCCCATCGATACACCTATGATGTGCGGGAAGTTTGCAAGTTGGTAGAAATCGGTTTTGGTCTTTGCTAGTTCAGCAGGTGTGTCAGGGAACTCAATGTAGTGTCCCATCCTCTGCATCATAGCGTCAAGAAATTTCCAGAAGAAACGTGACAGGCAGCTCTGGGACACCCCACCTACCGCAGCAATCACATGCTGGTTGCTCTCAGAAGCAAGAAGGTGTAGGCAGCACAGCACCTGCACATGGGGTGGGATGGCGTGTGCTCTTGGGGTTGGGTGTTCCAGATATGGGTGGAGGTCCCTGATCAAGTCCAGGATGGTTCTGGGGAGCAGCCTGTACCTTTGCAGGATCTCTGGTGCAGTCATTTGGAATAGGGTGATCCTCTGCCTCTACATCTGCTCCTCCCTTAGCCAGACCCTCTCTCCTGCTGCCTGTATCCGTAGCCGCCTTGTCATTATGCAGAATGCCGCCATTGTGGTTGCACTGTTGCATTTTGGAGCCTTCTTTTATATCCTGCACCTGGTTTCCACCTGCTTTCATTCCGTGGTAATTACCGACTCTTAAATACCGATTTTCATGGTATTCGGTATTTTTGGGGTTTCCTACATCTCGATATGCCATTTTTACCATTTCTGATTTACCGATTCGGTAAATAAGAATTCAGTATAATCTGATTCGGAAATTACCCATTTCTTATTTACCGGCTCGGTAATTATGAATTTGGTATATTCCGATTCGTGAAATAGGGAATCGGTATTTTACCGACTGGTTTTTACCGATTCGGACACTTTTTTTCCACATACATCTCGAGACTCTTATTCCGGTCTGTAAGGCCCGAAATTACTGAATTTTGGCCGTTACCGACCGGTATTTGGCTACCTACATCGGGCCCTAAATGTTCTATGCCAGTACAGGTGGACAAGGGCAGTAAGGGTGCAGCACTGATTGTGGGAAAAGGGTGGTGGAATAAAAGGCAGCTAGTAAAACTCACACAAGAGCATCACATGAAGAAGGAAAGGTTCTGTTCTTGATGCTGATTGGGCGCCGTGGGTACAACCTGTGAGTAGTCAGGTATACTCAGAAGACCAAATACATGTCAATGAGAATTCCTCTGCAGCAATGACAAGCAAATCTTCCGGTGAGGTTGAATGTATAAGGTCTGTGGGTTCCCATATTATAAGGACCCCCCAAAATGTAATGATTTTGTTATATATATTAAGATCATCGGACACGTGGTATGGTTACATCTTAGTTGTAATTATAATAAAGTTTGCTTAAGACTATCACTTGTTTCCTTTTATTAAGTATATATGTACTTATGAATCTAGACGTGTATTTGCATTTATTTATGTTTAAAGGTGGAAGGTTGTTTAAATCAGCACACACGCATGTGGAGAATGAACAAGTTGGAATTCCATGACAGCGGGTCAGTTGCAGTCGGGATTTGGGATCCACGTTGACAGGTCCTGTCGCGTCATGGAAGGTGTACCGAGGAATAAGGTCTTGAAACCAACTTGCTTTGGTGAACCCTTTGTATTACCACAACCGTGCAAATTTGAAAGTTAAGGCCACTACTTGTACACATTTGGTATCTGTAACACTGGCGACAAAGAAGCAAGTTATTGGACGCAAATTGTGTTTGCAGAAAATGTCCATTTCATTTCACTATGAAAGGTAACGAAAGCACTCTGTGCTTGCAGTTTGAACAGAAGAAAGGCTTATAGCAGAAGAGTTATAAATGTATGCTTCCCGGCTTAAAATTAACATATTCAAAAAACTCAAACAAGCAAAGGGAACCTGGGGACTCTGCAAAAACGGTTCAATGTAAAATTTAAAAATGCACTAAGTCTCTGTTATATCGTGACTGCACCTGCGATAATCAGAAACGTCAATGACTGCAATTAAAACTGATTGATAAACCCGGGCTACCTCCATTGGTAGAGGTTTTGCTTGTTAAAATACCTCCCTGTGTGTACCCTGCTCCGACACGTCACCTCCTGACCTCAACTAGTGACATACCTGCTATTGCTGTTGTTTTCAAGCTTACACTCCGCCAAACAAAATACATGCCCGCGCTAACAATCAGGCTCACATTAAAACGCAGAGAACGCCGGGTCGTTTATATGCAAAACGCGTTTAAGTACAGTCGTTGCGCACATGTAGAACAGTGGGCGGCGCGTTTAGAAGGCCCTCTGCAGCTGCTGATAAAACTCCCCGGTGGTCGTTTTGTAATTCTGTGATTGCTTCCTCGCGTTCTCTCTATTCTTCCAGCAGCAATCGATTTTAAGTATTTAACGCATGGTTAGCCCACAAATAAGCACCTGTGCTTCTCCCCTCAGCAGCTACTGAAAATAACGAAAACCACCATTCTTTGCATGTCTCTTCTTAAAGGGGCCATCCAGGCCACAGATAGAAACAGTGCATGTAGTCCACTCCGGCGTCTCTATCAGCATCAGGCTGCATTCCAGAATGTTGCTTTTCTTGATGACGTCAACTTGGGTTTTGAGATCTGTTGTGAGGTTATTCACCGGATGGACCCTCGAAGCGTGAAAAACACTCACGTGGCTCACATTTACGCAAATTAGACGAGCTATTTTTAAAACCAGTGCTTCACTTGGAAAATGTGTCTGTTTGGGGTGCCGCTCGAGTGGAGAACTCTGTCCTGCTGTCCTGCTCGCCATTTACTGGCTGGGAGCCAACGCTACCTGGGGAGACATCGCTTTGCAGTCCGGCCGCAGTGGAGGTGAGAGGCGCAGGCGAGCGGGACTGCGAGGACCAGCATTCCATCGGACATCGCCAGCTGGTTCCTCTTCCCGCCGCGCCGCGCCCCCTCCCAGTGCCGCGCCCCCCCGCCTGAAATCGTCTTAAACTCCTCGCGGCCCCCGCTCCGCGGGTGCCGCTCGAGTGGAGAACTCTGTCCTGCTGTCCTGCTCGCCATTTACTGGTTGGGAGCCAACGCTACCTGGGGAGACATCGCTTTGCAGTCCGGCCGCAGTGGAGGTGAGAGGCGCAGGCGAGCGGGACTGCGAGGACCAGCATTCCATCGGACATCGCCAGCTGGTTCCTCTTCCCGCCGCGCCGCGCACCCTCCCAGTGCCGCGCCCCCCCGCCTGAAATCGTCTTAAACTCCTCGCGGCCCCCGCTCCGCGGGAGCCGCTCGAGTGGAGAACTCTGTCCTGCTGTCCTGCTCGCCATTTACTGGCTGGGAGCCAACGCTACCTGGGGAGACATCGCTTTGCAGTCCGGCCGCAGTGGAGGTGAGAGGCGCAGGCGAGCGGGACTGCGAGGACCAGCATTCCATCGGACATCGCCAGCTGGTTCCTCTTCCCGCCGCGCCGCGCCCCCTCCCAGTGCCGCGCCCCCCCGCCTGAAATCGTCTTAAACTCCTCGCGGCCCCCGCTCCGCGGGTGCCGCTCGAGTGGAGAACTCTGTCCTGCTGTCCTGCTCGCCATTTACTGGTTGGGAGCCAACGCTACCTGGGGAGACATCGCTTTGCAGTCCGGCCGCAGTGGAGGTGAGAGGCGCAGGCGAGCGGGACTGCGAGGACCAGCATTCCATCGGACATCGCCAGCTGGTTCCTCTTCCCGCCGCGCCGCGCACCCTCCCAGTGCCGCGCCCCCCCGCCTGAAATCGTCTTAAACTCCTCGCGGCCCCCGCTCCGCGGGTGCCGCTCGAGTGGAGAACTCTGTCCTGCTGTCCTGCTCGCCATTTACTGGTTGGGAGCCAACGCTACCTGGGGAGACATCGCTTTGCAGTCCGGCCGCAGTGGAGGTGAGAGGCGCAGGCGAGCGGGACTGCGAGGACCAGCATTCCATCGGACATCGCCAGCTGGTTCCTCTTCCCGCCGCGCCGCGCACCCTCCCAGTGCCGCGCCCCCCCGCCTGAAATCGTCTTAAACTCCTCGCGGCCCCCGCTCCGCGGGTGCCGCTCGAGTGGAGAACTCTGTCCTGCTGTCCTGCTCGCCATTTACTGGTTGGGAGCCAACGCTACCTGGGGAGACATCGCTTTGCAGTCCGGCCGCAGTGGAGGTGAGAGGCGCAGGCGAGCGGGACTGCGAGGACCAGCATTCCATCGGACATCGCCAGCTGGTTCCTCTTCCCGCCGCGCCGCGCACCCTCCCAGTGCCACGCCCCCTTGTCATATTTAGGTGAACCTGCTCACGCGCATCGCGGGACGCGCGCGGGGCGGTCACCGGGGCGAAGACCGGGCAAAGAGCGGGCCGTTCTAGGCCGTTAGAGGCCGGCAGAGACCGGACCGGGCCACCCCTCTGACGCTCCCGGCCCTGTGGCCCTGTAGCTCCCCCTACATACTCCATAATGGCGACCAGAACGTCACGAAGTAAGTCCGCCCAACAAGGTACTAGCACTCTGGAAAACTTTTTCCCAAAGGCGAGTAACCTAGCTAGTAAATGCTCGTCAATCCCAGAGGCGCACCTTGAGATGGGTCCGGAAAGTGTGTTTTTGGATCAGGGGGATACTATCTCCACAGACGCTAGCACACCGATCCCACTGGATGTCACCCATATGTCACTAATGGACAGTATTGATCAGACGATCGAGTCGGTCCTCCAGCAGTTAAGAACTCCCTTGACGCAGAGGGACAGGATCTCCTCCTGGCTATCTGGGATCTCTGACCATCCTGCCATTCCGGAAAGTAGGGGATCAGTCTTGCAAGATGCAGGCCAGGTCGACTTGCTTACAGATTCTGTAGGCAGCAGAGTGGAACAGCCTCCTAAAAGGAAAAGGTCCAGGAAAGCAAAGAAGGCAAAGAGGGCCAAAGTCGACACCATAGAGCCAAACCGGACTGACAGCATAGACATTTCTGCCTCTCCTGATCTCAACTTATCTGGGTCCAGGTCGAATCACATGGGCTCTCCAGCTCCCGCCTCCTTATCCTTGTACCCGGGCCCCTTTATTTTTGGTGGGGCAACTTCTACTAGCACTGACTCATTAGTTAACTCACTCACAGACATCATGAAGAATTTGCTAATCCCCATCGCAGCTAAATTGGACGCCATAGAGTCCAGACTGAAGGCTTTGGAAAGTAGTCACCTAAGGAAAAGCCCTGGGTCAGCCATAAATGTGACAAACGCCCTTCCAATCCCCCGGGCTTCTTCGGGGAATAGTCTTCTGTCCGCTGCACCGCCCCAGGGCGCCAATATGGTGCTGCCAGGTTCAGACGGTGCGCTTGTTCCCCAGACGCACCCTCTGTTACCTTCGGCACCCAGGCCCCCTGTCCCGGCCCCAAGGAGATCAAAGCAAATTCCTGCGCCACAGATAGGGGGAGTAGTGAACCCTACTAATGGCCCTACCGATGGTCCCGCTCCCCATTTTGACAGGCGCAGGGTGGTGAACCTGCCCCCAGAAGCAGTTCCATACACGGTAATCATGGTGGGAGTACCTGAGTTAACCGGTGATATGAGGGAGCCTCAAGACTCGTTACGTAATAAGGTGATAAGCTGGCTTAGTATTAACAGGCCGCTGCCTCCTAACCTGAAAGGCGAGGTCCTGATGGTCAGGAGGATCCCTTGGATTGGTCATACCCCAAAGAATAGGGCAGGGGATTGCATCATCATAAGCTTTAAAAGCCCACATGTAGCTAACTACATCTCCAACTGGCTTGTAAGGCCTGACAAGTCCAATATTGAACTAGTCCCCCTCTCATACTTCTACCCAAATGCAAATAGCATAGAGGCAGGGGGGGAGAAGGGGTGGACTAGAGTAGGCTTTGCTGTGGATGGCTCACGCTATAGACCAAGGCACCACCTACCATATGCCCAGGCAAACTTCATACACCATAATAGGTTTTCCTGCCTAGACCAGGTCGATTGACCACAAACCAGGGAGACCTCTTTTAGCCCTGGGAAGATGGTGGATGACGTTCAGAGTCGGGCGGGAGAGAGTATAGCCACTGTGATTGAACTTGGCCCGCAGGATAATGCCAAAGTCGAGGTGCAAAATCGGGTGGGAATGGCTGCAGCCCCTGCAACTGAACACGGTCCGCAGGATAACGTCAAAGATCGACCACCTAGTAGTGGTGACAGGATGGGCTTACAGGGGTCTTTTCACAATATCGGGACTGACCGTATCCTGCAACCCGGGGGGGCGGAGTTGGCTGGTCCATCCGCCATCACGGAGTGCACTACTGCTCTGCCAGGAATTCATCCACCCACAGTCCTTGCGCAATCCCCTACTGTAGGTCAAGGACCTCCACCAATAGACCAGGGCCTGAGAATTGTTTCATGGAATGTAGCGGGCATTGCAAATAAGGAAGGCACACCGGAGTGGGACCACTTAGTGGGCAGTAGTGACATCCTCCTTCTCCAGGAAACGTGGGCGAGGGACACCGCAACCAGGAGCGGGTTTGAAGTATTTGAAATCCCTGCCAAATGGGGTGGGAGGGGGAGGCCGTCAGGTGGTCTGGCAATCTGGATCGCGAGCCACACTGGGTGCCAGGCGGAACAGGTGCACACGTTCTCGCAGGACATCCAGTGTGTTCGGCTCACATGGCCTGGTAAACCATCATGGGCTATTGTGAATGTCTACTCGCGACCGGTTGCCGCGCCAAACGAATCTCCAACCCTAAACGACTTGTCCTCCTTCCTGGGGCAACTCCCGGGAGATCTCAGGGTGGTGCTTGGAGGAGACTTCAACTGCCACTTTGAACCTCTTGAGGGCATGTCGGAGGGTGCCCTCACGGCCGAGGATGACTATTGGGGGGTCCCACCCTCGTCTTCCCCCTATCCGAAAGCCTGGTCCCCCCTTGCAATACAACTTATGTCCCTTACCCTGAACTACGCACTGAGGGCTTGTAATGGTCGCACCCCTTCCGATACTCCCTCAGTGTGTACTTTCAATAGGAGGGGTCACGAGTCGAGGCTAGATTATATCATGTTAGACATCACACTCTGGCCCAAAGTCCTCGACTTTAGGGTAATAAACAGGTCAGATAGTGACCATAATGCCCTTTGTTTAAATATCCAGTGGCCCTTCCATTTAGCGGGTAAAGTGGTAGAAAACCCAGGGGGAGACACGGGGGAATTGGTCCTCACAACCAACAGGCGCCGGGTTAAGTGGGGAAAGCTTGTGAGCTCAGAAGAGACCATTAGCAAGCTATACGAGTTGGCACTCCCAAGGTTTATGGAGGTGGACGCACTCCTAAACGCACCAAGTACCCCGGAATACAATGAGAAACTGGGTGACATCCACCAGGATCTCGTAAGAGACTTGGCTGAGGTATTCTACCCGGTGGTGCCCAATAGAAAGAAAAAGACCCATGTTCCCACCTGGTATACTTCCTCTTGTAGGGCAGCAAAGACTGAGCTCATTGCTGCAATAAAAGAGGGGACAAATAAGGCCAAGGTACGTGACCTTAGGAAATACTATAAAGCTGTGATGGCGACTGCCAGGACCGAGTGGGACTGGAATCATTGGCAAGATCTTCATGATGCCCTAAAAGTCAGGGACTCCCGCAAATTCTGGGCCCTTGTTAATAACGGCATAGGGGAACTCAAAAAAGCAGTGGAACCCAATATTGCCCCCGAGGTATGGGAGGCCCATTTTGGGGAGCTCTATCGAGACACCAACCCCTGCCCTGACACAGCCCTGCTTGCGCCCTGTGCCGCACAGGACTGTGAAATGGAACTATCCCTGGGGGAAGTGGAGGGAGCCCTGAAGCACTTATCATCGGGGAAGGCGCCAGGTCTGGATAGGCTACCTGGGGATCTGTTTAGGCATCACACGGACATCTGGGGCCCATACCTTCTTATTCTTTTCAATGCCATCCTAGGAGGTATGTCAATCCCCGGGTCGTGGCTGGGGGCAGAGATCGTTCCGATCCATAAGAAGGGATCTACTCTGCTCCCCGTCAACTACAGGCCTATTAGCCTAATAGATGTACCCCAAAAGCTCTTTGCGCGCCTCATCCTTAATCACCTCCTGGACTGGGTGGAGGACAATGACATCATGAGCCCCCTTCAGGCTGGCTTCAGAAAGAACACGTCGACCATGGACCAGATCTTCCGCCTTCTCCTCCTGTATTGGAAGACTGTAACTATAGAGGGAGGAAGACTGTACATGGTCTTCGTGGATCTGAGGTCAGCCTTTGACCTAGTTCCTAGAGGGAAACTTTGGGAGGTTCTGCAGAAGCTAGGAGTGCCCCCCCACCTCCTCAGCATTATCATCAGGCTGCATGAGAACAACTATGCACAAGTGAGGTGTGGGAGGGACGGCAAGCTCTCGGGCAAATTTCCGGTCCGCCGAGGAGTCAGACAGGGCTGTGTCTTGGCGCCGACCCTGTTCTGTCTTTTCATTAACAGTGTCATTCAACATCTTGACACTGTTGAGGACAATGATGCCCCGGTTTTGGCAGGCAGGAGGGTTCCGGCAATCATGTTTGCTGACGATACCCTCCTGCTTTCCAAATCCCCCATGGGGATTCAGAGGATTGTGAATGGTTTTGGCCTTTTCTGCCGTCAACATGGGTTGGAGGTCAATACAGATAAAACTAAGTTTATGATCTTCAATCCCCCTACCAAAACCAGACCCAACCCAAAACTGGGGGAAGTTAGTCTCGAGAGGGTCCCGACCTTTATATATCTGGGGGTAACACTACAAGAAAACTTAGCCTGGGACTGCCAGATAGCGAGATCAAGGCTGAAACTATCCCAGCTAGCAGGCGCACTCCTGAAGGTGGTAAATAAGTCCACCTTTAAGCCTGTAAGCCCGGCCCTTGAAACATATAGATCTCAAGCGAAGGCAGCAGCCATGTATGGCAGCGAGTTGTGGGGTCACAAAGCAGGGAAGGCACTGGCAGCGGTGGAAAATAGTTTTTTGAGACGCCTACTTGCTCTCCCGCAAGGTACGCCACTCCTCCCCCTAAGATTGGATTTGGGGTTACACTCCATCGCTGAAGATCTCCTATCGAAACCCGTGAAGTTTTGGCACCGGATATGGACTACCGAGGAACTGTACCACTATAGGCAGGACCTTATCCATGTACTGAGGCTGAATGGTAGCAACAAAATCCCCTGGCTGGCCCATATTAAGTCAGAACTGATTAGTTTGAACTTGCCAGACCTATGGGATGATCCAGCTCAGGGTTGCCAAAGGATCACGCGTAAAACTCTTGCCCAGCTCTACAAAAACAAAAATCTGGCTGACATGGATAATACTCATAGCAGCGGCACCTTGACGGGACGTTTTATGGAATCCAAAAATTCTTACCTTTTTGAACCTTTTATGGATTTTATCTTTCCTCTTTTGGCGAGGAAACTGTTCCTGCAATGGAGGTTTGGCACACTCCCCACTAAAGTATTCACCCATAAATGGACCTTAGGGGGTGATAAACTCTGTCCTTGTTGTAAAACCAAGGATGAAGATGATTTGCACATAATGTTTGTTTGTCACGCATACCAGAGCCCCAGGAAGCGCTGGATAGCACCGATGTGCCGAAACCTGGGTTTTCGGGAGTACCTACAAGCATACAGGGTCATGAAAACCAATACCCTGGGACATATTGTCTTTGCTGTCTCAAAATTCCTAATGGCAGCTTGGATAATAAGGAAGAAAATGTCCCCCTGAACTGGTACAACCGTGCATTCCTTACCCCATGCAGACCCTCCAGACTTTTTATATGTAAATACTGTGTATTATATGTACTGCATTTTATTGTGTAATATATGTACTGTATTTTATTGCATCTTTTATGGCCCATGTGGCCGAAATAAAGAATTTTTGGAATTGGAATTGGAATTCTGTGATTGCTTCCTCGCGTTCTGTCTATTCTTCCAGCAGCAATCGATTTTAAGTATTTAACGCATGGTTAGCCCACAAATAAGCACCTGTGCTTCTCCCCTCAGCAGCTACTGAAAATAACGAAAACCACCATTCTTTGCATGTCTCTTCTTAAAGGGGCCATCCAGGCCACAGATAGAAACAGTGCATGTAGTCCACTCCGGCGTCTCTATCAGCATCAGGCTGCATTCCAGAATGTTGCTTTTCTTGATGACGTCAACTTGGGTTTTGAGATCTGTTGTGAGGTTATTCACCTGGACCCTCGAAGCGTGAAAAACACTCACGTGGCTCACATTTACGCAAATTAGACGAGCTATTTTTAAAACCAGTGCTTCACTTGGAAAATGTGTCTGTTTGGGAGTGTGCCACATGCCTCGACATCATTTACATATCTATTCATTTCTTATTTAATCACATACAAATTCTGCTTACACACCGAAATAAATATACAACTGAAATGATTACTGCTAGGGATTACATTCTGCTGGTGGGCATATTTACTCATTTTTGGGGGGAATGCTTATTTTTTATCATCAGATATTGTCCCAAAGAAAGGTAAATACATAAAAAGGGAGAAAGAAGAAGAGAAACATGGAACAACATTATCAATGGAAGAATTATGCATAAGAGAGAGAACCTGCAAGAGTGACATAAAGATGCAAGGAGAGTAGTGAGGCCGAAAAATAAAGTAGGGGGTGAAGTTAAAACTCTGAACTAGGCAAACCTGTATTCTAACGCACCAACAGTGGGCTCCTGATAAAAAAGTTGTCCCTCTGCACTTAGGGACATATTAATTATTCTTACACGCAACCAATGGCAGCACGCAAAGTTGCAGTGCTGCCTTGAGTGAAAGGGAGAGTGCAGAAATGCTCCATATTTACAAAGATGTGATGCATATCTACTCTCTCCTTGCACTGGTGCACTGTGTGCTGCCTAGTGCTGATGCAGGCACACTTGTACCAGTAGGGCAACGGTGCATGTGTTACAGGTAGGAGTGTTTTTGTGCAGGAAGGCAAACCTTCCTGCACAAAGACAATCCTTAGAGGCATTTTCCTCATTGTGTGAGCATAATGCAGTACACATGGAAGGAGAAAATAATGAGGAGAAATAAGGATATTTCTCTTTACTTCACACTAAGGAAGACGTAGCATTTTGACGCACTCCAGGTTAACAAGCTTTAGTAAATGTGGAAATGCACCAAAATCCAAGGGTGGATGCACTGGAACGGCAATGCTCCACCCATGCAATGTCTTCCAAGTTGAAATGTAACATAACGGAGCGAAAGCAGCTATGTTCATTGCAAGACCACACTAATCAGACCTTGCTTGGCTTTGCAAAATCTCAATATCTTTTGTGTTACCCCCGTGTCTTCTGGCATTATGCAAGGGTGATGCAAAGGCATAGTAAATCTAGACCTTAGTTTTTTAACAAATTAAGCACTGATTGCTTCATACCAGCAAAAAGCATCAAAGAAAGACAAGCAAGATAGAAAGAAAGGGGCTGCAATGAGCTCTCCTCCTTAAACATTTTTGTGCTTCTCAATCACTCATGATATAAAAAATGCATTAAATTGTTAAGAAGTATATACTTTTTCTGCCATCAGTATTGTCATTTGGGACTTCTTTTTATTCAATCTTTCATACAAAATAACTTTGCTTTCAAAAACAAGTTGTTTTGCTTTTTCAATCTTTGAATATTTTCCTACAAAACCCAACAGGTAAAGTGTTATAACCTAAAGGTTTGGATTAGTTGAAGTTGCCTCAAACTATATGAGTCCACGTAGCAGGAGCACAACATGTTTTTCCTACACAGGTTAGTATAACTGTCAAGTGAACTATAGCATGTGATGCTCCTTTACCCAGCACCTACATGAAATGTGGTTGCTTATAGAGGTAGGACTTCATGGAACTGTCACACATCACATGGGGCCATCTGGCACTTATAGAATATTATACACCTTATCCATCAAATTAAATTCATCTTGTTGACTACAGTAGCGGTTACAATAATACAAATATGATGCGGCGCTATAGTGCCATACTCACCATATTCTGCTCCCCTGGTGCGTATCTCTCTCCAGATTGACATCCACGAGCCGGAAAGGGAATGACTTCCTTACTGCTCAGTGGACACCAATACAACCAATCCTGGAGCTACTCTCATGCTAAGAGCAGCTCCAGGATTGGTGGGAGCAATCTAACACAGTGCTCATTTTGAGGCTTGGGGCCTGTGCCAGCAACACCAGAGCTATTCCACAGCCAGGCGATTGCTGAGTGGGCACTGCGCATGTCAGTCTGGCTGTAGCAATAGAGCCGGCCCACCCAACATGCACCTGCAGGGGCAGCTATAATCCTGCAATAGCAGGATTCAGCCCCACCCCCTACCCTCGCACAGCGGCGTTTAAGAAAAATGGCATAGCCATGCCATTTAACCTATTCGTCAATGCCTGGTGTGCTCGTAGCAGCTGGGGTGGCACTCCTCTGCTCAAACGGAGGGGCTGACCCTGGTTGACCACTTCACCTTTACTGTAGTCCTGAGGTTCCGTGATTCTGAACCTGTTCCATAAAGGTCATGATATTGTTACGATTTTGGTAGTAGCGAACCGCAAATGACGAGTGCGGTAAGTACGAGTGTTTTCGTCATGTTCGATTGATGGATTCACTACGTATTTAGGGATTTCGTTCTGAACCTTCAGGTTCCATTTTGTGTACGGCAGCCATTTTGTGTTTGCCCTTAAAATAGGCCGATGACTACGGCCGAACGAGTCTTTGGGACACGTACACCTTTAGCTGACTTTTAGATGACCTGAGCGAACTAACTCCGTTGCCTGAAGCTAACCTTGCTGAGCCAGTTCCTTGTCCGGTAGCTGGTCAAGATAAAGATCAAAGGGCAGGACATTGCTGAGTTTATGGTACACGCACACACCCTTCTATCTTGCTTCACATCTGTTTCTGTTCCTTCTTTTATGGCCTATTTATGGTTTGGTTTGTGGTCTTTTATTATGGGTTCGTCCGGCCTGTCCGAGCAAGAATGTTGGGCTTTTTTTTTTTTTAATATTTATTTTATTAACAAACTTTTGGAGAAGACAAATCATAGTACATGTTATACAAAATCATTATTTACAAAGTATATGTAGCCCACTCCCAAAAAGAAGCTAATTTCATTTTCCACTTGGAGTGCAATAAAGAAAAAAAATCATTCATTTCGTACATACATCAGACAAAAGAAAAGAAAAGAAAGTAATCTATAAGAATACAGGAGCATAGAAAAGGGAAATAATATTTTTTAGTTCCAACAAAATATCTTTTTATTCATGATTGGGCACGAGACCGTCAATAAAGTTTCCCCAAATGTTCTCAAATTTTTGTAGTGAGCGAGCACCTCTAAGTTTGGCTAGTCCTTGCTCCATAGAATGAATTTCATTAACTAATGACCACCATTCCCAAATATTAGGAGATTTAGGACATATCCATGCTCTGGCCAACACAAGTTTGGCGCAGGATATGAGAATAGTTATCGAAGATGATTGGGGATGAGAAGCAGGGTATAATATTTTTGATTTCCAAAGTTTTGAGTAAGTCTCCCCAAAAGTCTTTTAGGGTTGGGCAAGAAAACAACATATGTCCTAAATCTGCTGCGTTGGCTGAGCATTTGGGGCATTTAGTACGATCCCCATGAATGTTATTGCGGGACCACTTGGATATCTTTTCTGGTGTGTAGTACAACATGCATGTTGTGCGAAACTGTTGTAGTCTTAAGCTGGATGACCGCACAGCGTTGTTAATATTGGAAAAAGAGCGTGTAATTTGCTTAGAAGTTATATTTAAACCGGTCTTATTACTCCATTTTTCCGCTAATTTTGTGCAGTCATCAATTTTAACGGCGCAGAAGGATTTGTAAGCTTCACTTATCACTGATTTCATTTTAGTAGAATATAAACAATTCCAAATGTCGCTGTCTGAGATGTTATGTAATTGTTTCTTTCTTATTAAAAAATCATGTATTTGTACATATTTAAATCTCATAGTTTCCGTTAAGTTATAGAAATTTTGAAAAATCCCTCTGCGCCGTATAAGTCTCCCAGAGTGTTGATACCATAAGCAGACCATCTAAGAGCTGTTCCGTCATTGAAGATACCCGGAAGACCCGGGTTACCCCATAGCTGCAGTTTCGGATGGTAAAAAGAAGTTTTACAATGGGCCATAATGCTAGCCCATATCCTAACGATGTCTTTGGCGGTCTTAAACTTCACCCTCTTGAAATAATTAGGATCATTGGCTCGCAATAAAAACAAAATTGATTTGGATTTTAACATGAAAGAGTGAAAAAAAAAGGTGTCCTCATTAAGTACCAAAGACCTAAGGCGTCTTATGAATGAAGAACAGAAATATAACTTAAAATCAGGAAAGTTTAGACCGCCCTTGTCTCTGCTGTTTTTGAGGAGCTTCAGTGATCTTCTGGCTTTTTTATACCCCCATATGAAGCTGCTGAGTATTCCGTCTAGCCGTTTAAAGAAGGAGTTGTTTAGTACTAATGGTATGGAGCGGAAGAGATACAAGAATTTGGGTAATATCTTCATTTTGATAAGATTAATTCTTCTAGTTAGGTTCAGGGGTAATCTATGCCATTTTTTTAACAAGACAGTAGTGGATTTGATTAGTTCATTGTAATTAAGATTATTTATTTCTCGTATTTTGGATGTGATTTTGACACCTAGGTATGTAGTGGTCTTGCATATCTCAGGAACGTCGTCCACTGATGTATAGTTAGTTATAATTGGTGTTTTGTTTATGTTTAGTCTATAGCCAGATACTTTACCAAATTTTTGAGCTTATAAGTTAATACCATGTAATGCTTTAATTATGTCGGATGTGTAGATGGCAATAATCCCACCCCACTCGGTCGAAAGCCTTCTCGGCGTCCAACAATATCATACCGAGTGGGGTGGTCTCTATCTCAGCCACGTCAAACGCGGTTATAGCCGTATTCACGTGGGTGGTGGTGTCCCTACCGGCTACAAACCCATGTTTTTGTGGGTTGACCAATTTGGGCATGAGAGGAGCCAGTTTAGAGGCTATAATTTTAGCAAATATTTTTGCATCTGTGTTGATCAAAGATATAGGTCTATATGACCCCCTCTCTGCTTTTGGTTTGCCCTTTTTAAGAAAAAATATAATTTTGGCTTTATTCCATGACTTTGGAGCCTTTCCTGTCGCCCCAATAGATTGTATAACCTGTAATAGTATAGGCATTAGTTCCTCCAAGCAGACCTTGTAAATCTCTAGGGGAATGGTATCTTCCCCTGCGGCTTTTCCGGCTGGTAAAGCAGCAATGGCTTGACGTAGTTCTTGCTCTGTAATTTTTCGGACAATTTATCAATTTCTAAGGTATCGAGTGTAATTAAAGGAAGATCATCTAGATATCTTTGTATTGTATTTTAATTTGGAAAAGATTCAGGGGTATATAGGGTCCTGTAGAAGTCTGCAAATTGTTCCAAGATATCATGAGGTTGATCATATATTTTATTATCGGAGCCCCGAATGTTAGTGATCAAAGTACAGGCTCTGTCTTCGGCCACTTTAGACGCCAAGATTTTTCCTATTTTATCTCCGCCCTCATATTGTTCGATCATATATTTATGAAGATTGGTACTGTTTTTTTTAATAAACTTTGCTTTCGTTTCCGATTTTAATTGACTTAACTTAAGACCTATTTCTGTTATCGTCGGCAAATTTAGCCGTAATGCTGTAGCTAATTGTGTTTCCTGAGCAACGATACTAGAGATCAGAGATTTATTAAGTTTGCGTAGTTCGGAGTTTTGTCTGAACACATATTCTTGGGTAAACCCCCGAATACTTGCCTTGCAAGCGTCCCAAACCATATTACATGTAGCAGAGTTCTGATTGATTTCTATAAAGTCAATAAGGTGTGTTTTTAGCTGTGAAATAAAAACTGGATCTGATGTTAAATGTCTGGGAAAAGAAAATGGTCTAGGGCGAGTGTGTGTGTGTGGTGTATCAAATATTAGTATAATAGGGTTGTGATCAGATGTTATTCGGGGACCTACCTCCATTGTGCTGTTGTTAAGAAGGTTAGAACTGGCAAAAGCCATGTCTAGCCGAGAGCATAACTTATAAGGAGCCGAGTAATATGTGTTGCCAGGAGAGTTTGAATATATATATCTCCACGCATCTTTAATGCATCTTTAATGTTATGAATGCGGCTAAGTTCTAAGATTGAGGCTCTGGTTTTCCGCATCCGTTGATAGCTCCTAGGTTTAGTAGTATCTAATTGATAATCCATGATGCAGTTGAAGTCCCCCATTATAATGAGCTCTCCATCCCAATCTAAAAGTTTTACATTCAAATCGTCAAAAACCTTGGGTTCATCCAGATTTGGGCCATACACCACACAGACAACATAATTGTGATTTTCAATGCTTAAGTGGGCAATAGCCCATCTACCATCTTTATCATGGCTGGTTTGCAAGATTTCTGCTTTATATCGTTTATCTTTAAGGATTGCTACCCCAAAGGTTGAACAGCTAACAATATCGTATCCCAATTGACAAAGTAGTTTTCTATCCTTGCCGGCAATATGGGTTTCAGACAGCAGCATAAGATGAAGGTTATATAATCTCAGCTCTTCTGTGACCAGACGTCGTTTATTTTTGCTGTTTAGCCCCGCTACATTCCAGGCAAGGCACTTTATTTTATGCATTTAAAAGCAAAATAACCATAATAGAAAAAAACCAAGTGGATGTTCTTTTTGTACATGAGTTGCACAAAAAAATGTAAGATTGCATTTAATTTTATCTTTTGTGATACGTCTTCTCTTCAGGTTGCCAACAGTTTTTTCATTTTTTCCCCATCCCTCCAACCCCACCCCCTTGCGGAGAGCCTAAGGCTCCCTCCCTCCACCCCCTGTCACCTACCCGCAACGGGAAGGGACTACCCTTCAGTTGCTGCTGCCGTTGAACAGGCAGCATCTGCTTCAGACTACCTGGAGAGCCCCACCACCACCCCTTCCGATAAATTCTTGATCTATTGAGACTTAGTTTCCATAACCATTACCTTAACTATTATATCAGCATAGTCAAAAAAAAAAAAAAAAATTCCCCTAACTAGTTATCAGCGTATCTTTGGACTAGCTTTTGCTTAACCCTGAGAGATATTGTTCGGCTTCTTTGGGGTCATTGAAAAAATAAGTGTGCCCATCTTTGATGATTTTTAAACGTGCTGGCTCTTGAAGAAAAGCTTGCCCCCCCACTGATTTGATTGGGTCTATTAGCTTACGTAATTCCCATAGTCTGTCCATAGTGGCTTTACTGAGATCCGACCGTACGAACAGTGATAGATTCCCTATTATTATAGGTGTATAAGGCCGAGCTTTTTGCCACACGGCCTGTCTCAGTAAAAAATTGACAAAAAAGATGAGAAATGGACGTGGGAATTTACTCTCCTTGTTTTTTTGAATTAGAGGTAAACGATGTGCCCTTTGGATTTGTGAATCCCAATCCCAGTCTGCTAGGTCCAGGAAGGCTCTTTGTAATAGACCTACAAGAAATGCCCTCGGATCTGAACCTTACGAACCTTCCGGCACCCCAAATAGTCTCAGGTTCGATCTTCTCTGCCGGTTTTCCAAATCCTCAACCTTTAGTTGAAGAGTCGCTATCTGGGTATCATGTATGTTTACTGTTACATGTGTTCGTGAAACTGTTTCTTCTGCACCGGCAACTCGGTGCTGTAGTTCCTCAATGTCTCGTGAAACCTCACTGAAGTTGGAGGTCAATTCTGATAGAGTAGTCTGGAGTTTGTTATTGTCCTCACGCACCTGCAGATAGTGTTCTTGTGCTTCTGTGCGTTGATTATTTAAGGTTTGAAGTATAATGTCCAATTGAGAGGGGTTAGGTTCTTGTTTATCTTCCTCTTCAAAATCTTGAGATGAGATGTTATTGTTGATCGCCGATAGGACTGAGGTTGAAGCTATAGATGACATTATAACACTTTTATTATTAGACACCTGGTTAGCGCTATCTCCCCCCTCTCCATCTGTAGCTATTGAAATTGACTCAGCAATTATAGGTGAGCAGCTGGGTGCTATAATTGCTGTGTTAAGTTGAGGCCGACAGGTGGGCGTCATATCATGTTCAAGTATTACTTTTGTTAGTGTCTTAGATGGTTCTTGAGCAGTATTGTTCTCTGGGGAAGTGAGGCAGACTGGAAGAATCAGGGCGGGATCAGGGAGGCGCCGGCGGTCCAAGATGGCGGAGTGAGGACGCGGACCAGCAGCAGCTAACCTGGAGCTCCTCAACCCCTCCGAAACGGCACTAGAGAGAACGAATTGAGACGGCATGATTAGGCGACGGATAACCTGTAATCTACAGCCAGCAAGCAGTTTATAAATTAAATTCTTCACGACGTTACCAATGCTCTGGTTGTTGAATTTCTCCCGGGCATTCAAGCATTCGATCAGGGACACGATCCGCAACCAGCTCCATAGTTCTGAGGTCGGCTGGACAGGTCTTGCACCGGCAATTCGCGCCTGGCGGCTAATCGTGATGTCTCCGAAAGGTCCGGCACGAGCAGCTAGAAACACCAAGACTACTGCTGCCGCCGCTACTGCCCCTTCTGTCCCCTCTCTTCTTCCAACGGTGCTGCAGCGACGCTGATGACAGCTACTCCAATAACCGGGGCGGCCGGGGGGGCACCTCCCCCTCCTTTTCCCGAGACAGGAATTACGGCATTGGAGACTATGCCGACCTCCGTGGCTCATGCAGTTCCCACGGCTTCCGCTGCTTCTACGGCTTCTGCAGCTTCTGCGGATTTGGGAGACGAGACACCACTGGGCGACATGAGAGAAAACCCAATCGGCACTACACCATCTACCGGGGTGCAGACTGACAAGACATGGATAAAAACGAAGCAGGAACAATTACCGGTAAGCCGATAATCCACCCCCCAGTGTTGACTGCCACTAACCTTTCTCTAAAAAAATCGACTAAACTTACTGTAAAGCAGAAAATCAAAATGGGGGGTTCAGCGGGCTGCCAGAAAGGAGGTGAGGTTGTTGAAGTAAATGAGACTGGTTCTGCATGTATCCCGGCTAGCTCAAGTGCCGCAGGTAGCGCAGTCGAAGCCAGAAATGACAATAGGCACACAAACAATCATGTAACAGTCAACGACTCAGACTCAGAGTTGATTAAAAAAAAGAAACTGATAAATGAAGAAAATGAAGAAAATATAACAGCAAACAACGCGATTTCTAATGGGAGCAAGACGTCTGACTCTGCACAACCATTATTAACCATCTGTGACCCTGGGTCAGCTAATGTTACTTAAAATGTATAAAACACAGCCATTGATAAAACAAATGAAGAGATCACCAATACTCTAGGGGTAACGGATGAGGGTACCGGAGATCAGGGGTCTCACGATGAATATGAAATGGAAACAGAAGAAGAGATCGTCGACTCATCTGAAGTTACTACTAGATCTTTGGCGACCAGAAGACGGAAACTTAAAACCAAAGCAAAGGCTAAAAAGGGGGGGAAAGGTAACACTACCTTAAATCGCCAGATTACTAACAATATAGCGATTACTAAGAAGATTCTAATTGATAAAAGTCCATTAAGGAAATGGATAGAAGCGAAGGGGCTGGTAAAGAATATGACACTAAGGCTATCGGGAACAAGCCCTACGGACCCTGATCCCGCCCTGATTCTTCCAGAATATTGGGTTTTCCCGTGTAATTGATGGTGGGCTGGACAACTGAAAAGTGGGCTTGTCGTTATGCAATACCTTTTGCAATGTCACCTGTGATTGGATAGTTTGTAAATAATGGGTGTTTGTCAGGAATGTGATTTTTGGCATAAAAGACGAAGTCTCGCTCTACAAAAATTGAGCAGATTCTAGCGAACCTACTTGTGTCGTACTTCGTAGCAGTTCTGTTCCTGGTTGCAGCCAATAAATTTGATCTTTGACGTCACCGAGAAGTGTCCTGTGTCTCTGTATTCTAAGACAGGTGAACTCGAAGACTTTGGGCATTTCCCCTGGTGCCGCTGGGTTCTAAAACCCGGTTCTTCAGTTGGCGCCCAAAGTGGGGCGACTTCAGTGGTACCGGTCCAATCCTGAAGATCGCGAGGAGCTTCGAGAGAAAATTCTGGAGGAAGGCCAACCACTTCATCGACCCCTGTATGTCGTCGTGGTCCGAAAGTATTTGCTGCGAGGTTACACGCTTTCCGACGGCTACGAAGGACTGCTGCCCTGACTGTCGCCCTGTCTTGGACCCTTTGACGATTTGTAGAGCGAGACGATAGACGGGTCTTCTGGTGATGTGATCGATACCTCAGTTAAGTACGAGTGGAGCGTCTCCCAGTCCTTAGTTTTTGGGTATCCTTCGGGATCTTTGATTTGGAACTTGCGAGTGCCAAAGCCGAGGGACTCATGTATTTGCGAGACTATCGAGTTTGATAATCCCTTGAAGTTTGAAGCTACACTAGTGAGCGAAGATGCCTGGTCTTAGAAGACTTGGAAAGATATTTTGTTGTGGTTGTAACAGGGATTCCCGATTGGAGGATTTGTGTCCGATACCTCTGGTTGGAACTCCGACCTATGAGCTGTATTCGAAACATGGTGTGGGCCCCATTACGTATAATGTAAGTGTGGATCCGCTACACTAGAAAGGATGGTGTCCTAAAGTGGCCCCAATATGGTAGTTATGACACAGAGATTTTAGATAATCTGGAAGTTAAACTATTTAAGAAGAAAGCCCGGCCAGCGATGTTTGACTCTTTCCACCTTCGGCGAAAGGAAGCCAAACAGAAAGAAATTAAACTAGCGAAGAGAAATAAAAGAGAGAAAGGTATATCGATAATGCAGGCTGCTATACAGTTTAAAGATAATGAAGAAGAACAAGCGAGTGAGCAGTTGCACAGGCAACGTAAAATGGCCATCGATAAATGTTATCCAGCTTTGTCACCTCTTCAACAGGGTGCAACGAAGGACCCTGAAAAGGATCTGTTGATGTCCCATTTGTTAAGTTCGCCACCTCCTTATGTGCAGAGTGCTACAGCACCTCCGCAACCTTTAGTTCCGCAACCTCCAGTTGCTTTGCCTCCTGTTATTGCACAGCCGCCAGCTCCTCTTCAGGTGGCTCCTACTCCTTTGGCGCAGCCTTCTCAAGGGCCGCCGACTTTGTTATCTGTTCCGCCTCCAATTCCTACGACTTTGTCTCCTGTGTTTCCTACTTCCTCTGATACTCCTTCTGACACTACTTCTAAGTATACTTTGTCTCATCCTGTTTTTCATCCTGTTCTTGTGACAACTTCTCCTTCTGTTCGACAGAGCATGACCGATACTGTTACTGGTCTTTTGTCTCCTTGCTTTGGGTCATTGAGTATGACCCCTGTTTCTGCCCGTAAACAGTCACGTAGCCAAATGCCTGGTCCTGAAGAACGGGCAGTGTTGGATCATTTGGCGCGTAAATGGGTTACTAATTTTTCGAGATATGATTTAGAGTTGGTTATGGATGGCTTCCATCAATGGGAAGCACCAAAGCAAAGGTATGTCTTCGACATGATGTGTACTTTCCTCCCCGAGGAATGGGAAGATGGTGAGTTGGGACATACTCTGTTATAGTTGTTCCGTGTACAGGGGTACGATAGTGGGTCTCGAAGTTGAAAGTTTTGGTTCTTAAGCAGACTTTACCTGACCCCCGTAAAAATCCTGCAGGGTACTATAAGGAATTGTCACAGACAGAAGACTTGTGTATTAGGAACCTAGCCGATATAGATATGTTGTTTGGGAATGTGGTCCCTCAGCCCTTATGGGGTATGATTCGTCATGTGGATCATGCACAGGAGTTAGGTGATACATGGAATAATATTACTGCCGCAGATGGTCTTCAAGGTGGAGGGGCAAAACCTGAGCCTTTAGTTGCAGAACTCCCCGGTAGGATAATTACTTATATGAAGACTTTAATGCCTGCTATGCGAGTAAATTGGGATAAGTTGTCTGCATGTAAGCAGAAGAAAGATGAAAGTGTGTCTGATTTCTTCACTAGGTTTGAAGAGACTTTATCGACCATAGTGGTCAAGATATGAGCACGGAAGGTGGCCAACGGTTGTTTGTCGATAAGTTTGTGCATAACTTGCTTCCCGAGTTGTGTACTAAGTTGAAGGATTCAGAGAGTTCATGGGCTGTTTCTTCGTCAGCGCAGATATTGGCTACTGCACAATATTATGAGAATAGGGATAAGGATGAGAAAGATAAAGCAGATAGAAAGACTAAAGATTTGAAGACGAAGGTTCTTTTGCAGCAAGCGTATCCGCCTCGTAATAATCAGCGTGACTATCAGCAACCTCAGCAGTTTCAGAGAGGTTTGCAAAGGTACGAATCTTCTCAACTGCGTTTTCCTGTAGGCCCTAACCAGTGTGCGTATTGTAAAGAAGAGGGTCACTTCAAGAATAGTTGTCCGGTTCTGTTACAGCATACGAATGGTGCTTCTGGTGTGAGAGGTCGAGGTGTTCAGCAAGCTCCTAGAGGTAGAGGACGTGGTGTGTTCCCTCAGAATGCACGGTCCTTTCCTCCACAGAATACGATGAATTACTTTGATCAACAGAATGTTGCGTCTGGTAGGTCGCCTCAGTACTATGCTGACAACTACTACCTCGAAGGTGAGAATATTGACGGTAATGATTGCTAGGACAGCCATAGACAAAGAGAGGGAGTTGTGTCAGTTCCAGTAGATCAGAGTGGACCTTATGTAGAGGTGATTACATCAGGTGTGTCAGAGCCTTTTCTTTTGGATACTGGTGCTGCGAAGAGTTCTATCATGCACTCTAAAATCCCTGGTGCACCTTTGTCTGGCTTGACGAATGTTTCAGTAGGTTTTTCTGGCGCCCCAGTTTGTAATCCGGTTTCTAGTCCTTTGTCTCTTTCTGTTGGACCTTGCGAATTTGAAGCACCCCTTATTCCAACGGCAGGTTGTGGTGAGAATTTGTTGGGATTGGATTTGTTGAAGAGATTGTATGCGGCACTACATCGTTCTCCTTCAGGAGTACAGCTTACATTGGGTAAGAGAGTGGTCTCTCCGATGTGTTTGTCTAAGGATCGACTTCCACCGGAATTGCGTTCTCTCCCTGGTACTCTTTGGGCTACTGGTCCAAATGATGTGGGTCTTTTGGAGATTCCACCATATATTGTGACGCTGAAAGCGAATGCTAGATTGCCACGTATTCCCCAATATAGGATTTCTAGTGATGGTGAAAGAGCACTTTTAGCAATCATCTATGATCTGATTGAGAAAGGTGTGATTGAAGAAACAAGAGGTAATGTGTGCAATAGCCCGGTTTTGCCTGTTCTGAAACGTACTGATATTTCGCAACCGCCTGTGTATAGGTTTGTGATCGATCTCCGCGAAGTCAACAAGATCGTCGTACCGCAGTTTCCGGTTGTCCCAGATATTACTGCTTTGCTGACTATGATTCCTGCTTCAGCTACCTGGTTTTCGGTGATTGATTTGAAGAATGCTTTCTTCAGCATCCCGATTGCCGAAGAGAGTAGAGATATTTTTGGCTTCTCTTTAGGAGGCCGAAGTTTCCGGTTCAAGCGCGCTCCTCAGGGTTATTGTGAGAGTCCAGGCTTTGAAAACACAGCTGGATACGATTGTCTTACAGGATGGTGCTGCTCTTATTCAGTATGTCGACGATTTGTTAGTTGCTGCTGATAATGAGGAGATTTGTAAAGAAGCTACTTTGTCTTTGTTGCAACATTTGTCTGACTTCCACCATAAAGTGTCTCTTTCGAAGTTGCAGTATTGTCGACAAGAAGTGACCTACTTAGGTCATCTCTTATCGAAGGAGGGAAGAAGATTGACCCCAGAACGAATTCAAGCGATTGCGAAAATGAATGTGCCAACCACACAGAGAGAAGTGTGTGCTTTCTTGGGTATTACTTCATACTGTAGACAGTGGATTCCGAATCTTTCTTTTCTTGCAAAACCTTTGTTAGCGCTTACTGTTAGGATACTCCGAATCCTCTTCCTTGGACTGTCGAATGCCAGAAGAGTTTTTCTGAATTGCGTGATGCGTTGTGTTCGGCTCCTGTGTTGGGTACTCCCGACTACAGTAAGCCTTTTACACTCTATGTCCACGAGAGAGAGGGATGTGCATTGTCAGTCCTGACACAGCAGTTCGATGATACACAACGTCCATGTGCGTATTTTTCGTCGACCTTGGATCCGGTAGCTAGAGCATTGCTGAGTTGTTTGAGAGCTACAGCGGCAGTGGCTGTTTCTATTCGACAGTCTGCTGGTTTGGTAATGGATAATACGTTGATTGTGATGGTTCCACATGCAGTGGATACTTTGTTAAACAGGACTAAGACACAGCACTTAACTAGTGCTAGATTGTCAGGTTACGAGTTGACACTTTTGGCGTGTCATGTACATATAAAGCGATGCAACACGTTGAATCCAGCCACGTTGTTGCCGATTTCTGTAGAGACAGATGTTTCTGAACAGCATCATTGCTTTCTTAGGACAGAGGAGGAAACAAAGGGTAGAATAGACCTTAGAGATACTCCTCTTGCAAAGTGTGATGGTACCTTATGGGTAGATGGTTCGTGCTTCAAGCTTCCGAATGGTGATACGACTGCGGCATATGCTGTTACGACTTTGCATACGATTGTTGAAGCTGCACGTATCCCACATAATTCAGCTCAAGCAGCAGAGTTGATTGCATTGACAAGAGCGTGTGTGTTGTCGAAAGGAAAGAGAGTGACTGTGTATACTGATAGCCAGTATGCGTTTGGTGTGGCTCACAGTTTTGGTGGCTTGTGGAAGGAACGTGGGTTCCTCACGTCTCATGGTGCAAAAATCCAGCATGGTCAGTTGGAGAATGAACTTCTTGAGTCACTTACGTTACCATTGCAAGTTGCGATCGTGAAATGCAGTGCACATAAAAAGGTTACGGATGACGTTGGTCGTGGTAATGCGTTTGCAGATGAAGTTGCGAAAGAAACGGCGGAAGATGTGATGAGTCGAATGTATGTCGCGGGTCCAGCAAGATGGGTTCCGGATAGAGGAATGTGTGAAGATACGATAGAGAGCGTGAAGTCAATTCAGGCTGAAGCTACAGAGAAAGGATTGAGTGTATGGAGAGAGAGTATGGGTAAATTGGATTTGAATGGTTGTTGGATTGAGTTGTCAGAGCATCAGCGATGGTTGTTACCTGATGCGTATGTGCTTGCAGTGGTTACAATGGCACATGGAAGGGCTCACATTAGTGTGAAAGGGATTTGTAAGTTGTTGGCTCCAGTATGGCAGAATGCTGGAATTCCTAAGTGTGCAGAGAATTTGGTCAAAAATTGTATGGTTTGTCTGATGATTAATCCTGGCAAGGGAACTCCAACTCCAGCTGGTCATTTTGCACCTCCGACGTATGCGTTCGAGGTTATGCAATTAGATTTCATTCATATGGAGAGATGTAACAACCTGAAGTACGTCCTTGTGGTTGTTTGTGCCTTTTCGAGATGGGTAGAAGCATACCCCCTGAAAGATAATACTGCCTTGTCCATAGCTAAAACCCTAGTTAAGGAATTTTTCCCTAGGTATGGTTTGCCGAGAATGGTGTGGAGTGATAATGGGAGTGAATTTGTGGATCAAGTGATGAAGAGAGTATGTGAAGGTTTAGTCATCAGACAGAAGTTCCACGCTGCAAATCACCCCCAAACTGCAGGCTTGGTTGAATGTTATAATGGCCCCCCTAAAACTGAAATTAGCCAAGATTCAGGCGAGCTCTGGTCTCCAATGGCCCGATGCTTTGCCATTGGCACTTTTATCAACCAGAACGACAGAACATTCTCGAGTGGGCCTTAGTCCATACAAGATCGTTTTTGGTCGCCCGGCAAATATCTGGGGAGTGCCGAGGCAGACAAAGTTTAGCAAGATTGAACATCCTGTACTGCTTGACTATCTGTATGAATTGACGGCTAAATTGCGTGTCTTACATCAACAGGATCATGAAACATTGCCGCAAGCATCTGCAGATCCAGGACACGCCATCGATCCTGACTCGTGGGTCCTAGTTCGGAATTTTCAGCAGACAAAGAATGATCAGCCCCGCTGGACCGGCCCATTCCAAGTTTTGTTGTCAACGCGGACTGCAGTAAGAGTGCACGGTTAAAAGAACTGGATCCACGGCGTACATTGTAAGAGAGCCCCTTTGCCTCTGCCGTATGACCGGTGGGTCCAGGAGGGTGTAGCCGATTCAGAGACTGAGACTGTGCCCCGTTTTGTGCCGTTCAGCGATGCACGTTTAATTGGGACAAGTTCTGAGCATGAAAACGACAACCTTTTGCAAGAAGCTGTGCCTCCATCAGTTCGACTGGACACTACTGAACCTGAGCTATTGTTTCGTGAACAGACATTGCCTGATAAAGGCAGCTATAATTTATGACCGAGAGTCGATGGACAAATAAACAAATAAATTCTTTTTCTTGCTATTTTTGAAACTGCGCTCTCTTATCTGAGAAACAGTTTTGACCGATTTTTGTTTTTCGAACCGCCATCCGGGTTCAGCTGTAGGGTCGCGGTATAAAGACTCAGAGTGTGCGGCTGGAAGACACAAGGTCGACAGTTCTGGTTTGTTCTAGGGCGTTCCCTGGAACATTCAGAGGTACACTTGAGCGAATAGAACTAACTGCCGCGAACAGCATGTTTAGAGGATGGAGTTTTTTGAGATGGAGAGAGCTGTTGAAGAAATGAACTTTGAGACAAAATTGTGTAAAATAATGAGTAGAAAATGTTTTCTGATAACGTGTCTTTTAATGCTACTTAGCATGACGATGTTTTTGATGGGATATGTTATTTTCTCTTTTCAAGTGACGTTTGCACCCACTACACAACCTATACCTTTTCCTACTATGTCTTCGCATTCTTTTCATCCTTTGCCAGAACATGAGTCCATTAGAATATTGGAATTTGCTAATAACTCTTTTGTTCAACTTCTACATCAGCATCAGTTAGTAGTAAACACCGCTAATTGTTGGGTGTGTGGTCTTATGCCTCATACTACTGATAAAGGTATTCCTTACCTGGTCCTACCATTTAGTTATAATGGTTCTGTGTGGACATACAGAACGATGTTTATCTATGCTCGTGAAGTTTACCCCCTGCGTTCTGTGAAAGACAATCCGAAGAATAGTGCTCTAGTTAAGGGAATAGTAGACATGATTAGAGGAATTAACTCCTATGAGACTATCCAGAAAGATGAGACACTAGCGTATATTGGATGGAACGTGACTGGAAATGGTGTTAGTCTGAGTGGAAACCAGCGAGCAAAAAGATCTTCTCCGATTTGGATCGTACCCCATCGTGGTCATTTGTGTCTGCAAGGTAATGGCAAGAATCAGAGTGCTCAGTTAGGGAAGAGTATCTGCACTGAGACGTATGTTTTTGCGTCCCAGACTTCCCCATCGTTTTTAGCAGCTAAGGGTACCTATTTTGTTTGTCCCGATAGAGCATACACATGGTTGCCCCCTGATTTTTTGGGCACATGTTATGTCTCGTTCCTGTTGCCTCCTACGTATACAGCTGCGGCAGATTACCATAGGAGGAGAGTTGTTAGAGGTGTCTTCAGTAAGGAAGATACTGCTGGGCAAGAATTGGGAGATTTTCTGAAGGGTTTTCTGCCGTTTTGGGGACCTATGGTCAACAGCAGGAACATACGGCAATTGACAAGAGTGGTTGAGTCCACCATAGTTGAAACTGCCGGTGCCCTTAGTAACCTGACTGCTGAGCTCCAGTTGGATCATCTTATGACTCTTCAGAACAGAGTTGCATTAGACGTTATACTTGCAGATAGAGGAGGGGTATGTAAACTGATTCAATCGAGCTGCTGCATTTTCGTTCCAGACAACGCCCCGACAGTGTACCAGGCCATTTCCAAGCTACATAAGATCTCCGAGTCTATACATGTGGATGAAGGAGATTGGTCGTTAATGGGATGGTTTTGGGGATTGTTATCCACTTGGGGATGGAAGATTCTGATGATCATTGGGATGGTTTTAGCTATTCTTTTCCTGTTCTGTCTTTGCGTACAGTGTGCTCCTGCTATGTGTGGCCTTTGTGCTACTTCGTGTGCGAGGAGACCTGTCCAGAGAGAGCTACTAAGTACTAGGATGATGCTACAGCAACATCTTGATGACCTGATGAATATAGACCTGGATTCAGACTGACGTGAGTTTAGGTTATTGCCTATGTAAGGGCAAAAGGAGGGTCTGAGGTTCCGTGATTCTGAACCTGTTCCATAAAGGTCATGGTATCGTTACGATTTTGGTAGTAGCAAACCGCAAATGACGAGTGCGGTAAGTAAGAGTGTTTTCGTCATGTTCGATTGATGGATTCACTACGTATTTAGGGATTTCGTTCTGAACCTTCAGGTTCCATTTTGTGTACGGCAGCCATTTTGTGTTTGCCCTCACATAGGCCGATGACTACGGCCAAACGAGTCTTTGGGACACGTACACCTTTAGCTGACTTTTAGATGACCCGAGCGAACTAACTCCGTTGCCTGAAGCTAACCTTGCTGAGCCAGTTCCTTGTCCGGTAGCTGGTCAAGATAAAGATCAAAGCGCAGGACATTGCTGTATTTATGGTACACGCACACACCCTTCTATCTTGCTTCACATCTGTTTCTGTTCCTTCTTTTATGGCCTATTTATGGTTTGGTTTGTGGTCTTTTATTATGGGTTCATCCGGCCTGTCCGAGCAAGAATGTTGGGCTTTCCCGTGTAATTGATGGCGGGCTGGACAACTGAAAAGTGGGCTTGTCGTTATGCGATACCTTTTGCAATGCCACCTGTGATTGGATAGTTTGTAAATAATGGGTGTTTGTCAGGAATGTGATTTTTGGCATAAAAGACGGAGTCTCGCTCTACGAAAATTGAGCAGATTCTAGCGAACCTACTTGTGTCGTACTTCGTAGAAGTTCTGTTCCTGGTTGCAGCCAATAAATTTGATTTTTGACGTCACTGAGAAGTGTCCCGTGTTTCTGTATTCTAAGACAGGTGAACTCGAAGACTTTGGGTGTTTCCCCTGGCGCCGCTGGGTTCTAAAACCCGGTTCTTCAGTCCCTATCACCATTATATGATACTCAGAAAGCTTCTTTAGCCTTTTGAGCAAGGCATTTATCAACCGTATTAGGGACCATGATACAGTCACCGCAGACTCAATGAATGAAGAATATCGGCAACTGAAGAAACACTTTGACAGGAGTTAATGGATATGTGAATGCATGCCTGCATGCATGAGAATGTTTATTGCCCTTGCCTTGGGTCTGGCTGGCTGCTACAGGCACTTATGTTTCCTCCTCAGAAATCCTTGGGTGAAAGATACCTTAAATACAGGTTGTGTATGGTGTCCCTAACATAATCAAAAACATGTACAAACCTAATTGTAGCTAGAATACTTCTGACTCACTTGAGCAGTCACACCAGGATCCTATGGACAGGCAAGGAAGCCAAAGTCCTGCTGCCCTGGAGTCAGAAAGCGCCAAGGTCCATCTCTCAGCAACACTATGTCTTGAACCCCGGTGTTCATCTCCTCCCACAATCCGAAATTCTTTAGGGAAATGAGCAGGTGGCACTCCCTAGCTCGACTTCCTTTCAATTTTCTCTGCACCTCGAGGCCCTATAAATAAATGTATGTATAAATGAGGTATAAATGAGAGAGAGGGCATAGATGGCTGTCTCTCTGTACAGGTAAATGTATAGATGAGACTTGCCTATCCCTAAAGTCCGCCTGAAAACAGACCAGCACTATGGACTTTGAGTCCAGAGAGGGTGCAATTGGCCACATGCTCACTTGCTAGTGACCGCAAGCCATTCCTTGCTCCGTTAACCGATTCTTTGCTCTGTGCCAATGTCAAAGCTATATCTCACTAGGGTGACCAACCGTCCGTAAATTTCATGGACCGTCCGTAAATTGGACCTCACGTCCGTTGTCTGTGAGGATCCCATTTACGGACGCCTTTTGTCCGTAATTTTGGACCTTTCAGGGAACAGAGCTGTTCCCCTGCGAAAGGCCTCAGCTCCCTGATAGGGCCCCTCGTACTCCTCCTGGGAGCACAAGAGCAGCCCCACCCCGCCCATCATCATTCTGTGTGGGGATGATTGCCACGTACAGCATGACAATGGGTCAGTCTGTGCTGGCACAGCATGTGGTGGCCTCCTCCAGCCTCGGTCCAGGGCAGGGCATTTGGTCACATGGAAGTGTAAAAACGCCCATGCTACTGCTAGGTGAGAATCTAATCAATCAAAGGAAGGGGTAAAAGATGTTCAAAGGAAAGGATTATAGGTCTCTCAGAGTCTCATCGTTTTTAGAACTGACGCATTTTCAATATTATATTCAAAGAAGCCATGGTTGCTGCTTTTTTATTTTATACAACTAACAACCATTGATAAAGCCAATAGTTCTGACTTGTAGGTGTAACTTTACTTGTTCTAGGTGTAACATTACTTGTTGTATTATATATGTGGATGCAAACAAAAATACCAGTCGGGCCGCACATTATAGTAAGCACAGATTTGTAGCTTATGCGTTTTTAAGCCACGCTCTTAATTACATCGAACACCCTTTTGGAGAGGCCCCCTAGTTTTTTCATCCCACTTAAAGCTCTGGAAACAAAACCATGTCACAGTCGCCCTACGTCCAGGCACTGTGACTCATGCATGAATCATGCCTTCCACTTTTTCAGATTGCCTACGTGCAGGGGTATAGTGAACCCCGCCCCATCCCACCCCTTGCATTAGGAACTACAGCGAGGGTGGAGTTCTTGATGGGCCTCTTCTGTCTGCAACTCTGCAGACAAAGGCGCAGCTCATAATTAATGTGAAAAGGTGGGAGAGTGAGTAAGTGAAGGGATGGATGGATGGATGGCTTGATGGATGAGTGAAAAAATGGATGGCTGGATGAGTGAACGGGTGGATGATGGAGGAGTGAATGGGTGGATGGATGAGTGACATGATAGATGGATTGATGAATTGATAAGTGAAAGGCTGGATTGATGAATTGATAAGTGAAAGTGTGAATGGATGGATGGATGGATGAGTGGAAGGGTGGATGTAAGGCTGGATGAGTGAGTGAAATGGCTGGTAGATGGACAAAAGGATGGATAGATGAGTGAAGGAGTGAAAAGATGGATGGATGAGAGAAAGGATGGATAGATGAGTGAAAGGATGGATGAGTGATAGGTTCAATGGATGAATTCATGAGTGGACGAGTAGATGGATAAGTGGGTGGATGGAAGGATGTATGGCTAAGTGAAAGGGGAATTGAGAGAGAAAGGGAGGATGGGTAAATGGATGACTGAACAGGTGGAAGAATGAGTGACTGGGTGGATGAATGAGTAAGTGAAAGGATGTCTGGATAGGTAAATGGCTTGATGGATGAGTGAATGGATGGATGGGTAGAAGAGTGGATGGATGAGTGCATGGATGGCTAGGGTGAAAGGGTGGATGGATGAGCAAAAGGGTAGATGGAGGGATGGATGAGTGAAATGATGGATGGAAGGATACATGATGGATAGGCTTGTAAATGGTTGAATATGCACATGGATGGGCACACAGATGGAAGGACAGAATGAATGGTGAAAGTCTGAATAATGGATGAAAGTATCATTACACGTTGTAAGCCCCATTATCTTAAGCAACATTTCCTATACATTGACTTTCACATTTGTATGAGTGATTGTCTCTATATAATATGTGTGTGTTGGAACGCACTGCAACTCTCTGCCCCACATACTTGAGATGAGTAGTACTATATAAAAAATTAAATACACTTGAGAGATGGTCTATGTGAAGATGAGGGGCAGCATTGGAGGGTGGTAGCAAGGCCAGACTGCCCGGACCGGGCATCAGGCATTATCTCTGGGAGCTGGAAATGTGTGGGCAGTTGTGTTACCAAAAAAGACCTGCACATTTGCTTAAAGCTGTGCGTATGACGTGCACAATTGCCTCAACCTCATATAAACTTATTTTCACTGTACTTAAGTGGTTGTTTATTTACTTACTTATATACTATTGCACTACCTCCTCTGATGTGTCGGGAAAACGTACCCTTTGTCCTGAATTTTGACCTCCTGTCTTGAGTTTTTGTCCTAACATTTTGTCCTGAATTTCGACCCTTTATCCTGAATTTTTACACTTACTGTCCTGAATTTGCACCCATGCCAGTTGGTCACCCTATATCTCACCTGCCACAGAACTGCCACTTACTTGCAACAGTAAACGCCGCATGAGACTCCGTTTTTGGCTGATCAGTTCCCTGCTCAGCTGGACTATTTCCTCACTCAGTGCAGGCCCCCGGCATATCACCTCATCACCTCATCTATCTAAAACAACATGGCTGCCCTCAGCAACATCAGAGCTATCCCCCATTGGTTACAGATAGCTGACCTGTGCCTTGCTTTACTCAGCAAAATGTCTGTTAGATAATCTGATGCTTTGCCGGCATGCGTGTACTTTCAGTCCACACCCTCCAATCCACCCACCTTCAGCAATGTTTAATTTTGTATTTCAGGGATCAGTCCGCAAAGCAAGACATAATAAAACAATTTACGCAAACCATGTTCACATTTGGAAAACATTCTTAAATTATTTTTAAAATACGTACAAAATACCTTGACCTGTAGCTGGATTATACAGCAGCATTACTGCAGAGATAGTACAAGTATTCTGATTAGCACTCAGCGTCCTCAAATATCTATTCTGAGAACAGAATTTATAATTATAAGGTATCCTATCTTGCACAAGGCACGTGTCCTGGGTTTGTAATGACAGATTGTTGACAGCAACAGACCAAAATCCATGAGTTATCTGTTATTGGCACCCCTCCTGCTTCATAATTAATACAGCATCTTTCCTCTACATCCAGTTTGGCCTTAAGGAGGAATTATGTGTTAGTCGCAGCAGCTGTTCAACATACTGGCAGCAGGCGCCTCATTTCCATACAGTGTGCAAGATCTGAGTGAAAACTCTTAAGTCGCATTACATTTCAGAGGCAGTTCTTACACCGTAATTTGAAGTTTAGGAAATGATATCTTGGTTTGTAATATCAAATAAATCCACTGTCGTCCTTTACTGCTGTCATGAAGGAGCGCGCATCCATGTCCTTAAGCAACCTGTCTCGTCTCCTATCAAACATTTCAAAATCCGAGTTCAGCGTTTTTATGTGCACACACTCTGAAGGTTAAAGCCACTATACAGTTCCAAGCGTGAACATAAACACAGGCCCCTGCCGCCCTTGTGGCGAATAAGGCCCCTACCCTTCAGGGGCCCCAACCCTGCAGGTGTCCCCCAATCCTACAGACGTCCTCCATTCTGCCAAATTTCAATGAATACCTGTGCGATACTGGAGACTCAGGGGCCCCGCCCCCTCACACTCTGCATTAGGCCACTGGGCATAGGGCTCAATGGAAACACTCGCCATCATTAATACATGGGATTACCAGAGCTCTCCACTGTCTCTAAAGCCATAATAGGATTGCTGGAACTTTTTGTGGTAATGAATTAAAGCACAACTTCAATTTTCCATCTGCCCAGAGATGTAAAAACACACAGCATTGATGGTCTAGACTTTTGCCTTCTGAGCAGAGTCCTAGGCCCAGTCATATATATATATATATATATATATATATCAGAATGAAAGAGCAAAGCTGTATGGATATTCCCATACCACTTCGATTCCTGCTTCATTCAAAACCCTCATTCGTGTTAATTGCACATTTCTGCTCCCAGAAGCCATGATTTCGTCTGTGCCCAAATCGTGTCCTGCACCACAGGGTCGTTAAAAGCAGATAGTTGTCTCTGAAGTCCTTTGTAGGATGAGACGTGAAAGTAGGAGGTTGTTTGCAAACATCAACCTGTCGAGTCTTTGCCCTCCTAGGATGGACTGAAAGGTCCAACGTGGGTTAGACACTCAAGCAAAAATGCTAAATAACTCTATAATATCAGTATGCACTCCTTTATTAGACTGTGATAGGCCGAATCTTTTCGTTCTGGTGCCTGGCTTGGACCTACACTCAGCTCTTTTTATGGAGTTCGGCTGTGTTCAACCTGTTGGCACTTCTCTGTGAGACTGCATTGTAATTGTGGTTTCATTTCAGTATGATAATATGTACACTACAAATGTTGTATCACTGGTAGGCCAACACCTCAAAGTTAGTACAGGTAAGACCCTACACACTACTTCATAGGTGATCATGGGTCATGTATGGATGATGTAATTAATGTTGTAAAGAGGAAATCTCTCCCAGAGGGGCTGTAAACGACACCACAAAGTTAATGGGCAGTAGCAGTTCATGGTTCAACCACTGTTGGGACGGAAAAGGCACTTATACGGTGATGCACGTGTACTAGGGGAGGGTGGAACTAGAGGAGTTTCACTCCAACCAATTCCGCGGCGTTAAATAAAAACTCCATGAGATTCCATAGAGTTCTGTCAACAGGCGGATAATATGCTGCTCGCGCTGTAATTTAGCGGCAGTAGCGCAAGCAGCACTGAAAATTAGAGGAACAGCACCACGCATTGTGCAAGAGCACACAGCCATTTGATTTGATTTTGCTGCTGCTCGAGTAGAAAATCTACTCGTGCGGCACCAAATCTACTCAAATGCAACCCTCTCACCACAACGGCCCGCGACAGCCCATGTTCGAAAATCAGGCAAGGAGGCACCAAATCTTGCTCATGCTCATCAGCTCTGGAGCCTCACAGGAGAAAAATTCTGCCACACAGTGATTTATGGAATTTGGCCGGATTTCCACATTAAAGAGTAACGTGAAGTGACCAAACTTTTGCAGGCAGAATAAAACATTCCCTTGGCCTGAGTTCCCCAATTCTAATGATTTCTAGATCCTGAATTTTGTTATCATTGGTGAACATAGATCATGTGTGTGTGCCATGACATAGACCTGTCTCACAGATTGCGGTCTTTTTGCACCTTGAGGGGCACCCAAAGCACTACCCTAATAGTGGTAAAAGGCTACTGCATGTGAATGGTACAATACAGGGATGATACAGGTATGATGCTGTGCTGTGCAGTGCTTGTGTATTGTATACATTGCGCTGGGTGTATCTGTACGTGTGATTGGTACAATACATGGAAGATTATGGTTCTAACTGGAGGAACATGAGGAGGTAGAGGAATTCCCTCGAGACAAACTTGTGGATTGCTGCATTCCTGTGAGCGGGGCAGGACACACTCTGGAGGAAGGGAGATCAAAGCTCTTTAGTACACTTCAAAGGGTTCACTTACATTTAAAGAGAGGCCACTGGGAAGAGGCCTGGGCACACCTCAGGAAGGAGATGGGGCTAATAAAAGAATCATAAATACTATGGCTGATGCCCTGGTGTAATCTTTCGATAAACATTACTGTGGGTGATATCTAGATGTGAACCTCTAGTCACTCACACAGCTTGTCCTGTGGGGCTATCAGATTTGGCGTCACTCCTGCTGTGACAGACTGCTTTCTGGAGTAAGGACAAGGAAGAGGAAAGGGCACAGCAAAAGGAAGCAGAAACCCAACATAAACTTCAAATACTCAGACTCTAAATCACATTTAGTGTCAGAAAATGGACTGTAAGAAGGAGAGATTGAGGCCCCAAAAACTGTCAACTATCAAGCAGTCATTCGGACTGTGCAAAGACGAGAAACTCTGTAAGGCTTTTGCCTGCAAACAGAACTGGGGGCCAAGGCCTGCCAGTCTCCCTGGTTGGTGAAAGGATATCACACTGGGGAATCCAAAACCACATGGCCCTGGAGCCTGAAGCACCAGTGCCGACCTGCTTGCCAAGACTAGCGTGCCCTGTGAGAAAGAGAAGAGCATTGAAAGGACAAAGGTCCAGTGGGGGATTACTGATGATTGGATCCCTGTAGCGAGGTTTGAGATGGCTGCTGTGCCAATTGGGCCATTGCCTGTGTGCAGGGAATAGTCAGTGACCCCCCCATACGCCAGAGAAGGGATGCCATTAAGTAAGCCCTGAATTTTGCAGCCCTGATTGGATCAGCACGCATGTGCAGATTTGTAGTTGGCAACTCCGTAGGCCAGTTGGGGCCACCGTGAACATTGCTGTCAAGTGGATCAGGCCATAACCCATGGGCAGAGCATAGTATGCGAGCCCATATGACAGGTGGTGCCACAGTGAAGATTGCTACAATGCCAATCGGGCCAAAACCTGTGTGCAGAGTGAAGTTTGAGACCCTGTATGCCAGGTTGGGCCACTGTAAAGATTTCTGCTGGATCAATCAGGCATAACTAATGTACAGAGTGAAAACGGTGACCCTGCATGGCTGGGGCACAGGGATAAGGCAAGGACGGTGGTCTGGTCAAGACATGTTTATGAGAAGGAGGTCATTCTAGTGACCCGAGCTGGCCCAATCCCCAAATGAGGACCAGCAGCAGGAGCATCTCACCTTGACCACCTGTGGAGAGGATCCCATTAAATTTACCAGTACTGGAGGAGCATTGAGGACCCCCGGCTGCTGACTCTACATGACCATGTGTGAGGAATTCGAGGACACCTGGCTCATGCTCCTATTGGGTCATGTGTGAAGAACATAATGGAGACAGCCGCGGCAGCTTCAGTCCCCATGAAGCAGGCACACTCAGAGACTCCAGTTGTTATGACCTTACTGGTGTGGGTGAGACTAAATTATAGTCAGATGGCCCTAGGGGAACTTGCTTGCCATATAGCGCCTTGGCACTGTAAAATGTTTTACTTTAATTAGGAGTCGTAGTGGGACACTTGAGACTTGGACTACTACTAGTACTTAATCTGAATGGTGCCTGTAGTGAATGAGTTAGAACCACTACCACTGGTGAGAAGGGAGTGGGACTCAGGAACCTGACTATAAAACATTTCAGCCCTGACATCAGGGGACTGTGTTTTTTGTTTGTGAATGCAGTATTTTACTTTGTGCTTGTATATAAATACTCCTTTTTCATAAAAAGCAAGTAGTGGACTGGATAAATATTTATTTCTGCTGCTGAACATATTTGAGTTGCAAGCCTGTGTCATTCCCTCCGAGAAGTCTTAGACTGCTTGACCCGCTCTACCACAGACAGTCAAGTACTGAAAGGTACTTGGCTCAATTGCTCAGGATCCATAGTAGGTCGGGCCCCGGGACATCAGGAGTAAAAAGCCTCAACATCCATGGTTAGGCCCAGTAGCTTCTGCTTGCCCCATGGCCCTCTAAACGGGGTTCTAATAAACGCACTAGCTCACTTCGTTCAAAGCGTGGCCTGCAAAAGACTACAAGGAATGTGGAACAATGTACTCTTCATTTAATCATACCTGGTATCCCTCTGACCATTCCTAAATACAACCTTTGTTACGTATTGTATTTGTAAGCCATTTTAGAGAATTAAAGGTGTGCACCTTTTTTCTATATCCAAGTCTAATGTTAAAAGCCTCATTTAACACTATGGTCCCGATTATGATCGCGGATAATCCGCATCCTCTGGGCCGGCGGAAGCCACCGCCGGCCTGGAGGATGCGGATTAACCGCTGCGGACTAGAAAAAGACCCCCGTCAGATTAGGATGGCTGGGGGATACTTTTTCTGTCCGCAGCTTTTCCGCCGCGGTCGCCTTCCGACCGCGGCGGAAAAGCTCTAACATGGCTGGCGGTGTCTATCAGACACCGCCAGGCATATTTGGATGGCGGCGGTCCTATGCCTTTCCACGGCGGCATTTCCGCCATGGAAAGGCATACGGTCTTTTCTTTGGGGGCCCGTTGCATGCCCCCAGGGGTGAAGGGGGGGTGTGGGGGTGCACATGGGGGGTACCTATGGTACCCCCCTTCCTTTGCGTGCACAAAGCGGCAGGCACCACGCGGTGCCTGCCACTTCGTGCATGCAAAGGTAAACATGCACTTTTTAACCTTGCGGCGGGTGCTGCTTGAAGCAGCATCCGCCGCAATGTTAAATGTAGGGGATGTGACCGCCAGGGTGGCGGTCACATCCTAATTTGAATGGAGAGACCGTCGCTGCCCATGCGGACGGTCCCTGTTCCTCGGGGGTGGCGGACGGACACAGGCCCGTCCGCCATCCTAATGACCCCCTATGTTTGGACAAGCATTAGGATGTCTCACTTGAATGTTTGGTCAAAGTATGAAGAGGGTTATACTCAGTTTGAAGATCAGCAGATTCTGGGAGATTTTGGTGTATTTTTCTCATAAAATGATTAGAGAAATGCTATGTTTCTAGTTGGCTGAATTATCCAGTGTATATTTGAAAAATAGAGTTTTGCTACATGTAGCTTACTCTATATGACATGCGACTGCTAAATCATTGATACAGAAATATTCAGGGTGTTTTTCAGTGATACACAATAAAGGATATGATGCACACTTAACCAGTTCACAGGCTGTATTAAATTAAGGGTGCACTGTCCCGGTTAGTGCCTTTAAAATGGTGCGCTGGATGCAAACAAGGACAATGTATCCCATTTCAAATAATGTGCTACCTCCAGAGCAGCTGCGATCTCTTGATGAAATCCCTACATCCAGTTGTGGGTCGAAACATTACCAACAGTATAAACAGACAAACTTGCATATTTTCTGTAAACCATTGATATTAATCATTTTGAGAAGTTGTCTGTTGCCTGACAACAACTTTCTTTCTTTCTGTATGTACTCTTGTGTTTGTTATTTCTTTATGTTGTGTTCTTTAGCACTTGCTGCATATTATATATATTTAAAATGCATACTAGACTTACCAATGACGTTAATTGGGGCTCTAGGTTAACTATGAATTATACGTAAAAATTAATGGAAAAATCACTTAAATTCTTTTGTGTCCATTATGATTATTATTTATATTTTTTTGGGTTATTATATGTATATGACTTTTCCATGGAAGTGCTGATCAGGGCTGGGCTGGTCATAACGGTCATCGGGTGCCCCGGGAGGCTGAAAGGGTGGAGGCCGGTTCTGCAGCTGTGGAGGTCAGTTTTGTTACTTGGTGCTGGATTTGCAGCAGTGCTTCACTAGGGGCTTGTCTGAGAAAATTGCCAGGGCTGCTTTGTGTTCCCAGTTCGGCCCTAGTGCTGATTAAGTTTGGTGAGTGCCATTTTCACAAGCCCCTTTTTACTCTTTTCATATTTTACATATATTGATTGATAGGCTTTATTCAATATAAAAATATCATAAAAGCATGTACAATAAATATAAGACACAGTATTTAAAACAATCAATTTCCAGATATACAAAGGGAAAAAAACGGAGGAAAAGTGTTAAAAACAGATAAAACAAGATTAAATTGATAATTTATTTATTTATTTTATTTTTAGAGTTTTCTATAGCGCGAACTTGAACCGATAAGGTTATCAGAGCGCTTTGCATAGCACCAGTTCCGTTACATGTTATCACAGCAGTTTACATAGCATCAGTTACGTTACACATTTCAGGAACTTGAACCGATTAGGTTATCACAGCGCTTTACATAGCACCCGTTCCGTTACATGTTATCAAAGCACTTTACATAGAGTCAGTTACGTTACACATTTCAGGAGCGCGTTTCTTTTGTTCTAGTGAGTAGGGTTATGTCTTCACACGGGGGAAGGGATACATCTGGCTATATTCCAACAGTCACACAGGCGACTAGTCGTTACAGCTATAACTCTAAACACAGGGAAGGGATACACATGGATACAATCTAAGAGTCACATAGGATACTAGTCATTAGAGTTATCTTCTATCTGCACAGGAGGGATATGACTGGAAACACTCTAAGGGTGGGAGCCCAGGTGGGAGATGAAGCAAAGGGAAGAAACATTTGAGGATCATCCACGGGGAAAAGGGTTAAGGATGAGGGAGTGGGAGGAGGGCTAGAGTCCAGAGAAACTGTCCGACAAGAGCAGCAGGGTGACGGTCAGGACAGAACAAAAGACAAGAAGTCCAGGAGAGAAGGTGGAAGCCCAGGTGGGAGATGAAGTTGGAGGCCAGCCGCAGGTGCGTCCCCGCCCGGCTCGGCTCCGCCCCCTTTCTTTCATATCATAAATGAACTGTTCTGTTTTTTTCCATACGCCTGACATGATGTTGACAGAAGTCGCATTGATGTAGTTTGGAGTTATGAATTTTCTATCTGTTCTGTTTTTCCCGGGGCTGCCTCTATTCAGACATCCTGATCTGTCATTTTGGCACACTCTGTGACGTGCTTGATGCAGAGCCGTCTTGACAAGTGCTGGACATCAGCGGCAATTCCGAGCAGGCAGAGTACATCCTGATCTGTCACCTCGTGTGAGGCCATGATGTTTTCCATTAAACTCAGCCAGCAATTTAACTTTAAAGGGCTTCTTATATACAGGCCCCCAGGAGCCAGAGCGAACTTTCTAACAAGTATTAGTACTCAGTTGGAATCTCTAGCCTTAGAGGAATCGATCACAGTATTAGGTGATCTGAATTTTCACCTAGATGATAACAACAACAAAGACACTCAAGCTCTTATTGCAGATATGGAAGTCTTAGGGTTACATCAACTGGTCACCTCCCCCACTCACCAAGCGGGACATATTTTGGACGCCATCTTCTCAAATGCCCAAGGGCTTCAAGTAAATGACATTCGTCCATTACCTTGGACCGACCATTATGCAGTTTTGTGCACATTGGCTATGGACAAAAAAAAATCCATCACTGACATTCCCCCTCGCCAGCCTACAACCTTTAAAGCCTGGCACGATGCTAATCAGCAGGATCTAAAAACCTTTCTGGATGACTCTCGCCCATTAATCTCCGATAACCCCAACCTGGCTATACAACAACTCAATGACTGGTTGGGGCATGCTATGAACTCACTAGCCCCCACTAAGAAAATATCTACAAATAGGACTACCCCCACCGCACCATGGTATTCGGACGAACTAAAAACACAAAAATTACAGAACAGATACTGGGAAAGACAATGGAGAAAATCTTACGATCCTACAATCAAAACTAAATATAAGGAAGTTCTGACAATATACAAAGCCATGATTACAAAGGCAAAAAAAGAGTACTATATGCTCCAAATTGAGCAGGCGAAGAACTCGAGCAAAAAATTGTATGACATTACTAAAGTGCTCTCGGGTAATACTCCAGACTTGACTCCACCCCAAACCCAAGATATGTGTGACGCCATAGCCGACTTCTTTTTCAAGAAGGTGGATGACATTTATCAACCATTTCTGGCAAAAATCACACATTCAAACGAAACCGATATTAGTCAGGAAAACTTAACACCAACAGGGACTCCATCCTTTACAGAGTTTCAACCACTGACAGAAGATCAAGTGCTACACATTGTATCGACAATTAAAGCTGGATCCAAGCTAGATCCTTGCCCACTATCGGCTCTCTTACCGGTGATGGAGTCGATTATACCAGTCCTGACGCAAGTTTGTAATTCCATCCTGATTTCTGGGACATACCCCCATAGTCTAAAAACCACACTGCTCAAACCTCTGCTGAAAAAACCAGGAGCTGATAAGTCAGAACTAAAAAATTATCGACCCATTGCCAGTCTTCCGTTCATGGCCAAAGTGGTGGAAAAGGCCATGAACCAACAATTAACTGAGTTTATAGAAACCCACAAGAAGCTAGACGAGACTCAGTATGGTTTTAGGAAATACCATGGTACTGAAACTGCCCTTATTAAAGCAACCGAAGACATACGAACAATAAGAGACCAAGGCGGAACAGCGGTGTTGGTACTGCTGGATCTCTCAGCAGCTTTCGACACGGTCGACCATGGCACTCTGGTCGGCCGTGCTGGAAAAATAGGCATCTCCTCCACGGCAAGAGCTCTCCTCGCCTCTTTTCTCTTGGAGAGAACGCAGGCGGTCTCTCTGGGCCCTTATCAATCTGCCAAATTGTCACAACCGTGCGGGGTACCTCAAGGCTCATCCCTGAGTCCGACACTCTTTAACATATATGTGTCGGACCTGGCCAATGTCATCAAGGCACACGGGATGAGCCTTACCTCCTACGCGGATGACACACAATTAGTGTTGGCAATAAGGGGTGATGGCGAGGAAGTAGCTAAAACATTCCAGAGGGGACTGACAGAACTGGGGGATTGGATGGCAGCAAATTGCCTAAAACTAAACTCGGATAAAACCGAAGTTATGATTTTTGGGCAACTCTTACCAGAATGGCCTACCTCGTGGTGGCCCCAAACCTTCGGTGCCCCCCCTAATCCAGTGACTAAAGTAAGGAACTTAGGAATTATTTTTGACAATCATCTTAATTTTATGGACCATGCCAGTAAAGTAGCATCAGTTGCCCACCATAAACTACGCATGATCCGAAAGATAAGTCCCTACCTTCCTACCACCGCCATTAAAACTCTGGTGAGCTCATTAGTCCTGACATCCTTAGACTATTGCAATGGGCTCTTTATTAATGCCCAAGCAAGAGTCCTAAAAAAACTGCAGACTATACAGAATGCAGCAGCACGTCTCATTCTAGGAATTCCAAAATTTGCTCCGCTATCCAATGCCATCCCCAAACTACACTGGCTGACGATTCAGAATAGAGCCAGATTCAAATCCCAGTGCATTGTATACAAAGTCCTAAACAAACAGGGTCCACAGTTCCTCAAAGATCATCTACGACCATACCAACCCACACGCCAACTGCGCTCTACTAACAGTAACCAACTTATGGTTCCTCGAACCAAAACTGTGATGTGGGGAGACCGACGGTTTGTAGTGGCGGCTTCCAAACTTTGGAATACCCTACCCCAGGACATCAGGGCATGCCCCACGCTACTCCAATTTCGCAAGAAATTAAAAACTTGGCTGTTTAATAAATAAACTACTAATTGACGCCAGGTATAGAAAAATCATCAGAGCAAGGCAGTTTCAACCAGCCGGCAAATTATTCAGCGCCAAGACACCCCTGGGTATATGTTGCGCTATACAAATGCCAATAAATAAATAAATAAATAAATAAATAAATTTTGGCACACTCTGTGACCTGCTTGATGCAGAGCCGTCTTGACAAGTGCTGGACATCAGCGGCAATTCCGAGCAGGCAGTGTACATTTCTCCAGGTGAAGTGACAAAACGTCGAAAAGTGTAAAGAGCGCTGTGCAGTAAGCGCTGGGGGGCGATGGTCAAGTAGCGGCGCCGACCGATAGTTGCAAGTCACACCCGGCCGCCATTTTAAGGTCAGGCAGGCGTGGGAAGGCAGATTGTGACCGGGGCCGCCCCCGGTGTCTTGCCGCTACCGAGGCCCCCGGAGACTATCCTCAACTAGAGGCAGCCCCTGCGTCCTTCCGATTTCGCCCGACAAGCGTACCTCCCACAGAGAGTTGAGGTCATCGGCGCTCTCATCAGGGCTCCGGCCGCCATTTTGCCCACGGCCGTCCTCTCCTCGCGTCTCCTCACCGATCCAGCCGCTGCAGCGGCACCAGGGGCGATCGGAGCAGCCCCGCAGGTGCCCTGCATCTTCCGCTTCATATGTGTGCCGAAAACAGCCCACGGGCCACTGGGGAACCGCCAAACCAGGCTCCCGAGCAGCGCCGGAGCCGGGAGCCAAGATGGAGCACGACCGCCCGGCATAATGAAAGCCTTCTTACACGAATCAACCAACACCCCTTTAAAAATTTTGACACAGTACAAACAATCAGAGTTGAAGTGTCGGACATTAAAATACGTAGCACCACTTTATGTTGACGGGTGCCTAAAAGTCTGCATAAGGGTTTGAGCCATCGCCTCCTAGGCGCACAATTATCCGGACATTCAAAAAGAATGTGGGCTACCGACTCAACACGAGTGGGACAGCACGCACAAAAGGGAGAGATCTGGTTGGGGGATTTCCAACGGGCAACTAATTCACCTACTGGTAATGTTCCCACTCTGAACTTAAAGTACAGGGTACGATCAAAAGGGATGGAAATCATGTCTAAGTAGGGTTCATAGGCCACCACATCTTTAATCCCCAAGAAGGCTACAGTGGAATTGCAATGACTTGGATCTGAGAGTAGTTTGGAAGAGACCCAATCCCAGTACAATTTCTTGATCATAGCTTTAGGAGGGGCAGATCTCGATGCCCAAGCCTTGCCTAGCCCTATCTCCACTAACAGCCGTTTTACGTCCCTCAACCGTTTGATCCTAGACCAGCCTACCATTTTCATTTCCACTGATAGTGCTTCTGCATAGGAGGCTAATTCCGGCACCCGTCACAACCGAGCCCAGAGAAGCAAGGGGCGAAGTTGCGGATGATCCTTGATCGATTTACAGCCTAAGTCAAGAGACACTGGGACGGTTGGAGTACTCGACGGGAGAGCCATCAGATCTTTCAAAAATTTGCTCTCCGATTTTACTAGTAAATCCAAGTTACAAGTTCCCCACAGCTCGGCCCCATAAAGGGCAGCGCTTAGCCATCTAGCTTTGTAAATCTCCACCACTGAGGCTATAGGTTTACTTGTGGAGGAGCGTTGTTCCTTGAGTAATGTTTCGCCCACCCTTTTGTGGCCAAGGAGCATTTTATTGATATGTGGATTCAAACTTAGAGAATCGTTAAGGCGGATACCCAGGTAATCAAACTCGGGTACCCTCTCCAAAGGAGCAGAATTTAAAGTTGGCGGGTGCCCCGGGTTTTTAGGGGGATTCATAATCAAATACTTGGTTTTGTCAGTGTTGATTACCAACCCCCTCAGTGAACAAAACTCCTGGAAGTTATTCAGGAGGCTCTGAAGGCCCATGGGGGACTTTGAAATAAGAAGAGTGTCATCTGCAAAAAGCAGTGTAGGAATCCTTTTACCCGCCAGGGAAGGAGCATCAGAGGGATGTCTTAACAAATGCTCAACCACTCCGTTCACATAAGAGAGAACAGAGTGGGAGCTAGCACACATCCCTGACGGACACCCCTTCCTACAGGAATCCTGTCGGTTTTTTCACCGTTCGTGCCCCATCGCACCTGTGCAAAATTACCATTGTGTAGTCTCACAAAGAGGGATGGAATATCCGAAGGGAGCCCCAGTTCTGATAAGACCTTCCACAACTCCTCTCTAGGTACCAGGTCAAAGGCAGTCTTAAGGTCTATAAAGGCCAAATATAGACTGCCTTTGCCCAGCACCACCACCTTCCAATACAAGAGAGCCAGTGTAAAGGCCTGTTCAATAGTCCCGGTTCCAGAACGAAAACCAGCTTGGAGGTCCGACAGAATATTGTTGTCGTCCACCCACTGGAGCTCCCTTCTCAAAATCACCTTCCCTGCCACTTTTTGGGAGGAGTTGATAAGACTTATTGGCCTATAATTAGCTGGGTTGTCCCGAGACCCCTTTTTGAATATTGGGACAACCTCAGCCCCCTTCCAGGAATCTGGTACAGGCGCACCTCCGTTAATGGCATTGAGTAAAGAGGAAACCAACTTCCCCCACTCCTTAGGGCTAGCCCGTAACAAATCGCCCGGTATGCCATCCGGCCCTGCTGCTTTAAGAGGAACCAATGATTTAATTACATCTTCCACCTCTCTGGCGGTAAAAGAAACATCCTCACTACCCCCTGTACAGTCGGCTATAGAAAAAATGGTATTGGAAGCCACCCCAGTAGGGGTATAGAGAGATGAGAAGTGGTCGAACCAGTTCTGGGCAGGGATGTTGCACGTCAGGAGAGTGCTATCTGGCCTATTTCTAGATCTTATGAGGTTCCAGAAGCTTCTAGCGTCCCTGCCCTTGCTTGCCCAGAACCTATCCTCCCATTCTCTCTTGGCTGCTGCGGTAGTCCGGGAGTACTCTTTCCTAGCCAGTCTAATTGCAGGCTGGGATTTGCTTTTAACAGCAGTAATCAGGGCGTTTTTCTTCCCCCTACATTTTTGAGTATACCAACCCGGCGGGTTCGGCAACTTTTTGCTATAACCAGTTTGTGAGGCCTTGTGTGTAATTGAGTGAAAAGATTGCTCAAGGCTTTGGTTGTGTCACAGAATATCACTGTCACTTCCCCTGACAGAGGAGTCAACAAGTCCATTTTGGACTGAGCTGTGTCTAAAAGTGCCCCAATTGCTTTCACTTTCTCTTCGTCCATAATAAGCTTGCTCCATTTCAATCATATGCCACAGTTAAAAGGATGTACTTCCTGAGGGGTAGGCGCTAAGAGAGACATGAGCGCCCCCTGGTTCCCACTCCACAGCGCACAGAGATCAAGAGAGAGGAGATTGTGATCACTCTCGACTGAAGGGAGAACCTCCATATCCTGCAGGAAGGGCCAAAGTTTTACGTCAAGGAGAATATAATCTATCCTGGACGTATGGTTCGCCCTATTGTAGGTGTGGGCTCCAGAAGGATCTGGCAATGACCTGAGGTTCCGTGACAATTGTAAGTGGTGTTTTCGACTCGTACGAATATGGTCGAGTCTGGTATCTATGAACCGCAAATGACGAGTTTAGTAAGTGTGCGCAGTTTCGCTGTGCTAACCTAAACCGTTCGTTTGTTTCGTGGGTTTCTTCATCCGAGCCCACGGGTTCTATCTTAGATACGGCATCCATTTTGTCTCTTGCCCTCAAGTAGCCAGCGAACGGACGTTGTCCGCTTCGCGACCCTGGGATTCCCGAGATTCCCAAGCAGAAGACACATGTTCCTCCAAAAGTGTCTTTATGATGAGGGGGATGATACTGTAAGGCAGATGGCCCCGCTCGAGGCTCATCTTGCCGTGCCGGTCTATCGTCTTAGCCATGCATCTCATTAGGCGCGTCTCTTTGATGCCTGTAGCTCGTGTTTCCTGAGACCACCCCTTTTACACCCTTTCCGATCTCCCCACTGACCTGTCTTCCTCTGCACCTGTCCTTGTTCCTTCTTCAATCTGTTTATTGCTGATTGGAATGCGCTAATGGTGGGAAGATGGGTTTTTACAGTTGGGAACCACCAAATGTTTCCGTACTTATGTTCCGGACCCTGAATACATCAAAGCGACCCCTCTCGGGGATAATGTTGGGAACCAAGTTGTAAACCTTTGTGTACCATGTTAACGTATGACAGAAATGTGTATAAAAGGAGCGACCTACAGTAGCAATTTGAAGCAGTCTCCTTGAACATACACACGCTGTACTTCCTGTGATTTCTGTGTTCCCTGCAGTAAATAAACCTCGAATCTTTGACGCCGAAGGAAGTGTCCCGTGTCTCTGTCACTTGTACGCCGGAACAGGTTACCCACGAAGGTTTTAGGTGTTGTCCCCTGGCACCGCTGGGTCTTAGAAAAACCCAGTCCTTCAGTTGGCGCCCAACGTGGGGCTGCATCAGTGGTACCGGTCCAAGCCCGACGATCGTGAGGAACTTCGTGTGAAATCTCTGAGGGAAGGTGCACCCCGCTTCATCGATCCTGTTGTCGAAATAAGTGGCCCGACGACTTTTCCCGCGAAGATTCCCGCCTCCTGACGGCTGCGACGGACTGCTGCCCTGACTGTAGACCTGTTTTGGCGCCCGGCGTAGACCTTGGTACTGCGAGACGATTGACGGGCCTTCCTGGTGACGCCATCGATCTTTGAGTTAAGTATTTGTGGGTCGCTCCCAGAGTCCTTAGTTGTGGTTGCTTAGTTGTTGCATGGTTCCATTGCATTTGCGGTTCTTAGTACTTGGTTCTTTGTCGTAATATTTGACGCCTGCAGACGCCAAAAACCGAGGGTTTTGTTCATTGCTGGGACTTGGTAAATCCCGTAACCCTTGAAGTTTGTGAAACTCAGCTAGTGTGCGAGATGCCTAGCCATAGTACTTTGTTCAGTTGTTTTCGTCGTTGTGGTACGGATTCCCGACTGGAGGATTCATGTCCGATACCTCCGGTTGGAACTCCAACATATGAGCTCTACAGCAAGCACGGACTAGGTCCGATTACTTTTAATGAATATTGGGTCCGCTATACCAAGAAAGATGGTGTCCTTAGTTGGCCACCTCATGGTAGTTTCGAGACCCCGATCTTAGATAATCTCGAGACTAAATTGTTTAAGAAAAAATCAAGGCCGGCCATGTTTGATGCCTTTCGGTTGTGGCGTAAAGAAGCCAAACAGAGAGAAATCAGACTGTTAAAACGTAGTCAGAGAGATGGTGTTGCCACCATTGTAAAGAAAGCAGAGCAGTTTCAGCGTGATAAGGAGGAAAAGGAAAAGGAAGTCTTTGATAGATTACAACGTATGTCTGTCGATAAGTGCTATCCTGCATTACCGGCGGATACGGACAAAAAGGAGGATGGTACCGAGGACCCCTTAATGTCTTATCTCATGAAATCACCACCTCCGTATGTACAGGGTACCGCAGTTCCTGTGGTACCTCCTGTACCTCTTCCTCAACCAGCTCCTGTCCCTGTACTTCCCGCTGCTCCTGCTCCTCAACCTGCTCTTGTCCCTACTGCTCCTCCACTTGTACTTCCTCATACTCCTGCTCCCGCTGTTTCTACTGTTCTGGTTTCTCCTGCCGTTCCTTCTGTTCCTGGTACTTCTCTTGTTACCCCTCTGGGCTATTCTTTGTCTCCGTCTGTTCGACGTCGTACTCCTTCTGTAGCTGCTAACTTCTTTCATTCTCTTGGTCCTATTCTTGAGTCCGCTGGTTCGGACGGTCCTCAAAGACGTAGTCAGCTTCCTGGTGGTAGGGAGCGCGACTCATTGTGTAATATGGCTATGGGTTGGGTGAGATGTCCTGCTAGGAATGCTCCACGTGCGGTATTGAAAACGTTTGAGCAATTCAATATACCGACACAAAGATTTGTTTTTGAAGAAATGTGCAAAGCTTTACATGACCTAATATCGGCTGACGCATCCGATGATGTGATGACTGCCTTGACTAATCTACAGCTTCAGTTCTCAAGCGGAATGATCATAGGTACCAATGTTCGACGTGCAGTCGAGCAATTACTGTCCCTTCTTCCTACTATGATGCCTCGAGCGTTGTTTGTAGAAGACATTGAAGGGCCGTTAGGAGCATCCGGTCAGTACCCCATGCGCGAAGTTCCACCAGTGTATATGCCTGGCGATCCTAATGCTAACCCCATTATTCTACCGTATTTCCAGAGAGTATGGATACATCTCCCATGGAAACGATCGGAAGTGTTACAGGTTAAGCAATCTTTGCCTGACCCTCGCAAAAATCCTGCAGGGTATTATAAGGAATTGTCGCAGCTCGTAGATGCTACGATAATGAATCTTGCCGATATCGATATGCTGTTTGGCAATATCGTGCCGCAACCGGTATGGGCTAAGATTCGTCAGGAAGATCATGCAAACGAATTAGGTGGTGATTGGGCTACTCTCACTGCGGCGGATGCACGACAAATTGGTGGGGCTAAACCTGAACAGATTATTGCTGCTCTTCCTCAGAGAATCATTACCCTAATGAAAACGCTTATGCCAGCTATGAGGGTAAATTGGGACAAACTGTCTGCTTGCAAGCAAAAGAAGGATGAGAGTGTCTCGGATTTCTTCACGAGGTTCGAGGAGGCTTTCATTGACCACAGTGGTCAAGATATGGGTACCGAAGGTGGTCAGAGGTTGTTTGTGGACAAATTTGTTTCCAATTTATTGCCTGATTTGAGCAACAAATTAAAAAATTCCGAAAGTGCGTGGGCTGTTTCTACTTCTGCTCAGATATTGGCTACGGCTCATTATTATGAGAATAGGGAAAAAGAGGAGAATGATCGTGCTGACAAAAAGACGAAAGAACTCAAAACTAAAGTGTTGTTGCAACAGGCGCATCCTCCGTGTTCGAATCAGAATGATTCACAGCAACGTAATAGATCGCAGTCTCAATCAAATAGGTCACAACCACGAAATGATTCCTCCTCACAAAGATCGTCGTTAGGGTTCAACCAGTGTGCCTATTGTAGACAGGAGGGTCATATAAAATTCAACTGTCCCGTTCTTAATGAGCGTAATGGTGGTAATACATCTAGAGGAGGCCGTGGTGGTTCTCAACAGACATTACGTGGTAGGGGTCGCGGTGCTCCGAACGATCGTTCCACTAACACTTCTGACTCCAATAATTGTTTTGATCAGCGTGGATCGTCGCAAGGGCGATCTTCTCAGTACAATGTGGATGATTATTACGTCGATCAGGGAACTGACGATGGTAACTACTAGGACAGCCTTAGACAAGGAGAGGGAGTGGTATCAGTTCCGGTTGATCAGAGAGGGCCTTACGTCGCAGTTGCCACCTCGGGCGTCGTTGAGCCTTTTCTGTTGGACACTGGTGCAGCGAAAAGTTCTATCATGCATTCGAAACTCCCTGGCGCACCTTTGTCTGGCTTAACAAATGTTTCCGTTGGATTCTCTGGCGCCCCTGTTAGCAATCCAGTTTCACGCCCTTTGCCTCTTACAATTGGGCCACGTGAGCTCGAAGCTCCGTTGATTTTAACCACTGGTTGTGGTGAAAATCTTTTGGGCCTGGATTTGCTAAAACGTTTGTATGCGACTTTGTATTGTTCTCCTGCGGGAGTGAAGCTTACTTTGGGTGAGAGAGTCATCTCTCCAATGTACTTGTCTCTCGATAAGCTTCCACCGGAATTGAGTTCTCTTCCTGCATCTTTGTGGGCAACAGGTCCCAATGACGTGGGCCTGCTTGACATCTCCCCTTATGTTGTTCATTTGAAGTCTAATGTGCGGTTGCCACGTATTCCCCAGTATCGTATCTCTCTTGATGGTGAACGAGCATTGTTGGCGATCATCTATGATTTGATCGAGAAAGACGTTATTGAGGAGACGCGGGGAAACGTGTGTAACAGTCCTGTGTTACCTATTCTGAAACGTACTGATCCTTCGAAACCACCTGTTTATCGTTTTGTTATCGATTTACGGGAGGTAAATAAAATTGTGATTCCTCAGTTCCCTGTTGTGCCCGACATCACGGCGCTACTGACTCTAATTCCAGCATCGGCATCTTGGTTTTCGGTGATCGATCTGAAGAATGCGTTCTTCAGCATTCCGATTGCTGAAGAAAGCAGAGACCTTTTCGGTTTCTCTCTTGGTGGACGCAGCTTCCGGTTCAAGCGTGCTCCTCAGGGCTACTGTGAAAGTCCATCGATATACAGTCAAGCCTTAAAAGGCCAGTTAGATGCGTTTATGTTGCCGGCTGGTGCAGCTTTGATCCAATATGTTGATGACTTATTGGTTGCTGCAGACACCCAGGACATTTGTAAAATTGCTACGGTATCATTATTGCAGCATCTCTGTGACTTACATCACAAGGTGTCTCCTTCTAAACTTCAATATTGTTGTCAAGAAGTAACCTATCTAGGTCACTTATTGTCAAAGGAGGGAAGAAGGTTGACCCCAGAGAGAATTGCTGCGATTGCCCGGATGACTGTGCCAACAACTCAGAGAGATGTGCGTGCCTTTTTGGCCATCACGTCATACTGCAGACAGTGGATCCCAAATTTTTCACTGTTAGCGAAACCATTAGTGGCTCTTACGTGTAAGGACGTTCCAACTCCTTTACCATGGACGGAAGAATGTCAGAAAAGTTTTTCTGAATTACGTGACGCGCTGTGTTCGGCCCCTGTGTTAGGTACCCCTGACTACAGTAAGCCGTTCACGTTATACGTGCACGAGAGAGAAGGTTGTGCGTTGAGTGTCTTGACGCAACCTTTTGGTGATAAGCAACGTCCATGTGCATATTTTTCCTCGACCTTGGACCCGGTAGCTAGAGCATTGCCGAGTTGTTTGAGAGCAACAGCGGCAGCTGCGGTGTCCATCCGACAATCAGCAGGATTGGTCATGGATAATATGCTTACGGTGATGGTTCCGCATGCAGTTGATACTCTCCTAAATCGTACGAAAACTCAGCACTTGACGAGTGCAAGATTGTCTGGGTACGAATTGACGCTTTTGGCAAGTCACATCCAGATAAAACGCTGTAATGTCCTAAACCCGGCGACTTTATTGCCAATCAGTACAGAGTCAGATGAAGTAACAGCTCATGACTGTTATTTAAGGACTGAGGAAGAAACAAAAGGTCGCGTGGACCTTAAAAACACTCCTTTGGATGATCCCGATGGGACTTTGTATGTGGATGGTTCATGTTTTAAATTACCGAATGGTGATGTCACGACTGCGTATGCTGTGGTAACTTTGAATACTGTTGTGGAGGCTGCGAGATTGAATCAGAATTCTGCTCAGGCTGCGGAGCTGATAGCTCTGACTAGAGCGTGTGTGTTGTCGAAAGGGAAACGCGTGAATGTGTTTACTGATAGTCAATACGCATTTGGCGTTGCTCATAGCTTTGGACGATTGTGGCGAGAGAGAGGTTTTATGACGTTGCATGGTACGAAGATTCAGCATGGACAACTTGTGAATGATCTTTTGGATGCACTTACTTTGCCTAAGCAGGTAGCGATTGTTAAATGTAGTGCGCATCGTAAGGTGACGGATGACGTTGGTCGTGGTAATGCGTTTGCGGATGAGACTGCTAAGGAGACTGCCCGGAACCTTAGCACTAGAATGTATGTGACGAGTTCGGTAAGGTGGCCTACAGAAACGAGTATGTGTGAGGATACCATCGAGAGTGTGAAAGCGATACAGAATGAGGCCACCGAGACTGAAAAGGCGAAGTGGAAAGAAAGTACGGGAAAGCTGGATGCGAATGGTTGTTGGATTGATTTGACGGAGCACAAGAGGTGGATGTTGCCAGACGCATATGTGCTAGCTGTTGTGACAATGGCACACGGGTTAGCACATATTAGTGTGAAAGGTATTTGTAAGTTGTTGTCCCCCGTGTGGAAGAATGATGGTATTACGAAGTGTGCTGAAAGATTGGTGAAGAATTGTATGATATGTATGATGTACAACCCTGGTAAGGGAACCCCTACACCTGCTGGCCATTTTGCACCCCCTTCATGTCCCTTTGAAGTGATCCAGCTAGACTTAATCCATATGGAGCGATGCAATAACTTGAAGTATGTTTTAGTTGTGGTTTGCGCATTCTCCCGATGGATTGAAGCCTACCCTCTTAAGGACAACACTGCTATGTCCACTGCGAAAATCCTACTGAAGGAATACTTTCCTCGGTATGGAATGCCGCGGATTGTATGGTCAGATAACGGAAGTGAGTTTGTAGGAAGTGTAATGAAGAGTGTGTGTAAGGGCCTTGGAATTACTCAAAAGTTCCATAGTGCCAATCATCCCCAGTCAGCAGGTTTGGTTGAAGGGTATAATGGCACCCTTAAACTCAAACTAGCGAAGATTCAGGCCACGACTGGTCTTTCTTGGCCTGACGCTTTGCCTTTAGCTTTGTTGTCAACAAGGGCGACTGTACACTCCCGAGTAGGGCTTAGTCCCTATGAAATAGTGTTCGGTCGTCCTGCGAATGTTTGGGGGGTCCCTAGACCAAGTGTGTTTTCTAATCTTGAGTACCTGATGTTGATTGATTATCTTTATTATCTGACTGCTAAACTGAGGTTAATTCATCAACAGGTCTTTGAAGCATTGCCGACGCAGACGGAGGGTCCAGGCCACCAGCTCCAACCGGGAGACTGGGTGGTTACCAGAAACTTCGCTCGCAAGAAGAATCTGGAACCTCGTTTCACTGGACCCTTCCAGGTCCTCCTTGCCACGAGAACTGCTGTCCGCTTGGAGGGACGCAAACACTGGGTGCATGCCACCCACACTAAGAAGGTACCTATACCTTTACCGGCGGACTCGTGGGTGAGGAAGGGCATTGCTTCATCTGAAACCGAAGGACTGCAAACCTTTGTACCTTTTAGCGACGCACAGCCTGTTGGAGAATCCTCAGTGCAGCAGAAAGACATTGTTGAACGTTCACCATCACACGACTCAAGATTGGAACAATCGACTGATCGACAGAACTCTGTTCCCTCTTCGGATCACTTGTTTGATGAACAGACACGTCCTGGAAAGAGGCAATACTTTTTGCGATCCAATCCTAAAGACTAATAAAAAGATTTGTTTCTATCCTTTTGATATCTACGTAACCCCCTTGCCACGATCAGTCCAAACATACATACTATTGTGATTTTTGTAAATATTGAGTTTTTCCACATGTGTTTTTGCTTCCACAGCTGAGAGACTTTTGTACATACTTGTATATAAAATACCTTACATCCAGGTGAACCGTAGGGCCGCGCGTGTACTTCCTTCTGGTTAGTGGGTCTTGACACTAGGTTAAAGGCCGTCGGTTCCTAGGAACTCCTAGGGATTGACTACTGCTACACAGAACGAAGTGCGTCAAGAAACGTTGCGGACGGTTTTAGGGGATGGCGTTCTCAAAAGTTGTGGATCCGGAAAAAGCTCAGGCGCAAAGATTCAAACTGCAACAAATTACCCGTACCAAATGCTTTATGTTTCAGGTGTTCCTCCTGTTTCTAATTGTTTCTTTGTTATTGGCGGGTGGGGTGTATTATATGATGTCGTACTTCTTATCTTCTGCCATACCTACTCCTACTTCTGAACCTAAACCTACCTCCACTGTATCCCCTCATTCCTTCCATATCTTACCCGAACACGAACAGGCTAGACGTGCAGAATTCCGAAATAATTCCTTTATTCAGCTCCTTCATCAGCACCAGTTAGTGGTTAACACTACTAATTGTTGGGTGTGTGGGTTAATGCCACATACAACGGATAAGGGAATTCCGTATCTGGTCCTTCCTTATAGTTCCCAGGGTTCAGCTCGAGCATTTCAAACAATGTTTCGAAGTGCACTAGATTCCTACCCCAATCGAGAGCCACGTTCTTCCTACCTCGGTCCTGGCTCGTATCACAAGCCTTTGGCTACAGCGATAGAGGATTTAGATAGGGATATCTATGACCCGTCGCTCATCCCAGAGGAAGAGGTACAAGCCTATAGGGTCCTGAGTAAGGTTGAGTATAGTGTGCTTGTGAGTGAAAAACAGCTTAGAAGCTCGCCCCCGATATGGGTCGTACCCCACCTTGGTAATCTTTGCTTAATGGGTCGTGGCCGAAGAGCGAGAGCTCGACTCGGAGAGAGTGCTTGCTCCGAGTTTTATATTCTGCCGATGTCCTCTTCCCCTGTGTTTCTGGCTGCCAAGGGTACATACTTTGTCTGCCATGATCGTGCATATACATGGTTGCCTTCTGACTTTGTGGGCTCATGTTATATTGCAAATTTGTTGCCTCCGACGTTCACTGTTGATGCAGACTATCACAAGACTAGAGTTGTGAGAGGCGTGATTAGCGAAGAAGACACTGCCGGTCAAGAGGCAGGAGACTTTTTCAAGGGTTTCTTTCCGTTTTGGGGACCTATGGTTAATAGTAGGAACCTGAGACAATTGACTCGAGTGGTGGAATCGACAGCTAACATCACCGCCAGTGCCCTTGGTAATATCACCACAGAACTTCAGGCAGATAGGCTCATGACGTTACAAAACCGTATGGTTTTAGACGTTGTTCTAGCAGATCGAGGTGGAGTATGTAAGGTGATCCATTCGAGCTGTTGTATTTTCATTCCAGATAATGCTCCGACTGTCTATCAAGCCATCTCAAAGTTGCATAAGATCTCTGAGTCCATACACGTGGACGTAGGGGATTGGACGCTACTTGGATGGTTTTGGGGCCTGATGTCGACTTGGGGTTGGAAGATTCCGACTAGTGCTTGCCTACATGAGGGCAAAAGGAGCGTCTGAGGTTCCGTGACAATTGTAAGTGGTGTTTTCGACTCGTACGAATATGGTCGAGTCTGGTATCTATGAACCGCAAATGACGAGTTTAGTAAGTGTGCGCAGTTTCGCTGTGCTAACCTAAACCGTTCGTTTGTTTCGTGGGTTTCTTCATCCGAGCCCACGGGTTCCATCTTAGATACGGCATCCATTTTGTCTCTTGCCCTCAAGTAGCCAGCGAACGGACGTTGTCCGCTTCGCGACCCTGGGATTCCCGAGATTCCCAAGCAGAAGACACATGTTCCTCCAAAAGTGTCTTTATGATGAGGGGGATGATACTGTAAGGCAGATGGCCCCGCTCGAGGCTCATCTTGCCATGCCGGTCTATTGTCTTAGCAGTGCATCTCATTAGGCGCGTCTCTTTGATGCCTGTAGCTCGTGTTTCCTGAGACAACCCCTTTTACACCCTTTCCGATCTCCCCACTGACCTGTCTTCCTCTGCACCTGTCCTTGTTCCTTCTTCAATCTGTTTATTGCTGATTGGAATGCGCTAATGGTGGGAAGATGGGTTTTTACAGTTGGGAACCACCAAATGTTTCCGTACTTATGTTCCGGACCCTGAATACATCAAAGCTGTAAACCTTTGTGTACCATGTTAACGTATGACAGAAATGTGTGTAAAAGGAGCGACCTAAAGTAGCAATTTGAAGCAGTCTCCTTGAACATACACACGCTGTACTTCCTGTGATTTCTGTGTTCCCTGCAGTAAATAAACCTCGAATCTTTGACGCCGAAGGAAGTGTCCCGTGTCTCTGTCACTTGTACGCCGGAACAGGTTACCCACGAAGGTTTTAGGTGTTGTCCCCTGGCACCGCTGGGTCTTAGAAAAACCCAGTCCTTCAGACCTTCCGTTAACAGCCCTAAGGCCGAATTCCATATTTAAGAAGTTAATTTGGATCACCACCTTAGACCATCTCCTAATGGGGGGTATAGTCAACGGTGGTATCCCTCTCCGTGTGTCATCCTCGGTAATTCCCAGGGTGTCCTCCAGGCCAAGGGGCTCAAAAGTACAGTTTATATCTCCTGCGACCAAGACATAAGAACAAACGGGGCGCTGCTACTGATACTGAGGCCTGATACTATAGGTGAGTGTGAGCCTCCATTCGTTCGTGCCCCTAGCATAAATATTGTAAATTTCCAAAATCAACCCTCCCCGTGGCCCTTTGATTTATATACCCAATAGATCAGGAGAGTTAGGCTCATGCTGAGTAACTTAGCACCCAAGGGAGATGGCTACCCATATAAGGAGGCCTCCTGAGGGGTGGCCCCTCCCCGAGGAAGGGGACTCTGCAGGTACAAAAAAAGATGAATAACCCACCTTGTGGCAAGGCTCCCTACTCCAAGTTTCTTGGAAAATACAAATAGAGTAGCCTTCCGCAAGGGTGTTCCAGTCAGGAAGAGCCAGCTTCCTCAGAATGCCAGCAACATTCCAGCTGCAAATCCTTAAATTTGGATCCGCCACAGCAGGCTCGCTGCGGGATTCGGGGCTAGATAACTCCTCCCTCTCATCGAGTGCCCAAGGAGCTCTTCCTCCTTGTCGATTCCCTACAACCGGGGTAAATCGTTAGTTTGAGGGCTACATAAAACAGGTGTGGGTGACGGGTTTTCATCAGCAAAGCCAAGAACATGTGGCTCAGGCACAAAACCCGGACTCAAGGGAGATGGAGCCACCCCGGGGAAAATATCATTTCAGTATCCTGGCATCCTCCCATATGGCCCTGACCATGCTACTGACTGAGGAGGTAAGGGGATAAAGTGATTCTCGGGGGAGATGAAGTTGTGCATCGGTCTTCCTCCTGTTTGGATACCACATGGATTGCCTGCAGATCTCGGGTAGAAGTAGGTCAAATCGACTACCCCGATACCAGCACCACCAGTCCCCAAATTTTGATTACAGATTGTTTGAGCAACCCTGACATCCTTAAAATTAACCACCACACAGTCACCCTCAAACTGCTTGTGCCTGTAGCCTACCCATCCTACCCTACTAACACCTAAGATCAAACCATCAAGTTCCCTAGGGAGGGTTCTATTTATCCTTAGGCCATGCATAGTTTTATTTTTTAGAAAAGGGGGTGGTGATGGACAGAGTATCTGAATTAAGCAGAACACTCCTACCCAGTCCAAAGATCAGGGCTTGATCCATGAATGTTTTTTAGCTCACTGCACCATCCCAGCTCAGAACCTGGCTACATGCAAACTAGTCTGTCCCTGGCCCAGTGCATCATGGGAACAGGGCAGACCAAACTACCAAGCCAATTCTTATACTGGGAAGGAAACAAGCTTCCGGGGACCGGTTTCTGGCATTTCAGCCGTCTTCGGCCCGGCTTGCTTGAATCCTGATGGTGCAGTGAGCAAGGGACTCACACCTGAGTATACCCTTCCTCACTTATGGTGGACAAAATGATTCAGAAAAGGGGGTGGTGATGGACAGAGTATCTGAATTAAGCAGAACACTCCTACCCAGTCCAAAGATCAGGGCTTGATCCATCACCGTTTTTTAGCTCACGGCACCATCCCAGCTCAGAACCTGGCTACATGCAAATTAGTCTGTCCCTGGCCCAGTGCATCATGGGAACAGGGCAGACCAAACTACCAAGCCAATTCTTATACTGGGAAGGAAACAAGCTTCCGGGGACCGGTTTCTGGCATTTCAGCCGTCTTCGGCCCGGCTTGCTTGAATCCTGATGGTGCAGTGAGCAAGGGACTCACATCTGAGTATACCCTTCCATGCTTATGGTGGACAACACGTGGCAGGGTATACTCAGACATGAGTCCCTTGCTCACTGCACCACCAGGATTCAAGCAAGCCGGGCCGTCGACGGCTGAAATGCCAGAAACCGGTCCCCGGAAGCTTGTCTCCTTTCCGGTGAAGAATTGGCTTGGTAGTTTGATCTGCCCTGTTCCCATGAGGCACTGGGTCAAACTAATTTGCATATAGCCAGGTTCTGAACTGGGGTGATGCAGTGAGCTAAATAACGGTGATGGATCAAGCCCTGATCTCTTGACTGGGTAAGAGTGGTCTGCTTAATTCAGACACTCTGTTCATCACCACCCCCTTTTTGAATAGTTTTATTTTTTAGCATTTGGTAGGATTCTAGTTAGTCAGCTTTTAAGGGTGGTACGTTCGTAAGAATGACAACATAGGGCTGACAGTCTGGTGGTAAATCCATAGGAGGTCTTCTGCGAGCCTCTTTGGGTGGGGGCACATTAGGCTGGATACCAGGTAAAGGAATAGAGCTAGTTCTTCTAAGGTTTACTTGCTCAGGACCTTTACTAGTATCAGGGATTCTGGGATTGGCAGGGCCGTAGTTACTAGGAGCCTCAGATCGCATGCGCTTCGTAGCAGGGGCACTACTGGTCTTTATCTTGTTTGGATGTTCTGTTGCATTCATAGTCGGCAGCCCAGGGTATCGTACACTCTCATTAGTGGTCACATCAAGTGCTGCGTGGGCTTTTACAGTTGACACCCCTTTAGCCAGTCCAGATACAATAGATAGATCCTGTAGGGAAATGGAGGTCGCCCGATCAGTAGAATCCCCCCTGGTTCGTCCTCTCTAATTCTAGAGTGAAGCTTGATAAGGGATTTTATGGAGAAAAAATTGTCCAGGGTTGCCTGTTCAAACCTGTCCATCCGCTCAGCCAACCCGTTAACTCGCTCTAAAACCAGGAGCAACAGAGATTTCTGCATTTTTTCTATTATGGCGATCGAAGGGATCTCATTGGGAGGGGGCTCAACAGGTACTATAGTCGGGTCAACAGGTGGCTCTATGACTGTATTGTCTGGTGACTCACCCTCCATAACCTCCTGAGGACAGCTTGCACCTACCCCTACTCCCTTTTGGGGCACACCCGCTCTGGTACAAAGTCTCCTGATTTTCTTACAGACTTTGGGGTGACAACCTCTGCGAGGGCTAGTGGTTCTCTTCCTTTTACTATGCACTGATCATTTTGCTGCCGACGGTGCCAATACTGGTAAAGGTAATGTATCCCCATGACTAGGAGTAGTGCTAGAAGGGAGCACGGGAACAGGGGCATTGCCAGGCCGTAAGTCCGAAGCATCAACTTCAATAAGTGGAGCTGAGACTACCGTACTCTCCAGGCTGGCAGGACTGGCCCTTGGAGCTACAACCCTTGTGTGGTCCAAGGAAAGGGGAGCATTCTCCGCAGGGTCAGTTGCGCCTGCTGGAGTAAGGGCTTGCGCCGAAAAGCCCAATGACAGAAGCTTCTCGGGGAGATTTTTAAGAAGTTCGATGGATAAGCGACGCTCGGCACGTCTCTCAGCCAGAGTGATTTCTCTGTCAATCCCCCGAGTAGCCCTGGTGAAATATTTATCTAAAGGACCTAGTATTGAGACCCCTACATAAGGGGGTAAGGGATTAGGAGAACACAAAGTCATGCTATAGGCAGCAATCAGTCCTAAAAAATACTAAACAATGTGGACCGCTATGTAGAGAGATCCAAAAGTATAATAGACCTTTAGCACCAATAGTTAATGAGGCCGGTAAAACGACTCACTGTGTCACAGTCACTGAGCCGGAAAAGATCCAGAGCCAGATGTTAGAGAGGGGGCCCAGCCCAGCCTCCTGCAGCCCCTGACAGCCACAGACGGTCCCGCCCTTGTCCTGGGCTTCTCCCGGGACGCTCCCGCGTGCTCCCGCGCAGCGGATGGTTATGACTGCTATAAAGAAGCGGAAATGGACAGGGGGCGGGGCAAGCAGGGAGAGCAGGTGCAGTAGATTTGATCGTGCAGGGACTCCTGGGAGATGGAGTCCCTGCGGCACTGCTCGCAGCCATGCAACAAGTCCTGCCCTCACCTCTAGTGCCCTCAGTGCTCACCCCCAATTCCAAAGCAGAATCCTTCGATCCGTGAAGCAGGACCCGCGGCGAGCAGCAGACAGGTCCCGGAGGGAGAAAGACAACAGCTCCTTCTGTAGAATGTCAGACCAAAACAGTATTTTACATATAATATATTATATTTTATGGCTGACTATGAGAACTACTGAGGCACTTAAGGATTGTATACCCAGGTTCCCATGGGTTTGAGGATTTCTCTTATAGCTATAATCCCTGGTACACACTTACGCATCATGAGAACAGAGAAATAATTGCTGTAATGGTTAATGACTGGGGAAACAACTTACAGATTGAACCTTTGTGTTTGGAAACCTGTGTTTTCAATGATACGTTGTCGAATAAACTGCCCTGCGGGCACACCATTTCAGATAGCACACAATAAAGTTTTAAAGTAGCACTGGAGTAATAGAGCTTTGGAAAAGTGTCTTTTTACAGAACTGATCTGCCAAGCTAATAGCGCCCGGATGCACCTGAAGTATTTTTTTATATTAATGGTGGAGGGCGCTTTAAAAACGCAGATCATTTAACATACATGTCCATAGTACGCCTCACGCCTCCAGGCTACGCCTTAACATCACTATTTTCAGTCACAAGCTGCGCTGCTCTCTCTAGAAGACAACGCCATGCTAGAATGCGAAAAAGAAATATTTAACTTCATGATGCTGCTGTAAAAACTGCAATGACAGGAATAAAGTAAGAACAACAGTCCCCAGACAACAAGCCTTCAGATTTTAAGGGAATAGCTTTTCCCTTTATTGGTAGTCGTTGAAAATGATGTGTAGCTGAACAAGGAAGAGTCATAAACTTGTTGCCACTTTTAACTAAGTGATGAATGAGACCCCAAGCTTAAGCCTCCATAAGGGCATCGAATTCTGTTCAATCGAGCTGTAATAAACTAACGTTTTACCACCTTTTACATTCAGCCTCTTTACATTTTCCAATTTAGCAGCGAGGGAAGACTTGGGGCACTAAAACAGATCTGATTGCTTCATTGATTCGGGGGCCAGGAAATGCCTGGAGCTGAGCAGTTCTTGCCTCTTTCCTGCCCGAGCATTTTTTTGCCAGAGAGAAGCACATAGAAAAGTGCCCCACAATGGTCTGACCTTCGGAAGAGAGGTCACTGAATAGAGCACATCCATTGTTGCTGGCTACCGGAAAGTGGGTTTGGCTGTATGGAGAAGCGTGGCTCAATGGTTGGAGCGGCAGACCATGATGCAGAGGACTGGCCCGGGACCAGGGTTCAATTCCCGCCTCGGCGGCTCTTGGACTCAATTTCCCCGAACATGATAATTCTCGCCTCGGTGCCTAGTCTAATCATGGGTCCCACTGTGTGACTCTGGGCAATAGCTTGCTTAATCTCCACAACGACCCCAGCGCTTGGATGCCTGGCTTCAACTTGGGGGTGCCCAGGAGTGGACATTTCACAGGAAAGCCAGGATGGGTTCCACAGCGGTATGAATACAGCGCTACGAGGCCTCTGGGTAGAAGTGCGCTATATAAATACACTACATTTACATGTATATTGCTATTAAATATGATCCACACATCACAAATGGAAGGAATTAACAGAAGTGTGATCATGCTGCTGACATCACATGGGTGTAGGGCCGCTTTGATGATTCTTCGCCTGACAATTGACCTATAATTAAGGCTGTCTGTGGTACTCTGGCACCCCCTGCTGGTGTCGCTCTATGTGGTCACCTACTGCCGACTCGGTCTATATAAAGACACCCTATTGTTTTTCAGTTGTCTGAAGAAATTGCAATCACCAGGTTTGTACTCCCTGACAAGGTGCTTGGCAGGGAGGTCCTATGGATGGAATTGCTCGGTCTGAAACTCACTCAGGTCAAGAAAGAAGGATGTTCTTGAATTGTTAGAAATGCTTAATGTGAACGCACTGCTACCTGCCAGTAAGTGATAGTGAGTATCTGGGCCAGACGATCTAGATGAACTCTTCTGGTGTCATATCTGTCCAATCTGAACATGCATGTTCAACTGCCCTAGGCTGCTCGGACTCTTTTTTCGACCTAAAAATCCTTCAAGGTATATATTCACTCACGTCCACCCTGGGTGTGGAATTATTAGTGCATGCCATTGCTGATTCTCCTTGAGCATGGACAGCTGGGGCCTACCAATCAATAATACAGGAGATGTGGTGATACAGTAGGCCAATGAGTTTAAGGGGTCACCTGCACCCTACCCATATCTGTCATTGACTATGCCACCAGAGGTTTGGACCCGTTTCCTTGCTTGCAGTAGCACCAGAGCACACTCACTATGCAATTGACGGAAAGCCATATTTGTAAATACCCCATTAGTCCTGTTCAGGAAGCACTGTTAGTGCAGAACACTGCAGCTCAGATGATGAGATGAGTTTCTCCATTTACGCACATACACTTAATGGGGCTTGATCTGCTCAGGTTACCAGAAAGACTTGATTATAGCTTATGCCAACCTTAAATCCCATGAGACTTTCTACGTACCTTATCTACCTGTCCAGACTGATGGTATAATATACAAGACTGAGGGGCCTTGTAATCTCAAGAGCAGTCCCAGAGGCGCAGAACGATGGCCCTCCAACCCAAGATGAACGCAGCAGTCTCTTTATGGTCCAGTCCTGTTTCAAGGCCTACTTTTAGTTGTTACATGCTCTTCCTCATTTAACGTTTTGTATGTGCCATTGTTTGTATTGCAAAGTATTCTTGTATCATCCAGAGCAGGAATTTAGGGTGGTGTAACACTCCAAATACCTCCATTGAAACTACGGCCCTGCTCTTTTCCTGTTCAATGACTTGGTAAAATGAAAAAGTACTTTAATAAGTTATTACCATTCAATTCCCAGACTCCATTTAATTAGCTAAATTTGGCCTATATAAAAAAAACAGGGCTCTCCAATTTAACACAATCAAATTTTAAATAGGACAAAATAGACTAGTGATACACTGTAGGAATCCATGATCTCGAGATCAAAGGATCAGATCCAAACGTAGGTGGAGGAGTAAATAGAATAAAAAGTGTGCATCTTTGATTACAGCAAACAGTACAAAAGTGTGAAAAACGTATTTCACAAGATTAAAATGAGACCCCACATAAGCCCAAGTTTGGTCTGGTGCCTAATTGATATAATAATATATTGTTGCCTGGTTACATTTTCCTCTGAAACTGAAATATTAGTTCTTATGACCTTAAGAAGTCACATAGCAAAGATCCTCCTGCACCGTCACCTGTAGCACATGGATCTGTCAGTTTTGAGGTATAGGTTTTAAAGCTGCAGAGGTCACTTGTAAGTACCAAGTCGTCCCAAAGATCACACATGGGACAAGTCAATTTGCACACGTGCATTTTAAACACAACTGAATACTGGAAATGAAAAGTAAAATGCAGACTCGCATGATCCTAATTGCCTGAACATTCCGCATGATTATGTAACATTACATGAAAAGAGTAATTCTGCATTCAACGTTATTTTCTTAGTGAAAAAATGTCCCCTCTTGTCCACATTGGACTCAAGTATGCATTTTGCGCTAAGAAATAGCATTAACTACAAATCAACACGCACAGCAGTATGTGCAGCATAAATAGAAACATAACCCTCTATATATACACCTATATGTACATTAAAGCAACAATTTGACATGATCTGATATACACATGTATCTTATGGTGTAATAAATAATGTTCCCTGAAATAATTGTATCCTGCTTATAAGAGGAGGCAGAGTTCAAAGTACAATGATGGGTACTTGTAGAATGACAGCTCTTTTCCCACCCTGAGAAGTATAGTATGTATGTATGAGCATACTGCTGTGGTACATTCTTGAGTTGTAAGTATATTTATCATGTGGCCAGCTCTTGACTTATCATCTGAAGTGGAGATAGTTTTCTGTGGATCTTATGTTTGTGGGTGGGCAGTTCCATAGTTCTGCTGCTTGAAAAATAGGAAGATTTTCCCCGCCTGGTTTGATTCCTGGATGTAGGATTTATAAGGTGGGAAGCCTTTCTTGAGCAAGGGTTCCTGTGCTGTATGTATTTGTTTATTTTCTTCCTAAAGAAGCTTGGCTCTTTGCCATGTATTGCTTTGTGATACAAAGCATCTTTAAGGAGGATCTTCTGTCAACTGGTAACCAGTAGAGTGCCCTCAAGGCATGGGAGCTGTTTACTTGTAGCCTTAGATATAGGAGGAGTCTAGCGTCAGGGTTCTGAATTCTTCGTAGTCTTCTCATAGTTGACAAAGTTGAGCCATGATAAAACCAGTAGCATAGTCCAGTTTGGATAGAACAAGAGACATGGCAGTTTGAATCATGTTTGAGATTCCTAGGTGTGGAAAGATGCATCGCGGTGTTTTCATTGCGAGAAAACATGATTTGGTTACCTTATCCACTTGCGGATTCATTGACAGTTTGATGTCCATGGAAATTCCAAGGTTTTTTATAACCCTGGTTGGGTAACTCTGCTCCCCCAGCGGAGTTTGCGAAAGGTTTGCCTACACCACGCTCCGCGGCAAACGCGGAGTAGGCAAAAACTCTTCCACCATGGCGGAGCGGAGTTAGCCGCTCCCTCCCCCTTCCCAAATGCTTTAAAAAGATGTAAAGAGGGCACTTACCTGTGTTTCTGCCGCCTCCCCTCCCTGGGCGCTCTCCTTCCTGCTTCTCTCGCATCCTTTAACATCCTTCTTCATAAAACAAAAACTATGTTGTACGTCTTAGGAGTGCGAAAGCAAGACTTACAACGTAGTGTTTTTTTGGACGTTGAGAACGCGAGAGGAGCAGGAAGGAGACCGGCCTGGCAGGGGAGGCAGCAGAAACACAGGTAGGTGCCTTCTTTATATCTTTTTAAAGCATTTGGGAGTGGGGAGAGAGTGGGAGGGAGCGGGGAGGGAGCGGGGAGGGAGCGGAGCTACGCAGAGCTCCACCGAGATTTTTCAAACTCTGTGGAGCTATGCGTAGAGGCACTACGCATGCTCCGCCCAGGCCTAGTTTTTTACCTCCTTAGATATTTTCAGAGATGGTCATAGATCATCAGGCCAGGTGCAGAGAGGGTCGCAGATTTTTCAGTCACCAGAGTTGAGTATCTCGGTTTTGGAGGCATTCAATTTGAGGTGGCACCATGTCATCCATTGGTCAATGGCCTATGGGCAAATGAAGAGTTTTGATGTTTTAATGTCCTTTGGGCTGTAAACAAGACTACCAATGTGTGTGCGGAACCAAAGTCCTTCTTCGTGTAGTGCTTCTCAAATGTCTTTTTTAAGTTGGTTATATAAGGTTTAGCAACAGCTTCGATCTCAAACCAGACCTATAAACATGGGCCTGGGCCCACAATTATTTATTTGACAAATTAGGCACTAGTCTGAATCAGGAAGAAATAAGGGGAATATTACCAAGACCGGCGTTAAAATTATCGCCGCTTTAGTGGCAGGAAACTTTAGCAGCCAGAACCTGTTGTTCTATGGGAATTGACAACGGTGTATTATCAAGCCCATTATTGCCGCTTTAGCAGCAGTTTCCGGCCGCTAAAGCGGCGATAATGTTATCGTCAGCCTTGATAATATGGCCCTAAGTGTTTAAAACACCCAACACTAAGAAAGCACTGCGCCTATGATACATTTTTGTTTCTTAAAAGGATGAGAGGAATTTGTTGAGATTAAAAGATTTGAAATGCAAAGATAAAAAAGCCCCCCCCCTATCTCTCCATGCCATGCTCAGCATGGGTTAATATATAATCACAACATCATAGACAATATCATCGGGACAATCCAGATTGGTATGATGTCCTCTATGTGTTATTTATAGATTGTTTTGTACAATGGCTAATCAGGTTGAAGTGCCTATAATTCATTACTATGAGAGACAGCTGGGAAATGAAAACGGTGGTCTGATGGTGCGCATATTGAAGAGACATTGCATGTGTTGCATGAAAAACACAGCAGTTGGTTTCTTTTTGCTACCTCAAGGATCTGCAGTGTTTTGGGACTAATATACATTCAGTGGCCTGTTTATTTCGGTATTACGTTACATCTTTAAAAATATCACTTCTAAAAATAGCACTACTCAATTATTAGTTTTAAAAATAATTACTTTGAAAAAGGAATAGTTTCCAAAGTGTTTGTTCTCCAAATAGGACAGTGTGAAAGAGGTAAATGGTTTAAGGGTTAAGAGTTATGGGTATAAGGTGTAGCAGTTAAGGTTTTGGAGTTGGTGGTTATTATAATTATTTAGTGTTAAGGTCTTTAGTTTAGGAGTTGGAGACTAGAGTTAGGGGATGTGGCATTTGATATTATTGTTTTGTCTATGGGAGTAAGCTTATATGGTTAAAGGTTTGTGGTATAATGTACAGAGTACAGGAATACTGGGTTAGTGCATAAGTGTTGACCGGAAGGGACACGGCTGACTGCCTAAGATGGTGGCCGCCACCTAGCGGAGCTCCAGACCCCAGCCTAATTATCATTATTCTACTCCCTCCAGGGAAACTCCTGGGCTGCCTGAACCATACCACAAGTGTGAAGAGTCCACTCTGCAATGGTGGGGCTCTCCTCAAAATAAGTCACGTTCCAGCTGACACTGTATACCAGGCACAGTCCGGGCTGGGAGGAGGCATCTGCTTGGGCCTGGACAACCAGCTAGACTCAGTGGTCTAAGAGACTGCAGGCATGAAAAAACTGGTGTCCCGTCCAACCCGAAAGGACTTTAGGCCCCCTCCAGTACACACCACCATGCCAAGGGTTGTGGTGGGCACTTGGGGGCAGAAGCCCGGCATCAACCACCTGCTTCTGCCAGCTGGAGAAAATTGATCAGCGAGGCCCGGGATGCCATGAGGGCAAGAGGAGAGCAGCTGGGTCCAGACACCTGCGGGTTACCGGTAAAGAGGCAGAGGACATACATGTACAATTGCCAGCGCACGCGCCAGAGACCACACCACTCCCTTAAGGCGCCTCCTTCCTAGTCCGCTTACCATGTGTCGATCAGATGCCCCCGCGCCCAGGAATTGCCAATATTGGCCAGACTACTCAACTTTCGAGACCATGACTATATTCTCCGGCAAGCAAGGTCGATCGACCCAATCGCAGTTGCCTCCTCCAGAGTACTTTCCTTCTTTCCTGACTTTACCGTAGGTGCTTAGAGATGCATGGTCTCGTTCCTAGATGCTAAAAAACCCTGGAACCTGGCAGATATTGATTCATCTTTGGATTGCACCACAGTCTGAACGTATGGAAACCACGGCTGAACCGCCTCATCTTCTCCCTGCAGAGGATGAGGCTGCTGATGTCCTCTTTTTCATTCAAACCCTACTCCCGCGAGTTCGAGGGCACACATTATTTTTCTCTAGGAGACTCATCTCGATCGGAAAGAGAGCAAACAATTGCATCACCACTGCCAGGTCTGTGATACCTCCTATTTTATCTTCTCCAGCGAATTGGATGCGCCCTGGTGTCCCCTTCTATGCGAAGCCTCCTGAGCGGCTAAGGAGATAAATATGGCTGGTACGTTCTACTGTCAGAACACCTGGAAAGTCAGCCTACAGTACCAGGGAGCCCCTATGCCCCCAATTCTGACCAGCCTCAGTTCCTAGTCTCCCTTTCCATCTAACTGGCCCAATGGGTCGATATCCTGTGGCTCCTGAGGGGGGAACTATAAAGGTGTGCTTGATCCTTCCTTGGACAGGACCCAACCCGGGCACCCCTGTGGCTCTCAACGCAACATCCCTGGCTGAGTGGCTACATCACCGACCCCCTACTGACAAGTGGTGTGCCTAGCACCCCTACAACAAGGAATATTTCTTCCTCTCCCCATCCAACGGGCTTGACACCTGCTTGGATCGCATAGTGTGCTCCGTGGAAGTGATAGTGCTAACTACGAGCACATCCTATTTGGGTAAAACCTTCTCTGACCATACCTCTTTGTATGTGGATGTGCACTGTGGAAGAGTGCCTACTCCAGTCCTGTCGTAGAAATTGCAACTCCTGTGGTTGCAAGATGTAGCTTTCAAGTCCAGTATCCAAGGCTGACACTTTACGCACAACTCAAACTCAGCGTCCTCCCCCCTAGTGGAGTGGGAGGCTTTTAAAGTGGTCTTATGAAGGGCATGCATCTGTACAGTAGTGCGATCTCAATGAGCTATAGACATCCAACTCCAGGAGATTGAGGGATCCCTGAGGGCTCAGGAGGAAAAAGGCAGTGATGGACCCCAAATTGAGAAATTACCTGAAGAGAGATAGGAAGAAGCATCTACACTGATTGAGCACCTCTGCTGCCTGCATTGGCCTGCACCCATACCTAGGCCGACAGGCCGGGCATGCTTTTTGCTGGTCTGGTTACACCCCGCTTCCACGGGACACAAATACATACTGTAAGAGACCACGAAGAGTAAAACATAACACACAAAGCGGTATTTACACAACCTACTGCTCATATTACTTCAAATTATATTGGAGGGGGCCCCTAGTACACATGAGATCAAGTACCTGCCCCTGGAGGGCCTACCCCAGGTGCCACAAGAGCGTTAGCTCACAGTAGAAGGCCCATTACTGAACAAGACATTAAAGAGGTAATCAAAACTCTCTAGAGGGGCCACTCACACCGGTATGATGGGATACTGCCCGAATTTTATGAGACCTACCAAACCTCCTTAGCACCTCATCCAGCGGCAGCCAGCATGGATTGGAGGTGGGGGTGGGATGGGAGGGGGTAGGAGGCGGGGGAAGTGAGTATTAAAAAATAAAATAAAAAAACGTACCTTATTGCAGCTTCCTCGCCCCGTCTCTCCTCCGTACTTCTCCCTCGCTGACCTGAACAGGAAGCACACCCAGGCTTACAGTTAGCCAATCACAACGCTGCCTTAGTAGCATTGTGATTGGTCTGACCACCGTGTTTCGGCACTCAGACACTGACTGGGAGCATGGGCATGTTCTCCACGCAGGTTATAATGCAGCCTGCATGAAGAACATGTGAAGTGCGCAAGACTGTTTGGCCGGGCCTAGAGGGCACTTAGGAGGGTGCTACCACTTCTCCCCTGGTCATGCCCTTCACACAAAGCTGCCTGAAGTAGGATAAAATAAAATGATAATAACGCAAGATATTATCATTTTATTTTCCCCCTTATTTCACTGCTAAAAAGCAGTGGGGTGGTGTTTCTCTGCCTTAGCGGAGTGCCACTGACCTCATCTCCTAAAGTTGTTCCAATCAACTAGGAAACATGGCCTCCTTTCGCCCACCCTGCGAGGAACCCAGGTCATACCAATCCTAAAAATGGTTGTGACTCCTCCCTTCCTTTATGTCTCCTACAGACTGATCTCCATCCTCTCGGCAGACTATAAAATTCTCAGCAAAATAATCGGAGACCATATATTTCCTATCCTGCCAGAGTTGATCCACACCGACCAGAATGGCTTCATTCCAAGCCGTAACACCTCCTTAAATATACAACTTGTATGCTGTCATAGAACAGGATCCCCAGTCTTAGCCCACTGTGGCCTGCTTTCCCTTGACTTAGAGCAGGCATTTGACTCCCTAAACTGGGATTACATGTTCTGGGCTCTTCTCCAGTATGGCTTTGAGCCTCAAATCCTATGGTGATTCTGGCTCCTCTACTCGAACCCCACCACCAGTGCCAGGATGGGCTGGCATATATCAGAGACCTACCCCATATTCAGGAGCACCCAAAAAGGCTTCCCCTTCTACTTATTATTATTCATACTGGCACAAGAACCCCTAGCTGAGCAATTGGAGCAATTTGCTGAGAACCCAGATGCATATTGTCTCCCTGTATGGAGATGAGTGATACTCTACCTCCATGACATTTACACAGATCTGACCCAACTTATTTCAAATCTGGAAGTCTTTGGGGAACTCTCAGGCAAAAGAAAACTACACTAAATCCCTTGCCTTCCTGTTAACTGAATAGCTCCCCACAGGGCAGATCCAGCTGGGGGCAGAGAGACTAGCCTGGGTCCCACAGATGTTTTAAATCCTGGGGATTCAAATATATCACATAGAGGCAGACCACCTGGTGGACAAGCATGGCAAAACAGTACGCTCTCTGAAAACGCATATCTCTTTTTTGGACGACTCTCCTTTGTCAGTGCGGGTCGCTTGGTGCTGACGAAAATGGTGATGTTATCCCATCTTCTCTACCATTTCACAAACTTCCAAGTAACGATCCCTGAAGGCACCTTTCGTCACTTTGATTCCTTATTAATAGGCCTGATCTGGAGCATGGGCAGGAACAAAGTAGCGCTGTGTACACTTTGGCTCTCTCCCTCCAGACCTGGTATAGCACCCCAAATGTCACACATACTATCTAGTGGCCCAACTCTAATGTGTGGCCCTATGGCCAGTAGACCACACAGATGAGCGAGGGATCCCCCTGGTTAGCACTACAAGGGTGACATTTACACCTTGCTACCCCTGGGCCTTCAGATGGGTGACCCCCACTCACTTCTCCTACACACAGCTAGTCAGTGCATATGGTGGGTTTTCCAGCAGACCAGAACCTTATGTTCCCAATTACCACTTTTACTGCTTCCAGGACTCCCTCGGGGAGGGGGGGTTGGGGGGTGGGCAAGCTGGTAGTGGGTGCCGGCTGGATGTGTGGGAGGAAGCTGACATATCTATGCTCAGCTACCTCTTCACAAACTACACACTGTAAAAGTTTCAGGAGCTTCAGGACCTCCATGGCTTGCATGTGGGAGCATTCCTGACCTATGGGGCACTCAGAATGGCACTATAACAACACTGGAATGTTTGGGGCTCGGAAGCTATCCTGTACCCGTTATTCCACACCTTACACTCTATAGAACATCGTAGATGTCTAGTGGCGTGGTTATGTAGTGCCTAGGCACTATACCCTCTCATGGAACTGGCCAACGGGACGAGAGGACTCCCTAGGGGAACGATATCAAAGCTTGAAGTAACTAAAGACTCTCGAGTACCCGAATAGGATCCTCCACAACACTCACTTCAAGTACATAAATTCTGTGTTCTGCACAGGGCCTTCCTAACTCCCCGACGCTTACCTCGTATACACCTTTTATTTACTGATGAGTGCCCCCAACGTGGTCCAGACCCCATGGATTTGGATACCCTTGTGGGTGATAATGCGCTTTACAAATACACCTAACAAAACATTTTGTATTGGTAAACAGAAGTTATATAATTGGCACAAGCTGACAGACCAACCCTCCGACAAGAGAAAAAGAGAGGACTACGAAAATGCCTTCAAGCAATCTGCTAGTACACCGTCCTCTATGATTTCTTATTGCGCACAGGGGACAACACCCAACTGCCCTAGCTCCCTCAATGTGAACCCCTTACTATATTCACACACTTGCCCCCTAGGTAACACCGGTCCCCTCTCTTATTACTACACAATTACACCCTTAGCCTGGCAGCAGGGTTCCAAAAACAGATTTCAACATGTTAGGCTGCCTACAAAAGGAGGAAAGGGCTTTGGTTTTCTTTTTATTTCTCCCACTGCTAAAGGGATTATATGTTACAAGAATAGATAACAGTTCTAAACAATACATTTACATTTCAATGCAAGTACACTGCTATGCTACCCTGAGATCCTGAGGCCAAAAAGGTCCACATGTTTATCTGGAGATATATTTTGTCAAACAAGCTGTATGCAACTGTGAGCCAGCATCTGGCCAGATATAAAATTCTGCAGTTTAAAAATGCCAATAAAAATCTACTTAAAAAAAATATTAACTGTTGACATTCATGGTTTACAGGTATAGGCTTAAGAGTTAAGTATTTGGATTGTAGGGGTACGGGCTTAGGGTGTATACAGGTTTAGGGACTTGGGTATAGAGTTAGAGCATAGGGGGTATGGGGTATAGGGCATAGAGGGTATGGAGTTAAGAGGCTTGGGATAGGATTACTAGTCTGGGTTGAAGTCCTCGATGTAAATATGGGGAACAGGGGTTAATGGAATTGATTTAAACATGCGATTAAAGGTATACATACGTCTTAAGGTAGATGGTTTAGTAATATAGTCATGGATAAGATTAAAATGTTAAAGGTGTATGGGTATAGGTACCAGGTTGGTTATAGGGTTATGGTTAAGGTTGAACGTATAGGGTTCAGGAATTGGGTCATAGAATTAAGGGGTTTGGGTAAAAGTTTTACCACTATGCTTAAATTTGTTTAGTGTCACACATGGAAATGTGTTTAAGGGGTGCTGATGTTTGATAAGTTATTAAGTCTGTTGAAAATAAAAAAAACGGTTGCTTTTTATAGTAACCTACACTTAATTTGTTTCAATGGCACACACTACAATTTCAAAGTGATGCAATTAGAAGAGTTAGCAATTAACTGATGTAGTTAACTAATACAAGATCCAGGATAACAAGGGACAACCGTTATTTACATTTGAGTGTCAGCCAGTGTTGTACTGGTCCACTCTGGCAATGCCAGATAGGCAAGCTCGAAAGGGCGAGTTTGTGGGCTGTTTTTTTAGGTCCCCTGGTCCTTAATGAGACCAAAAACATAAAAACCAGATCTTACACTGACCCTTTCAAGCTGGCTCATATGACAGTACCAGACGGCCTGACAAGTGAGTCTAGCATTAACGGTTTTGCTCCTGTGAGGAACAGTAATGAGACTGGTAGATTAGGTATGTTTCAGACAGGGTTTGCAGACAATATTAAGTACCTGACTTTTATAGAGGATGTCATACCTAACTTGTTCAGTATCTAAACACTGCTAACTACGAATGTTACTATTACCTAACTTGGTGGTGCAAATGTTAACGACCCATAAGAATGGTAGAATGCTGAGCCTGCCTTGTTGGGATTAAAAGGCATGTCCAACAGGTCATTGATTATTTCACCAGTGACTGTTTAACCCGCTGAACCATCCTGCTAGAACGTAAAGGTACATGTAAGGGAAAACAGGGTCTTCCCTCTGCGTCACTGTTCGCTCACTAAAACCTTAGGGGCAGATTTACAAGCTCCTTGCGCCACTGTTGGGTCACTTTTTCCCATGTTAAATGTGACGCAAAAGTGGCGTAAGGGGCTTGTAAATCTGCCCCTTAATGTTTCCTATTGATTTTATTTCTTTAGGGGGTCACATGTGCTGCACCTCTTTTTGTCACTAAATACTGATTCCACTAAATGAAGAACTGGCAGTAACTAAACAGATATCTGCAAAAGAGGGCTCTATTTGAATTCTGTATAATGAACTGGTACAGAGTCTATCTGCAGGATTTCATATAAATATTGATGAATTATTGTGTGCAATCTAAAAATGGAAATTATTAAAGACAGTAGCAGTCTAAAGGACAAGCCTTGGTGCTTTCTTGCAAAAGAGTACTTTAATAATTTAAGTGTGGCTAGATAAACCAACTGGTTCTTAAGAATCGGAAGAAGGGAGAATTTTGCACTTTTTCCTTCTCTCTCGCAGTTAATGGAGATAATGCTACAGATAGCATGTGACCCAGCAGATTGTGAACTCCCTCTCTCTCATTGGAGTCAGAGAAGTAATTCATCTTCTAGTCACTCTTTCTCAAGTATACAGTTGCATGTCTGCAAAAGTAGAACAACTTCTCTCTAATTGTATAAACTATACACACTCACATTGCCTAAAAAAAATATAACTAAAGTTGAAAGGGAGATAAGGTTCACTAATATGTTAACATTGTTTTTCTCATAAAAACTCAAACATAATGAATCACAAAGTAATTTGCTGATTTCATCTCGTGTCCCAACCTAGGCATACTAAATTAGCTTTAAGTTCCACTTCTGATATTACTTATGTTTTTATATGAAGGTACCTTTGTGATTGCCTGAACAGGAATCCAGGTGTTTACTAGAGGTCCTTATGATGGTGGATGGCTTGCTATATGGTTGTGGGTGGATCCACATGTGATGGAGAGCGTGTTTATATATTATTGTGATTTTGTTGTTATATGATATTGGTTTTTGGGAGCTGCAATGGCGACTGATGCAGTTAATAATTTGAAAAGGTGTGTGTTATTGCAAATACTGAAAGCTGGGGTTCAGAGTTAAGGGTTATTTAGTTCTCCATGGTTAGGACATGAAGTGAAACAGCATTTTAACTGTTGCATTGCCTAACTTTTTAGTATTTAGTGCAAAGCTGCTGTTACCTTATTAACCAACCTTACATTCCTTTTAGCTTTAGTTTCTTAGGGAATTTCATTTAAAAAAAAAAGTTTTTCTGCTTTTGTGTGTTGGCATTTGATGTTGGTTTCGTAGATGTTTGATAGAGGGTCTGTTGATGTATGGTTGTTTCAATGTATGAAGGTCCTTGTGTTAACATTTGATGGTGGCTGTGCTGAAAAATGATGTTGGTTGTGTGTATAATTGATGGTTGTTGACTTGGTTTATGGGTGTATGATGCTAGCCGTGTGGTTACATGATAGTGGGTATGTTGATATATGACGGTGTGTGGTATGCAGGATAGTCTGTGTATGCTGGTGTATGATACTGTATATGGTGTGATGCTAGAAGGGTAATGGTGGTTTTTGTGGTAATGCTAATGTCGATAATGATTGTATTAATCGTGTAATAGAGGGAATAAGGTTGGTGGTAGTAATGGAAGATGTGCTGGTAATTCTGGCGGTGGTAACAGTGATGGTAGTGTCACTGGTGGTATATGAGGTTGGTAATGATGGTAGTCGTAATTGTGATCATAATATTAGTAATAATGCTTGTGGTAATGATGGCTCCTCACCCACGCACACAAGGCAATCCACAACACCGGACCAGCGTACCTCAACAGCCAACTCAGCCTCTACACCCCCACCCGCCAGCTCCGCTCCGCACACTGCGCACTCGCCACCGTCCCCTGCATCCGAAGAGTTAACGCCGGCAGCAGATCATTCTCCCACCTGGCCGCCAAGACATGGAACACCCTCCCCATCTGCCTACTGCAGACCGAAGACCTTCTGACCTTCAGGAGACTTCTCAAGACCTGGCTCTTTGAATAGTAGCAGCTCCGCCCCCCAGCGCCTTGAGACCCTCACAGATTGGAAAGGGGCGACCACTCGGTCCCCCCGAACGTATGGTCGGGGGCCCGGATCCTCCCGGGAAACCATTTTGTGCGGGGGGCGTGTCACGGCTGGTATGCCCGAAGCGGCGTAGCCGGGGCGCGCCTTTTCCCGCCCAAGAGGGGTTGTCCTAGACACCTACACCGTTGGCCACACCCCGTAGGCGTACCGGAGGAGGGTACACGCCCTCCCGAAGATGAATAAAAGGAGCAGCAATCCGAAGAAGCATCCTCTTGTTCCTGTACTAGGAAGCTGCACCCCTCGTTGCACGTGAGCCCTCGACGGAACAAGGAGCAATTTTGAGAACTTGTAATCTTTTGCGTTTCTCTTTCAGAACTTCGGCCTTAGGATCCAGGACCGTGTTGTGCAAACAAGGATCGGATATCCGTTGAACGATGCCTGGCAAGAAGGCTGGAAAGAAGTCTGGGACTGACCAGATGCTTCGAATGCTGATAAAGGACATGGCAAGTATGAAGAAGCAGATGGCAGCGATGAATAATTCGGGTAGACCGAAGAAAGCTATAGGCCCTGCATTGCCGGGCGTTGTCCCTGCGGGGCGAGGTAGAAGGGTCAGAAATAGGGCGGCAGGGGGGGAAGTCCCGATTCCCGAGGTACCCCCGGCAAGCCCGGTCGCTCCAGTCGAGGCCCCGATACCAGTCCCAGACGCAGGTCAACCGATTCCGGTTGTTGTTACGCCCGCCAGCGAGGAAGACATGCCTCCCGAGTTGGCCGCCCAGTTGGCCGCATGGCTTGGTAAAAAATCAGGGGGTGCTACGGCACCGGCAGGCACGGCCGAGGAGGCCAAGTTACTAATAGAGCAGTTGCGGCAGTCGCGAGATGCCGCAAAGGCGAATCTCCAATGTGTCCCCTCACAGGTGATCCCAGGAGGACCGGCAGTTGGTGTGGAAAAAACAGCGGGAACAGCAATGGAGCCGGGTAAGCATGCATTGCCAATGGCAAGGGAGGGGTCTTTGCCCTCAAGACGGGAAAAGGTGGTCCAGCATATACCGCTAGCCACAAAAGAGATGATCTGGGCTGATAAGTACGTTAATATGTTTTCCCTGTTGACCGACCACCGCGAGATGGAATATGTGAAAACACAAAAAGACTTGTGGCACCCGAGTGTATGGCGAGCAAAGATGGCGGGTTTCAGGGTGGACGAGACAATCTCTAATTGGGCCAGGGCCTTTGCAATGTTTACTGCAATTATTGGGGAGCGTAAGCCCGAGGTTTTGACTGAATTGTCCTGCTACCAGGCACGAATAATGGATTTCTATGAGACATATGAAGGTGATGAATGGATAGGTTATGATATGAAGTTTCGTAAGGCCAAGGAGTTCGATTCATCTCTGACGTGGGATTGTCTCGACTCGATATCTTGGCAGAAACAGCTCCTGCCGGGCGCGACGAAGTCATCGTCGCTTGGCGGGAATGGGTCCGGGCCTTCCCGCCATCAGCAAGCGGCGCCGTTTCGAGCGAGCCCCACGGGTGACCACCAACCAAGGAATGGCGGGAATGGGGGTAGGAAAGGGGTCTGTTGGACTTTTAACAGGGGCAAGTGCACGAGACCTCAGGGGACATGTAAGTTCAGGCATGAGTGTACAGGTTGCGGAAATTCTTCGCACCCCGAGAGTTCGTGCAGAGCCAAGAATGGTGATACAGGGGGTAGAGGGGGGGCCAAGCAGGTCTGATGGGGACCATGGCGTACCGCCACCTTCCCCCATTGATATCATGGCAATGATCCCCTGGCTAAATGAATACCCTGATCATGTCTCCGCTGGGGTGTTGAGGAACGGCTTTTTTGTATGGTTTCCACATCCCGGCGGGGGATTTTCGTGGGGAGTCACTGTGTAGGAACCAACTGTCGGCTCTCCATAATCCTGTGGTGGTAGAAAAGAAGATTGCAAAGGAGGTTGCCCTTGGACGAGTTGCTGGCCCATTCAGGCACCCGCCAGTACCTAATTTTATCTGTTCCCCATTGGGGGTAGTCCCCAAGAAAGACCCGGGGGAGTTTAGGCTGATCCATAACTTGTCAGCTCCGAAGGGTCTTTCAGTGAATGATGCAATTGACCCAGGAGTTTGTTCGGTGCGGTACGCATCCTTCGACGATGCCGTCGCCATGTTGAATCGCCTGGGGCCCGGAGCGCTGATGGCAAAGTCAGATATCGAGTCAGCGTTCCGGTTGCTCCCGGTACACCCACAGGATCAGCGTCTGTTAGGCTTTGTTTTTCAAGGACGTTACTACATGGTTAGATGTATGCCAATGGGTTGCTCCATCTCTTGTGCTTATTTTGAGAAGTTCAGTTCTTTTCTGCAATGGGCATTCACCAAGGCCACCGGCCATACCCAGGTTATGCATTACCTAGATGATTTTTTGTTCTTGGGGGCAGCCGGCGACACTCAGTGTGCGCAGGCGTTACGAGAATGTTGCACTCTCATGGAGCAATTCGGGGTGCCATTGGCACCAGGTAAGACAGTTGGACCATCGACTTCACTCGAGTTTCTAGGCATTGAGCTCGATTCTGTGGAGGGATGTTTCCGTTTGCCGGTGGGGAAGGTAGCGAAGTTCAGGGCTTCCTTGGAATTGTGCATTAGCAAAGAAAAAGTCACGCTCCATCAGCTACAGCAAGCAGTGGGCCAGCTTAACTTTGCCCTCCGAGTAATACCAATGGCCCGCCCCTTTTCCCGCTCTATTGCACAAGCCATGGTCGGTCTCAGGGAAGGACACCATCGCACGAGACTGTCCGCAGAAGTTCGCCAGGACATGCGCATATGGTTGGCATTTCTGACGGATTTCAACGGTCGAGTGGTGTGAAACAAACCACCAGCGTCCTCGGACGAGCTGGGTTTGTGGACCGACTCGGCGGGAAGCGTGGGATTTGGCGCCATCTTTGGTAATCGATGGTCGGCGCAAACATGGCCGGTGTGGTGGCACACCAGCGGTCTCACAGGTAACATTGGGTTTCTCGAGTTGTTCCCCATTCTTGTGGCTCTGATGGCATGGCCGGATGAGTTTAGAGATCGCTCTGTGGTATTCTGGTCCGACAATATGACTGTTGTTGAATGTATAAATAGTCAGGCAGCACGCTGCAAGTGGATACTGAGATTACTCAAGGAAATTGTACTCCTTTGCATGAGATTGAACGTACAATTCAGGGCGAAGCATGTGCCAGGTGTACTGAACCAGGCGGCTGATGCACTCTCTCGTTCACACATGCAGGCTTTCAGGGGTTATCTACCTTCCGCGGACCTAGCGGCGGCACCATTTCCCGAAGCACTCTGGCTACTCGGTGCCCCGGATTACAAGACCTCGTGGCAGCAAGCTTAGCCCCCAGGACATGGAAGGCATACGAAGGAGCGTTTCGTTCCTATTGTGCATTTTTGGGTCCGGCTGGGGAGGTCAAGTGGGGTCAGGAGGAGTGTGTCTTGAATTTCCTTGTAGCACTACACAGGGCAGGCCGATCAGCGGCAACAGTCAATAGGCACCGAGCCGCCATTTCATTCATGGCGCAAGCTCATGGCATCAAAGACCCCACATCTTCCTTTTTGGTAAAGAAGGCCCTTCGGGGTTGGCAACGCCTTGAGGGTCGTAAAGTAGACGAAAGGCGCCCGATTGGGTTAGAAAGGTTGTCCCTGCTGATGTCGATACTCCCCACGACATGTTCCTCCCAGTTCGAAGCAGTGCTGTTCCAGGCCGCTTTCGCATTGGCGCTCCATGGGGCCATGCGGGTGAGCGAGCTGGTAGCAAGAAATAAGAAAGATGTAGAGGGAGGGTTGTGTCGGGATCACATTCTGATCAAGGGTGATTCAATGGTGATCACGATAGCCAGGTCCAAGACCGATCAGGGTGTTATGGGAGACAGTATTGTTGTCCAGCGCATGCGAGGGTCCCCCATGTGCCCGGTGAAGTGCGTTGAGGAATATTTGGCGCAAAGGGCGGATGCATGGGGGGGAAGCTTGCTGAGACACATTGATGCCACCCCACTGACAAGGTTTCAGTTCCAGCGGGTGCTGACGATGGCGATCGCAGCGGTGGGCTTGGACCCGGGCGATTTCGGGACCCATTCCTTTGGGATAGGGGCTGCTACAGAGGCTACAGCCAGGGGTCAGAGTGTTGAGAAGGTGAAACAACTGGGGCGATGGTCCTCGAACTGTTATAAGAGGTATGTGCGGTTGCACATGTTATGAAGCCACTGTCATGCACTCACGCCTCTTGTCTTCTGTTTGGTTTACAGTTTCGCGAGCATGCTATGCGGGGCGGACTGTGCCGTCGACCCAGCACCTGGGGACCAGCGGTCAGAGATCACCGCCTGAGGAAAAAGTGGTGTGGGTCGTGGGCCACTCATACGTGAGGCGGGCCGGGGACGTATTCAAAGCAGGTGACGTGATTCACGCGGCTTGGGAATACGGGTACAGGGTGACCTTCCACGGAAGGGGCGGGCTCTGTATTGACCAGTTTCAATGTTTTGTTGAGGGACTGTTAGGGCGGACAAGGTCACCGCCGTCCGTAATCATAGTACACCTGGGAGGCAATGACTTAGTGACACTTGGTCGGCGAGTACTACTCGAGGGGGTTCTATCTACTGTTAGCTGGCTGGCGAGAAGGATCCCAGGGTGCACGATAGCATGGTCGCACATGATTCCGAGGAAGGTGTGGCGGGGGGGCCTCTCTGTGTCAGCACTGAACAATTCAGTAAAAAAGGTCAATAACAAACTTAGTAGGTTGTTTCGCTCTGCGCAGTTGCACTGTATTCCGCATTTATGTATTCGGGGAGATCACATGTATCTCGAGGATGGGGTCCATTTATCCCGAGAGGGGAATGTCTTACTCATAGGAGATTTCATAGCGTGGTTAAGGGGTTTGTAAAAGCATGACCTTTAGTAGGAGTTTGTGGGGGGGCCGGATAGCCGGTCAACTATCCGGCCTGTGGCGGTAAGGTCATGATCGGTGAGCAGTAATTTCAAGATCCCTAGAGGGGGGGCGCCACCCATTATGGATGGGAGCGCCCGGGGGGAGGCGGCCATTGGCCCCTCAAACGGGGAGGCGACACCCACTAAGTATGGGGTTGCCTAAGGGAAGGTGGTCATAGGCCCCTTCCAGGGGAGGAGGTGGCTCGATGCCCCTCCTACGAATTTCCCGAAGCCAGGATATCCGCGACGGCGGATATGAGAAGCAGTGTGGGGTGGTAGGGGGGTCCACGCTACCTTCTAGACACCTCACACGAGTCCTCGGACGACCATTAAGATGGAGTCGAGTTAAATAGAGGGCCCCCGCGAAGACAAGGGAAATTGGAGTTGGCACAGAGGTACAGTCCTCTGTGCGCCCGCCCTCACACCGTGAGGGGGGAGTTCTGGTAGTTGGGATCTGACACCGGTTGCGACCTTGCCATTGGCCCGTAATGCTAGGATGTACAATTTTAATTTAGAAAAGTATGCATTGGCAGGATGTTAGACTCGGCTAGGAAAACCTTTGTACTAGAGATTTGTTAAGGTTAGCCAATCAACGTGTCTTCATCATAATGTAATAAATGAAAATTGTACATGATATGAAACTGTTATTTTAATGTTTTAATTTTGTTTCATATTTTAATAAATACGGCCGGGAGGGTAACTCCCTCCCGCCTTCCAAAAATTCAGAACTGCGTCCGTCTTCCCATCCTTGGGGATTGTGTTGGGAGGGGGTGACAGGCATCCCGGCCATATGGAAAGGGGCGACCACTCGGTCCCCCCGAACGTATGGTAAGGGGCCCGGATCCTCCCGGGAAACCATTTTGTGCGGGGGCGTGTCACGGCTGGTATGCCCGAAGCGGCGTAGCCGGGGCGCGCCTTTTCCCGCCCAAGAGGGGTTGTCCTAGACACCTACACCGTTGGCCAAGCCCCGTAGGCGTACCGGAGGAGGGTACACGCCCTCCTGAAGATGAATAAAAGGAGCAGCAATCCGAAGAAGCATCCTCTTGTTCCTGTACTAGGAAGCTGCACCCCTCGTTGCACGTGAGCCCTTGACGGAACAAGGAGCAATTTTGAACCCACCCACCAGCCCCTTATGGCAAAGTTAGTACTGCAATAAAATGTCTGGCTTTGATAACATCTTTTCTCTCTTGGTTTAGTCGTTAATAAAAATGTCGATGTTGGTACTGCAATAAAGTGATTTGTTCATAAAAAGTTTTTCCTTCCTTGATAGAGCGGAGTATAACAGTCTAGTTGAAGGATGTGTCGAATGTATAAGTAATAAAGATTGCAATTTAGAGGTTATTTTTCTTTTCTTAGTAGGTAAACGTCCGTCGTATTTATTATTTGGTCGGGCGGTAAGGTCATGATCGGTGAGCAGTAATTTCAAGATCCCTAGAGGGGGGGCGCCACCCATTATGGATGGGAGCGCCCGGGGGGAGGCGGCCATTGGCCCCTCAAACGGGGAGGCGGCACCCACTAAGTATGGGGTCGCCTAAGGGAAGGTGGTCATAGGCCCCTTCCAGGGGAGGAGGTGGCTCGATGCCCCTCCTACGAATTTCCCGGGGCCAGGATATCTGCGACGGCGGATATGAGAAGCAGTGTGGGGTGGGAGGGGGGTCCACGCTACCTTCTAGACACCTCACACGAGTCCTCGGACGACCATTAAGATGGCGTCGAGTTAAATAGAGGGCCCCCGCGAAGACAAGGGAAATTGGAGTTGGCACAGAGGTACAGTCCTCTGTGCGCCCGCCCTCACACCGTGAGGGGGGAGTTCTGGTAGTTGGGATCTGACACCGGTTGCGACCTTGCCGTTGGCCCGTAATGCTAGGATGTACAATTTTAATTTAGAAAAGTATGCATTGGCAGGATGTGAGACTCGGCTAGGAAAACCTTTGTACTAGAGATTTGTTAAGGTTAGCCAATCAACGTGTCTTCATCATAATTAGGCATGGGCGGATATTGCGATTCGCAATCCGCGAATTTGCGGATTTGCGGATTTGCGGATTGCGAAAATCCGCAAAATCCGCGAATCCTCGCGGATTTTTTTTTTGGGGTGTTCGCACGGGTTTCTGCAAGTTCGCGAGGGTTTTGTGCAATTTCGCAAATTGCGAACTTACTTGTCAGGTCGCCAGTTTTGCGAACTTGTTGTTTCTACGTGCCCAGCCTGTTTGCAAGCCTTTCTTCATCACTGCCACCCTCTGTCACCACTGGCACTCTCTTTGTTCACCCATGCCACCCTCGGGCTCACCCATGTCACCCTCTGTATCATCACAGCACCCTCTGGTTCACCAGTGTACATTATTGGGGCAAACAAAGCACTGCCATCCTCTGTCAACACTGGCACTCTGGTTTACCCATGCCACCCTCTGGCTGTCACACCCATGCCACCCTCGGTGTCATCACAGCACCCTCTGGTTGACCAGTGAGTGTACATTATTGTGGCAAAGCAAAGCACACCTGCTAAGTGCCTTAAGTTTTGCATAATTAAATTACAACAACACCTGCCCTGCCCCAACTGACATTAATGAAGGCTGGCACCTGCTTGTCTGCTCCCTTTCCTTTCCTTTTCCTGTTTGTTGCAATGTAATTTTTTTTAACAGGAACCTAACCGAATTCTGGAGGGCCCCTTCAGGAAGCACTACAGGGAATGGTTACAAATGATGAGGTTGAACTTTTGCACCTGCTCATAGCTTTTCCTTTTGCAAAACTCGTTTTTCGGTAATTTCGCACTATTCGCGAGGCGCGGCGTCGTGCGAAATCGATTGTGTAAGCCGCGAACTCGTGCGAGTTACCCCAAGGTTTACGGGCGCCGCCATTTTGTTTGCGTGACGTTTTTCCGTTTCCGCCCGCTATGTGTAGTCTCGCGCGATGAGCGCCTTGCGAATACAAGTTTGCACGAGTTCGCGAGAGAAATCGCGTGAGAACCTACTTACGCTCACGTGATCGGCCGCCATCTTGTTTTTCATTCATTCCTATGTGTCTGGGCATGGTGTTTCTATCCTCTGTATATCTCTGCCATCCTTTGCTTATTTTATTTTGTTTTTGATCTATTAAACTTTTTTTCTATCCCTCTTGTTTTTTAGGTCTATATTTTTGTGTTTTAGGCTACTTTTGTTTACTTTTCAAGTACTTTTTAAACTTTTATTTCCTTCTTCTCTACTCCTATTCTTTTTCATTTTATCTCCTTACCTGCCCAGAACATGGTGAAGACAGCTGTCAAGCTGCCCAAGCCGGGCACCGCAGCCCGTGCCCGGCTCCCGTGTGGCCGCTTGAGGGCGGAAATGGTGGTGCCCAGGGAGATCTTCAGCCCTGAGGAGGTGGGCACACTCGTTTATTTTGTGCAGCGCCGTCTCCCGAGGACCATCGCAGCAGGCGGCAGGATTGCTGCCGGTTATACCAACAGCCAGGAGCGTCGGAAGCGGTGGGGGCAGGTGTGCCGGGCCCTTTTTAAGATCACGGGGGTCCAGCGCACCTATAATCAGGTGACCCACCGCTGGACCGATATTCTGGAGCGGGAGCACGACCTGCTCGATCTGCTGGGAGTGGAGGTCCCCGGGCTTGGTGAGTAGTAGTAGCAATTTTTTCATCACTCACTACTCTGTTTTTTCTCCTGCTCTGTGTGTTAATATTGCAAATGTTTGCTTTAACTTTTTTACAAAGAGCAATAATGCTGCTGATTACATTGATAGGAGAGCTAAATTAATATTTCAAAATCTTCTGTGCATTTCAGGTGCACTGCTCTCTTTCTCTGTGGCGGTGCCACTGCTTATTTGTTTTCTATTTTGTGTTCATTTAATTGGGCTGAGTAATGTATGAGTGTACTTTACAGAACTGCGTAATGCTAGACACAAAGGGGCAGATTTACAAGCCCCTTGCGCCACGTTTACGCTGCCTTACCTGACGCACAGTGACGTAAACGTGGCGCATTGTAATTGCGGCGCATCTGCCGTGACGCAAGGTTAGTTTTGAGTTACGCATTTTGTTCTGGTGCACCTCTGGAGGTGTGCAGCCCAGAACTCGTAAGTATGCCCCTAAGTGTCAGATTAGCAATTACCTGTGCATCCCTGCAAAGTGTGAGGCACGCCAGCACCACCCATGGTGCGCCGTATTTTCAATGCGGCACGCCATGGTGCCAAAACGTCACCGAAGCGTTACGCATCGGTGCCGTAAAGGCGGCTCATTGATGGAGTTGCGTTGCAACGATGGCGCAGCTCCAGCAATGCTGCGTCAAGCCGTAAGCCTGCTTCATGCAGGTGCAGGGTTTCAGTGACGCATCATTGTCCTAAATGACTGAGTAGAGGCTCAGGTGCAGTCCTTCCTTTGTAGCCCTCTTTTTGGCTAAAATAGTTGGTTCTTGTTCTTTCTAAATGTTTGATTTGGTTGACAAGGACATCGACAAGCAGCAATCATCATTTTTTTCTGTTCTTTCTTTCATGTTGTACGTCAGGTCCGCCCAGGGGCAAGCGGAGAGACACAGTGGATGCAGTGGCTCCAAAGGAGGAGGATGATGCAGGCCAGGGCGGCGAGTGCTCCTTTGCTGGCCCCAGTAAGTTTTCATTTAAATATAGAGGACCTATTGTTGTCCAAGCGTTCCTAATTTAAATTTTCGAAACAGTGTTTAGATAGGAGCTAAATCAATAATACTACTGTTGCAGGGACAATTCTCCACAAACCTTACTATGGACACGACACCAAAGACCAGAGTAATAATATTTCAGAGTGGCGTGTTTGGCACACTGTATACTATAGTATAAACTCGGTAGTGTCAGCGGCACGGACTCCTCCTTGCAAAAATTACAAAACCTTTCTCTCAGTCACTCTAGCTTGGAGGACCAAAAACCACAGAGTCTATTCAAGTTTAAAAGCTTTATTAAAAAAAGTAAAAGTAAACACATATATTAAAATAAAGTTAGCTGGAAAAGGAAAAGTGCTTGGTGCTGAGTTGATGAGTAATGGAACACATGTCTTGTGGTCGAGCCGAGCTTTCACCTGGTTTAGTTGGTTGCTCTTGTCCGTAGAAGTCCAGCGTCTGTCTGTTCAGAGAAAAAAGATGTGTGTTAAAATTAAGCAAGCATTCATCAATTGTGACAAAAAAGTGCAGCAAGACAACAGCCTTCCCTGGAAGGAGGGACATTTTTACTTTAGACTAGAGTAGACAGTCAATTATTTTTTCTGTTTTCAAACTTCTTCATTCCTAGACCAAATACTAGTGAGTGGTGTAATCTAACAGTCTTAAATATATTTTTTAGGTGGAACAGCTGGTGGCGGGGCCAGCTCGGACGTGATCGTCATCGACTCGGAGTCTGAGGGCGACTCTGGGGAGGATGCGGCGCAAGTGGACAATCAGACTGTGAGGAAGCAGGCAGCGGTGGTGTGGAGTACAGGTAAGCTGGATCATGGTACTATCTGACTCTTAGATAGCATATGATGTGTATCCAGTGCTGGACCAGTGACAAATTACAATATGGTAATTACAGCAGGCTGGGACCGACAGACAGATAGAGGCAGAGAGAGAGGAAGACAGAAGGAGAGAGAGAGGGAGGGAGCCAGAGGGAGGGTGAGGGAGGGAGACAGAGAGAGAGACAGCGAGGTAGAGGGAGACAGAGGGAGACAGAGAGAGAGATAGAGACATATCGCCTGGGCCTGGTGCAGATGATACGGTTGCTGGTGTGGTTAACGGCTCAGAGGAAAAGTCACTCACTTCTGCCAGATCTCTTTCATATGAAAGAGCACCAAACCAAGGATACAAGTGAGTTGTGGGAAGGGAAATGGTGATTCAAGCGCCCCCCCTTGCCCCTCCATGCGGACGCCCATGATACTGGCCTCAATAGTTTTGTACTGCGCTGGCTAGTTGCTAGTTGTACTGTGACACAACTTCCTGCTGAATCATTTTGTGTTAATCATATTCTTAAAGAGCATTCGTTACAGATTATGTTTTTCTTTCTTCTTATAGTTGGTAATACCAAAACATCGAAACCGAGCAGGAGTATGCGGGCTGTACTTGCCCGGCAACGGAGGCTGGATGCCACTGTTGCGCAATATCGCCGGCTGGTGGAAATGGAGGGGGACGACACGCACTCCAGTGTAACATCTTCTGCATCCTCCTCCGTGACCCCACGTTCTGCCGGTAAGCGCAGTGCTCCAGCCAACCGGAGCCGTGCTGGAAGACGCCACCGCCGAGCAGCAAAGGCTGCACCTCCTCACAGTACTGTAAAGGCTCGCTTGCGCCTTGCACTCCGCAGAGTGTCCAACCTAGAGGCGGAGGTCCAGAGATGGAAGGAGTATCACAATCTGGTGGAGGGCCTCCGTTTAGATCAAGCCATCATCCAGGAGAAGTTTGATGCCCTGGAGGCCAAATTCAACAACCTGCATCCGTAGAGTGTCCCTTGCCCCTTTTTTAGAGACTTTTGGGGGGTGGGAATTGGGAGTTGGGGTTTTTGGGGACTTTTGATGGACTATTTATTTGTTGGGGTTAGGGAGGGTCTTGCGGGAGTTTATTTTGTTAGGGATATAAAAATATACTTTTTCAAACTTTATCTGAGCATAGCTGTTTTTTACTACTTTTGAGCCTCCCATCCAAACGCTTATCTTACCTGTAATTTGTGTTTGTTGAGGGTTGTCTCCACCTGGAATTCACAGTGTCCTAAAGCGTTCTGCAGCTGGGCCCCAACTGGAGTTTCCCGGCGTGGATTTTCTGCAAAGCAAAAGCAACCTGTAGATGGCCAAATGTTTTCCAAAGTTAAATGCCTGTCACAGAGTTTCCTAAATCAAGAGTCCTAGGAGTTTACTAGTAGTACCACTGTCACTCTCTCGCCTCTCCTCCTAATACTCCATTATACTACCTCCCATCCAAACGCTTATCTTACCTGTAATTTGTGTTTGTTGAGGGTTGTCTCCACCTGGAATTCACAGTGTCCTAAAGCGTTCTGCAGCTGGGCCCCAACTGGAGTTTCCCGGCGTGGATTTTCTGCAAAGCAAAAGCAACCTGTAGTTGGCCAAATGTTTTCCAAAGTTAAATGCCTGTCACAGAGTTTCCTAAATCAAGAGTCCTAGGAGTTTACTAGTAGTACCACTGTCACTCTCTCGCCTCTCCTCCTAATACTCCATTATACTACCTCCCATCCAAACGCTTATCTTACCTGTAATTTGTGTTTGTTGAGGGTTGTCTCCACCTGGAATTCACAGTGTCCTAAAGCGTTCTGCAGCTGGGCCCCAACTGGAGTTTCCCGACGTGGATTTTCTGCAAAGCAAAAGCAACCTGTAGTTGGCCAAATGTTTTCCAAAGTTAAATGCCTGTCACAGAGTTTCCTAAATCAAGAGTCCTGGGAGATTACTAGTAGTACCACTGTCACTCTCTCGCCTCTCCTCCTAATACTCCATTATACTACCTCCCATCCAAACGCTTATCTTACCTGTAATTTGTGTTTGTTGAGGGTTGTCTCCACCTGGAATTCACAGTGTCCTAAAGCGTTCTGCAGCTGGGCCCCAACTGGAGTTTCCCGGCGTGGATTTTCTGCAAAGCAAAAGCAACCTGTAGTTGGCCAAATGTTTTCCAAAGTTAAATGCCTGTCACAGAGTTTCCTAAATCAAGAGTCCTAGGAGTTTACTAGTAGTACCACTGTCACTCTCTCGCCTCTCCTCCTAATACTCCATTATACTACCTCCCATCCAAACGCTTATCTTACCTGTAATTTGTGTTTGTTGAGGGTTGTCTCCACCTGGAATTCACAGTGTCCTAAAGCGTTCTGCAGCTGGGCCCCAACTGGAGTTTCCCGGCGTGGATTTTCTGCAAAGCAAAAGCAACCTGTAGTTGGCCAAATGTTTTCCAAAGTTAAATGCCTGTCACAGAGTTTCCTAAATCAAGAGTCCTAGGAGATTACTAGTAGTACCACTGTCACTCTCTCGCCTCTCCTCCTAATACTCCATTACACTACCTCCCATCCAAACGCTTATCTTACCTGTAATTTGTGTTTGTTGAGGGTTGTCTCCACCTGGAATTCACAGTGTCCTAAAGCGTTCTGCAGCTGGGCCCCAACTGGAGTTTCCCGGCGTGGATTTTCTGCAAAGCAAAAGCAACCTGTAGTTGGCCAAATGTTTTCGAAAGTTAAATGCCTGTCACAGAGTTTCCTAAATCAAGAGTCCTAGGAGATTACTAGTAGTACCACTGTCACTCTCTCGCCTCTCCTCCTAATACTCCATTATACTACCTCCCATCCAAACGCTTATCTTACCTGTAATTTGTGTTTGTTGAGGGTTGTCTCCACCTGGAATTCACAGTGTCCTAAAGCGTTCTGCAGCTGGGCCCCAACTGGAGTTTCCCGGCGTGGATTTTCTGCAAAGCAAAAGCAACCTGTAGTTGGCCAAATGTTTTCCAAAGTTAAATGCCTGTCACAGAGTTTCCTAAATCAAGAGTCCTAGGAGTTTACTAGTAGTACCACTGTCACTCTCTCGCCTCTCCTCCTAATACTCCATTATACTACCTCCCATCCAAACGCTTATCTTACCTGTAATTTGTGTTTGTTGAGGGTTGTCTCCACCTGGAATTCACAGTGTCCTAAAGCGTTCTGCAGCAGGACTCACTACTTCCAGTACCTCTTTAGGGGACTCGTCAACGTAAGTTTCTTCATTGTGCGGAATCCAGGCATCAGCATTACGGGAAATGGATAGAATGAGTCTGGAGGAGGAGGATAGACGACCAGGACTGAGTTCTTGGCAACTAACTTGTGAACCTGATGAATGCTGCGGCAAGACAGTTCTGCTGATGGGCTTGTTCTTTGATTGGGTGATTACAGTTTTGTTGTGAATGGGATCAAGCACTTGGTAAACAAAGAAAGACAGACACACAGGAATAAAAGTGAATAAGGAGTCGAACTAAAAATAAAGTTAATGAATCATTGACTCATTTTCAGAACTCGGTGTCAGGGAAAATGAACTCGTCCTCATACTCTGCAAATTCAGTCGGTAGTACTTGTGGTAACTGAGGAGAACTTTCCTCAGGTAGGTCGGTGTCCTCTTCTTCCTGCGTGCATTCTCGTACTTTGTAATCTGGTGGTATGAAGTGCTGGTTCATCTTTATCATGGTGAGCCGCTCCACATTTGCGGGCAAGAGGCGGGACCTTTTGGAAGTCACAATGCCACCAGCAGAACTAAAAACACGTTCTGAAGACACGCTTGCGAGTGGGCAAGACAAGTAATTGATAGCCAGGTTGGTGAGCTCTCGCCATATGTTTCTTTTCCCATGCCAATACGCCAATGGGTCCTCAGTAATATTGACCGCTGTTGAGTCATCCAGGTAGGCCTGCACCATTGAAACAATGTTCTCCCGCATTCCTGTACTTTGCACTTCTGTGTCCTTTCTGGGACAAGCAAACCCTAGCTGACTTAGCAAATCCTCTTCAGACATATCGCCTGTGCCTGGTGCAGATGATACGGTTGCTGGTGTGGTTAACGGCTCAGAGGAAAAGACACTCACTTTTGCCACAGGCACAGAAGTGCTTTTATCCGACGCCTGTTGGCCTGCTGATTCACTAGTACTGTCTTCTCCTACAGTTTCCTTCCTCTCTCTTTCAAAACGAATGGCTGACCGAGCTAGCCAACCTTTGTACTCTGTAACATCTGAAGTTTCAAAAGGAATTAATACTTTTCCTAACAATGGCTTTCTGTAACGTGGATCCAGAATAGTAGCACAAATGTAGTGCTGTTGTTTCTTGATATTTACAAGCCGTTTATTGCTAACTAGGCGTTGTAATAATCTCTGCGCCAACTCATATGCTTCATTCTTTCCCGCATCCTTTAATTCTGAAGACACCACCTTGACTTGGTGCTCGAGCTTCAGCAACAATGGGATAGCTTTGCTCAAAGAACAGTCCTCCCTGCTGACTTCACGCGTGAAGACCTCAAAAGGACGAAGCATGTCTGTCAGGCTTTTAACTAGCTGCCATTGCTCCACCGCTAGCATCATTTCTGTCGGATCACCACCCAGGTTGTAGAAATACTCATTGACTACTGGAAACAGCTCATGCAGACGCTCAAGCATGTAGAAGGTTGAGTTCCAACGTGTTGCCACCTCCTGGATAAGTGCTTTCACTGGCATTCTACGTACATTTTGCTGGCGCCTCAGCTCCTTCCGGGCCTTAAAAGAATGGTTGAAATGTGTGCATATTCTTCTGCAGATGGTCAGTATTTTGTCGACTGCAGGTTCTTTTTTCAAGAACTTTTGCACGACAAGGTTCATACAGTGCGCCAAACACGGCACTCTGAAATAGTCACCGTCCGCCATGGCCTTAACTACATTGCTGCCATTATCAGTAGAAACATAACCAACCTTGCAATTTCTTTTGGGCAGCCATTGCAAGACCTTTTTGTTGAAGTCATGCAAAATGTTGTCTGCAGTATGAGTTTTCTCCATGCCAAACATGGCTAATGTTGCATGTTTACGAGCACCCTTAAAAATGTCGACCAAGTCACCACCTGCATTTATCCGTTTTGCAACCCCTGAAAAAGAGACCCAGTGTGCAGTGATGCACATGTAATCAAGGGCTTGGCAACTGGTCCACATGTCTGTTGTCAGGTGTATAGTGTGAACAGCACTCTTCTGCAAAGCTGCCCCAACCAACTCAAGCACCTCTTTATGTAGTGCTGGAACAGCAACCCTGGCAAAATAGAACCGGCTAGGAACCTTCCATTTAGGGGCCAGTGTTGCCACGAGTTCAAGAAAACCCACACCTTCGACAAACGAAAAAGGGAGAAGGTCCACCGCTAGCATTTTAGCCAGCTTAGTGTTATACAGGCGCACAATTGGGTGGTTGCGTTGAAATGGCGCATCTGAGGAGAACATGTCTGTAATGCTGCGCTGGACAAGTTTAATGGATGATGCTGATGCCTTCTTCGACCCACTTCTGCTCAGTGTTGACATTTTCCGCATTGGTGTGTCTCCCAGACTCTCAGTGTGCCTCCTATGTGTTCCGGAGGGTGTGGTGCTGCCAGGGGTACTGGGTGCGCCCGGATAAATGTCTGACGCTTCTTCTACCTCCCCGTCATCTTCAGATGAAACACCTAGTACGGGTTTATTTTGGCCACTTGCCCTTTGGGATTCCTTTGCCTTGATGTTTGCTAGGTGCGCAAACCATTCTACAGAGTGCCTTCTTTCAAGATGACCTAGCTGGCCTCCGGTACCATAGTTGGTACCAATCTTACCGCGGCTAACTGTAGTCGTACAAATGGAACAAACGGCTAGGTTATCATGCTTTGCATGGACACTAAAATAGTTCAAAACTGGGGACTGGAAACTTCTGGTTTTGCCTCACGAGGTGATGATACTGCCAATGCCAGATGAAGCAGTGGTGGATGAGCCTTGCAGACCTCTACTGGGTTGTGCAATTATTGCAGCAACCCTACTTGAGGGAGTCGAGCTGGATGGAGTTCCCCTCTGGGGAGAAAATATGGGAGCTGTAGGTTTTGGTGAACTTGTACTACATGACTGCGTTGGTGGTGCTACCAGTGCCACATCGCCAGGGTCACGCTCAGCATGACGTCGGGATAGGGTATAAATGTCTGTCTGCTGCATGGCCGGTGTGGCTGGAATGACGTGTGTGATGACTAGGTCATTGCTGTCATCCTGTTCATCAACATCAGAATGCACCACTTCATCAAGTCCGACGTTCGGATCCATAAGTATGAGCTTTCCGGGGCCCTTCCTTTTAACATTTGATACCTTTCTCAGCTCATGGTGTGCCTCCCTCTCAGACGTCGGAGATGGTTGCCAATCTTGATGCAGATCATCTGAGGGAGCGGGGCTTGAAGAGGAACTTCTACACACCCTCCTTGATCTTTTCCTTGCTGGGGAGCTGGGAGAAAATGAATCATCAGGAGGAGTGGCTTCGTCTTCCTGACTTGATACCCCGGGTCCAAAGTCAATTTCCTCCTGTGCCCCGACTTCGGGAAGAACAACCATTGTGGCCACTTGCACCGCTCCATGCGCCGCTACATGGCCCTCTTCACTGACCTCTACTTGCAACTCTCCATGGACCTCGCCTTCTCGGCCTTCTCCTTCTCGGCCTTCTCCTTCTCGGCCTTCTCCTTCTCGGCCTTCCCCTTCTCGGCCTTCCTCTTCTCGGCCTTCCCCTTCTCGGCCTTCCCCTTCTCGGCCAGCTCCTTCTCGGACAGCTCCTTCTCGGACAGCTCCTTGCGCATGTACTTGTGCTTGTACTGTTAGCTCATGCAGTTGTTGTTGCGGCTTTGGTTGTTGAATAGTACTTGAGCCAACATCACTGGTCGTTGGTGATTGAACCAATAAACAGGCTACCTGTGCAGCACTCATGGTGGACTTTGGTTCTTTTTTCCACATAAATTTAGTGGTCGTGGCACCAGACTCCTTGGTAAGTGGTGCCACTTGCTTCTTCTTCTCCTTAGTAGAGACATCTTTCTTGCAAGAGGAGCTACGGGCACCTCTTTTCGGACCCATCTTCTGATTCTTCTTCAGATGTCGGAACAGCAGGCCGCAGCAGGACTTCTTCCTGGCACTGATGCTCAACGATGATGCGGAGTTCTTGACTTTGTGCACCTAAAAGCAAACGAAGACAGAGGAACATCAGTTAAATATATGTTGCATATGTGGCGCTTCAATTAATAGTTTGCAAGTAGGCATTTATGAATACACATGTGCACACCACAATATGGAAATATCCAAAATAAGAATTGCTACATTTTTGGGAAACAGGAATTCACAAAATGGGTGCAGGCCTATGGCACAAAGCTCACTGCCTGCCTTCAAAATGGCCGCTTGACCCCCATCCACATGGCCAGGAGGACCATGCCTCAAAATGGCCCCACCCAACATAGCCAGCCCCCAACCCCTACTCCAAAAAGTCAAAAAAGACAACACAAATCACCACATTCCAATGCCATCCATCAAGTTTCAGAAGGTTTATGCTGCCTGCTGGTGGTTTTCTGGTGCAGAATTGCACTTTTTGCAATTTAGCGAGTGCGAGATTGTTGCTTCACGACGCGAACGCGGCAAAACACCCGCTAAATCACCAAAACAACCGCAAAAGTCGGAAAACACACACAAAAATCACCACAAAGAAAATCAACTTATCAACTTACTTGTGAAATCAAATTTCGAATACACACGTGCACACCACAATATGGAAATATCAAAAATAAGAATTGCTACATTTTTGGGAAACAGGAATTCAACATTGATCCAAGAGAGCCCACAGAGAGGCATGTAGTTTCATGTACCACTGACTCAACCTGGGCACAAGGGGTGAAAGCAAGGAAAAATGGGTGCAGGCCTATGGCACAAAGCTCACTGCCTGCCTTCAAAATGGCCGCTTGACCCCCATCCACATGGCCAGGAGGACCATGCCTCAAAATGGCCCCACCCAACATAGCCAGCCCCCAACCCCAACACCAAAAAGTCAAAAAAGACAACACAAATCACCACATTCCAATGCCATCCATCAAGTTTCAGAAGGTTTATGCTGCCTGCTGGTGGTTTTCTGGTGCAGAATTGCACTTTTTGCAATTTAGCGAGTGCGAGATTGTTGCTTCACGACGCGAACGCGGCAAAACACCCGCTAAATCACCAAAACAACCGCAAAAGTCGGAAAACACACACAAAAATCACCACAAAGAAAATCAACTTATCAACTTACTTGTGAAATCAAATTTCGAATGCACACGTGCACACCACAATATGGAAATATCAAAAATAAGAATTGCTACATTTTTGGGAAACAGGAATTCAACATTGATCCAAGAGAGCCCACAGAGAGGCATGTAGTTTCATGTACCACTGACTCAACCTGGGCACAAGGGGTGAAAGCAAGGAAAAATGGGTGCAGGCCTATGGCACAAAGCTCACTGCCTGCCTTCAAAATGGCTGCTTGACCCCCATCCACATGGCCAGGAGGACCATGCCTCAAAATGGCCCCACCCAACATAGCCAGCCCCCAACCCCAACACCAAAAAGTCAAAAAAGACAACACAAATCACCACAATCCAATGCCATCCATCAAGTTTCAGAAGGTTTATGCTGCCTGCTGGTGGTTTTCTGGTGCAGAATTGCACTTTTTGCAATTTAGCGAGTGCGAGATTGTTGCTTCACGACGCGAACGCGGCAAAATACCTGCTAAATCACCAAAACCACCCCAAAAGTCGGAAAACACACACAAAAATCACCACAAAGAAAATCAACTTATCAACTTATTTGTGAATTCAAATTTCGAATCCAAAAGTTATTACAAATGGCCCACCACCAACATAGCCAGCCCCCAACACCACCCCAAAAGTCGATTAACACACACAAAAATCACCACAAACAACATCAACTTATCAACTTACTTGTGAAATCAAATTTTGAATCCAAAAGGCCTCAAATCCAAATATCCAGCAGCATCCACAAAAAGTAATCCTTCCCAGTCAAGATCGAATCCAAAATGGCCAGGAAAGGAAACAGGAACAGGAAGTTGGAGACTGGGGCACTTCCTTCACCCCTCCCCAATGGGAGGAACTTGCTGGACAGGAACAGGAAGTTGGAGACTGGGCCACTTCCTTCCTTCACTCCTCCGCCATTTTTATTTTTTTTGTAATTTCGCGAGTGCGAGATTGTTTCTGCCCGCGCCGCGGGCCGCGAGCAGTGCGAACACAAGCAAAAAATCCGCAGCGCGCGGATTTGCGGATTTTGCGGGAAATCCGCGAATCTCGCGGATTGCGGATTTACCGAAAATCCGCAAAATCCGCGAGCGGAACGGATTTTACGCCCATGCCTAATCATAATGTAATAAATGAAAATTGTACATGATATGAAACTGTTATTTTAATGTTTTAATTTTGTTTCATATTTTAATAAATACGGCCGGGAGGGTAACTCCCTCCCGCCTTCCAAAAATTCAGAACTGCGTCCGTCTTCCCATCCTTGGGGATTGTGTTGGGAGGGGGTGACAGGCATCCCGGCCATAATGTAGTGCGCTTTACAAATGCTATGATTGATTGATTGGTGTGGTAAAGTTACCGGTGGGACAAATGTTGGGGTAATGTTTTTAGGCACAGTACTGGTAATGTAATGATGGTGATAATTCTGATATATGATAATAATGGGTAAGTAATCATTGTGGTGATATTGGTGTTGTTAATTGCTTTGTGGTAATTGTTTTGTTAGTGGTTGAAATAGTAATGCTGCTGGTAATGGTAGTGATGGTAATGTTTTCTACTATCCTAAAACATCCTTAAGGAGATGGCAATGGTAAGAAACGTACATCATTTTTGCAGGCACTGTGTTGGTGCTTTGGGCATGCGAGCCCTCAAAGTTTAAAAATAGCAATTCTATTGAACTCAGTACTGTATACATTTACATTTCCTCATCCACAGTTAGCTTCCTTTTAAAGTAAGCACAGGCCATTTGTAAGCATTCGAAGTATGAAGTATGTGAAAACTTATTTTGACTATGCGGGTTAGACTCTACCAACAGAAAAAGAAAAGTAAACGGCTATGCTCTTTTTCTGTGTAATGAAAGAAAATGTATGCTTGGATTGAGAGAAGATGCTGAACGTATATTTTTTCTGGAAGTCTGTGGAAGGGCGATTAATCTCCTCCTCTGTTTCTTTAAAAGGGCATGATACAGAAAGAAGTAATTCATTTCAAACAATGATCCACATCAAAATGAACAGCGCACCTCATAGGATAAAATGTGATTACTCTGGATTTCTACATGTTTTTTCGAACACAGATTTAGTTTTTTGGAAAAGATTGCTCTTTATTAGTCTTTGTAGAATCTGGTTAATTCATTTGTTTTGGGTCTTTAAACTGTTTTCATTTTAACAACATGGCTCTTATTGTAGTTATTTTGTATTAAATGCATTTTATGCAGCGCGAATTATACAAACACTAAAGATGCTTTCGATCGTACAAAACCACCAAAAGTAAAAGGATGCTGACGTATTTATGAGCAATATTCCAAGCTACTGAAAATGTATGATTTATTTCCTTTGTTTTTCACTTTTTACTCACAGGGTTTTATAAGATGCTATATTTTGATGTACAAAATAATATTAAAAAGGTTAGGGACCAATTATACAGTGACATAGTCCACGAACACAGATATTAACAAGCATTGGCACAGCCAATAGGTCTCGCCTTTGGGACCTTATAAGTGTTTAGCAAGAGCGATTGGCTTTGCCAATGTCTTTAAGCTATGTTGTAGAGCATTGTGGCTGCTGTGCAACATGTTGAGCAGTTATAATAAAAAAAAGTGTAATAGCATTTTTGTTACCTTAGATATAACCAAGAAAACAACACGAGAGTGGAGGGTGGGAAATAGTACCTGAATTACAGCACGAGCAGCGGACCGACACTAGACCAGATTCAACAGATGCTAGATTCCGAGGGCAGACTGAGGTGGTGCTGAGTGATGCTGAGGTGGTGCAAAGTAATGCAGAGGAGGTGGTGCTGCACTGGTGCTTAGGTGGTGCTGAGCTGGGGCTCAGGTGTTGTGGAGTGATGCTGAGTTGGTGCTGCGCTGAGGTGATGCTGTGTTGATGCTGAGGTGGTGCTGCACTGCAGCTGAAGTAGTGCTAGGTTAGTGCTGAATTGCTGTTTATGTGGGACTGCACTGGTGCTGAGGTGAGGCTGAACTGGCGGTGCGGAGGAGGTGATGTTGCTGAGATGGTACTGTGCTGATGTTGAGGTGGGGCTGCACTGATGTTGAGGTGGTACCGCGCTTATGCTGAGGTGGTGCTGCACTGGTGGTGCACTGAAGACGAGGTGGTACTGTGCTGATTCTGAGTCAGTGCTGTGCTGAGGTGGTGCTCAAGTGATGCTGAGTTTTACTGAGGTGGTGCTGAGTGATGCTGAGGTGGCACTGAGTGATGCTGAGTTGGTCGTGTGCTGAGGTGTTGCTGTGATGATGCTGAAATGGTGCTCCGCTGATGCTGAAGAGGTGCTGTGTTGGTGCTGAATTGCTGCTGAGATGGTGTTACGCTGGTCGTGTGACTGAGCGGGAGCTCGGGCCTGTTGCCTCCACACTTGATGCCAAGGGAAAGACAAGTATATAAATGAGTGCAGCATTGAGTGAAAATATGTTGAGGTGCAGCCGCCATATTTAAAGATAAAGAGCAGCGTGAGGCACAAGGAAGGAGAGTGAGGAAGCGAAGAGCAGCATTAGGCACAAGGAGGGAGAGTGAGGAGAAGAGCAGCATGAGGCACAAGGAAGGAGAGTGAGGAGAAGAACAGTGTGAGGCACAAGACAGGAGAATGAGGAGGAAAATAGCAGCGTGAGGCACAAGAAAGGAGACAAGGAAACTAGCAGAGTGAGGCACAAGAAAGGAGAGAGAGGAGAAGAGCAGAGTGAGGAACAAGGAAGGAGAGTGAGGAGAAGAGCAGAGTGAGGCTCAGAGAAGGAGAGTGAGGAGGAGAAGAGCAGCATGAGGCACAAGGAAGGAGAGCGAGTAGAAGAGCAGCAAACGGCATAAGGACAGAGAGTGAGGAAAAGTGCAGCGTGAGGCACAAGGACAGAGAGTGAGGACTCTGTAAGAGGGAGAGGTGTATGAGATGGAAGTAGAGAGAAAAAAGTCCATACCAAAAAATTGAATAAAACAATAAAAACTGTACACATTGTATAGATACATTTTCAAAATGTTATAATTATTGGTACCCTAGAGTATTGGACCACAAAACAAAGTCACTAGGCTCACAGCAACCTTTCACCGCCAGTAATAAGCTCTCCAAAGTGTTGCAAATGGGAGCTTTGTAAAGACACTTTTGAGGGGGGAAATCATTTTATATCTCTCTGCCACTGATCAGCCTCGGCCTGGTACAAATCAACCCATGTCTCATGAGACACAATGCAAGATGCCACACTAGTAGTACAAGTACAATGCACAAGCAACATGAAATCAATTTTAAAGTATGACCATGAAAAAATGGTCACATTCCCTTGGCCAAACCCAAGTGTGCTCCGCTGTAAATAGTGCTGTTTGCAAGCTGTGAAATTGGAGTTATTTTTCTTTCTGGTCAGATTCGACTCTAATTTGGGAATGTCTGCCTGTCTGTCCGCCAGGGTGAGCGTTCAAGCTTCCTGCTCCCTTAGAGATGTAAATCTCTGTTGTGCAGGTTATTCTCAGCAACAGTCTTGAGGCACTCTTGCAGTAGCTTTGAGCTTTCTATCGAACAGTCTTTTGCACATTCAGCCTTGAACAGCTACATAATTTTTTCCAGTTATCTCCCCAATCAGAGGTAATTATCCTGCTGAAAACAATACAGTGATTTCTGAAAGCTATAATATGAATCTATTTTGGAATACACATGTTAACTGTCAAGAAATGCTCATGATATGATTTGTTCATTTTTAAATATTTATTTTATAATTTGGAAGCGTAGTTTTTGTCAAAGTACCCCAGTGCGCAGTTTGCCAGGCAGACTGGGGTTCACACATATCAACAAGGGAGCCAAGTGGAGGGAGGGAGATCACCATGTCCAGGGCTCGAAAGCTGTTGATACCATAGTAGATAGGGTACAGCAGACCGTGACACAGATGTCGCATTGGTGCTTAACAAGAAATTCATTTTCCTTGGTTCTTCAAAGAGGCTAATCAATTTAATACCTCTGCCACTGGAGATATCTCATTTGGGAATCCCAGTGATCCCATGATTCTTTTATCAAGGGGTCAAGAAATTGCGCAAGATTTACGTTTGTCCTGAAGATGGTCTCATTGACTTGAGGCAACGAAGACCGCAACGTTGACGACCAATCCATTCTTCACCCTAAGGATTGTTAAATGAATTTATCTTCGAGTGCTGAATCCTTTGCAAAAGACAGAATCATTGTACCGTTCTATGAAGATGGATAGCCATACATTGATAACTAGGATATTTTCTTGTATCTGATTTATTTGTTTTCTGTTGTCAATGTTCGTTGTGTTTTCTCGCTGCTATTTCTGTACCCTTGTTTTTTCTATTTATGATATTTGAAATAAATGTTTCTACTTTGATTCACTTGGTTGTTGTAATTGATTTACTAATCTATTTTGTTTTATTCAGTTTGAGTTATTCAAATGAGTGTTAGCCAGGGGGCTGCGTTGCAGAGAGGTGTAAAAAGGGGCGTGACTTCAGAACACCTCTCTGCAACGCAGCCCCCTGGCGCATACTGGAGGTTCCTGATGGGCTAGTTGGCCCCCAGGGACCCCCAGTATGCAAGGGGAATTAGTTCCCCCTCTGCAAACATGCCAGGGGGCTGCGTTGCAGAGAGGTGCAATGAGGCCACACCCCTTTTTACACCTCTCTGCAACGCAGTCCCCTGGTGCATACTGGAGGATCCTGGTGGGCTAGTTGGCCCCCAGGGACCCCCAGTATGCAAAGGGACTTAATCCCCCAACTTAGAATGTGCTACAGGCGCGTTTGCACAGTGGTGAAGGTAGGGGGCGGGGCTTGAGGTGAGATGTGTTCAAACATGCCCTGTGGCGCGTTTTAAGTTAGGGAATTAATTCCTCTTCAATCCAGAGGTCCCCTAGGGGCCAACTAGTCCAACAGGTACCTCCAGTAAGCGCCACGGAGCTGCGTTGCAGAATGTTGTAAAAAGGGGGCATGCCCTCTGAACACCTCTCTACAACGTAGCTCCCTAGCGCATACTGGAGGTACTTGGTGGGCTAGTTGGCTCACAGGTGACCTCAGGATTGAAGAGGAATTAATTCCCCAAACTAAAACCCGCCACAGGGCGTGTTTGCACACATGTCACCTCAGGTCCCGCCCCCTTCCTTCACTATTGAGCAAAATATTCCTCTAAAATCAGCCGAACTACGAATTTCGATTTACTCACATGTTTTCACAATAGATGTGTACCTAGTACGGACCCTGAAAAGTAGATCTAAGCGTACTTACCAGTAACTTGTATTTCCTTCCATAGAAATCTATTGTGTGGTTTTCACCAGAAAAGTTTCTAAGTGTCTATTTTTGAAACGTATAAATATTCCTCTAAAATCAGCTGAACTACGAATTCAGATATACTCACCTCTTATCAGGAGAGACCTCAGTGCTGCATCTTTCAGCCCACTGAACCTGAAATTCTAACTATACTTACAGTAACTTGAATTTCCTTCCATAGGCTGAAATTGACTGGTTTCACTTGGAAATTCTTCCCTTGACCTTGCTTCAGGGCCGGTCGCTCCACACACTGCGCGACTCCCCGTGAGTGTGCCAGGCTCCCCGCTGCTGCCTCGAGTTCGCCGCTGCCCTGCAGCTGAGCTTTTAGTTTTCCTTCGGCGGTTTCCGCCCGTGTTTTTGTCGCCGCCCCTGCTAAGTATTGCATTTTGTTCCTGTATTTGGTATTTTGCCTTCTCTGTGCTCATTGTACTGCCCGTTTCTTGTCCTCTGTACCTGCCCCCTTGCCCGTTTTTCCTGCTCCCCTCTCCCCCGCTCCCCGTCGCGGCTCCCCTGCGGCCCGCCCCTTTTCTTTCTGTACCCCCATTCGCCGCCCCGCTGCCACCTCCCAGCTGCTCCTCCCTCCCACTTGGCCATTTATAGCGGAGTCAACGCGGTGGTGAGCGGTGACCCTTGACCCTGCTTCAGGGCCGGTCGCTCCACACACTGCGCGACTCCCCGTGAGTGTGCCAGGCTCCCCGCTGCTGCCTCGAGTTCGCCGCTGCCCTGCAGCGGAGCTTTTGGTTTTCCTTCGGCGGTTTCCGCCCGTGTTTTTGTCGCCGCCCCTACTAAGTATTTTATTTTGTTCCTGTATTTGGTATTTTGCCTTGCCTCTGTGCTCATTGTACTGCCCGTTTCTTGTCCTCTGTACCTGCACCCTCGCCCGTTTTTCCCGCTCCCCTCTCCCCCCGGTCCCTGCCGCTGCTGCCCTGCGGCCCACCCCTTTTTCTTTCTGTACCCCCATCCGCCGCCCCGATCCCACCTCCCAGCTGCTCCTCCCTCCCACTTCACCATTCATGGCGGAGTCAACGCGTATGCGCAGCGGGCGTGACGATAGTGCGCCGAAGGCGCGCCAAAGGCAAGCCCGTCTGCGCCCGTCGGTGCCTGGACCGCGCCCAGAGCCAGGACCCCTGGCCCCCGCGGATGCCAGCCCACACGACGGACCTACGACGCCGCCATCCTCAACGCACTCAAACCCGATCGGAAGCCCGCCTGCTACTGAGCCACCCCGAAACGCACCCACGGACCCTTCACCTGCCAAGCCTGCAAGTTCACCTGCCTCCGGACCTGCACCGCACCCGCCAAGCCGAGCACCAGCAGCAACCACCTCAAGTGCATCCTGCTCAACACCCGCTCCGTCCACAGGCACGCCGTCGAACTCTGGAACCTGCTCAACACAACATCACCAGACGTCGCCTTCCTTACAGAAACCTGGATGAACGCCTCCTCAGCGCCCGACAACGCCATCGCCATCCCGGACGGATACAAGATCACCTGGAGGGACCGCGTCAACCAGACTGGAGGAGGCATCGCCATTAAGCATGGGTGAATTTTACGAATCTGGCGTTCGCGAATTTGCGTATTTGCGAACTCGCAATCCGCAAAATCCGCGAATTCTCACGAATTTGCGGATTTCTTTTTTTTGTGTTCGCAAGGGTTTCTGCCAGTTCGCGAGGGTTTTGTACCAGTTCGCAATTTCGAACTTACTTGTCGTCTCGCAACGGTCGCGACTATGTTGTTTCTACGTCTGGTTCATCATCACAGGTTCACAGCACCCTCTGTTTCACCACTGCCACCCTCTGTTTCACCCATGCCACCCTCTGGTACATCACTGGATTCACTGCCACCCTCTGGTTCATCACTGTAGATTATGGGGGGAAAAGCAAGCACACCTGCCATGCTTCAACTGACATGAATTAATTTGGGGTTGATTTATTAATGTGTCACTGTTTTAAAATTCCAGTCTGGCACCTGCTTCCTTATCTGTAATTTGCTTTCTGTTGCAGTGCAATTTTTTTTCCAGGACCTTTGTGGCCTACTTGTAGCTATTCTATGAGCCTGCTGTGAGGGTCAGAGCAGGGTCATAGAATTGTTGCAACTAGCAACTGAACTCTGGAGGGGCCCCAGTCAGGAAGCACTACAGGGAATGGTTACTAATGATGAGTTTGAACTTTTGCACCTGCTGAGTGCTTTCAGTTTTGCAAAACTCGTTTTTCTGCAGAACAGCAACTGTAATGCCCCAAACAAACTTACTTGTGAAAGTTGATTTCTAATCCAAAAGTGATCCAAAGAAAGTCAAAAGGCCTCAAATCCAAAAAAGTGCAGGCAAATGTCAACCTGAGGAGCTATTCTGATAAAAATCATAATTTTCAGAAGGTCTATACTGCTTGCTAGTGGATTTCTTGTGCAGGAATGCAAATTTTTAAATTTTGCGAGTGCGAGATTGTTGCTGCCCGCCGCACCTACATGTTCGCAATTGCGAACTCTCGCGATGCGTCGCCAAACTCCAGCGGGATCCCGCAGCAAGATCCAAAATGGCGCAGCACTCGCAAAATATCGAGAAAAACAACTCGGCAAACGCTGAATGACGGTAAGTGAACGCCGCACGCTGCAATATTGTATCACCAAGAAAAAAAATCCGCTGCGTGCGAATTCGCGGATTTTCGGTAAATTCGCAAGAGTTTGCGGATTGCGAATTTACTGAAAATCCGCAAAATCCGTGAGCGGAACGGATTTTCCGCCCATGCTTAATCGCCATCGCACACAAGAACACCATCCGCATCACTACCGACTGCGACGACACCTTCAACCCCGCCGAACACCTCCACTACAAGGTACACACTGACCCCCAGACCACACTCAGAGGAACCCTCATCTACAGACCCCCGGGACCACGCACACAATTCAGCGAAGACATCGCAGACTTCATCAGCCCGCACGCCCTCCCCTCCGCTGACTATATCCTCCTAGGGGACCTCAACTTCCACCTGGAGAACAACAAGGACAGCAACACCACCACCCTGCTGGACAACCTCACCAACCTCGGACTCAAGCAACCGGTGAACACCCCCACCCACTACGCCGGCCACACGCTGGACCCAGTCTTCTCCTCCAGCAAGTACATCTCCTTCAGCCACTCCACCGGACTTCATTGGACTGACCACAGCTGCGTCCACTTCATCTTCAGAAAAACCATGACCCACCACCACCCGCAACAGGTTCCTCACAGGAACTGGAACAAGATCACCGCCGACCAGCTCACCACCTCCCTCAGCCAGAACCCTCCCGCCAGCGCAACGGACCCAACGAAGCAGCCAGCAACCTCACACAGTGGCTCACCAACTGAGCAGACGACCTCGTGCCACTGAAGACCCCTCTCAGCAGACCCGGCAGCAAGAAAACCTCTTGGTTCACCGACAAACTTAAGAACTCCAAGAAGAACTGCCGCACCCTTGAGAAAGCCTGGCGCAACGACCAGACCACAGACAACATGACTGCCCTCAAGCATGCCACCCGCAAACACCACCATCTGATCCGCACCACCAAGAAGACAGCATTCAAAGAACAACTGGACAACAACGCCCACAACAGCAAGGAACTCTTCAGCATCGTCAAAGAGCTCTCCAACCCCAGCGCCGGAAACAATGACATCACTCCCTCGCAAGACCTCTGTGACTCTCTCGCCTCGTTCTTCCACCGCAAGATCGCCAAAATACACAACAGCTTCGGTGCACCTACCAAGCACCCAACCACCAAACCAACGCCCCCCACCACCACACTCTGCGCCTGGACCCCGGTCAGCACCGAAGACACCACCCGCAAGATGAACACCATCCACTCCGGATCCCCAACCGACCTCTGCCCCCACCACGTCTTCAACAAGGCCGACTCCAACATCGCACCCCAACTCTGGGACATCATCAATAACTCCTTCAACACCGCCACCTTCCCGGAGAGCTGGAAGCACGCCGAGCTCAGCGCCCTCCTGAAGAAACCAACAGCGGACCCCACCGACCTCAAGAACTTCCGCCCCATCTCGCTCCTCCCTTTTCCTGCCAAAGTCATTGAGAAGACCGTCCACAGACAGCTTGCCGCCTTCCTCGAGACGAACGGATCCCTCGACCACTCGCAGTCCGATTTAGGAGCCAACCACAGCACCGAGACCGCCCTCATCGCAGCCACTGACGACATCAGATCCCTGCTCGACAACGGGGAAACAGCTGCCCTCATCCTCCTGGACGTCTCCGCAACGTTCGACACTGTCTGCCACCGCACCCTAGTGCAGCGCCTCAGCAACATCGGAATGCAAGAGAAGGCACTGGAAGAACCCAGAGAGTCCGCCTCCCCCGTTCAGATCCGAGGCCACCGAAGTCATCTGCGGCGTACCACAAGGATCATCACTCAGCCCCACCCTCTTCAACGTCTACATGAGCCCCCTCGCAGCCATCGCACGCCAACACAACCTCAACATCATCTTCTATGCCGGCGACACTCAGCTGATCCTCTCCCTCACCAACGACCCCGCCACTGCCAGAACCAGCCTACACGAAGGGATGAAAGACGTCGCCGAGTGGATGAAGAACAGCCGCCTGAAACTGAACTCAGACAAGACGGAAGTCCTCATCCTGGTATCATCGCCCTCCGCCTGGGACGACTCCTAGTGGCTCCCTACCCTGGGCACCACTCCCAAGCCAACGGACCACGCACGTAACCTGGGCTTCATCCTGGACTCCTCCCTCTTGATGTCCAGACAAGTCAACGCCGTCTCATCATCGTGCTTCAACACCCTGCGCATGCTCCGAAAGATCTACCGATGGATCCCCACCGAAACCAGGAAGACGGTCACCCAGGCACTCGTCACCAGCCGACTGGACTACGGAAACGCCCTCTACGCCGGGACCATGGCCAAACTTCAGAAAATGTAAATGTAAATGTTTTTGTACTTGTATAGCGCACAGCTACCCGCAGTGGGTTTCCCGGCGCTTGTACGAATACCAAAAGGGAACCCTTCCTGGCTTTCCCTGTGAAGTGTCCACTTCTGGGCACCCCCATGGTGCAGACCAGGCATCCCTCGTGTTGTGGGGGCCGTTGTGGAGACTAAGCAAGCTATTGCCCAGAGTTGCAGCGTGGGACCCATGATCAGAATAGGCACCGAGTCGAGAATATCTGGTCAGGGGAATTAATGAGCCCGAGACCTGCCGGGGCAGGAATCGAACCCTGGTCCCTGGCCAGAGCTCTGCATTGAGGTCTGCCTGCTCTAATCATTGAGCCATACTTCTCCACTTGAGCCATACTTCTCCACTCCAACGCATCCAGAACACCTCCGCACGACTCGTCCTGGACGTCCCCCGACACAGCCACATCTCCGGCCACCTGAGAGACCTGCACTGGCTCCCCATCAGCAAGAGGATCACGTTCAGACTCCTCACCCATGCACACAAGGCTCTCCACAACCTGGGCCCTAAGTACCTCAACAACTGCCTGACCTTCTACATGCCCACCCGCCAGCTATGATCGACCGCCCTCGCCGCCGTACCACGCATCCGCAGAGCCACCGCTGGAGGAAGAACCTTCTCCTACCTGGCAGCCAAGACTTGGAACTCCCTCCCCATCCACCTTCGGCTGACCCAGGACCATCTCTCCTTCAGGAAGCAACTTAAGACCTGGCTTTTCGAGCAGTAACAGACACCTCTCCCCCAGCGCCTTGAGACCCTTCCGGGTGAGTAGCGCACTATACAAATGTTATGATTGATTGATTGATTGATTAGGTGTGGAGTTTTGGAACTTTAAAAAATTCCTCTAAAATCAGCCCAACTACGAATTCCGATTTCCTCACCTGGTATCAGGAGAGACCTCAGTGCTGCATCTTTCAGCCCACTACTAATCCTGAAAAGTAATTCTAACCATACTTACAGTAACTTGAATTTCCTTCCATAGGATATCATTGCCTGCTATATAAAATATATATAAATTATAAAATATAAAATAATATAAAACATATTACAATTTCGATATTTTTTAAAACATTTTTTCAATTTATATTAAAAATATGTCATGTAAATCAAAAAATAAAATATCTAAAAATAAATACTTTAAAACAATATAGTAAATCAGTATAAAAAAAATAACAATTAATACATTTAAAAGTTATCATTTACAAAACCTTTGAAATTCACTGAAAAAAACCATAGGTTTCAGCCACGTTATAGTTAGAAATTAGCATTTAAAAAACCTTAGAAATTCACTGAAAAAACATAGGCTTCAGCCACGTTATAGTTAGGAATTAGCATTTAAAAAACCTTAGAAATTCACAGAAAAAACCATAGGTTTCACACATGTTATAGTTAGCTGGACATTTCACTCATACAAAACCATTGAAATTCCCCCGTTTTAGTTAATTCAGCTAACTATAATTCGCATGCCCGCAATGCACTGCTGATGACTTCACATATTACATCACTCATGACATGGTCAGTGACATCACTCATGACATCACTGATGACATCTCAAATGACATCACTGATGACATCATCCTTGTGAAAGAGTGGCAGACCTCCTCTCAGCGTAATATCACCTTTGATACACACATTCAAAAATAGAAACTACAATTTTCAAAACAATGGAGATACCAATACCAGTTACAACAACCTATTCAGTAATTCCAAAATCTACATACACAACCACTCATTCACCAACAGTTCTATATAGTCACTTATACATGTACTCACTCATCATATGTACTCATACACCTATACATCCTGTTACACACCGATACTCATCCATAGAGTTACTCACACACATACACACGCATGCAAATAAACATCCATTTACTTGCATATACAGCTATACACACACCACTACACTTACTTCTACAGAAACGTACACATACTTACTCTCAATCACTTATAGAAACACATACTTATTTATACAGGAACTCTTTCAATCTCTCACTCTCACCTATACTCACTTATATACATCAATACTTACATATACTAGTTTAAAACATATGTACTTACTCATAAAAACACTATTGAGACAGTCATTCACTCACTAACACACCCATACACACACTCATCCACCCATACAGTCCTGCACACATGCTGTCTTCAAACCACATACAAACAGTGAGTCACTCATTCATGCATCTACACGCTAAGTAATATCCCCCACCGAACCATACAGACACTCATGCTGACACTCAAAAAACAAACTAATAACCCATATACACACTCATGTAGCTACTCACCAACCCATGCAGCCACTTATACACAAAGTGAGACACTGATACAGATATTTAAATATTTAAACATTGCTCTTTAATACATGTATTCACTAAGATACACTTAATAAGTCAGTTATACAATCAATTTTACAAAACAAACATCCATTTAGACACTTATTTACCCATTTATTCTTCCATCGACCTTTAGATATACATATATAAAAAATATTTATTTTTCAGAAAGACACACATTCACTGGATGAAGTCATCAGTGATGTCATGAGTTATGTCACTGACCATGTCATGAGTGATGTAATATGAGAAGTCATCAGTAGTGCATTGCGGGCGCGCAAGTTATAGTTAGCTAAACTAACTATAGCGGGGAATTTTAAATGCCAATTCCTAACTATAACTTGGCTGAAACCTATGTTTTTTTCAGTGAATTTCTAAGGTTTTTTAAATGCTAATTTCTAATTATAATGTGGCTGAAACCTACTGCACACACAGGCTCTTCAAGGGTAGGGCTAAGACACACTTGGAGGGCTACTCATATGGGTGGCACAGTCACTGCTACAGGCCCATAAGTAGCACTGGGCACGTGTAGTGCACGGTACGAGGGACTTAATAGTAAATCAAGTATGCCAATCATGGAGAAACCAAATGCCATTACATTTTTGACACAGAGCACATGCACTTTACTGCCGGTCAGCAGTGGTAAAGTGCCAAGTGTCCAAACACCAGCAAAAATGAAGTCCAGCACACAATCAAAAAGAGATCAGGAGCAAAAAGACAGGGGAACCACACCAAAAGATGCCAGTTCTAACAGTTACCATCTTAGCTCCTAGAAGATTGGGTGTTACAAGCAATTCCTTCTCATACTTGGAGACAAGCCTGTCAGCTACCACATTGTTGTCTCGTTGCCTTCTTCATGTTTATCTCAAGATGTAGAAAATTTGTCTCTGTCTAAATTGTGAAATCATTGAAATTCTGCTCCTGGGACCTGTTAATCCAGCTCCCTTCACTTCACCTTAGCTAGAATAACAGGCCCCTCACATATCTCTGTGATTAAAGTACGCAGTTGTTTTTCTAAAAGAACTTACCACCATCTGTGTCTGCTAACAGAGGAATGCCGTTTCCCCACTACTCTTTTTATTAATCTTAATGTTGAATTTGGTCATGTCCCTACTGGATTTTTGCAACAGTACATATACTGTTGTCGCCAACATATCAATCTCAGAACTTCAAAGAGTTCAAACTGTGATACTTGCCTGCTGTTTTACTTGAAACAACATGCTCCAAGTCAAGAAAGCGATGGGCCTGGCTTGGATCCAACATGGCTGCAGATGTTTGGTGCTCTGTACTGCATCCCCATCCTTCTGCCTGTCTGTGTGACCAGTCGTTATAAGCTGCTGACTTCTGTACTGCACAGCGAGTACATAAGCAGAACCCCTAGTGAACTAAAGTGGCGTGGCACTTGTGGGGGCTGTTGACAGCACCTAGCCTTGTGATATGTGGATTGCATGGTTGTATAATGTCAGTTTGTTGATATTGCTGATCTCAATTAGGCTGTTCTACATGGTATAAGACACAGCGCAGCTGGAAAAGTGTTGGTAGATACACCTGGGACCAGGAGGGAGGAAGAAAGGAATGTTCATGAGGATGAGCTGAGGAGGTCAATCAATCAATCAATCAAATCATTTATATAGCGCACTACTCACCCAGAGGGTCTCAAGGCGCTAGGGGAGGGGGTCCGCTACTGGTCGAACAGCCAGGTCTTGAGTTGCTTCCTGAAGGCGAGGTGGTCCTGGGTCAGGCGGAGGTGGGTCGGGAGGGAGTTCCATGTCTTGGCGGCGAGGTAGGAGAAGGACCGTCCCCCTGTGGTGGCTCTTCGGATGCGGGGGACGGCGGCGAGGGCGTGGCCGGTCGATCGAAGCTGGCGTTTGGGAGCGTAGAAGTTGAGGCGGCTGTTGAGGTATCCTGGGCCTTGGTTGTGTAGGGCTTTGTGTGCATGGGTGAGGAGTCGGAAGGTGATTCTCTTGTTGACCGGGAGCCAGTGCAGGTCTCTCAGGTGTCCGTAGATGTTGCTGCGACAGGGGATGTCCAGGATGAGTCGTGCTGAGGCGTTCTGGATCCGCTGGAGTCTCATCTGGAGTTTGGCGGTGGTTCCGGCGTAGAGGGAGTTGCCGTAGTCCAGACGGCTGGTGACGAGGGCCTGGGTGACCGTCTTCCTGGTCTCGGTGGGGATCCACCGGAAGATCTTACGTAGCATGCGCAGGATGTTGAAGCACGACGAGGAGACGGCGTTGACTTGTCTGGTCATGGAGAGGGAGGAGTCCAGGATGAAGCCCAGGTTGCGTGCGTGGTCTGTAGGTGTAGTTTTCCTGAGGCATCTCGTGCATGCCAGCATTGAACAATGGGGTGGAAAGGCCCATTTTGAACAACCTGCTCTGAAATGCTGTCCAGCTTGTGGGCCTTCCTTTTGCCTTGAAGTGACTGCCCACTGTCCTACTTAGTAGCTATCATGGTGGTGAAGAAGGAATGGCTGAAATGACAGAACTTGACAAGCCTGGAAATGCTTGACAATCTAAGAACAGGTACTCACCTGCGAATCTCCGCCAATCGGGTGGAGGTGTTGCCGCAGGTATTGTGTGCCAAACCAAGACCTATGTTGGCTGAATTGCTGGGAGGCATATCTAAGAATGTGCCTGCAAGGGTGCAGTGGGCTTTCCAGCTTACACCTGATCTGTGGAGACAGAATGGCCCTGGTGACACTGAACTGTTGGTAGTGAATAAGGTGGTCTGGAGAAATGAAAAACTTAGTAAGGCCATCAGGTGCACATGGGGGACTAAAGACTGCTCTGCTCTTTTCCCCACCTGCATCCATCCACTTTGGCAAGGAATATAAATCGCAACTTTGAGGCAAGCGAGAAGAAGCAGGTGTTTTTCCAGGTTAAGTCAGCAACGCCATTTCTGGATAAGTTGAACTGTGGCAATGGTGGATATGCTGATTATGGACCATCTTAATTTTTGAAAGTTATGAGGGTGGAGAATGTCACTAGCTTCTTGGGTGGTGCAAGTCTGGAGGTATGCTTATTTTTAATTATTAGCATTGTTTGATTTATTTGCAGGTAACTGACCGTCAGCCCCAGGTGGATGTAGGCAGTTTAATACTGTGACTATACTGTAACTATACCTAAAATATAGTTATACCAGAAACACTTTGACTCGTGCATAGGTCGCTTCAGGGTAATTCATCCTTGTGAAACAGTTTGTCCAGTACCCAGACCAAAAGCATCATGTAATCCAAACTGGGTCTATCAACTGTTCAGTTATATACAAGAGATTTAGTTATGTATTTAGTTAGGGCTGTTCCCTGTGGAATACCCTATCCCTACAAACGGCATTGGTAAATGACCTCCAATTCAAAAGTTCTGTAAAGACCTGGCCCTTTACACTGCCTTCTGGATAATCCAGTTTTCAGCGCGATAATTCTTTTCAGGTAGTTCCCAACATACTGTGGTTCCGTGGTTCCGAATTGGGTTCGATAGTTCCGAAACCCGATTTATAAAGATCGTCGGAAATGGACGATTTTGGTCTCTACGGACCGCAAATGGCGAGTGTAACGTGTCTGAGTGTTTTCGTATGAATCGATATAGGAGAACACTCCACATTTGAGGATTTAGTTTGAACCCTCGGGTTCCATTTTGTATGTGGCAGCCATCTTGTGTGGTTGCCCTAACATATGCCCTATGATTGTGGCCGAACGAGTCCTTGACACGTACGCCTTAGTTGACTTCTGGTTGACCTGGCCGAACTGACTCCGCTGAGCCAGTTCCTTGTTCAGCAGCTGGCCTGAAAAGATCAAAGAGCAGGACGTGCCCTGACTTTATGGCACACCGTTCCCACTCCTCTATCTCCTTTCCATCTGTTTCTGCCTTTCCTTTACGACATGTTCATCAATCTGGGTTGAAGGTTTTATGATGGGTTTGTCCGGCCTGATCGAACAGGAAACTTAGCATATGTGCGATCGTTTTGGTGGGCTGGACAACGGAAAGTGGGATTAACTTTGACTGTCGTGATTCGTTACTTTTTGAAATGCTACTTGTCCATTGGTCAGTTTTGTATGCACCAAATGTAAATTGTGATGTTGCCAGAGGCGTAATTTTCAGCATAAAAGACCGAGTTTTGTTCGTTGATGTGGTGCAGTCTCTGTCGAACTACCCGTGTGTACTTCGTAGACCTCTGTCCCTGGTTGCAACCAATAAACTTTGGTCTTTGACGTCATCAAGAAGTATCCCGTGTCTCTGTTTGCCAAGACAGGGGAATCCGGGGTCTTTGGGTGTTGCCCTGGCACCGCTGGGTTATTGTAGTAGTATCGGTTCTGAGAAAACCCAGTACCTCAATTGGCGCCCCCGTGGGACGACTTCAGCGGTACCGGTCCAAGCAGAGGTTCGTGAGGAGCTTCGTGAGAAAATTCCAGAGGTTGGCCAGCCACTTCAGCAACCCCTGTATGTCGACGTGGTTCCGAAGGTCTTTGCTGCGAGGTTTCCCGCGTCCCGGCGGCTACGAAGGACTGCTGCCCTGACTGTCGCCCTGTTTTGGAGCCTTAGACGTTTGTAGAGCGAGACGATTGACGGGTCTTCTGGTGACGCCATCGACAACTCAGTTAAGTATAAAGGGAGCGTCTCCTAGTTCTTAGTTTGTTTTGTATCCTTTAGTGGACAGCTTTGATTTGGTACCTGCAGGCCCCAAAGCCAAGGGATTCGTGTATTCACGAGCTTATCGATTTTAGATTACCCTTGTTGTTTGAAGCTAGACTAGTGAGCAAGATGCCTGGTTTTAGCAGTCTTAGGAATTTGTTTAGTTGTGGTACGTTGAGGGATTCCCGGTTAGAGGATTCGTGTCCGGTTCCTCCAATCGGAACTCCTACATACGAGTTGTATGTGAAACATGGAGTAGGTCCTATTAGCTACAATGAGATTTGGGTAAAATATACGAATGATGACGGTGTCCTACAGTGGCCCCGTTATGGTAGTTTTGAGTCAGAAGTCCTAGATAACCTTGAAGTGAGGTTGTTCAAGAAGAAAGCCCGGCCGGCAATGTTTGACTCTTTCCGCATATGGTGCAAAGAAGCCAAACAGAAAGAAATTAAGTTAGCAAAGAAGAATAGGAAGGGTATGTCAATGGTGCAAACTGCCGTTGCATACAGAAATGATGAAGAAGAGAAAAACAGCGAGCAGATGCTTAGAGTGAGGAAGTTAGCAGTAGACAGATGCTACCCAGTCTTGCCGGCTAAAGAGCAGAAAGACGATAAGGAGCTTGTGAAAGACCCTTTGATGTCGCATTTGCTAAATTCACCACCACCTTATGCGCAGAATGCTACGGCACCACCACCACCGGTTGTGGCCGCGCAAGTACCTATTGCTTTGCCTCCTGTTATTCCTCCACAGCCAGCTTCTTCGTTGGCTGTTGTTCCTTATGCGCAGCCTTCTCAAGGGTTGCCAACTTTGCCTTTTCCTGCTACTACTGCGTCTATGCCTGTTCCGACTATGGATCCTACTACTACTACTGTTTCGTCTCCTCTTGTCTTTCCGACTGTTCCTTCTCCTAGACAGCGGGTGACTGCTGCCTTTTCTAATTTTCTAACTCCTTTGTTGGGACAAATGGGTATGTCTCCTGTGAGTGAGCGTAGACAGTCGCGTAGCCAATTGCCTGATACAGATGAGCGAGTGGTTTTGGACCATATGGCACGTAGATGGGTGACGTATAGGTCCCAGTATGATCTAGAAGGCATTATGGATGTTTTCCGACAATGGGAAGCACCAAAGCAGCGTTATGTTTTTGAGCTTATGTGTGCGTTCCTCCATGAACAATGGATGGACGAAGTGGGTAGAGTTCCCGTAGAATTGTCTCGATTGCGTTCAGAGTTTGCTAAAGGGACGATTGCGAGTCTACACGACATCGAGAAAGCGGTGTCGACGTTATTGTCGCTGCGAAGCGATGTCCCTACTGAACGACTGTTTGAGCCAGATTCATCAGTTAGGAGACATGCGCGTCAATATCCGATGCGAGAGGTTCCTCCGATATGGAGACCTGCTGATGCAAATGCTCATCCACCTGTTTTAGCGCATTTTCAGTGAGTGTGGGTTCATATTCCATGGAAGCGTGCAGAAGTTCTAGCGCTTAAGCAGACTTTACCAGATCCGCGAAAGAATCCTGCTGGATATTATAAAGAACTTATGCAAACTGTGAGTTCCTGCGTCATGAATTTGGCGGATATAGATATATTGTTTGGGAATGTTGTCCCACAGTCCATCTGGAATGTTATTCGACATACAGATCATGACAATGAATTGGGTGCTTTGTGGGTGAATCTTGTTGCAGCAAACGATAGACAAGTTGGAGGTGCTAAGCCTGAAGATGTTATTGCCGCACTTCCTGGTAGAATTATCACTTTCATGAAGACTTTAATGCCTGAAGTCCGTGTTAATTGGGACAAATTGTCCGCTTGTAAGCAGAAGAAAGACGAGTCTGTTTCGGACTTTTTCTCGCGTTTCGAGGAAACTTTTGTTGATCATAGTGTTCAAGATATGGCTACTGAAGGTGGCCAGAGATTATTTGTTGATAAATTTGTGCACAATCTTCTTCCCGAGTTGTGCACTAAGTTGAAGGATTCCGAGAGTGCTTGGCCTGTTTCTACTTCGGCGCAAATTCTTGCTACGGCTCAATACTACGAGAATAGGCGTAAGGATGAGTTAGAGAGAGCGGATAAGAAGACTAAGGAATTGAAGACTACGGTTCTTTTACAACGAGCTTATCCACCTTGTGTTAATAATCAGCGTGATTATCAGCAATCACCACAGTATTCGAGGAACTCGCAAAGAAACGAGACTCCTCAACAACAGCGTATTCAGTATGGTCCTAATCAGTGTGCGTATTGTAGAGAAGAGGGTCATTATAAGAATAGTTGTCCGGTTTTGTTGCAACGTGCTAATAGTGCTCCTGGTGTTAGAGGTAGAGGTGCTCAACAAGCGCCTAGAGGTAGAGGTCGCGGACAAAACGCGCGCCCTTTGCCTCCGCAGAATTCAATGAACAGATTCGATCAACAGCAGAATTTGTCTGGTAGGTCTACACAGTACTACGTAGATGATTACTATGCTGAAGGCGACGAAGAGCAAGGTAATGATTGTTAGGACAGCCATGGACAAAGAGAGGGAGTTGCTTCAGTTCTGGTAGATCAGAGTGGACCCTACGTTGAAGTGATTGCATCAGGTGTGTCAGAGCCTTTTCTGCTAGACACTGGTGCTACGAAGAGTTCTATTATGCATTCTAAACTCCCTGGCGCACCTTTGTCTGGCTTTAATAATGTTTCTATAGGTTTTTCTGGCGCCCCCGTTATGAATCCGATTTCCGTTCCATTGCCTCTTTCTGTTGGTCCTCGTAGGTTTGAAGCACCCCTTCTTTTGACTACATGTTGTAATGAGAACTTGCTAGGCCTTGACCTGTTGAAGAGATTGTATGCGACTTTGTACTGTTCTCCGTCAGGAGTACATCTTACTTTGGGTGAGAATGTGATTTCTCCGATATATGTTTCGAAAGATTGTCTTCCACCTGAATTGTCTTCGCTACCAGATTCGTTATGGGCTACGGGTCCAAATGATGTGGGCCTGTTAGACATTCCTCCGTATGTTGTGACGTTGAAAGTGAATGCTCAGTTACCACGCATTCCGCAATATCGTATTTCAAGTGATGGTGAACGAGCACTTTTGGCGATCATTTATGATCTGATTGACAAGGGTGTTATCGAAGAGACTCGAGGTAATGTGTGTTATAGTCCGGTTTTGCCTGTCTTGAAGAGAACTGATTCTTCACAGCCTTCTGTATATAGGTTTGTTATCGATCTTCGTGAAGTGAACAAAATTGTTGTTCCACAATTCACTTTTGTACCCGACATTACTGCATTATTGACATTGATTCCAGCTTCTGCTACCTGGTTTTCGGTGATTGACTAGAAGAATGCTTTCTTCAGCGTCCCGATTGCCATAGAGAGTAGAGATATTTTTGGATTCTCTTTAGGAGGACGAAGTTTCTGCTTTAAGCGCGCTCCTCAAGGCTATTGAGAGAGTCCGTCTATCTATAGTCAAGCTTTGAAGACGCAACTTGATTTGTTGGTCTTACCTGAAGGTGCAGCCCTTATCCAGTATGTTGATGATCTGTTGGTCGCTGCCGATACAGAAGACATATGTAAGGATGCCACTGTGTCCTTGTTGTCTCATTTGTCTGAATGCCATCATAAAGTTTCTCTCTCGAAATTGCAATTCTGTCGCCAAGAATTTACCTATTTAGGTCACCTCTTATCGAAGGAGGGAAGGAAACTGACCCCAGAAAGAATCCAAACTATTGCGAGAATGAGTGTCCCGACGACACAGAGAGAAGTACGTGCGTTTTTGGGTATTACGTCGTACTGCAGACAGTGGATCCCAAATTTTTCCCTTTTAGCGAAACCTTTGATAGCGCTTACGGTTAAGGATACTCCAAATCTGATTCCTTGGACTGAGGAATGCCAAAAGACTTTTTCTGAACTATGAAACGCGTTGTGTTCGGCTCCTGTGTTGGGTACTCTCGACTACAACAAGCCTTTCACATTGTATGTCCATGAGAGAGAGGGATGTGCATCATCGGTTTTGACTCAACAATTTGGCGGGAAGCAACGCCCATGTGCGTACTTTTCGTCAACATTAGATCCTGTAGCTAGAGCGTTGCCGAGTTGCTTAAGAGCAACTGCAGCAGCGGCTGTTTCGATTCGACAATCTGCTGGTTTAGTTATGGACAATACGCTAGTGGTTATGGTTCCACATGCAGTGGATACCTTGTAGAATCGGACGAAGACACAGCACTTGACTAGTGCTCGGATATCAGGGTATGAGCTTACGTTGTTAGCAAGCCATGTGCACATCAAGAGGTGCAATACCCTAAATCCAGCTACATTGTTGCCTATTTCGCTTGAGACAGACGATGATAGCGAAGAGCAACACGATTGTTTCTTGAGAACAGAAGAAGAAACGAAAGGGAGGATAGATTTAAGAGATACTCCTCTTCCTGATTGTAATGATGGTTTGTGGGTTGACGGCTCGTGTTTTAAATTACCAAATGGCGATACCACTGCAGAATATGCTGTGACGACTTTACATACAGTTGTCGAAGCTGCACGTATCCCACACAATTCCGCGCAAGCGGCGGAATTAATTGCACTTACGAGAGCATGTGTGTTGGCGAAAGGGAAACGAGTGAATGTGTATACTGATAGTCAGTATGCATTTGGAGTGGCTCATAGCTTTGGACGATTGTGGCGTGAACGTGGATTTTTGACATCGCATGGGACAAAGATCCAGCATGGGCAGCTGGTGAATGAACTTCTTGAATCTCTTACGCTACCTTTGCAAATAGCGATCGTGAAATGCAGTGCCCATAAGAAGATCATGGATGATGTTGGTCGTGGTAATGCGTTTGCGGATGAAGTTGCGAAAGAAACTGCTAGGAATGTGACGAGTCGAATGTATGTTGTGGGTCCTGCGAGATGGGTTCCAGAGAAGAGCATGTGCGAAGACACTATTGAGAGCGTGAAGATTATCCAGAGTGAGGCCACAGAGAAAGAGTTGGATGAATGAAGAGAGAGTAAGGGTAGGTTGGATTCGAATGGTTGTTGGACTGATTTGTCGGAACATCAAAGATAGTTGCTGCCAAACGCGTATGTGCTTCCAGTTGTTACAATGGCGCATGGATTGGCACACATTAGTGTGAAAGGGATTTGCAAGTTGTTGGCTCCGGTTTGGCAGAATGTGGGAATACCCAGATGTGCAGAGAATTTGGTCAAGAATTGTATGGTGTGTTTGATGCATAATCCTGGCAAGGGAACCCCAACACCAGCTGGTCATTTTGCTCCTCCTACGTATCCGTTTGAGGCTTTGCAGCTAGATTTTATCCATATGGAAAGATGCAACAACTTAAAGTATGTGTTAGTGGTTGTTTGTTCTTTTTCTAGATGGGTAGAAGCTTACCCCCTTAAGGACAACACTGCTTTGTCCACCGCAAAAGCTTTGATCAAAGAGTTTTTTCCGAGGTTCGGTTTGCCGAGAATCATTTGGAGTGATAACGGAAGTGAGTTTGCGGGTCATGTGATGAAGAGAGTGTGTGATGGTCTCGGAATTAGGCAGAAATTCCACGCTGCAAATCATCCCCAATCAGCTGGTTTAGTCAAGTGCTATAATGGCACGCTGAAACTTAAGTTGGCCAAAATTCAAGAGAGCACTGGTTTACAATGGCCAGATGCTTTGCCATTAGCACTTTTGTCCACCCGAATGACTGTGCATTCACGAATGGGTTTGAGTCCGTATGAAGTTGTGTTTGGTCGCCCGGCGAATATTTGGGGCGTACCAAGACCGACAAGGTTTAGTGACCTCGAATACCCTGTTTTGCTTGATTACTTGCGTGAATTGACAACTAAAATGTGTTTTACGCCAACCGGTATACGGCTCTCTTCCACAAGCTACAGAAGATCCAGGCCACGCGATCGAACCTTTAACTGGGTCTTCATTAGGAACTTCCAGCGTACGAAGAACAATCAGCCCCGCTGGACTGGACCCTTCCAGGTCCTTTTGTCGACGAGATCTGTGGTGCGAGTACGTGGGAAGCGCCACTGGATACACGGCTCCCACACGAAGAAAGCACCCTTACCTTTGCCGTATGATAAGTGGGTTCAGGATGGTCTCGCAGATTCTGAAACTGAGACAATCCCGAAATTTGTAACGTTCAGTGATGCTCGTTTGATTGGGACTAGCTCAGAACAGGAAAGCGATCATCTTTTGCAAGCATCAATACCTCCTGCAGATCGATTGGACACTACCGAGCCTCATCTTTTGTTTGCTGATCAAGAGTTACCTGGACGAAATAGATACAATTTGAGATCGAGAACTTAGGACAAATAAAAAAATTAATAAAGTTGATTTTTTTTACTGTTTGCAGGTTAACTCTCCACCAAGGATCTACGTATTTTTGTTTTTCTGAACTGCCATCTGGTTCTTGCTGCTAGGGTCGCGGTTGCTACCAGTCTTGGGAGTGTAAGCCTGAGACACTAGGTCTTGGGTTCTGTTGGTCCGAGGCAGTCTTCCTGGGTGCAGCAGAGGCACTCTCAAGCAGAATCAACCAACCACCGCGGGCAGCAACTTTAGTTTAGGATGGATTTCTTTGAGTTGGAGAGACCTGTGCAGACACTGACTTTTAGAAAACGCATTTGCAAAATAATGTCGAAGAAATGCTTTTTGATACCATGCATATTTTTGCTACTGAGTTTCGTAATTTTCATAGTTGGTTATGTAGCATTTGTTTTTAAAATGACGTCTAATTCCACTGTGCAATCTACAACTTCACCTACTGTTTCCTCTCATTCTTTCCACCCTTTGCCTGAATATGAGGTAGTCAGACGTAAGGAATTCGCTAATAATTCCTTCATACAGCTTTTGCACCAGCATCAGTTAGTGATAAATACAACGAACTGCTGGATTTGTGGTTTGATGCCTCTTACAACCGATAAAGGTATTCCTTATTTGGTCTTGCCCTTTAGTTTGAATGGTTCGATTCGAGCTTATAGAACCATGTTCATATATGCCCACAGTGTTGACCCCTTACGTTCACCGAGAGATAATCCGAAGAATAGTCCTATAGCTAGAGGCATAGTCGACATGATTAAAGGGACTAATGCAGTAGAGACCATTCCGAAAGATGAGAGGCAACCATATAGTGGTTGGAACGTAACTGGATATGGAGTTAGTCTGAGTATTAACCAGCGAGCGAAAAGTCCTCTACCGATCTGGATAGTGCCCCATAAGGGCTACTATTGTCTGCAGGGTAACGGTAAGAATCCGAAGGCTCAGTTAGGGAAGAGCGTTTGCGTTGAGACTTATGTGTTTCCGTCTCAGTCTTCCCCAGTGTTCTTAGCTGCTAAGGGTACTTACTTTGTTTGCTATGACAAAGCGTATACATGGTTGCCCGCCGACTTCTCGGGCACATGTTTTGTTTCCTTTCTGTTACCCCCCACTTTTACAGCTGCGGCAGATTACCACAAGACGAGAATTGCTAGAGGTGTCTTTAGCCAAGAAGACACTGCAGGACAAGAATTGGGTGGTTTCTTCAAGGGTTTTCTGCCGTTTTGGGGACCTATGGCTAACAGTAGGAACATTCGTCAGCTTACGAGAGTGGTTGAGTCCACCATAGTTGAGACCGCCGGTGCCCTTGGTAACTTGACTGCTGAGTTCCAGTCAGATAGACTTATGACACTTCAGAATAGAGTTGCCCTAGACGTTATTGTGGCAGATCGAGGGGGAGTTTGTAGATTGATTCAATCGAGCTGCTGCGTTTTTATTCCTGACAATGCTCCGTCAGTCCTCCAGGCCATTTCCAAATTGCATAAAATCTCCGATTCTGTCCATCTGGACAAAGGGGATTGGTCTTTGATGGGATGGTTATGGGGATTGATATCCACTTGGGGTTGGAAGATTCTGATGGTCATTGGTGTGGTCTTGGCGATTCTGTTCATGTTTTGTCTCTGTGTACAGTGTGCTCCGGCTATTTGTGGCCTTTGTGCTACTTTGTGCTACTTTGTGCGTACGGAAACCTGTCCAGAGAGAAATACATAGTAATAAGATGATGCTACAACAGCATATCGATGACTTGATGAATATAGATCCGGATTCAGATTAAAATGGGTCTGGGTTTATTGCCTATGATAGGACAAAAGGAGGGTCTGTGGTTCCGTGGTTCCGAATTGGGTTCGATAGTTCCGAAACCCGATTTATAAAGATCGTCGGAAATGGACGATTCTGGTCTCTACGGACCGCAAATGGCGAGTGTACCGTGTCTGAGTGTTTTCGTATGAATCGATATAGGAGAACACTCTACATTTGAGGATTTAGTTTGAACCCTCGGGTTCCATTTTGTATGTGGCAGCCATCTTGTGTGGTTGCCCTAACATAGGCCCTATGATTGTGGCCGAACGAGTCCTTGACACGTACGCCTTAGTTGACTTCTGGTTGACCTGGCCGAACTGACTCCTCGCCCAAGGCGAATCCCGCTGAGCCAGTTCCTTGTTCAGCAGCTGGCCTGATAAAGATCAAAGAGCAGGACGTGCCCTGACTTTATGGCACACCGTTCCCACTCCTCTATCTCCTTTCCATCTGTTTCTGCCTTTCCTTTATGACATGTTCATCAATCTGGGTTGAAGGTTTTATGATGGGTTTGTCCGGCATGATCGAACAGGAAACTTAGCATATGTGCGATCGCTTTGGTGGGCTGGACAACGGAAAGTGGGATTAACTTGGACTGTCGTGATACGTTACTTTTAGAAATGCTACTTGTCCATTGGTCAGTTTTGTATGCACCAAATGTAAATTGTGATGTTCCCAGAGGCGTAATTTTCGGCATAAAAGACCGAGTTTTGTTCGTTGATGTGGTGCAGTCTCTGTCGAACTACCCGTGTGTACTTCGTAGACCTCTGTCCCTGGTTGCAACCAATAAACTTTGGTCTTTGACGTCATCAAGAAGTACCCCGTGTCTCTGTTTGCCAAGACAGGGGAATCCGGGGTCTTTGGGTGTTGCCCTGACACCGCTGGGTTATTGTAGTAGTATTGGTTCCGAGAAAACCCAGTACCTCAATACTTCCTAATCAGATGCCCAAGACCAGTCTCGTTTTTCTGCCAGACTTCTTAGGACTCTTTCCCATCTCAGAAACTTGGTTATCCATTTTGGACATATTTAACTGTGGATATCTACTGGCATTCTCCATACTGGCCGGATAATGGACTGGATCTCTATAACGAGGTCCTTGTATATTTACTTCATTGGAACTCATTACTCCTATTCTGTGTGTACCAATACCACAAAATGTTCTCACAACACCATAAAAAGATTGGAAGTGCCGCTCAAAACCCGCAAGCATAATACACTTCAAATAAAACATTCAGGAGTCAGATTTTTACAAGTTTACAAAAGGGCAACCAACTAATTTTACCTCTGGTAGACATAGTCGGTAGTCTGACAGAAAAGAGGCACAGTGTGTATTGTAGGTAAGTGTATACTAAACGGATCACTGAAATAATATCGAGAGACAAAATATCGACTTTCAAGAATATTGTTGACAAAATATCGACAGACAAAATATCGAGTTTCTATCTACAAACAGGTAATTACAAAAATATCGAGTTAAAAATATCGTTTACAAAAATATAGTTTTAAAAAATATCGACTTTACTAAAAACAATGTTAAATTAAATTAATATTAAAAATTAATTACTAAAATATACTTTTAAATACTTAAATCAACTTATAATAATTAAATAATTAATGAAAGTAAAAAATTAAAAAAAATGTATTCATATTTCTTAAAACATATATATATATATAGTAACAAAATATAATTAATAAATAGCCAATATTATTAACGTACAATAAAAAAAGTGTAAAAATTACTATTCCCACTCCAAAGAGTGCAACAGTAGGGAAAGGGTTGGATAGCGTAGGGGTAAAAATTACTATTCCCACTCCAGTGGGTGCAACAGTAGGAAAAGCGTTGGATAGCGTAGGGGTAAAAATTACTATTCCCACTCCAGTGGGTGCAACAGTAGGGAAAGCGTTGGATAGCGTAGGGGTAAAAATTACTATTCCCACTCCAAAGAGTGCAACAGTAGGGAAAGGGTTGGATAGCTTAGGGGTTAAAATTACTATTCCCACTCCAAAGAGTGCAACAGTAGGGAAAGCGTTGGATAGCATAGGGGTAAAAATTACTATTCCCACTCCAGTGGGTGCAACAGTAGGGAAAGCGTTGGATAGCGTAGGGGTTAAAATTACTATTCCTACTACAGTGGGTGCGACAGTAGGGAAAGCGTTGGATAGCGTAGGGGTTAAAATTACTATTCCCACTCCAGTGGGTGCAAAAGTAGGGAAAGCGATGGATAGCGTAGGGGTTAAAATTACTATTCCCACTCCAGTGGGTGCAACAGTAGGGAAAGGATTGGATAGCGTAGGGGTAAAAATTACTATTCCCACTCCAAAGAGTGCAACAGTAGGGAAAGGGTCGGATAGCGTAGGGGTTAAAATTACTATTCCCACTCCAAAGAGTGCAACAGTAGGGAAAGCATTGGATAGCGTAGGGGTCAAAATTACTATTCCCACTCCAGTGGGTGCAACAGTAGGGAAAGCGTTGGATAGCGTAGGAGTTAAAATTACTATTCCCACTCCAGTGGGTGCAACAGTAGGGAAAGCGCTGGATAGCGCAGGGGTTAAAATTACTATTCCCACTCCAGTGGGTGCAACAGTAGGGAAAGCGTTGGATAGCGTAGGGGTTAAAATTACTATTCCAATTCCAGTGGGTGCAACAGTAGGGAAAGGATTGGATAGCGTAGGGGTAAAAATTACTATTCCCACTCCAAAGAGTGCAACAGTAGGGAAAGGGTTGGATAGCGTAGGGGTTAAAATTACTATTCCCACTCCAAAGAGTGCAACAGTAGGGAAAGCATTGGATAGCGTAGGGGTCAAAATTACTATTCCCACTCCAGTGGGTGCAACAGTAGGGAAAGCGTTGGATAGCGTAGGAGTTAAAATTACTATTCCCACTCCAGTGGGTGCAACAGTAGGGAAAGCGCTGGATAGCGCAGGGGTTAAAATTACTATTCCCACTCCAGTGGGTGCAACAGTAGGGAAAGCGTTGGATAGCGTAGGGGTTAAAATTACTATTCCCACTCCAGTGGGTGCAACAGTAGGGAAAGCGTTGGATAGCGTAGGGGTTAAAATTACTATTCCCACTCCAGTGGGTGCAACAGTAGAGAAAGCATTGGATAGTGTAGGGGTTAAAATTACTATTCCCACTCCAGTGGGTGCAACAGTAGGGAAAGCGTTGGATAGTGTAGGGGTTAAAATTACTATTCCGACTCCAGTGGGTGCAACAGTAGGGACAGCGTTGGATAGCGTAGGGGTTAAAATTACTATTCCCACTCCAGTGGGTGCAACAGTAGGGAAAGCGTTGGATAGCGTAGGGGTTAAAATTACTATTCCCACTCCAGTGGGTGCAACAGTAGGGAAAGCGTTGGATAGCATAGGGGTTAAAATTACTATTCCCACTCCAAAGAATGCAACAGTAGGGAAAGCGTTGCATAGCGTAGGGTTAAACTATAAATATCTATAAATGAATATCTATTAATAATTAATTAAAAATAAATAAAAATGTTGTCTAGTATAATAATTAATATTTTAAAATTACTAATTAACAATTATTATTTCAATTAATCACCTATTAGTACAAAATATTTCACATTAACAATTAATTATTTAATAATTAAAAATTATTTTACTATTTTTTCCAAATAAATACATTTTAATTAAATTTATTATTTAATTAATTATTAATAAATTACTTCCCACCCTATTCCCCTATAAACCCACAACCCGCTACTGAAATTAAATTAGTAAAATTAACATAATTACCAATTAATCAATTAAAACAAAATATTTAACAATTATAATTAAATTAATTAACAAATATAAATAATTTAACAATTAATTACTAATTACTATCAATAAATAAATTTACATATTTAATTAATTATAATTAAATTGCTTCCCACCCTATTCCCCTATAAACCAACAACCCGCTACAGAATTAAATTAGTAAAATTTACATAATTACCAATTAATCAATTAATAATAATTATTTTCAAATTACAATTAAATTAATTAACACATATAAATTAATTAACAATTAATTACAAATTACTATCAATAAATATATTTACATATTTAATTAATGATAATTAAATTACTTCCCACCCTATTCCCCTCTAAACCCACAACCCGCTACAGAATTAAATTACGCAATAATTATAAAAACCAAATTTATTAAATAAAATTATTTATAACATAAACACACTTTTCACACATATTATAACATAAAAATACACTATAAACAATTATATATTATTAAAAAATCGATATTTTTAACTATCTATATTATATACTTAGATATTTTAACTATCTATATTTTTAACAGTCGATATTACTTCACTTACCTTAAAAACGATATTTTTGTTATCTATAATCTGTCCTGTCGATATTTTGTCCAGTCGATATTAAAAACTCGATATTATGTCCAATCGATATTTTGTCCAGTCGATATTATGTCTGTGCACCATACTAAACAGCCATACTGGATTCACATCATGGAAATTGTTGTTGTGCTACTGGTGAAATGGTACCTGTAAGATTGAGTACCAGTAGTTACAGGGTCAGCAGATGTTAGTTGCCAGACCGAAAGGATCAATATACTTACAAAATATAACATTTAAAGTCAAATGTATTAAAAGATTAAGGGAGGCAGTAAAAAAATGATATCTTTTCAGTAACAACTCATTTTTTACACTCAGGTCTGTGTTAGAAGATAAACGCCTGAGTTTTTAATATGGTGAAATACATATCAGATCCATGAAAACTCTCAAGATGCTGCCAGAAAATCAGAGTGATGCTAACATGGCACGGGGCTGCCAGTAATATGAGTACACCTCCATATGCACAGATGTCGTACGTTGCATAAATTGGCGGCTATATAAGCTAGCATGCTCTTTAATGTGTGGGAGTGCTGCTCTATACTAAGAAATGTTGTTGGCATTGTGTGAATGTGGTCATGTGCTACAGTTTTGCCAGTCACCAGTGAGGCTTGGAAGTGCCAAGATGTGGTGCAATATGCAACAGATATTGCGATAAGACGGTTTAATACAACAGAGATGCTATGCTGATCAGTATGCCAGTGTGCTGCTCAGCATGCCAGTGTGCTGTCCAGTAAGCAAGTGTGCTGTTCAGTAGGCCAGTATGCTGCTCAGTAAGCAAGTGCGCTGCTCAGTATGCCAGTGTGCAGCTCAGTAAGCAAGTGTGCTGCTCAGTAAGCAAGTTTGCTGCTCAGTATGCAAGTGTGCTGCTCAGTAAGCAAGTGTGCTGCTCCGCATGCCAGTGTGCTGATCAGTATGCCAGTGTGCTGCCCAGTAAGCAAGTGTGCTGCTCAGTAGGCCAGTATGCTGCTCAGTAAGCAAGTGCGCTGCTCAGTATGCCAGTGTGCAGCTCAGTAAGCAAGTGTGCTGCTCAGTAAGCAAGTGTGCTGCTCCGCATGCCAGTGTGCTGATCAGTATGCCAGTGTGCTGCCCAGTAAGCAAGTGTGCTGCTCAGTAGGCCAGTATGCTGCTCAGTAAGCAAGTGCGCTGCTCAGTATGCCAGAGTGCAGCTCAGTAAGCAAGTGGGCTGCTCAGTAAGCAAGTTTGCTGCTCAGTAAGCAAGTTTGCTGCTCAGTATGCAAGTGTGCTGCTCCGCATGCCAGTGTGCTGCTCCCCATGCCAGTGTGCTGCTCAGTATGACAGATGGTTGTCAAAAGGGGAGACGTGGACAAGAAGATGGATTGAAAACTTTAGAACGTGGAGCTCTGAATTCTAATCCTAGCTCCAGCTGATGACCAAAAATATTTATTGCGGTGCATATTACATTATCTCCTTGAGCCGCACATCTTAAATATGCAATAAAATGTGGTGATGTTCCTGCTCCCAGAAAACATTTCCTCTTTGTATTGCTTCTCTGGGCTAGGCGTCCAATTGCACAGATATTTTTTTATTTTTTAGTCGACTTTTATGTAGCGCAAACTAGACCCGAATGTATCAGAGCATTTTACAGAGATATCATAGTAGCGATAACATGAGATACATGTGGAGTAAATAAAAATACATAGTGACACTATATAAAAATAGAATACAATATATGGTAGGATGTGTGGACAAAAATAGTTCGGAGGTAGTTAAGGTTGGGTGTTACATATTGGGGAGAAGTGGACGCGAAGAGCTGGTCCAGCAGCAATTACTTGAGTTACATATGGAGTAAACAATAATACATAACCGTATATAAAGGAAATATACATTATACAGTTATGATATTGGTGGTTTGTTACATTTTACAAAGAAGGTTACTAGCTAAGTATACATTTGTGGCTATTCTTTATCGACCCAATTTTTACAAGAACAATTGCTGTCAACGTATTAGTTGTTTATTAGAAATGCCTACAACTTGGACTTATTTTCCCAATAGAGGTAGGTTGGAAGCTTCCGTCAGTCAGACTGTGCACCTTTATCGATTAGAAATTATACTGGATGGCCATATACTTCTTCCACAAAAGTGTCATTCTGGTCTACTTCTAGGACTGCACAAAAGCAGGCAATCCTTCTCCTGTCTCAGGCACCATCACTGTGTGTGATTCTGTCCAGTAGAAACTCAAAATGTAGGTGCAAATTGGGGAAAATCCTTATGCAATGATGGGGTTGATTAAAGGAAACACTTAACTAATAGCTACAAAATATACACCAGTGTTGCAACTTATTTATTTTTTATTTAAGTGTTCTACATAGCGGCAGCTAAACCCGAAGGCACCAGAGCGCCCCCCAACATTGGTTTTATATAGCGCTAGCCAGACCCGAACACACCAAAGCGCCCCACATTATTTAAAATAAACGTGTAATGAAGCTCAAACAGGGCCGGACCAGGCCTGTCAAGTATCACGCAACAGGTGTGACACTCACGCATATCAGTGTGGTGTTCCGCAACACCGCACTGAAATGCATTGTCACGCATTTATGGAACTCTAAAACTCTGGCTATTCACAGGGTGCCAGCGCACGCCGCCGGCGCAGAGGCCTGCTCCGCTGCTCCCCGTAGATGTGCTGCCAGCAGCTGGGCTCAGTAAGGTAATAGTTAAATGTATGCTCGCAGCTCTGGAGTGGCTGATACAATGTAACAAATCTGCCCGGGAGTCTGTCCTGCCTTCTGACTGCTGCATGTTTCCTGAGGCAGGTGGCGCTGCGTGGCTTTCTTCAGACACGCACCACTGAGACTGACTGACTGCTCCGATTATCAAAACGGGGTGCGGGGCCTGCCCTCAGCAGTGGTTGCTACTGGCTGTGGCACACTATGGGGGGTCGGGATTAAATCACGATGTGACTGTTTCCTCTTCTTTCAGGACGTCAATCACGTCCTGAAAGAAGAGGAAATAAGGTAGGTCAGAAGCGGGGGACTCAATCTGAGAGTCAACTCCTCGCGTTGCTGTGTGCAATAGAATAACCCCCCTCCCCCTGGCGTTGCCGAGCCGGCGGGGAGGGCAGCCAGATCAAGAAGACCAACTCAGTGACTGATTAATATCGGTCACAGACTGACACTCATGGCCGCCACGCATTAGAGGCATCCTCGCGACATTGTGATGATGATCGGGGGCACAAAGTCCTACTTAGTGCCGAGCCGCCAAGGCCCCACTCCTTTCTGAGACCCGTTATTGCGGCTCCAGGACCCGCTAGTGCCAGCCAGGCTCCTCGGTTGGCCAGCGCCACTGCCGATCCCGGCAGACTCTTCCGCTGTGTCAACTCCTCCGGCGCCGGGCTGTGCCTGACATTGAGCCAGGGAAAGATCAGGACAGCCGAGGCCTCAGCCACCACCTTACCTCCCCCCGCAGGCCCTCACTTGCCATTTCGACCCTTGACACCCTGAGAGAGGCTGGCCTTTCAGGTAGGGTGAACAGCAGCTCTGGGGCTAGGGCTGCAGACCCGAGAGGTGTGAGAGGCAGCCTGCTCAACCATCATTTTAGGGAGCCACCGTTTAATCAGCCCTTTCTCGGGTGCCTGCCCACCACTAGCCAGCAAGCACAGTCTCGCACTCACTCTATGTATGTATTATCAGCACTGTCCACCACTATCACCCCCGCACTCCTCCACCTCGGACCGATGGCTGGTATCCCATTGTAACAATGGCGTAGCAGGATCCCTGCAACCTCTACCCTATAAATGACTACAGAACATCCGCTCCCTCTGTAATATGGCGAGTACATAGGGTCAAAGGTGCATGGTTTGTCCAGGGAAGCAGTGCTGAGCCCAAACACGAAAAAAACACATTTTATAGATAGACGAGTTCTTTCTGCCTGTTGGTGAGGTTACCCTAAGACCTCTGTGGTTGGTACAAGAAGGTAGCACCATTGCATTGCATGATTTTGCTCATGAGGAAGTGTCACTCGTAGTAGTTGAAATGTCACTCATAATTACACTGAAAGTATGAAAATGTCACACAAAGCAATATGAAACCTTGCTCAAACTGGACCGGTGCCAGGGCCATCTTCTGCTCGACGTTACCATGAAGTTCCTATGGAGTCACCTAAAACAGAAATAGGCAGACCAATTTCAAACCATGTTTAAGCACTACTCCGAGCAGTTTGTGAAAGCAGAAAAAAGGCAGGAGGTAGGATTTGTTACAACGGACACCTTTTTTGTCAAGCTTCCCTTCGACAAGATCACGTTTTTTGTCTTCAAGGAGCATGGACATCGCAGTTGGGCTTATGTTTCCTACATTGTTATAGGCTAGACTGGCTATGCAGTATATGCACTGGTGGTCCCCAAATTGGGGTGAAGGTGGCAATGCTTGAACCTTTTTGCACTCAATCATTCAAACAATCTGTTTGTTTAATCGCTATTTCTGAATATTTAAAAAAGATTTAATTTAGGTGCGGAGTGGCAAATAGTTCAAGTATAATAATGATAAAATTGACAAAAAATAATCACAGCTTATTTGCCTACTGGCCATGAGGAATCTTCAGCCACTCCTGTTTTCTTTTTAGGTCTGGCTTGAGAACGCGTTGGCAGTCTGGCATGATTTCTGCCATCAATCTATCAATACTCTGTGCACAGAGAGAAGAGCCCCTGTCATCCTCCAACGAACAAGCGTTTATTGCAAGTGGCATTAATATTTGGACCCATCACACATTCCGGCCATTGGGAGTCCCGTCATTCATGACATAATATATGACAACTAAAGGTGAACTGGCATACGTACATTGCTACAGTAGAATACGAGGCAAACATTGTATTTTTATTTTGCATAGCAACAATACATAATCATAAAGGTATAGATGGTGTAATGAAAAAAAACGTGAGGGTTGACTAAGAGAGGCACCACGCACCTAGGTTTCTTATACATTTCTTAAAAGTGCACTTAATTTTTTTTTTGTCCAATGGTTTATATATATATAAGGAGCAGAATACCTCAAAAGTAAAGTATTACGACCATCAAGTTAGATCTGAATACAAGTTTAGAAGAGATATGGCCTACTTGCTACAGCTGCCGACTTTGGAACACAGTGAACCAGATTCTAATGCTGGCCTTAGTTCAAAATCACGTGATTCTGCGCAAATCACATAATCTTCCTATGCACAAACAATGTAAAAGGGAAACGTGTAGCATAGTCTAGTTCTGTTTTGAAGTGCGACAACACCCTTTGGCCAGATTTGCGTTATAAAGAAAATGCAAAAAACACCCCAACATTTTCAAACAGTGTTGATGATTTCAAATATTACAAGCATTCCAGAACATGTTAATACATTAAGAGACATCCCTTGTACATCAACTCAGTATTTGGTAGATAAGACTTGACAGAGTACCCTTGTAAGTGAAAAGATAACATTTACAATAAGGATATGTTCGAACAGGGACACCTTTTAAAAAGTGGTAGTTTAAACGTTTGCTGTTATAAAAAAAACCACCATATTTATTTTCTCTTCTTAAATTAAAATGTATTACAAAGTCGTTATTTTTATATCATACACATAAAAAACAGTGGACACCTAACCAACAATTTTCAATTTTGCTATGCATATATTTAACTAAGCGGACGTTCTAATCTAGTTCACTGAGTTCGTTACAGGTAGCCAGCGCTACTAGTAGCTCACGAGCAACTCGTTGGAGAAGCCTGCCGTACAGGAATTCAAACATTGTACTGTGCAAGTAAAAAGTCAAGGAAGCCATAAGGCACAGGCTGCCCTCAACAATTCACAGAAAATGTATTGTTATATTTTGCACAAATCCATACATTTCCAGGTATGACTTGGCCGCACATAACGTTCCAAATAAAAACACTCATGCTTGAATGCTACATACGTTTATACATACATTCCCTTCACTAGTATTTTCTTAAATTAATAGTGCTCCCCCCACACACTCTTTTCACGCTCGAGCTAGGTTTTACATAAGCTAGAACAGTTTACAGTTAGGCCGCTGACAATAAAGTTAAACATGTACCAGCAGTATCTTGTTTAAGTGTTGTTTGAAATTAGGATCTACATTAACATCAGTGTAATGAAATATGGAGCTATCCTTATCAAAGATGTGCTAATTAGACAGCAAATATTTGAGCTGGATTCTAGCCTTAGGTACCTCTTACCTCTTCGCACTTTGATATTTAAATGCCGCTGACATTTAAGACTAATTTAAATTTCCTAATTTATTTCTTCAGTAGAATTTCATTTTCAGTGTTTAGGTCTAAAGCTATACCCAAGTGAAAGGTTATTATAGCCATTATCAATCAATCTGTTTATTCGGTCAAATACAAGACCATAAAAGCACATTTTAAAAAGACAACAAAAACACAGCATATTAAAAATATAAAATCAAGTATTAATATACACATCTTTAACCCAGTAGCCAATAAATGACTTTATGATACATATTTTGTCCTTATAATCCACGACTGGGTTATGAAATTTAAAACTGCAATAGAGATCATAGGGGACTTGGTGTGTACTAACAAGTTTCCCACTAAGGGTAGGGCGGAGAACCCGTAGTCTAGGAATCAAGTTCAAAGTGCAAAATAGCGTAAAGTGCTTAGTAGATTGGCAGGAGACCCCGTCACGTTGGCAACTTGGTAAACAAAACAAACCAAATCCAGTAATGGGAAAGGCCACTAATAGCTATTATCGTTTACTGAACACTGTTCATGTTTTGTTGTAGGATACATCCTGGGGATGCTAGACAGTGTCCATTAGCCATTTCCAAGTGCTGAGGTAGAAGAAGCCGTACAAGCAGTGGTATCTGCTGTATTGCTATACGTGATATTATAAGATTTGTGTATGTGGTAGAATTACAAGTTGTAAAACTGGGCTTGTGGTACACTAGGAGGCAGAGAAAACTGTACAGCTGGATGAATCAGGAGTACAAGACAGATGTGTGGCCCCTCTCGCCCTCTGTGTAGGCTCCACATCAAGCTGAATATCACAACGTGCAGAGATGTAAGCCACACGTTTATTATTATGATCAAAGTGCAATATTCACATAACCAGGAACAGAAGGGGTAAATCTGAAACAAGTAGAAGAAATAAATAAACATAGGAGAATCGCCAGCTAACTTAGTTCAGGAACGTTTGGGCTGAAAACATAAGTGAACTTTTACAGCAGATTTAACTGAACTGAAGTTAGAGATACTGCTTATATTCAGAGGAAAGTCAAGAGATCTGAGTTTGACTGCTGTAAGGGAATTGGGTTACTGGTTGAGGGGGGTGAAACCCTGTCAAGCAGCAACCACATGTCATACCGTGTCTACAAATAAAGTAAGACTGCGGTTGCACAACATATGCATCAAAATAAGGGGACGCGTTGGAGACGGCATGGCAGAGGGGTGTAACCACCCCCCTCCTAGTCCCACCCATAGGCAGGACCTAGTCACCGGGTCAGCCCCCTTTTTTTAGTATAAAGATGGGAGCGGGCCCCCTGTTCAAATTAGATCATCTTTGGAATCAAGACACGACTTTCTTCGAAAGGACTTCAAGATTTCTTCCTCAAGATTCTCCCTTGTGGCTAAGGAGTAGTCACCCTGCATCAAGCGCGCACCATCCTAAGAACACTGCGGTCTGCTGCAAGTCCCTCTTCACGAATCCGACGACCTAGCTCGACGAGACCCGGCTTCCCTGGCACCTCTGACCTCTACTCACCTCTACAGCAAAGCTGAGAACCGTGAGTGCGACGAGACCTCGAGGGACCGACGATCGCCAAGACTGCACGACTTCTGCATAACAAGCCCACCGAGTCTTCCACTGGTGAGTGCTTTGGGGTCCGAGAAGCCCCAACCCTGCGCAGCTCCAGCACCCAAGATCAGCCCCCCTGCATCTCCACGATCGGCGTGGGGCCCTTCTGCTGTTTGCTGTGCACTGCGTTGTTTGGCTACTAGCCGGCTGGCTTGTGGCCTTCTGAACGACGCCCGACGACATCACTGCTGCTGGTCTGGTTGCTCCAGACTAGCCCTTGCTTCCTTCCTTAAGAGAGGCACCCCGGACCCTCCTGGTCCACTCCAGACGCCATTTTAGGTCCACCGCGTGGGCTTGAATTTGCCAAGGCTTTGTTGCCCAATCCTGGGTCCAGCGACGCCGACAGCTTCTATCTTCGTGGGACAGCTCGATCCTCCATCCTGGTCGCCGACAACGCCTCCTGGTCCGTGAGATCTCCGAGCACAGCGTCACCCACTCGCCTAGTCGAGGTGGCTACCATCCGGTGCCCTCCTGGTGCCCACTGACTACTGGCTAGTAGTCTCGAACTTGGTCCCCTCTGCTTTCAGGTGTCATCTTCCATCGATCCAGGCTTGGATCCACCGAACTTTCTTCACTGGTCGCCTGCCAGCAACTTCTTTCTTCCAGGCTCCTGGTCCGGCAACGAGGATTCCCGACGTCTTTTGAGTCCTATGCAGCTGCAGCCCCTGGGCTAGGTAACTTCGGCATTTCGGTGCCCCAGCATAGTCTCACTATCCAAGGGTCAGGATCCACTTTCGTTTTCCTCCTACCAGGTCGGGTTCGCCCGAGAACACTAACTTTGCAATTCCTAGCTACCATAGACTTTGTCCCGCATTACGCGTGAGAGTGCACACTCTGCACCCGAGTCCCCTGGGTCTCCTAGAAGTAATCTAATGATTCTATAGTCAAGTCCTAGCGATTCCAAAGCCTATTAGTACTGTACTTACCTGCTAGTAATTTCGCATTCCACTTTTCAAGTATATGGTTTTCCGTGCACCTCGGGCATTTGTATATACTGTGCTAACTTAAGTATTTTTGTAAGAGTTTTGGTTTGTGCTTAGTACCCTGTCCTCATAAAGAGTACAGGGCTGTTGTGATTCTTAATAAATAACTGTTTATTTTCATAACACTTGTGTGGTGTCCTTTCACTTGGTGTTCAAGGGGTATATGTGTGGTATAACAGCTGGCTTAACACGCCCTCTCGAGTCTTTAGCCTTAGACTGCTCGTATCCACGCTACTAGGATAGCTGGTCTATAAGGTTGACTTACAACCAATCATCAATAAGGGTTGCTGGACTGATACATAGTGTTCACTAGAATAGTGACCACTGCATATCAGGCCACCTTCTCACATTGGTGGGCAGCGGTTGGGATTTGAGCTTGCTGTTGTTTTACCACACGTATCCTAAGAATATCTTGTTGAAAGATCACATAAGTACTGTTAGTACATATAACCAAGCTTAGAATACTCTGAGTTCTACTGAACCAGCTGTTGCAGCTCCTCAAGGCTTAGCACACCTTGGCTGCAACTCTTAGCAAGGGATCAGTAGGTAAACACATAGTGTAGGTAGGTGCATCACTTACACCACACTAGAATCAGCATGTCAGACAAAGGAGGAAACTCTGAGTATCCCCTTGTGTCAGTGGACCCTCCACAGGTCCTTACTTCAAAATATGCTGCTCTTAGCTTCCATGAGATGAGACAAGTGTGTACCCTCAGGAAGCTAAAACAGGGGTCTAACCCCACCACCTCCTTTCTGATTGGTCTCTTAGAGGCTTATGATGCCAGTAGGGCTGGTAACCCAGACCCTTCTCATCCAGAGGGGAGTTTGCCCTCCTTACAGGGACCCTTTGATAGCCAGGACCATCCCCTCCAGGAAGCAGATGATGCTGAGGATGAGGATGAGGACCAGTTGTCAGGGGATGAGGCAGACAAGGGACAGGTAGAAGTCAATAGACTAACCAGGTCCAACTTAAGCAGACATGAGCTTGGTACTAGGGGACTCCTGGGCCCACTCTCAGGTCAGCTTAACATTGGGAATGGACGAGTTAGGTCTCTATCAAGAGGCTCTAACAGGTCCCTTCGAACCAATGGCTCTCTCAACTCTTCTCACAGAGGGATGTCTTCCCCTAAGAGGAGAGTGTATGAAGCTGAAGAAAGGGCAATCAAACTGAGGATTGAAAGGGAAGAACTTGCCCTGGCCAAAGAGAGACTTTCCCTTGCTAGAGAGCAAGAATTATGTGGGCTACAGCCCACTGGTGGCAGCATTAAACCTAGCAATAGGGAAAGGAGTTTTGATACAAAGCACCTGAATAAGATAGTGCCCCCCTTTAAAGAAGGGGATGACATCCACAAATGGATTACTGCTTTGGAGAGAGCCTGCACTGTGCAGGGTGTTCCCCAAAGTCAGTGGGCAGCTATCTTGTGGCTCTCCTTTGATGGTAAAGGTAGAGATAAGCTCCTCACCACAAGGGTGGAGGATGCTAACAATTGCAAAATCTTGAAGAATACACTGGTTGATGGGTTTGGTTTAACCACTGAACAATACAGGATGCTGTTCAGAGACACCCAGAAAACTCAGTCTCAAGATTGGACTGACTTTGTTGATTGTGCCACTAAGGCTTTTGAAGGCTGGCTACTGGGTAGTAAGGTTACTGATTTTAAAGGATTGTATAATCTAATTATGAGGGAGCAAATCTTAAATAATTGTCAGAACCAGTTATTACACCAGCACCTGGTAGACTCTGATCTGACCTCTCCACAGGAATTGGGTAAGAGGGCAGACAAATGGGTCAGAACCAGGGTTAGGCCTAAAACCCAGGGTGGTGACCAGAAAAAGGAATCAACCAAGCCTCAAGAGAAGGGTGGGGATAAATCCACAGAGAAGACTTCCCAAGGGCCCCAAAACTCCAACAAGGGTGGTGGGTCCCAGAACACTCCTTCAGAACAGAGGAAACCTTATTGCCATACCTGTAAACAGGTGGGTCATTACAAAAGTGATGCCAGTTGCCCTAAAAATGGTAATAAGGGAAATATACCCCCAGGTAATACTCCTAAACCTCCTGTTACCACTAGTGGTAATCCCCCAGGTGGTGGGAGTGCCCCCAAGAATGTGGTGGGCATTACTTTGGGCCAGCAGGAGGACTATGGCCTAGCCAGGTTCCCTGACCACACTCTTGTCTGTGAGACTGGCATGGGGTTTGCCAACTTCACTACTGGACCCCACATTTTGGGAAAGTATAGACAAGAAGTTTTAGTGAATGGTCAGAAAGTTGAGGCATTCAGAGACACAGGGGCCAGCCTCACCATGGTGAGTGACCATCTGGTCCCCTCTGCTCAACTGACCCCTGGTTTTACTTATCAGGTGACAGACATTCATGGCGTGAAGAGAAGGCATCCCATGGCAGTAGTCAAGCTCAGTTGGGGTAATGTCACAGGGCCCATGAGAGTGGCAGTGACAGATAACCTACCTGTAGATTGCTTACTGGGGAATGACCTGGAACTCTCAGCATGGGCTGAGGTGGAACAAGAAACTCACTCCAGAATGATAGGCCTATCCGGACAGGTTAGTGGGGCAGTAATAGCTACAGCCCCAGTCCAAGCACCATTCCTCCCTGAAAAGGTTGGAAGGGCAGTGGTAGCCACTGCCCAGGCTCAGACAGACTTTCCAGAACAGGATAGGAGGGCTGTGACAGTCACAGCCCAAACACAGACTGAGTGCCCTCCTGAAAAGGTTGGCAAGGTTGAAATGGTCTCAGCCTCTACTCAAACAGATAGTGAGGTTGTGAAGCCTGAAACAATGGATCACTCCACTCAAACAGAGAGCATTGAGGAGGAAGAAGAGTCTTCCCCCTCCCAGACACTAGGTTAGAGCCAGCCTCCTCAGGGAACTGACTCTACCCCTGTTGAAGGAACTGCCCCAGAGGTAGTCAGGTCTAGCCTGGCAGAGCCCCTGATGGCAGTGGACCCTACCCAGGTGGGACCCAGTCTGGAGCAGGTAACCTGCACCTCTCTACCCTGCCTCAGTCAGCCCAGGGCTGAAGAGATCAGGGAGGCCAGTGGTGGACCCAAAAGGGCCCCCTGTCCAAAAGAACCCCTTAATCAACAGATTAGGATCACTGAAGCTGGTAAACCTAGCCAAGTGAAAATAGAACAGACTCCTGAGGGATCCCCCTTAAAAGTAGTTAGGGAACTCCCACAGCTGGACACTGTTGGGCACAGCCAAACATGGGGCCTAAAAACCCCAGACCTGACCTGTCCCTCCAGTAAGCCAAACAGAGGGACTCAGCCTCCAGCTTTAGGTAGCCAGAGGCTGACTCTGAGAGCTCAGTGCATCTCAGCTAAAGAAAGAAAGGCACACATGATGGATGGTGATTGGAGGAAGTTGAGCTCAAAGGTAGAGGAGCTTCACTTCAGCACTCCATCCCAGCATCAGCCTTCTTCTTTCCCAAGACACACCAGAGACAAAGACCCCCTATGGTGGAGACCCTCAGATACCCTTAGGGTGAGGGGTTGCCTAGTGGACCATGACACAGGGGGAAACCAAGCCAGAGCTGGTCCTTCCTTATATGGCCACTTAGGTAATAGAGGCTTACCTGGACAAGGATAGCCTTATCTCCTTTCGTTTGGGGGGGGGGGGGGGTTGTGTAGGAAGGTACATCCTGACTATGGTTGCCCCCAACTTTTTGCCCTGTGTTTTAGCTGGTTTTTGACATAGTCGACCTGGGGCCCTGCCAATCAGGACCCCAGGCCTACTGCTCTCTCTGTAAAATGGATTCCATGTACCCTAGGTGCATTTCCAATTGGTACTGGGCCACCCTATCAGACCCTGTAACTCAGGGCATGGGTGTACCCAGGGCTGCCAGGGGCTGCAGCATGTATTATGCCACCCCTGGCTGGCCTCCTAAATTTGACACAACTGGCTGCATGACAGCTGGGGCAAAGTCGTGTAATCACCCTTTGCTGTAGGTGTAGTATACCTATACCTAACCCTAAAATGGACACACAGATTCCTATCAGTCACTCCTATGGCAGGCCTTGACAATCCTGAAGGCAGAGTGCTTGGAATCGTGTGAGATGGTGCTCTGGCATGAGCTGAGCCTGTCTGCAGCTTGCGGAACCAAGTCATAATAGCTGTTCCATGATATCGCATACCATATACTCTTAAGTGCATTATAATCCTTGCGGTTAAATGCTAACTTTGGTATTGCTTTATCAAAACATGTCGAGTAAGGTGTCATACGAATTGGAATACTAACCCCTCGCCAATTCTGGCGACGGGGTTAGCATTCCACCCTTCTAGAGGGACACGACATGTATGTAACTGTGAACCCCGGTTAAAGTTAACTGAAGCCTCAGCTCCACAAAATGGATGCTGCCACCACAGACACGAGTCTGACCTCCTGCTGCTGGGAGTCCTTCCAGCGAAGGAGGCTTGGACAAAGGGTTTCCTGTCCGGGGCGGTGCTAGCACCGTCCCAGACATGGTTTTGTGTATCCTGGGTAGGCAGGGCTTTTCAGGAAGGTGACTGCTGAGTGGCACCCCGGTGCTCACTACGCATAGGCCGGTCTGAACCAGTTCCAGGGGCACACCAGCCCCTGGCCTGGGGAAGTCCGGCATGGCAGAGGGGTGTAACCACCCCCCTCCTAGTCCCACCCATAGGCAGGACCTAGTCACCGGGTCAGCCCCCTTTTTTTAGTATAAAGATGGGAGCGGGCCCCCTGTTCAAATTAGATCATCTTTGGAATCAAGACACGACTTTCTTCGAAAGGACTTCAAGATTTCTTCCTCAAGATTCTCCCTTGTGGCTAAGGAGTAGTCACCCTGCATCAAGCGGGCACCATCCTAAGAACACTGCGGTCTGCTGCAAGTCCCTCTTCACGAATCCGACGACCCAGCTCGACGAGACCCGGCTTCCCTGGCACCTCTGACCTCTACTCACCTCTACAGCAAAGCTGAGAACCGTGAGTGCGACGAGACCTCGAGGGTAAGCATGGGCGAATTTTGCGAATCTCGCGTTCGCGAATTTTGCGGATTTGCGAACTCGCAATCCGCAAAATCCGCGAATTCTCGCGAATTTGCAGATTTTTTTTTTTTTTTGTGTTTGCGCGGGTTTCTGCCAGTTCGCGAGGGTTTTTTACAATGTCGCAAATTGCGAACTTACCTGTCGGGTCGCAAGTTTCGCGAACTTGTTGTTTCTACGTGTCCAGCCTGTTTGGGACACTCTTCTTCATCACTGCCACTCTCTGTCACCACTGCCACTCTCTGACTACTCATGCCACCCTCTGGCCCACCCATGCCACCCTCTGTTTCATCACAGCACCCTCTGGTTGTCCAGTCAGTGTACATTATTGTGGCAACGCAAGCACACCTTCCCTGCCTCAAGTGACCTGAATTAATTTGGGGCTGATTAATGTGTCACAGAATATTTTTTTAGCTGGCACCTGCTTCCTTAGTGCTTCCTGATTAGTGATCTTTTGCACTTGCTAAGTGCTTTCATTGTTGCAAAATTAGTTACAACACCTGCCCTGCCCCAACTGACAATAATGCATTAGGGGCTGATTAATGGATTTGAACTTCCAGCCTGGCTCCTGCTTGTCTCCCTTAGCTGTAATTCAGGACCTTTGTGGCATATGTGTAACTATTCTGAGGTTCAGAGCAGGGTCACATAATAGTTTCAACTGGCAACTGAACTCTAAAGGGGCCCCTCAGGAAGCACTACAGGAAATGGCTACTAATGATGAGCCTGAACTTTTGAACCTGGTAAGTAGTTACTTTCAGTTTTGCTAAGATCGTACTTCTGCAATTTTGCACTTATTCGCGGGGCGCGAACTCACGCGAACAGTGCAAACAGTGCGAGCAAAATCCGCTGCTCGCGGATTTGCGGATTTTGCGGGAGATTCGCGAATCTCGCGGATTGCGAATTTACCGAAAATCCGCAAAATCCGCGAGCGAAACGGATTTTCCGCCCATGCTTACTCGAGGGACCGACGATCGCCAAGACTGCACGACTTCTGCATACCAAGCCCACCGAGTCTTCCACTGGTGAGTGCTTTGGGGTCCGAGAAGCCCCAACCCTGCGCATCTCCAGCACCCAAGATCAGCCCCCCTGCATCTCCACGATCGGCGTGGGGCCCTTCTGCTGTTTGCTGTGCACCGCGTTGTTTGGCTACTAGCCGGCTGGCTTGTGGCCTTCTGAACGACGCCCGACGACATCACTGCTGCTGGTCTGGTTGCTCCAGACTGGCCCTTGCTTCCTTCCTTAAGAGAGGCACCCCGGACCCTCCTGGTCCACTCCAGACGCCATTTTAGGTCCACCGCGTGGGCTTGAATTTGCCAAGGCTTTGTTGCCCAATCCTGGGTCCAGCGACGCCGACAGCTTCTATCTTCGTGGGACAGCTCGATCCTCCATCCTGGTCGCCGACAACGCCTCCTGGTCCGTGAGATCTCCGAGCACAGCGTCACCCACTCGCCTAGTCGAGGTGGCTACCATCCGGTGCCCTCCTGGTGCCCACTGACTACTGGCTAGTAGTCTCGAACTTGGTCCCCTCTGCTTTCAGGTGTCATCTTCCATCGATCCAGGCTTGGATCCACCGAACTTTCTTCACTGGTCGCTAGCCAGCAACTTCTTTCTTCCAGGCTCCTGGTCCGGCAACGAGGATTCCCGACGTCTTTTGAGTCCTATGCAGCTGCAGCCCCTGGGCTAGGTAACTTCGGCATTTCGGTGCCCCAGCATAGTCTCACTATCCAAGGGTCAGGATCCACTTTCGTTTTCCTCCTACCAGGTCGGGTTCGCCCGAGAACACTAACTTTGCAATTCCTAGCTACCATAGACTTTGTCCCGCATTTCGCGTGAGAGTGCACACTCTGCACCCGAGTCCCCTGGGTCTCCTAGAAGTAATCTAACGATTCTATAGTCAAGTCCTAGCGATTCCAAAGCCTATTAGTACTGTACTTACCTGCTAGTAATTTCGCATTCCACTTTTCAAGTATATGGTTTTCCGTGCCCCTCGGGCATTTGTATATACTGTGCTAACTTAAGTATTTTTGTAAGAGTTTTGGTTTGTGCTTAGTACCCTGTCCTCATAAAGAGTACAGGGCTGTTGTGATTCTTAATAAATAACTGTTTATTTTCATAACACTTGTGTGGTGTCCTTTCACTTGGTGTTCAAGGGGTATATGTGTGGTATAACAGCTGGCTTAACACGCCCTCTCGAGTCTTTAGCCTTAGACTGCTCGTATCCACGCTACTAGGATAGCTGGTCTATAAGGTTGACTTACAACCAATCATCAATAAGGGTTGCTGGACTGATACATAGTGTTCACTAGAATAGTGACCACTGCATATCAGGCCACCTTCTCACACACAACATATGCATCAAAATAAGGGGACGCGTTGGAGGTCTGGCAGGATTTCTGCCATCAATACTCTGTGCACAGAGAGAAGACATATACTGACTCCATGCATATCCTCAGTATATGCCAGCCCAGTTCCTGGCCAGCTCACAGTGTGCCATCTGGATCCCTAAACCTGAAAGGATGGCGTATGATGTCTGCAACATTAGAACATGACCACTGTAACTACCCCAAGGAAATCGTGGAAACAGATCTGCCCTTTTATGGTTACCTTAGGAATGCCCAAAAAGAGATACAAGAAAAAAGCAAATTGACTCTACTCTAAAGAGCGTAATAGGAAGTGCATTCTGCCAGATCTCTTGGAGCCGCTTAACTCCTCATTTGTGATGTGATGTATCCAGAAGCCAGTCTGGTGTAGAACAGACTGGCGTCCTTTTCGGATAGTGACAGAAGGAAGCAAGGCTGGCAACCTGTCACAGGTGAACGTCTAGAATAATCCATGGTAGTGCTCCTCTGACGGCCCAAAACTCAGAAGCAGTTTATATAATTTTTTTAAACTGGCTCCGTTCACACTATATCTGAGGACTTTTACTACATCATAGTTTGTATTTCCGAAACAGAGCTATCTCCAGACAACAACAAAATGCAAGGGCAGCGTGCTCAGTGAAGGTTAACCTTGATAATAATGTACCATGTCATGATAAAATGCTTACTAAAAAATATGCGTGGCGTTCAGAACACTTTCTGAGTCCGCTATCAGGTATTTGCAAAGTGTGTTAAAAATCACTATGTAAAAAATAAAAGCTTTTGTGCATGTGCCCTGATAAACTTCACCACACCGACTCCTTGGCCGGAGGGAAACTAAAGCTTCAAATTAATCTTAAAGGCAAGTAAAAAATGCTACATTAAAAAGCAGGAAATTCCAGGAATGTTTCAACCTTCAGACCTTGCAAATGGGAGCTCAAAAGTCTCTCTGGCAGGTTTTAAAGAAACCTCCTTCTGAACCAATAAGGTTTTCTTTCTGCTAAACCTATAAAAAGTTCACATTAAATAAATTTGAAGGCCACACTGTTAGCTCAATTACTGCAAGCGCAGGTGGAAATAACACATGGTAACAGTAAGTCATGACCCTGGAAACCATCACCACATAGGGTACTTTGCGTCTCATCCCACCCTTGGTCATTCAGCATCAAATAACTTCCTTTTGAAAGCATTCTGAATGCCAGCTGAATCAAAGCAGCTTGGACACCATTCAGATAACATGCAAAGTTGGCCATAGACGCATTACAAATGCCATGAAGTGGGTTTTTTTTTGGTTGGTTTTTTTAAATAGTACTCATACTGCCAAAGAAAAAGCTCTTGATGGGATTCCTCCAATAAATCCTTGCCAACTATTTCCAACCCTTAGGTGAGGCATTTGGAGAGAAAAGGGATCTTTCCCTCCAAGATGTTACCGTTACCTTCTCCCACTCCTGTTCGCATTTCATTTGGCACCCAATGTTACTTAGGAGGACAGGACCGACGGTACCTTGGCTTAATCATAGGACCCATTTTACTTCTCCCCAGTCCACCAGAGCTGCCTAAATCTTGCTTTTACTTGTTTGGTCGCAAGCCACATCTGATTCGCTGGTATAAATAATATTCTTCAAGCATTCAGCAAAAGTCGGGGGTATTTCAGATTTCCATGCCCTGCAGATTTCCCTCCTTGCTAGAATTACCACATAAAACACAAATCTGAAAGCAGATGTATTCTCTTCGGGACCCTCCCTAAACAGCTGAGGCACCTATCCTAAAAAAGAAAAAAGAACAATAGCTTACCCATCCATGTTTAGTTACGTAGGGCATATCAAAATAAACTAAATTTTAACTACGTTTTTTGGTTACTCCTAAAAAAAAAAAAAAATCCCCCTTCCCCCTCCCTTTCCCACTAGAACTCCCATAATCTACCTCCCTCATGATTTGTGTTTCAGTGTCAGTGTAAGTGCCTATCTAAAACTAAGTTACTTCTTCATTTGTGCCAAAAAGATATCTACTTCCTCAGGGGAGCTAAAATTATGCATCTTATTTCTCCACATGACCTTTAATAAGGCCGGAAATTTCATTTGGACCTGGGCGCCCTGAGTTCTCAACTCAGCCATTCTGGATCCAAGGTTCCATTGCCTTTGCGCTGTTCTTTTACCGAGGTCTGATCTAATTTGGTAATTCACAGATTCAAATTGAAGTACTGTTTCTTTTAAGGCTCTTCCCAGGACCAGTTCCTTAACTACATAAGTATGAAAATTGATTAAAATCTTTCTAGGGGCGCTCCTGTCAGGGTGCGACAGGATATAGACCTGGATAAAGAAAGTCAGAGAGTCCACAGAGATCCATTTAAGTTGCACCCTGACAGGAAATGCCATGAAGTGTGACCACCTTGCAAATGGGAGAATGGGCAAATTAAGTTTTGCATACTTTTCCAGTGAGAAATACTTCAGTTTCTCCATTCCCACATCAGAAATAGAAATCTTCCCTAATGCCTCATATCTGCCTACTAGAAAATGTTTCAGACAAGACGTAAAATGAAATGTAGAAATTGTCAACTAAATAAAGCTGTTTATTAACCATTTGGCAGATGGTGTTTCAGCCACTGTAAGTGGTAGGTTCTCAAAATGCACTATACTTAACATTGTGTAAGTCACTTCCTTATTTGCTATTATTTTTTGTGAACGTGTTTGATTATAAGGCAAAAACATAAGGCAAAAACAAATCAGTCAAATTTAGGTGCTTCCATGGCATGCAACCAGCTTTTAAAGCCTGTAATGTCCAGCATAATTACATAATTGACCTAATCTGACTTTGTCCATGTTGTAAGAAGGACATGTCACTTTGTATGATGCCAATTGCTAAAGACACAATATTGTTCAGAGAATAAATCCTAGTTGACAACGTAGACATCCCGTTATCAGCTACAGCTAATGCCTTTTCTAAATTAGCTCTGTCATTTTATGTATTAGTTCAGGCAGGTTTCTGCTGGAAAACTTTCCAAAGTTCATTGTATACGGCATATAAAAAGGGCTTATGATAATGTGGTATTCTAGGACCTAATAAAAAAATCCTGTAAATCCATGTAAACAGAAAAGAGAGACAAGTGCATGCTCACCTCATATACAGTGGAATGCTGTAGCCATTGTTGGCATAACTTTTTTTTAAAGTAATGGAGCTTCAGTGTGGGAAGCATTGACAGCTTCCTGATGTCTCCATCCACTCTTGCAAAGGAACAAGCAATTTGTGCTACAACAGCATTATGGACTGCTGCCTTTGCAGCTTCATTAGCCAGTGAATGTATTACATGAGACCGTGGCACCCATTATTTCAAATGTGCCATATTTCCCCAAAGCAGCTTGTGCTTGATAGAATTTCCTTTAGTGTATCTGCATCCATTCAGGTGCCAGTAGTGCAAGTGCTAATGTAATACTGGACACAATAATGCAAATTACCCACTATCAGTGTGGAAGGTTCAGTATTTTCTAGTGCCAGAATTAGAGCTTTGAGTTTGGAGAGTGATGAAGGACCTGGATTCAACACCAGAAATAAAGGGTTGTTCATTGGTGAGGTACAAGGCTCAATAATGCCTTAATATTCAAGTTGTGTTCGAATTTCTCTTACTTGTCATTTAGCTTCATGCCTAATTGCATATTATGGATGCACTTGCACGCTGGAACTTATTGGTATAACATGATAAGGTGAATCTGGAGCACAGCCTACATGGTTGCAGTATAATGCCAGGGATTATGCATGATCCCCAGTCAGTGGCATAGGCATGTTTAACTCCTTCAGGAATGAGGACAAAGAATCATGATATTTTAATGTCTTTCCCATGTGTGATAAACTCAGGGAGCCACTCCCTTACAGCCAAGAGAATGTTATATGTTAGTGTCAAAATTTCCCAAAAAAGGACCTTAATAGTGCCGGGTATAGCATTCTGAATTTGGATGTATAAATCATTAATCTACGTGTAGAACTAACTCTCTGATTTGGTGTTTCCAGCTGGACATTAGTTGTCTTCGCCACCAGAGACTCTTAAAAATGCTGGCAAACTATTGTGACCTCTACAGCTCTGTCCAGCAGAGTCTGCACCCACTCCTGGTCCCGAAGCAGTGTCCTCAAAATGTGTGGCATATTTAAGGGCAATTCCTGCCACCTTCTCCTTGAATTCTGTCTTCTGTTTTGGAAGTTTCTCTTCCTTTTTATTATGATGTCAGACGAGCGTTGTGAGTCCTTTTTTGGTTTCACATACTCTTCTAATCTGCGTTCTGATTGTCCTCCTCTCTCTGAGTGTTTTTCAAATATTTCCTGAAAGGCGCGAGAAGGACACATATCAGTATACTGATACCTATCAGGCTGTTTAATTGTTTCATGGTTATGCACATCATAGCTTTTTTCAGAGGACTCCGGCTGCAGAGATCTACACTGTGACTTTGATTTATCTTTGCTTTTTAGGTCGAGCTGGTGTAAGCAGCGCAAAGCGCTGCTGTCCAGCGAAGCCTCTATTGTTAGCGGCTTGCTCTGGAAGTGGGACAAGGGATGGGCACGCACAGGCCCGTCGGCGATTTCAGCATGTGTACGCGCATGTACAGTTACGCGCCCTGCACATATCTTTTCCCACTTCCTTCAAGCCAGCATGAAGTTTCACTTTTTCTTATTTCTTATAAAAAAATTCTCACCCCATCGTTGGAGTGGCCCGCAACGGTGGGTCTGCTCAGGAAATCAATCTGTACTCTGTGCCTTCTTCGGCACAAGCATTAGACTAATGGAGAATCCCCCACTCACCCTGTCTGCGGGGGGGAACTCCTCCTCAGCAGCAGCTGGCTGTGGCGCTTTTCAGGAGCACTCCAGCTCCTCTGCCAGCACGATGCAGGGCTCTCCCCTTAGGCATGGGAACCACACAGTGCTGTCAGCTGGTCTTCACCCGGGCCCCCTCCTGGGACCCGGGACATCAGCTCCGGCACTTTGCTTTGGCGCCGGGGCTCCTTCTCCTCCACGAAAGTGACAAATACCGCGCATGTGTGGGCAGCCCCCACCCTCCCAGTTCTCCTCCCCGGCCCAGATGTGCAGCTGCTCTCTGTTTCGCTTCTTATCTTCATGACACTTGTTGTGGTGTCTGCATTCCTTCAAGCTGAACAGTAGAAGAGAGATTCACCTGCCGTTTGCAGACTTCACCCGTGAAGTGCTCATGGCAGATTTTAGCACATTTCATGGATATTTGGGGACTTCCAGGAAAACGACGGGCGCCGCTTTCTTCTTTTAAATTGTTCAGAGACGTATTATGTTACAAGCGGTAGTGCTGGAGTGATCAAGGGTTGATCTTTCAGTGAAGTGGGCAGCCGTGCCTCTGCTCTTAACCTTTCTGTGCATGCGTGCATCCCGATTAAAAACGTGGAATGCTTCCGACAGCCTGGCCGTAGTGGTGGTATGTTAATGTACTAGAGGAAACAGTGAGGAGGTCGACTTTGGCAGTTTTGCAGCAGAACCCCGAACTCAAGCTCATTTTTCAAAGTAATAGCGTGCCCCTGGTTGGAAACACACAGAGCCGTCCAGGTAATAATAATGTTGTTGAATTCGGCCGAGCTGCATTTTCCTTTATAATATGGCGCACCTCCTTTTTAGCCATGTTATATTGTTAACTATTTGCATATCTTAGCGTAGTCCACAAGTCACGAACTGGCCTATTTTTTGGGAGGAATCAGCTCAATGGACCGTTCCCGATAATCAAAGTTCTGAAAAGTGTATCTGTTTAATTAATTAACAAGATTAGTGGGGTGCAGGTAAATATTGAACTTTGCGTGCCGCTGCCTTGCAAACAATGCATCAAACTGTATTGAGGTCCGGAAATGTGTCATTGCATCATGGCTGTTTGTTAGTTCTCAACTTCTTAAGAGAACCTGAAAGTTCAAATATACCAATTAGTGGCCAATTGGGAGGGTATTTTGTGTGAGCTTATTCACAATGGACAACTGAGGGCCACCAAAACCCTTGTTATCTCTAGATGATTTGAGCCCAACTTTATTTCTGTTATGCTGCACACAAGGAACCATGGGCCGGTTTAAATAAGTTCTGACTGAGTGCATATTTAATCTATAATTTCCATGAGCCATGTGCACTAATTCACATTGTGCAGAGCAAATTATGGGTGGTACTGCAAACTCTGCAGGCTGCCATGCTCTATGCTCTGTGAGAATGGAGGGAAGACCATTGCTTAGTCATAATTTTTGTTTCTGTTGATTATCTTGCGCTGCCTACACCAGGCACATGATTATGCCAGCCATTAAGTTTGCTATGGCTAAATCTTTCCATTAGGGCCACACCAAATGTCCATTCTCTGCATAATATGTAACACAAGTCATCATTAAAGAAATTGGTTTTATCAGCTGTATTTGTCAGCCTTGAATACACAGTTTTTAGGTCTCGCTGAACCCATCGTGTTCGCAGTGACTTATTATTTTATTTTATTTACATGAAATCACAGCTGCTGTGCGTCTCTCGCAACTTAATGGATTTTTTATAGCTGGTATTTACTTCTGTGTTTCTTTATTTTGTATCTTGCCATGCAAACTCCCGCCCGTATGTAATGTTTCCCAATATTCATTTTCCCATAGTTTATATTCTCAGGAGACTCACCCTCACACACTCTGCACCCTCACACACTCTGCACCCCCACACTCTGCACCCTCACACACACTGCACCCTCACACACACTGCACCCTCAAACACCACGCACCCTCGCGCACTGCACCCTTGCGCACTGCACCCTCGCGCACTGCACCCTCACACACTCTGCACCCTCACACACCACCCTCACACACTCTGCACCCTCATACTCTGCACCCTCACATGCACTGCACCCTCACACACACTGCACCCTCACACACACTGCACCCTCACACACACTGCACCCTCACACACTCTGCACCTTCACACACTCTGCACCCTCACACACTCTGCACCCTCACACACTCTGCACCCTCACACTCTGCACCCTCACACTCTGCACCCTCACACTCAACACCCTTACACATTCTGCAATGGAACATACACTCCAAATACCACTCAGTGACACATAATTCCACGCCACATAATTACACTGCACTCAATGCAACATACGCTCCAAATCCCACTCAGTGCCACATAATTACACGCCACATAATTACAAAGCACTAAATGCAACATACGCTTTAAATACCACTCAGTGCCACATAGTTATATGCAACATAATTACACTGCACTCAATGCAACATACACTCAAAATACTACTCAGTGCCACATAATTAAACACCACATGATTACACTCTACTGAATGCAACACACAGTCCACACAATACCACTCAGTGCCACATAACTATATGCTACATAAGTACACTGCACACAATGCAACATACACTCCAAACAATACCACTCAGTGCACATAATTACACGCCACACAATTACACTCTACTGAATACAACATACACTCCACACAATACCACTCAGTGCCACATAATTATATGCGAAAGGGGAATTTTACCTATGCCTCTGCTGTTGGTTGAAAAAACAATTAATGCATACAGAAGGGTAAACCACCATTTGTTAGTTCAACCTGACACTTGATTTATGTCATTTATTTTTTGTTGAATTATAAAACATTAAACATTTCAAGCCAGAGAAAGATCATCATCAACTTCACATTTTACCATACATCATTGTTGAAAAAGAAAAACAATATATACAATTAATGTGTAAGAAATAAACATACAATATAAATGTGCTCTCAACAAACAAATCAATATGAACATATCATAAAATAGTTGCCAAAGGACAGTACAGGAAAAACTGCGATTGACCCATAAATTAATTTCCAAGGGGGTAAGCCTTATTTAATACCACCCAACATTCCTGTTCCAATATTGTTAAAGTTGGATATTATTTGACATAAGGAATGTGACGAATGCCGAAGGCACAATTTGCACAAGTAGTGAATAACTAAATGCTGACGCGTTTCGAGTCCCACTGTATTAGTCACAGGGCTCTCTTCAGGGCAGGATGAGTCCTATCCACAGGAACTGTTTATAAAAAGAGAAAGGGGAGGGGTATTTTTAGAGAGTAGTCCTCTTATCCAATCAAAATAACTTGTAAAGAAAACGCATCAAGGGATGCAGCATACCTTACAAGACCAAGGATTTATTGGTCTTTTTAGAATGTCGTCAATTAGCGTAGGTATCAACCTGCGAAAGGGTGAAATATCGTTTGAGTATACTAAATCAGAAATGTGGACTGCACCCAAGTGTGTAGGCGAAGTCAGGATCTAATGATTTTACCTTAAATGTTTAGGTCTGTTGGTACATCCAAATAAACTCGAAGAACGAGTTAGTTAAAATCCCAATGTCGATTCCTCTTTGTGTATCTGAAAAGTAATGTTGAGCGAAGTTTTAATACCACAACCGGAGGCAAGCACTGACTTACACACTAAAAGCCGCGGAAGGAAGGCAAATTGGCTTACTTGTATAAAGACGTCAGTTCGGCGGGAGATAGTTATCGCTATCAATTGGCCAGAGACTGTATCCTGTAAAAACAACAGGAGGGAATCACTCACTTGACTCGTTGTTTTTCGGGAAAGCAGTCGACTTTGCACTGGGAATGCAGAGCAAGCGTCTTACCGTTCGTTATGGAACTTGACGCGATGTCAATTTCTATCGCCGGCGGCTTGGGGCAAAAACGTGCATGCACGGTTGTGGTAAAACAATCAACAATCCGGTCACAAGGTGTGATCAGACCAATCAAGCATGTCAGCAGCATTCAATGTGACAGCTATGAATTATGGGAATTGTAGTATTCATTTTGAACATTGTATATTTTGAGAGGACGACATTGGGTTTTATTCATAAGTTAGAAGTGTAGGAGGAAATTATATCCTATTTACTTCACTCAAACAATTCAGATCATTATTAACACTGTTAAATCTCATGATTAGGTACGCCTCTGCGCAAAAGTGCAGCCTCAACATTTGGTGATTGATGTTTTGGATCTACCCATGTAAGTACTGTCCACTTGAAATCGTTTTTCCCATGGTTGATATTCAAAAAATGTTCAACCATGGGTGCAGATACTACTTTTTTCTTGATTCTTGAACGATGTTGCGTGATTCGTACATTTATTGGTTGACATGTTTTGCCAATGTACACTCTGTTGCAGGGACACACCACGGCATAGACCACATTCTTGGTCTTACAGTTTGTGAACATCTCATGTTTCCATTTGACCCCGTCATGGTCAAACACGTTACCTTCCAATGTAGTTGAACATGATACACAATTGCCACACTGTGGTTCCGTAGTTCCGATTTGGGTTCGATAGTTCTGAACCCAATTTATAAAGATCGTCGGAAATGGACGATTTTGGTCTCGACAGACCGCAAATGGCGAGTGCAATGTGTTTGAGTGTTTTCGTATGAATCGATATAGGAGAACACTCTGCATTTGAGGATTTAGTCTGAACCTCCGGGTTCCATTTTGTATGTGGCAGCCATTTTGTGTGGTTGCCATAACATAGGCCCGATGACTGCGGCCGAGAAAGTCCTTGACACGTACGCCTTAGCTGACTTCTGATTGACCTGGCCGAACTGACTCCTCGCCTGGGGCGAATCCCGCTGAGCCAGTTCCTTGTTCAGCAGCTGGCCTGATAGAGATCAAAGGGCCCGAGTTTATGATACACCGTTCCCATCTCCTCTATCTCCTTTCCATCTGTTTCTGCCTTTCCTTTACGACTTGATCATCGATCTGGGTTGAAGGGTTTAGGATGGGTTTGTCCGGCCTGATCGAACAGGAAACCAAGCATGTGTGCGATCGTTTTTGGTGGGCTGGACAACGGAAAAGGGGATTGTTTTTGCCTGTTGTCATTTGCTACTTTTTGAAAAGCTACATTGCTATTGGTCAGTTTGTATGCACCAGATGTAAATTGTGATGTTGCCAGAGGCGTAATTTTCGGCATTAAAGACTGAGCTCCGTTTATCTAAGTGTGCAGTCTCTGACCAACTACCCGTGTGTACTTCGTAGATCTCTGTCCCTGTTGCAACCAATAAACTTTGGTCTTTGATGTCATCAAGAAGTATCCCGTGTCTCTGATTGCCAAGACAGGGGAATCCGGGGTTTTCGGGTGTTGCCCTGACACCGCTGGGTTACTGGATTAGTACCGGTTCTGAAAAACCCAGTACCTCAATTGGCGCCCAACGTGGGGCGAATTCAGTGGTACCGGTCCAAGCCAGAGGTTCGTGAGAAAATTCTGGAGGAAGGCCAGCCACTTCATCGACCCCTGTATGTCGTCGTGGTCCGAAAGTCTTTGCTGCGAGGTTTCCCGCTTTCCGACGGCTACGAAGGACTGCTGCCCTGACTGTCGCCCTGTTTTGGAGCCTTAGACGTTTGTAGAGCGAGACGATTGATGACTCTTCTGGTGACGCCATTGACATTTCAGTTAAGTATGAACGGAGCGTCTCCTAGTCCTTAGTTTGTTTTGTATCCTTGAGTGGATAGCTTTGATTTGGTACCTGCAGGCCCCAAAGCCAAGGGATTCGTGTATTCACGAAATTATCGTTTTTAGATTCCCCCTTGTTGTTTGAAGCTAGACTAGTGAGCAAGATGCCTGGTTTTAGCAGTCTTAGGAATTTGTTCAGCTGTGGTACTTTGAGGGATTCCCGGTTAGAGGATTTGTGTCCGGTTCCTCCGATCGGAACTCCTACATACGAGTTGTATGTGAAACATGGTGTAGGTCCTATTAGCTACAATGAGATTTGGGTAAAATACACGAAGAGTGACGGTGTCCTACAGTGGCCCCGTTATGGTAGTTTTGAGACAGAAGTCCTAGATAACCTTGAAGTGAAGTTGTTCAAGAAGAAAGCCCGGCCGGCGATGTTTGACTCTTTCCGCATATGGCGCAAAGAAGCCAAACAGAAAGAAATTAAGTTAGCGAAGAAAAATAGAAAGGGTATGTCAATGGTGCAAGCTGTCGTTGCATACAGGGATAATGAAGAAGAGCAAGAAAGTGAGCAGAAGCTTAGAGTGAAGAAGTTAGCGATAGACCGATGCTACCCGGTATTGCCGGCTAAAGAGCAGAAAGACGAGAAGGATCTTGTGAAAGACTCTTTAATGTCACATTTGTTAAATTCACCGCCACCTTATGTGCAGAATGCTACGGTACCACCGCCACCGCTTGTGGCTGTGCAAGTGCCTGTTGCTTTGCCTCCTGTTATTCCTCCACAGCCAGATCCTTCGTTGGCTGTTGTTCCTTATGCGCAGCCTCCTCAAGGGTTGCCACCTTAGCCTATTCCTGCTACTACTGTTTCTATGCCTGTTCCGACTATGGATCCTTCTACTACTGTTTCGTCTCCTCTTGTCCTTTCGACTACTCCTTCTCCTAGACAGCGGATGACCGCTGCCTTTTCTAACTTTCTAACTCCTTTGTTGGGACAAATGGGTATGTCTCCTGCTAGTGAGCGTAGTCAGTTGCGTAGCCAACTGCCTGATACAGATGAGCGAGTGGTTTTGGATCATATGGCGCGAAGATGGGTGACGTATAAGTCCCAGTACGATCTCGAGGGTATCATGGATTTTTTCCAACAATGGGAAGCACCAAGCAACGTTATATTTTTGAGCTTATGTGTGCTTTTCTCCATGAACAATGGACGGACGAAGTGGGTAGAGTTCCTGCGGAACTGTTCCGATTGCGTTCCGAGTTTGCTAAAGGAACGATTGTGAGTTTACTCGACATCGAGAAAGCGGTGTCGACGTTATTGTCGCTTCGCAGGGATGTTCCTACTGAACGGCTGTTTGAGCCAGATTCGTCGGTTAGGAGACATGCGCGTCAGTATCCGATGCGAGAGGTTCCTCCGGTATGGAGACCTGCTGATCCTAATGCTGCTCCACCTGTTCTTGCACATTTTCAGCGAGTGTGGGTTCATGTTCCATGGAAACGTGCAGAAGTTTTAGCAATTAAACAGACTTTACCTGATCCACGGAAGAATCCGGCAGGATATTATAAAGAACTTACGCAAACTGTGAGTTCGTGCGTTATGAATTTGGCGGATATAGACATGCTGTTTGGGAACGTTGTTCCACAGCCCATCTGAAATGTCATTCGATATACGGATCATGATAATGAATTGGGTGGCTCGTGGGTGAATCTTGTAGCGGCAAATGATAGACAAGTTGGAGGTGCTAAGCCTGAAAATGTTATTACTGAACTTCCTGGTAGAATTATCACTTTTATGAAGACTTTGATGCCTGAGGTCCGTGTTAATTGGGACAAATTGTCTGCTTGTAAGCAGAAGAAAGATGAGTCTGTTTCAGACTTTTTCTCGCGTTTCGAGGAAACGTTCGTCGACCATAGTGGTTAGGACATGGCAACCGAGGGTGGTCAGAGATTATTCGTTGATAAATTTGTGCAAAATCTTCTTCCTGAGTTGTGCACTAAGTTGAAGGATTCCGAGAGTGCTTGGCCCTTTCTATTTGGCACAGATTCTTGCTACGGCTCAGTACTACGAGAATAGGCGTGAGGATGAGTTAGAGAAAGCGGATAAGAAGACTAAGGAATTGAAGACTAAAGTTCTTCTACAACAAGCTTATCCACCCCGTGTTAATAATCAGCGCGATTATCAGCAGCCTCAACAGTATTCGAGGAACTCGCAGAGAGACAAGACTCCTCAACAGCGTATTCAGTATGGGCCTAATCAGTGTGCGTATTGTAGAGAAGAGGGCCATTACAAGAATAGTTGTCCCGTTTTGTTGCAACGTGCAAATAGTGCTCCTGGTGTGAGAGGTAGAGGTGCTCAACAAGCGCCTAGAGGTAGAGGTCGCAGACAGAACGTGCGCCTCCGCAGAATTCAATGAACAGTTTTGACCAACAGCAGAATTCGTCTGGTAGGTCTACACAGTACTACGTAGATGATTACTATGTTGAAGGCGATGCAGCGCAAGGCAATGATTGCAAGGACAGCCATGGAAAAGAGAGGGAGTTGTTTCCATTCCAGTAGATCAGAGTGGACCCTACGTGGAAGTGATTGCATCAGGTGTGTCAGAGCCTTTTCTGCTAGACACTGGTGCTACTAAGAGTTCTATTATGCGTTCTAAGCTCCCTGGCGCACCTTTGTCTGGCTTTAATAATGTTTCTATAGGTTTTTATGGCGCCCCCGTTACGAATCCGATTTCCGTTCCATTGCCTCTTTCTGTTGGTCCTCGTAGGTTTGAAGCACCCCTTCTTTTGACTACAGGTTTTAATGAGAACTTGCTAGGCCTTGACTTGTTGAAGAGATTGTATGCGACTTTGTACTGTTCTCCGTTAGGAGTACATCTTACTCTAGGTGAGAATGTGATCTCTCCAATATATGTATCGAAGGATTGTCTCCCACCTGAATTGTCTTAGTTACCGGATTCATTGTGGGCTACGGGTCCGAATGATGTGGGCCTGTTAGATATTCCCCCATATGTTGTGACGTTGAAGGCGAATGCTAAGTTACAGCGCATTCCACAATATCATATTTCAAGTGATGGTGAGCGTGCACTTTTGGCGATCATTTATGATCTGATTGACAAAGGTGTTGTTGAAGAGACTCGAGGTAATGTGTGTAATAGTCCGGTCTTGCCTTGTCTTGTCTGTGTATAGGTTTGTTATCGATCTCCGTGAAGTGAACAAGATTGTTGTTCCACAATTTCCTGTTGTGCCTGACATTACTGCATTACTGACATTGATTCCTGCTTCTGCTACTTGGTTTTCGGTAATAGATTTGAAGAATGCTTTCTTTATCATTCCGAATGCCATAGAGAGTAGAGATATTTTTAAATTCTCTTTAGGAGGACGAAGCTTCCGCTTTAAACGCGCTCCTCAAGGCAATTGCGAGAGTCCATCTATCTACAGTCAAGCTTTGAAGACTCAACTTGACTTGTTAGTTTTTCCTGACGGTGCAGCCCTTATCCAGTATGTTGACGATTTGCTGGTCGCTGCCGATACCGAAGACATCTGTAAGGATGCCACTGTGTCCTTGTTGTCTCATTTATCTGATTGCCATCATAAAGTTTCTCTCTCGAAATTACAATTCTGTCGCCAAGAAGTTACCTACCTAGGTCACCTCTTATCGAAGGAGGGAAGGAAACTGACCCCAGAGAGAATTCAGACTATTGCGAGAATGAGTGTCCCTACGACACAGAGAGAAGTACGTGCGTTTTTGGGTATTACGTCATACTGTAGACAGTGGAACCCGAATTTTTCTCTTCTAGCGAAGCCTTTGATAGCTCTTACAGTTAAGGATACTCCACATCCTATTCCTTGGACTGAGGAATGTCGAAAGAGCTTTTCTGAATTACGCAATGCGCTGTGTTCGGCTCCTGTGTTGGGTACACCCGACTACAGTAAGCCTTTCACATTGTATGTCCATGAGAGAGAGGGATGTGCATTATCGGTTTTGACTCAGCAGTTTGGCAGGAAGCAACGCCCATGTGCGTACTTTTCGTCAACTTTAGATCCTGTATCTAGAGCGTTGCCGATTTGCTTGAGAGCCACAGCGGCAGCGGCTGTTTCGATTCAACAGTCTGCGGGTTTGGTTATGGATAATACGTTAGTGGTTATGGTTCCACATGCAGTGGATACCTTGTTGAATGGTACGAAGACACAGCACTTAACTAGTGCTCGGTTGTCAGGGTATGAGCTCACGTTGTTAGTGAGTCATGTGCACATTAAGAGGTGCAATACTCTAAACCCGGCTACATTGTTGCCAATTTCGCTTGAGACAGACGATGATAGCGAAGAGCAACACGATTGTTTCTTGAGAACTGAAGAAGAGACGAAAGGGAGAATAGATCTGAAGGATACTCCTCTCCCTGGCTGTGATGATGCTTTGTGGGTTGGCGGTTCGTGTTCCAAATTACCGAATGGTGATACAACTGCAGCATATGCTGTGACGACTTTACATACAGTTGTCGAAGCTGCACGAATCCCACATAATTCCGCGGAAGCGGCTGAACTGATTGCACTTACGAGAGCATGTGTGTTGGCGAAAGGAAAACGAGTGAATGTATATACAGATAGCCAGTATGCGTTTGGTGTGGCCCATAGTTTTGGACGATTGTGGCGTGAACGTGGATTTTTGACATCGCATGGGACGAAAATCCAGCAGGGACAACTGGTGAATGAACTTCTTGAATCTCTTACGTTACCTTTGCAAGTAGCAATTGTGAAATGCAGTGCCCATAAAAAGGTTACAGATGATGTTGGTCGTGGTAATGCGTTTGCGGATGAAGTTGCGAAAGAAACTGCGAGGAATATGATGAGTCGGATGTATGTTGTGGGTCCGGCGAGATGGGTTCCAGAGAAGAGTATGTGCGAAGACACCATTGAGAGCGTGAAGGTTATTCAGAGTGAGGCCACAGAGAAATAGTTGGATGAATGGAGAGAAAGTAAGGGTAGGTTAGACTCGAATGGGTGTTGGACTGATTTGTCCGAACATCAGAGATGGTTGCTGCCTAACGCGTATGTGCTTCCAGTTGTTACAATGGCACATGGAATGGCACACATTAGTGTGAAAGGGATTTGCAAGTTGTTGGCTCCGGTTTGGCAGAATATAGGAATTCCCAGATGTGCGGAGAATTTAGTTAAGAACTGTATGGTGTGTTTGATGCATAATCCTGGTAAGGGAACTCCAACACCAGCTGGTCATTTTGCTCCTCCTACGTATCCGTTCGAGGCTTTGCAGCTAGATTTTATCCATATGGAAAGATGCAACAACTTAAAGTATGTGTTAGTGGTTGTTTGCTCTTTTTCTAGATGGGTAGAAGCTTACCCCCTTAAGGACAACACTGCCAAGTCCACAGCAAAAGTTTTGATAAAATAGTTTTTCCCGAGGTTTGGCATGCCGAGAATCATTTGGAGTGATAACGGAAGTGAGTTTGTGGGTCAAGTTATGAAGAGAGTGTGTGACGGTCTCGGAATTAGGCAGAAATTCCACGCTGCAAATCATCCCCAATCAGCTGGTTTAGTCGAGTGCTACAATGGCACTCTAAAGTTAAAATTAGCCAAGATCCAGGAAAGCACTGGTTTACAATGGCCAGATGCTCTGCCATTAGCACTTTTGTCCACCCGAATGACTGTGCATTCGAGAATGGGTTTGAGTTCATATGAGGTAGTGTTTGGTCGCCCGGCGAATGTTTGGGGCGTACCAAGACCGACGAGGTTTAGTGACCTCGAATACCCTGTTCTGCTTGACTATTTGCGTGAATTGACAACTAAAATTAGTGTTTTACGCCAACAGGTATACGATACTCTTCCTCAAGCTACAGAGGATCCAGGCCACGCTATTAAACCTGGTGTGTGGGTCTTTGTCAGAAACTTCCAGCGTACGAAGAACCAGCAGCCCCGCTGGACTGGACCCTATCAGGTCCTGCTATCTACAAGATCTGCGATGCGAGTGCGTGGGAGGCGTCATTGGATACACGGCTCCCATACCAAAAAGGCACCTTTGCCTTTGCCTTATGACAAGTGGGTCCAGGAGAGTCTTGCAGATTCTGAAACTGAGACAATCCCAAAGTTTGTACCGTTCAGTGATGCTCGCTTGATTGGAACTAACTCAGAACAGGAGAATGATCGACTTTTGCAAGCATCAGTACCCCCTGCAGAGCAATTGGACACTACCGAGCCTCATCTCTTGTTCACCGATCAAGAATTACCTGGAAGAAACCGATACAATTTGAGATCGAGAATTAAGGACAAATAAAGAATAATAAAGTTGATTTTTTTTACTGTTTGCAGGTTAACTCTCCACCAAGGATCTACTCATTTTTGTTTTTCTTGAACTGCCATCCGGTTCTCGCTGCTAGGGTCGTGGTTGCTACCAGTCTTGGGGGTGTAAGCCTGAGACACTAGGTCGAGGGTTCTGTTGGCCCGAGGCAACCTTCCTGGGTTCAGCAGAGGCACTCTCAAGCAGAATCAACCAACCACCGCGGGCAGCACCTTTAGTTTAGGATGGATTTCTTTGAGCTGGAGAGACCTGTGCAGACATTGACTTTTAGAAAACGTATATGCGAAATAATGTCGAAGAAATGTTTTTTGATACCATGTATATTTTTGCTATTAAGCGTCATGATATTCATAGCTGGCTATGTAGCATTTGTTTTTAAAATGACGTCTAATTCCACTGTGCAACCTACACCTTCACCTACTATTTCTTCTCATTCTTTCCACCCTTTGCCTGAACATGAAGTAGTCAGACGTTTGGAATTCTCTAATAATTCTTTCATACAGCTTTTGCACCAGCATCAGTTAGTGATCAATACAACGAACTGCTGGATTTGTGGTTTGATGCCCCATACAACCGATAAGGGTGTTCCTTATCTAGTTTGGCCCTTCAGTCTGAATGGTTCGATTCGAGCTTACAGAACCATGTTCATATATGCCCACAGTGTTGACCCCCTACGTTCACCGAAAGACAATCCGAAGAATAGTCCTATAGCTAGAGGCATAGTCGATATGATTAAAGGGACTAATGCAGTAGAGACTATTCCGAAGGATGAGAGGCAACCATATAGTGGTTGGAACGTAACTGGATATGGAGTGAGTCTGAGTATTAACCAGCGAGCGAAAAGTTCTCCACCGATTTGGATAGTGCCCCATAAAGGCTACTATTGTCTGCAGGGCAATGGTAAGAATCCGAAGGCTCAGTTAGGGAAGAGCGTTTGTGCTGAGACCTATGTGTTTCCGTCTCAGTCTTCCCTAGCGTTCTTAGCTGCTAAGGGTACCTACTTTGTTTGCTACGACAAAGGCTATACATGGTTGCCCCCTGACTTTTCGGGCACATGTTTTGTTTCCTTTCTGTTACCCCCCACTTTTACAGCGGCGGCGGATTACCACAAGACGAGAATTGCTAGAGGTGTCTTTAGCCAAGAAGACACTGCAGGTCAAGAATTGGGAGATTTCGTCAAGGGTTTTCTGCTGTTCTGGGGACCTATGGCTAATGGTAGGAATATTCGTTAGCTTACAAGAGTGGTTGAGTCCACTATAGTTGAAACTGCCGGTGCCCTTGGTAACTTGACTGCTGAGCTCCAGTCGGATAGACTTATGACACTTCAGAATAGAGTTGCCCTGGACGTTATCTTGGCAGATCGTGGTGGAGTTTGTAGATTGATTCAATCGAGCTGCTGTGTGTTTATTCCAGGCAACGCTCCATCAGTCTTCCAGGCCATTTCCAAATTGCACAAAATCTCCGATTCTGTCCATCTGGATAAAGGAGATTGGTCTTTGATGGGATGGTTATGGGGATTGATATCCACTTGGGGTTTGAAGATTCTGATGGTCATGGGGATGGTCTTAGCAATCCTGTTCATGTTCTGTCTCTGTGTACAGTGTGCCCCTGCTATTTGTGGCCTTTGTGCTACTTTGTGTGTACGGAAACCTGTCCAGAGAAAGATGCTTGGTAATAGGATGATGCTACAGCAGCATATCGATGATCTGATTAATATAGATCCGGATTCAGATTAAAATGGGTCTGGGTTTATTGCCTATGATAGGGCAAAAGGAGGGTCTGTGGTTCCGTAGTTCCGATTTGGGTTCGATAGTTCTGAACCCGATTTATAAAGATCGTAAAAAATTGACGATTTTGGTCTCGACAGACCGCAAATGGCGAGTGCAATGTGTTTGAGTGTTTTCGTATGAATCGATATAGGAGAACACTCTGCATTTGAGGATTTAGTCTGAACCTCCGGGTTCCATTTTGTATGTGGCAGCCATTTTGTGTGGTTGCCCTAACATAGGCCCGATGACTGCGGCCGAGAAAGTCCTTGACATGTACGCCTTAGCTGACTTCTGATTGACCTGGCCGAACTGACTCCTCGCCTGGGGCGAATCCCGCTGAGCCAGTTCCTTGTTCAGCAGCTGGCCTGATAGAGATCAAAGGGCAGGACGTGCCCAAGTTTATGATACACCGTTCCCACCTCCTCTATCTCCTTTCCATCTGTTTCTGCCTTTCCTTTACGACTTGTTCATTGATCTGGGTTGAAGGGTTTATGATGGGTTTGTCCGGCCTGATCGAACAGGAAACCAAGCATGTGTGCGATCGTTTTTGGTGGGCTGGACAACGGAAAAGGGGATTGTTTTTGCCTGTCGTCATTTGCTACTTTTTGAAATGCTACATTGCTATTGGTCAGTTTGTATGCACCAGATGTAAATTGTGATGTTGCCAGAGGTGTAATTTTTGGCATAAAAGACCGAGCTGCGTTTATCTAAGTGTGCAGTCTCTGACGAACTACCCGTTTGTACTTCGTAGATCTCTGTCCCTGGTTGCAACCAATAAACTTTGGTCTTTGACGTCATCAAGAAGTATCCTGTGCATCTGTTTGCCAAGACAGGGGAATCCGGGGTTTTCGGGTGTTGCCTTGACACCGCTGGGTTACCGGATTAGTACCGGTTCTGAAAAACCCAGTACCTCAATACTTATGGTGCCCGCATATAGGTTTTAAATTCCACTGTGCTATCAAGTCGCTCTTCGGTTTGGGGATGTAGCTGTCTGTCTGCTTTTATCAATTGTTGGCCGATGCTCGTATTTTTGCGCATAGCGAAAATGGGTTTTTCCAACGGGTGTTCCAAATTTTCCAATAGATGCCAATTATTCAAAATGATAAGTTTAAATTGGTTAGTGTGCGACCCGAAAGTTGTAACACACACCAATTTATTTAGTTCACCTTTCTCTTTTTTCTGGAGAAGATTTTCCCTAGGGGTGAATCTCGCACGTTTTTTGGAATGATTTAGAAGTTTTTTTGGGTAACCCCTTTTCGTCATTTCAGCACAAAACCGTGTCGCATGGTGCTCAAAATCTGCCAGGTCAGTGCAGTTGCGTCTTATTCTCAACATTTGTCCAAAAGGAAGATTTTCTTTCAAGCACTATGGGTGCGAGCTTTTATAATGAAGGATGGTGTTTGTCAGTTTCTTTTTTGTTTAAAGTTGTTGTTAGGCTATCATCGCGGATGCCTACTGTGATGTCAAGGAAAGTCATTTTGCTTTTACTGGATTCCATTGAAAATCTGATATCAATGTGTCTCGAATTTAGCCAGTTGTAGAACTGGTCGAGCTCGGTCTGGCTCCCCTGCCACAGGAGCCAGATGTCGTCAATGTATCTTAACCATTGATTTATATGGCCAGAGAATGGATTATTGTTATATATGAATCTTTCTTCATATTGCGCCATATATAGTACCGCCATCTCAGGTGCATAGGGGCAGCCCATGGCGATGCCTTTGATTTGGACAAAAAACGCATTTTCAAACTTGAAATAGTTGATTTCGGCCAGTGATAGAATGAATGAGGTGGGTACCTTATGAGGTCTATCCCATTAGTCAAGGTATAGTTCTAACACCTGCAACGCCTCATCTTGAGGGATTTGGGTGTAAAGTGAGGCGACATCTAAGGTCACCATCATTTGTGTTGCCTCAATAAATGACTGTCCTTCCTTTTTGGTAATGAAATCAGTTGTGTCCCTGAGGTATGACTTGACCTGCGGTAGAAATGATTTTAAGAAAAAATCAATAGATTTAGAGACCCTATATATAACCTTATATGCTACATAATTGCACTGCGCTCAACGCAACATACACTCCAAATACCACTCAGTGCCACATAATTACACGCCACATAATTACACTACACTCAATGCAACATACACTCCAAATACCACTCAGTGCCACATAATTACACTCCACATAATTACACTGCACTCAATGCAACATACATTCCAAAATACCACTCAGTGCCACACAATTACACGCCACATGATTACACTGCACTCAATGCAACATACACTTCAAATACCACTCAGTGCCATATATTTACACGCCACATAATTACACTGCACTAAATGCAACACACACGTCAAATCCCACTCAGTTCCACATAATTACACGCCACATATTTACACAGCACTCAATGGAACATACACTCCAAATACCACTCAGTGCCACATAATTGCACGCCACATAATTACACTGCACTCAGTGCCATATATTTACACGCCACATAATTACACTGCACTCAATGCCACATACACTCCAAATACCACTCAGTGCCACATAATTACACTCCACATAACTACACTCTACTGAATGCAACACACACTCCACTATCTATTGCCATCACTCTATCTATCTATCTATCTATCTATCTATCTATCTATCTATCTATCGCCCACACTCTATCACCCTCAAGTATTAATTATTAAAAAAATTAAAAGACATTTTTGTTTGTAATATCAATACATCTAAGTCTCGTAAATACAACACATATTGCATTACAAATGTTATAGGTGTCACATTTGCGAAAGTTAAAAATAATGGCATTGTAAATGACAAAGCTATTCATTTTGCAATTTTCAAAACCAACACATAAATAAAAGATTTGTGATTTACAATACCAATAGCTCAAACTTTCCTAATGCGAGACCGATTGCATTGCAAATGCTTGTTTGTTTATCCCAGCATTTTTTAGAAACCTCTGCCTGTTTCGAGTTACCCATATCGGAATAACTTTTCAGTTGCGCTTTATTAAGCCTGGCTCCCAAATTATCTCGACCTATAGTTGTATATGTTGCAGCAATAATTTTTGATAGTTCACACTCCTGTTCCAATCACAGAACAGACAAGTTTGCTCCTTCCCATTTAATATTGTTGAGGCAACTGTGGCATAGTTGCCCATAAGTTTCATCCCCAAATCCAGGACAGGGGCAGCCAGTATTTATTTTGAATCTGCTTTAGCACCTTAGGCAAAACGGCTATGGATGGTGTCCCATGCGTGATGGTAGATATGGCAGCAAAAACTGTGCCCCGAAGGTGGCACATTCATCTACCGGGGGAACCATCCGGGAACCATCCGTAAAGGAAGGCACATTGTTAGAATATCTTGGGATTCAGTATGGGAAAACACTGCTTCAAGCTGATTCATTTTGGTGCAATCCAGAACGGAATTTCTTCTAGCCTGGTGAGAACCTTACCCATTAATGCTTTAATAGTAACTGGACTAATTGCAGGCATTGCTCAAAGTGGCTGCGCTACTTAAACAGCCCTTGCTGGCTTTGCTGTTATTGATTGCATAACAAACTGTGTTAAACGTCTGTATAGTCTAACTGGATCAATATAAAGTGTACATAGCTCTTCTACTGTGAGGACTCCTATTTTTGGATATCATGCATAGCTGCCTAAAACTATCCATGTTGCCCCATCATTACTGAGGGGACCTAGTCACACATTGTTTAGTGGATGTGGTAGAGCACCTTGGAAACAATGTGTGTGTTTGTAGGAAAGTAGGATCCCGTTCTTATGGTTACCCCACACTTTTTGCTTGATGTTGCACTGTTTTTTACTAGTCTGACTGGGATCCTGTTAGTCAGGACCCCAGTCTATCAGCTTTCTCCTTTAAATTGTCATGCATGTACTTTGGTACACACCAGATTGGATACTGGGGTACACTTATAAATCCCTAGTATATGGTACCCATGTACCCTGGGCATAGGTACTCCAGAGGCCTCCCATGGGCTGAAGCATGTATTATGCCACCCATGAGAGGCCATGCAAAATGGCACTACAGGTCTGCTTCTGCAACCCGTGTAAGCTGGTGCGTGCACCACTTACTTTAGATATAGGTTCACTATATCTATAGGTCACTTCACTTAAAACGTCTAAGTCACCCCTATATCAGGCCTTATCAACCCTGAAGGTAGGGTCAATCAATCAATCAATCAGAGTACTTGTAAAGCGCGCTACTTACTCGTGAGGATCCCAAGGCGCTTAGGGGAGAGGGGGTGCTGCTACTGTTCGAAGAGCCAGGTCTTGAGGAGTCTTCTGAAGGCCAGCAGGTCTTTGGTCTGCCGTATGTCGCCGGAGGTTGTTCGTTGGATGCGGGGGACAGCGGCGAGGGCGAGGCTGGCGGAGCGGAGCTGGTGGGTGGGGGTGTGGAAGCTGAGTCTGCTGTTCAGGTAGGCTGGTCCGGCGCTGTGGAGTGCTTTGTGTGCGTGTGTGAGGAGCTTGAAGGTGATCCTCTTGTCGACGGGGAGCCAGTGTAGGTCTCTCAGGTGGGGGGTGATGTGGCTGCGGCGGGGGACTTTGAGGATCAATCGGACGGAGGCATTTTGGATGTGTTGTAGTCGTCGTAGGTGTTTGGCTGGGATTCCTGCATAGAGTACGTTGCCGTAGTCCAGTCTGCTGCTGACGAGGGCCTGTGTCACCGTACTTCTTGTTTCAGTCAGGATTCACTTATAGATCCTGCGGAGCATGCGGAGGGTGTTGTAGCAGGAGGAGGAGACGGCATAGACCTGCTTAGACATGGAGAGGGAGGAGTCGAGGATGAATCCTAGATTGCGTGCATGGTCGGTGGGTGTTGGTGCTGTTCAGAGTGTGGTCGGCCACCAGGAGTCGTCCCAGTCTGAGGGGGTGAGTCCAAGGATGAGGACCTCCGTCTTGTCCGAGTTCAGCTTCAGGCGGCTGCTCCTCATCCAGTCGGCAACGGCCTTCATTCCCTCGTGAAGGTTGGTTTTGGCGGTGTGTGGGTCCTTGGTGAGGGGAAGGATGAGCTGGGTGTCGTCAGCATAGGAGATGATGTTGAGGTCGTGATGGCGGGCCACTTGTGCGAGGGGGGCCAGGTAGACATTGAACAGCGTTGGGCTGAGGGATGACCCCTAGGGGATGCCGCAGATAATGTCAGTGGCTTTGAATCGGAAGGGTGGGAGGCGGACGCTCTGGAGAGGAAGGACATGGTCCAGTCAAGAGCCTTCTCTTGGATTCCAGCTTCTAGGAGGCGTGTCTTCAGAGTGCGATGGCAGACAGTGTTGAAGGCGGCTGACAGGTCCAGGAGGATGAGGGCTGATATTTCGCCGTTGTCTAGTTGGCGCCTGATTTTGTCTGTGGTGGCGATGAGGGCTGTGTCGGTGCTGTGGTTTCGTCTGAATCCGGACAGGGACGGGTCCAAAATGTTGTTGTCTTCCAGGGGGCGGGGCAGTTGCATGTTGATGATTTTCTCGATGACCTTTGCCGGGAACGGGAGCAGGGAGATGGGCCGGGAGTTCTTGAGGTCTTTGGGTTCCGCTTTGGGCTTTTTGAGGAGGGCGTTGATTTCGGCGTGCTTCCAGCTTTCTAGGAATGTCGCTGTTTCGAAGGTGATGTTGATGACCTTCCGTAGTTGGGGTGCGATGGCTGCGTCTGCTTTGTTGAATACGTGGTGTGGGCACAGGTCAGACGGAGATCCTGAGTGGATGGAGTTCATGACCTTGCGTGTCTCGTCATCATTGATGTTAGACCAGGAGGTCAGGCGGTTGGCGCTGGTGGTATTCACAGGGAAGGTGGAGTCTGGCATAGTCGGGGCCGTCGTGGTGTTGAAGCTGTCGTGGATGTCAGCGATCTTGCGGTGGAAGAAGATGGCTAGTCAGTCGCACAGTTCTTGTGAGGACGGGATGTCGTTGGCATTGGTGCTGGGGTTGGAGAGTTCCTTTACGATGCTGAAGAGCTCTTTGCTGTCATGTGCATTGTTATCCAAGCAGTCTTTGAAGGAGGATTTCTTGGCTAATCTGATGAGGTAGTGGTGTCTGCGGGTGGCGTCCTTGTGGGTTGCGTGGTTGCCCGGTGGGCGTTCGTGGAGCCATGTCTTCTCCAGTTTCCGGCATGCACGTTTAGAGGTCTCGAGCTCATCTGTAAACCGGGTGGCTCTCTTGTTGGCGTGGCTTTTGAAGGGTTTCTTGAGCGGGACGAGAGTGTTGGTGCAGTTGACGATCCACTGTCTAAGGTTTTGGGCTGCGGCGTCTGGGTTGGTGGGGTCGGTGGGTGGGTTCTTGGTGAGGGAGGTGAATAGTTGGTCTTCGGTGACTTTGCTCCAGCAGCGGCGAGGCTGGTGTTGGGTGTGGTGGTGCGTGGTTGGTTTCTTGAAGGTGAAATGGATGCAGCGGTGGTCGGTCCAGTGGAGTTCGGTGGTGTGGTCAAAAGCGACGTTGGAGCCTGTGGAGAAGACGGGATCCAGCGCGTGGCCAGCGGCGTGGGTGGGTGCTGTGACGAGTTGTCTGAGGCCGAGGTTGGCGAGGTTGTTGATCAGGGTGGCGGAGTTGGCATCATTGTTGTTCTCAAGGTGGAAGTTCAGGTCCCCAAGGAGGATGTAGTCCGTGGAGGCGAGTGCGTGGGTGCTGGTGAGGTCGGTGATGGAGTCGCTGAACTGAGCCTGGGGTCCGGGGGGTCTGTAGATTAGTGTTCCTCTGAGGGTGGTGTTGGGGTCGGTGTGGATCCGGAAGTGCAGGTGTTTGGCGGTGTTGAGGATGTCGTCTGTGTGGGTGGTGACCTTGAAGGTGGACTTGTGGACGATGGCTATTCCTCCTCTGATTCCATTGGTGCGATCCCGACGGGTGATCTTGTAGCCGTCTGGGATTGCTATGGCGAAATTGGGCGCCAAGGAGTCGTTCCACCAGGTCTCGGTCAGGAAGGCCACATCTGGGGCGGAGGTGTCGAGCAGATCCCAGAGCTCAACTGCGTGTTTGTGTGCAGAGTGGGTGTTGAGGAGTATGCAGCGGAGGTGGTTGGGTCCAGTCCTTGGAGGTTTGGTGGTTCTGTTGCAGGTGAAGGTGCAGGTGTGGCAGGAGAAGGGTCTTTGGGTCCATTTCAGGGTGGCCTGGAAGCAGGTGTGGTTTCGGCTGGTGTTGAGTGCATGGAGGGTGCTGGCATCATAGTGGATTCTGGTGTCGTGGCGTTCGGCGCTGGTTGCGGTCCAGGCACGGACGGGCGCAGACGGGCTTGCCTTAGCCGTGCCTTCGGCGCACCAGAGGTGCACCCTCTGCGCACAGCAACTTTGTGGCCCGCATACGAGGTGGCTTGGGAGGGAGGAGCAGCTGGGAGGCGGGTGCGGGGAGTCGAATGGGTGTACAGGGGGGATGGGGCCGCAGGGAAGCAGCGGCGGTAAAGGGCCGGATCGGGAGCGGCAGGGGGGCAGGGGGAACTGGTGCACAGGGCAGAGGGGAGGGAAAAACCCAGGAAACAAGGAGGCAGCAGGGAGGCAGGAACCAGGCAGTCAGGTTACTAGCAGCGGCGTGGGGGCGACTTGCCTGCGAGCAGGGTCAAAGGTCACAAAAAAGCGCAGAAAGGTCACAAAAAAACGGGGGGAACGAGTGGCACAGAAGCACAAAGCTCACAAGAAAGGGCAGAAAATGGTCACAAAAAACGGGGGGAAACGAGTGGCACAGAGGCAGAAAGGTCACAACAAAGGGAAGAAAGGCCACAGTTGGGGTGACTCTCCAATCTCCAATGTCTTAATTTCCAAAGGGTTTCCCCGAAGTCCTCCGAGAAGGGTGCTTAAACTGTAAAATTGCAACTGCAACTTCCCCATAGAATTGTACGGAGCACGCAGTTGTGTTAGCACACTGCACCCGTCCTCCACGGGATCTGTATCTACTCACCTTGGGTGTTTGCTTGGGGTCCCAGCGATTCTATGTGCTCCTTGTCTTGAACTGAGCCGTGGTTGTTATACCACTATTTTAGTATATGGTTTGGTCTCCCCCCAGGAGGCCACTGTGTATTGCGCTACTTACAACTGGTCTATTGATCTCGTATTGTGTGCTTTGTGTTCTATCCTCGTGTAGAGGATACTAGAGAGTGTTATATTAATAAATACATATTTTTATATAACTACTGTGTGGTTCTCCTGTCATTTGGTTAATTCAGAAGGTGATATTCTGGTCAAACAAGCTGCTTTATATTCCTTCAAGATTTGGCCTAAAGGCTGCTCTCCACAGCTACCACTAGGAAAGCTCGCTAAAGGTTATCTTTGACCTCATACATCATAAGAGCCATTTGTACTGGTGCAAGGTGCACAATTTAATTAGTGGACATCATATAGCAGGCAGTTTCTCACAATGTTCCTGAATTGTCATAGCCTCCGTATTGGCCTGCTAAGGGGGCTCCTGTGTATGCATGGAATACCCTAGTGTTGGCATCTGCTGCAGGAAAAGTGACCCATGGATAGAAAATCTGTTTTATATACTTTGATTGCCTCTTCCATGAAGGTAACATCTCCTCCAGTAAGAGGAATACCTTGTTTTTGTAACATCTGTGTTACTGCATGTCAGTAATTTCGTGGAATAACCACTGGTACTGGAATAGCTACTTTAATGAACGGAAATCAAAGAAGGGAACAACTATAGTGGGGTAATCATTTTAAAAGGTTCAAGCATGAACAACCTACACTGAAAAATAGGGGCTCCCTGTTTAGCTGAGGAGGATTGCTCCCCAACGCCACGGACGTCTCCATATAAGGTGACAAGGAGCTTTTGGCACATGTAAAAACTACTCAGGAGACATACTAAATAAGTACCTGACTTGTAACATTGTTGGCGCCACGTCGTACAGTTCCTACCAATAAAGTTAGGCTGTGTGGTTGGACAACATATGAATCAAAATATGGGGACTGATTTCACGCATATCCTCAGAATATGGTGGCCCAATCCCTGGATAGCTCACAGTGCGCCATCTGGATCCTAAACCTGACAGGGTACCTTATGGTGTCTCCAACCTTAGAACATGTCAACTAGGACTGCGCGAAGGAAATCGTGGAAACAGATCTTCTCTTTTATGGTTACCTTAGGATTGCCCAAAGAGAAATACAAGAATTAAGCAAATTGTCATTTTAAACATTTATTGAAGAAATTGGATTCTTGTGTAAAATACATGAGATGCAGTTATTAGTAGAAATAAACAAAGCATTATTACCAGCATTACATGTATGGTGAAGATAAATAATTTACAACCATTATAGCGTTGCAGTGAGTATATGAAAATATATCATAATGAAAAAACTTCTTACATAAACTCTACTCTAGAGAGCGTAATAAGAAGTGCATCATACTTGTACGGCACGCTTTCCCGGCGCACTACCTTCCTTCGAACCGGAACCGTCACGAATAATCGACACATCACTCTCCATACAAACCGGATTCAACGATACTCGTCCTCTGCATGTCGCAGAGCTATCACATCGCCTCCCCAAGGTCTCAGGTGTGTCGCATCTCTGTTTTCTGACTCTGTGGCTGTTTGGCTTGTGGAAATTTGATGCATTACAGGTACTTTGGTGAAAAGTCACACATCCATAGTTTCCTATGGTACAAGTTCTTGAAACCTTTTGAAAGTCCTATTTTTAACTTTGTATGTTGGATTTTTGTCGTTTTGGTCTTGTTTTTTTTAGATAAAGATACTTTAGTTTTCTAAACTGGTGTGATGTCCTTTTATGGTGTTTTTACTGTTTTACTGTGATTGTTGGTACAAATACTTCACACATTGTCTTTGGGATAAACCTGTATGCTCGTGCCAAGCTACCAAGGGGTTGAGCAGGGGCTAAAGTGTGTATCCCCCTTACCCTGACTAGAAGCTGGACACAGGTACCTACCTCTGCCAACTAGAGAGCCCCATTTCTAACAATGTTAGAACCTTAACTGAAGTTCTAGAATGTGGAGGCAGAGGATGTGGAGAAAAATGGAAACGGCAGCAGTGTAGCTTTGTCCAGGTCGTTGGTAATAAAGGACTTAAGTACAACTGAGAGTATTTACATGACTGCAAAGTGGACCATTACTACTAACACTTTTTAAAGATGCAAAAAGTCTGGGCACAAAAAAATAGCTTGATTTATTGGCAGATTATAAGACAAAGCATTCCCATGAAGTATAGCGCATTATTGCGCCTGTGGATGAATACATACAGGTTGCTATAGTAATGCGAGGAAGCGATGTGTTTCACAAGTTTGTCTGCCCTTTATATTTAGCATTTATTTTTATTTTCTTTAATTGTGGGCATCAAGAGTAAACAGCATCCAGCCCGCCATCCTCTGCTCCCAAGGAATAATTTACTTTAGATTAAACACTAAGCGCAATCAGATAAGATAACACTTTAATTTGGCGGTGAGAGACAGCCATAAAAGCACAATACAAAGATAAAACACCTTATTAAAAACACGTTTAATCACCATCTCAATACAAGTCTAAGAACAGCAATAAAAATAATTTATAAAAAACACAAAGTCCCCCTCAAGCGACATAGGGAATCCTGCTGTGGGGCTCAATAACCAGCGGTCATCATATAAACAAGTCAAACTAACCAGCTCATGCAATCAAAATAAATTTAGTCTCCTGACAGTAGCACATTTTAACAAGCATTTGCAATGCAATGGTCTCGGCATCATTAAAGGTAGAGCTATTGGCATTGCCCATGACATTTTTTTTTTTTCTTTAAATCGTAAATAAATGGCATTGTCATTTACATTGCCAATACACAGCACTCTGCACTCAACAGCACACACCACTCTGCACCTGCACTCACTGCTCTGCACACTCACTCTGCACTCACTACTCTGCACTCACTACTCTGCACTCACTACTCTGCACTCACTACTCTGCGTTCTGCACACTCACTCTGCACTCACTACTCTGCACTCTGCACTCACTACTCTGCACTCTGCACTCACTACTCTGCACTTTGCATTCACTACTCTGCACTCTGCACCCACTACTCTGCACTCTGCACTCACTATTCTGCACTTTGCACACTCACTCTGCACTCACTACTCTGCACTCACTACTCTGCACTCACTACTCACTACTCTGCACTCACTACTCACTACTCTGCACTCACTAATCTGCACTCACTAATCTGCACTCACTAATCTGCACTCACTAATCTGCACTCACTACTCTGCACTCACTACTCTGCACTCACTACTCTGCACTCACTACTCTGCGTTCTGCACACTCACTCTGCACTCACTACTCTGCACTCTGCACTCACTACTCTGCACTTTGCATTCACTACTCTGCACTCTGCACCCACTACTCTGCACTCTGCACTCACTATTCTGCACTTTGCACACTCACTCTGCACTCACTACTCTGCACTCACTACTCTGCACTCACTACTCACTACTCTGCACTCACTACTCACTACTCTGCACTCACTACTCTGCACTCACTACTCACTACTCTGCACTCACTACTCTGCACTCCCTACTCTGCACTCTGCACTCACTACTCTGCACTCACTACTCTGCACTCTGCACTCACTACTCTGCACTCACTACTCTGCACTCTGCACTCACTACTCTGCACTCTGCACTCACTACTCACTACTCTGCACTCACTACTCTGCACTCACTACTCTGCACTCACTACTCTGCACTCACTACTCACTACTCTGCACTCACTACTCTGCACTCACTACTCACTACTCTGCACTCACTACTCACTACTCTGCACTCTGCACTCACTACTCTGCACTCACTACTCTGCACTCACTACTCTGCACTCACTACTCACTACTCTGCACTCACTACTCTGCACTCACTACTCACTACTCTGCACTCACTACTCTGCACTCAATACTCTGCACTCAATACTCTGCACTCAATACTCTGCACTCAATACTCTGCACTCACTACTCTGCACTCACTAATCACTACTCTGCACTCACTACTCTGCACTCACTACTCACTACTCTGCACTCACTACTCTGCACTCACTACTCTGCACTCACTACTCTGCACTCTGCACTCACTACTCTGCACTCACTACTCACTACTCTGCACTCACTACTCTGCACTCACTACTCACTACTCTTCACTCACTACTCTGCACTCACTACTCACTACTCTGCACTCACTACTCACTACTCTGCACTCACTACTCGGCACTCACTACTCACTACTCTGCACTCACTACTCACTACTCTGCACTCACTACTCACTACTCTGCACTCACTACTCTGCACTCACTACTCTGCACTCACTAATCTGCACTCACTAATCTGCACTCACTAATCTGCACTCACTACTCACTACTCTGCACTCACTACTCTGCACTCACTACTCTGCACTCACTACTCTGCACTCACTAATCTGCACTCACTAATCTGCACTCACTAATCTGCACTCACTACTCACTACTCTGCACTCACTACTCTGCACTCACTACTCTGCACTCACTACTCTGCACTCACTACTCACTACTCTGCACTCACTACTCACTACTCCGCACTCACTACTCACTACTCTGCACTCACTACTCACTACTCTGCACTCACTACTCTGCACTCACTACTCACTACTCTGCACTCACTACTCTGCACTCACTACTCTACACTCACTACTCACTACTCTGCACTCACTACTCTGCACTCACTACTCTGCACTCACTAATCTGCACTCACTAATCACTACTCTGCACTCACTACTCTGCACTCACTACTCTGCACTCACTACTCACTACTCTGCACTCACTACTCTGCACTCACTACTCACTACTCTGCACTCACTACTCTGCACTCACTACTCTACACTCACTACTCACTACTCTGCACTCACTACTCTGCACTCACTACTCTGCACTCACTAATCTACACTCACTAATCTGCACTCACTAATCACTACTCTGCACTCACTACTCTGCACTCACTACTCTGCACTCACTACTCTGCACTCACTACTCTGCACTCACTACTCTGCACTCACTAATCTGCATTCACTAATCTGCACTCACTACTCACTACTCTGCACTCACTACCCTGCACTCACTTCTCTGCACTCACTACTCACTACTCTGCACTCACTACTCACTACTCTGCACTCACTACTCACTACTCACTACTCTGCACTCACTACTCACTACTCTGCACTCACTACTCTGCACTCACTACTCTGCACTCACTACTCTGCACTCACTACTCTGCACTCACTACTCTGCACTCACTACTCACTACTCTGCACTCACTACTCACTACTCTGCACTCACTACTCACTACTCTGCACTCACTACTCTGCACTCACTACTCTGCACTCACTACTCTGCACTCACTACTCTGCACTCACTACTCACTACTCTGCACTCACTACTCTGCACTCTCTACTCTGCACTCTCTACTCTGCACTCACTACTCTGCACTCACTACTCTGCACTCACTACTCTGCACTCACTACTCTGCACTCACTACTCACTACTCTGCACTCACTACTCACTACTCTGCACTCACTACTCTGCACTCACTACTCACTACTCTGCACTTACTACTCACTACTCTGCACTCACTACTCACTACTCTGCACTCACTACTCACTACTCTGCACTCACTACTCACTACTCTGCACTCACTACTCTGCACTCACTACTCTGAACTCACTACTCACTACTCTGCACTCACTACTCACTACTCTGCACTCACTACTCTGCACTCACTACTCTGAACTCACTACTCACTACTCTGCACTTACTACTCACTACTCTGCACTCACTACTCTGCACTCACTACTCACTACTCTGCACTCACTACTCACTACTCTGCACTCACTACTCTGCACTCACTACTCTGAACTCACTACTCACTACTCTGCACTCACTACTCACTACTCTGCACTCACTACTCTGCAGTCACTACTCTGCACTCACTACTCTGCACTCACTACTCACTACTCTGCACTACTCACTACTCTGCACTCACTACTCTGCACTCACTACTCTGCACTCACTACTCACTACTCTGCACTCACTACTCTGCACTCACTACTCACTACTCTGCACTCACTACTCACTACTCTGCACTCACTACTCTGCACTCACTACTCTGAACTCACTACTCTGAACTCACTACTCACTACTCTGCACTCACTACTCACTACTCTGCACTCACTACTCTGCACTCACTACTCACTACTCTGCACTTACTACTCACTACTCTGCACTCACTACTCACTACTCTGCACTCACTACTCACTACTCTGCACTCACTACTCACTACTCTGCACTCACTACTCTGCACTCACTACTCTGAACTCACTACTCACTACTCTGCACTCACTACTCACTACTCTGCACTCACTACTCTGCACTCACTACTCTGCAGTCACTACTCTGCACTCACTACTCTGCACTCACTACTCACTACTCTGCACTACTCACTACTCTGCACTCACTACTCTGCACTCACTACTCTGCACTCACTACTCTGCACTCACTACTCTGCACTCACTACTCTGCACTCACTACTCTGCACTCACTAATCTGCACTCACTACTCTGCACTCACTACTCACTACTCTGGACTCACTACTCTGCACTCACTACTCTGCACTCACTACTCACTACTCTGCACTCACTACTCTGCACTCACTACTCTGCACTCTGCACTCACTACTCTGCACTCACTACTCTGCACTCACTACTCACTACTCTGCACTTACTACTCACTACTCTGCACTCACTACTCACTACTCTGCACTCACTACTCTGCACCCACGACTCACTACTCTGCACTCACTACTCACTACTCTGCACTCACTACTCTGCACTCACTACTCTGCACTCACTACTCACTACTCTGCACTCACTACTCACTACTCTGCACTCACTACTCACTACTCTGCACTCACTACTCTGCACTCACTACTCACTACTCTGCACTCACTACTCTGCATTCTCCCTTCCGTAGTGTAAATGCCCTTCACGGCCGGATGCAGTATGTAGGTACACTCATATATTTCTTGGCACCTACGATGTAAGACTGTGTGTTGGATCTAGGAGGACATATATAGCAGTTTTGTTTCACTCATTGCACTAGCACTGTGCTTTTATCCTCTCTTCTCCGTTTGATTAAACACATAAGCCAGCATTTAAACATTTGTATTAAAGCTTCGCACGGACTGCATCCACAGGTAAACACTTGCTTTTCATTTTTTGGCTTTTATGCACATGTTATTTTTCAGGGTTTTTTCGGTACGTTATTATTTCACACATCTGATTTAAGCTTTTGGGTTTTTAGTGCCCATCACAGCTTTAGCATTCATATTTAACTTCTTTTTATTCGTTCTGTCCACATTATTTTTACTTCCTTGAAGCATGGCACTGTATGAGCAAGTGCGTGCATGGGGGCTGGTGTGTGTCTGTGTGAATGCACGACAGCAGCTGCCCGCAGCGAGCGCGTTCGCGTGCGCGTGCGCGTTTCAAATCGCCCTCCAAGGCGATGCGCGCGGCCAGGAGTGTCTCCTGGGAAGCACACTCGCTAACAATAAGTTCTCGGCGACAACGCACTTCCGCGCGTTTAGCCGAGGCCTAAAAAGGAACAAACACAGGTGCACAGTGTAGGGGAGTTTAATTCTTGCACGTAAAGCAAAGCCTCAGCGCATCTTCTAATTGCACAAGTTTGAATTAAACGAAGTAAAAACCTTTTAGAAAATGCCAAATAGAACTTGAGGAAGAAAGTAAAATGGAGCAAACTCTGAAGCGAAGACTCGTCACAAGGACAGAGTAAAACCTTATTGAGCTCAAACTGGCATATTGTAAAACTCAGATGTCACCTTATATTGCAGAGTCTAAATCTAGTTAAAAGGACTCTGTCCCAGGTGGCATCCCCCCACGACAGATATGGTGGTCTGTAAGGGCCCATAATCCTTAACTGAAGTTTTAACAAAGACCCCACCTCTCTAAGCCACATTATCCTGGTAAAAAAATGTCAGCCTTGACGAAAGCTGAAGGGGAAGAAAAGAGTGCTAGTATCCCCAAGATGGACAACTCCTGCTTAACATAGTGTAACCCAAGTAAGGCCAGCCCTCAATCACAGGCTACAGAATCCAAGATCACCTTCCTGTTAAGACCTGCATGCAAATTTGCCCAAATATGGCATAATAACACGGGGGGAGTTTAATACGATATTCAACAAACTCGTCCCCAACTCCTGATGGACCATGTAAGTGGCACAGGCCTAGGCTATGCCTAAAATGCATCACAGGACCCTATTCTCTTCCAGCTGAAGGGTGGTGGTGTTAGAATGTCTCCAGACCAGCCCCATATGTGAGGATAGGTACGCATTTGCTCCTAATAACCACCAAAAGGCGGGCCACTGGGTTTTTGCCAATCTGTGAGACGAGGTTGTAAATATAGCCACAGTATTGGCAAACCTTTTGAGAAGTTTTATATCTGCAGGGACCACAGTTACCCCAAGCATCAAGTAAGAAAAATACTGTGTAGGAGCAAAAGGGTGGCAGAAGCGCGCTCTTCATCTTCACAGATTTGGAACCATAGAACATGGTGAATGTTTTAGATAGGTTTGTGGTTAAACCCAGGGATTCAATAAAGTTAACAAATTCCTAGAAGGGGATATTGAGGCTCTTATATGTTCTCCCAAGGAAAACTGTCACTCGCATAGAGTAACGCCGGACGTTCTTTTATTTATTGACCCACGTACTGTACATCGGCAGCACAGGCAACTAGTGCATACTCAAGATCATTATTATACAATAGGAATAGTATTGGGGCCAATACACACCCTTGGCATACCCCCTTCTCCATCTGGAAGCTGCTAGTACCCTCTCCAGCTAAACGATATCTTACAGACGCTGAAAGACTGAAATAAAGGACCTGCAAGAATTGAACAAGCCCTAAGTCCACCCCAAACCCTCCAGCAAGCCCCACAGTTTGGATCTTTCCACGCTGTCTGCTTTGTGATGGTATATTTGCTAATTAGCAAATGCAGATGTAAGCATTTCTCCACAGTGCCCAGGCCCTACTGAAACCCATGTTGCACCCCAGACAGCATGTTAGTCACCCTGACCCAGGACAACTGGCGCTCTACCACCACCCTCCAAGTTATTTTTACAGCAGGATCCAGCAGGGAGATCGGGCGATAACAACTTGGGGGCTGTAAGTCACTCTTTTTAAAAATGGAAACAATAGTAGCTATGCCATACGTTGGTGAGGCCAGTACTAGTAAAGGCATTAAAACAGTTGGATAAAAATGGGGACCATAGTTCCAGAAAGGCTTTGTATATGTCCATAGGAACTCCATATGGCCCTGGGGCCTTACTAGATTGTGCCTTCATGATAGCATCCCATATCTCTTCCAAGGAGAAGCTTGTGTTAATTGGCAGCTCCACTGCTGCCTACAGACCCATTTGAGACAAGTCAGAGCAGTATAAGGCACTAAAATGAGCCACCAATGCCTCTGAGCTAATAGTAGTGATGACAAAGTCTTCACTTGAGCGCAGGGAGGTAAATATCATTAACCACCTTCCAGAAAGTTGTGGCATCCTTCACTCTACAAGACTGAATAAGCCTTCTCCAATTCTCCATTATGATCTATTTTTGCATTTTACCCAGGGACCGCTTATACTCTGCTCTAAGCACTTGAACCTTCTGGGTATCTCTAGGAGTCTCCTTCAAAGCCCTATGTAGGGAGGTCTCCCTACATAAGGAATCAAACAACCTAGACCCTGAGGTAATGGGTCTAATTAACTTCAGAAGAAGATTTCTAATGGCTCAACCTAGGCATCCAAAACAGTTATCCTCATCCCACAAATCTACCAGGCGGTTAGGACAGTTAAGGAATACGTCAAGGTGGATGGCACACAGGTTATTCAGCACAGTACCCAGGTCAGCATGCCACCTGACTAAATGAAGCCCCAGGGACTTAATTATTAGAGATGATGCAGGGCTCTCCCTGACCTTGCTTACCCCATTATGGATACTGAGGCCCACTCACAAGGGATTATGGTCACTCAATGCCCTTACGATAGTGCCACCCACCCGAACCCTCATCATTAGAACCAGAGATATGAATACACAGTCAATAATTGACTTGTAGTTTCCCATCACAAAAGTGGAATTCGACAGATAGGCAAGGTTGACCTTAGCGCAAGCATTAAGGAGATCAAGAGTGTTTACCATATTTAGAAGAGCCTTGGTTTTCTGGTCCCCTGCTGGGGTACACCCCTTGGGTAGACTTTTTCAAAAATAGCAAATTCATTAGTCTGAAGCAAGTTGGCAAGTTTAGCATTAAAATCTCCACCTACCACAATATGAAATCCTGTGGTCAAATAAGCTAATTCAACATGCGGGCACAAAACAAAGCTACGCAATATGTTTATATTAATACATGCATCCAAACCAAAGGATCTATTATAAAAATTAATAAAAACAATGTTAATGCCACTGGGCCACACCAAGAGGAGTGCGTGGACAGCAGGACTTCCAGTACAAATAGGACACATTTTGCATTCCAGGGTTAATCAAATTAATACAATTAGATCATCCTTGGCTCTACCTGGAGAAGGAGTAGCCGGGACCAATATAGGCAATGAACGCATTCAAATTCTAAGACCCAAATCTCTTGTAAAAATATCAAATCATAGTTCGAAATTAAAGAAGCCCAGTCATCATCATGCTTTTTGTTGGATAATTCGGCAATATTACAAGAAAGCATTTTCACCTGGGTGGTGGAGACCACAGGAATCATTGGGATACAGGCACAGTTGTCAAATTTATCAGTGGGCACAGGAATGGAATATAAGAAGTTACAAGACCTTTGCCCAAAGAGAGACTGGCCCTCTCACAAGTGGCAAAAGTGGCGGTGGGTTGGCCCGATCAGGTTACAGTCCTTGCTCATTAGGATACGTACCCATACCATGAATGCCATCCAATGGGGCACAATCATTCTTACAAGGATCAAGCCTGAGTCAATCCACATCCATCAAGCTTTCCAGTGGCCCAAACTGGTTCTGGACCCGGATATTAAAAAGATGGGGATGGGATTGCTTGGTACCCTGGGCATCCTCCAAGTTGGCTAATTTATAATGTTGATTCACCATAGGCCTGTAGAAATAGTCCAGAGGTGAAAGCATAACTTTGCTGGCCTTTTGCAGGCCCTGCAAAAGGCATCAATCAGGCTCCCTGCAACTCTTGGATTACAAAACATAATGATGACACAATCACCTGGGAATTCCATGCAACCCACTCAACTGGCCATCAGTACTTGGTTAAAAAGCTCCTCTCAGCACCCAATATTGTCATGCAGCCGAAGTGTCGATTTATGGATTAAGTCCATAGTTGACTCCTCTACCACTGAACAAAGAGTTGGCAAATCAGCAAGCACGATGATGTAAGGGCAGGCTGCACGTGACAAGTCACACCTTGAGGAAGAACCAATAGTCAGCCGCAGTTTGCACCTAGCAGTGGTAGTATGGTGGCAAACAGAGGGAAGCTCCTTTTGAGACCCCTGTGCCATACAGATTGATGTTATACCAGTAGCAGCTACAACACATTTGCCTTAACCATCACTGGGTCCAAGGGGATTGTTCACGGACACCACCCCGGGAGGGGGGCAATCATGCTGCAAGATGTTTATGGCAATATTAGCACACAGGTAAACTGGATTGCTACCTCCAGAACTCTTCTCGTAAATGAGGCTAGCAAGTTCTGCCTCAATGGACTCCAGGCAATCTAGCAGGCCTTTCAATTTGACAGCCAGGATAGTTTCAACCATCTTGCCCAGATCATCCACCAAGCATTCAGTGATAATCACACAGAACTAGGCACTAATCGTAGGTTTGCTCCCCACAGAGCCCATCTGTGACCCAGAGTTACAGGATTTCCAGGTACTACCCTTTTAGACTAGGTGGTTTTGCAGTCCTAAAGAAAGCCTTAGTTGGAAGGGTACACTTAAAGAGGGCAAATCTGTAGATGATTAGGACTGCATTTGGGGCATGCTAAAAACACGATTGGTCTCCAAGGTACCTACAACTGGCTGGCTGATGGAACTATATTGTGGAACATGTACATTTTCAAGATGATCATTTGAGATTGTGGGGACGGGGAAAGCCTTCTTTCAACATTCAGAATTTCTTTGTTGAGTTCACCCACAACCTTTTCAATATACCCATCTAGGGTGCTAGTCTTTTCTTTTGCTATTTTGCCCATTGAGCCCCTGTTCTAGAGTCAAGTTTCCATTTGGACATCCTCCTTTAAAGTACAATACACCTTGCATGACCGAAATACGTAGAAAGTATCAACTGTTACTAAATAGCTCACTCCCAATATGATAGCAAGGGGACAAAGCTGTGACTGTGAAGTAACAAGAAAGGATGAAACCTCAAAGGAGATTCTTACTCCCGAGCAGGTGATGTAAGGGGGTGGACTGGCTGCAGACGGGCCCAGGCTTCACCCGCGCACATCCTGCACTGCTGAAGCAGGTGTGGTGCTTTATAGTGCTTGATGCAGCAAATGAAAGCAGCAGAGTGGTAAGTCCAGGCCGGCCTCCTGGCTCAAACAGGTTCCTCGGTCACCGTGTCCCTGTCTACTTAGGGCAATCAGTGAACAAACAAGTGCCCGAGTGTCTGCCATAGACAGAATACTGGCTGAACATTTTAAATCAGAACCCACAAGCTGACATATTAAACATAGCAGTGTCGTCAAGATTGGAGCCATATAGAGAGCAGATAGTATAGGGTGATCCTCTGACCACTATTTTTGCCCATCGTCCAAAGTTGTCGACCTTCACCTGTTTAGACACATAAGTACCCCGCCTGGCCATTATAGCGACACCTCTAACTATCGTGGTTTGCCGTGAGCAAGCAATGAGATCAAGGCCCACTTCTTAAAGACAGGCACGATTATTCCAGGAGACATGAGTCTCCTGTCAGCATAATACATCAATATCTAAATGTCTAATGAGTTGGGCCAGGATTCCCCCTTTTTTCTGTCATTTAACCCACAACAGTTTAAGGAACAAAACCGGATCAATTCATGTCTACCCGTCATCTTTAAAAATGTTCCGCCGGACCAGCCCACTGACACCCAAACCTGTATACATCAAACCTGTGTTTGTAATCAGTGTAATGCCTAGACTGAAGCAAAAAAAAAAACATACCAATTTACATTTTTTTTTTACTGTGTGCCATAACAACTTAGTGAAAAAACTGTTAGTGCCCCAATCCCACCACCCCCAAACCCAACCTAGCCCCCCCCACCTCACTTCCTACCCCCCCACCACATTAAGGACATGGGGACTGACTGTCCCTGGTGATGTGGAGCTGGAGACCCCCATCTCTCACCGCTGCACTGCAAAAACGAGAAAGTTAGCTAAATAGAGGCGTTGAAGAGCCACATTTGTAATAAGCATTAAAAAAATAGAGAGATAATAGAATTGCATAATTCTCCCAGATAGGAAAAGAGAAAATGAAAAAAAAGGAGAACCCCCGGAGAAAAAAGGAAAAAAGGAGATCAAATATCTCCATTATCTAACCCTAGGGTTAAGTTACCCAGTCAGAGAGCTAAATCTTCAGGAAAAAAAGAGAGTGACAAAAAACAAGCAAGATATTTTGCAGGCCATTAGTCATTCAACGAACAAAGTCAGGATTTCTCTCCTGCCGCCAAGGAGAGCAAATACTCCTTGACCTAGATCTTTGACTGAAAAAAATGTGTCTGTCCTTTATAAATCACTTTTAGTTTGTCAGGATTCAAAAGAAAACCAGAGCACCCTTCTGCTGAAATTCTGGAATCAACTGTCTTATGAGCCAACATAGTTCGACTGTCCTATGACAAAAGTCAGGGCGCACAAAGAAACTACATCCTTTACCATCTCTTTTGCGGTCGGGCCTGGCCAAGTCATACAAAGATTCCCTGGCCAAAAAGTTATTCAAAGAAATCAAGATTGTTCGAGGGAGATTGTCAGACTGACCTCCTATATTGCTCGATTAAAGGGAAAATGATGTGCCCTTTGAATTTGGGTCTTCCAGTCCCATTGAGGGAGATCTGGAAAAGCTTCCTCAAAAAGTTCGACCACAATTTGGCGGGCATTGGTACTCTCTTTACCCTCCGGGACACCCACATTTCTTAAGTTATTGTGCCTTGCCTGATTTTCAAGGTCGGTCAATTTGATCAGGGTATCATCTTTAACCATCTGTATACTCTCAACCTTAGATCTCTGCGCAACCAGGTCATCTTCAAGTTGTGAAATTCTGGTTTCCACTTCTGATATTCTCGAAGAGAAGTCTGAACAATTTTTAGCAATCCTGCGGATGGAATTCTCTTGTAATGTAATGTAATGTAATGTATAGGCATTTATATAGCGCACTACCTACCCGGAGGGTCCCAAGGCGCTTCGACCGCTGCGAAACCCTTCCTGGCTTCCCTGAGAGATGGTCCCTTAATGGGTATCTCCAGGGTGAGACCAGGCATCCCCGGCGGTCTGGTGGGGCCGTTAGTGAAGATGAGGCAAGCTAATGCCCAGAGTTGCCGAGTGTGATCGCTGATCAGAGTGGGCACCGAGGCGAGAGAATTATCGAGTCCGCTGACCCTGATCCAGAAACCTGCCGCGCCGGGAATCGAACCCTGGTCCCGGGCCGTCCTCTGCTCTCGGGTCTGCCGCCTCTAACCAGTGAGCCACACTACTTCACTCTTCCCTGTGAGCCATCATCACTTGATAGATAGTTGAGAGCGTGATTTCCTCAGGACAAACGATAGTTAAGCCCGAACCACTAGGCACTGCTCCATATGTTGTTTTATTTGGGACACCCAAGCCAGATGAGTAAGAATAGTCCCAGGCCATCCCACCTGGGGTCTCCTCAGTCAGAGTAGGGCGAGGCGGCACTGTTTTCATTTGTTTGACAGTCTCTGGGCTTAACGGAGAACTTTCAGCGCCCCCTCTCAATGCAGGCTACTCAAATCACTGCCATCCCCAGCCCAATCTCTGTCTTGAGTGTCTTCTTCTCCAGAAGAATTAAAAACATCTGAGAGGGAGAAAAACTTATCTATTGTGTCATCATCTCTTTTCAGGTCTAAATCTTCTTTAGGAGCATCAGTCTGAAGTGTGGCCAGTGCGCCTACATCGTGTATCTCTGAAAGTGGGACTTCATTTACCAGCATGCATCTCTTTTGTTGAGTAACAGTTGTGTTTGCTTCAGTGCCTGGTCTGGTCTGAGGTATACTAGCATCAATGCCTTGCACTGCACCCTCATCCACTGCCCGCCGGTGAGCGATGATGCCGATATTGTGGATTTTATCTCTTGGGGGATTCACTTACCGGTGTGAGCATATAGACAAGAGGAACTGCAGTGTTGTCACAAGCAGGCAATCCATTCAAAGCGGGATCAGGAGTTTTCACCAAACCGGAGCCTCTGACCCCCGTACCAGTACCAGTGTCAGTGCGGGAAACAGCCTTCATTTTTGAAGACTGCGCCTTAAACATCCCAGCAACTGTGGGGCATATTACCAAGCAATAGCAATAATTATCGCTATTGCTTGGTTAGAGACAAAAATTTACTGCTGAGCTGGGGCGATTTTTACCGCAAATAAACCTTGGTATTACCAAGGTTTATCGCAAATGCGATGAAAATCGCCGCAATGCATGAATATCGCTGAAAAGTCAGCGATATTCATGCATTACCGAGCTAATGCTCTTAGCCATGTTATCCACCTCCCATTGGATAACATGGCTAAAAACTGCTCAGGGCAGGTGTTAGCTTTTGGAGATATTCGCGCTTAGAGCGAATATCTCCAAAAGTTGGTAATAGGAGATAGCGATGTTAGCGACTGTTTTCAGTCTCTAACATCTTGGCACGCCCACTTTGCATATCATTAGTGATAAATATCACTGACAGGCAAAGTGGGGCCCAAGATGGTCGCTATCTCCTATTAGCTGTCGCTAACTGGTGTTAGCGACAGCTAGGTAATAGGGAGATAATTTTATCTCCGCTTTCTTGGCTTTTAAAGCCAAAAAAGCGGAGATAAACTCCCTTGATAATATGCCCCTGTGTGTTTTACATGACGGACGGCAGAGCTTTTCCTTGGCTCCAACGTCACAGCCGAGGCTGCAAGCAAGACACCGGCGCACTCCATGGCAGGATCAGCTGAGTTGTTGCCGGGAGTCTTTGCCGAAGCTCCGACCATAGCGCTTCGACCCCGAATTCCCTGGCTGGTAACCTTTGGCGCCATAACTCCGAGCAGGAGCAGAAGTAGCCGTGTCACATCAACCGGCGAAGAAACAGGCAAAGAGGGCAGACAGTTCTCCGGACGTCAGCAGACAAGGATACAGGGGAACGGAGTGCCCCACAGCCAAGAGCGACAGCACCGAATCATCCGGATAGGTAAGTAAAGCAGCGTTGATAAGGGCAAAGTGTCACTCATTCCCCCACAAGTGCGCAGATAAGAAAGCTCTTCTTAACCCAGCAAATACGGGAGCGGTAGGGAGAATTGAGAGAGCAGCTCACCTCGGCCACCCTTGCGGCCGCCATCTTGCCCAGACCCATGTTAAGCATCGAACTTGCTTTGTGGCCATCTCCTAAAGTTGTGTGTGGAGATTTTAATCTCCATTTGAACTCAAATACTGACCTATATAGCGAGGCTCCCTACCTGGGTGGAAAAAGCAAGACGTTTAAAGCAGTCCGTGGGCTTAGCCGAGAGCACTCCTTGGTTGATGTCTGGCAGAGACTCCGGTCAATCGAGCCTGGTTATATGTTTTTTTCAGCTCCCCACCACAAATTTGTCCGTCTAGATTATTTTTTATTGCAGAATCAATTCTTGGTAGGGCCTCGTGTGAGTTACACCCTAGAGTAATTTCAGACCATAATCCAGTAAAACTGAAACTCCCCTCTAGTGGTTCAAGACCTGTCAGGACAACATGGACATTTGAGCATAGACTATTGCTTGATCCAGAGTACCGCTGTCATATGAACACTTGGATAACTGATTTTTTTCAGATTAACAAAGTTACAGCTTCTAATCTAATCATTTGGGATACGTTTAGAGCCGCGGTGAGGGGGGAGACTCTTAGCTTTTCCCTTCATTATCAGAAGGTAATTAAAGAGGATTAACGGTTGGATGGACCAGCTTCGCGAAATTGAAGAAGAATTTATTCTAGTTATTGATGATCAAGCGAAAAGAGTCAACGACAAATAGCAAACTGTAAGAACAGAATACAACAGTATGTTGGTGAAGTGCTGGCTGCCAAGTACATTCAAAATAGAACTGATATCTACAAGTACGGGGAAAACACTGGTAGGCTGTTGGCTAAGAGACTGGAATGCAAGGAGGTGGCAAACCGGATTAGTTGCATTAATGATAAAAACGGTCTCACACAGGACCAACCATATAAAGTTCTTGAGGTGTTTCAAGAGTTTTATGAGACATTATACTCTCCAGATAAGGATGCTGAAGTTGTCCCAGGGGAGGGGTACCTGGAAGCCTACGTAACAATGAAGGTTCCATTTCAGCAGCTAGATGCACTTTCCTCTCCAATATCAAGGGAAGAGATAGAATTAGCAATAACTTCATTGGCTGCGGGGAAGGCCGCTGGGCCAGACTCACTTCCCCTGGAATTTTATCGAACGTTCAGTAGTATTCTGTATGAGGAGCTTGAGTCCCTGTTTTTATCTGCTCAGGGTGGCCAGACACCAGATTCTTGGCATAAAACCACCATTGTAGTCTTCAAGAAAAAAGACAAACCTGAGCTTACTCCTTCGTCCTATCGACCGATCTCCCTAATATGTGCCGTCAGCAAAATCTATGCTAAAATTATGGCATCTAGATTGGGAAGGGTCATCACTCCTCTAGTTTCTACTCGCCAGCACTGTTTTATACCTGGTCGTGACACCTCCGATCATATTAGGCTGGTGATCGCTTTATTTGACGGGGCCCTTGCCTGCAAACAACCAGTGACAATGATCCTGTTGGACGCCGAGAAGGCGTTCAACAGGGTCTCTTGGGACTTCCTCTAGCAACTACTGCGATTTAAGGGGTTTCCACAAGAATTTATCAGAGCTAAACAAGCCTTATATATCTCTCCTAAAACCTCCGTTCGTATCTCTGGACACGAGTCTCGTCTTTTCCCCATGAACAGGGGAACACGGCAGGGGTGCCCCTGCTCCCCGCTCTTATTTTCCCTATATATTGATCCCTTTTTGAGTAAACTAGATGGTAATCCAAGGATACAGGCGGTTATGGTTAACAATGTGTCCTACTAAACATTGCTTATGGCGATGATGTTGCCATCTTCACGAAGGACGCAGGCTCTGCTCTCCTGGTTGTCTATGACTCTGCCTAACTTTTTGGGGCAGTCTCTGGCTTTCGTCTCAACGCTGACAAAACCCAAGTTATACACTCTGACTTTCTAAAGCCAACAGGGCTTTCAATAACCCCAGTTGCCACCTACTTGGGTGTTAAGATTACTGCGGCAGTAGAGAAGATACCAGAAATAAACATCTTGCCAATTATTAAAAAGGTAAACCAAATACTGGAGAGGCTGGACCATTTACATTTATCACTTCATGGTCGCTCTAACGTTTTCAAAATGTCATTATTTCCCAAATTTGTATACTTATTCAGGACCATCCCTATTGAATTCCCAATGAAGCATATTCTTAGCGCAGAAAGGGCCTGTTTGAGATTTCTTTGGGGATGCCATTAACCCAGAAGGGCCTCTAAGTGGCTGATACTTCCCAGACTAAGGGGTGGTCTGGATTTGCCATCTTTAATGCTCTATCACTGGGCTGCATTGCTGCAACATATGGGAGTATTAATTTCAGGGATTAGCTACATAGTTCCCGTATTTGCTAGACCTACGATCTATGAGACATTACTTGGCGAAGCTGCTCATAAATGTCTGGTAAGCACCTTCGAACCTGGATATTATAAGAAAACTAAATTTAAAATCATCCAATCAGCTTATTCTGTCTGTCGGAAAATACGGCGGCGATTTGGGATCCCAACCATTAATGCACACACCCCTCTCTCAGCTCACGGCCTTTTGCCTTTAATATTTCAGGATCCTATTATTTTTAGATGGGTTAATTTAGGAATTAGAGTTCTGGGGGATTTCTTTGTTGAGGGTCAAATTGTTTCCTTTTCCGAACTCCAGGGAAGATATGGACTTCTAACTAGACACTTCTTTAAGTTCTTACAAATCAGGAGCTACTTATCTAAATACACATCAGAAGGACCTGAAAAGTTTCAGAAAATCTTTTTAGTTGGAACTATAGAGAAAAGGGCAAGGATTGGGCTCATTTATAAAATACTACTATCCAATCAGCCAGATAATCTGATGGTCCAAAGTGAAAAGTGGGACAGAAAGTTTGGGCAAGTAGGCACAGATCTCTGTGCCTCTCTCGAAATGGCCAATCAGATATTGATTACTAGCAGTCTGAGGCCCAACATTATAGGTCAGTCTATGATTTATATTACACCCCTGGCAAAGTTTCTAAATGGTCTAACTTCCGTGGGAATTCGTGTAGTAGATGTGGTCTTTTTTGCTGCTGACACTTCACACATGTTTTTTACTTGCCCCTTCTCTGTAATTACATACAGGATATAGAAACTTTTCTTAATCAGGTCTCTGGGGAAGCTGTGAGGCCTAGCTAGGAAGCTGTAACACCTAGCTTAACTATTCTGGGGGTAGACCAATCACATAACCTGTCAGGGCGTAGTAAACAAGAAAAATGCTTCTTATTTATAGCTATGTCTATCTATAGATCAGGGATTACTGCCCAATGGATCAGCTCTGATCCCCCTACCTTTATTAACTGAAGATCCCGACTACTAGCAATTTCTAATATGGAAACCGCTGTTTATAGACTAAAAGGACGAAAACGCAGGAAATGAGTCACAAAATATGGACTCCTATAACGGACTGGATTGGATAGGCTGTGCTATTGCTCTTCTCCTTATTTGGCTTTTTCTGCTTCCCCCATGTGATGTTCTTCTTTTGTTTTTTGTTTTTTTTTTTTCTCGATTGTTTAGTATTTCTCTCACATGTGTAATGCTTTGGTTTAATCCACTATCGTTGTAATGCTTTGTTTTGCCATAACTCAAGCTTGTCAATGCACTATATAAAAAATTTAAATAATAAAAAAATAAAAAAAAACTCAGAACCCACAACCTGGGCCCCTTTATAGTCTCTGGCAAATGCTATCTGGTGTGGTGCAAAAAATGTGACAATTCATAAAAAGGGAAGCAGGAATGACTTCGCAAACTGTAGGCCAATTAGCCTTACTGATAATACCCAAAATACCTTTGGTGGAATGCTATTAAACCACATTGTGGGCTGCGTTAGCTCAAATAACATGAAGTTCCACTGCCAAACTGGATTTATTTAAAAAACAGGAACTAACACCATTGATCATGCATTTAGGTTCTATTTATTGCTGTAAAAATCCATAAAGTCTAAGAAATAACAATCTACGTGTTTTCTATGGGCCTGCATTCAACTTTCAATAGTATTCCATTGAAGGCTCAGGGGTTACTCTTAATATTCTTGGGGTGCCAAGAGAATTATTGAACATCATAATCTGGCTGTACAAGGACAATTTTTAGAGAGCCCCTTGTAGCCAAACATTGAGATAACAAAGCTTTTGCCAGTCTAGCAAAGTGTTTGTCAAGGGTTGTGTTTTAGCCCCAACTGAAGTTATTCTGTTTAATTATAGTGTCATGGGATGGTTGAGCAATTGTGTTAATGATGCACCTCGTTTATGAGGAGAGAAAAGCCCTACTCTGTTTAATGACAGCACCTTGCTTGGTTCCCACACTTCCCTGGAAATACAGAACCTGCTGAACACGTTTAAAGGGTGTTGTAATGTAAATAGATTAATCATCAACCATGCCAAAACGAAATTCATAACTTTCAGTTCTCATTAATCCATCAAGGATGAATTAAATTTGAACAACACTAACCTGGAGGGTTTATATATCTTTGATTATGTGGGGGCTAAATACACCCACAATACACAGTAGGATAATCGGTTCATCAAGTGCTTTATTCTCACACAAAATGCAAGAGCTGTGGTACAGTTTGTGCCAAAAATGGGGCTAGAGCCATCTCCCCTGCATTGTCCGAGTATAAGGTCCAGCCCCTCATGGTATCTTGTTAAGGTGGTGATATCCGAGTGCAGGTTAATGTTCAAATGGTGATAATAATTGAAAATAGATTTTTAAAGAACTTGCCTCGTGTACCCCAAATAATTCCTTTTGAGTTAGGGTTAGCCATGGTTGAGGTATCAATACGTTTGAAGCCATTATTGTACTGGGTCAGTTTTTGGAGAAGTGATGATTTTGTACCAGTGCAAGAAGCATTCCAGAATACAATGTAATTTAGGTGTAGCAGCTATAGTGTATTGGACTTGTGTATTGGACTAGGGAACATATGGAATAATCCATAGGAAATTTGAGCTGGCACAGCCTGGATAGTGAAATCTGCATATTTTACATGTTATAGTGGTAAATGAAAACATGTACACTTCAGGCAAGTCTTGTTGAATTATTGGAGCGCTCAAGGTTGGAGCGCCCAAATGGTAACGATTTACACAGTCAATTAAGATAACTCCACTACAAAACCTTGCAATTTCCTAGGGCATTGAATGACCAGATAGGATTCGTCAGACAATTTCCCAAAGGCACATCTTTTGGCTCAAGTGTGCCTCTTCTTCTGTACATCTGAGGCTAGGAAAATGCGAGAAACCGGTCTCAAATTACCTCATTTTCCTTCCTTGGCTTCATGTACACCCTCACTTCTTCTAACGCGAATGGTTCATTCACAACTTCACCTTATCTTTCATCCACCATTTTATCATCTAACCAGTCAATCAGAGAATGACTCCGTAATTTTCACATGGTTATATTATCATCATTCCTTCGAATCCCCTTACATTATGACTTCTACCTGAAATGACAGACTTTACCATCACTCAACAAGGCATAATTGGTTAAGACCTTAACAATCTTTAGAATATGAAAAAAATAGTTATGATGGCCCTCCTTAAAATATATATATATATTTTTTTACCTGAACCTACTCACCATTATTTATTTTCAAAGTCTCGGTTTCATGTTTCCAATCTTAGTGCTCTTACATACAGCTTGGGCATATTTCATATTCTCTGTCTCTCTGGAAGCCGGTCCATCTTCTGTCTCTCAGCTGTCATCCAGCACAAGTTACCTTAAGTAAACGGCTCTCTTCTCTTAAGTGTCTTAAAGGGATTAAAATTGATCTTTGAGAGGGAATAGGATAAGTCCAGACAATTCTTTACATTTTTCTGTCCAGAACAACCCTTTGTTTACTTTCATAAGCAGGCTACCCATGATCACACTTGTAAAACCTTCAACTGTATCATTGCTGGCAGGATGGTACAATGTTACATTGCATTTAATTCCATTCAGAGGTAAGAAATCATTTACCATGCAGCAAGCATATTGGAGTCTGCTATCCATCGGAAAAGACTCAGGAAGACCCTCACTCTGGAATACTTCGAGACATTTTACAAAACTGGAAACTTCTTTATAATTAACTGAACTACTACCAGCTACTTCGAGAGTAAATCTACAATTCTCCTGATCCCTGCATAGGTCCTAGAATATCCATAGCTAATTTCTCTCTGAGAACATTAGGGAATATGATGGGATGCAAGAGCGGATCGAAACTTGTGATTTACTATTCCTAGGAGTCGTTCACGACGAATGCACAAAATCTTCCTTCTTAAAGTAAGAAGGGAAAATTATTCACTCTTCTTTAATCAAAAATCCTGAATAATCAAATCGATAAATAATTTAGCACTTCTCAGAATGCTTTGAATCGATACTCCAATTTTCTGTTTTCAAGCAAACCATTGTGAACATACTGACATACTCTCTTAACCATTCATCTTTAGAAATGGCACTTGAATCAGTAAAACCCATGCTAGCTATTAGAAAATCCTCCCAATCATCCAATGGGCAAGAGAGCTCTGGCGACTTAGTCTGTAATGCTGTTTTTTGCATCTGGTAGATATTGCACAGAATAGTTGGAATCCAACAATCACACAGATATTCTGGAAACACGGGCAGTAGCTTTTGACAGATCACTGGTTGTCAAGGGCTTTTATTAGGGGATTGTAGTCGGCATGAAGGGTTAACTCAGCTACCCACGCATACTGCCTGAAGTAAAATATCCATCACACACATTCCAACACCTCCTTCTGTATGACAGAGTAGTGTTTCTCAGTTGGAGAGAGGAAGTGTGACACATACGCAATGGTGACTTCTCTGATAGCATCTTCAATTTGGGACAATATGGCAACTAGACCTCTACTACTGGAATCCATAGTTAAGACGCTTCTTGCAGCAAGGTCAAAGCCTTGTAACTGTGTGTTTTTACAAATCTGTGTGTTACATATTTACATGTTTCATATATATACTTTGTGCTTGTTTCTTTAAAGGCATGGCTTTTATTTCAATATTAATCTATTGCCGGTGTCTCCCTGTTAGATTCTGGCTCTAGAATTGTGGGGGCTGGGAGTTGTCTGCATTGGCTGTAGGCAGGTACTGTGCTGTTCTCCTAATAAACCTTTGGAAATACTAATCCATTCCAATCCAATCCAAAATTCTTTATTTCGGCCATCAAGGCCATAAAAGATACAAGGACATTTAAAAATCATTCCATCATTTCACAGTTACAGAGAGATTTTTACAGGGAAATATACACAGCCCATAAAACACAATGATTTACATTATATAGTTAAAATCCACATTTACAGAATATTAGATTATAAAAATACCTCCTCCAGTTTCACCTTAGCTAGGCAAAAATGTTCGTCTTAACGTCCACATAGCTAGCAGGTATTTTGAGACTGCAAAAACAGTAGAGCTTGAAGTGCTAGTTTTTAGGATTCTGAAGGACTGTAAACATTTTGTGAAGCCTACGTTTCTGCATAGTGGTACCAACCAATACTTCCTAGATCTGCTATATGCGGGGCAAACGAAAAGCACGTGGATTTCTTCCTGCACACTTCCACTGCAACCTGGGCAAGATTTATCATCTGAAGCAGACCATTTGCTTGTAAAAACTTTACGGGGCAAGGTACCATTCCTCCATTGAATAAAAAGCTTTCTTGAAATTGTAGGAAAAACAATGTCCATAAAGTCCTCAAACCTATAGGAACTATTTGCGACAAGAAATTGTTGGGTTAGAGTGCCAACATTCAAAGCATACACAGCCGTAATTAGGCTTTTATCCTTAAAAATCCTAGTCAAGGTTTTAAGTGGGACCTAAGAACAACCCCGTTCGGGGTCCTCCCACATGTCAACCAAACCCAAACCCAAAAGCTCCTGCTTGACAAAGGCTAGCCAGGGTATTTTGTTAGAAGTGTTAACGCTCAGCACATGTTTTAATTCTTGCCTATAGTATAACAGTCCCGTAGTTGACCATAGCCTATGCCAGAACCTGAGTGGCTTCAGAGCTAACTCATCTTCTATGGATGGGAGTCCCAGATCTAATCTCAGGGGAAAAGATGGGGTGCCTTGTGGTAACGACAGCAAGCGTCTGATGAAATTTGTTTCCACTTTGGTGAGTTCACTGGCACCGCAGTGCCACCACAGCTCTCCGCCATAGAGAGCTGCTGCTCTGGCCTGGGTTTTATACATTTCCAGTGCCAGACTTACTGGCTTGAAGGTTGAAGAATTTGAAACCTTCAAAATGCCACCCACCAATTGCGATAGTTTTCAGCGGGATTTTTCTTGCTGTGGTCGCCAGGAGAGGTTTTCGTGCAAAGTCACCCCAAGATATTGAAAGGTCATAACCCTTTCCAACCTATCCGACCTAAGAGTCGGATTTGGTCGGGTAGATGCCGAGGGGTTAAATATCATGAACTTCGTTTTATCGGCATTTATCTCAAGGCCGTGGTTTTTGCAGAAGTCCCCAAGCCCATCCAATATCCTTTGAATCCCCATTGGGGATTTGGAAAGCAGGAGGGTGTCATTGGCAAACATAATTGCCGGCACCTTCCTACCTGCCAACATTGGGGCATCATTGTTAGGGACACTGTCAAGATGTGAAATAACACCGTTTACATAGAGGCAGAACAGGGTCGGAGCTAAGACACAACCCTGTCTCACCCCTCTGCAAACAGGGAACCTGGATGACCGTGCCCCGTCCCTTCCGCATCTAACCTGAGCGAAGTTCCCCTTGTGGAGCCTCATCAGTAAGTGAAGAATTTGGGGTGGGATGCCCAAATTCTCGAGAACTCCCCACAATTTCTTCCTCGGCACCAGATCAAATGCGGACCTGAGGTCCACAAACACCATGTAGAGGCTGCCACCCTCAATCTTTGCCGTCTTCCAGTAAAGGAGGATAAGGCAAAAGATCTGGTCCATGGTGGATGTGTTCCTTCTAAAACCCGCCTGAAAGGGGCTCAGGAAGGATCTCATGATCCTCCATCCAACCCTGGAGATGGTCCAACACAAGACGAGCAAAATGTTTCTGGGGGACATCAATAAGACTGATCGGCCTGTAATTGGCCGGGAGCAGAGGAGAGCCCTTTTTAAAGATCGGAACTATCTCTGCTCCCAGCCAAGTACAGGGGATCACCATACCCCTTAAAATCGCATTGAAAATGATAAGCTCAATGATGTGAACTCAAGTGGGTCAAAATTGTTCAACTAGAGTTGGGGAACCAGCCTCAATAGACACGGTAGGTCCATCACAGTATAATGATTTAAAATGGGCTTCCCACACTGAAGCAGCAATGCTTGATTCTACAGCCGCTCTCGGGTCGCCTGAACCTGTATTTACTAAGGACCTGAACCTTCGTGCATCTCTAGCTTCAAGTGCCGATGTTAAATTGTACCATCTGTCCCAGTCTCATTCATTCTTTGCGAGTGCCATTACTTGTTTGTAGTGGCGTCTCAGTTCATGCATTTTATGCTTATTAGTGCCAGATTTAACCGCTACGATCAACTCAGCCTTGGCCTTTCTGCAGGCAAAATTGTACCAGGCTGAGGTTGGTGTCCGCTTTTTCCTTGAGGTGGACACAGGGTTAAAAACATCTCCCAACCTGCAGACTATATCTGCATAAATAAGCCACTGTTTCTCATTATAATCAGCAGATATGGGTTGATTAATCAGAATGTCCACCTCAACAAATCTTGGAAGGACCAGATCATAAATGTTTCCAACATTCTCTGAGGAGTCTACTAATTTCCCCCACTTTACCCTTCGCCTATTATTTGATAGTATTACCTTCCCTGCGGCCAGGTCATTTGTTGCAGGAATGGGATTTTCCATAAGCCCCGGGAAGACCATTTCCAGACGAAGGGCGTTATGATCACTATCAGCCCTTGCCGTTACACTAAAATCCAGGACTTTGGACCACATTCTTGTCTCCACTAAGATGTAGTCTATGCGTGATTCATGACCCTTCTTATTAAAAGTACACATTGAAGGGCTGTCTGACGGTGTACGCCCGTTGCAAGCCCTCAAGGCATTGTTTAGGGTGAGAGACATAATCTGAATCGCCAGGAGAGACCAAGATTTAGGATTGGGCGATTGACACATGGGAATCCCCCCAATAATCGTCCTCACCCATGAGGGCGCCCTCCTTTGGACCGAAAAGTTGCTCGAACTGACAGTTAACATCACCTGCTACAAGAAGCTTATAATCACTTGGCAATGACCGTAAAAAATTGGATAATTCATCTATGGTAGGGGATTCCATGGTCAAACTAACTGGGCGTGAATAAACATTCACCACAGCTAGTTTGTAAGCATTTGGCCATTTGAGGAGATCGCACTGTACATCAATCGAGTGCGTAGGCGTATTCTCTGCAGTACAGCCCAAGTGGGTGGCAACCCAGATTGCAAGGCCGTCCTTTTCCTCCCCACCTAGCAGGAACATAAAATGTTGCAAAGCCCTCCCTGGGGTAATCCCCCCTGGCCCATGTCTCCTGAAAAAGACAGATGTCGTTATTATCCACTAGGAAACCTATTGGAATTAAGCTTGTTTGCTAGGCCTGCAACATTTCAAGATAATATAGTTAGCCTCTTTGGCTCTGGAGCGTCCATACACCCCCTGGGCTCCCTCATCGCGATGTGACTGGGTGGAGAGCTTCCCATCTAGAGAATGTGGTTTAGCCAGGTCCTCAGAGTCAGTACCTGAACAGATCCCCTGAAGGCTATAGCAGAATCTAACTGCAAAGTTGGAAAGTCACTCTTTTGCATCTCTATGGCCCTGCCTTCCACCATTAAGTGCCCTGAATGAGCACTCATCTCTTCGACCAGCTCACTGCAGTACAGTCAGTCTACCGCATCCAAGCAACTAAACCTGTTCTGCAGGGCTGGATAGCTCTGTACTAGCGTCTGGTCGGGCCTGGCCCTTTCTGGTCTGGACCCAAAGTGGTTATGCACTAGGGACCATCCATCCACCCTATCTTGTGAATTAGCGGGTGGATAGAAAAAGGATAGGGGGTAGGGTCGAATTGTTGACCTAGTACTGCTGTGGCTCCAATTACAAATATGCTCAACAGTGCTGGGTCCCTAAAATTGACCAGGACGCAGTCACCTACTATAGTCTTGGGCCCTTGTCCCACCCAAGGGGCCCTTCGCACCAGCAGTAGTTCACTAGTGACATGAGGGGGCAGGGGTGTGTTCGTATTCAACCAATGGGTCACTATATTTTTTAGGGACCAGTACGATTCCTTTTCCATATTGCTTAATTCAGGAATACAGGTTAAATCCACCAGGTAAGGACTAGTTTCCGGTGGTAAGTCAATGCTGGGGACCTCCCTAGGTGCTTCTAAGGATAAGGTCTGGCCACTCCCAATGGGATTTCCCCCACCCAGTGGGCCAGATTTGCTTAGTTTTTCCTGGTTGGGGGTGAGGGGTCTGGGATTCGAACCAGGGGCATGTTAGCATTACTAACTTCAGCGTTTGTAGTTGCAGCAGATTTATACACCAAAGCCCCCTCGCACCTAGTGTTCGCTGCTACATTTCCCTGTTCGGATACCTTGGATTTACTTCTTGACATGGAACCCCTAGTAGCCTGATCCAATTGAGTGAGCCTGTGCTCAATGCGCCCTAATCTATGTTCTAGTGGTCCAAGCAATGTCTTAAATAAATCTCCAAGTTTAGTTATTATATAGTCGTTGACCACATTAGTTCCTGTAACAAGCTGGTCCACACCCCTGAAGCTTTGGCCAGTTCCCTGTTGATTCCATGGCTCAGTCCCCTGATCAACAGGTGCATATCCATCACAGCTCGCCTCATTCCTAGGTGATGTGACACTATCAGTCACAATTCTTGTGCGCTTCGATTTCCTTCTGCCGGCCAGGGATGTTACTGCACGTTTCCTTTTAGACTAACCCCCCTTCGTGCAGCCTCGATCATAGAAAGATGCTGATTTTTCGGGGGGGTCTATGCGGCTTGAAATATCCACAGTCAGTGAGGTTTCCAGAGGTTGCTGTGGGGTAGGTGATAGGTTGTGCTCCTCTATCTGGGGAACATATGGGGTGTGAACAATGGCTGAAACCAACATCGTGCCCGCTAATTGCTCCCGGTCCGGCGTGCGAGCATTTGCGATTCGACCCATAGAGGAGCGTTTTGCCATGGCAAGATCTTGCGATACACGTCTCTCCATCAAAATGATCCCCTGGTCAATCACCGAGTTTGCTCTTATGATAAAGTTATCTAGCGTGCCTGTGAGCTGGCCCCTGGCAGCCATGGTTGTATTTCTCAATTTCCGGGGTGGCCATACTTTAGTAACTTTACACTGCCCAACCACCACTTGTTACTGGCGCAGACCTTACACTCCAAATAGTATGTTTCACCAGAACTCACCAGAAATGCAGGCGAAAGAGAGATGGCCCGGCCTCTCGCGGTCTCTAACGGGCTACAACGGGCCCGGGCTTTGCCCGGCGCTCGTCCCGTGCGATGCTGGTAAGGGCGTGGCTAAATAGGAGGCAAAGGGGTGGGAAGAGGAGCCAGGTGCAGCGGATTTGCTCCCGCACAGACTGCTCGTCCTCGCAGTCCCACTCCAGCAGGTCCTCCGGTGTCACTGCCCAGAATCGGCAAGGGTCCAGCAAAGTTCGTTTTCTTTAAAAATGCCCCAAAGATTAAAAGCACAGGGTCACAGGATCAGAAAAGTCCTCGAAATACTACTTCATAGACTTCATATTTGCAACACTGGCAATGAGCTAAAGAGACTTTGGATTTCATAAGAAGACCGGAGGCTACCGTTATGCAATATATTGGAGCATGAATATGAGGACAGCTCACTTCAGGGATGAGCCTCATTTTACTTCCTGATTGCTCTTGGGACCTGGGACACTGGCCGCGGCCTCTCATAAGTTCTCTTCAAGACACGGGGCGAAGGCTTTCAACCAGAAAGGATGCACTCCTGCATTCCAGGAACAGTGCGCACACGGTCGTCATTGGAGGCGCCCTCCTGTATTTCAGGAGCGCCGCTGCCTTCCACTCACCAGCTGTGTTCCTCCACAAGCCCAGTCCCCAAAGAAGTAAAAAGAGGACTCAGCATTACGTCGGCTATCTTTCTTTTGAATAGGTCTTTGTTTAGATGTGCCCAGCGTGCGTACTGCGTTGCAATAGCAATGTAAGCTCCTGCCAACGGTTCCAGTTTTTACAGCTGTGAACCGGTAGGAAGCGCTTCGGTCAGCTGTATTTTAAAAAAGTAAAAAGGGAGGAAAATAACTACAAGGCAAAGGCTAGTTACCAATTTAAAGCCCTTTCTTCATTCTCTATTAAAGTACTGGGTGATAATGAATGTGAGAGATACCCAGGGGACCCCTAACCCTCCCCTCAGTGAGAATACTTAAAAAAGATTTTTTGAGAGGGAATTCAAATCTTCCCTGAAAGAGGCAGTGAAAGCCATTTTCACTAAAAGGAAAAGGGATTCGCCCACTGAGGAAGAATATTTCTCCTTTTCAGAGGAAGAGACCCCTTTAGTTAGAAAGGGATGTAAGGCAAGTAAAAAAAACTAAACACCTTACAAGTGTAGAGCACTCCTTGGGCAGCCTGAGCGCGGCAAAAGAATTTGAACAATTCTTGGGTAGCCTGAGCGTTATAAAAGACGGCGGTTTCAATAGCAGCACAATTAGCAAGAGCAAAAATGTTGGCACAATAGATCTAGGTGTCCCCCGTGGCACAAAGATAATGAGTGGCCTTCATGGCTTAAGGGACCGCAGCTTTGAAACTGATGAAGATTACTCATATGTAGGCTTTCCTGTTTTCAGTTTCTATTTTTGTTAAATTCTGGTGGGGTTTTTTCAGTGTTTTCAAGTGATTTCAATACCTTAAAAAAACAGTGGTTTCAGTGGTTACTGGTTACACATTTTCGGGCCATTAAAAACAACAGAAACATTGTTTTTCCAGTGTTTTTGGAACTTTTTGCATTTATTATCACTTGCTTTTTGCACTGATAGTGCATGGTATATAGACATAGTACCTACAATATATATGAGGTCCAAATACATTTTTACAAATCAAACTGATCATAATACACCATACAATACTTCTTCAGTGGTCATGCACGCTCGCTTTTTCTTTCCCATGTAAACTTTTATCCGTGAAAAGGCCCTCTCAACATTGGCACTTGAGACAGGCAATGCCAAAATAGGCAGTACACAATTTGCGAAATCTGGCCACTGGCATAGGTTTCCTTGCTGATACTGGTGCACTTGAAGATTGTGATTTTCTGCGCCAGGTTCTGCAACATATGCATTGAATTGGGTGCATATACCCTCAGAGTTATTGAAGCGGTCAAAAATGAGGCAGCACTTTTGAAACTCCGGAGAAAATTTCACTTTACAGAAGGGATCTATAACTTGTGCAGAGTACCACAGTGAGGGTTCGTTGACTTCAAATGCCATGGTTGGTAAAGGACTATTTCTCATACATTGTAAAATAAAAGTTCCTGAATTGCTCCTCAACATTTCTTTGCTTACCAAGTGGCAAGCACTCTAAAATGGAACATGCTGCAGAGCCAATGTCTCTAAAAGTGTCACCCAGCTTACTCTCAAGGAAATGTTTCACATCTACATGAATTATGCTAAACAACTTGTTAGACAAGGGTGTTTTCAGACTCTAGTTTTTTTATTATGTCCACTACAGCAGTCATGCTTTCCTGTAAAATCTAAGAATGCAGTAGATTGTACTTTTTTCAAATCACTATCAATATGTGACCAAAGATCCTCACATTTCTTACCGTTTGCATCATCACTCAGCAAAAGTTCTGAAACGGTTGGCACATGGATAACATAGCGTTCCCGAGACACATTCCCTGGCAATGTCTGCTGGAGTTCTTGTGAGGAGCATGGATGTGCTAGAGCATTCACAGAAAGAAGCCTACTGTGACAAGGGTGGACATGCAGAATCACCGTCCTACATACCGATGGCGCAGGATACCATCAGTGACGCCATTTTGGATCAGGAACACACAGAATTTCCTGGTACATTTTGTCAGTGCTGATGTGCATGGCTACAGAAGAATTGGCGATCTGATTTAGTCTTCATCGCCGATGCACACAGCTGTTAAGTATTTTGCAGCCGTATTTTACTGTTTACATTTCTGATGCCGATGCACACAGCAGGGCAAGTGTGTAAAGGAGCTTTCACTGCATTGTTTGTGACTCTTCACCAAGCATACTCCAGTTTTTGAATACTGTGCAATTTATGTGAGGGAAATTATCCACACGTTCTGTTGTGCAAAGTGAGGTTAAGGTGTTTTGCTAGGTTTCATCACAATTTTTTTGTAGCTATGCAATTTAAATGTGCTGCAAAATATTTACAAAACAAGAGTGATCATACCATTCCTTGGGCTAGTTGGAAAGCGCAGTTCCTCATATAGATGAAAACTATTGATGAGGATAGGATAGGTGCAGAAAGGAAGTGCTTTCCTCCACTGCTTTGACTTGGAAGGTCATGACGCTTAGGACTTTGCTGCAAGTTCCTCTGCAGGGAGGAGGGCGATCTTAATGCATTGGAGGAGGCGTTATTACGGATGGAACTTAGGTTAAACCTTATTCCAGTATGGCATTTAACAGGTTCCGTTGTTTTTTACACCAGAAAAAACTCAAGGGGGAATCTTTTGATGATTTTTTTCACAACTTCGAGGGCACTTTCAATGCACTGTAACGTTGGGGCTATTACTTATGAAATGAGAAGGGATCAGATAATTTTGAATGTTAAAAATAAGAAGGTACAAGAACAATTGTGGGTAACGGGAGAACCAAGGTTCTAGAATGCTAATACAACTGCTAAAGTTATTGAGCACTTGGAGAAGTGGATGAAGTCTGTGCAAGATGGTGCAGCGAAGAGCATCAATATGGGTGATGAACTGTCTGTGGTTGGAATAATTCTGCACGTAGAAGTGGACAAGCAGCGAAGAAATATGACAACATTCTTACCGGTTATAGGTGTGGTAGCTTTAGTCATTTTGCTTTGTCACCCCATTGTCTTGCCATTGAAAAGGAATGCATACATGTGGAGAGGTGGGACATTTTTAACAGATATGCAAAGGTGAGAAGAAAAAAAGTTACTTTTCTATCCAACAGCAAGGCGGCAATGTGTGGGAGAAGTGCCTTGTGAAAATCTGTTTGTGGTGGAGACAGTGAGAGGGGAAAAGGGGATAATTTTATCCTTGAACACTCAAGAAGAGGAAAAGGAGGTTAGCAAACCTATGAAGTGCATGGTTCAGATTCTTAACAAAGAATTGAAGCTCATGGAGGATTTAGGGTACCCTTGGACAAGAATCACTGAGCAATATTTTGCAGAGAAGTTTGGTGACATGATGCAAGATTACTTCAAAGAGTCTGACGTTGAAGCCCAGAGTTTTGATGGGTCTGCCATTGACCTGAGAGGTTAGGAGTTGTATTAAGTCTGGGTAGCAAAAAGCAGGTATTAGCAATATGTGACCCTGATGATTTTGCATGGTTAACATCTTCGTTTTCTGTTCACTGAGAGATTGGGCAAGTTCAGGATTGCACTCACCATGTTAAACTTAAGAAAGTGGTGCTACCTGTGAAACAAAAGCTTAGAGGGGAATCCATGTATGTGAGAGATGAACTCGAGGGTATACTGGATGAAATGTGGAGTGAAGGTATTATTGAAGAAGTTGAATTTTCTGAATGGGTGTCTCCCATAGTTATGGTACACAAGGTGGATAAAACTTTGAGGCCATGTATTGATCTTGGAGCACTCAACGCCAATATTATGGTTGGCTGCCACCTGATACCAAACATTAACAAAGTAGTGAGTATGTTAGAGGGTGCAGCTGTATTTTCCACACTTGACCTATGATCAGACTATCACCAGATAGAGTTGAGTGAGGATTACAAGTGTTTGACCACTTTTATTACTCCATAAGGCTTGTTCTAGTTTAGGAGGATGCCATTTGGTCTTGCGTCAGCTGCATCTATGTTCCAGAGGGCAATGTTCCACATCTTTAATGGCATGGACGCCTACGTTAAATGCTTCCAGGATGACATTCTGATTTTCTCCAAAAATAAGTAAGAACACTTGAAAGAAGTATCTGAAGTGTTGGGAAAGCAAGATGTTGAAAGAGGGAAAGTATACACTATTTCATGAGTCTGTGGAATATCTAGGACATACTTTGTCTAAGGAGGTGGATGTGCCCAATGAGTAATTGGTGGATGCCATCATCAGCACACCTGCACGGGACAATAAGGAGAAGTAGCTTTCACTTGAGGTCTGTGCGAATACTATGGTAAGTTCATCACAGAGACTTTGCGACTAAAATGGAACCATTAAGAGAGCTGACCAGAAGAAATGTGGAGTTATTGTGGTCAGAAATACAGTAGCATGTGTTTGAATTGGTCAAATCGGAGATTGTGAGGGCACCTACACTGAAACTCTTGTGTGAACAGAGAATGCATTCTTACAGTAGATGCTAGTCTCTATGGAGTGTGAAGTGTGTTGTCATAGAAGTGTAATAGTGAAGAATGGAATATTACATTTGCTTCTTGCACCTTGGGCAAAAACGAAAGAAGGTATTCTGTAATAGAAAAAGAGTTGTTGACGTGGGTGGGCTATGGAACATTTCTGCAAATTATGTTTGCGGGCCCTTGTTTCATCTTAAAGACCGATCACAAACCGCTTGTTGGAATATGGTCTCCTGGTGGGGGATGCACAGCTACAGCGTACTTTGCGAGGTGGAAGTCTAGACTCCAAGAATAATTTCAAAGTGGAACATATGCCTGGGAAAAGCAATTTCACTGCAGAATGTCAAGATCACCATGTGATAAGGAAAATGTGGATGCAGCAAGAAATTCTGAGGTGATAGCCAGCAAAATGATTTGATTTGATTTGTCAATTTGTAAAGCGTGCGATTGCCCGTGGGCGTCTTGGCGCTATGATAAATCCTTCCATCCCTTGAACAGTGTCTAGAGTTATGAAGAGAAAAGCCATGTTTTTACTTCCTTTCTAAAGGATTCCAAAGATGGGCAAGTTTTTATGGCAATAGGTAGCTGATTCCAGGTGCGTGCTGCGTGTACAAGGAAGCTTCTACCGCCCCAGTTTGCTCGTCTAAATCTGGAAACGGTAATTAGTTTCAATTGGTCGGATCTCAAAGGTCTCGTTGGTTCATATTGTTTCAGATGATGTCTCAAAAATTGTGATCCTTTTCCCTGAAATGCCTTGTAGGTTAGGCAGTGTTTTAAATTTCACCCTCTTTGCAATTGGCAGCCAATGCAAAGTCTTTAGTTTGTGGCTGATCAGCTCAAATTTGGGTATGCCTAGAACCAGTCTGGCTGCTGCATTTTGCAGACGTGTAATTTGTCCATGACTTTTGTCCTAGCTCCAGCATAGAGACCGTTTCCGTAATCCAGTCTCGCCAAGGCCAATGCTGTTACTACTGTTTTACGTGAATCCTGTGGTAGATATGGAAGTAATTTTTTCATCATTTTTAGGATATACCAGAGTGTTGATGACAACTTGCTGGCTTGGGCTTCAAATGATAGATTCATGTCAAGAGTGAAGCCCAAATTCTTCACTTTTTCTGATGATCCTGGGCATCTACCTAAGTCCTTGGGCCACCAGGTGGGGGACCAGATGTTTGTGTCACCCCCTAGTATCATCACTTCACTCTTATCTCCGTTGAGCTTTAGGCAGTTTCTTTCCATCCATTGACTGACCTCTGTCATACAACGTTGGAATTTTTCCGCTGTTTCATTTATATCCTTGCTGATGGTCACTACAATTTGACTGTCGTCAGCGTAGGATATTGGGGTAAATCCACAGTTTTATTATTTCAGCCAGAGGGGCAACGTAAAGGTTAAAAAGGGTAGGACTCAGCGAGGATCCCTGTGGGACCCCGCATGGTAGATTAAAAGATTTGGATTTTGCTCCTCCTACTTCTACTGAAAAAGTTCTATTGGCAAGATAGGATTCAATGAGGGTGCATGCCGAGTCATGTATTTCTGCTGTTTTTAGGCGATTTAGAAGAATCACATGACTGACCGTATCGAAGGCCGCCGATAGGTCAAGTAGTATCAGGGCGGCCTTCGTTCCGTTGTCCATCACTTTTCTGAGTTCCTCCACAGCTGTAATTAGAGCAGTTTCTGTTCCGTGTCCTTCGTGGAAACCAAACAGAGTGGTCCAGGCAGTTGCCGTCCATCAGACAGCGGGGTAGCTGTTTGTTTAAGAGTTTCTCTAATATTTTAGCGGCGAAAGGAATCCTGGCTATTGGTCTGTAATTACTTGGTTCTTCACAGTCCAAATTTGATATTTTAGTAATGGTCCGATTGATATCTTTTTCCAGTCCTCCGGAAAGGTGCTAGTTTTGAGTATTTGGTCAAATAATTTTTCTAGTACCAGGCTTAATTGTTCTGAACAGACTTGCATTGTTTTGGGTGGACAGGGGTCTGTTGGGCTACCTGAGTTAATGGTGAGTAATTCTTTCTGAATTTGATCCTTTGTTGGGGAGGTAAATTGGAACAATATAATATGGACTGACTGTTCCGTTAACATTGCTGATCGGGAGGTGGTCTGGTCTAGCTGGTTAGCTCTTTCTATATTGTGGCTTTTGAAAGATTCGTATAGTGAGGAAACTTTTTTTACAAAAAATTCGCCTACAGTATTACAGAAGTCTGATGTCATTTCTTCTAAGGTATTATTTTCAATTTTTGAAAGTTTTTTAACAGTAGAGAGGAGAGCTTTACTTAAGTTTTTTGATTCATTAATTTTTTGGATGAAGTATTTACTTTTCTCTGATGTTATTAATTTTTTATAACTAGCTAAAACTGTTTTATATTCTTTTCTTTGCTCTACGTCGTAATTGGTTCTCCACTTTTTTTCTGCTCTTCTACACGATTGGTTTTGTTCCTTCAAAGCTTCTGAGAACCATGGTTGTGAAGGGGTCTTTCTTTTAAAAGTAACTTTCTTTTGTGGGACTGTAAGTTGGACTGCATTTTCCAGCCACTTATTGAGTGGTTTACATGCTTTATTGCTGTCTGCAACTAGGGTTGGATACAATGAGCATAGGGTGTCCATAAATGCCTGGGGCTGGATTTTGGACCAGTCATGATATGTGGTTTTTCTTATGGCTTCGACCGGTCTTCCTGTATCTTGTGTAGTTTCTAAAAAGAATGAGACCATCTTGTGGTCTGACCATGGGACCATGAGCGTATCAATTTTATTTATCTTCTGACATGATGTAAAAATACCATCCAGGTTATGGCCGGCGCAATGCGTATCTAAATGTACTTTTTGTTTTAAGTCAAAGTTTGCCATTTCATCTATAAATGAAATTACCTTGGGGTCAGATGTTTTTTCAGGTGTATATTAAAGTCTACTAGAATTGTATAATCAAGATTCGTCACACTTGATTCTAGAAATGGACTTAACAACTCAATTAAAGACGTTTTGGCATTAGGTGGTCTAGATCAATAGGCCATTAAATGTATAATTGTTGGTGATTTTTATTTGAAAAGTTAACTTTTCACAATCTGGGTTGCTTCCTTTGTCTGAGCTTTTGATCTTAAATTTCTCCTTCGCTATGATCGCTAATCCTCCTCCGCGTTTCATTCTTCTATCAGCTCTGTAAATGGAGAAACCCTCTGGAATCGCCAGGGTCAGATCGGTGTCAGATGCTTCGTCTGCCCACGTTTCGGTAACAAATAGAAGATCTAACTTTTGGCTTTCGATTAGCTCTGCTGTGTGAACATTATGCTTGACCATAGATCTAGCATTGATTAGACCTGCTTTAATAGTTGATTTTCTATGGGTAGATATTTTAGGTTGGTTGTAGGTCATATTAAGAGCTCGAATTCGTTAGAAAGCAAATGTTCGTGAACAAGATGGACAGGTCTTACCTTCATCATGTAGATCGATCGTGCTACATGTGGCGTAAGGTCTTAATGATAGGAGCTCCTGGCTGGAATAGGTCCATCTTCTTCTATCGATATGAATTTGGTCAGGGGGCATGGCCCTGGGCCCTGGGCCCGGTCCCGGCGCGGACGGGCACAGACGGGCTTGCCTTAGGCGCGCAGACGGCGCTCCCGCTGCGCTCGTCCGCTGCGCGTCCGGGGATTGCACCTGGTTTATAGGAGGGAAGATAGGTCAGCGGGGGGCATGGCCTCACGATAGTGGGCGTGGCCTGGGGTTTTGGGAAATGGCGGCAGTGGTCTTTCCCAGCCCGTGACAGCGTTAATATCCGCTGTGCGGGTATGTCCAATGCGTTTTGCTCAGAGTTTCAGTGCTCAGGGAGGGGGGATCGTGCAGATAAAAACACAGTAAGTATATGCAAAGCAGATGTGATGTCTATAAATTTGAAGGTGTGGCTGACGAAGTGTGGAAGATTGCTGTAGAAGTTGATGAGTTATTAAAAAATGTAAAGGAAGGGCAGCCAAGAAGGAAGGAGATTTCAGCTGAAATTTCCTTACAGAAAAATTTCCTGGAAGGTTGGAAGTAAAAGGAGAGATGTTGTTTAAGCATGACAAGCGCATACCACCTGCTGGCTTGTGGGGTCACATATTGTCCTTACCCCAAAAGGGACATTTGAAAATGTCATCCATGAAATAGTTGGTAAAGACAACATTTGAGTGGCTGGTGAATAGGGTTGTACGGGATAGACTGGTGGATAGGGTTGTACGGGAGTGTGAGGTGTGTGCAAATAGTAAAAAGATGATTAGAGTCATTCCAGCGCCTTTGTGTCCTGTTGAGTGGCCAGAGTTTCTGTGGCAGAGGGTAGGTTTTGACAGTTCTAGTCCTTCTGATTTGTTACCCTAGGAGGGTAGGTTTGGTATCATTTTGGTGGATTACCACTCTAAGTGCCCAAAAGTAAAATGTATTTCTCAAGTTACCACTTGGGTAGTGATTGGGCTTTTCAAAGATCTGCTTTCTCTGGAAGGCTGCCCTGAGGTCCTGATCACTGACAATGGTGTGAAGTTGAAGTCACAGGAGATGGAAAATTTTCTTAGGTATTATAACATCCGCCATATTACCACCACATTCTACAAACCTCAGGAAAATGACAGGTGGAAAGGTTTAACTATGTGCTGAAGGAGAGCATTTTGTCTGCAAATTCTTTTGGATGGGAATGGAATGACAAACTGAGGGAAAAGTTGTGGTTGTACCGATTTACTCCTCATACCACCACAGAAGTTAGTCAGTTTAAACTGCTTTAAGGTAAGGGTCCAGTCTCTAAGTTGTGTCCCTGGAGGTAGTTCAAGAAAAAGCAGTTCGGGAAAGACAAGGGAAGAAGTGGCCACAAGGGTGGAAGAGAAACAGAGGAATGTTAAGTTTGTTTATGATGCTAAGTGGAAAGTCAAGGAACAAGAAATTATGGTTGGCGATAGGGTCAGGATCCATAAACCTGGGGTTTTGGCCAAAAGCGAGTCCAGATTTGGTAAGGCTATGAAAATGGTTTAGGTCAACAGGACCAGCGAGGTCACTCAAGATGGAAAAGTCTGGAATATCAGAAGGGAGGCAGTGAGTGCAGTGAAAAAAGGGGTCTGTTTGACATTCCAGGTGGAATGGACCCACTGGAATGGAAGCTAATTGTGACAGGAGGCCTCCTTGTAAATTTGTAGATTTTGTAGAGTACGTGGCGTTTGCTTGGTGGGTCATTTATGAATTTGTGTATGCAGTCTCTTTTTATTTTGCCTGTTAAGTGCAGTCCTTTTGTGGGTGTTTGTCCATTTTGTAAGGGGAGAAGTGCGTTACATATTTATATGTTTCATATATATATATATACACATTGTGCTCGTTTATTTAAGGGCACTGGTTTTATTCCAATATTCATCTACTGCCAGATTCTCCTGTTAGGTTCAGGCTGTAGAATTGTGGGAGGTTTGGAGTTTTCTGCCTTGGCCTTAGGCGGGTCTGTTCTGTTCTCTGAATAAACCTTTGGAAATATTACGTGGATTACTTCGTGATTGCAACACTTTATTAATGGTTTAAAATTACTTTGTAGGTGCTCATGCCATACAAATGTGTGTTTATTCTTCAACAAGTGGCATATGTTCAGTATTTTGCAAACAAAATCTCAAACTAACTTAGCGTAATGCTTTGCTTGTCCTAAGAAGGGCCTTAGATCGTCGTTACATGATGGGGAGGTTCCTCTTTAATTGCTTTCACCAAATCGTATTTAATGGCAATACTTTTGTCACAAACCATCTGCCCTAAACAGGTGCTATTTAATATTCTTACTTTTACCCATCTGATTGTAAATTGCTAGTCCTCAACTGCCCAATGTGTGCAATAAAATGTTATTTTTCCTCACTAAAGTAAATTGTACTGATTCTCATCAGCTATGGTAGTAATTTAATTGGAGAAATATTCTCCAACATACAAAAGGTAATGGGAGGAATGCTTGCAAATAGTCTAACTACTGGCAATAGTGTGAGGTACAATTGAATGTGCTTTTGCCCACCATTCCACCTACGATTACACCCAGCCATATGCAAATCAGCCTTGGTCATGCTCTAGAAAGAACAGTCCTGGCCAAACTGCCATGCCAGGTCCTCTCCAAACCGGAACAAAACCAACCCATGACCGCTTTTTGCCTAATGGAGCCTCTTCAGTTGCAGCTCGGTTTTAATGGCACAGTAAGCAGGGGTCCTATATTTGGGCCTTTGTTAAGAGAGGCACAGAGGGCACAAAAAATGGGTTTGAATGTTACCCAAGTGATTGCCAGTGTTTACACCTTTTTCAAGCAAGCCTGGAGAATTGCTAAATAGAAAGTCGAGGCTATGCACATTCTATCACATCAAAAGACCTAACACCAAGAAGACAGAATTCAATATACCATGGATGATACATTAGTGCTAGAGGCGACTCCTTTAGAATGAATGCACAGTTGACACTGAAGGTGTGCGCAGCTGAATCTTTAATGAAATACAAACTTAACATAGATTACTTGAACGTCAAATTAAGACAGTTGTGGTCGCACAATTTTCAAGCATGAAGGTGTAAATTGAGCAGATTCCAGTAGAGGACCCTGCCCTGTTACTGAGACAGGAGGCCCTTGAAAAGTGGTAGCCTGATCAGATGATAGATGCTCATGCACAGACGTTCTGATACCAGTGCCACTAGGAGGATGACTTGGGCCTAGCTGTTCTTGATCTTTATAAGAATTCGTGCCAAGGGCAGTAAGGTGTATAGAAGACCTGTGTACCATTCCAGTGCTAACTAGTGCTCCTGCGGAGACTCCACAGAGCACATTTTCGAGGGTTTAGCAGGTTTCTCCCCAGTGTTGGAAGGCGCTCTGCACCACCTCGGAATGCAAATACTGCTCGTGATATGCCAGTTGTCACCTGCTCAGTCTGTCCGCTCTGGCATTCAGGGACGCCATCATGTGGTTCACGATCAGGAATATGTCCGGCCGCTCCAACCAACTCCAGAGGCATAGAGCCTCCTGACATTGTACTCATTACTCTACCCTGCCCTGCCTGTTCTAGTCAAATTAAGAGAGAGGCCAGAAATTTGATAATGACACCATCAGCCCACAGACATCATGGCATTGGTCCAGGACACAGAGATATTGAAGAATTGCGAAATGGGCCGAACCAATAGCCTCGTTCTGCATGCAGCCTGCAATCAGTAGGCTAGTTGGCAATACTGTCAGAGGAACGCGGACCGGAGTCCAAACTCCCTCTGTAATGTCAGTAAGTGTTTGAACCGCCCAGCATCATATATTTCGTCCACACATTTGAGTCCCTTTTCATGCCAGAGTGTCCAGCAAAATGATTTCCAATCAATGCAGATGGCCGTGTTGTGCCAAAGCAATAAGTAAATATTCATACGTTTGTGTGCGTCTTTCCATGCTACCACTATTGCAGTTAGAATGGAATTTGACCTCGCTGTGCGGTGGTCAGATACAGCAGGAAGAATAGGTCCTGCGGGTGACATTCTAAATGCATCCAAAATGGTGCCACTTGCTGGGGACTCCGGTATGCAGCCAATTGCGATAGCTGTAAGGCAAGGCTTTATGATTTTATGTGTGAAAGTCTGAGACCTCCACCCAATGTGGTAGCCTAGATGGGGAACGCTGAAATTCTAGGTTCACGCCAGTCCAGATGTAGGACAAGTCTAAATCAGGGTGCCACCGTCAATTCAGCCTGCACTTTCCCCCACAGGGAGAGGATCAAATGTGACCATTTGGTGGAATACACAAGCCGGTATTTTTTTTAGAGGGAGGAAGTTGTCTTCCACTGTGTGAGAAAGTCTTTTATTGATAGATATGCCTAAGTAGTGGAGCCCTTCTGAGGCCCATCTCAAGTTGCAGGCATTGGCAGTAGTCTGGGACATGAGAAACGCTTCATACTTTGCCCAGTTAATTTTTAACCAGCAGTCAAAAGTAACCCTGGATGATAGACTTCACTGCAGCTATCGAGGTTCGGGGGGGGTAAAGAGGAGCAGAAAGTTATCCGCATATAGCAAGGTCTTTACCTCCCTTGCTTCAGGGGTGATGTCCTCCACATTGCTTGACAGGTGGATTGCCTCTATTGCAAAGGGTACCATGGCCAGCAAGAAGAGATGAGGGACAAGAGACATCCCCAATAGGTACTCCAGCTATTCTTGAAGGTTTCCAAGAGGAAACCTCTGAATGTGACCTCCATTGTAGTACATCGTATGAGAGGTGAACCAGATCCATGCGTGGCATGACGTGGAAGTGGTATTGCCATTTCGCTCTGCAAATGCTTTCTCTGTATCAAATGAAAGAATCAGAATTTCAGTCAGCTAATCTTTCAAACCCATTAAAGGTGTCCCAGAGTCTGTAAATCATTCTAGGAGCTGGAACCCAGTACCAAACCTACCTGGGTTTCTTGGAATAACTGAAGAATTACCTTACTGACGTGCATTACCAGTATCTTGGCCATGATGTTTAGGGCTGGATTAAGTAAAAAGATCGAGCGATAACTTGTGCAGTATAAATTGATCTTTATTTTCTTTGGGCAGGAGGGTTGTTGTAGCCTTATTTGATACGTCGCCATGTGAGCCTCTCTCCTCTGACTCCTGGATTGATTGTGATAAATGAGGTATTAAAAGGGTTTTCCCTGCTTTATAGAACTACCCTAGAAAGCTCTCCCCCCGTGGAGACTTCTATGTTGGGTGTGCCAAAATGACCTCAATCACTTCTTTCTCTGTAAAGCCACTTGTCAGCAAGACAAGCCCCATGGTATTCAAAACTGGCAGGTGTAGAGCAGTCCAAAATAATCTACCTATGAAAGGGTTGCTCCAGATTCCACAGTATAAAGAGAGAAATAGTAAGAGGCAAATTGGTTTACGTCACGGTGTGTACCAATAAGTTCCCCATTGTGTCATGGATCCCTGGCAAGGTCAAGTGAGATTCTTAGTTGCAATTGTGTGGCTTACATGATCATACAGTTGCCACTGGACTTTCACCAAGACATTTACTTTTTAGCTGATGCTGTGAAGTATAAATTCAGACTTATTTTAGCAAATCAACTGTTTCAGTACGTCTGGGGCGGGGGGGGGGGGGCAGTTTATTGTTCTATAACGTTATGCATAGCCATTTCTAAGAAGGCAGAGGTCTGTTTGGGTACTGCATTAAGCTAGTGTAGCATCCTTCATCATCTTCCCCTTTAAGGTTGCATTGCTGTCCTCTTAGAGTACCCTTTGGGATTCTACCATTTCTTAATTTCAGAGAAGGCCTAATATGATTCCATAGGCATTATACTATAATCCTCCTCGAGCACTATACAATCCTACATCAAAGTTCATAACAATATATTGTATATCAATTGAATATTGCACAATAAATACAGCTGTCACAATTATATATAGCAAGGATCCTATAGCAAGTATCTGTTATTTGTTATATTTCACAAATATTCCAATACGGTCCATCCAGATCACGTAACAATAGTCAAGTCCAAAGGGAAGTATGTTCAAGTTCTTTTTTAATTTTATTCTCAATTCAATTTTTCTCACAGGAAAAAAAATTCTTCTTCTTTAAAGACAAACCAGCAGCCAACACGTGTTTCATCACGCACTAATCTGTGCTAATTACTTCATCAGGTCTTATGAACATTGTTCACAGTTCAGCGTAAACCATTCAAATCAAAATCCTTGATTTATCTTGTCGTTATCCTCCTCTCCAATATAAAATATCTGTTTATCTAAATTTATCGTAAGAGCTAAAATTTCAGCCCACTTAATCCAAGTATAAGTAGTATACGTGTGCGTGCCCTTATTCGACACAAACGCAGAAGTTCACGAGTACGTGACCTTTCCCGATATGTCCGAAGTTTGGAGTCGGTTTCTCGCGTACTAGGATTCCATAGGCGAGCGCCTTCATGTGCTAGCGGACCGGGGGCAGCTTTACGAGACAGAGACCCAAGAGTACTGGACTCTGTTCAGCCAGACTGGCCTCCAAGGTATTGCAGCAGAAGATGTTGGGTAAAGGCCATTCATAAATAAGATAGTAATCTATGCAAGACTGGGTGGAACTGGGGCAGGAGAAGATGGTATAATTCCTATTGGCCGGAGTTAGAAATGGGGGTCTCCATTCGGCAGTAATTTGCACCCTGTCCAAGTAGGGACCGTCACTCTAGTCGGGGTAAGGGAGTCACACAACTAAGGTAACCCCTGCTCACCCCCTTGGTAGCTTGTCACGAGCAGTTAGGCTGATCTCAGAGGCAATGTGTACATACACACTGAATAACTCAGTGAAATCACAGCAAAATGAGTTCAGACCAGTTTAGAAAAATAGCCAATATTTATCTGAACAAAATGATAAAGAAATCAGCGCCTGGGATGATGTTCGAAAATCTAAATGCGCTGTGTCGATTCCACAGCGATGAGGCAGGCGCTGCATCAGAGTTGGAACAACGCGCATCACAGACTTCAGTGAGGCGGAGCTCGAAACTTAAACTGCTGCAGTTCTTCTGACGTGCTGTGACAGAAATCTGGGGCTTGTGGTGGAAGCTTGTGCCAATGCGCCCATCAGGGACCATGCTCAGGTGCTGGAAGTGGAGATGCCCCGAAGAACAAGGTACTTACCTTCGGTTACTATATATCCGTAAGAGACATATATTAGTTATGGATTCCTCATCTTAGAATTACCCCAGGCGTTAGACTGGAACTGGAGAATTTTTCTTCAGCAACACCCCTGTGTGCCGGTCGACTCCGCGTTCTTCGTTGGCGCCGTGATCACCAGAATAACGTTGCAGTATCTACTTAGACGCCACCCCTGGGCGCTGACGTCAGTTCTTTACACGACATTCCACGTCAGAAGCACAGAGCCATACAAGGCACAGACCTTTGGTGCATAAAACTAGGGCCCTGAAAGGGAGTCCCTTACTCTAGAAGTCAGTTCACAGAACGGGGAGGATGGGTGGGGCAGTAAGGAATCCATAATAATGTATGTCTCTTACAGATATATCGTTACTGAAGGTAACTTGTTCATCTGAAAGAGACTATTAGTTATGGATTCCTTACCTTAGACTAGATACCCCAGCAATACTAACCCCGGAGGTGGGTCTTCAAACCAAGTTCACACCAGGAAGTCGTAAAGAACGGAGCGGCCAAAGAAGCTTTCCCTCCGGACTTGGCTGTCCAGTAAGTAATGTTTAGTGAACGTGTGTAATGAAGCCCATGTGGCTGCCTGGCAGATGTCATGAAGGGGGACACCACATCCCAAAGCAGTAGTGGCTGAAGACGCCCTGTGGAATGGGCGCGCAACCCTACTGGAGGTTCTTTCTTCACCAAGGAATAAGACATTTTAATGCAAAGAACGACCCATCGAGAGATGGTTATTTTTTGCACGTCCCAACGTTTCTTGGCACCCACATAGCCAACAAAGAGCTGATCATCCACCTAGAATTCTTTTGTGTGATCCAGATAAAAGTAAAGAGCACGTTTTGGATCCAGACGGTCGAGTCTCTCCTCCTCTTTATAAGGATGCGGGAGCGGGAAGAAGGTGGGCAAAGTGATGGTCTGTCCTATGTGGAAAGAGATAACAACTTCGGGAAGAAAAGGTCTAGTGCGATTGACAACCTTGTCTGGATGAACAGCCAGGTAAGGAGTTTTAGAAGAAAGAGCCTGAAGCTCACTCACCCTGTGAGCAGAGGTGATGGCAACTAAAAAGGCAGTTTTACGGGTCAAAAGTATGAGAGGACAATTAAGTAGTGGCTCAAAAGGAGCGCACATAATTTAAGTTAGAACAAGGTTCAAGTCCCACTGGGGAATTAACAAAAGGAATAGGAGGAAACAGCAGAGTAATACCCTTAAGAAAGCGATTTACAATAGGGGACTTGAAAAAAGAAGGCTGATCAGGAAGGCGCAGAAAGGCCAAAATGGCTAAAAGATAACCTTTAATAGTGAGCAGAGCCCTACTGGGGCAAAGAAAGGATGAAGAGGAGAACTTTTGAAAGAGGGGCAGAATGCGGATACACAGCCTTTGCTGAGCACCATGCCACAAATTTGTTCCATCTACAGGTGTATACCATTTTGGTGGAGGGACGCCTGGCTACCAAGGTAACATTACAGACTTCGGAAGGAAGGTCAAAAGCTGTCAACTGTCGTTGCTCAATGTTCACACAAGGAGGTGGAGGCTGGACAGGTTTGGGTGAAGGACCGTCCCCTGCTGCTGCAACAGAAGATCCTCCCGAAGAGGCAGTCTGATCAGAAGATCGATGGCCATGTCCAAGAGCTTGGGATATCAGACTCTTTGTTCCCAGTCCGGAGCCACAAGATTGACATGGGCCTGCTCGCACTTAATCTTCTTCAGCACTCTGGGCAGTAGTGCTATAGGCGGAAAGGCATATAGAAGACCGCAACTCCACTCGCGTCGAAAAGCGTCACCTAGCGAGTGCTGCCTTGGAAATTCCATAACACAGAACTGCTGACATTGCACATTCTCTTCGGTGGCGAATAGATCTAAACAAGGCTCTCCTCACTGCTGGAAAAGACCTGGCACCACCTCCGAGTGAAGATGCCATTTGTGATCCATCATGCACTGGCAGCTGGATTCATCTGCCCTGGCGTTCTAGGAAACCGCCAGATGTTGAACCACCAGGGACATGCCCTGATGTTCCAGCCACTTCTAAAGACGAAGGGCCTCCTGACAGAGGGTCCATGATCCCACCCCGCCCGGTTTGTTGCAATACCACATGGAGGTGGTTTTGTCCGTGAACACCTGCACTACTCTTCCTGTGACAGAAGGAAGGAATGCCTTCAGTGCAAGACGAATCGCCCGGAGCTCCAGAAGGTTGAAGTGGAACCAGGACTCTGCTGGAGACCAGCAGCCTCGGATCTCCGCCTCCCAGCCCCACCCCAGAAGTGATGCATCCGTCACCACTGTGAATTGTGGTTGGGGAAGGGAGTGGGATCTGCCATTGACCCAATACTGGTTTGTTAGCCGAGACATCTGCACACAATCGGAGTGCCCCCTGATGCTGTGCCCACTGGAACTTCAGGTCCCACTGCACAGCCCACGTATGCCACCTAGCATGTTCCACCAGCAGGATGCAAGAGGCCATGAGGCCCAGCAGCCTCAGGGTCATCCGGACCGAAACCCAGGATAGAAGCTGAAAGCTCGGAATCATAGCCCGAATATCCCGGGCCCGTTGTTCAGGAGGATAAACCCAAAACTGCGCTGTGTCCAGAACCACCCAGATGAAAAGGTGCTTCCGAGAGGGAATCAGGTGCAACTTCAGCATGTTGATAGTGAACCACAGCGAATGCAGGAGGTCCGCCGTAATCTGGAGGTGGGAGATGACAGCCTGGGGTGAACACGCCTTTAACAGCCAGTCGAGATAGGGGCAGACTGGAACCCCTGATCTGCGCAGTTGAGCTGCGACCACCGCAATCACTTTCGTGAACACCCGAGGGGAGAAGGTTAGGCCAAAGGGGCGCACAGTGAACTGAAAATGCTTGTGGCCTAGCATGAACTATAGGTATTGCCAGTGGGCAGGCAGGACGGGAATGTGAAAATAGGCGTCCAGCAAGTACAACGCCAACCTCCAGTCTCCAGGGTCTAGGGCAGACAGGACATGAGCCAATGTCAACATTATAACTTCTTCCGGAGGAAGTTTTTGACGTCCCTAAGATCCAAAATAGATCGCAGACTTTTGTCCATCTTGGGTACCAGGAATTAGTGGGAATAACAACCATGACCTACTTCTGGCACAGGGACTTGCTCGATAGCTCCCTTGACCAAGAGAACTGCACCTTCCTGATGGAGAAGGGCCAAGTGACCCTCCAATATGCAATGGAAAGCAGGTGGCATGGAGGGAGGGGTTGTCTCGAAGGGGAGGAAGTAGCCCCTTTGGACTATCTGCAAACCCCACCTGTCCGACGTGATGTTGTGCTAGTGGGGGAGGTGATGGCGAATCCTGCCACTCACTGGCAACTGGTGGCCCTGAAAAGTCTGACTAGGAAGGTTTAGAGGCTGCTGCTGAGGGGGAGCTGGTGGACTGGCCTGAGAGTCCTACATCCCCGGGCACTCAGAGGCTGGACAGTTTGGGCAGGCCTGTGGCTCTGGGCAGAACGTGGTGGGCACCCCTTCCATAGCCATGAAAGTGGCGAAAAGCAGACTGCGCAGGGCGAGAGGTGGTAACGAGGCTCAAGCATCTGGCCATAGCCCTAGAATCCTTAAAGCCAATGGCAGCTGGTGCATAGGGGTGAAAGGGGCGTTGCCCCACTAGCCTCGGGACGAGGAGACAAGAAGAGACACCAAGTTGACCACAGGCAATTCAGCAGCCTCAAATGAAGTGGAAGTGCTCACATCCCTGCACAGTGTGAAATTCTGTTTTGTTTAATGTTTTCTTTTTTTCTAGAAAGGGGGAGGACGGACAAGGTCACAGGTCAGAGACCTCCTACGCATGTCCTGGCTGGGGCGAGAACTATTGCTCGCCCTCAAAGCACATGCTGAAAGATTGACGTCATCTTGAAGGGAGTGGCCCAAGAAAGCGGAAAATGGCTGGTTTCAAATGGGGCGCCTATGTTGCGCCCCAGGAGACTTCAGCAGTGCGCCACTGAAATGAATGGCAGGGCCGACCCCCTCAAGACAGAGCAGTGGGTGGCACCAGCCGGAGCATTCTCCTTGCCTTCACGGTAGTCCCAGGCCTCCTGATTGGACAATTAGGGGCGGGAGCTGAGGGAGTGAGTTGCGGAAGAGCCCGCCGGCCGCCGCGCAGTTCTGACTCCGGCACCACCAGGACTAATAGCCACGCAGCAGCAGGTGCATTGATCAGGACGGACACCGGAACCGGCCGCATTCACAGCACAGCACTGCAAACTACCGACAGGCTGGGGTGCGACCGTGCGACAACTCGCAAGTGCAATAACTTCCATTTTGGTGTCTCCGGCATGCTCAGGTGGAACACATCTACTTTGTGTCTGGCTCCCTTCCCCCGGTCCTGGCTGTGTTTCCCGTCTCATAATGTTTTTCTTCTAACTCTGAATCTTAATTTGTTTGCTCCCCATGGACTTGTGTTGTGTAACGCTCAATTTCACCCGGGTGTGCGTTCTTCTGTGTTCGGGGAAGGAGGGATGACCTTGAGACGCGGTTAAAGTGCATTATGGGTAGCATGAGACCTTACCCCTACTCGCCCTCCGCACATAAAGTGAGGACACCTCAGAGCTGGTCAATGCACCGCCTCTGGTACACGCGGTAGTTCTGTTCATTCATCCTCGAGTCCTGCTTGGTTTTATCACGATTAACAAATGAATGAACTGGTCGGTCTGTGGGTGGCACACGCCCGGCACCGTTGAGAGGGCTCCCGTAGGATTTAGTTGCGCTGGTGTTACAGTGTCGAATTGAGTGGGTGTTACTGTATTCATTGACACTCTTGTCACCGCTGCTTGTTTCCGTGTGTTCCCCGGGTTCGGATTCCTTGTGTAGCCAGCTCTGCTGCCTAGGATGGCTGTTTGCTGTTATGCCGCTTTCTGCCTCTCTGTTTCTCGGTCACACCTCGGCTGTGCAGGGCTTGCAGTTTCCCGCATCCTCCTTGCAGGCCGCCCCCTCCCACCACTTGGCACTCAACTCGGACCTCCACGCCACACCATCTTCAAATGTGACCAGCCGCCCCTGCTTAAAGCGCTCAAACGTATTGTCCGCTTTGTCGTCAAACATGCGACGGCCATCAAAGGGTATGTCCATAAGAGCCAATTGGACATCACCCGACAAGCCAGTGGACTTCAGCCTTGCGTAGCGTCGCAGGGCTACTGGCGTTGAAATCGTCCACCCTAGCGAGTTGGCACTGTCCAGGCCACTTCGTATGGCAAACCTTGCTGCAACTCTACCCTCAGCAAATGCACACAAGAGCACAGCCCGGGCCTCCTCCAAACACTGTGGCAGCACCTGCGCGACCATGTCCCACAGAGTGGATGTAACAGCCCAAGTGACATGCAGTGTTCACAGACCGCAGTCCTAGGCTGGCAGAAGAAAATATCTTCTTCCCAAGGTGATTCAGCTTCGTGGATTCCCTATCAGATGGAGCAGTAGAGAACTTGCCCTTGGAAGATGAGGCTTGGACCACCAAGCTCTCGGGGGTTGGGTGTTGGCAGAGGGAAATGCGGCTGCCTGGGGCCAGGCAGTGGCATCGGGCAATCATCCTATCCACAGGGGACCCTGTGCTGGGCCAAGTGCCCAGGAGGATGTTCGTGAGGACCTCATTGAACTGCAGCAGGGGCTCCGAAGTGGCAGCTGCCGGTTGAAGCACCTCGGTCAGGAGGTTAGTCCCGACCACCAGTGTAGGAAGCTCAAGGTTCAAGGCCTCAGCCACCCTACGCAACACCAAAGTATAAGAGGCTTCCTCCTACAAAGCCACAGTAGGGGGAGAAAGCGTGCCAAGAAATGGAGAAGTGTCCAGACCACTGGACTCACCCTACTCCTCTCTCCAGTCCGGTGCTTCCAACTGTTCTACCAGAGGGTCCACAGACCCCTCCAGGTACTCCTCACCCTCTTCTAGTTGTCACTCAGGGCGATAGGGAACACCTGGGTAGAACAGAGGAACAAAAGTACTGATCGGCACTGGTACCAACATCAGTCAACGCCGGTCCGGCTCTGTGTCCATGTCGAGGGGGAGGCTGGGGTCCATGTCAAGGGGGTGGAGATGCCACCAATGGATTCAGCACCGGAGGAGGTGTCGTGAGGTCAATCTGCGCTGATCCTGATCCAAGCCTGGTTCCCCTGGTGCCCTGCAGCGCCGGAGCCAAAGCCGCCGTCATCGAAGCCTAGAACCCCCAGCCGAGTCCAGTGGAGGTACAAAGTTAGACAGGGGTCGCTCCGGCTCCGGGGAAGGGAGGGAAGCTCAGATCCGACCCAACAGGCTCTCTCCGGATCTGCGCTGGCTGGCGCCGAAAAAGAAAGATCTGACGTCAGCGTGCAGGTGTGGCATCAAAGTAGATACCGCAACGTCATTCTGGTGATCACAACACCAACTACGAGTGCAAAGTCAACCGAAGCCACCTACCAATACGCAGGGGTACTGTTGAAGAAAGGTTTTCTGGATCCAGTCGGATGCCTGGGAGTAATTCAAAGGTAAGGAATCCATAACTAATGGTCTCTTTCAGATGTTTGTAGCAATGCATCAATAAAAACAGACACTGGGAGTTGATGCATGGATTCTCTCCTTCAGTCCACCAGATTCCACTTTGAAGGGACTGGATTTGGCACCACTTGGTGAGCCAGGACTCTCAGCAGAAGACCACAGGCACTGGTAGGTGAAGTCTTTGATGGGCTGAGACTGGTTAACAGGAGGCAGGCACACATAAGCCCTAGGAGAACTTTAGAAGCAAGATACAGAAAGCAAATTGTACCCTACCTTTATATATTATCAGTATTATGCCTACTCTTACACCTTATGCCTTAGAATTTACCGTATGTACTTGCTCTATTGCTCACTCTTATATACTGGTATGCTGCTTGATTACTACTGACACTTTGTAATCTATAACTTATTACTGTGTAACCTACTGTATGCACCTGTTTTGCACATTTGTTTTTCCGCACATCTGTACCACTATAGTGCACTAGTGCACTCTCCCATACCCATCTAACCCTTCAACGCGACATGGACTCTATCGGCAAACACACATACAAAATCAACTACCCACCATCACTCACCAAAAAAGCCGCCAAACGCTTTAAACACAACTTCCTTAGGTCACACCCAGAAACGCCCTTTGCTGACACCTACTTCTCACCGGTCAATGGATCCCTGAACACTGATATCATCTTCCACACCACACGCAGAGCACAATGGAGAAAAGCGTTCCTCACCCTACTCACCGTCTCCTCCACCAGAAAATCCGCACATAGTCTAACTCTCTCCATCACACCATCCCAAGTCTTCCCAGCCAGAGCCACCATCACTATTTACAATAACGGGATTGTCCTATCACAATCGACAGACAGGAACCTGGTACTGCTAGACAACTTGTTCCCCACTTTCAAAGAACACCTCTCCAACTCACGGACAAACACTCACACCTCCCCCAGTCACACCAATCATGACCTCACAGCTACATACGCTTCAATCAGGGACATACCTACCACCCCTGACCTCCCATCCCCTACCCACAACCCCACTACCGCAACTCAGCACTCACACACAGAGACAGATCTCTCCCCCCCTTACACCGCTCTCTCCCCCACCCCTTCTACCAACTCGCGGACCTCCACACATACCTTCAACACTCCTATCACACATACAGCGGGCATCAACACCCCGCTCGGCGCTGACAGCACAGCTCCCACCCATAACACACCTAACGTAGTCCAGCACCAGAATAACACGCACTCCGACAAGTCCCCCCATTTATCCCCCCCCATTCTCAGTCCTCAGTACCCTCCAACCAACTTCGCAGAACATACCCACCCTCTTAATTTAACTCCCACCCACCTCAACAGGACCATCTCCAACCCCACTTCCCCCCCTACCCTCAGCCCCCATTACCCTCCCTACACCCCCACCACGGCTATCAGGCTCCCAGTCTACACCTTGACCCCCCCGCCTACCACCAATGCCCTCACCCATAACACCAACCTCCTTGCTACCTCATCCACCCCCCTCATCCACACCAATGCCCTCACCCATAACACCAACCTCCTCCCTACCTCATCCACACCCCTACCGCCCAAAACCCCTTGCCCTCCTAACTCCATCCCTCACACCAACACAACGCAGACCTGCTCAAACACCAGCCCTCTCTCCCACTTGCACACAAATTCTCTGGTCAGCCATTCACCCTTGACGGTCACCCCCACCCCCATCACCTGCCCTTCGATGGAATACATCACGGCCACCCTCACTCAGATCAAAGAAGAGATACACGCCATCAAAGAACTACTCTCCAAACACCCCATACACCCCCCACCCACCTCCACCTCCCCTCCCAACTTGTCCCCTACTCCGCCGGCTAACTCCCACCCTAATCACGCCCCACACCAGGCGCCAATCCCGGCTCATAGGCACAGCAACTGCCCTCGTCCCCCGCATCGCCCCCGCAATCCCTCACACATCAACACATCCCCGCCCAACTTGTCCCCCACCCCTCCGACTAACTCTCGCGCTCAGCTAACCCACCCCAATCCGACCTCAATCCCAGTTCTTAATCGCAACAACCGCCCTCGCCGCACCCACAATTCTTCCTCTGACCTCGACACACTTGCCCTTCTCCGCTCCTATGACCCAACACCCGAACCTCACTCAACCACACCACACCGCAACATTCCCACAATACACCCAAATCCCCTTAGACCACCTACACTAAACAGCAGATCCTCTATCCCCGATAACCTTAGAAAAATCCCTCTCTCCATAGAATCATCTAACACCCTCTACACACCCAGCCTCAAATGCACTCTTCTCAACTGCAGATCGGCCACGAAACATTCCGCCGCCATTGCTGAACTACTCTTATCACAGGACCTTGATCTAATCGTCCTGACTGAAACGTGGCTAACTGAATCCTCGACACCCATAATGGACATTCTGGTCCCTCCCAACTATCACATTATCAGGCTCGACAGAAAAGGCCAAATAGGTGGTGGAATCGCATGCATCTACAGGGACAACATCTCTGTTCAGAAAGTCAACTCCACATCCCTACCATCCCCTACATCCTGGGAATACATCTGCCTCGACATCATTAGTGAGGGCAAACCGATATGCTCTCTTCACAGCATCTACCACCCACCCAGGGACAATCTCACCTTTTCCCAAGAAATCATGGATATGATCTCAACCAATTCCGGACGGCAGCTCACTCACATATACCTTGGTGACTTCAACCTCCACTGGAATGACCGCAACGATGCGGTGGTAAATGGTCTTAAAAATTTCCTCGCTGCCCTTAACCTCACCCAAATATGCAACAGCCCAACCCACAAGAAAGGCTCTATCCTCGACCTGATCATCTCCAAAGAGGAATCTATCCAACTCGAATCCATCCAACCCTGTGACTGGTCAGATCATTATATTATCACATTCTTTATCAATGAAAAAGTCAAAGTCATCCCGGCTCAACTCTCCAAGCCCAAAGTCTGGAAAAGAGACTTGAAAAAACTCAAACCAGGCTCTTTGCCCCCTAACAGTTGTAATCTCCTACTCCCACCTACAGGCGCCACGGACGTCCAAACTCTGACTGACCACTATATCAACGCTATGACCTCTATAGTTAATGAGGTCGCACCTATGCAGCTAAAAAGAGTCTCTACTAAAATCTCCAAACCTTGGTACGACGGGAGTCTCAACGAAGATAGACGAGACATGCGAATGGCAGAACGGACCTGGAGATCAGCCCCCTCTGCAATGCACCTAAAAGATCTGAAGAAAAAGAGAAACGCCTACTTCAGGAAAATAAAACGCTCAAAATCGGACTTCTTCAGCCTCCAACTCGACCAAGCAAAAAACCGCCCGAGAAAGCTGTTCGAGCTAATCAAGTCACAATCAAAGGAGCAACCGCAACCACTAAACACTGGGCGTGAGGCACCCTCCTGTGAAGACTTCGCTGCTTTCTTTATCCAAAAAACCGACAAAATAAAAAGCGATCTCCTCATTGACGCAAGCCTCTACTCCAAACCCCAATGCCTAGCACCCACTGAACCAAAAAACAATGCTACATGGTCAACCTTCAGCATATACTCGGAAGAAGAAATTGGCAAACTGCTCAGCACCCTGAAACCATCCAATCACCTCACGGACCCCCTCCCTGCCTCCGCAGTAAAAGACTTTACCCCTTTTCTTCTCCCTCTCTGGACTAAAATTATCAACAGCTCTCTCCAACAAGGCAGCATACCTGACTCCCTCAAAGTTGGCCTGGTCACACCTCTACTAAAGAAACCTACAGCCGACCCCTCGGATCTCAACAATTACCGTCCCATCACCAATATCCCCACTCTCGCCAAACTGCTGGTAAAATGCGCACAACTACAATTGTCTAAACACATTGAGCAATTCGATCTCCTCAACCCTCACCAGTCAGGCTTCCGAGCAGGACACAGCACAGAAACTGCTATGACTCACATAATTGACGACGCACTTCAAATGCTAGACCAAAACGACACCTGCCTCCTCATCCTTCTTGATCTCTCCTCAGCATTCGACACCGTCAAACATGAGAATCTACTAGAACTACTAAACACAAGAATGGGCCTATCTGGAACTGTCCTCAAGTGGTTCACTTCCTTTCTTCACAACAGGTCGCAAAAATTCAAGAGCAACAACCTGATGTCCTCGCCAATACCTGTAACGCTAGGCGTCCCCCAAGGATCTTCTCTATCCCCAACTTTGTTCAACCTAGTCATGGAACCTCTCACCACCTTGCTACAAGCATCCAATGTACGCTTTCACATGTACGCTGATGACACCCAACTTTACCTCAAGTTACAATCACCCAATGACATCCTGCTCCTGAACTCAACGATCAGTTGCACCCAATCCTGGCTTGCCGATAACCACCTCAAACTCAATGCCCTGAAAACAGAGTTCCTTCTGATCTCACCTCCAGCTAAGATATCAACCACTCAACATTGGCTTAAACTCCTAACCGCACTCAATGTCCAACCCACCATCGTGGACTCAGCAAAATCTTTAGGCATAACACTCGACACTAATCTCAACATGCAGCAACATATCAGCAAGGCAACAAAGGGAGCGAACTTCCAGATCAATACTCTGAGGAAACTTAAACCCTACCTCCCAGCCAAAGACTTCCAAACTGCGGTACAAGCACTAGTCATCCCACGAATTGAATACGGCAGCACCGCCCTCTGCGGACTCCCCCTAACTACAACCGCACCACTAAAAGCTTCTCTAAATGCTGCAGCGAGACTCATCACTGGGTCAAAAAAGTACTCCCACATTACCCCTGACCTGAAATCCCTGAATTGGCTGCCTTTTGAAGGCAGAATACAGCTGAAAATCGCCTGCATGACACACAAGGCGGTACACCTAAACTCACCCGGCTACCTCGCTCAGAAGTTGACAATCTCTGGGGGAATTAGAAACACGAGAGGCACAAACAATCTCCTGCTGAAACCTCGAAGATTCCGGAAGGAAAAAACATACAAGCGCTCCTTCTCAGGAATGGCGCCTAGGATCTGGAACTCACTCCCTCCCGAAACCAGGCTGATCTCCTCCACTACACTCTTTAAAAAAGAAGTAAAAGCTATCCTCATGGCTAAATACACTTGAGCTACTATTTCGAATCCTATTAACACCTTGCACCGTTCTGTATTACACGTTTGACCCTTGATTTATTTGTATGAGTTGTTTTATCATCCACATGAGTGGTTGTGTCACTTAGTAGTACTATTATACTGTGATTTATTGAGTTACTCGTTTGAATATGCTCCCCCTTGCACCCTTCTATGTAAAGCTTGATTTGCCTGTTTGACTTTGCTCCCTCATGTACCCGTCTATGTAAAGCGCTCTGATATCTGTGAAGATCTTGTTTGCGCTATATAAAACTCTTTAAATAAAAATAAATAAATAAAAAGTTAAGTCCTTTCGCTCCCAGGACAGAAGCAGCAGACCAGAACAAGAAAGCAACAGGCAGTGGCAGTTCCTCCTACAGCATCCAGCTCTTCTTCCTAGCAGAAGGTCCTCAGTCCAGAAGTGTTCTGATTTGAGAGTGTTGGAGGTCCACTACGCCTACCCCTTTCTGCCTTTCAAGTTGGCAAACATCAAAGGAAAGTCTTCGTAGTTCACAAGACCCTGCCTTTCTTTTACCTGGCTCCAGAAACATTGCGGGGTGGAGACAGCTTTGTGTAAGGACAGCCTCCGCCCTCTTCAGCTGTCAGTGAGAATTCCTCCCACCACTCTAGCTCAGGAAGGCCCATCAACCTGGTGATAGCCCATCAGGATATGCAAGGCACACCTCAGCTCCCTTTGTTTGATTGTCTAGAGTGAATGCCCAAGATCCCAGCTGTCATCCTAACACAGACGTAGATTCTAGACAGGCAGAGGCATAGAAAGGTTAAGCAAGAGCATGCCCACTTTGTTAAAGTGGTATTTTCAACCACAAAATCTAAAAAACTATTTCACCAAAAGATGTATTTTTAAATTGTGAGTAAAGAGACCCCAAACTCTAAATCTCTATCAGCTCCTAATGGGGCATTGCACGTAAAAGATATTTCAAGGCAATCCACATGTTACGCCTTGGGAGGGATAGTCCTTACAATAGTGAAAAATTAAATTAGCAGTATTTCACTATTTGAACATGTAAAACACAAAGTCATATGTCCTACCTTTTAAATACATTATACTCTGCCCAGGGGGCTGCATTGTGTCAAGTACCTGTCTTCCAGAACTTCCAGCTTCTGCTGGAGCCGATGCTGATTCTCAATTCCCCAACCAAGATACCAAGCTCATACAGATCCTGCCAGCTCAGAGGGGGAAAGGGAAATGGGAATAAAAAGAGAGACACGCCAAGTCTTCTTCTTGCTGGACTGATAACCTTAACAGTGGTTTTCTTCCTATAAGACAAGAAACTATAGCAATTTCCTCCTAACAGTTCTACACTATAAACTTGATAATATGTCCTGTCAAGTAATGTACCTGTCTCAGCTTGGTGGCTAGCTTCTCTCTTGAATGATATTCTAATGATGTCTGTTAAGCGATGTTCCACTGAAGATGAAGCACTACAGAAATACAATGCAGAATTAATCCTACACTTTCCTCACTTCTAGTTTTGAAACAAATAATTATATATTTGAATCCTCCAATACCTTATTTTATTGTTCTGATGCTGGAAGTCTTTCTTTTCCAATTCTGGGTGAACCTCCTTGCGGTTGAAGAAGAATATCCATATTGTAGAATAGGTCTTCTCTAAAGGTGGTAAGTATCCATATATTAAATACATATATATATAAATACACCTACTTGATGAAGAACTGTAGTTCTACCCTTTAAGTTCTGAAACGGGAGGAATACTTGTGCTGCTTCCTAACATATCGCTATAAAATTTAACTTAGTTCCTGTCACTAAGTTATGTCGGTCTGGAGCTGGAATATGGAAGCCATACAACTTCTTACTAAGTCATTTATACTGGCTCTTTCCTTCAAAAACCGAATGTAGTGCTAAAAGCTAACTATGACTTAAATGAACGGACTGCTTCCTCTGGAGAACCTCAATGAATAACTTTTGAAACAAAACTCAGAATTGACTTACCTCAGCTGCGATATCAACAAACATCGGAGATTACACTCTCCGAAATTGCAATGAAAATAGTTCCAGAGGTACTCACGGACCCAAGACTCAAATGAGGAACGCCGCAGCAAATACGCGACCAATTCCTCAGAATTTTCCGTTGAAGTGCGCAGCTCGTTGCGCTGAGTAGCGCGAGCACAGCTGTGCACAGAATTCTCCTGCATCAACTAGACCGGAAACCTAAAAGCGGAGCCGAGCGGCCATCTTGGAAAGTTGCTGCAAAAGCATTAATTGTTTCTGTAAGAGGGGAATAGTGCCACGAAGAGAATGGTAAAAACCTGGATTAAAGCCGCGATTATGCTGAATTAAACAAACAATGGGGAGATGTACCAAACTCTCTGATGATCTTGAGACAAGGGATTGGCCAATCCGGACACCTTGGGCCTATGTTAGTGGTGACTTGTATGCAGTTAAAGGAAAGGTTTGGGTCTGGCATGTGGATGCACTAGCCAGGTCGAAATGGCAGTTTAAAACTGCACACACAGACACTGCATTGGCAGGTTTGGGACAGGTTTGGAGGGCTACTCATGTGGTTGGCACAATCAGTGCTGCAGGCCCACTAGTACCATTTGATTTACAGGCCCTGGGCATACCTGGTGCACTTCACTAGGGACTCAATAGTAAACTAAATATGGCAATCATGGATAAACCAGTCACCAATACAATTTAGACAGACAGCCTATGCACTTTAGTACTGATTAGCAGTTGTAAAGTGCCCAGAGTCCTAAAACCAACAAAAATAGCCAGAACAAATAGGAGGAAAATGGTGAGACGTTTGGGGATAGCCTTGCAAAAAGGGACAGCTCCAACAGCTGGATGGAGTAAACGCCAAATATCTACCAAGGCGTAATCCCCACACGGTACAGAGGACCATATCATTCGGTTTGTGCAAATCTATCTTGCCTGTCCTGTCCAGTACTGCGTCCAGATGTGAATTCCAATTGCCTACCCAGTAAGATAGGATGTGGGTTTTTACAGCTGTAGGAGGAGGGCCCTACAATCATGGTCCAGTTGAGGATTAGCATATTGGCAAAGATGATCGACCCTCCTTATACTTCCAAATCTGGAGGGTCTTACAGAGGAATCTCTTCCCTGTAAGAATTGTCACTCCACATGTTTTGGAATATCTGCTTGAGGAAGCCGGCTCACTCTGATCATTAACTGTTCTACTAGCGCTGCTGACCATGCCCACCCAGTCCCATTTAAGCTTAGCATGCAGATTCTACTGAATAGGTGGATCTCCTGCAAGAGGGCCAAGTCTGCTTTTTTCATATGTAGGCAATGCAAGATTTTCTTCATGTTAATGTAATGGGGCATGTCATTCACATTCATGGAAAGTAGGGTCAAGGGCATGGGCATTCCAATGTGGTATGGGACTGACAGTTAATCAGAAAGTGATAGGAGTGTGGGCAAATGTAACCCCTGGAGGAAGGGAGAGAGGAGCACCGGTTGAGTTCTAGGGACCGTGTTAGTGGGCACAATGACTCGCTTGGTCAGGTACATTCTCCCTGCCCCCACAGTAATGATGGTACAGCTGCTCGTCAGCACAATCAGAAAGGGAGGGAGGAGGGAGAAACCAAGATGCTTCAAGGTGCCAGGGCCAGCCAAGTTGGGAGGAAAAGCAGTTGTGGCCTGTAAAAATGTTTGGGTTGTGTAAGGGAAATCACAAATCTGGGACTAAGGCGAGGTATTCAAACCAAGTGGAGGACATCTCTAAAGTTTGGGTCCTGGACTTGAAGCTGTGCTGGTCGGCACCAGCCCTCCACACCTCCTACCACACTTGAGATTTGGGCTGAAGAAGTATGGAAAGATATGGTCAGGGACTTGCTGCTGTTCACTGCCATAAGGGCAGTTGCCACGGTCATATATTCATTAATGAAAAGCACTGTAGTGTGATGACTGCATTAAAAACAGGTTCTACACTAGATATATAGTGCTCACTCCCAACGGGTTTGTCATCGGGGCACTCTATAAAAAGTGGATACCAAGTGCTATGCCTTGAAAAAGAAATGCACATAAAGAGGGCACACATTATAGTGTATAAGGCGCAGTAGATTAAGAAGATGCAGATCATAAATGTGGCCAAGCCGGGGTAGGTGCGAAATGGTGGAAAGGGATAGATCAAACAATAAGCAGCATATAACCAACAGCAAGAATAACAATGAAGAGACATAGCAAGCAAAGTAGATCGTTAGTCCTTTCCCTGTCCCGCCAATCCTCAGCATGGGGCAGACCTCTACTTGCTCCTCTCACGGTCCTTGCATAAGCCTTAAACAACCTGGTGGCAGTCTGGCAAGGACTTCTTGGCCATCTGCCGATCATGTGATGCCTGAGATATCTGGGTGCTTACAAGCAGTTGATAGTCTTCCAGGGAGGGGGTGCATGGGATGACACTTGAGAGTCCAGGAACACTTCAAGGTCCCCCGGGTTGAGGAACTCCTTCGCTTTTCCATCTAGTGTCACTAGCATCCACCTCTGTTCCATGAACTCATATTTAACCTCTCTGTTCTTCAGTCTCAAATCGAGGGGTAGAACTCACTTGTGCTTGACATGAGTAACTGGAGAATATTCCACCAAAACAAAAGATCTGGTTGCCATCAAGGAACAGGGGGTGAGTTGCCCTCGTGGCAGCTATCGGTATGGCCCTGGTGTGTTGGTGATGCAACGCACAAGCTCTGATTTGGTGGGTAGAGTATTATATTGGAAAGCCTTTTTGGGGGCTGGACCCAATGGACTCTCTGCAGTTCTAGGGGTTCAGGCAGTTGGATGTGGAGGAGTTCCAGGATCACAGTTCTCAAGTAGACCACCATGTCATCCTTCTCTGCCCCCTTAATCACTCCATAGACCCGGAAATTGTTGCTCCTTGTTCTATCCTCCAAGTCCCTCACTTTACGAAACATGAATTCAACATCTTGTCCCCCATCTTGGATATGTCCATACTGGGGTTGCACTGCATAAAGTCTATGTTTCACCTGATCTATAGATTACACTTAATTTGTGAGGTCCATTATTCTAGCATCCATCATGGGGAGTGTGGCTCCTAAAGCCGAGATGTCAGAGTAGCGCCTACATATTATTTTTATCCAGCGAGGTCATAGGAGTATGCTTCAGGGAGAAAAGCAAGCAACGTACTGCCTCTGAGAATGAGAACAGGAGCTGACGGGACAGCTATTGCAGAGACAACATGTGGCCACTATAACTACTTGAGCTCTGGGGTAGGACCAATATTCACTGATTTCCTATGTTTAAGTCAGATGAGAAGGATCAATCTAATGACAAGCAGTGAGAAAGTAGTCCTAGGCGTACGCCGCTCGGTGCCCTGCCATGAGTAGAGAGCAGTGCAGAAACCAAGACGGCGGTGCAAACCACTGCCCTCTCACAAGTTGCAGTGTAGGAGGACCTTTATTGCAGTGGGTATGGTTATACGGCTGTTCCCGGTCTCAGAATTATGCACCAAAGGTCCATGCATGCCTGAGAGGATTCATATTGAAAGATACTCAAGGGAAACAATTTAGGGCCAGGCCAGGTGTCAAAATTGTGTGACGGGACCCCCCTGCACTTCTGCAGCTCCTGGCTTTTCCATGTTCAAAGGTCTAGAACCCACGGACGGTGGGCCTGTTCTTGCAGTAGTGAGGTTTGCTTAAACGCAGCACTCTCACACCATGCTCTTCCCCATATAGTTCCAACAAGCACGCCAGGCAGGAGGGCCTTGAAATAACATTCCACAATCTGGTGGTCCCTAGGTGCAGTATGAAGGAGATATTTCTCTTTCTGTGCCGTTTGTAGTCGTTGTGACAGAGGCTGAGATGGAAGGTCATAATCACAGAGCTCAAAAGCAATCACATCCAGAGTTATAGATAAACCCTGCAGGGTGGTAAGACGTTTACTACCCTGTGCATGGGTATAATCAGTGTAGGCAACCCCACGGAGAGGAAGGGGGTTGGAGCAGGCCAGCGCCGCCTCGGAGCTCTAGCAGAGAGCGCCCGACTTGGCTGGCTCTAAGCTCTGCCTTCCACACGTGACTTTCCTATATTAGAAGGCATGCAAGCATAAGAATTATGGACTGGAATGTGGCCCGGAGAATTACCAGGGGTAGAGATTAATACTTACCAGTGGTAGAGATTAATTAAAGAATTCCGCCCAACACTTTTTTGATTTCTTCAGTGTGAAGCTCTAAGTGAGATGAATATAGCCAGTCGTGGGTCCCGTTCTCACTGTGCCACAGGACTCAAGATACACCCCACTGAAGAGACCGGGATGGGCCAAAACTGGCCTTGGGTAGTTTTGCGATCCTGTTCACAAGGGACCATGCCTGGCAGTTTTCGCTGACGGTTCCTATGGGAGCAGGAGCAAGGCTTACTTGCACATGGTTGGTTCCTGTCTCAGGTGGTGCCATGGTATGCAAATTAACAATGGACTGGGATATTGCTCGGAGTAGTTACCGGTGACTGAGATTAATTAAAGCATTCTACTTGTTACTTTTTTGCTTTTTTAAACACAGGGGGCAGCAGCAACAGAGCACAACGAATTGAATCTTTACAGCCACAGGGTCGAGGGTAGAGGAATAATAAGCAATGGATCTTTCTTGTGTTCCTGCAACAAAATCCACTAGAGCATAACTGGTGCACTCATGACAATACAATACAAAAGGTTTACTGGACTCTGGACGCACAGGTGCTGGTGCGAAGAAAGGTGCCTGCTTTACTTGACAAAGGCTTGTTCTGCTTCTTCAACCCCTGTAAGGGTTTTGTGGCATCCTTGTTGACAATTCTGAAGGAGTTGTACCATGGCAGTGAGCCCCAAAATGCACACGTTCCGGAGGAATGACCAGGGGGTGAGGTACCTTAGGGAAGGCTTCAATTTTGATAAAACGACAGATGCAGCATTCTAGCTGAAATGATATAACCTACATAGCATATATAGGGAGACTAATTTGCATTTTTTTCTTTTAAAGAATAAGTTACTTCTGTTTGGTGATGCTCTTTTTTTAAATACTTTATCTCAGTGCAGATTCCTCACCATAAATATTTTGACACTGAGCATTTGGTGCAGTGGTGTGAAGATCTCCCCATTGGAGGAAGAGGCACTGCGCAACCTCAGGAAAACTGAAATCCTAACCTATGAATGTGTGCTACGACCATTGCCATCAATTTCGAGAACACCTGAGGTTCACCTTGAAACACAAAAAGCATCTGTGGGACTGCAGGATATCTAAATTGAAGTAGACATCCTTCAGGTCCAAAGCCACCTTGAATTTGTCTTTCTGCAGGAAGGCATTCCTTGGGCATAGATCTAAAGTAGGAAAAAGGACTCCGTCCGTCTTAGGCACAAATAAATAGCTGGAATAGTCAGTCCTCATCTCCGGGGCCAGCACCCTCTCTAGGTCTCCTTTGGCCAATAGAGTCTGTACTGCTTGGAGCAAGCTGGATAGCTGCTCTTCCAAAAGACGTTCCTATGTAGGAGAAAAATCCAGCAAATCTAAAAGTTAATGGCAGAGCATAGCCTCATTTAAAGATCTGAAGGACCAACCTGTCGGATATTATATTTTGCCACCCTTGGAGCAAATGTCTGATCCGCCTCCAACAGGGTGGTCATGCATGGCTAAGAGCAAACTAAAGCAGCTTACAGGTTGAAGCCACAGGGGCATGGGACTTGGAAGTGTGCTGCTCTTAATCCACCTGATCCCCAACCCAACCAAACTGGGGTGCCTGTTGCAGGGGTGATGATGCTTGGTGTTGCCAGTAGGTGAACCATTTTCAGTAGCCTTGAAAGTGACAAAACTGTTGAGGGTACTGCCTCACAGTAATCGAATGGCCTAAGGAAGGTGCCACTGCCCACCCTTCTCAGACGTTCCAACAGTGGCATGGTCATCAAAGAGGTCTGCATTTCTACAGGTAACCCTGTGGATATTATCCATGCCTGGTGCCAAAGCACAATGTTCGTGTCAATTGCTCTGACCAAGCAGTCATATTGCGTAGCCCAGAACCGATGATATATTTTGTGGCACCCTGACCATCTTGGATGGTTAAGCAAGGTTGCCCCAAAATGTTATGGGACTGCTGGCAATATCTCCCCAACATATCCAATAAAATATGAGAACATCTCCCCAGAAAACAGCTGGCTCTCCCGACAAGAAGGCCAGGTTCACTGAGGAAAACATCTGTTTCCCAAATGCCTCGATTTGACTTTCAACAGGAGTCATAGGGAACAACTTACGGGTTCACCCTACTAGTGGAAGTCTCAATTACCAAACTTTCTGGTGTAGGGTGCAGAGTTTAGACCAGGTGCCCATAATGGTGCCAATCACGGCTTTATTAAATGGTAGTCAAGAGTTCATAGGAAGTCTGTCCAGGTTGCAAAACATCTGTCAATACATTAGTTTTGACTTCCATAGTCGGCAGTTGTAAATCCAAAACCTTTGTTGGCTGTCACATTACTACAGCTTTCTCTTTTGCTAAAGGAACAGGGGTGGCGGGGGGCCCACACCAGTGTCTGGGGAAGAGCTCAACCCACTGGCCTCTTGCTACTCTAAGAACAAATTATCAAATATAGTGTGGAAAAAATAATCACCCATAATCTTCATAATCATCTCCAAGGCCGGTTTACTCCGATCAAAGTTGGAACCGAAAAGTTCCTGGAGTGCGACTCGGAGATAAAGGTATGTTACTGTCTGGATCAATTGGACGGGACATTGCGGGTTAGTGTGACTTCGGGACGCAACCTCTGTTGAGGTCAAGTCTAATTCAGCTTTGATTCAACTATTAGGATAGGGTCTTCCTCCTGTGCGAGTGCCACCTGGTCAATGTCAAATGGACCAGCCTGGATTTTAGTACCAAGTTAGAAGTTGGCTCTGGCGTCAGAACAGAACCTGAGAAAGGGTTCAGGAGACACAACCTGTGCAAGGAAAGCCTCGCTGGATGTTACACAACTGGAGGCCTCCATAGATCATTGGGTCCCGAAGGCATGCCACAAGGAGCCGGAAGAGTGCCGAAGACTCACAACATGGCCTCTTTATGGGCCTCAATCTACTATGATTTTGCAGATGGCTCTGGAAACTCTAGTTGCATGGGATCAGTGGAGGATTCGGCTCCTCAGTGGGAGCCTGGGTACGAGACCTAAAGGCACACTGGCATCCTCCCGGTTTCTGTGTGGCTGCAATGGGACGAAACCCATTTGGCCTTCTTGAGCTTCTGCTTCAAATTTGACGTACCTGAAGACTTGGATCCCGATTTTCAGAAAAAACACGTCAACTTGAAAAGGAAAAATTGGGAGGAAGCTCTATATCCACATAGGTGCTGCAGAAGGACAGGAACTGATGTCAACATGCACAATTGGAACTTATATGTGGCTCCATCATCACTTCCCAGGATAAAAAAAAGGTCCACGCAGAACTGCACAATTCCACCTGTGAGGTGCAGAAATAACGTGCTCAAATGTTCTGGATCCTGTTTGGCACCTGGAGATGTCCTAATGGTGCGTAATCTGTGGGTAAAAGTAGTGCCTAATTTGAGTAAGTGGTTGCCAGTGGGGAGCAATTGTTACTCATTTTTGGGGACAGGCAATTATTTTTCTGCATGAGACACTTTCAAAGAGGAATCCTGAGAAAAACAAAACAGAAGGACTGACAAATCCTCACACAAAGAATGAAGGGATTAGTAAAGGTGAGATAAAAGCAGGGAATGTCTGGTAGTGGAAGAAGGATTTAAGACTATACAGCGTTGGCATACGATGTGTCAAAATTTAAATTCACCAGCTGCGGGTGTCCGAGTAGTGCTTCGGGCACAGGCACCCATTCTCATACAAATTAAGCACTGGATAGAAGTGCCCATCAGAAGCCTTATATTCCTCTTTAGCCAATTCCATGAGCAAATAGACTGAACACACCCTGCATTGCTCTCAGGTGACAGATGCAAGTAACAAGTCATCAGCATATTGAACCAATGTGCTGATGACTTAGCATATAAAACCAATGTGTCCAAAATCCATTTTAAAGCTTGGGAAAAGATGGAAGGAGACTGTGTGAAGCCTTGAATACGCCTCTGCCAGGTTAGCATAGAAATGCCTACTGAGAACGCAAAAAACGACTCTGTGAATGGAAATGGAGAAAGCAACAGAATACAGATCTACTATGATGAACCATTGCTCTGTGGCTAGGATAAACGAAAGGACGGTGGCAAGGTTGGGCACTGGGAAAAAGTGGAAAGCACTACACTGTTAATAGCAAGGAGGTCTTGGACAGAGGTACACAATGTGCTTGCCCACAATTTTTACTCAAAGGAACAGGAGTCTGACATCAGCACAGATGAGCAATACAACACATTGTTTAATAAGACCAGGTCAAATTCCAGGTTCTGATTCAGGTTGTAGTGGGTACTGTGGAATAACTTCTTCATGGGGGTAACCATTTTACAGGGTTTGTCGAGAAAATGCTTGCAGCGTCCTTTGCATGGGCAGACCACGCAGAGAAGGAACATTGCACTATCAACCTATTTAGATCTTCAGATATTTGAGTATCACATTTACCACCCTGATTATATGACCGACTCACAGAGCATAGTTCACACCTGATCTTCATTCGTTTCCAGGATATTTAGGAACACAGTATAGTTTAGCTTACACAGTAAATTTCTGCTCAACAGGATTGCTGATGATGTAGGGTTAGTAAAAAGGCATATTTGTCAGAACCGAACTCAAGGTAACAAACGAGATCAGTGATGTCATGGGAAACTCATTAGTTGGAGATGCAGGTTGCACTGATACACAAGCCACAGACAGTTACTGAAGGGAATTCAGAAGATTTAAGTGACGATCAATAACCACCAATGTCAATAAAGCATGAAGTGGGCTTATCCCCGATCATACAATGTACATAGGGGCCTTTTTAATCAACTGGGATTAAGGCATTCATAGCATAGTCGTTCTTTGTCAGCCCATCCTAAACTGCTGAAGATCGGGTTGGAAAGAACGCCTGATGGCAAATTGGGGCAATCTCTTTTCCAATGTCCTAACTGACCGCAATTAAAACCCTTCCTGATTGGGATTGCTTGCCTATCTCATTGCTATCATTTTGTCCTGCCGGCCGCCATCCCGGTCTGATCCATTCCCCTTTAGAGATTGGGGCATTTGTAATGATATCAGTCTAGATTTGTTTGACTTTTCTTTTTCTTTAAAGCCACACAGGAGGCGAACTCCACTAAATTCTTAGCTTGTCACCAAATGCAAAGTGTGTGCAACAATGGTACATTGCATGGGGCAGGAGTCCCTAACTGCCAGAGCTCTTCAGGCATTTACTTGTATTTATTTTCCATTTCACAATCACAGAGGAAAACATAAATGTGTTTAACCACCTTTTGCTGCAGCTCATCTCATGAAGGGAGGGGAAGAGAAAGGGGGGCGAGGAGAAAACCTAAGTTGCTTTCTTTTAACTGAATTTGATGAAGAAGAAAGATACCTTCCTCAAGCACACTGACCCCCTTGCTTCAGGCCAATCTCTAGTTACTTGCATGAGACTAGCATAGGAGCCAGAATGGCTGGATCAATAATCCTTTTTTGCATACACAATTTTATGGAGTCTGTGCTACTGTCCTGGCACTCCTACCCATCCTCCCAACTCTGTGCTACTTCCAGAGCCCTCCAACACCTCACACTATTCGCTGCCTCCCGGGAAGACTCCTAGAGCTAATTACTCACCTGGTCTAGACCAGTTATCTCCTACAGAGGTAAGAAAAGTGCATGCCTTACAGCACAAACAAAACAGGGGAAAAAGAAGCCTGATCATAATTCGTCTTTTAATTTATCTGCACTAACAATGCCCAAACGTATCAGTGGGTCAAGTGGGCAATGCTTCACCCCAGCTCCCCATGAGAAATATCTCCTTTACTTTTAACGCCGATAAGCGTTGTGTGGAGTCTGATCCAGCTCCTTTCGAATCTCTGGCCTAGAGTAGGCAGTACCTAGCGAAAGGCAGCATGCTCCCTGAAAGAAAATATCGCTCCAAGCTTACTTGAAGTTCAAAAAATGTTTATTAAGCAATATTTCTACCCATCGAGACAGAGCTCAACTTCACAAGCACCTTCAATGGAGCATCTAATGTCAATTCTTCTCCATAATTCCCCAAAATGTATACCATGCCTTCACAAAAGGTGGCTGAAATAGCATACACATAACAGAAACTGAAACTTTAGATAATGGTGCTAACAGGTGCCTGGGTTTCAGATGAGAAAAACAAGAAATGACTTTGAAAAGGGATGCAACAGCTGAGAGCTCAGATGTTGGGCTAGATTAATTGAGAATCCTTGCTTCGTAGGACCAGGCTTGCAAATGAATCAATGAGTTATGGATCCCGCACTCCGTGGGGTAATCTGCAATTCAAATGCTTTTTGTATGACAAAATATACTGATTTATTTGGCGTGCAGTGAGGTATCATCCTCTGAACCTGGACGTGAAATTCAATGAGACTGTAGCGTTACCCCACTGGGAAAAATCCCTCAAGTGCATTGCATTAGCTTGGAGGACAATTCGCTTTTTAATTGGGTGATTTTATTTCCTAATTCATATAATATTCTTGACAGTTCTCTATGATCAAAAGAATTAGATCAAGAGAACATTTGTTGAGGATCCCTTACCATCTATCCACAAACTTCAGAATCATTTTTGCATAAAAAAGGTTTTAAGGGGATCCGGAGTTCCCCAGGGAATGCGTTGCACACGATGATATGGGATGAGTGTGCTGGCATGTAGCTGTTGGTTGATCTACCTTTTAGTTAGGTACAACAGTTGTTTAATGTTGCTCTGGACCGACCCGGAGCTGGTGGTTGTCGTTCCAATTTGGGCGATGAGTGAGTAAATCCTTTATGCCTTATTGTCCGTGAACATAAATGTGTCCGCACGTTTGTCAGTAAGGTTAGATATTTCATCCTATGACATTGTGATGCCAGGTGCTGCGATCCTGGTTAGAATAGAGAATGAATCAATGGGTTATGGACCCCGCACTACGTGGGGTAATCTGAAATTCAAATGCTTTTTTATGAAAAAATATACTGATTTATTTGGCGTGCAGTGGGGTATCGTCCTCGGAACCTGGACATGAAATTCAATTAGACTGTTGCGTTGGATTATGATGATCCAAATTAAATAACTCATTATATTAATATTTTGATTCAAGTTGATTCCAATGTTGGACACAGACAGTGCACTTGAGGGACTTTTGCCAGTGGGGAAACGGGCCAGTCTCATGCTTACAAATGAGGCACAGTACCTCAGAGGGATGAGAACTCATGCACATAGTTTAAAATAAACATACAAAATGGCTGAAGGCTACTCAACATGGCAGGGTAGCAAATGAGATATTACATCATAAGAAAACAGCAAAACTAGATTTCAATGTTTTAATTGCCAACCTGAAGTTTGCTTATATTGTTCAGCAATATGTTGCTGGATGGACTATGCCAACAGAAGTTGTTAGTATCTCCGAGCATCAAACTGTTTTGGATGGGGTCCCTTTCATATAGTGCTTTACCTTAAAAAAACGATATTCACAGTTATTTCAGGTAGCCTATGGTTTACTAGGATGGAGCAGGAACAAAATAATTGAAGAGATAGCCTGTAAAATTAAGAAATGTAATCAAACTACTTTGGTAGAGCAACACAAAAGAGTGTGAAAGCAACTGCAAACAAACACCCAAAGAAAATAGTACAACTGCTGAAAAGCAAATATATTTATTATGCACTTTCATATACATCGGGATTTCTGCTTCTTTTAATACAAGGAATAAAATAAAAATTAAAAAAAGTAAATTGTGAAATTCAATGCACTATACAGGCTATTTACAACCCAAAACATATCAGGAAAAACAGTCTCACGCAAATCAAGCCAACATAATTATTATGATCAAAGATGTTGTTTTAGGCAACGCATACATTTGCATAGCAGAATAACTGGTGTTTAAGTAACAGTTACTAAATAATTGATAATACTTTAATTACCGATGGCAAACAGGATTGCCAATATACTCTAAAATTTGTTCTGTGGTTCAAACCTAGAATATTTTGTTTCTGTTGGTGTCCCAAACTTCCTTGAAGAGTTATTCTGAAACGTTGCTCGGAAGAGAATTACAGAATTTGTTTGGGTCATTAGAAAAGTAGGAGTTTGAGGCAAAGTGGCCTGTGGCCATCAAGAGCCAAATGAGTTAAATCTAGTTACTGTACTCAAAATCAAGCTCTGTATTTTAATCAGAATAATTTCAAAATAACCCATATGTGGTACAAATAACAAGAAACAACATTTATGCAAGCCGTAGCAAGATGCAACTCCTTCCAAACCAAATGGGCATATGATTCTACTTTAATTTAAGTGTCAACACTTGAAAATAACACTATCATGTTCCATTCCTTTGTTGCATATTCTGAATTCTTTCTGTACACGCAGTTCAACTGTATGTGTATTTCGTCAAAACACTGAAATTTGAATATGGCATTGCCTTGTTAACAGGCTTCGATTTTGTGCATTAAGTCACAAGGTGCATCTAGTAACACACAATAAAATTAAATAAATAACAACCAAATGTTAAATCAATAAAAGACAGGAGGAACGTGGCAGTCTTTTGGTATATCTCAATACAGACAAAACATACACCTAACCAACAACTCCATTAAGGTACAGTATTTCTAATGCTGTACAATGGGATCTAAAAGTTATCAAACTTGCTTTCTGTCATTTAGCTTCACCAAGCCATTAACATTCTTAAGGCTTTTTGCAATTTATTTATGCATTTTATAAATATATCCCACAGGGACAAATAATTAAGCAATTCAATATTTTACATGCCACCTCGATCGAGGCCATATTAGGACTATTCTAGTGCTCAACACGGATTCTAAAGCAGAAAAAATAACAGAAAGAAAATACCACACGATTTCCCAAAAGTGGATCCACATTCTCTGCACGACAATCAATCTTCACATGCCATGTTGGTTCTTTTATATATCCTAAACGGTGAAAATCAAATTTCCTAGTATAGGAGGGATTTTTTTTCTGTAAGGCAACTATAATATACACTTAATTACGTTTATGGAGGTAAAAGCCAAGAGAAATCCTTTTGAATCATACGTTCAACAAAATGCAGAGTTGAAAGTTTTGAATGTTGGAAGTTAAACAGCATTTAGATTATTTCAGTATACGAAGCAAGATGGTTCTATATCGAAAATGCTTACAGAGTTGTGCTCACAACAGGAATTAGTCTAAATGGTAAGAAGCGGACATTAAAGCGAAGAACAAGTCTAATCCACAGCCCTTTTCATAAAAAATACATATAGCAAACGCTTTCTCTAACAATGACATACATATTAATTGTCATATAGAATGTATAAAAAAAATTTAAAATGATTCTATAAATTAATCATGCACCATAATAAGGCCAACCAGTGAATACACTGTAACATCAGAAAGAAAATGACCTGATACTCTAGGAAGCCTATTTTAATACGAACACAAAGTGCTGCAACTAAAAGAGGCAATGCATCCAGAGAGAGTGCTGTACGGTCAGCATGAGAGTAATACAACATTGATAGGCCGCAGGGTTTCAATAACAAATTATAAACTGCAACCGTTAGTCCACATATGCGCTTAATTTCCACCTTCATCAACTTGATGAAAGAGCCAAGCAGTGGTAAACTTGAAGCTGTAATGATTGTTTTTTTAATGTTTGTGACTCTGCTAACAAACAAAGGATATCAACTATAGTGGAATGGAATGGCAACATAACGGTTCTAAACTAGGAGCGTCCTGCTAATACACAACTAGGATTTACAAAGAACAAACCTCACGTTGATCAGTGCTGCACTGCTCAATATCACATTGTATTGGCGATACATAAGTGACAAGGCCACAGGTTACAAAGGAACACCATATTTTGTTTAATCTTCTTAAACACAGACATGGGGATGGATGGGAAATCACAGTGCAACACTGATGCTACAGAAAAGCCCTGGCTAGGCTCTTGAGTCTTGAGCTAGACAAAACTGGCTTTTACTAGGTAGAAATATGGTAAATATGCTGAAATCCATCAAACATCTCACAATCAGTCAAGGGATTCTCGTCAAGCATGTCCTACCTGTCCTTTTTTGTACGACTGATTATGCATCACAGCTTGATGATGTATATCAATGTATATAAAATGGAGACATACAATTTAGATGTCTACCTTAATATTTCATTATGAGAGTCAATTCGCATCTCAAACAAATGCTCAGAGCTTTTGTGTCCCAGTCAATTATATATGTTTTCAACTAAACTGACGAAGATTCCATTGTCTGTGTCAGGACAATATAATTGTATTAACCCTCTATTTTGACTCATGGTTGTATTTTATGAGAAGAATTGGCAGAATAATAAAGAACTGAATTTTTACTACAGCGTCTGCAAAGTTTCACAGAACTTTACATTTGAAATTAATTAATTGTATTGGCTGTGACTTTGTCTCTATGTTCTTGTATTAGTACAGTATTTAGGGTCATAGACAGGTGACCTATGGAGGTGGGCAGCAGGTTTGTCAAATGAGGGGAATTAACTAGGTAGTGCGGTTGAATAGTCCTTAGATGTCTAGAGGTAGTGTCCACTGATTTAAAAGATAAAGCTTTGTGGGCAGTGGTAGAAGGATGGAAAGATGGATGATAGCACACAACATCCACTGAAACTATTGCGGAATTAGCCTCTTAAAAGGATGCCTCAGAACAAATCAGCATAACTGTAGCCAGTAGGATGAAACAAAGTAAAAAGCTTAAACTAAGTTCAAAAGTGTTGTGCCACAGCCCCAAAAATGCACACAGAGAAGACTTTTAGCTCCTGATTTAGATTTGCAAATCAATATAACTTTACATGCTGGTGTTTGCAAATATACAGAAACTAACAAGATCCAGCCAGAGTATTTGCAAATATGTTAACAAATCTTTCACACCCACCAGTGACTGGTTGACATTTTTGGAGTATTAAAAAAGAGCAAAGTTAGCGATGAGTTTGTCACAGGTGACAAATGAAAATTGCCATCCCATTTACTTGAAAGATGGTTTCAATGGCAGGTGTGATGTCTTCTTCCAAATAAGAACATACATTTACAACAAACTCTTTTCTTATAGGCCACTGTGGGGCATGCATATTTTTAGGACATTTAGGATATTTTTATTTTTACGTTTACCTAATTTCTAATTAATAACTTCTTTTTGTCATTTTATTTTTTCAAAATGTAGACTCTAGGGACGCTTCAAATATAGGCACATGACAAGAATAGGCATCATAATACAACTGCAGTAATCACATATGTCAATCTAGTTAAAACAACAGGGTGTGTTTGTATCCAACACGATAGATGAACTACTCCAGCCATCAACACCAATGTTTCAAATTGACTGAGTACACCTGGCAAAGAAAAAGAAGGAAAATTAAGGTCAATTTATGGATTGTACCACTTGCTTTACTTCGACGACAACACATTTGTAATCTGTAATTTTTTGTCAAATTTAAACGTATTGGGTACATAAACCTGATTGCAAATGTATTTTAAAAGAAGGCAATATATGATGAACATTTTAATCTCTTTAAATGAATGGCAAGACAACTAAAAGCACGAAATCAACTACTATAGCAGAGGTTTCTTTTACATGATTATCTTTAAACAGTGACTTTCCAACACCACATTAATTCACTTTCCTTAAAATTTAGGCATTTTAACACAATTCGACAGTGTGGCATAGAAACCGTTGAACTACATACAATGCAGCTGATGGGCAAAAGGATACTGAGAATATTGAAACTAAAGCATAGATATTCTGACAGGCAGAAGCAAATGGCATTCATTCGGTCTTACCAGGGACACCAATCTAAAAAATAAGGTGATCGTCAATAAATGTGTGCAGAGCATGATTTCATTATATGTGGGGATTCATTTGTCTTTGAATTATGAAAAACGAAAAATACCAAGTTTATTAGAATAAATCTATATATTAAGTTAAGGGTGGAAAGATGGGGGAAGTGATCAAAGCACTTAACTTCTTCTGTTTCAACCTGTCCTTAACTGACGATCCTAATACAAGTATTTTCCATTCAAATGGCTCCTGATTTACTGCTGCCTTTGAAAGCTTTAACCTTCAACAGAGCTCAACCATCTGCTCTTTAGTGCCTATCTGAACATGGTTCTATGAAATCAGCCCATTAAAAAAGCATTGGCAAAACCTATAGGTCTCGCGTATTCTATTTTATTCTTAGCATTTCTAGAGTGCATGGCTACCTAAAGGGCCTTCCAGCGCTAACACACCATACCAGTCTCAGTGCCATCAACACTTTTAGTGAACAGCAAGGTCTTTAGCTGCTTTCTAAATCTTAAGCCATCTTTCGTCATGCTACAGGCAGCGAGTTCCATAGGTTGGGAACCAAATAAGCAAAAGATCATCCTCGACTCCCATCTCTTTTGATCTTAAGAATGTTTAGTAGTCATAAGGCAGCGGAAAGTAATCTATTTGGAATTTAAAGGACATACCAAGTGTTGTAGAAGCTCAGGGCTCTTATTATGCAAAGTGTGATAGGCTATACAAAGAGCCTTGAACAGTATCCTTTTAAGAGACAAGACAACCAATGTAGAGAAGCCAATGCATTAGAAACGGAGTAGTGTTTACGTAACTTCAACAGCATCCATGCAGCTGCATTTCGTATCACTTGTAATTTTCTTTTTTTTCTTTTTTTTTTGAAAACCTTTATTGACATTTCAACCAAATACAAGTATGGGCCTACAACCCGGGGGGTTGGCCGCTAAGCAGTTAGATTAGCAGAGAGCAAAGTTTAAATCACATGCAGCACCTCAGGGAGCAGAATCACCACACTAGCGTACTCTTGGTCACTAAATAGCACAATTAGAAAAACAGGATATAAAAGGTTTTCATTTTATAATATAAGGTGGAAGGATCAGGTGCCGAACAATTTCCCAGCAGCGAAAAATGGCAGGCAGAATAGTATGCATGCCAACAGTAAACAGTAATCGGTCAAATCAATGGCGCTGAAACAGGTGGTTCAGGATATGAAGGAATATTACGGTCAATTCGCGCCTGCTAGTCACCTGCCCTAAGACCCAGAGAACACCACGAAAATTGAGGCACAGATGAAAAAGCTGTGATGGATACCAAAGGAAACCCACAAAGAAAGAGAAGAGAAGAGAAAAAAGGCCATAGAAACCAAATAAAAACGAAAAATCCCCTCCCCCCTCCCCCAACCCCCCACCCTGCAACCCTGCAGATGAGTACGGCCCCCCCCCCCCACAGCAGTGTGCCTTTCGCCCGAGAACCAAACCCGAAATATAGAAGAACAGAGAAAAAGGAAAAAGAAAGGAAACCCCACCCAACGGGGAAGTGGAGGAGGGCGAGAGTCTCTGCGCTCCCGGTCTCTCCCCCCCGCCCTAACAAAGGGGGCCCCCCTAAGCCAGCACGAATAAAGTTGTCCACCATACAAAAATACCCCGGGGGGAACCATAAACCCCTCGCCCCGGAACCGTCTGTTAATGAGGCAGTCCCGTTACCAATAGATCCATCGTAAACGATTCAACCCACAATCTCAGCCTTGGCCCGTCTATCAAAGTTGCCGAGTCCCTCGGATAAGTAAAGCCCCATCCCCGGAAAGTCAAAAGTCACACAGTAGCAGCCGAAGCTTGGGCCAGCAAATGGGAGAGGAATAGCAGATCCCAACGCACACGGTTTGCACAAACGATGTCCCTCCCAGTCTCCGAAAACAAACATCGTGACATCCACCATGTTGGGAGACCGATTGGGGAGGGGATGCGACTCGTTCCGATCCAAATTATAGTGTGGGCCAACAGTGTCCAGAATGGGGGAAGCAGTGAAATGTTCCGATAACTGTAGGACCGATGTTTCCGAAAACGTAAGAGAGTCACCAATCTCAGCACACACGATGAGTTCCATTTCTTCGGGGGCAGGCACAGCTTCCAGCACCGGGTCCAAACGCGCCACTAGGGCGCCCAACAGGAGGCAAGTCGGCTGCCGGGTACCAAAATTCAAGTCAGGGCTTGCTGCCGGTCCTATGATCCCATCTGCTGCCGACAGCAAACGATTGACCTGGGCCCTCATCGTCGTGCGAAGCGCCGCAAGTTCCGCCATTACCATCCGCAAGGAAGGGCCACATGGCGTCTGTTCCGCCAAGTTCCATATGTCCGCAGGCATAACAATCCCCACGGAGAGGCGCCCTCTACGGGGCAGGATACGCCGGAGCAGAATCAAGCCGTGAGGGACGGGCCAGCAGCACGCAGCAACGTGCGGCGGGACCCCCGCCCCGGGGCACCAGCGGTGCTAGTGCCGAGCCTCCGGGCCGGGGCCCCCCGCGACGCAGCACCGCGCGCCACCCGTCACCTCACCTCACCTCAGGTACAGCACCAGGCAGCAGATGGTTGCAAAGTAGTCCAGAGAAATTTTCAAAAGTTCCAAGGACCGGATCCAACCACTCTCCTCAGCCCGTTGTTCACTTTGGACCCGGGTAGACCAGCAATCGAGACCCCGGCTTCCAGTCTGGGTTAGGCCTCAAAACATTTTCGACGTTACTTCACCCCAGAACATCAGAAAAATTCTGTGGTCACACCATCGGGGTGCCGACTAGTTCACTCACACGAATCCGGGGCAGGAGATCAGGATATTTGACAGGATAAGCGAGCGTAGGACGGAGGTCAGCGGAGCCGGGAGACTATGCGGCCATCTTGGTTACTTGTAATTTTCTGATGATAAACTGAGAACAACCAAGGGAAAGCAAACTAACATAGTCCAATTGTGATAACACTACTCCTTGCAGCACCACTCTCTTCATAGAGCAAGGTAGTATATCTAACTTTTTCCTAAGCATCCTTAATAGACCAAAGCAACTTGCGGCTAGCTTCCTAGCCTGCACCTCCAAGGAAAGAGTACTATTCAATACAAATCCCCAAATTTTTACAGCTGATTTAGGTACTGGACGGACCCCTAAAAAGTGGCCGGTGCAATTCCCTCCAACAAACAAAGTTGTTTCAGACAACTAGTACTTCAGTTATGTCCCCCTTTAGTTTCAGGCAACTAACTGACATCAATTCTACTACCTTCGTTTAGGCCAACAATCAGCTAGTTAGAGACTGCTATTGTGTCCGGTGTAAGCAAAATGACAATCTGCGTGTCTTCTGCATATAACACCACTGAAAACCAGTGTACATATATAATCTCTGCCAGAGGACAAACATACAGATTGAATAGCTTCTGGCTTAGCAAGGACCCCTAAGGCACCCCATGCTTCACAAGATAGGATTTTGAATAGCTTCTGTAGGAAAGAGGCAAGACATTGCGGCCCTGTGCCCGTTAGCCAGCCTCCTCAACATTTGTAGAAGAATGGGGTGGGATACAGTATCAAAAGCTGCGCTGAGATTCAATAACATAACTGCGGGACCGTTTTTTCCAGTTTGCTGCCTTACCTTGTGACATTTGCTGCTGACCTGTCGCCGGGCGGGGTGTTGACCCCGAGAGGGACTATCGTTGGGTGCCATTACCAGCTAGCACGCCAGGACTTGGAGGGGGACCACATCCCCCAGTGTCGCGCTTTTGTCGTGTTGGAAAACAGCTCGGGCCAAGGGCGGGCCCGTCCGCGCCAGTCATAGACCGACAGACTGGACTGGGCCACCCATCTGATACACGGACACTGTTGTTACTGGACAGTAGCTTGTCTCCGTTCTGGTGAAGAATTGGCTTGGTAGTTTAGTCTGCCCTGTTCCCATGATGCACTGGGCCAGGGACAGACTGATTTGCATATAGCCAGGTTCTGAGCTGGGATGGGGCAGTGAGATAAATAACGGTGATGGATCAAGCCCTGATCTTTGGACTGGGTAAGAGTGGTCTGTTTAACTCAGACACTCTGTTCATCACCACCCCCTTTTCTAAATCGTTACTGGACAGTTGGCAACATTTAATTATTAGAAATAATTGGACTCCGTCTTCCATTGTACTCTTTTGCTGTAGTTTACTGTTCATCTTCCATATAATTATATTAAAGGGGAAAAAATATGAGTAAACGCAAGGGGCTTGCTGGCACTTTGGATGCTTCATCCTTAGGGCAGAATCTCTTTTGAATCAGGAGATCCAAATTGCCGAGAGGAGATTGTCCCTCGAACAAATACAGATCCAGAGAAGCTCACCTAGGCTCTCTGGGACACCACTAATTCCATACTGGGCATCCCAAGACACCAGGAATGAGGATGATTTGTCCCTTGATTGTTCAAATATGTCCTTGACCACAGAATCAAATTATATAACAAGCTTACCAATCGGAACCAGATTAAGAAATCATAACCAGACACTGGTAAAAAATAAAATGGATATTAAGTGTGTAAATAAGAAAACTTAAGCTCCTAGGAAAACTAGGGCAAGGCCTGCTGGGGGTTCGGTACAAACAGGGAAATAAAAAATTAGTTTAGAATCCAATAGAGTCGCTGTGAAAAGTATGTCTACACAGACAGAGCCCTATGGCAATGACTATCGGGGGACTTAGAGCACAGGTCGATCCCACTTGAACCTGAGATAATCATTCGCCACGATCAGGTTAGGACTAGCCTCAGCTTAAATAACAAGTCTGTAGCAGAAAATAGAGTACTTCTGGCAACAAATAGTGTAGATTCAACGATGACTGAGGTAGGAGCTAGTACTTAACCCCTCAGAAATCAGGAGGAAATGCATGCGACAACCCAGTAGGTGATAGATGTGGTGCCCTGGTTGATAAACCCATATTATACAGCCAAGAGGTACAGATATAACACCCAATGGAGATGTTCTTAAGCTTCCACCTGCATCATGTCCTTACACAATAATATTAGCAGGGGTACCAGTACTTAGGAGAGATCAAAAGGAAAACTGGTTAAACCTGAAAAACAAGGTGATTCATTGGCTTGCAAAGTTTAGGCAATTTAACCCACTGAGACAAGCTGATAGTTTGATGGTATGCAGGGTAGTTTGGCTTGGTGAATCTAGGAAAAACATCAGCGGGAATTGTGTGGTAGTAAATTTTAGGGCAATCCAAGAAACAAAAGACATGACCGATCTGGGGCATACTAGCATCAGTGTTCTTACGCTGGGATATTTTTACAGACCAATGGAGAGAGGTTATGCAATCTATCCCAACTCCAGGGTGGAGTTGAATAACTCCTTTGAGGTTTTATCCACTCTTGATGATCTGGATTGACATCCAAAGTCTACACCTCCTGGTTCAGCAACACCAATAATGTACGGAAAGGTGGACTGTATGGATAGGAGCCCCGTATCTGAGCTTCGGATGGCGGTGCGCTACCAATCACACGGCCAAAGGGATTCTGTGGTTGAAGTGGTTGAAGTGCCTGCCACGGTGATGGTAGGAATTTTTGGTGACCATTGTGTGGCAAACACCGAACCCCCCCCTTCTTATGTACTAGATATCTTTGATCCAAATCTAAATTCTGGAATGTTAGGCAACGGACCATTGGGGTCTAGGGATCCCAGCAATATACTGGACCTGCATATTACATCTTGGAATATTGCAGGTTTAAAAAAGGAACATGATGGATCCAAGTTGGAATGAATACATAGAGGCTCATGATATTATATTCTTGCAAGAGACTTGTTCCTAGACATACCCCATACAGTTGGATACAAAATGTATTGGGTTGGGGCGACTGCTTCAGTAAAAGGTAGACAGTCTGGGGGATTGGTGACTTGGATCAGAGTCTCCTTAGAGATCACTATTGTCCCACTGGATGTTCCATCCCAAGACATATTCGGCTTAAAACTAATGGCTAAAGATGGCAGGGTTGTATATCTCTTCAATATTTATAACAGACCCTACCCTGCACATTGTGAGTCATCTGTGATTAGCCAGTTGGACCTCCTCCTTGACTCACTGGGGAATAGTCCCAATATCTTAGTAGGGGGCTTTAACTGTAATTTTGAGCCTGTACTGGGATTTGGTAACTTGCTGGAGGCCGAAGACCAAGCGTATAATATTCCAGAGTTGGATAGCAATAAAGAGGCTAAGAGCACAGTAGCTGTGACCCAACTATTAAGGTTAACAATGGCCCATAGCCTCAGAGCTTGTAATGGGCGTCTTCCATCTGAGACCCAAAGCCCATACGTTTCATAGAGGCAGCTCACGCAGTTAAATAGATTACATCTTAGTGTCACTGGGATGTTGAAGCCATTTGATTGACCTCAAAATAGATGACAGAATAGAGAGTGACCATCGACCTTTGAGTTTGACGGTCTCACCAGACTTTTTCTCGATAGTCTTACCTAGTGACCCAGACATTGGCAGATTAGATGTTGAAATTATACTAAGGAGGAACAATCGAGCGGTAAAATGGCCACACTTTCTTGGGAACAAAAAAGCAATGGCCAGCATCCATTTAATCTTTGCAGATGCTATTGAATCTTTTATAGAAAATGAAATACATCAAATAAAGATGACAGACCTGCATGGTAGGCTGGTAGATGCTTTAGGCCCTGTATAAAGCAAAATGCCTAAAGAAAGGAAGCCAGAAACAACTGAAAGGAGTGGCCTTGGCAAACCATGGTATAATAAAGATTGCCAAACTGCGACGCAAGAGTTAATTAAAGCTATTCAGGGCAAGGACATAGATAATACAAGGGGTAAAAGACGCAACTACAGACAGACACTTGAAAATGCAAAAAGAACATGGGATGAGGAGATTTGGGCTGACCTAATACGTGCGGCTAAGACCAAGGATCAGGCTGGGTTCTGGAATCTGTTGGCCAAAGATAATAGGTCAGGCAGAATGCAAAGAGACTTATTTCTTGATGAAAACACTTTGGTGGATCATTTCTCTGCACTTTATTCCGAATCCATCGGCAATAGTTTTAATGTAACAGAGGATATGATTAATATAGCAAAGGCAGCGAAGCTGAATTTTACATTACAAGAAACGATCTTAATCTTGGAAACAGTCAAATCTGGTAAAGCACCAGGCCCGGATAAAATACCTGGTGATCTCTTAAAACAAGATTGGAATATCTGGGGTCCTTATATAAACCAGCTTTATAACGCGATAGTAAACTTTGAAACAATACCAAATACGCGAAAGGGGGTGGAAACAGTCACAATTTTTAAAAGGAAACAGACTTGACCCGGCGAATTATCGCCCCATTAGTCTGTGATATTCCACAGAAAGTATTTGCTAGGCATATAATTGCTTCGTCTACTGTCTTGGATAGAAGAGGTTGGCTTACTGACAAAATTCCAAGGAGGGTTTAGAAAGAAGACCAGCACCATCAACCAGATCTTCAGATTCTCAAGCCTATTCTGGAAATACATAACGCTAAGGCAAGGTACTCTATATATTGCCTTTGTGGATTTGAGGGCTGCGTTCGGTTTGGTACCCAGGAGCAGTCTTTGGGGCTGCCTGAAAGACTTGGGGGTCCCAATCGAATTGCTTGTACAGATAATCAGATTGCATGAGGGAAATTATGCGAAAGTGAGATGGGGCCCAAGGGGAGAACTAACAAGGGAAATATATGTGAATCGAGGTGTGCGAAAAGGTTGTGTTCTGGCACCTACCTTGTTCACACTGTATGTAAACAATATACCTTGTTCCCTGAAAGAATGTAAAAATGATTCTCCCAAGCTGGACGGGGAAGTGATACCGGCATTACTTTTTGCAGATGATACAATTCTAATTTCACAAACCCCCAGCGGCCTCCAAAACATGCTAAATTACCTGTACTGTACTAAGAAGGGACTTGAGGTCAATCCCAGTTAGACTAAATATATGTCCAAATAAGGCTTTTAAAAAGAATCTAGAGTTAAATGGTCAAAGACTAGAATATGTGAACAGTTTTAATTATCTAGGCATCACTTTGGACTCTAAATTGTGCTGGAAACCGCAACTGGAGAAAAATAGATTAATTCTACTCCAAAACTGTACTCCCATTACAAAGAAGCATGGAGGGAGTACCTCTAGGGCTGTTTCTCCTGCCATTGAGGTTTTTAAATTCAAGGCCCAGTCAGCCTCCTTGTATGGGGCAGAACGTTGGGATCCGTACTGTAAACGTAACTTCGAAATTGGAGAAAATAAATGTATTCGTAAGTTACTATCTTTACCTAATTGAACCCCAATGCTTCCGGTAATTCTTGATCTCAATTTAAAACGCACTGATATTCATGCTGTACTACACCCCCTTCTATTTTGGGTAAGAATTTGGTCAACTGTTGAGCTCGTTCATTATAAAAAGGGTTTACAAGAGATAATGCGTTTTGGTCTTTTAAAGGGAATCCCTTGGTTTCAACACGTGTCGATCTGGTTTAAAAAAATAGGACTATCACACTATTGGGATAATCCTTCAGATTTGACTAGGGCATGTAGTAAGGCTGTAAAATTATCATTTTGGAATTACATAAGTTCCAACCTTCGACACAATACTAGTCTAGGATCTCTGTCCACTTCATTTCTCTTGTTAAAAGATACTTCCCAATTGGAACCACTGATGGACGAGGTATGCCCACAAATTGCCAAATCACTGTACCTGAAATTTAGAAATGGGGCTTTACAAACAAATGACAAGAAATCCAAATGGGGTTGTAGCTCCAATGACAAAGATTCTGACAAATGTTTCTCAAGTCAAGGAAGATGATATACATATTTTATTCTTCTGCCCCTTCTATGACTATCCGAGAAAAAGATGGATCAAACCACTCTGCAATATTTTAAAATGAAGACATTGCAGACAGGCAGAGCATTTATTAAGATCTGATACCTCGCAATTGGTGTTTTTTGTGCATCTAGATTCCTCTGCAATGTGATGTATATTAGAGCTAAAAATGGATTGAAATTGTAAAATCTGTAGTATAAAATTCTAGTAAATAATGGACATAATTGGTTTCTCATTTACTCTAAAAATTAGAAAAAGAACCTAGTGATGAATGGTTTAGAACCTCTTAAAAATCTGTGGAGCAATTAGATATTATATGTCATTGTCGAATAGTAATATTGAGATGTGTGTTGAAATATTTTACTTCTTAATGTACAGTTTTTTCGTGATTAAAAAAAATATATATATTGTATTTGTTGTATTAGGAATTAACCCCTTTTAATTATAAATAGAGGATGAATTTGGGTAATTGTGATATTTTCCGCCCACCACTGTGTTAAAGATATACAAATGCCATGATCCGGATGGCAATGTTTTACAAATTTGTTTTATGTACTTTTATGGTCTAAATAGACCGAAATAAAGTTATAATAATAATAATAATAAACATAACTGCGCCCGATCTACCTTGTTCAAGGATTTTTCTCGGATTTTTCTCAAGGATGTGAGAGCTATTTATGGTTAGCCAAAGTCTTTTAGCCATGTTGCAGAGTAGTGCTGCTGCTGTTCAGCTTGGCTAAATGTTAGTGGTGTAGAGGACAGTGGCATAGAGGGGAGTGGCATATAGAAGGTGTGTGGAGGGGCGCAGAGTGGTGGGGCGCTGAGTGGAGGAGCGCAGAGCGGAGGAGCGCAGAGTAGCTTAGAGTAGATTAGCAGAGAGGAAGTGAAATACAGGGGATTGAAGTAGCGTAGAGAAGAGTAACAAGGCACAGAGTGGCGAAGAGTAGCATTGTGTGGAGTGCAGTAGAACGGTGGGAGTGGGATTGAATGGAATGTAGTGAATTGGTGGAGAGTAGAGTGGCGTAGAGTGGCTAACAGTGGCATGACTTACAGTGGGTGAATGGAGTGGTATGGAGTGGAGAGGCGTAGAGTGGCGTATAGTAGAGTGGCCGGGTGTACAGCAGAGCGTCACTCAGTAGAGCGGCGCTGAGTAGAGCAGCACTGAGTAGAGCAGCACTGAGTCGAGTTGGGCAAGGCAGAGTAGTACAGTTGTGTGTGTGCAAGTAACTAAAGCATCAACAGAGATGGCAGATAGGGTAAAAGCAACATAAGGAAGATTTCACATGCATGTGTTAAAAGTGAGAGAGAACATTGCACGGACAGGAATAATACCAAAAGGCTTATAAAATTAAAAAAATAGTGTATTGCAAAAAAGATGAGGAAGAACAAAGATGAAGAATAACTCATGTACTTGGTCCATGCTCCAGGGAGGAAGTAAAATAAAAAAGGAAGGTAAGCCTATAGGAGCCAAGAAATCAAAATACTGCAAAAAAAGAGTGACAGTGAAAACAAAACGGTATTCTGTGGGCAGGTTGTAATCCATACGTCTTGCAGCAAAGTGCATGTGCTGTGTAGGCAAGACCGAAAAAAACAAAAAAAGCACTTCTGGCAGAAAAATCATGACCTCTTAATCAAATCCATATCTATCTGAACTGCCAATCTATAAGACACATTTTCTCTGCCCAATCCTCTATTATTGTGAAAGAGTCTGCTCTGCCCAAACACCTCCAAATTAATTTTTTTAACTGCTGCATGCTTAGCAATCAACTGGTAAAAAAACATCCCCACTAGCCCGTCAAATCATAGCTGCGTCTGGCATTCACTTACACCATTTTACTTTCTTCACTAAGGAGGACATCATTAAAAGGCTTGCATTCATTAAATAAGGCTACTCTTGTGACCGAGCACTCAAATAAACGTGTGTAAATCACTAAACCCTGTGGCCTGAAACTTCTGCCATAATATTAATCTCTTCCTGACCTTTGTTTGTCACTAATTAGCTAAATAAACAAGCCACAGTCATACCCTTTGTTGAAAACCCTAGTGCTGATCCCAGTGATCTAAAATAATTACTGTTCAACCCTACTTCTGGACCAAAAAGGCAAAATTCTGAAAAACGATGTGAACTTGTAGCTTTCCCGTATCTCAGACTGAGTACAGAGCAAATGTAAGCCATTATTCGAGATGGCCATACTTAATTACAGTGCAGGTGGCCATTCATTGTCGACTGTGCTGAAAGTGGCTAGACTGAACACTTCACTTTGCTAGTAACCAACGCTCCTTTCATAAACTTTTCAAGGTCGACCTTCAGATTCACAGTTTTTAATAAGTTGCTCCTTCATCTGACTGGAAAACAGAGAAGCATTACTTTGGTAATCGTGTGCTTTGTGATTAAATCAATGAATTAAAAGTCCATGGAAGCAGGATGTGGGTAAAGGTTGCAAGACTTTTCAGTATGTTAAGTGCACAAATGCTGAGCAGTGAAGTTTTTATTCAACTTTCAGTAACTGTAAGTCTACATAGCCAGCAGAAGACCATAAAACCTTTGTGACCTCTAAGTATTTAAAAATGATTTAATATATGAAAGCCACTAGCTCTCACTCAGCAATCTCCATTCGATCAGACAATAGTGTTGGTAATTTATTTGCCAAGACGATTGTTGGACCGGACATCCTTGGCGTGGTTTGGCCTAACTGTTTTGCTTTCTGACTTGTGTTGCTGACTTCATTTTTGCTGGCTCTTGGAGTCTGGGAACTTTACCACAGCTGACCAGTGCTTAAGTGCATGTGCTCTGTCCCTACAACATGGTAACACTGGTTTATCCACAATTTGCATATTTAATTGGTCAGGGCAGACCAAACTACCAAGCCAATTCTTATACTGGGAAGGAAACAAGCTACCGGGGACCGGTTTCTGGCATTTCAACCGTCTTCGGCCCGGCTTGCTTGAATCCTGATGGTGCAATGAGCTAGGGACTCACATCTGAGTATACCCTTCCACGCTTATGGTGGACAAAAATGATTCAGAAAAGGGGGTGGTGATGAACAGAGTGTCTGAATTAAGCATACCACTCTTACCCAGTCCAAAGATCAGGGCTTTATCCATCACCGTTTTTTAGCTCACTGCACCATCCCAGCTCAGAACTGGTCTATATGCAAATTAGTCTGACCCTGGCCCAGTGCATCATGGGAACAGGGCAGACCAAACTACCAAGCCAATTCTTATACTGGGAAGGAAACAAGCTACCGGGGACCGGTTTCTGGCATTTCAGCCGTCTTCGGCCCGGCTTGCTTGAATCCTGATGGTGCAATGAGCTAGGGACTCACATCTGAGTATACCCTTCCACGCTTATGGTGGACAAAAATGATTCAGAAAAGGGGGTGGTGATGAACAGAGTGTCTGAATTAAGCAGACCACTCTTACCCAGTCCAAAGATCAGGGCTTGATCCATCACCGTTTTTTTGCTCACTGCACCATCCCAGCTCAGAACTTGGCTATATGCAAATTAGTCTGACCCTGGCCCAGTGCATCATGGGAACAGGGCAGACCAAACTACCAAGCCAATTCTTATACTGGGAAGGAAACAAGCTACCGGGGACCGGTTTCTGGCATTTCAGCCGTCTTCGGCCCGGCTTGCTTGAATCCTGATGGTGCAATGAGCTAGGGACTCACATCTGAGTATACCCTTCCACGCTTACGGTGGACAAAAATGATTCAGAAAAGGGGGTGGTGATGAACAGAGTGTCTGAATTAAGCAGACCACTCTTACCCAGTCCAAAGATCAGGGCTTTATCCATCACCGTTTTTTAGCTCACTGCACCATCCCAGCTCAGAACTTAGCCATATGCAAATTAGTCTGACCCTGGCCCAGTGCATCATGGGGACAGGGCAGACCAAACTACCAAGCCAATTCTTATACTGGGAAGGAAACAAGCTACCGGGGACGGGTTTCTGGCATTTCAGCCGTCTTCGGCCCGGCTTGCTTGAATCCTGATGGTGCAATGAGCTAGGGACTCACATCTGAGTATACCCTTCCACGCTTATGGTGGACAAAAATGATTCAGAAAAGGGGGTGGTGATGAACAGAGTGTCTGAATTAAGCAGACCACTCTTACCCAGTCCAAAGATCAGGGCTTTATCCATCACCGTTTTTTAGCTCACTGCACCATCCCAGCTCAGAACTTGGCTATATGCAAATTAGTCTGACCCTGGCCCAGTGCATCATGGGAACAGGGCAGACCAAACTACCAAGCCAATTCTTATACTGGGAAGGAAACAAGCTACCGGGGACCGGTTTCTGGCATTTCAGCCGTCTTCGGCCCGGCTTGCTTGAATCCTGATGGTGCAATGAGCTAGGGACTCACATCTGAGTATACCCTTCCACGCTTATGGTGGACAAAAATGATTCAGAAAAGGGGGTGGTGATGAACAGAGTGTCTGAATTAAGCAGACCACTCTTACCCAGTCCAAAGATCAGGGCTTTATCCATCACCGTTTTTCAGCTCACTGCACCATCCCAGCTCAGAACTTGGCTATATGCAAATTAGTCTGACCCTGGCCCAGTGCATCATGGGAACAGGGCAGACCAAACTACCAAGCCAATTCTTATACTGTCGTTTCTCCTAGACAGTCACGCACCAAAAGGGGTGAGGTGTTAGCTTCACATCCTCATGGCTCAGCACCAGGCTAATTGGTCTTCCTGGGCTAGGTGGGAAGGAGGAGGAGGACACTTGCACCTGAATAGGGTTGTGCCTGTCCCCACAAAAAGAGCTGCATACCCCCCTGTAGCGAGTCTGTAACCTGGGCAGGAAGGGCAAGACATTGTGCCTTTCAAAGGCCTCTTTGAAGTCTCCCCTACTTCAAAGGTATAAGTACTTGTCTCATGACACCACCAGTTCAGTACACTAAGGACCTGAGGACACACTGCCAGGAAGAAGGACTGCTGTGCTGCTGAAAGGACTGTCACTCTGCTGGATTTGCTGGACTCATGCTCTGCTGTGCCTGCACTGCTAACCCTTGCCGGAAGGTGAAGACTGGACCCATCTCTACACATCCCCAAAACCAAGTGACTTGAAGGGATTGCGGTCATGCCTCCTTTTCTGAAGTCTCTGGGACTTCAAAGACTTCATTGAACTCTACTTCAGATGCTGGATTCTGCCAGCTGTAAGTCATGCCCTACCGAGAGTTGCAAATCCAATCCTGGTCCTTCCAAAGGGGTTCTGCAGCAGTTTCCTTAAAAAACCAGCGCAATCCCTTCAATGTTGACGCGGAGCCCCTTTAGATTCTCCACAGCGCAGCTAGACGATGACACAGTACCTTCATCCTAAGGGGTTTACTGATGACGCAGGATCCGACTGCAAGGCTCATCGACAATGCAGTGTCTTCATCGTAAAGGGGTTTGACGACAACGCAGGACCTGACTGCGTGACTTGGAACAGCTGTAGTTGCGCTTCGACATTGACAAATACTTAGATACGGTACTGTTTTCAGCGGGGCCTGCAGTTTGCCTCGCTCCTCGCACTTACCCTAGGGCTCCATACATGTGCACCCATTATATAGAATCAGTGACCGCAGACCTGTGAAAAATAAAATGTACCGGTTGTCTGACAAAGTAACGGCTAACATGAAGGAGGAGGTCTCCAAAATGTTAGCACAAATAAACCACAAATAAGCGACATTGCCATTGGCTGCTTCTTGTACACTACATTGTCCAGGAATCATTGCACATTGGCGTGCATGATGAGTTCTATCAGGAAATGCCCCTCCTCTGCCTCACATGCAGCCTTGCTGGCCATGAGGAGAGGAAGCAATAGTCCGATTAATCCAATTTAAAGTGAGTGTCTAATTACCATAGAGTATTTTACATCACTGCTCCGTTGCAGGTACGAGTTTCATAGCTTTAACCTTGAGCGGTTTAATTTTTTTTTTAGCATTTTGTCTTATCAAAGATAGGCACACTTTAAATATGTTTTTTCAAACTTCCAGATATTATCTGAAGCCGTCTGGCATTTTCGTAAATCAACCAATAAAGGACACAAGTAGGAGTAATAGTGTATCCTTGCAGGAACGCGTTAGAAGGGAAACTGAGCCACATTTAAGCAACTGTTGCAGATCTTGAGATATTGAAAAGTGTTTTTCTTTCAAACAGGATTCATTTAAAACTTCTTCACGACCCATTGAGAACATTAACGATGGTGATCATATTTCCCATCAGGTAATTCGGTTTGTGTAAATACATTTTTTAGAAGTACGGAATTGACAGTTCGGTGGGAGCACTGACAGTAAAGCAATTAATGAAACATTTGTGTTTGCATCATTTTCTAGACCACACCAGCATCCATAATTAAGAAGCCCTGATGAGAGCCGCCGTACTTTTCGGCTGGGATTCGAAACGCATTGGCAATCAGTTACACTGAGGAATTGTGAATTAATATGCGTTCTGATTGAGGGCAATGTAATAATAATCCCCCCCTGTCGTACGCACAAATGTGTTCCCTGAGTTTAGAATTTCCTTGAGTTTGATGAGTTGGTAGCTTCAAGGGTTGCCTATTTGGCAAATTATGCAATTGTGTAAGAATATGCATGTTATTTGCGTTATGTAGTGACGTCACATTTTCAATGTTGGTTGTTTAAGATGTTTTCTGTAATTGTTAAATGCTTTATTGGTTATTGTACAAACTCTGGAATGAATGCGTGCTTTCTTTTTCACATTTGAACTTCTATGAAAAAATATATGAATATATATATATATATATATATATATATATATATATATATATATATAAATAGAAAGGTTAAATAAATAACCTGATCACACTAAAAGGAATACGTTTGATCTTTAGCTATAAAATTGATAAAGGTATCAGGTTTCCTCCTTTTTTCTCAACTTTAAGAAAGTTGGCATTTTCTTACTATCACCATTTTGTGCCTCTGCCAGTCTCTGAATACACATCTGGGGTGGGTGACAGCTGAGCATTGTACATTCCCTCTAGCATTCACACACAAAGGGAGGTGAAGTTTGACATTCGCATCGTGATGGCCCATCATCAGACCTATGGGTCTTCCTGGTCTAGGTGGTAGGAGTTGACACTTGTACTTGGTTAGGTCTGTGCCTGTCCCCACACAAAGAGTTGCATACCCCCCTGTAGTGAGTTTGAAGCCAGGGAAGGAAGGGCATGGACCTTGTGTATTCAAAAGGCCTCTTTGAAGTCTCCACCACATCAAAAGCACAACTGGGTATAAGTACTGGACCCCTCACACCACCGAATCATTAAGCTCTGGATCCAAGGAGATACTGCCAGGAAGAACTGCTGTGCTGCTGAAAGGACTGTTACTCTGCTGGATTTGCTGGACTCCTGCTCTGCTGTGAATGCCCTGCTGCCCCTTACCTGGTGGGGAGAAGGACTGCAATGGACTCTCTACATCACCACAATCAAGTGACTTCAAGGGTTTGCTGGCTTGCCGCCTTTTCAGAAGTCTCAGGGACAAAGACTTCATTCATCTATGCGTCAGCTGCTGGACTCTGCGAGCTGGGAGTCCTGTCATAGAAAGAGCTGTCAATCCAGTCCTGGGCCTTCAAAAGGGGTTCTGCATCGGTTTCCTACAAACCCCACATCGCCTGCTTCATGATGGTTGAAAACAACGCATTTGCCTTCGATGCCGACGCTGGAATGCTTTGGAGACTCCATAGCGTAGACACTAGAGTGGCTCGACAATGAAGGAGCACCTTCATTGTATGGGGTTCGATGATGACACAGAACCGACTGCGAGGCTCGATGACGGTGTCTTCATTGTGACAAGGGATTAGACTAGAAAGCTAGTCGACGGCACAGTGCCTTCATCTTAAAGGTTTTGATGAGGGACTCTACTGAGTAACTTGAAACAGACAGTTCCTTGCAGTTGGATTAAGTTTTCAGATTTGACCCGGTCCAGTGCGATCTCAAGTAACCGCTAAGCAATATTGACTTTTAAGCACTAAAATTCAACATTTTCTTTAAAAATTCATAACTTCGGTCCTACTTATTAGATTTTTGCTGTTTTGGTCTTGTTTTGTTCAATTAAACTCTATTTTTGTAAACTGGTGTGGATTCTTTTTGTGAGGGGTTATCACTGTTTTACTGTATTAAGTGTTGCACAAATATTTTACACATTGCCGCCTAAGTTAAGACGGACTGCTCTGTGCCAAGCTACCATAGGGTGAGCACAGGTTAATTTAGGGTGTGTGTCTGACTTACATTGACACAAATGGTGGCCCCTACTTGGACAGGGTGAATACCTTCACCAACAAAAGGCCCCATTTCTAACAATGACATTAATATACATAATTATAATCCCATTTAAATAGATTAATTTTTTTAATTTAATTTTCACCTCAACGCTTGTTATCATAAAATTTTCTTAATCTTAGCACAAAAAAGGCGATGTGTTATGAAAACAAAATTAAAACATCAAAAGTACACACAATGGATGCTTAGAAAATAAACATTTCCCGCAGATTAACCTAAAGAGGACTATAAAAGAAGTTGACCGATTATTAGCCACGTGGAAAAATCTCCCTTTGACAATTTATGGCAGGGTCAACCTAGTCAAAATGGTTATTCTTCCTAAACTAACATATCTCTTTAATGCAATTCCCCTTACCTTTCCAAAATTAGTCATCAGTAAAAACCAGAGTAAGATCACGAGCTTCATCTGGGCTCAAAAAGAGGCCAGACTGGCCTGGAAGAAGCTTAGGTGTAGGCTGATTAAAGGGGGAATAGCTCTTCCAAATATTAAGTGGTATTGTTTTGCCTTTCAAGCAAAAAAATGTCCGGATGATGCTTTCGAAAACAGATGAGTCAACTTGGGGCAGACTCCTAGCAGAGATAAGGCAGGGTGGAGGATAAGGTTAAATATATAAATTCGGAGCACCTAGGTACTTCAAAAAAGTCAGTTTGAAAGTACTAAAGGATGCCCTTAGTTTGTGGTATAAGGTCAGAGCTAGATGGTGCATAGGGTATTACTCAGTATGCTCCAATATGGGACTCCCCTGGGATAACGGAAAGCCTCAAGGATAGCCTGGCAATCCCAATCGAAAGAGCAGGTATCACCTTCTGGTCAGATTTGGTATTTTTGGAGGGGGTACACCCATGGGAGGTTCGAGAAGATAAAATAGGAGGGGGCTTCGCTAGATTTAAATATATGCAGTTAGTTTCCTGGTTTGCAGCAGAGAAGAGGGAAATACAAGGAGTATGGGAGGTTGAACATTCTTTCAAAGATGTACATCTTAAACGTAAGGAGATCTCAAAATGGTACACAATGTCTTTAAGAGGCAGAGGATAAAGAACTCCACCCATCACATCATACATGGAATCAGGCCCCCTTGGAATGTGCCACTGAAGATCTTTCTGAACCCTCTCTGAAGCTGTTATACAAGTATGTTAAGCCGGCAAATCTCAAGAAGAACCACTTCTTTTTTATTAATCGGTTATACTACACCCCAGTCAGGATGTCAAAGTCTGCTCCTCTCTCCAACCCCAAATGCCCAAGATGTGACCTTATACATGCCAATGACCTTCATATGTTTTATGAATGACCTAGACTCTGTGCCTTCTGGAGGGGTATTGAGGAAGCGTTATGTGGTATTTTTGGAGAGAAAATCATTCTAAATATGACTATAGTATTATTTAGAGACGATGGCACACTGAGCAAGAAGTTGAGACATACACATAGAGGTTTATTGTTGTATCTTGTTTTAATAGCTCAAAGGGAAATATGTTTCAAGTGGAGAGACCCTTTGCCTCCCAAGCCCCAGGATTGGGTTAAAGCTGCCTTCAATATGGCTAGACGGAACCAGGGAAGTGAGAATGACAACTGTTCGAATATCTGGCATGCCTTCATAGTATGGTGTAGAGGCCTGGGCTTTGTGTAACGCCTCCTGGTCCTATGATTACACCATGCCACCAACAAAGGGGCAGGTCTGGTTCTGGGTACTAGACCAAAGCGAATGCAGCAGCCGCGGGGCGCATAGGTTGGAAGGGCGGCTATCCAAGAATTGCACACGCTTACTTTGTGAGATGAGGACCAAATAAAAAAAAAGAAATAGACAATAAACATTTAAACTGCAGAATAATTGGGGGTTTTCGGTTTGGACATGCAGTCATTTTAATATTCGATTTCAGTTTGAAAGAGGAAGCCTGAGTCAAAGAGAGAGTTGGGTTACACTACATCATTTCTCTTACATTCCTTCATTTATGTTGAAGTCTGCACCTTAAAACAGTCTTAAATATTTATTTAGGGAGGTTTACACAGTGCTAACATGCTGCTTGATAGACACTTCAAAACAAAATGGTGAAGGAAAGTCAAGGTAACTTATATTCTAGTAGAGGATCAAAGTAGAAGGCTTCGTAGTACAGGATGAACAGCAGAAGGATAACCAGTACACCTACAGGAGTAACACGAAAAAATAGATTGAGGGACTAACTCTACATGGGCATCAAAGAATGGAAGAACTTGAAGGAGCTTGGCACTGGGCCCTTTGAAAGGCTAGTCCTAAGAAAATGTATGTGGAGGGGTATTCCAAGTGTCTCTAAAAGGAAGGTTTCCTGAACTGGAGGCACTTTTGGCCTCTTGCGGAAGGATAACAATTGTTGCAGACCTTTGGACCCATCAACTTTATGGATCTGCCACTGTATGTATTTATGCATTTATATGGCATTTCTATAGCTATAACCTAGTCAAAAGGCAGCAGAGTGCCGTACACGGTCAGAGACAAGCATTAAGTCAGCAAGTAAGAGAAGTGGAAGCTGGGTTGTGGAGAGTTAATGCATTGTGATGTAGTGATTCTCAACTCTTTGCTAATGTGTAGTAGAATTGGGGAAGTCATGGTGGATACAGTGATGTTGTTCACCATCATGGATGTACAGATAAAAAAAAAAACTTATGTCAAATGGGTTCAAAGGTTTAGGTGGATGATGATGTGATGTATTCAATCAAGATCTTCATGGAATGGAATAATGAATGTTGGTTTTGAGGGTCAATTGGGCTGCTCGTGTGTAGTGGCTTTTGCAGGATATACAGTGAATAGATGTTGATCTCCTGATGTACAGAAAGTTAGTGAAAAAAATTCCAGACAGACCAGATGGGTTCACATTTTATGAGATTAATGCTCATTCTTGCTGCCTGATTTTGTATTATTCGAAGTTAGGAGAATGTCACTGAATGCCAGTGTAATAACATAACCTTCAAAGAATTATTGCTGTTGTCCGTTTAACAAGAGGTGAAGAATGAAGAAGAATACAGGTTATCTGAGCGTTGAAAACTGGAGGTTGAAAGGACATTTCATTGTCGAAAATTATTGCCAAATTTTGTATTCTTGTCAGAGATGGGGCTTACCCCGAAGCCACACGTCAAACACATGGAAAAGAGGGTTTTGGTGTCAGGCCTGTTGACGAAGAGGACCTCTACTATACTTTCAATGAGCTAAAGAAACTTTCTTCCTTCCAGGAGATCTGTCTAGCAAGAAATCATCAATATTACTTTTTCAGATGTGACGTTCTTATCAAAGAAATATTCAGAAGTTGTCTGCATACATCTGGAACTGAAGATAATGGTGTGCAATGTACGGAGCTACAGGGTGCATATAAACAATGAATAACAAATTGAGGTACCCCGCATTGGAATGATTTCCAGATGGATTCAAATGAACTGATCCGGATTTCTGGTCTTTTGTGGACAGGAATAAGCAGGTCCAGTTCAAAGAATCTCCTAACATTCCTACCTGAACGATTCCTATCCCTAACCATTTAAATGGAGCTGCTGGTCTACAGTTTGGTATGAAGCAAAAACTTCTAGGACGATCAGTGCTGCTGGATGGTTTGTGTCTAGAACTGAGAGAATGTCTTTGCGGCTATTTATTAGCATTGATTCAGTGATCCTTTCGGGTCTAAATCCTTAGCCTGATTCCAATAAAGTAGATTTAAACAGCTTCACCTTTTAATTTTTATGGTTTTCTTTAAGTCAGCAAATGCAGACATATGCACATCTCCTCATGTGCAGCCTTTCTACAGGAACTTGCAGTCATTTAAACCACAATTTGCTAAGTAAAAAAAAACGCAGTATCAAATACTAACCTTTAATAAATTAATGTTGGTGAGATTATCAGTGTGGTAAAGTTGCCCAGGTACCCTGGCTAATGGTTGGTCTGCAGGAAGAGTAATACAGCAGAGGTTTCACTATGGGAAATATATCTACTTTACCTTGGTTTACAGAATGCTTAAATAGTATTAATTTGTACGATGTGGTGACTGAAGGGGGGTGAGGGAGGAGTATTTATCCTACTTCTGTGGTCTAGGAGAGAAGGCAAAGCTATCTAAAGTGGTGCGCTCTTTAAATATGTAAACAGTTGTTCAGGCCTGGATAAGTGTATCTAACCGTTCTACTACATTTGTCACGTGCCAGATTTATTTGGACTGGTCTTACTGAATTTATTGCTTACATTACAAGCCATTGTTACCTTGGTGACCAGCAGCAACAGACTTGGGGAATGATGAGTTTTTCTTAAAGGAGGGGGGTAGCCTCCTCTATAAAAGTGTATGAAAGGACAGCCTTACACCATCCACAGGACAGAACAGAAGGAGTATGTGCAGGATGACATATCCAACCTGGACAAAGTCAGCCTCTCTGAAGGATAGTCACAATCTTAGGATTTATTCGCATACGGCCCAACTGAACCCAGTTGTTCACCTAATACAAGTGAATACCTCAAACATATATAAAGGCAGAGGATCCAGATATGGGGACTGGATGGAGTATTTATGGGGTATCTTACGCACAGAGGTACAAGTAGTCTTGTGGCTCTCAAATATAAATTTGCTGTCATCATGATCAGTCCTTATCTAGCACAGCTGAAAGGACAGTAGCCACCCTTTGTAGAATTGGGATGACCTCCAATAATTAGAGGCCATCTCCGATGATGCTGAGCATACAAAAAAAGAAGCACCCTCAGTAGGCTTCCACGACTATGGAGTTCAATGGATGAATAAAACCTAGCTATTCTGAAAAATAAAAACACATGGCCGAGTGGCAGAGCTTTTCACGACACGCAGAGACTCTGTACAAAGGTTTTACAGCAGCAATACAACTGAAGTGTGCAATAAAAAAACAAGCAGTGGCAAAGCCAATCAGTCTCTTGGGTTTGCCAATTTGTTTTAGCCATGTTGTACACCAGCATGGCTAAACGTTAGTGGAGTAAAGGCGAGTGGAGTGTCAAAGTAGAGTGGATTGTTATGGAGTCACGTAGAGAGTCTTGGAGTGGTGTAGAGTAGAATTGCGTGGTGTGGAGCATCATGGAATGGTATAGAGTGGAGTTGTGTAGAATGTTGATGAGTGTCATGGAAGAAGTAGACTGTCATAGAGGGGAAGTCTGTAGAGCGGAGTTACGGTGAGTGTCAGAATGCAATAGACTGTCAGAGTAGAGTGTAGTGGCATAGAGTGTAGCGGTGTAACGTGGAGTGGCTAGAGGGTACTGTGCAGAAGGTTGAAGAGTAGAGTGATGTAGAGCGGAGTGACATGGAGTAGATTGTCATTGAGTGGAGTGGCATAGGGTGGAGGAGTGTAGGAGAGTGGAATGGCGGAGTGGAGCAGTGTATTGCAGAGTTTAGTGTTGTGTGTAGAATCGAGCAGTGGAGTGCAGTACATGTTGTAGTGTGTTGTGGAGTAAAGTGGCATGAAGCAGCGTAGAGAGTTGCGTAGAGCATCGTTGAGTGAAGTAGTGTCACAGAGTAGAGTGCTGTAGAGTGGAGGGGCATACAGTGGAGTAGAGTTTAATGGAGCAGAGAGTCACAGAGTGAGAATCGTGTAGTGTTGTAGAATAGAATGTAGTAGCGTGGACTAGAGTGAAGTGGCATGAAGTACAGTGGTGCAGAGTAGATTGGCCCAGAGTGAATTGGTTTACAGTAAAGTGGTGTAGAATCTATTTGCATAGAGTGCAGTGATGTAGATTAGTGCAGAGAATACTGCAGTGGCTTAGAGTGCAATGCCGCAGAGTGAAGTAGAATGGTGTAGAGTGCAGTGGCGTGTAGAGCAGTGGTGCAGAACACACTAGGGAAGTGCCTCCCAAACTTTTGACTCCTGAGGACCCCCACTGAATGACTACTGGAAGCCGGGGACCCCAAAGCAATTTGTACAATTTAAAGTTCATCATGGAAGTGCAAGAGATGGCATATTGTTTCAGCAAGATCATGGAACAATGTTATTCCAATTACCATAAACACCTGTTATACATAATCTTTAGTCACACACAGCAGAACATCATATTACCACCAAGGGGTGAGCAGTGCAGTTTAGGCATATTTCAGAGAGGCCTCGTGTGGAATCAGACATGACACTCTCCAGTTAGGAAGCCAGTGCCCCTGTTCCCTCCCAACAACAAACCGCAAGGCTACACAGGATAAGAGCTTGATATTATAGTCATGACTATGTAAGCCTAAGTGAACTTACCCTTCGTCACATCCGTAACCAAATTAGAGTCCCTTCCCACAATAGAGTGGGCACTTAGGATAGCTTTCACAGCCAGGATGATGCAGCTGGATTGCTTACTTTCAAAATGTAAGAACTTCAATAATTTTGCAACCCACCCCTACTCCCCTTAGCTAAAATGTCTCACCACCGCTAATGCTCTTAGTTGATGCCACCCTACATGGTAAATCTAATGTGAATTTGGTGCTAATAGTGTCCAGAAGTGCCAATGTGAGAAGAGGGGAAAACAGAACAAAGGGAGGGACATTCCTCTCATGTGCAACGTGCCCCCATATAATCAGTGCATCAACCAGTCTCTTGATGGAGGTAATTGGCTGATCTTTACCGAAGAGGAGTGAGTTGCAAAAGTCAATTCTTCCCAGCTGTGTCATTATCAGAATCATGTAATTGGGGGTGCTCTCCAGATCCTACAGCTGGCGTCAGATGAAGCCTGTTTGCAGGGTGGCAGTAAAACCTACTCACCGGATCATCACGGTTACGAGTCGAGAAGTGTTTCAGTATTCTTAGGGATATTACTGTACTTAATTCCAAGTTCCAGACATTGCTTCGGGTTGCCCCTAGACTCTGTGGTTTTGTTAGAGTCTGTTGTTCACCGGTTGTCAAGCCCGTCACATACATTATCTGTTAATTATTTAGTTGAGGGCTGGCAAACAACCATTATAGAGTGATCTTAGTTAAACTGGAAGACTGCCTTGCTTCTACGATTCTATGAGGACAAAGCAATAGCCTTCTTAAAAATTAAGACTGGGAGAGTTCAGGCCAGCAAGTGCTAGGCACGGGCAGCATTCCTACCAGCGAGCGGAAGTGGTCAGCAGTAGTATGACTGCTGGCGTAGGGGGTGCCTGCCTGCCTTCCAAAGTGGTTGAACTCTCTCTCTTCCCTCCCAAAAAAATATTAAAAGGGGAAGGATGGAGCCAAGGAGCTGAGACAATTAAGGAACCAACAAGTAACAAACTGCATCTAAAAGCTTTTGGTGCATCACACATGCACTTCATTAAAATTATGAAAATGTCAGATAGGCAATCTGAAACATTGGCAGCTATGTTACATGAGGCTGACTTAAAGGAAAGACATTTTTAAAGCACGCACGCGCTTTTACTATATATGCGTGCGTACACTTGTAAATAAAACACTCACATGCAGTTCCAGAGGAAAAGCCCTCCTGCCGGTTTGAGGTGCTCAAACGCTCTTCAGCATCAATACAAGAGGCACAGCAGAACTCCAGGGCAAATGGGGACATATGGTAGCAAAATGGCCAGGGCTGGCCGCAAACTCAAGAGGAAACGCACACACTGCCGTGAGAGTGCGACTTCGAGCAACTGTAGAAGCAAATAATGAAATAAGGTCAATCACCCTTCAGTTTGCACCTAAAGCTGAATGGTGATTGGCCAGATTGTACGGTGGGTTTGCCGCCCCTGCACCAACATTCAAAGCTCTTGTGCGCTGTGAGAGCGCATTGGTGTTTAGTTTAGTTTTTCACGAAGACTGCAGTCACTCAAGTCTGTCCTGCATTCGAGCACCAGGACTCTTCCTCTGGAACTGCATGCAAGTGTTTTATTTACAAGTGTACGCATGCATATACAGTAAAAGCGTGCACATGCTTTTAAAAAAGGTCTTTCCTTTTTAGGTCAGCCTCATGCAACATAGCTGCCAATATTTCAGATTACCTATGTGTAACATTTTCATAATTTCAATGAAGTGCGCGTATGATGCACTAAGAGCTTTTGGATGCAGTTTGTTACTTGTTGGTTCCTTTATTGTCTCAGCTCCTTTGCTTCATCGTTCCCCTTTTAATATTTTTTCCCCCTTTTTCACATTGGCACTGCTGGACACTATTAGCACCAAATTCACATTCGTTCTTCCATGTAGGGTGGCATCAACTAAGAGCATTAGCGGTGGTGAGATATTTTAGCCCCAGCACGACCTTGCCCAGTGCACCAGTCCTGTCCCTACTCCCAAAGACAACCCTGCAGGACCCCCAACACTACCCTAAACCCTAAAACAGTACCCTACAGTACACTAACACCACAAGACTACCCTAAACCCCAAAACACTACCCCCTGCACGACACTGCCCCTACCCCCGTCCATCCCCTTCACTGAAACACTTCCCTGAACAACCCCCTGACACTACCCTAAACTCTAAAACACTATCCTACACTACCCAAACACTACTACACTACCCTTAACCCCACAACACTACCCTTGCAAGACCATGTCCCTACCCCCAGCTCATCCTACACTGAAACACTACCCTGCACAACACCCCGACACTACCCTAAACCCTAAAACACTACCCTACACAAACACGACCCTAATCCCTAAAACACTACCCCAGCACAACCTTGCCCCTACCCCCAGTCCTGTCCCTACTCCCAAACACTAGCCTGCACAATCCCCCCACACTACCCTAAACCAAAATACACTACTCTACACTACAAAAAAACAACTACACTACCCTAAAACCAAAAATACTACCCCTTTTCCCCTACCTTTAACCCTTAAATACTACACAGTCCTATTACCTCTCTCTGCTCAGTTCCTCTCTTCTCATTCAGCCGTGCTTCCTTTTCTCCGGGCTTCCAGCGTCAGTTGTGCATGTTGTTGTGTTGAATCGGAAGTGCGTCCGTTTCCACACAACGATGTTGATAGCCTTTGCTTCGCAAGCATTACAATGTTACAACTTGCGTAGTAAAGGCTACGCGTTGAAACATTGCATGCGTTGTAAGACTTGCGAAGGAATGGTACGCAGACCAATATCGGCCTACAAATGGCTGTTTACCCCCACGCAACCAGTAAGAATGCTAGTACATTAGAAGCTGACAGATACGCTTGAAAAGGTGGAAAAGGGTTTGTCATTGTTGGAAAACAGTGGTTACATGTGTTTTGGTTGTGGATCACCACATGTATGTTCATTTGGAACTTGCTGTATTATACTTCTTTAAAAAATACAAATTTCTAAAATTCAAGCAATCTTTGAAGATAACTCTTCTAGCAGGCTTTTGCACTGCACACCTGAAGACCATTATCAAACCTTTTGTTGTATTGCAAACCTCTTTTTTGTTTGTTATCTTAGTGGCTTGTTATAATCATCTTTCTCGGACGAGCTCTGATGCACTCAGTAAATTTCACTAGTGCGGAATAAAACAAAAAAAAGAATCTGACGTAACGAAATTGTAAGCCTAACTCATCTCAGATGGCATCCTCCTGTGCAAAATAATGTTTAATACATTTTATACACAAATCTGCAATTATAAATTAAACACAGAGACCAGTACCAAAAGCTTGCATCGTTCTCATGAGTCAAATGTCCTAGTCATGAATCCTGGAAATGTAGAATGGGGCCTAGAACCTGCAGTACCGAAGCAGGTACCATGGTCCTCATCTGCTATTTCAGGTGTCAGGAATTCACAAGCCAGGAATCGGACTCTCAAATCCCATTTTAATTTTTTTTGCAGTCAACTTAGGGTATCTCTTTGATGGGCCCCACTGTGGCCTTCTTGGGAGTAAAGCTGTGCGTATTCTGCCTCCTGTAGGACATTTTTTCTAACACTGCAGAGCACAATCAATATCTTGCAATAAAAACAAGACCTTGTAAGTATTGCATTTTGAATGTGAGTTATGGTTTGCATCTATTGCACACATTTTGGATTATGTTCCTAACCATAACTTTGAATTTCAGTTGATATTAAGTTTTACATCCAACCATAAACTGCACTTTAAACTATGTTTCAGGTGAGTTCCTTTGTTTTTGTCTTATACCTACACTGAGGTGATTGTTATACCACTGTGAACCATAAATTCGCTGTTAACAAAGGCCAAAGTCAGGGGATTTTCTAACCAGTATGTAGTCATATGTTTGAACACTTCCCTTGGTGCCTCCAAGTACCCTGCTGAGGCCGATCAACACACACCGCCTGAATGTTCACCAAGTACTGGTGTGTTGCTGCAGAGTAAAACAAGCATTTGCAATGCAATAGGTCTCACATTAATTAAGTTTGAGCTATTGGCATTGCTAAATATTGCAACACCAATTGCAACAAAAGGTCTATAAATTGTAGGCCTAAAAAATGTACATTTATTTTTGTAGCAATGGTGACATGCTGTGCTTTAGATGAATATGTTTAAAAGTAAAGTGCGCCATACTGCGATTGCTACAATAGTTAATTGTGAATGCGTTAACAATTGATGTGTGCACTGATGGCTGGTGGTGTGTGTGCCTGTCGAAATTGTGCCCCGATTACTGGTGAATTTGTGTGCCTGGTGGAAGTGTGCACTGCCGGATGGTGTTGTGTGTGTGCCTGGTGGAGGCCTGCACTATGGCTGGTGGTGTGTGCCTGGCGAAAGCATGCACTGACGGCTGGTGGTGTGTGTGTGCCTGGTGAACGCGTGCACTGATGGCTGGTGGTGTGTGAGTGTGTGTGTGTATGCCTGGTGAAAGAGTGTACTGACTTCTGGTGGTGTGTGCCTGGTGGAAGCGAGAACTGATAGCTGGTGGTGTTGGTGCCTGGTGAAAGCATGCACTGAGGACAGACCCGACGCCAAATGTGATTAATACTGCTATCAAGTGTTTATTATTGCAATAAAAAGAACCCCCAAAAATAAAAAGTCCTGAAACCAATCTTTAAGAATGCCATGACAACTTTTAAGAGAAACAGACCGACAAACGTTTGATGCAACCCATCAGCAGTAGCAATATTCACGTCCATATAGTGAAAATATTACAGCGCTACGGCGGTGGTAACAGCAAGAAACCTTATCGTCTGGGCAGCAGTCTCCAACCAAAGGAATAAGGATAAAGCCTCAGTTTTGGCAGCATTTCTCTTGTGGCTGACCCACCTGAGCATGTTTTTTAAAGTGGAGAGTAAGGAGGCAGCTACATCTTGTGCCTAAATGGGCTAAATGTGTCGAGGTGAAAGGCACGCACATGAAGGTGCACAATCACTGTAAATACAAAGACAGAACAAGGACAGTGAGGCGTATGTGAAATGCCCGAAACAAGAAGCACACAGAAACAAGTTATTAAGAGAGTAATGTGTTGTGTCCATTAGATGCGCATGTTTATATGTGTATGTGAATATGTCGAGATTAGAAGGGGGACTTCCATGTTTTCTTGTTTACATTGATTGATTGATTGATTGCATGACTTGATTACATTTCTGACTCCAACTCCAAGAAGAATTAGTTCACGAAGGAAATTCATACGTTGACAGCGGGGGTTTGCTTTTATCTGCTGGTTTTCAGTTTTTTTGTGTGTGATCTAAGAACCAAGTCCAATACTAATTTTGAAATAAACCCAGCCCCAATCGACAACAACGCCCTTACTGTTTTCAGGGACAGTTAAATGAAATCCAATTGGCTATTTCATAAAAAGAACACTGAGCTTTGATGTTCGTTACAGAGATGTTTTCGAATTTCTGAAAACTGGTTGAATACGTGTTACAAAAAGTGCATTTGATGCGAATTTCTTAGTTCATTGCCAATTAACTGCGTGGCTATAACACGAACGTGCCAGCTGGATGTGCACTCACCATCAAGAGGTGAGGATAAAAGACGCATGTCCCAGCTCACCCTTTGAAGGGCTCAGATAACCTCCCTTGGAACGTTTCACTAAGACTGATCCCCCACGTATGAAGTGATGAGCGTGTGCTGCGTTGCACGCCTTCCAGATAGCAACACAGCCAAGGATAAGCTGCAATCACACATGGCATGGACTGCTCTTCTCTCCCGCCTGTGTCCGCTGGCCAAGTCCCCCTGCAGTCCTTCGAATGGCAGTAGCAGGGGTGCTGAATGATCATTTTAGAGCGCATCTTGGTTGCAAAGTCTCTGTCTGTGTATGTTTACAGGCTACAGCATGGCCGGCCAGTATGGGGTAGTATCAGAGGCGCAACTAGAGCCAAATTTCGGGGGGGGGGGGGGGCTGAACCTTAATCAGTAGGCAGAGTGGAGCTGCAGGGGCTCTTAGAAGGGGTGAAACAACTGCAAGGCCTAATTAACATTTGAATGGTCTTTTAAAGACCTGTAAAACGTTCGGGTGCGGCTCTGTGTGTGCCCCGGATCGGTCTCATCACGGGCTACCACACACGACAGGGGGGGGGGGGGGGCGCTGAAGCCCGGTGAGTACAATGGGTGTTGCGCGCCTGGGTAGTATACTTTACTGCGAGTGGTAGGGGGGGGGGGACGGGGGGGGGGGCTGAACCTTGATCCGTAGGCAGAGTGGAGCTGCAGGGGCTCTTAGAAGGGGTGAAACAACTGCAAGGCCTAATTAACATTTGAATGGTCTTTTAAAGACCTGTAAAACGTTCGGGTGTGGCTCTGTGTGTGCCCGGGATCGGTCTCATCACGGGCTACCACACACGACAGGGGGGGGGGGGGGGGGGGGGTTTGCTGAAGCCCGGTGAGTACAATGGGTGTTGCGCGCCTGGGTAGTATACTTTACTGCGAGTGGTTTTGTTTGAGTATCTGGTCATGTTCATCAGAGGAAAAATTATCATGCAAGATTGAAATGCATAGATTTGCACCTGAAATTAGTCAGTAAAAAAGTCTGGCAGTGTTTTGGGAGCCCGAGCATGGTGGTATTGGGGCTTTGCCACGTAGATGGCAGCTACCTTGAAATAACCATCAACGCTACTCAGTCTTTTTTTTCCTCGAGAAAACCAGCGTCTCTTGAGCACGTCTAGTCAGTGCTACAATCGCAGTTTTGATGCTTATTAGATCGGTGCGTGTCGCCCTTGACTGGCTAACGTATAACTGAGAACGTGGATCACGATCAAAAACAAAATGTGTTCTAAAGATTTAATTATGGCTCTGGTCTATTTCTATTTTGATGCAGTTCTCTATCCTACAGAAAAGGTGGGGTGGTGGTGTAAATATGAATTTGTCGAATAAAAGTGCTTTGTGTGGAAAAGATTCCGATGCCACTTTTTCGCTGAGATTATTTAGAGAGCAAAAAACAGCAGAGAAATCTTCGCTATTGTTCGTAGTTTTACGTCACCAGTGGCGGAACTCTCAGCCGCTACCATTTCCTCTGGCTGTTGTGAGAAGCTGTCCTCCTTCTTAATTGATCAGATTAAAAAAATCCAGGCAAGCCTTAAGCTACCTGCCCTAGTTCAACCTCCACCCACTCAGGTGTCACAGAGCAGTAACGAGCTGGCCCAGCTCTTTACATGCTTTGAACGAGTAGAGGTGAAGGACGTGACTGCCATCCTGAAATCACTAAAGTCAGGGTCACCAGCGGACCCCTGTCCTGCGAGGGTCTTAACTCCATGGCTGCTAAGGCAATTTCCCTCCTGTGCTGGGAATTGCTGTTTTCCTTATTTTATGACGAGCTGGGCTCGTCATCAGTGTACGAGGAGGCTACACCATGACGAGCTCAGCTCGTCATGAGTGTGGAAGGGGTTAAGCGGGTTGGCGGACATAATTGCTCTTATAGTAGGGACCCTGGTCAACGAATCTCTTCAGTCAGGTGTGATGCCCCCCCAATGGAAACACGCAAAACTCCATCCCCTGATCAAGAAACCTACGACTGACCCACTACTTCCATCTAACTACCGTCCCATCTCCCTTCTCCCAGCCCTTGCCAAGGTGTGTATAAAGGTGGCCTTTAGACAGCTTGAAAAATGTGTGGAATCCTCGGGTGCCTTGCATCTCGCACAATCTGGCTTCAGAACATCATTCAGCACCGAGACGGCACTTGTTGCGGTCACCAAAGCCATCAGAGAGTGTCTAGATGGGGGCAGCAGGGCGGCACTGATCCTATTGGACCGCTCTGCCGCGTTTGACACGGTACCCTATCTACAGCTCCTCTCTAGGTTGTCGGACATCGGCATCACGGCACTGCCCTAGGCTGGGTCAAATCATTTCTCAAAGATCGCTTCCAACAAGTGTGGATGCCCCCCTTCCACTCATCTGACAACAAAGTGGAAATTGGGGTCCCGCAGGGGTCTACGTTGAGCCCCTTGCTTTTAAATGTTTATTTGACCCCCCTCATCTACCTGACGGAAAGGTGGGGTCCCAAAATTATGGCCTACGCCGATGACACCCAACTCCTCGTCACCTGGAAAGGTGATGATCTGCAGACTGATGAAGCCCAGCAATGTTTGCCCTCAGTATTTGCCTGGCTGGCTCAGGCCAGCCTGAAATGTAACGAGGACAAATCAGAAATTCTCTTATACGGACAATTCTCTGTGGCCTTCAAAGAATCTCTATGGCCCAAAGGGTCACCATGTCCTAAAGGCAATTGCAGGGTAGCTAAGAACTTCGGGGCTGACCTGTGCGTTCGCGAACAGATCGCGAGACTGTCAGGAGCATGCTTCGGCACTCTAAAAACCCGAAGGAAGTTCTTCCCCCTCCTTCCCCGAGCAGCCAAGGAGGCAGTAGCCAGGGCACTTATAATTTCATGCCTGAACTACGCCAATGCCCTTTACATCAGCTCTCCTGGCTTTCTCTTGGGCAAACTTCAAGTAGTACAAAACGCAGCTGTTAGGCTCCTCTTTGACATCCCTAGGAGACTACGTGTCCGCAAACAGCTATGCGACCTTCATTGGCTCCCGGTGGCTCAAAGAGTGTGCTTCAAAGCCTTGGTCCTGACTCACAAAGCCTTACATGGTCCTTGCCCATCTTACTTGAGTGCCAGATTTTCGTTCTACCAGCCGACACGCCACCTACGCTCGGCTGCTCATAGACGACTGGTTATCCCTAGGTTCGGAAAAACACGCCTGGGTGGTCAGTCCCTGGCGGTAAGAGCTGCCAATATGTGGAATGCCTTGCCAGACCCTCTGAGGCATACGACTGACCGGACCACTTTCAAAAAACTCCTGAAAACACATCTGTTTCAACAAGTGGTCTAGACCCCCTGCTTAATCTGTCATTGTTCTCTCCACGCGCCAGGACACTCTTGAGTAACAGTGCGCGATACAAATCCATTTATAACATAACATATAACATAACTTATACCTACCTGCCTAAACCTTTTAATTGCATGGTTATGGCGAAAACAACAATAAACTGTTCTCTACACTACTCCTGCAAAAAGCACAGTATCTTTCGGCTTGATTATTTAATGACTTTGAAATAACAGTCTAGTGTATCGGAGAATGCTTAGCTGTTATTGGAGAATGCTTAGCTGTATGTTGTGTTAATGGGGATTTCATTTTTTAAGGTACACATTCCCGCTATATATTTGGTAGTCTGGGTGAGAGTTTTAACTCAGTGTGAAAGTTGCGCATTAAAACGCGATGTCCAAATAAACGTTTCCGTGAAAGAGGACACAGCCACACTGCCATGAGACACGCTCTGTGGTGGGAAGGGGGAGGGGCAGTTGTGAGAGGGCCACGACGAAAGGCAGGACAAAGCAAAGCAGATAAACGCGCGTGCACGCGCACTCCAGCTTGTAGCCCCATGTTTGAGCTAGCAATTCCGATGAAGGGGTGATAGTAAATTGATTGTCGGTGGAAATCTGGTCACCCTACCATCTTATCGACTTCAGCAGCATGAAATAAAAAAATTAAAAAAGGGGCACTAACCTGCACGTGTTCTCTTAATTCAACTTAACCCTTTGGCTGCTGGGGTAACTTTCCTGCTGTGCTGGGGGGCGCACAGCGCCCCGGTGCTCTTGACGAGCTCCGTTCGTCATGAGCTACAGTGCTACTGTGCTCATGATGAGCGGAGCTCGTCACGGCCACACCCGTTTCCTTAGAACGTTCAGCACTGCAGGGAAATTATCCCAGAGTGCGAGCATTATAATGGCCATGACGAGCTCTGCTCGTCATCAGCACACGAGCACCGTGGCGGAGGACGAGCTGAGCTCGTCATCAGCATGGGATGGGTTAATTAAAAAACTTCATTTGAAAACACCATTTCAGTCACTTGTTCGGTGCATATTTATTTGGAAAGTTTCATGGATTTACACTGGATGTCCCACGTTATTGTGGTGTCTGCAAACGCGTATTAATGGGCAGTAGCCAGAAAAGCAAATATCGCTAGAAGTGATATTGCCGGAGGAGTGGGAAAACAAACCATCCTCGCAATAAAAGGGGGCCTGCACAGCAAGACTCAAGAAAAATTTGAAAATGCTAGCGATGGGACTGCGTAAAGTGAGTGTCTGCTCTGTCTGAAAGAACTAATGTCTACAGCATAGCATCAAAAGGGCTGGGTGAGAAGGGAGGGGGGATTGCGAGGAGCCAAGGAACCAGAAGGGGGAGGAGGGAAATAAAAACAGACTTCAAAGGGATGGCTAAAAGGGAGAGGGAATGCAAGGAGCACAGGAGCTTTAATGAGCATGCGGAATGCCATATGCCACCTCTGCTCAAGCGCGCGCCCAAGCACATGCACTATAAGCTGTAGCCAGCACCATTTCCAGCAGCATTTTTTTGGGTTGCATTTTCTGAAGTCCTTCTTACATAAGGTCTAGCACAGACCATCGCAAGCAATGTGTCAGGCTCGACCTAAAAATCTCTCTTGTCTAGGAGACCTGAAAACATATACACTACACGCTGCACCAGATCTCTAAAAGGGCAGGTGTGGGTCAAGATTTAGCCTCTTTAAATGGGCCATAAAAGGAAGAGAAACACAATATTTCTCTTTAACCAGTCTTAGGTTGGTAACAATCACCACTAAGAGGCATTCTCGGGGGTACAATCTTTTGAAGATGCTGCTTAGTTTTTGAGACCTATTGTGACATCATTCACAGAATGGCCTCTTTGTGGTGCCATTTCTCTTACATCACTGGTTAAGTGAGCTTCTGCATGGTGAATCAGTGGTGATCACATGGGTGAAACACACCACATTAAATGCCTTAGCTGTACTCGCATTTGATAAATTAATTTCTGTGAAAGCGTTATGCTGCATGTGTTATTGTCGTTACTCATGAGATATCACTTGCGAATTACAAATAAGATGGCGTAGGTCAAGGTGCGGGAGCGTAATCGATAGAAGGGATTTAGTTCAACTTCTCCATCACAACCCAATTAGAATACGCAGTCAGCTGTAGGCAAGTTTGAACACCTCCGTTTTCAATAGTAAATGAACAGAACATGTCCAACAAATGTAAAGCATATAAATTGTAATACTTTCAATATAATGCAAGTGCCTTATTGTACGAGTATGCACGTTTTGCATTGCTCATTCGTTTATTTCTCTGGGGTGTCCTACAATTTGGTAGATAGATCTTAATCATCACTCTAAATGTATGACTTTGGGAGGCATGCAAATAAAGGTTAGGTGAGTGCTATGGAATTTCAAACACTTCATGGAAGTGTTAAAAATTGTGTGGATTGGCAAGTCACGATCACAAGCTTGTTCTGAAATTGAGAAAATAATATAAATGCTATGTAACCGTAGATATTAAATATTTGAAGACATATTTATCCAGCAATATAGTTTAGCAAGTATTGAAAATAATAAACTGTATATACTGAATGAAAACTTACTTTTTGAATGGCAAGTTGGTAACAAATTTAGTGTTTGAAATGCATTGCTCATCAACCTACCAATGTTACAATAAAACGATTTACTGTTTAGAGCCATGTGATTACCTTCATAGTGGCGTTTCCTTTTTGTAGTTGAAACTTGGGTCCGTCCCATCAATCTGAAGTTTCAGAGTTTGCTTAAGGCTTAGTTCTGTATCAGCTGAAGGGTAGCCTTCCAAAACCTCATGGTGTCCTTTATCCTGCAATCCTCGAGCGACTGAAACTTTTCCAAAGAAAACCTGATTTCCCTGAAGATGAAAATTCGGGTTGGTCATAATTCCATTCCTCTTCTTTTGCTCAGCACTTTGTTGCTGAATTAAGAATTGCTGCTGTGATCGTCCCACTTCTTGTGGGGCGGGTGGACCTAAAATATTACACTGTTGCTCTACAGGCATTGTCTTCAGTGACATATTTATATTTGACCCGGATATTGAAATCGGACCCCGTTTGTCAAATTGTGTCATTTCATACTCCAGGACTTTTGGATGGGAAGTGCTGTTCTGTTTTGTTTTCTTGCCCACTGAGCCTGACTTGACAGAGTTTTCAGCTTTACCTCCCTTATTTGATTTAGTAGATTTTAAGCTGGGCTTTACTTGGCTCCATTCAAACTCACTTACCGGGGAGGCCGGGGTCTTGCCTGTGGAGTGAATTGTTGAGGAGGGCGAGACAATAGACTGTCTACTCCGACTACGTGGTAGTGAGTGTTGCTGTATTTGCTCGGTAAAGGACAGGTTATGGAAACTATCAATAGGTACAGTTTGAGCAGTCGCTGTAGATGAGGTGGTGCGAAGAGATGAGTTTTTGGAGCTTTTTAATGAATTGTTTGAGAGTGAATCCTTCTGACGATCAACTGTAGAATCTGGTGACTCTGAAGGAGAGCTAAAGGCATGAACGGGTCCATTAGATAAGCCATGCAAATTATGTTGGACATCACCACCCCCAGTGCTTGACGAGCTGTTAGATTTCATAGTTAAGGACTGCATCTTCGTGGAGGTCTGTTGTAAGGCTTTTTGATCCATTGTATGCACTGGAGAAGGAGTGCAGCCATTTACAGTTGATGCACCATATTTCTCTAATAGTTTAATAATTTGGGAATGCCCATTTTTTGCTGCAACCCGCATAGCAGTGCGCCCAAATTGATCAGCATGGTTTGGCTCCCCACCGTTCTCTAGTAACAGCTGGACAACCTCAATGTGCCCTTCCTGAGCAGCTATACAGAGTGCAGTAGCGCCCTGATTACATGTGTGATCAACAACAGCCCCCTGATCTATCAAGTACTGAACCACCTTTACATGACCCTGCCAAGCAGAAGACTGTAATGCTGAGCGTTTTTCATTGTCCGATGCGTTGATGTCAGCATGGTATGTTACAAGAAGCTGCACCATTTCTAAATGCCCCTGCCAGCAGGAAACATGTAATGCCGTTCTTCCTTCAGCATCGCTCACTTCCACATCTGCACCATTTTCTAAAAAAAACTCTGCCATGGGGAGTTGGTTTTCTAGTGCCAAAATGTACAGCGTAGGTCGGCCATCAGCATCCTTGTAGTTGACATCTGCACCATGGCTCAAAAGCAATTCAACAATATCTCTATGACCTTCTAAGGCCGCAACACGAAGCGCATTTCGTCCATCATAACCTTTTTGATCAACATCAGATTTATTTTCCAACAAAATCTGTACGCAATCATAGTGACCTTCTTGTGCAGCTAATATTAATGGTATGCGTCCATCATTATCGATTTCATTTGTTCTAGCACCCTGCTCAATAAGTGCATCACAGATCAACCTGTGGCCTTCGAAGGTTGCCATATGCAAAGGAGTCCATCCTGCATCATCTCTGTGATTTTCATCCAAACCTCGATCGAGCAGAGTTCGCACCACTTCAACATTACCCTGAGCAGAAGCTATACTAAGAACAGTTCTACCTTCACTGTCAATGCTATCAACAGCTGCACCCCAAAATAAAAGTGTGTTTACAACGGAGGCATGCCCCATAGAGGCCGCTGCTAAGAGGGGAGTACGTCCATTATGGTCTGTGTGGTCCACATCAGCGCCTCCTTCAAGAAGCAAATCAACAACATCTACGTGTCCTTCATAGGCAGCAACAAGGAGAGGAGTCATCCCATCCTTGTCACAATGGTCCACTTCAGCACCACGGTCTATTAAAAGGCTAACCACAGAAGCATGCCCTTTACTAGCAGGTACACAAAGAGCTGCGACAGACAGAGCAGTCCTTCCGTCCACATCCTCATGGTTAACCTCTGCACCGTGATCCAACAAATGTTCAACAATTTCTCTATGACCCATGTATGCAGCAGCAATCAGCGCCGTTCTACCTTCATTATCCGCTTTGTTGACTTCAGCACCATGCTGAAGTAAATTTAATACAATATCTTCATGCCCTCCCCAAGCTGCTGCCCTCAAGGCTGTCCTGCTATCAGCATCGGCACAATCCACTTTTGCTCCAGCATAGAGCAGTGCAGAAACCACCTCTGTGTGACCACCCCAAGCTGCTGATCGCAATGTCGTCCATCCATCATGATCAGTATGGTTTATGTTGGCTCCAAACCCAATCAAACAGTTAACCACTTTTATGTGCCCTTGACGAGATGCTAGAGTTAATGCAGTTTGCCCATGCTTATCTTCAATCTCTAAATCACATTTTCTAGAAATAAGCAACGTGACAACGTCAAGATTCCCACTATATGCTGCATTAGCCAGTAACGTTCTTCCGTTTGAGTCACACTGGTTTACAGAAGCACCATTATCTAATAGAGTACGAATGGAGTCCTCCCTTTCCAAGGCTTGACGCACAATGCAAGATGTACGGTCATCTTCACTGTTCACATGGGCACCAGCTTTTACTAGCAACTGCAGTACTTCCTGCTCCTTTGGGATTAATGTCGCCAAAGAGTCTTTCACGCATGCGCCATTCCATATCATCCACAATGCTAAGTCTGAGGTATCCAATTGCAAATTTGAATGGATGAGGTGAAAACCAAACTCTTGAACTTCCAACGCCGTCAGTTCTTTTGCTCGACATGTCAAGCTCATTGCTAGCATTCGGTGGCCTTCTGCTGCATTGCATAAATACTTCTGTGTACAATGCTTCACATCGAGCAACCATTCTGCAAAACTGTAATGAAACAAGATTTTTGTTTTTCCTAAGCCATCTACAAGAAGCTTGGATAGTACATCTAGCTTTCGTTGAAAGTCCTCCATTGTTAATGTCATGTTTCTGGTCCATACTGCATGATATAACTCCATTGTTGTCAAAGGCCTGCAGGCTGCCAGAATTACATTCAAAATAGGTTGTACCTTTGCAAATTGCTTTCTCACAAAAAGTCTTTGGCACAGCCATAGGTATAACCCATTCAAGGTGCCAGGAATATCCCGGATTTCTCGTAGCATGATAAAGTTTTCCACAACTCCATCCAGAACACGTTCCAGGTAGAGGAAACAGCCGCTGCTTTTGATGTGGAGTTGGTTCAGCATTTCTGCAGTTTCTTTTGTGAGGTGCTGTCTCAGGGCTTCTTCTTTGTCTAAGCGATGTAGGATGTACTGCTGGACATCTTTAACAATGTAGGCCTTGCGGAGGTCATCAAGACTTATTTTCCGGAAACCTGTTTTTAAAGAAAACAAAATAAACAAAAAAATACACTGTAAATGTTTGCATAATATCATAAAGTACAAGATAAATTTAACAGATCTTTCATTCATCTTAGATCTAAAACAAACATTCCAGTACACTGAATTTAGTTTTAAGTAATTATAAATGCACCACCACCTGCATATCCGGATGCTTGTTTTCCAATGCAAAACCGCAAAAACACGCAGACAAATTTCACTGCAATTTACTTTAATGTTTTTAAAGGCTATGTTACATTTACCGATCCTTGTTATTTCTAAGTGTTGTCTTTCACTCATAGTTCTAATTCTTTAGGAATGTTGAAGTAGAATGTCAAGCTGCATCTTGGGCATTTATACTAGAAACCTTGTAGTAGCTCAGTGCATGTTGCTGTGCTGCATACATTCATTAAAATGTTAATATAAATTATATGAAGTTGGAGTTCTTTTAGACTATTAATCGGAGGCTCGGGGGAAAAGGACGTTTGGCACCAACATTTTATTCATTACACTTAAACTTACAACTCACTGACTGTTCCTTGTTAAAGCTTCAATCAGAAAATAATAATTGCATAGTTGAATTATATAACTCGCTACAAGGACATTGTTAAGGTCACCCTGACAAATCAGTTTTCACACACATCGAGATTAATTGCAGACTCTGACACTGATAGGTTCATGCATTCACACTCCAAGATACACAAATTAATAAATGCGAAAAAAAGGTTTGCCTCGATTTTTAGCGGTTGATTTTTAACCCACTCTCAGTAGTCATTTGTTTTCATATTATTTAATCCATGCACTTCCTTAGATTTGGTGGCGACTGTGCCATTTGTGTTGCCTCTGCTGTTATTCCATGTTTCAAGCGGTCCTGTGTGTGCTAGGATGGTTATTTTCGTCACTGGTGTCTGTTTACTGTTGCTACTGCTTAACTAAATTTCAATACTGCTATGCTCGCCCGTGGCTGTGTCTCGGTTAGGTTTTTCACGTTTGTGTTGGTTGTTTACCGCTATCTGGATGAAAGTCCCCGTCCGCCACAGCAGACGGCTTTGTATTGAGTGAATTGGAGAGGCTGTCAATCTCCATTTCGCCCTCCCTCTGCGCTGATCCTCTGCATCTCTGAATCAGCACAGCTGGAGTTTACAGCAAGCTGCAATTGCATACGCGTGTGCGAGTTCAGCAAAACGCTGGTTTCTGTCAATCTGTCACAGCATGCATTTACAACAAAAAAATGGTTTCCGTTCATGACAGAATTAATAAATCTATCGCAAACATTGGAATCGACTTTGCCGATCTAAAAGGGATATCAAGGAATGGCACAACGCACACATTTATCATGAAAACAAAGGGTTTCTCATACTGTCAACCAGACATGCGAAAGTGCTCTAATGTGCATCTTTTAGGTTTTAACTACAGAACTCTTTACCTATCTGGAGAGAAGCATGGTCATTACACAATAAAAATATTTTTTTTGTGTGGGCCTACAGCTGCGAGCTGCTACCGGGCAATAACGTGCACTTATGCACTCTGTTTATTCTGCACCGCTGTAAAATGGGTGTCGGTGATGAAAGAATGGCAAAATAGCTAACCTGTGCATTAAAATGCATTTTACTTTTGATTTAACAATCTGGTATTTGAGATCATGTTAAATCGGCGGATAGTCCATTTCATGTTCTTCTGTGATCAGCTTTTGAATAGAAGACAAGAACTCAACAGCACCAAACTTTAACTTAATATTTATTATCTCACTTTAGACTAAGTGAGTTCTAATGACCGGTTTTGTGGGGGCACCAGAGCAATCAGGGGTTACTGAGATCCAGTTGCATCCATTGGAGTTTTTCACCGCTGGTGTCCTGGGACCACAATTCTACTAGACCCAAACTGGATAACCAAGTACTCCTCTCCCACATTTGAATCTCCTCGGGTATGAGACAGCCATCCAAACCTTTTTCAAGGCGATGAGGAGGGTTAGACATTCAGAATACAGTTTACACCGTAAGACCAGCGAATAAGATCAATGCTTGACTTTATAAAAGTATTTTAATACACACAAGAATAAAATGACAACACATAAAACTAAGATACATAGTGAAAACCAGAAGTGTCTGGGACCCTCTGGCCATAGTTTTCACCTCAAACATTACACTGCCTAGATTCTAAGCACCATAAAAACAGTTACAATTGCAACATACAGACCTTATTCCACAGGGTTGCTCTTCAATGCTACAGGAGTGTTTTGGGCCTTTCTTGGAAACAACGCACTCCGATAGCGTCCACGGTGTGGTAACGGTTACTACTAGTCTTGGAACAGTTACCAGAGTACTACTAGTCCAGTAATAACTGGGCTAGCTGTAGGAGGGTAGCGGCTGGCTAGTGTGTCAGTCCACCCAGATACTCTCAGATCACCCACAACAAGAGGTTGTGGCCTGTACCACAGAGCCCACTGGTCGCAGTGCAGAGTTTCTGCTGGCTACGAGTGCAGGAAAAGCAAGGCCCCACAGTGTTGGTGCAGCTTGCTACTAGCGCAGGGAAAGCAAGGACAAAATTGGAGACCCGGGGCGAGGACCAAAGGTTCAAACTATAAGTTCTTCAACAGGGTGGTGTTCATCAGCTACAGATGACAACTGGAAGCACCTACCAACTCCTACAGCACAAGGGAGGGGTCAGGAGTTTTTCTTTCAATCACCATATGGAGAACCAGGTCTCCTTCAATGTTGATGTGAAGCAGGTTTACTTATCTTGAACAGGTTTGTGGAGTCTCCTTGTGTTTCAAAGCAACAACCACCTCCCCAAGCCTCACAGATATTGCTTTCTCTGCTGGGATGCTGCCTGATGAGCTGAATCTCAGCTACTTCCATCAGACAGGCACATTCTTTTAACAGGTAATCCGTCACTGAGACAATTCCCAAGTCCAGACTTGTAGTAGGAGAGGGTGGAATGGGCAACAGCAATAAAATTTGTGGATTTCACTCCTGGATCTCTCCTTACTTCTGCCACCCCGTGTGTGGCTGGTCAAGAAACAAAATACACCTTAAATAGAGATCTCAGACGCTTGCTTCCCCGATTGTTAGATAGGACATCCTTGAAGTGGTATTCCCTCAAAATATTTGCCTTCACTCCCTTACTTTGCTGAACACGCTTTTGAAACCATTAGGGATCTGCACACTTTATCCCTGCCAACAGATGCTGAAGTGCCTGTGCTCTCTCCTTAAAACATGGCAAAATTGGCCTACACTTAATTGGCACATTTAAATTACTTTTAGGTCCCTAGTAAATGGCACCACATAAACCCAGGGCCTGAAAATAAATGCTACGAGTGGGCTGAAGTACTCATTGTGCCAACTACTAAAGCAACCTTTTGAAACCGATCAAGCCTGCCACTGATGCTTGTAATGCAGTTTCAAACTGCCACTTTGACTTGCCAACATAAACCTTTTGCCAAGTCTAAACTTTCCTTTTTAATACTGATGTCAACCTAAAGATTTATAGGGCAGGGTACACAATATTTAAAACTCGGAACATGTTGATTAAAGTGTTAATGTCCTGGTAGAGAAAAAATCCCAAATCGTTTTTTACTGCTGTAAGGCTATCTCTCCCATAGACAAACAAAGAGTTGCTTTGTTACACTTAAGAGTTAACTTCAGATCAGGAACGGATAGAAAAATGTTTACACTAAAATTAATTGTAATTTAAAATCCTGTTAGTGCTAAAGTGATGTCCTGTTAGTGCCCTGGGCCACAGGATTGTGAAGGAGTCCCCTGTTGTGGGTAATGTATTGCTTCCTGATTTTTAGACCACAGAGGCCTAGGTATGAGAGGAGAGAGTCTTCCCGATAAGAGGGCTGGGGAGGAGCAGTGCCCTGCTCAGATTAAACGTCAAAGGTGCCTGTCTGCAGCCCACACAAAGAAACCTCACACAAGGCCTACCCTTGCCTTTGTACCCCAAGAGAGTTTGGAATCAGGACCAGGGGAAGAACAGACCAGAACTAGTTTTGGGAGTAGGTGAGGGAATTCCCCCACACAAAGGCTGGCACTTGGTATAAAAACAATATCTTCAGAACCTCTCATGAATACACTTGCGGGCCTTCAGAAGGACTGCCCTGCTGTCTGTGGAAGAGGGACGTGCCCTGCTGACTGAAGAAGGAAGACTGGACCTGCTTCTTTTGAACCCAGGCTACCCAGAGGACTCAAAGGATCAATTGGATGACCGTCTGCGTGTGCTACAGAACCACAACAAGCTTATTTAGGCCTCCCTGCAACGACCCAGCTGACCAGCACCAAGTGGATCTGCATGGGTCATGCTGCTGGCCTCAGTTGGTGTGAGTCCTGACCCCAAAGAGCTTCCCCAGAGGTACCGGACCCTTGGCTGGCATAATTGAAAACTCAGTCTCAAGGAAAGGGCATGTTACAGAAGTTTTAGACGCCTTGTGACTGCATAGTCACCTCTTTGCGTCGAGAATCTACTGCCAATCTGAAGCTCCAGCACAGCCTGCTCTTCAAGCTGACAGCGACCATCCCGTAACGATCAACCAACGCAAAGCTCCAGATACAACTAGCGCATCACGGTAAAGTGATGCTCATCCATGATGCTCGACCTGCTCCTCGCGTTAGCATCCTCATAGTGACCAAACTCTTTGCGTGGGCTTTGAGAAGGTAACTCTTCCACAGGGCTAACCTCGTCTATGTATCCAATTCACAGTCAGCCTCAACATGTGATTTTTCCCCCCGGTCCAGCATGAGCAGATAACGGCAAGAGGCACTGTGTGCTTCTTGGTGCTAGTTTCACTTAAGACTTTTTTAAAATTCATATGTCCAGTTCTACTGATTCAATGTTGTCATTTTGTTTTATTAAAATTAAAATGTATTAAAGTGTACTCCTTTTCTAAATTGGTTTGGGATTGTTATTGTGTTGGGTTTTCAGTTTATTACTGTTCGAGTGCTGCATAAATACTTTGCATTGCCTCTCAGGGAAGCCGGACTGCTTTGTACCCAGCTAGTTGAGTGTTAAGCTTAGGTATATTTAGTGACTTTTGTGGTTCACCCTTACAAGGATTGTGTTTATTTTTTGAGTGGAGGCTACAACCGGCCGCCCCTCCCCGCCCCACTCAACTAATACCGAATTTATTATATTGACGTTACAGGCGTGTGTTACTTTTGAATCGTGGGTGCACCTTACAATCTTGGTGCATATTTCTTGCATGTTCACTGAGTGATCAGTACATGAGGAAGGCCTGTTGCTCCGCTTCAAAGTTTCTTGATGATTGTGGGCTATACCCAGAGAGGAATATTAAATTATTCCAGGCTAAGAGGCTGTGACCATCACCCTGCAGAAAGGGAGGGGTTTGTTCCAGCAGAGTGAGTCGTAGCTAAATATAATTAAGACTGGTGCCTTCTCCAACTCATCAAGCTTTTACAAGGAATGGGTAAGGGAGAGCTGGGGATGTCCAGTAGAACATGTACCATCTTGGCTTACATTAAAATCAATGGCTCACCATACTCACCCAGTGAACCCACTGGCTCTCAAATCAAGCATCCCAGACATGATAGAGGAAAAAATAACGCAGGTACGGGAGACTGCACAGACTTTACTCTGAGGAAGCAGCTAGGAAGACCCTCTCAAGAGGTACAGGTCTCCCTGAATATAGATAAATTGTGCCACCACAGTCAGTCTATCATTGCCTGGGCAGAGGGGAGCAATAGGCACTCTCTTTAAAAGAGGGATGCACAATGCATACCCCCTCGACTTATGAACAAAGCCAGAGGATGTCAATCCATATTAACAGAAAGACCATCAGAGGATAGAGGTGATTGTCATGTTCAATGAGGTAGACATCGGAAAAACCTACAGCCACTTTCCAGTGACTTACACTGGGCAGGGAAGCACGCTGTCCAGGGCCATTCAGAAGACACCCCCTCCCAACGAGTCATTCTAACTTGCAAACCACTGTTACTTTGTTATTTCAAATTGCCAAACTAGATATTAATTTCTGTTTGAAAACAGTCATCAGTTTTGCCATCACTACCAGTCTGCTTACTCTTTTCCTGTAAAGTGCAACTTTAGTTATTCTTAGACTGTAACAATTGGCTTTCTTAGCTCTTAGCTGAAATCCGATGCAGACATGGACCAAAGACTGCACTGCAAGACTTTTCTAATTATGCTTTTAGCGTGGTGGATAAAGACTAAACATTTTGGTCAGAAGGCTAGACCTCTGCAACATATTTGACACAGAGGACAATATAGTACTACTTCAAAGAGTAGGGACACTGCTACTATCACATGCTTTCCATAATGTCTAGCAGATAAGATCCAGAAGGGGAAACAGACATGGCTCTCGTTTCAGGATTTCCTTGCTTCAACTGTACATAAGTTTTAGATTTTTAACTCAAGCTAGCTGCAAGCCTTATGCGGACACCACCAACCACATATCAAGGCTGTTGGAGCTTGCCATTACTTTAGAACTCTACATCATTGCCAGGAAAGAGGGTGATCTTGGATTCACAAAAATGATCTTTCCTAGATCCACAACAGCAAACATTGGGCAGGTAAAATCAGAACCCTTCGATTTATCTAAAATAGAGATCATGCAAAATGGAAACTATTCTCTGCGACACTAACCGTGAGAGAATGACCCTGGCCAGATTTATTGTTGAAATCGTTTGCTGCACTTTCTGTGATAAAAACAAAATAAATTTTCATTCAAGGTAGAAATGGAAAGGTTGAAAAAGTAGGAGATTAAAGCATTTTGGGCTCATTATATCCATAACATGTCAGACTGCATATCCTTGGAAGGATATTATGTTGAATGGGAGAAAACTTCACTTCTCCCTGTAAATCAATCATAGATTCTCTGTCTAGCCCCCACACGAAATAAAGTACATCATTTTCATGTTTCACTTCAAATCCAGTTGTCGGAAAACCAGAACAATGAAGCATTTTTGACTGTAGGGCCTACTGTAAGACTTAAGTTTGTATTTATTTTTAATGTTCCACTAATGAAACCATTTGTTCCATTAAAATGTATATACGTGTTGCATTACATGTCCTAGAAGAACAGCTTTGAGTGTTGGTTAAGGTTAAAGCATTACAGAATAATCTAAGGAAAGAGAACTATATGTTGGAAGCTTTTGGTAAACGCTTCAAGCCTTTCACTGTTTATGCAGCTTTTAAAAGCATTTTCCTAAAGTTTCCCTAACCAAAAGGGAAGTGTTTCCAAAACAACGTCCATGATTATGTTTTCTGCTTTCTTAAAAAAAAAAAAAATAATAATGATTTTCACCATGAACTTTAGCAACTGGAGAAGCTAAAAGACTACCAGTGCCTTGGGCAAATACAGAAACACCACCGGGGCTCATTGAATTTCAGGCATCATATGCCCTTATACAAGTGCAAGAGCGTCGTTCACCCCGCACCTTAGGTGAAGGGACAACTTAATAGCCATTTCAAAATATTTTTGGGTAGTTTCACGCTTCTGTTTATATGGACACCGCAGGGTTTCATAAACGATTCAATATACACAAAGAAAAAAATCTGCTGGTTCTGTGGATTGATGCAGGGCTCGGGAAGCAAACAGCACGCATTTGCCTCTACCAAAATCATGCTGATAATTGAAACTATAAATGGATAAAAATGACCCCCCCCCCCCCCCCCCCTTCTCATACGAGTCTGAGGCAGCATGACCTGCGCAGCCCACTAGGAACGTCTAAAAAACACAGAGGTTAAAGTAATAATATAGTCAGGTCTTGTATTAATATCATTGTTTACGATAAGATAAGGTTTAAAAATTCTCTGAAAAAAACAAAGTAGGTTAAAGTGAGGTTATAGTTAGCTGAAAATGTCAGTTAGAAATGCAATTTTAAATTAAAAAAAGGGAAATTCACCAGTTATAGTTTACTGAGCTAACTGCAATTTGTGCCCCCACTATACACTGCTTATGAACTCACATATAAAAATATCACTAATGACATGTTCAGTGACTTCACTGATGACATCTCAAATGACAACTGATGACACGATCCACAACCATCTGTTCTAGGTCTAAGAACATAGCCTCTCTAAGGCAACAAATCAGGGTGTTTAACAGTCGAGTTTCCTAACACTGGTGAAAATCCGCAGGAGGGCAAGGAATTCAGGTAGAAACCCTAGGCGGAGGTAAACATTACCAGCATAAATCTTTTCTGAACGCTCAAAAATATTTCCTGTTCAGGCAGTGATTGCCAGCATGAATGATCGGCTCAGCAGTGATCCACCACAAGAATCTCAGAACATGTTGGTCATCGGCTACATTTTCTGCTGAATGAAAGCTATTCAATACAAGGCATCGAGGTTCGATTTAACATTTTTGTGCCTCTATGCCCATCACATTCTTTGACCCTTGTATGTTTGATCATGCAAAGATCTGCATTCATATAAAGGTACATTAAAGAAGTCAGGCATTTATGCAAGCGTTTTACTATGCTGCACTATTTTTGTGAGCATCAATCACAGCACGCCTTGTTCTTGAAATCTCATTTAGGAGTTGTAGGCTCAGTCAAAATGTGGTTGGTGTATTGTACCCCAAGGAAATCAAACCAGTTAGATTTCATTACATCTGTCTCTCCGACCTCACTTTGGAAAGAGAATTAGGTTGGAGACTATATATTCATTCAAAGCTTTTTTTATTAAATGTGTCACAGGACCCCGATATGGCCATCCGAGGAACTGGTTATTAGAACATAATATGCAAAAAGGGGAATATCAAATATTTATTATTGAACCTTTTACTTTTTTATTATTATTATTTGTATGCTTTTCTGGAGTAGGTCTATACATTTTGATTTAATGGATTTCTCAGTCGGCCATCTTCATTTCTGGCCTGTTACTGTGTCAGTGCAATTTTCCTCCACCCACTACACCATACAGCATGTGGCTTCAACCACTGGCTATCTTCACTGTGAGTGCTGGCATTCTCCTATCTCACAAGGTGCACAGCTACACACAAAGTAGTTTCCTTAAGTTAAACAATATTTACAAATGGTAGTGGTGGTCTTATTGGTAACACATCACTCTTTGTGCATCATATATAGACAGCTTCGGTATTTGTTCCCTTCAAGGTTACAGATCTACACCCCACTACCTAAGTTGTCAACCCACTGTGGCCCAAATGAACCTAGTGGGAAATGTCAAAACATGTACATCAACCTCAGCATTCTAGTCAATTTAGTATGGATTCATACAATTTCCCATACAAGTCAATATGAAATACCAGCAAAACAATACGTTTTTCACTTGTTGTTCTAAGTAATATACATAAGGAATAAAGTCTTTAGCCAAATATTTCGTAACAATATTTTTACTTTTAGCTGGGTTTTGATATATTTTTTAAATCGGCGAAGGTTTGGTAGCATACCTAACAAAGGTTAGAAAAAACACAGGACAATACTTGTATTGGAAAAGCCAAAAAACTAGTGGACAAAGCCACATGTATTGGCTTTACCAGTGCTTGTTCAGTTTACAGACCTAAACAAATAATGCAGAACACATACATAAAATCAGCATCTATAATGTCAGTAAAGACACTTCTTCATTTGAGATAAATGGGAGTAAAAAAACAGCAGTCAAATTATCTACAACGGACTGGCTACATTAGAGAATTCAGGTAGGCAACCTAGGCAGAGGTCTCACAATCAGAAAGCCTAACACAAGCAGCCTCATCCTAGGAGATGGCAGGGGCAAAGCAGCATCCTGGGGAGCACCATGCAAAATGAAGAGGACTATGCTGTTCATTGCAGCTGAAAGTCCACCATCTCCTTCGTCAGTTTGTGGACCTGGAGATTTCCTGTGCCTGGAATCTCTTAGACTAATTTTTATTTTTATTCTCCGACAGGCCCAACTTTAGCAGGGACACAGATTCCATTTTCTCTCATCCTCTCTCTTTTTAAACTCCAGAAGACAAACTATCGAAAAAGTTGAACTGGTGAATAAGTTACTTATCTCACTTCACACAATTTTTCTGGTGGATACTCTATCAACCATAAATTCTTCACCTTGAGATTATGCCCGGGCGCAAGAAAGGATCTTGAAACTCTTGAAAAGCTACTGTCCAGCGCCACTAGGCATCATTATCCTTTGTCCCAACCCAGTTCTTCTACAGACACAGCACAGAGATGAGGTAAACGCAATACCCCTGTTCGTTAATAGCCATCTTAATTATTAGACATTGCACAGTCAAAAACACAATGCATAGCTAGCAATTTCATCATTTGGTAGCAAAACCTAACTTAGGACTTTATTATTAACTAAACATTGACTCCAAGTAATAGGGAAAAGGATAGCGAGCAACATGCGCTTAAGAGAATCGGAAAGAGCGTTAATAATGTATTCTAGTGATCAATATTTCTAAATGCAGATTCCTCAGCTTGTACATCGATACTGCTGCGACGCCACACGCCCCACAGCCCCCAGGAGGTGGGCGTCAAAAGAAGAAGTTTACCCCAGAACACTGAATGACTTAACAGGTAAAAATGATGCTCTGTGCAGGCATGTGAATTGATGTAGTAGTGCCCAATTGTATGATCAAAGCCCACGTGGCTGCCTGGTACATGTCCAAAACTGAGCAGCCCGAGCCAAAAGAGAAGTAGTGTCCAATTGCTGGTGGAATGAACCCAAGGCCCTTTACAAGGGTCGTTTTTCGCCAGATAAACACAAATCAACAGGACAAGGTCCAGTTTTGAACTGCTTTTTCTATCCCAGGAAAAAGCTGATCAACCACCCTGTGCTCCTTAGTTCCACCAATGCAGAAACAAAGGCCATGCTGTGGATACAACAGGTGTCTCCTCTCCTAATCTTTAAAGGATTGTGGCAGAGAGAAGAATATAGGGAGTGTGATGAACTACCCCATGTGGAAAAGAGACCACTTTTAGGAGAAATCAAGCAGCAGTCCTAAGCACTCGTTTGTCAGACTAAAAGGTAGTATATGGAGGCTGGACTGAAGAGGCCTGTAGTCCAATAAAAATGCACAGAAGTGATGGCAATGTGAAGCACAGTCTTCCCAGTCAAGAGTATCAGAGTACAACTATAAGGAGGCTTGAAAGGAATGTATTTGAAAAATGTGGTAACCAAATTGAGGGTCCACTACAGCATAAGGAAAGAGGCAAGGGGAAACACATGAAAAAAGTTTTTGAAACGCATCACAAAGGGAGATTTGAATAATAAGGGCTAATCAGGCAAACAAAGGAAGGGATGAGAAGTAACTTCAACCATGCTCAGTGAAAAGCATTGCTGGTCCAAAGATAACCTGAACAAAAGATTATTAAACAATCCAGCCTGCAGAATGAAACTATCTGTGTACCAGGTAATAAACCTGGGCCAGGGGCCTGAATATTTTTGTGTGGTAGAAGGATTGTGAGCAGCCAAATGTAAACTAATATCGGAGATTGAATAACAAAGCCCCTCAGTTGGTTTTGCTTAACCTCCATGCATGAAGGTATAGATTGTGCGGATTTGGGTGCAGCACCCTGCCTTTATTTGTTCAGAGAATCCTTCCAAGGAGGAAGCCGAAGGGGAGGGCATATCCTCATAGTCAGCAGTCCAGATTACCAGACATTTCTCGTATAAACTGGGGGCCACAGAATAATCTGTGCTCATCCCACCCAACTTTATTCAGTCCCTACAGGTTCAATGGCAGAAGCAGACGCTCAAATCAGACCGAAGGCATAATGGGTCTCCTACAGGCCCTTGAGGAGGATCTCTAAAGAACAAAAGGCTGGACAATGGGTATTTTCAGGAGGTAGCCACTATATCTACCAAGGGTATGCCCTCTCATGATCAGTAGATGAGGTCAGCTGAGTGTGCGCACCTGGATGTTGAGGAATTCTACTAGGCGACTGACAGTCCTTGCCAAAGCCACCAAGCTTTCGGACAGAGGGAACAAGACCCCAACTCAAACGGCTTCATTCATTCATTCATTACTACATGGCGGTCGTGTTGCGGGTGGGCACTTGAATCAACCTGGTCCTAAAGAATGGCAGAGAGGACTTTAGGGCAGCCACATGGCTCATAGCTTTGGAAGATTTATGGGCTAGTGCTTCATAATCTGAGTTGAGAGATCTCCAATTTCCACTTCATCCAGTCAAAAAAGGATGAATCTGTCACTACCCTGAGGTCAAGAAGTGACTAGAACAACAGCTTGCTGCACATCAGACTGGAGTCAGTCATCCACCCCCAGAGGTCCTGCGCTATGTCATTGGAGATGCAGATTTTGTCCAAAGGGTGTGTTCAGTTTCACCATTCGAGTGGAGGAAGAACTAAAGAGATTTGACGATTGTGCCAGGCAAAGGCAGCAAACCGGATTGGTGCTGTGGTTGATGGCCCAGCCCCTTGGAACCTCCCTTTTCTCTGCCACCATAAACATCTGCCTGGGCTAATGCAGAGGCTGACAAAGTTGCCAATGGTAATGTGTGAGACTCCACTAGTATTCGCTGTATAGATGATGGAACTTATGAGCTGGGGAAAGTAACACCAGTGGCCAGGGCGCAGCTCTGTTGCAATAACATTTCTCCAAGGCAATATAAGCATTCTCACCACAGCCCAGAGCCATCAAAGGCATATCCACAAAGGAAATCTGGATGTCCCGAGAATCCAATGGAAAGCATTCAGGAATGAACAGAGTAGTTTCACCCTACCCCTGAAAATACATGAATTATATTTACATTATGTACTATGGTCCAATTCACAGGCTGCGCTTCCTGTGTACTGCTGGGCTAAGTGGAAGATATCCAACAACATGGGTGCAACGGACTAGACAACGGCACCAGCTTCACAAACCATGAAGCGAGGCGTTGGTGCAGCTGGGAGCTCATAATATAGCGCAACGCCCATTAAGCGGGCAACACGAAGAGTTAGTAAAAAGCGTTGCGGTAGAGCGTGTCCTGTCATTAACAGCAGGCAGGAGAAAACTGTTTTAGAAAATAGTGTTGCGGGGCTCTAATTAAAACCTACTGAGTAAAAACACAAGTAGGAGGGCCAGTCCTCATGGGAGGTTACAGAAAGAGAAAAGCTGGCAATAAGGAGGGACTATTAAGCCTAATCATGGATCAAAAGCAATGATTTAGAAAGGGCAGTAACAGCAGCCAATTGAAAAGATGGGAGAAAGGGGCGGAGCTTCAAGTCTATACCTCAATACAGAATGTCTCGAAGAGACAGTGCAAACTCTGAAAAGGCGAAACCTAAAAAACAGAAGTACACCTACATCATTCAAAGAAGAGGTTGCCTTACAAAACTTAATAGATGCCCAAATCACTTTTAATAGATTAACTACCAATGGCGCTTCTATTTATTACTAAAGAGCATTGCACAATACTATGGTGGCCGAAATAGAATGGGAAATTACTTATCAATTATTTAAAAATTAAAAAGAATATAACTAAAATAGAATCTTTAAAGGATACCAAAAGGGTTGTTCGTTTTAAGGACAAAGTTATTTTAAATGAATTTGTCAATTTTTACACAAATCTCTACTCTCCAGAAATACAATCTTCTCAATCAAATATGGCCAATTACTTTCAGTCCCTTGCATCCCCCCCCACTCCTAAATTATTGATACTGAATCACTGGGTGTAGATATCTCTTTATCAAAATTCACTCATGCAGTCTCTATATCACGAAGAGGGAAAGGTACAGGACCTAATAGTTTTTCCATTGAAATTTACAGTCACTTTTCAAAACTCCTCCTGCTCAACCTTTTACTTTGGTTTAATTTTTTCATCAATAATAGAACCTCTTAGGGCACTTCAGGACACCATTTGTTTAAAACCTAAAGAAAATAAAGATCTTACACAATATAAAAACTATTTCCCCATCCCCTTAGTCAATACAGATTACAAAATGCTGCCTACATTTTAGCACTGCGCATTGATACTATTCTACCAGATCTCACTGGTCCAGAACAATCCAGTTTTGTCAATGACCGAGTGGCATCTGATAATGCTTGTGTCTTAAGGCATCCACATTGGATTATCCTATGGGTGCTATTGCCTTCGATGTAGAAAAAGCATTTGATAGGATTTGTTTGGAATGTAGGTTTCGTGCATTAAAATGGATTGGTTTTCCACCTAAATTGATTGCTTTCATTTCTTTATTGTATTCAGGTCTTAAAGCTGCAATATATGTTAACGGTATCCTCTCTGATTATTTTACTTTGTTTAGGAAAGTACGCTAAGTATGTAATTTGTCTCACCTTTTATTTACTATCCCTTTGAAACACTTAACCAAAATTCAACAAGAGTCACTCACGTCAGGGTTTTAAATTGGAGAGCAGCAAATCAAAATGTTTATGCTGATGACATCTTTTAGACTGTTCCAAACATGCCACATCCCTTCCGGTTCCTCAAACAAGTTTCTTTTTTACCCAATTGTCAGGACACTGGCTTAATACCGACAAATCTGAAATATTACTCCCAAATATTTATTTATATAAACAGCTCTTGGCTCATGCAAATTCCACTTGGATCTAAAGAAAATAAAATATCTCAGATTATGGTTTACAGAGACCATTAAAGACACACTTAAATTGATCTTTGATCATATTACAAAGACTTTAAACGATCCTCTTAAATAATGGCACCCACTGTTTCTTTCTGGGTGGGGCAGGATGGACTATTAAAAGGATGTTCACTCCTATAGTACTCTACATCATTTCCATGATTACAATTCATATTGCTGATAACCAAAGAATAGACCAACATTTCTTTGGAAAGGTAAATCATCCTGTATAGCTCTATCTACCCTAAAAAAAGAAATCTGAAAGGGTCTTACATTTCCAACTTTTAAGCAATACCATTATGCATTTTCTTAAAAACAATCTGCTCGTTGGCTCACTCGATACCTCTCCTACTTCTCCCTTATGGATGCTGTTAGAAAAACCTATCTTTCCTTTAGGTTTTAAAGAAATATTGGTTTTTATGGCAAATCTATCTCAAATGCGTACTTTAGTCATTACCCATTCTCGTAACATTTTGACCCCTCTCCTTCCTTCTACCTAGCCTTCAGTTGCTACTTTTCAACAAGAATCTATTTAGTATAATAGAATATATTCAGATTAAAAATCGTTCTATATATTGGAAAACTTGGAGAGATAGAGGATTGTGCTGGTTATTACAGATTTTCAATAGCAATCAGATTTTATCTTTTCCTTATCTCCAAGCTAAATTTTACTTACCTTCTACTTTTATAGCACAATATGAACTCCACCGCATCACCTTAACTGATTAGATCTAAAAATTACTTCAAATGTCTTCACTTTCACCTAAGTCTGCTACATTTTTTCTACTGTTGGCTACCAATCCCTCGGCCTCTAATATTCATAAGTTACTACACATTACTACTGACAGACTCAAATCAAAGACTCAGTTAATATGGAAAAAGGATCTGCTGGAGTGTTTCCCTACTGCTCTATGGGATAAGATTTGGCGTACTCCATACGCCTACACGGACTGCAAACAATTTACAGACTTTTTATTTTTTTTATCATCGTTTATTATTTACTCCCATGACCTTTAAATCATTCTCTATAGCTTTAAGTCCTTCTTGGTAGTACTGCACTTGTTCAAATGTAAATTTAAAACATATGTTGTTTAAGTGTCCTTCTATTCTCCAGTTTTTAAAGCTGGTATGGCAACAAATTAACAAGTTTTTTAAGGTTACTATTCACTTTTCCAATATTTTCTTAGAAAGGTTGGCTCCTTATTTGTTTCAGTTAGCTCCAAGTCATCAATTAATCATAGATTTATTGTTGCCTGTTGCTTTTCATTGAACATCATCTAATTGGAAACAAGCTTACAATGTTACTTTCAGGTTTTGGTGGAATGCTGTCTGCTTTCATCATAGGCTGGATACTAATTAAGTCTCTCCTATATAGTTAGCTATAGAGTGAGATCTTTTATGGCTCATAATAACTAATCTAGCTTACTTGCCAGCACAGCCATTAACGATTCTGCTATAGTAATGAAACCACCTTGCATTCATTTCTCTGTCTTTTTTCTTAAACTTTTTTATGATTTTATAAATGCATTTTTCTGATATTGTTACCCTTTTTCAAAATATGTCTACAGTTTCTATTATTATTTTTTTGTCTCTATTTATCAACCATCATTTTTTCACTCTCCCATCTCACCCGTTTGCTGACCGTCCCAAATATATTTTAAGCACTTTCATTACCGGATCAGATGTATTTTTATTCATATTTATAATATCTTTCTATGCAGCTTTATTGTACATATTAAAATGTATTTCATAATCCTTAAGTTTTTGTTGCATTTTATTCTTACTGTTTATGCCATTCCTGAATGCTGCTCACTGTTCTCAACAAACTCAAATAAATAAAAAAGTTTATCTCCAGTGTCTGAACGGGAATAACACATCTTAACTGAATCTTGCAAGCTAGATTGTAGAAATACAGATATTGAAGACAGCAAGGAAAGACAGGGTGGCAGTTTGACAACTTCTTGTTAATATAACAGTGGCACTTAGTCAGTCGAAGGTAGCACCTCAAATCAAGAACTGGATATCGTCTGCCTTCACTGTTCCAAACATTTTTATCTTTCAAAATGTCTTGCAAGAGGGGAGGCTTACCAACAAAGTGATGATGTGGTTCGGCTGAGTGATGTGGTGGTGCCCCCGAGTGATGTGGTGGTGTCCCCAGAGTGATGTGGTGGTGTCCCCAGAGTGATGTGGTGGTGTCCCCGAGTGATGTGGTGGTGTCCCCGAGTGATGTGGTGGTGTCCCCGAGTGATGTGGTGGTGTCCCCGAGTGATGTGGTGGTGTCCCCGAGTGATGTGGTGGTGTCCCCGAGTGATGTGGTGGTGTCCCCGAGTGATGTGGTGGTGTCCCCGAGTGTTGGAGGGTGGAGTTGGATTTGGAGGGTGGAGTTGGATTTGGAGGGTGGAGTTGGATTTGGAGGGTGGAGTTGGATTTGGAGGGTGGAGTTGGATTTGGAGGGTGGAGTTGGATTTGGAGGGTGGAGTTGGATTTGGAGGGTGGAGTTGGATTTGGAGGACCACGGTGTATAGAACAACAAATGCTGTACAACAAATGGAATAGCCTTCTAAGTTTTATGTTGCTGCATAGTTCTATTTGAACATGGAAAATAATCCCGAAAACAACACTGATCAGTAAAACATAACATTGTCATCAAAACCAAAAATAGTATTCCCATATTACACACAAACATACTCTCTCGCCTACATGAAAAAAAATCTACGTGCATGAAACAAATATATACATTAAATAGCGGTGCTTAAATAGAATAGATGCACAACAACTTCATTAAAAAGCTACTGCAGTGGTTGCCTCTTAGCAAGTGTGTAAAGCAGATTAATATGATCCCATAATATGAGTGGATAGATGAGTCATTGTACATTTAGTATAGACAGTTTTAGTGTAGACCGTGTCATTACTCGGTGGTGTTTACAGGTTATTCTTGAGTTAATTGTCAGGAAGGTCGCATATACACTTTTGTAGTTAATACATTTCCTTTCATGTAGAATCTCTAGGGAAAGCGCAGTGTCGCACTGGGTTTCACGTTTGTATTACTAATAGAATACACAGCACCGGATGTACACATCCCCGCCAACACGCACATTATCCACCCCGCCATATTCATCACATGTAAAGGCCTTCGTGTTTACAACGAACAGCATGCAAATTACTTTCTGTCATACCCAGTGGTGAAACTGGCTGCCTAATAATAAATAGAACTCAATAGCAATACAAGAAAAGTTTAAAATGACGCGACTGCGCTGCCGTGAAAGCAAAGTGAAAGCTATGACACAGCTGCGCGGCCGTGAGACGCGCTCTGTGGTGGGGGTGGGGCTGGGGGAGGGGGGAAGGACAGTTGTGAGAGGCGCCATGAGCCATGACAAAAGGCAGGAATATAAATACTAATGACAGATTACCTTAACCTTTTTTACATGCACTTTAAAAAAAAGTTTAAACCAGACAAAGTCGAAAGACTGAATCACCTTTATTCCTCCACTGTAATTAGCTTGAATGAAAACAAACAACAACAAATAACGAGACTGATCGGGTTTCAAGTACCCGCACAAAATTGCTGCCATTTGCACGTTTTACTATGCTTTCATCCCCCGGGCGATGGTGTGAATGCCAAACTGAAAACCGATTCGGATTTAAGCCCCAGCTGGCTACACATTAAAAACAACACTGAAAATGAAAGATGCCCGAGAAAACAAGTCGGAGCCACAAATGTATGGACATGACGTTTGTGAGTGCTTCAGGGTTTGTAAGGCACTAACAGCCCGCGAGTGGCGCACAAAAATGATTTTAAAAAAAAGCTCTGGCATTGCGCAGAGGAGGGCGGGGGAGAGCATTCCTTTGAAGTCTGAAGCTCTCGGCATTGCTGTGGCGGGTCTGATGCGATGATGCGACAAATGGTGGTTTGTGACGTGGCTGGTGTGGCGGGGGAGCGGAAGGGATTCCTTTGAAGTCTGATGCTTCTGATGCCTGGCTCTGGGAGAAAATGGGTGCGAGACTGATGGGTTTGACGTGCATGCGCGTCTCACACGAGTGCATCACATGAACTGGACTTAATCCGCACTTGGTAGAGATTTTGTCTTGCCTACTATATACTCTCCTATTAATCCCTGCGGGAAATAATAGGCGAGACCTAAAGAATTATGTGGTTGAAATATTAAATGGCAGTAACTCCTGACATTTTAATAAAACATGTTAGTTTAACTGCAAGATGGGGGCATTTGTTATACTCTGTAGCCATAACCTGGAAACATTACGATTTCAGCAAACATGCAAATAAGCATTCGAAGAGCAGATATGTTGTCGAATTTTCCCACAATAGTTTTACATACATAGCAGGCATTATAACTAAGCAGTCGCATAAATATCTGACCGTACCTGTAAACATTTTTGTAACTGCTTTACTTTGCTTGCGGGCTGAGCACAGGAGGAGCAGCCATGGAGGGAAGAACTCGTGGTGAGCTGCTAAAAGCTCTGCAATGGTTCCTGATAAGCCGGATTGTCTCTGTTCCCCTTCTGTAATAGTACAGCCCTCGTCAATTGAATCAACCAGCAGGAAGAGGCTTTGTGGAGGGGCCTTCATTGCCAAAAGAGGAAGCAGCACACACCTGTGGGTCAAAAACAAAACAACAAATGAAGCCCTTATTGTTTCAAAGAGAAGCTGGTGATCACTGGAAGACTAGATCAGGGTACACACACACACATGTAACTCACCCCTTAACTGTGGAGGCCTCGCAGTCCCCTACACCCATTGCTTAGATTTTTTTAAACATTTTTATATTTGTGGCACATTTCGCAAAGCCTTCCTAAGTTTTTTCCACAAAAGGTTTCCAGACGAACTTTTGAACCTCCCCCCGAAAGATTGGAAGTTTTACAGGTACTCTGGGTTTGTTTATTTCACCTGAGGTTACCAAGAAAATAGCCACAATAAAGCAACATTTTTCTGAAATATGTGAGGCGTAAAAGTATGTTTCTTTCAACAACAACAAAATAATCACCTCTTTCCAGCTTCTATGAACATGCAGAGCTATAAAACTAATAGTATTTTTAACCACAGTTCTTTGCATTTCTCAAAGTGGTAGGTTGTTGATTTTTTGCAATTTATTTTTTTGGTTCCTAGGTACTTGGTGTTTGAGGTGAAAACAGGGTGTAAAATCCATGGATGAAGACGGTAAATACATTTCTAAAATAGTAGATAATATTTGGGATTCAGAGAGGGGTCGATAGTGTAGTTCCCTGAATATTTTCCCAATTGCACCAAAAGCTGAAATAAAAAAAAAACAGAATGACAATAAGTAGGACATAATAGAAATAGCTGATATAGTTTTCCTCCATAATTTTTGGACCAGATGATTGAGTTACTAAAGTGTCCATCAGACTGTTCTGGTCAAAAGGACATATAGTGTTTGTTGGTTCCGCAAAGACATGCGATACCCAGAGTCAGTCTTGGGCACCAAAAGCGTACCCTATTAGTGATTTAGATAGCTAGAAAAGTGACCCAGTGTTTGCTAATCAGGCAGTTCTGAACATGCAGACATGCTGTTCAAGTGTCTTGCAAGGTATGGGAGACTGCAAGGTTTTTCAGCTATCGGAAGGCAATTGTTTTTAAATATCGAGGAAACTAACAGTAAAAACCAGCCCAGCAGACCATAAAACTGGTCCAAAAATAGCCATAAAAACACACTGGCCTGTTAGACCACCCCAAGGGCACAGACCGATTGCCTTATAGGTCTGTCCGACCCTGCCCAGACTCAATAACTAAGCAGCAGCTTTCAATGATTTTTCATTATATACCATGCATCAATTTATCTGGTAAAAATCTAATGAATAAAAAATGGGTATGCAGAAAACTATGCATTTTTTAAATGTGCCCAAGATTCTGAATATAGAAATAGAGATTATTTGTACAGCTCTAAATTTGGGGTTAACCATTCTAATCCAGAGGACATTTAGCAAAATATGTTGTTATTTCCTGTACACTGGCTTATTTTTGAATGTCAAGAATGGAGAGTAATTCAATTCATAGTAACAAAATGTTCTCCTATTCTGTCCTCCCACACTTCCACTGATAAAAATGATACCCCACTTGTGTGTCTCAGAATTTTTCATTCTAACGGAAAGACCCAAAACCCAATATTTGACCTTAAGATTTCACCTTGCGATGTGGGTGATTGTTGTATTTGGGCCTGGGTTCAGCTGCTGCCAAAGGAGACCGAGAGATTCCTCAAAAATAGACACCCAGGTGGGTCCACAGTGGTGTGACTTGTGTGGATATTACTCAGTTTTCATACCCAGAATGCTTTGCAAACATCAAACTGGTTAAAGCCACAGTACTGAAAACTACTGTTATGTGACTTAGATTTAGTCTCCAATTTGGCTTTTCATTTTTATTTAGCATTGTTTTCCAGTGGTGGTTTGCACATTTTTCCGGTTGTGAGACTGTGCTATACACGCATTTATTCCTGATAGACATTGTTGCCTTGTAGTCTGCACATTTAGTTCCAGGGTCGCACAACTCGGAACATGATGCATTGTTTTATTTTTCTGTGCTTGTAGGAGACTACTCTGCTGCTTCAGTCCAATTAAAAAGTTGTTCTGCACCTCTGGCACAGTGTGATAAGGTTGCCATTTTATTATAAAAACAGCGTCCTTGCTGAAGCCGGTGAGAGGTTCATTTTCCGCTGGAGTCATGATGGAATGTTGATGTGACCTGTGACTGAGATGCCGTTCGGCTGTTCCGACCTTCATCCTAAGAAGGAAGATAGCCTAGTGAGAAGTGTGCAGGCTTGCACACACGAGACGGGGTGCATTCTTTCTCACATACATTACCAAAGTATGGGGTTGAGTCATTCCAATAGGCCTGGCAGATGGGTTCTCCCAATACACTATCTTTAGCACAGAGACATTAGTAATCGATAGGAGTAATCTAAGTGACATTATGGACAATTAACATGGTGGGATTGTTCGTTTTTCACCGTTCTGATAATACTCATAACGATGCGCCTCATCTTTTGATAATCTCTGTTCATTTTTTATTTACAAACATTAGAGCTTTTCAGCAAACATTTAAAAATGCATTATTGTATCTTTTTTGTGACACTATGACATGCAAAAGTAACAAACGAAAGGGTAGATCTGTTTCCACTAACTCCTTGGGAATTTTAGAGTCATGTTCGCGATTACTGACAACATCTATAACTCAATTCATTTTTTAATGATAAAGTAGTACCTGGTATCAAGTGGGCTTTCTGCCTCCCACGGGGGTGGACGTTGGGAGCAGAAAGCCCATTAGAAACCAGGGATACTTCCACATGCTATATGCTCTTGAGGACGGAAGCCAAATATGGAGGACAGCTGAACTACGCAATGGATGAATAGGAGTAACTCAAAGCCTCTACAAGTATGCGTGTATCTTTTATTTAGGATTATTTTCATTTTATGAGGCTGGCATGAAAGCTAAAGTTGTCTCCATGATAGACCATGCAAAGCAAGACTTTCCAAAATTTTCATGAAGAAAGAACTGAAACAGACTTAAAAAATTGAAGTCTTGCTATTGCATATTACACCCTAGGAACTACAATCTCTGTCACAGCAAATTTCATATATTTATAAGTTTAAACAGAAGTGCATTATTAATTTTGATTAGTTTTATACGGTGCAAATTACACCTAGGCGTGCAAAAAAACACAATAGATCATGTAGAAATCCAATACAGAACACTTAAAAATTGTCAAAAATGAAACAACGTACCAGCAGATAATTACATAGAACGAGTAATACCATAAACACATTTAAATAAAAGAGCTAATGTAGCTAAATATGTACACATATTAAGTCCCAAAAGAAGAACCTTGGGTCCATGACAAAATTAAGGGCCTGATTATGATGGCGTTTGGACATAACCGCAGGCACGTGGCCACCCGGCAATGAGTCGGCAGCCCCACCTGCCCTATTATGATAGGTCGATGTGCAGGTGGTCAGAAAGTTCCTTCTTCCACTGCGGCCAAGGGAAGGACTGCAGTAGTAAAAAGCTCTTAGTGCACATCCATTCAACATGTGGCAGGCCCATAGATGGGTGCCCTCCAGGCCACTAAGCAGCTGCCTTTTCATGGCGGTGGGACCACTATGAAAAGGCAACCGAAAAGGGACATCCTAATTCCTACAGCGGCGCAGGCACTGCCCCCATGGTAGAGATAGGAGTCCGACTGCCAATCCAACTGGATCCTGTCCCCAAGACCGCTGCAGTCCGACTATCCGCTTCGTGATGCAGCAGTCAACCCATGACCTGTATGTCGGTTGGACCACCACAGACGGCCTATCGGTGGCAGCCCCACCGACATCCAAATGAGTCCCTTAGTGTTAAAAAGCAGTTTTGGCAGGAAACCTATGGATTTGCTGGCAAGATTTTTTATACACCCACTAGCATTGTCAAACTCTGTATCTAGGATTTCTTTCCAATGTAAGGCATTTAGAAAGGCATCTTCCTAAAATAACTAAGTGAAAGGACAACTAGATTGCACTAGCACTGCCTAGGAGGCGACTGATTTAGATAGGAGGTTCACAACAATAAAATGAAAGGGAAAAAAAGGATTGAAAACATTTTAGTTAGGGTAGTCTCTGTAGACGGATTGGCCAACTTGATTGGTTCTAGGCCATTTTACTGCAGGACTCAGACTGTCACACCCTATGTGCTTCCTGCTACAGCCATGTGAGGAAACATTTGCTGTGTACCCGCAGCAGCACTCCTCCCCCAATTTGATATGTGGTGATTTTGGTGAAGTCATTTTGCCTGTGGAGAAGATCAACAGTGAACAGGACGAATTCTTGCAGTTCACTGCTTCATTCCCATGGTCTACCTCGTTGCTCCTTTTTTCAGTCTGTTTTCTCTTCTATTGCAACAAGACCTCATTTTGTTGGATCCCCAGAGTAACCTCTGCACTGATAAACCCCACCCCTCTGTTCACTACTTCTTACAGCAGCTGCTCAACCTCACCTCTTTGCTTTATTTGCTTCCATTCGTTCGTCAGTCTCTACCTCACATATTGAGCCGCACTTTGCCACTCTAATATTTGTGTGTGCATACTTCCCACTACAAAAAAAACATTTTGATCTTCCACTCCATAGTTTACAACAATTCCCTTCCCCTTGCCTACATCTAGAGTCTCAATCTATTCAACCGTTTAAATCTATGCACCACACCATTCTTCCAACACTGGTCAGACTAAGGCTGTTCACTTACAATGTTCTGGTTTCAGCTTTCTAAAGTTGCTGGCTTTCTGACGGTCTAGCCAAGCCTGTTATTCAACCCAGGTCCTCTTATTCTGCCACATCCCCCCCCCCCCCTTCCATCCTTGTGGTACTCTCTCTGCATTCATACCTTGCGTCTAGGGACCAAATTTTCACCTTGGTTCACCACTTCATGATTTCAAGTTTTGTAGAAATAAATTATTTCCCCTTATCTTTGTTTCTGTATTGTTCATCTGGGCTTGATCTGTCTCCGACCTTTGTTGTACTTGCACTTGTGGCCACTTTCTGCTTCTTCATGGTGTACATTATTCGGCTTTCCATGTTAGATCTCATCACTCATTCACACACGCTTTCCATCATCATCTCATAGTTCTTCCCTCCCATAAATCGATGACCCAGTTCCCTGAGACCCTGCGAGTCTCTGATTATCTTGTTTTTTCTCAGCACCCTTTATGGCCATTGGTAACAGCTGCTCACAGACCGCTTACTCCCACACTAACAAAATATGCTTCGCCTACAATTGTCCAAATGTAATTATGCTCAGTTTTCTCCTGTGTTACCAAGTGTCAGTTATATTGCTTTCTGTGTTTTGGGTTGGTTCTATCCAGGGCTCAGACATGTGCCCAGATGTTGAATGACAGCTGTGGCTGAAAACATGGAGTCAAAGGAAAACAGTTTCTGTATTTTTAAATCAATACAAAATGGAATCTAGACTGTTTTCTAGGAGTAAACGTAGAGCTCGGTAAAAGTGGTACATTAGGAGCCTTAATTATGTTGGTGCCACTTCTATATGGCACATTTTGCCACTGCAATGGCTTTTGTAGGACATTCAGCACGGATTTCAAACAAGGCTCAGAGACTTCCATTTTACAGCAGAGTCAGGCCAAGTTTCTGAATATACATTATTGGTATTGTGGTTTTGTCTGCTTCTTAGTTAGAAGGCTAGGTCTTAATTCTTCAGCTATGGGTATGATATTATTTTAACAGATGCCCAAGGACTTTACTAATTGCTTATGCATCTTCTAGGTCAGAATACATGCACATGTTTGTCAGACATAGGTGTGTGGTTATTTGAATGTGAGATTATGTTTCTAGGTGGAGAGCACGAATTAGTACTGAGTTGCGAGGTGTTCAGTGATCAATATTAGTGTAAAGTGTAGAATGAAGGCAAGTGAAACCCTGACAAGGTGACATGCCTGGGCAATGCTGGATGTGTTTAAGGTACTTTGTCTAATGTGGTCTGTTGTAGGTTTTTGCGTTGTTTCTTCAGATCTAGTGCTGAAGGTTTACTAATCATGCTTATGTGCAGAGCTACAATACATTGTGTTTCTTAGATGAGACAACCCTTATTAAACTAACACAAGCATTAAATGAAAAAAAAAAGACACCAGCACCTTTACATGATGGCTAACATCATAATATTCGTTACTGCTATAACAATACAATTCAATGTGTGTGATGTGCTACAATTACATATTTCGTTACATCTGCCAAGACATAGCTAATTTGTTGTGTGATCAGCATTCATACTTCAAGGATGCTTTTCTGTGAGCGTGGGACCGGGTCAAAGGTTTTGCAGTATGTATCAATCTGCAATCATGCACGGATAAGAGACTTGTGATTTTTACAAATAAGCATCAGTCTCTAGACCGTACATAGCTGCCAAGTTTTCAGATTGCCATGTGTGACATTTTAAAAATTTGAGTGAAATTATGAGTGACATTTCAACGACTATGAGTGACACTTTCTCGCGAGCAAAAATCATGCATTTAAGAAGAGGGAAACTTTTAAATATCAGAAATTACAGCCAATTGAGCAACAAGAAACTCCAAGAACTACTTGAAACTGTTGCAGAGCACCAGCAATGGAAGGAGACTAATCCTATTGCTGCTGAGTGTCACTTTTCTCTTGTAACATTATACTGTGTTACCTCCTACATTTTGTTTGCTTTAGACACTTGCACGAGTGCGACCATTGCCTACGTAACGTTTGTTCTTGTGCTGTTGAGTGACAGTGTTTCTGCCATTTATTGCAGTATTATCCTTCTACCTGTGTCCAGGTACTCTTTTGTAACATGCACACGTCACTTTTCCCTTGAAACACACTTTGCTACCTCGTACATTTTCTTTGCTTCAGATTGCACAAGTGCCACCATCGCCGGGTTTCTTCTTTGTGTTTGAGTGCTTGCTGTCTGCCATTTAGAACAGTATTATAGGCTCTACTTGTTACTTTGCACGCTTTTATTACTTGCACGCATGCCACTTTTTCCTCCTGTAATGCACCGCGTTTGCGGTGTATTTTTGTTTCTCACGATTGTCACTTTATTTTGCCTCATTATAAATTAACGTTTCCTATTGTGTAATATTTGTTGTAGTATTTTAATTTTCTCCTCATGTCAGAGTCACGCAGTACTGACTGTTCCTATTGTGAAGCGCTGACGGCGCCAGGGTAAAGTCCGCGCTTCGCCGCTAAATGCATAACATTATAAAATAATAAAATTAAACCATTACCATGATACACCGGCTGACACTTAGTTGGTAGTCTGAGCTGCTGCTGCCCACGGCCACCCAGCCACGAATCGATTTGTAGACGGTCACGGTCCGCTCACTAGACTGCCACGATGGACACTCTGCTCGACGACGCCAGGCTGGGCTGGGCTGCCGCTGCGGGGGGCGCCGCCGCCGGGACCTCGCAGTTTTCTTTCCTGGTGGCCAGAGCGGTGTCCTGTCGCCGGCTCAGCTGAGCTGCCTGCCACAGTGGTGGTCAAGGTGCGCTTCAGACTCTGCAGCTGTGTTTTAGCTGGGGGGGGCAGGGGGGGCTGCACAGGGTGCCGCGGCGGGTGGCCATGATGCTTCAAGTGACTGCGTGCGCCGCAACCTGCCTGCACTCTCTAATCACCCGCGCTTCTGAACTTCCTGCTTCCTCCGGACGTGACGGCCCATTCCAGGCCGGCACATCCGGATTTATAATCCTGGCTCCTGTGGTGCGCCACCGTGATTGACAGCTCTGAGGCTGTACGACTGAGCGGGAAGGCCGGGCGCCGGCCGGCCCCCCTGCAGACTGCAAAAATCGCTGCATTCTCTAGTTTCCAGGGCAACAGGGAACACCGTCGTCCGACTCTCTGGCAGGCAGAGCAGAGATGCATTGTAGCGCGGCGCCGCTCACGAGCTCAGAGAGCTCAGCTGCAGTGTCTGGTTTCTGTTTAGGCACTAGTCGGGCAAAGCGGCACTCTCAGAACTGTAGAGAGCCCGGGCACACAGGAGCTGCAGGCGCGCTGGCACAGGTGGCAGAAATGCGTGACAAATGCATTCAGTGCGGTGATGCGGATCACCGCACTGAAATGCGTGAGTGTCACACCTGTTGCGTGACGCTTGGCAGGACTGACCGTAGATGGAAAAGCTGTCCCTTACCTTAAGCCGATCAGCAGGATCTGGCTGAAGGGATCTGGCTGAAGGCAACAAAGCCAATGCCGGGTGGATAATTTAACGGGATTGGCACCAGACCGAACACCCACTCCCCAGGTGGAAAAGAGCCTAAAGAGTCAGACCTCACACACCACAGGGATCTTCAGTCATTTGGATTTCACATGTGCAGTTTTGCACAGAATAGCAACGTGTTAGGTTACACGGACCTAGCATGTGCTAGCTCTAAGACAGCAGAGCCACATCCCAGGCCTCACAAGCACTAAAGGCTCTTAATAGACATGAGAAATCATGTGGTCGTTTCCTGGCATACGTAGATTATAAGCACCAGGTGACCAAAAGGTCATTCTATGTTTCACATATTATCAAATGCGGACTGATTACGAACTAATCATTGTTGGAAAGGCTCAGTTTGCATGTCTGCCAGAATTTGGAGAGTGGCTGGAATTGAAACGAACGTCTGAATTACACAAAAAATGCATTAAATCATACTGAGCAAAAATGAACATTCCCAACTACTAAGAAATACTAATTTGGCAACCAGTCTCTAAGACAAATGCACTGCACAAGGCAAATGCACGCTGTGACAATATAAATGCAATTTACCAGGACCCACTGAATTATTGATTGTGCCCTTATTGAGTGCCCTCATTCCATCCCTTCCTCATCCCTTATTATGCTTGTGCTTCGATCTCCAATGTTAGCTGCTTCATTCTTCCAAGGCCATGTGGGCTATGGATCACTCTGGAACATAACAGTACTGATTTGCCCACTTCGTTGCCCCAGATCTGCAAGCCCTGTCTAAGACATTCTCCATCAAGTTCAGCTCGAGCCTGACCTTCACAAATCCAGGAACAACAATGGACCACAGGGACCATGCACCGACCTACATCAACTCAAGCGCCAGCCTGACCCACCTATTTACAGTTACACAGAACAAGGTATGTGGCCCCCACCACTGCACCACGCTCCAAAGGAAGCTGTCCCACAACAAGGTGGGTAGAGAGTATACCTTAGAGCATGGGTACTCACAAACATTTTCCCGGGGGCAGCAAAGTTTGGTCTCTGGGGTGACTGAGGGTCGCACCGATGCCAGTGCAGGTATAAAGTGGATGTAGGGGGCACCAAAGCATGTATATATAGTGGCTGAACTCAATTGTGCAATGGGAAACCAGAAAACTTCGCATGAATCTCTGCTTCTTCACTTGACCAAATTGTGTGACCCTGGGCAATTTTTTATTTCAATTTCCCTCCTTTTTCTTCATTATCACATAGAAGAGGAACTCTAATTACATGCCTTCAGGATGTGTGCTGTACAAAACCATCTCCTGTGCTTGGATGTAATCACAAATGACATTGTTGTCACGGGGTGGGGGATGGAAGCATGAGCGCTTCTAAATTCATGTTTGAAAAACAATCCCTTTAAAAAAAATACTTCTGAATGCACTGCTATGATTTGATGTACTGTGGTGAAATGGTTCTACAGATCACTGAAATGGACTTTTTGATTTTCAATAGACTACGTAATTTCTACAAGTTTGCGGTCTTTAAAAATTATGGTGTTCTTAAAGTTAAGGGCTTAGTTACTTTCTTTTCCTAACTACAATTAACCTTTAAATAAGTAGTTGCTGTATATTTTAAAAACAAAATCATGTTAGTGGCAAGCTGAGTAAATAGCTTTATGCTGTTGCTGCCTATTGGGCCGCATTTAAAGGTCAGGAGGGCTGCATGTGGCCCCCGGAACGTACTTTGAGTATCCCTGCCTTAGAGGATGCCCTTCATAAAAAGTGTAGCAGGCCAATCCCGGAACCAAAGTGTGAAACCATCAGAAAACCAGGAGATTCAGTACAAATACACGGCAACAGATCAAGACTCAGACCTGCTTAAAATAACAAAAGATGCCAGCACTAACAGTCAGCAGCAAAATATCTATGCACCTCACCCTCCTGTCATCAGAATAACGGATAGAGACAGAGACAAGAAGTTAGACAGATAGACAGAAAGATATTGTGAAAAGCTGACCTGGTATATGATGTCCACTAATGCACTTTGCACCAGTCCAGACAACCCTTATAGTGATTTAAGAGGTCTCAGACAACCTTAGAAAGCTATCCAAGTGGTAGCTCGGGAGAGCTACCTTCAGGCTTAGTCCCGACGTAGTGTAAAGCAGTTTGTTTTACCAGAATGCAATCTTATAGTATAGATTAAATGAAAAAGAACCACACAAACTATTTATAAAAATATGTATTTATTATATAACACAATCTAGTATGTTACAGTAACTCCCACACGGAGATGGACACAAAGCACACAACACTAAAGCAAAGAAATCACAGTAAATAGCACTAATACACAGCGTGCCCCAGGGGGGAACCAAACCACATACTAAGAAAGCGGAATAAGAACGACAACTTGAGTCAAGACAATATCGAAGGTACATAGAATAGCTGGGGACCCATAGAACCAACAGTAAGTGATGGGGCATCCTTTTTGCCCCTACCAGTTGCACAGCTGAGTGCGCTATCATGGCAATCATATGGTTAGTCCATTTTAATGACTTATAATCATTATACTAATTTTAAACAAATTTTTTACATCCTTTCAAGTCTGGAGAGGAGACAAGATGGTTTTAAAACGCTTATGGCAGTTACCCCTGACGAAGGGCACTTGATTGCCCAAAATGCATTGGGTTTTATTTAATAAAACACTGGTCTTGGGATGAATTTTTGCATTGGTCATGTTCTTTCAAGAGGTCCGGATGGGCACAGTTGGAACATAAGAAACTTGGGAAACGGCAAACCATTCCGTGTATGGCTTGAAAAACAAGTGCAACTTGAAAGGATGTCAAAAAAAATTGGTGGCAAATGAGTATAGTGATTATACTTCATTAAAATGAACTAACTATATGATCGCCATGATGGTGCACTCAGCTGTGCAATTGGTAGGGGCAAAATGGATGCCTCATCCCTTACTGTTGACATTAACCTGGTGCCATTTGGTTTACCAGTTTGCACGCATTCCTTGATTAACGGAATAAATCTTGGACAAGCAAATGGAAGAAAGGTGTGCATCCCACCTTCACAATGGACCCACACAACCACCCAAGGTAAGTAGATAGGGACCCCGCAGAGAGCGTGTGCAGTGTGTGAACACGACTACGTGCTCCGTACAAGACTATGTGCAAGTCGCAGTTGGATTTTTATAGATTAGGGACCCTTTCCAGTGGACCCTGAAGAAAATATGTGTAAGACAGAAGGTTGGAGGGCCACCACACACCAGGATACTGTGGTACCCAAGTTACCTATCCCAGGGAAGCTGGTGCATAGGTGTGAAGTGGCTTCGGAAACTGCAGTCAAACCCAATGAAGGACTTAAGGGAAGTGCCGCTGCTGGAGGAGGAGAAAGTGTCCGGAGGAATCCAAACGTGGATTCTTGAAGAGGAGTACCTAAAAGCAGAATGGGCAGTGCCTATGTCACTCAGGGGAGACCCGGAGACTTGGAAGACTGATGCCTTCCGATGTCGGGTGGTTCAGGAAAGAGGACAGTGACCTTCACTCTGCAGCTGCGAGGACTAAGCGACACTGAGGACGGCCAGGACCCGCATGCGAGCTGTCCCATGAAGGATGTAGAGTGCGGAGGGGTCGTTGTCCGGGGGGAGCACCAACAAGCCTTGACAAATTCAACCCACGCAGGAAGTCAAGAAGGTGCACTGTTGGGAACAGCAAGGTCTAGAAGATTCACCACAAGCAGGGGAGTCCAGGAAGGCCTTGAGCAATCAGGGAAGCCCAAAGAAAACAAAGGTGACCCTCAAATGGACTCACAGGCCGGAGGCACAGGAGTCCCGAGAGGACCTCAAGCAGCTCACAAAAAGATGCAGACCACGATGTGGTTCTGGGTCACTGGTGGTGCTAGAAGTTGGGGCTCCTTGGAGCCCGAAGATCTTCTTGTAAAGATGTTAACGAGCCTTTGCGACTGCAAAGAGGACAGTACTCAGGGGTTCTATTATTGCAACCCCCACGAGTACTACTGGCCTCAAACTTGGTGAGAGGGTAGAACAGGCCTTGGGAGCTGGGGAAAACCACCACCTGTGTTGCAGAGCCCAATGAGTCCAGAGGAGCTCAGGATCTGCAGACCAGTGGACTTAGTTGTGGTGCCTGCGAATGCAGGGGAGGGACTCCTTCACTCCAAGGGAGATTACTTCGGTAGTCCTTGATGCTTCACAGGCCTTGTAAGGATCCTGTATGATACACAGACGATGCAGCAGACTGGAAGGGAGACAAATTCAGGCCTAAACGAAGTCCAGCAAAGTCTAGAGTGCTCAGACAGTAGAGGAGCAGTGGTTTCGCTTCTGAATCTTATCTCACAACGAATCTAGGGACCTATACCCAGGTAAGCCCTTAAGTACCAAAAGTAAAGGGTTGGGAAGATTCAGGGGACCCTCCCAGGAGAGGGTCTGGACAGGGGGGGGGGGGAGGTTAATCCCATGTCATTTGTCCAGTTTCGCACCAGAGCAGGAGCCAACGGCTCCTAGGACTAGTTTGAACTGGACTATGCACAGGGGCCCAAATGTGCCCCTCATGCAGACTTTCAGGTGCTGGAAAGCGCACACACCCAGCCCTAACACACTAAATCCTCTCTGGGAGGTGGTCACACCTCCCTGTGACAGGATGCCTATTTTTCTACCTTCCCCTGTTCAAGCTTGGCTCCGCAGCAGGAGGGAAAAAATGTGTCTCTGGTCCACAGCAACCATTTTGTGCTGTCCAGGACTATAAGGCTGGTACCGGGAACACTGAGTCTAACGGAGGGCTCTTCCAGTGCTTTGGAAACATACCTCCAACACCATTTACGATGCGGGAGGTATGATTCCAACATGTTTGATACCAAACATGATCGGATTCGGTGCAGCCATTTTCGAGATGGTCATCACGCAAATACACGGTGCCCCTCTATATAGTATATGGCTGCTTCACTGACAACTCAGGAGAATGGATTCCGTAGGCTGCAGGTGTGTCCTGCTCAGGCAGGGGCACCCTCTCACTTAGAAACCAAGCACCTCGTCCTCAGTTCTGAACACAACAATTTAGGGAGAAAGCAGATAGACTGGGGTCCCAATTAGCAGGATCCCAGTCAGACTAGTCAAAAACAGCATTGCAAAAAGTGGGGGTAACCAATAAGAAGCAGATCCTACTTTCCTACAGATATGCTAAAAAAAAAATACATTCCGGAGAAGCTGCCAAGCATTAGTGATTTCTATCATACATACATACTTTGGTTGCAGCACTCCATTTTCTGTTCAATTATACCTTCTGGGATGCTTCTGCACCTCTGGGCTAAGGACAGGATCCCCATTTAAAGATGGTTAAAGTCTAGAAAATGTTATGTGCAATGCAAATAGGTCACTAGTATGCCACACAATGCCTCACCCACCCCGCTACCAAAAGACTAACATCAAATGGCATGTTACATCTAAACGTTGGAACAATGCTCCAGCATCTTCTGGTGTGCTCCAATGCTGTGGGAGCACGTTTGCCCAAAGTCACAGGTGCACCTAGCTCCCTAAGCCGGTAGATTCAAATTTTTTAAAAGCAATGTTATTCATCCCTAAAAAGTAATTTGGAAACTTCATTTTTCAAGTAAAAGTGTGGGGGGGAAATTCTCCCAGGAAAAGTTAGGTTTTTTTCGCGACTCATGTTGAAAAAGTAAATCTGTAAGTGCTGCTTTTAAAATTAAGTTAAGAAAAAAAAAACTAAGTGGTAACGCGAGAAGTAAAACGGCCAGAATGTCGATCTGCGGAATCATTTCAAGACCATCATGTTTTCCGAGATGTTCAGTTGGGTTAAAAAAAAAATCAATTTGATTAATAAATTCACCCAAGTGCATACCGCAGCTCCTACAAAAAATGCTCAGTTTTCCAAAGCATTGTACGGGCCGTTACGTTATTAAAGCAGAAACAGCTTGCAACTATTAAGTAACGCATTAAACAATTTAGTAAAAAATAATTAAATTTCTGACTGGGTACCTTCCTTTGCAAAAACTACTAAAATGCTTCAGGAAATTCTATTCTTTCCTAAGAAGTAAAATCTGCAGGCCCAAATACAAGACCTAATGCATTCAAAATCAAAACATAAAGAAGATGAACAACCTTTTCTGCAGTTGACATTAAAAGAAATATATTTATTGGTTTATTTCACACCCCGTGGTCTTCGGACAACTCACCTTTCGACAGTCTTGCATGAACTTACTAAAATATTAGCATGTATACGTTTGGTCTTTGTCAGCGTCCGGCCATGTTTGTGTCATGCAGACGGTGGGAATAAGGGAAAAGATAGCAATGATAATTACAGAGGCATCATGATCCCAATTTGATTAAACATTTAATTACTACCCATTTGCCGACGGGAAAAGAAGAGCAGCTTTCGGGCGTTTGTAACGCAAGCCTGGATCTTTTCCTGGGGAAGTGCGAAGGTGGGTTAAGGTTAGGGAGAACTGTATTTCGGCAGTAACTGCTTGTTTCTTCTCTACCGACTCCTGGGTAAGACCGGAAGTTCCAAAATTTGAAGCGAAGGAAAACAAAAGTAACTCCCACTGCCTAACCTGGTGAAATTAAGACTGGGGCATGAGAAACCGTCTGGCAAGGAAGCAGAACAGATTATAATAACAAAGGGAAGCAGCAGAAACGCTAAGAGCAAAACTACTTGGCACGGGGTTCACAGCAGGAGAATACAGAGGCTTAAAACAGAAGCCAACAGGCTGAACAAACATTACACGTTATATAGTAAGCACTGGCAAAGCCAACAGATCTCACCTTTGTGACCAACTGGATTTGCTTCTGTTTATAGCCATACTGTACAGCATCCTCAGTGCTATGCAGCATGGCTAAAAGAGGGGAAAAAGCATGGCTAAAAGAGGGGAAAAAGCCTAAGACACGACCACCTGCGCCGCTTTGAAAGCGTGCACACTAAGCATGCACGCACCTATAAAATGACACAAGCGCTTTTTTTTCTTATTCACCAATTCAAGGTGGAGAAAAGAAAAAGAAAGGAAATAAAGTAGCGCGAGTAGGGAAGGCAAAATAGGACAGAGGGGAATGCAACATGAAGGAATCAGGGGCAGGCAAAGGGGACAGCAACAAGAGGGTTGGAGGAAGAAGCACTGGGCGCAGGAAGGGCAGCAAACTGGAGGAGAGCAACATGGAGCAAGAGGAGATAAGCAAACATGACAGAGCAACGAAGAGCTGGGGGAGAAACACAGGGAATACATTTTGTGAGGGAGAGAGCTGGAAAACGTGCTCACATTGAGTGCTTAATCACAAAGGAAAACATAGCTCCTTAAAAGAGCAGTGAAAGGATATAAGCCAGCCAATCAAAACAATGGGAAAGAGGCTATGCTCTAGAGTAGTTGCAAACATGATGGACCATGTAAAGCCACTGAATAAGGAGCAGATAGGAATGACAATAACACCAAGCAATGGGGGCTGAAAGCCTACTGCAACATTTTGGTAAGCCTGCAAAAGTTCTTTCACAATATCTAAAAGATGTGGTTTGACTTTGGCTATAGGAATAAGAGTGCCAAAGACCGTTCCACAGCCTTCCTAGGTGGACAGTTTTTTTTAAAGCGAGTAAATGTAGAAGGTGGGCAACTTTTGTATATCTTTCACATTGTGGAGGGGGCATTTTTACTATCTATGCTCATAAGCGTAATCTCCTGCATAATGTTTTTTAAATTAATTTTACCACAAAATGTTTATGAAAATGCTCCCAAAAATTGGGTTTCACCTGGAAAATACTTCTACAAAAAGTTATGTCCCCAAAAATTCTTTAAAAACGTTTAAACATTTGGGGGAAAAAATGCGTTCAGAAGTTGGAGAGAAAAATAAGTAAATGTAACTTTGCACACCCTAACCGTCCATCCCAACAGTCTATAGTGAGGTGCAGGGTACAGCAAATGTAACTGAGATTCGGTAACATACTTTTGTATGCAAAATAACCCCGTATCATGCCAAAGGGAGCATGAGGATACACCCAAGCTGTCACCTGAAATATGGTGAGATTAAAATAAAACTGGGTCGATTTTAGATGTGGCTGACAATTTCACAAGCCAATAAGTGAAGAGTACGGAGCCAAAAAACCCAATGGAAAAGTAGTCAGACCCAGAGCCCACTATGTGTTGGATTTCATTAAAATAATAAAGGTCATTGCAGGATCATTGGAGTTTGCACAGTAGAAAACATTACAATATGCCTCATGTATGATCACAAAAATGTGTCTGCGGTTCTGAAATATAGAATCCATGGTAAAACAGCCACTATTTCTGTAGACTGTATTTAAAAATTAAATAAATATTGTGGCGTCAATCCAGTCTACACAGTACAACGTTTTGATTAATTGATCATGCAAAATGATAAAGTGCAACATGAATAATCATGAAAGGGGTCAGCGATTTTGAGCAATAAAATCCATTGTAAAAAGGCAATTATTTTAACTAAACAATATTTACAAAGTACTTATGAAAAAAACGCAAGTGCTAGAAATCTGTTATCCTACCATGGCGATACATTAAAACAATTACTAAAGCTAATTGGGGGTACAAAGGGATGTGCCATGGAGGGGTAAGAAAAAAAATAGCCAATAAACTATATTTGTGAAGCCATTCCACTTCTATATGTTAATGGACATAGCTTCAGGAGAGGTGTTATTCAATGTATGTAAGAGATCCTGTCGGCTGTAGTCAATCGTAGAGTGGATGCGGTCTTGATGTCTCAAGGCCTGTGGTTACCTTCCCTGGTTCTCCACAGACTAAAATAAGAAACAATAATCGCTATTTATGTTCATTACAAGAACTTGGGCACAAGATGCTGTCAGGAAAGCCCGTTCTTCAGAAAATCAAGAATGACTGACTCCAAGATCATGCTATACTTTTATAAAAGATCTTGCTTTTGATATTATTGCTTCATACCGGAGAGAGACATGGATTTACACAACATAAAACCCGTAAAAATCCTAGAACAGTACATGTATTATAGATGTGTGAAACAGAAGTCAGTCTTCACACGTAAATCTGGAACTGATGTAATTTTGCACTCGCATAAAATTACTTTGTACTCCTCAGTCCACACGATCACCATCTTGGGGTACTGCCTTATAAACCAGTTTTCACTTTAAAGTTCTTATTTCATCGGTAGTAAGAAGAGAACACAACTTTGAACATTACAGTACTCAATGCAGTGCTATGGAACTGCCCCAATTATTTTTATTACTGAGGAGTACTGTAATATGTTTAATACAAGATTATAAATCAATGATTGGGATCAACATTCCACACTGCGTTTTTGGACACTTCAATTGCAGTTTAAGGAGTACAGTCAACAGCGGAGGCTTTCTAAAATAAATATTCCAACAATGTTCTGCTGCATGCTACAAGTTCAAATCCAGTTTATCAGAGAGTGACCATCCCATGGGACACATTTGAAGACATTTTATAGGGTTACAAGCAAGTGATTTGTGGCCTAACTTGGTTCGATGTTACATAGCTTTCAACATCTGGGCTACTGACTTGTTCAACTCCGAGTGGTCTCTGCGGAACTAATAAAACAAATCAATGGATTGTAGCGAGTTATGGTAAGGTTCCTTAAGGGTTACGTTTGCAACAGGAACAACATGACGCTATACCTTGAACATAGTAAATCATTATTCTAAATTCGGAAGACTGCAGAAATTAGCCATCTTCAAATAAAGCTTTCAATAAGAAGCTGTGTAATCTCTTCCCACAAGAACAAGCAGTAAATAAGGAAGATTACACTCCAGGCGCTAAACACCAAGTCCCACGGTGGCTCGATATTTGTAGCAATGACAGGCACCAGCCCATGCCAGCTGGCAGAGCAGTGTCACCATTAATGAAACATATGCAATTACAACTGCAGTAAATCATTTTATAGATTAGATTACATTTCAGATTACTCGTATCACTTTGATGGAGAGGACTATGAATGAAGCATCATTAATTTATGTGTTTTTGTTTAATTACATTTCGCTTTTAGGCATTATATATTGGTATAAATATTGTGAGATCATAAGCACTTAAGTTAGTGACGCAGGTGCCCAACCCAATTAGGGATGCAGTGGGGTTGGGTGGAACCCTGTCAGGCCCTGTTAAAAACCCACAGAAGGCAGCCAACACCCATTGTGCACAACCTTTGGCCATGTGCAGCATGGTTGGGTGCAGGGCATGGCATCTGACCAAGCACTCCATCCAACTCGCCAGCGGTGGCAGTTCACACAGGGGGTTGCCCATAGAGTCAGGCCTCTGGCCAGGCCCTGGCACTAGCACTTAGAGGGTAAAACCCAGCTGTCACGGCCTTCAACAGGGTTGGGTGAACTGCCTGCAGCCAACTCCATGTGTGGCCATTAGCCAAATGGACCAGTAGTGTACTGAATACTTTTTTTTCATTTTTCAAAAACTATTTGCTGATCATTAGGTCTGCAAAATCTATAGGAATAGGATGGTCTTGGAGATACTTGGAGGGATATACAGATCCTTTGATAGGTCCATAAATCCTCTGATAAATGTATTTTCCCATAATAACTTAATGGCCATGGGTCCCTTTGCAACACCCCTCCGCCTGGGTCTCAGGATAGGGCCATCCTGTCTCCATATGCCTTTTTCCTTTTATTTTTCCAAAGTGCTTGATGCACTATATTGGGCAAAGGTGGCTTCAACGGAACCGTTTCTTTGAAGGCCGGCCAATCAGAACGTAGCATAATCTGTAATGGCCAACAGGAAGAAAGACTCCCTCATCCAATGGGGTCTTTAATTTTTTTAATTGAATTTTCAAGTATATGGAGGATCCACAAATGATCTGTTTCAATGTCTCTGAAACGTAACCCGTTCATGCCCAAACCAGAATATTTTTAAAATGCCAATGTTACAAAAACGAAACCCTGGATTTACACTAAAACAAGCAAAGGTACTTAAGTAAAGTTCTGTTTTCATGAAAAATTTGATGTAGTTTAGCCATTTTTTCTATTACAATGAGCAAAGAATCCTATGGGACTTAAAATGGAAAATGTCACTTTTGGAACCTTTACTCTTGGTTTTGTTTTGACCAACCACTTGACGGATCTGCATTTTAACCCCTTGGGAGCGGGCGGAAATTCCACACGTGCGCAGTTCGGACGGCTCCTGGGCATCCAACGCACACCCACACAGCGGTGTTGGACGGCCAGTGGCCGCCCGACGCATGCAAGGGGTTAAACTTGCCATAAAGAACCCAAAGAAGATGTACTAGTTTTGGAAAGTTTCATGCGAATTAGCGAAATTGACCCATTATTAAGACGGAAAAAAAATCCCTTTTACAAGATAGCACTGACAACCATAACTGCAGAGGAACCATCGCCACCGGTGTGTAAAAAACATAATACATACATTTATACACACACATACATACAAACACACCCCCACCTACCCAGCCCAAGAAAATCACTGATGTGGTTCCTCAAAATACTCACACCCTCTGAGGCAGTTTTCAGAATGGATGCGTGGACCAATGTCCTGAGCAAATAAGTAGGATTAATTGGATGGACCTTAACATTGCACAGGATCTTTAATGTACAAGTAGGGTATGGCTGTAGAAGTTCTAGGCACAATTAGACTGGTCAGCCTTCGGGTGGTTTTCCTCCATTTTGCCTACACCCTTCTGGTCTGATGAAATTTGTATTTGCTGGCTTTAGGCCTCCATGCACTTTCCCATTTAAAATAGGCCTCAGGCCTGCTATTTCAGCCTGTGTGCAATTTTAACCTCTTGTCCACGGCACAAATTCCCACGCGGTGCTGCGGAATTTAACACGTGCGCAGAACGAACGGCCACCGGCCGACCGACGCATCGGAGAGGTTAAATTGCCAATTCGACCTGCCAAAATAAACCCTTTACCAGGCCCAAAAATCACTATCTAATTTATAAAAGTCACCCTTGGGTAGTTCTAAACAGCCAATAGTGCAGTGCATTTGAAAAGTTGGACATGCACTGATAAGTTTTACATGTCCTGGTAGTGAAAAACTCCCAAATCAGTTTTTCACTACTGTGATGCCTACCTCTGCTATAGGAGAATACTGGATTACTGTTAGAAATTTGGTCTCTTGCTGGCAGTCATTTGCACCCTTTCCAAGTAGGGACTCTTACTCTAGTCATGGTAAGCGAGTCACAAGGCTAAGAGAACCTCTGTCCGCCCCCCAATTGGTAGCTTGGCACGAGCAGTCAGACTTCTCTTACAGGCAATGTGTAAAGCATTTTTACATACACACACAAAGTAACACAGTGAAAACACTACAAAAGGAGTCCACACCAGCTTAGAAAAATAGCCGATGTTTATCAGAATGACACACGACCAAAACTATAAAAATCCAACATACAGAAGCAAAGATAACTTTTCAAAGGTAAATAAGTTTGGTTCATAGAAATCTATGGATGTGTTTCTTTTAGCACAAAGTACTTTGGATGTGTCACAATTCAAAAGACGAAACAGGCGTAGGGGAGGTGTGGCGCCAGAAAAACAAAACGATGTGTCAGTTCCTTACTTCCAGAGAGGTGATGCGTCAGTTCCTTACTGCCAGAGGATGTGAAGTGTTGGTTCCTTACCGCTATGCAGGGGAAGTGATGCTTTGGTTTCTTACTGGAAGGGAAGGTGATGCGTGAATCTTCTGACACACAGCCTAAGTTCCATACTGCTGGGCGACATAGATTAAGAGACTACTTCGAGGGACAATGCGGCAAAAATCAATATGCTCCGTGTCGATGAGGCGGCTGTGAAGCAGGTTTCGGTTTCTACTTCACAGCCGTAAGCAGGTGATACATTGATTCTTCAGCAGCGAAGCAGGGGTCTGCGTCGGAGTGTGAGCGGGTGCCACGGACCTTGGTGACACTGCTCAGGGCTGTGGCGATTTGTCAGCCATAAAGCAAATGGTGCATCGATTCTTTAGGCACAAGGCGGTGCTACAGCGAAAAAAAGAAGGCACGGCAGTCGATGTGTGGCTTTACTCTTCATATCACTAAATTCTACTTCCAAGAATCCAGGAACTAGATTAGGCACCACTTGGCAAGTCATGGGTCTTAGCAGAAGAGCCCAGGCACCAGTAGGTGAATTATTTGATGGTCCTGAAACTTTTTAACAGGAGGCAAGCACGCACAACACACACATGCCCTTGGAGAATTTTGGAGGCAGGATGTAGAAAGTCAAGTCCAGTCCTTTCACTCCCAGGACAGAAGCAGCAGGCCAGCAGAACAATGCAACAGGCAGAGTGGCAGTCCCTTCTACAGCATTTAGCTTTTCTTCCTTGCACAATGTCCTTTAGTCCAGATGTATTCTGATTTTGGGGTGATAGAGGTCCCATACTTACACCCCTTTCTGCCTTTGAAGTAAGCAAACTTCAAAGGAAAGACTTTGTATTGGCCAAGACCCTGCCTTTCCCTGACCTGGCTCCAGATACTACATGCGGTTGGAGACAGCTTTTTGTAAGGCAAGGCTCAGCCCTATTCAGATGCCAGTGACAACTCCTTCCTCCACTCTAGCTCAGGAAGACCCATCAGCCTGGTGATGGCCCATCCGGGTACGCAAGGCACCTCTCAGCTACATTTGTGTGACTGTCTAGAGTGAAAGCACAAGAGCCCAACTTTCATCTTAACCCAGACATGGTTTCTACAGACAGGCAGAGGCACAGAACGGCTAAGCAAGAAAATGACTACTTTTTTCAAACACACAAATTTTTCAAACAAGCAATTTAAAAACAAACTTCACCAAAAGATGTACTTTTAACTTCAGAGACCCCAAACGCCACTTAAAAGATATTTCAAGGCAATTCTCATGTTACCCTATGAGAGAGCGAGTTCTTGCAATAGTAAAAACGAATTAACAGTATTTCACAATTAGGACATGTAAAACAAACCAGCAAATGTCCTACCTTTAAATACACTGCACCCGGCCCATAGGACTGCTCTGGGCCTACCTTAGGGGTGACTTACAAATAGTAAAAAAGAAGGTTTGGGCCTGGCAAGTGGGTGTACTAGCAAGGTCGTAATGGCAGCTTAAACTGCAATCTCAGACATTGTAGTGGCAGGTCTGAGACATGTTTGGGGTGGGGTGGGGTGGGGTGGGTGGCTCAATGAGTAGTGCAGATCTACCAGTAGCAGTTGATTTACAGGCCCTGGGCACACCTGGTGCACTTTACTAGGGACGTATTAGTAAGTCAAATATGGCAATTATGGATAAACCAATTACAAATACAATTTAGACAGAGAGCATATGCAGGTTAGCACTAGTTAGTAGTGGTAAAGTGGCCAGAGTTGATTAACCAACAAAGACAGGTCTGAAAATAGGAGGAAGGAGGCAAAAGGCTTAGGGATAACCCTACAAAAAGGGCCAGGTCTAACAGTTACCTTATTTTATTTAGTAAGATCATTTGTTTGGGAACAGGCAGAAATGCCATGGTTGGCCTCCAAAGAATTGTAATGTAAAATCCTCTTTAATGGTAAAGTCAGATTTTTAGTCACAATTCTGAAACTGCCACTGTTAGAAAGTTATCATTCTCTTGTCCTAATCAATTGGTGCCTGCAGCCTGTGTGCTAAGTCACATGACCGCGATTGGAGTGACAGTTGGCATTTGTGAAGTCCTCTCAGACAGTGAGACAAAGGGGGACTAAGTATTTGCAGCATAGGCCATCCCAGCCAGGATGGGAGGGGCCGGGGTGGTTCACTGTCCCACTAATACCAACATCCCCTAGGATGACACCCTGGAGGTACTAGAGAAAGCCCTAAATGAGACCACCTGCATATACAGAACAAAGGGCTTCATCCTAGAGTGTGCAAGACTTGCCTTAAAGAAGAACTACTTTGAATACGAGGGAGCACTGTACCTCCAGACGGGGGGTACTTCGATGGGGAGCACTTTTGCCCCAAGCGTGGCAGGGCTCTATGTTTTTGAGTTCGAGAAAAGATTCATATAGAGCGACCAAAATCCATTTTCCTCCAACATTTGATTTTGGAAAAGGTATATTGACGATGTCCTTGCCGTCTGGCAAGGACCTATGGAAACACTAACTGACTTTACCATGTGGATCAACACCTGTGACAAAAACCTGAGGTTCACCAACACAGTTGCCCCAGACACAATGATTTTCCTGGATGTGATAATCACCAAGGAGAATAGCCACTTGGAGACAAAAACATACCATAAACCTAGTGCAAGGAACAATTTACTCAGGTTTGAGAGCTTCCACCGAGACCTCGGAGAGAGAATTTGCCTTATGGGCAATATCTGAGGCTACGCCGCAATTGCAGTAACGTTGTCTACCTGATAAAATAACCATGCAACCTGGCATATGTGGGTATGACTAGCAGAAAATTAAACAGAGGATTTGTGAACACTGGAGCACAATCAGGTGCAAAAAAAACACAACCAAAACTCACTGAGTACTTTCTTCAAAAGATTCATACAACCAATGACATCAAACGGACCATTATCGAACAAATCAAAACAGGAACAAGAATCCAACAACGCCTGCTTGAGAAAGAACAGCTGTGGATATATAGGTTATCCACACAAAGTAGGATTAAACAACAATATTCCTTGGAACTCAGTCCTTTCAAGATAAGATCATCCCTGAAATCTTGTCCAGATCCACTCCTGAGCAGTTCCTATGACGTCCCTTTTGATAGGGCAGCACATCCCGACTAGATTTACACCTATCATTATGTACAGTCTAGTCACACTCTGCGATGTATTTACCACCACAATCATCACATATGAGTCTGTAGACACTACTGACATCTTTAATTCCCCAACTTCAAGTTCGAGTCTTCATACAGCCATTGATCCCCTTCATTAGATCTAAGTTTAGGATATATTGGCACTTCCACATAGTTATTACTGCTTCTAATATGTGCATTGGTCTACAAATCCTAGTAAGGACATGTAATACTGTCATCATTCAGGTTCCCACTAGTATTAGAACCTTCATGTAGTAATGATTGCTTTTTCAAGATTACTAGGTTCTCGGATATACATTCTTGCACTTCCACATAAGTCACCACTATTCTTATTTTTATCCCATTGACTATCAATCTGAAATAGTTCTTACACGTCCATGTACCTACACTGAGTCAGCGTAGTTCACTACACACTGCTCGCTTTTGCTTGGCCCTCAAGTGCACACCCTGGAGACGGTACACACTAGTTTATGCGTCTTCAGTTTACCCGCGTTACCATGGGAACACGTGCCTAAGCACACGGACGCTGGTCCAGTGACCACGTCGCCACGCCCCCTCGACCACGCACTCGGAAGCTCTCTGCATTTAACCAGCAGAGTAGCTCCGATGCGGTTACCACGGGGAGCGGCGGCGAACCTTAGGCACAAGAGCCGGTGAGTGACCAAGGCACAGTGAGTACTTTGACCTGATGCGGGTGGGCTCCGTTGTTCACTCCTAAATCTAACTGTTTCTCGAGTCCCGTAACACCAGCTATTCCTACTTACCACGCTCTTTAACCTAGATTGTGCAATGGAGTCAGCACTAGGACCCCAACTCCCATGAGGCATACAACGCTGTGAATTTTAGTTAGCATACCCTTTTTTCCCCCTTTCATTTTTTGGTACCTTAAAATGTGATGCTCGTTGACTGGCATGCATGCAGTACAAAGTACGCCCTCACCTACGAAATGAGAGCGCAGACACCCACTTTTTAATGTGAATGAAAGTGGCGTTGTAAAATATACTCACTGGTTTCATTGATATCCACGCGAGTTGAAGAATGCATTTCTAGTTCACGGCAAGACATGCCACCTTTTGTGCACCAACACCCACCTCAAGAAATTCACGATTGGACGGTACGTTATTCCCTAGTGACTGACTGTCACTTGAATAAATGTGTACAGTATGAATATTACATAATACTGTCTCATTTTAGGAGACATATTGATAGTTGTGTATTTATCACGCTTTCTTATTACACAATGTTGGGATAGCAAGGAGCACTCAACCATCCAGACACTACGTTGCAGGCACGTATCCTGTTTGCTTGTGACTGTACTTTTGTCTTTGCAGGTCTTCCTTTTGAATAATTGGATAAAAGGACACCCAACTGTAAGTACACAGTTAGGTTCAGTGATTAAGGGTAGGGTACACATTAGCGTGTGTACACCGCCCGGGTCACGCACACTTGATCCTGACGAAAACCTGGAGATTCCTTCAACAGGTTGAAACATGTAGACCTTTTTATTGCACCATTTTTTCACTTTAGAGATACCAGAGGTCAATTTAACCAAAGCAGGTATCTAATCAATTTTTTTAACATTGTCCAGGTGCTCCAGAATAAAGTTCTCAGTGAGTTATATCTGGCCAATTTTTAACCCACTTTTTCACTTTCGCACAAAAAAACCAACCGGCTCCACTGTAATCAGGTGTCGCAGCACACCCGAATGGCATTCGGCTATTCGGGTGGGACCACGATGATGAAGCATGTCACCAACTAGGTTGGTGAGTGAGGGGTCTTCTTAAAAAAAGGATAACTTCCCTTCTTGTGCAACTTCTCCCAAAACTTTGAGACTCTGAGTGGTCTCTTGTTGATACTCCTCCTATTGTTTATTTACTTGATCGTCAAGGGGACCAGGAGTATTACCCTCCACATAGTGGAAATCACTTTCTCTCTCCTGTTGTTTGGGTATAATGAGATTGCTGACATAATTTGTTGCCACACTATTTGGCACCAAACGGGACAATTGGTTTTTGTTACAGTAGATTTATGAAGCAACCTGTCCAATGGACAAGTAAATATTTTATTAAATTCCACACCTCTTACTTGACCCAACTATTATGAACTTGGCCCATAAACTGGTCTAAAATTGTGGGATCATTGGCAAATATTTTATTTTTAAGAGTTGCATTTTTCTTTGTTCTCAGATATGGTTTTGCACCTTCAAATATGTGAGCTCAGCATTTCTGCTGTACTAAACTCTTCTGTTTGATTAAATAGACTAAACGTTTGCTCCATGTGTAATAAGAATCTAGCCACATATAGGGTACACATGATCTCCAAGGTGCCTCTCAGTTTACTAATAGCAGACATCAGGGCAGAGGCAGATGTGTTTCTCAGTTCATATTTAAACACTCACTTTTAATAAATATAATACTATAAAGCATGATGCGGTAGCGTACTCTCTTTTACAGATCGTATATTTCCAAGAAATGACCAGTAACCTTCCCACTATCTTGCAGCTTTAGTGGTTAAACTATACAGTGTATTTACAAAAATGTGAGAAAATTGGGTTTCAGAAAACATTGATCATTTCCACATCACCAAAAAAAAAGTGTTGAGTGGTTTTCATCCTATTAAAATATTTTTTTCGTCACACAGAATACAAAAAAACGGGCTTTCACATCTTCTGAAATATATTTTGAAATCTTTGTAATGTTGATTTATTAGCTATTAAAATGTGTTAGGAAAAACCTGATACCCTACAGCCTTTCATTTCTCTTGGGACAGCAGGTCAAACAGTTCACTTTAAAAAATCCTGGACCACTGCAATCAGAGATGGAAAAGTAATTGTAAACGGACTTCTGACCTTTGTCTCTGAACACAGAGCAAATGTGACAAGATAAAAACAAGACTTAAAGGCATCTGTATTGCTCCTTCACTGTCTGACAGAAGAAAACGACTGTTCTTTGTCAACTCACTGCAGCAGGTGAGTAGGTCTTAATTATAGCTCGACAGGATACAATCTGACTCGCCATAGCGAGTGGGCAAGTAGATTTTCAGAGGTCTGCTCCAGAAGTTTCATACACTTTAAAGCTGGCACCAGTTATAACAAGCATTGGCATAGCCAATAGGTCTTGCCTTTCGGACCATATTAGTGTTTAGCCATGCAGTGCATTAATCTATGTGCTGTCCGGCCTGTCTGAAGAGCTATACAATAACTGCACTGGGTGGGAAAGAGACTGAAAAGTTTTTGTGCATGAAAACAGTACAGCGTGAGTGTGAATAAAATGACACTGCAGGAAAGAGAACGCTGCCTAGGGGGCCTGGGGAGAAGAAGGGCAGTGTGTGATGAATGGAGGCGGGGTAAGGAGCAGAAGAGGCCGAGCGCTGTGGTTTTCATACCATCTTCTAACACCTATGATGTGCTTCAGGGAGCTAGCTGATGAGAGGAAAGCAGGAGTAAAAATGCAGATATCACAAAAGGCAAGAGTTTCAAGGGGAGATCAAAAGGATGAAAGTGTGCGTACTCTCTGGGATTTACTAAAAGTTCCTTTTTGAGTCTGTGTTTAGGCCTGCTTCTGTCAAAGTTCATTAGCCAACACGGAGGCTACTCGCTTACCCCTCAACAGGATTCAGGGCGTAATTCAAGGACTGCCACATACGTAACTACGTTTACCAAATGATTCCATATTATTATTGGCACAAAATTGCACTCCTGGATTTTTCTTTAACCACAATGTGAATTTTAGGGCAAGCAGTTTTGGTTTGTTTGTTCTGCAGAAACTGGAAAAAAACAACCTAAAAACAATAATTCGCAACAAGCATTTGCAATGCAATAGGTCTCGCATTAGGAAAGTTTGAGCTATTGGTATTGTAAATGACAAATTTTTTATTTATGCGTTTGGTTTGAAAATAGCTAAATTATTAGCTTTGTCATTTACAATGCTAATAGTTGTAGAGGGGAGAGTGGTGAGAGGGGGAAGTGTGGTGAGAGTGGTGAGAGGGGAGAGTGGAGAGAGTGGGGAGTGGTGAGAGGGGAGAGGGGAGAGTTGGGAGAGTGGGGAGAGAGGAGAGAGAGGGGACAGAAGAGAGTGGTGAGAGGAGAGAGGGGAGAGTGGTGAGAGCGGAGAGTGGTGAGAGAGGGGAGAGAGTGGTGTGAGAGGGGAGAGAGAGGTGTGAGATGGGAGAGAGAGGTGTGAGAGGGGAGAGTGGTCTGAGAGGGGAGAGTGGTCTGAGAGGGGAGAGTGGTCTAAGAGGGGAGAGAGTGATGTGAGAGGGGAGAGAGTGATGTGAGAGGGGAGAGAGTGATGTGAGAGGGGAGAGAGTGATGTGAGAGGGGAGAGAGTGATGTGAGAGGGGAGAGAGTGATGTGAGAGGGGAGAGAGTGATGTGAGAGGGGAGAGAGTGATGTGAGAGGGGAGAGAGTGATGTGAGAGGGGAGAGAGTGGTGTGAGAGGGGAGAGTGGTGTGAGAGGGGAGAGTGGTGAGAGAGGCGAGAGTGGTGAGAGAGGAGAGAGTGGTGTGAGAGGGGCGCAGTCTCCTGAGCCCGCTCTTCAATCCGTGGCCTTAGTGGCTCAGTAAAGTGCCTCGAGGCCACAACAGGGTCATTCCAAGTGTTTACTCAAAGAACACGTTTTTAAAGTGCTTGTGTTTGTGTAGCTCAACTGTTAATCGTGACTGGAGGCGAGGAAGTGTGTACCCCGATGCCAGCAACATTCTTAAAAGGCCTGGTTTTGTGAACAGTGGAATGTGCGGCCTAGTGAGACAAATGAAATGCGGACCCCGGGCCCTCGAGAGACACACGTGAAATGTGGAGCCTTGGGACCTCGAGAGACACACGTGGTGAGCGCAGCTTCGGAGTTTCCTCTGCCATCACAAGGCTGCGCTCATCTCAGCTCAAGGGGTTTAGTGCCTGCTGCTGAGGTCTGTTTCCTGCCTGCTGAATGCTATGTCCGCTCAGACTTTCATTATTCTGCGGTCGATAACATGCGCACTGCTGGGGTCTCTCTCTTTGCTGATGAAGGTTATGCCTGCTAAGCCTTTCATCATTCTGCGGTCGATAAGATGCGCACTGTTGGGGTTGGTGACGGTAGCTTGTGGCACGCACACACTGTAACTAATGACGTAGGCGGCCCGTACAGCCCCTGAGCACAGCTGGCATGACGGGTCCCGTGCTTGCTGAAGGCGTGCACTTAAGTGTTTTGCTTTTGGAGTTTTGGTATTTTTGACACAACCGATGGATGTTTATTTATTTATTAGCTTCTCTGTGGCGCTGCTGCCTCCCTGTGCCAAAAGAGCCCACGTCAGGCAAGATGAAAGGCGTGCCATGGGTAGCGCCTCGGGTATCTGGAGAGGGGAGGCGCCCTCGCAGAGGTTCCAAAGTATTCACACTGTTCCTCTACAGTGCCCCACCCCGCCAAATTGCCCTCCCGGTGCCAAAAGCCTGAGCTGAGAGCCCACGTCAGACAAGATGAAAGGCGTGCCACGGGTAGCGCCTCGGGTGTCTGGACGGGGGGAGTCACCCTCGCAGAGGTTCCAAGTTATTCACACTGCTCCCCCCCCCCCCACACACTGCCCCCCTCCCTGCTGGGGGGGGAGGGGGGCGCCTCTGCCAGGTGGTCTTGCACGTGGTACCTGGACACCCCACCCCCTGCCCAGAAAATCCCCACTCAGCCCCACCGGGGGCTCACGGTGCCGTCTGCTGGGTGGGGGAGGGGGCAAGAAGGGGCGAGGAGGGGTGTCAGTAACCCAGCAATGAACGCCTCCTCTGAACCGAGGATGGGGTGTTTGAGGAAGGCAGGGCAGGAGGGCTATTAAAAGGCCTTTATGGGCTGTTAATGTCTACAGCTGAGCACACCTTTTATCCAATCCTCACCCCCCCAGCCACTCTGAAATGTGCCGAGCACCGCAGCACGTGCAGCGCGTGAAACACTGCAGAGTCCTGATGGCAGCCGGACAAGTGGACAAGAGCTGCGAGGTGCTGTGCTGCAAAGGAGAGTACTGCGAGGCGCTGTGCCGAGGAGGGCTGCGAGGCGCTGTGCCGAAGAGAGGAAGGCTGCGAGGTGCAGTGCCATTGCCGAGATGGTGGACTGAGGACACACAGAGCCCCCTCTGTCCTGGTCATACTTCCTGCATCCGGGGTAGCAAAATCATTACAACCAAATCGGCTTAAACAACTACAAAAGGGGGAGGGTAGAGGGGAGCAAAATTCCATCACACATAGTGTGTCCCACATATTTAAAGACATTCAATCAAGGGGAATTTGAGTTAACCGTAGCGCCATGGACATGTTGACAAGGAAATCGGCGAACCACACACTAGGGGGAATCTCGCCTTCGCCAATTGTAAAGCAATACACTATATCGGCCGTTGTGACAATGGTCTAAGTCAGTTTCTCGACGCATTATTACACAGTTATGAGGCATAACCTGAAGCAATAGTTCCTTTTTAGGCCGCATCATCACACAATTAGCAGGCATAACCTCAAATTAATAGTTAGCCTTGTCAAATCCAGGCAATAATACACCATGGCTTGTAGCAGTAATTATCGCATTTGCCTCGTAACTTTAAGTGGTAAACCAAGCATTTTCGAATTCAGCCAAATATAGCATACCGTGCAAATTCGGTATCCTCTGTTCCCTGAATTCATGGTCAACCCACCGCAATCTTTAAACTAGAGGAAATCGATGGTTACGGGCCGCTTTGGGTGGGAGGAGGCGGCCCGCGGCGACCCGGAAGCTCTTAGCCGGCCGGCCAATCCGGTCGCGGCCGACCGGAAGTCCCGCCTCCCGAGGTCCGCGAGCTGCCGGCGCATGGAGCGCCCTGCCGGTCCGAATCAGCCCGGGTCCCCAGGAGGGGGCCGGGGAGAAGGAGGAGTGTGGCGCCTGTTGCGGGGCTCCTCGGACCTGAGAGAGCCCCGATTGTGAAGAGGAGACGAGACGCGCGGAGCGGGAGAGGAGCCCGCCGGAAGAGCGCAGTCGGTGAGTGGGGCCCAGGGCTGAAGTGAAGTGCGTGCGTGCGTGCCTGTGTGTATGCCTGGGAGGGGTGGGAGAGAAGGAGGGGGAGTGTGTGCGCGCGTGTGTGCGTGTGGGGATGTGTGTGCGCATGCGTGACTGTGTGATTGAGAGAGCATGCGAGGTAGGGGATAGTATGCCTGTATGTGTGCCTGTATGTGTGTCGTATGCCTGCGTGTGCATGCGCGCGCCTGTGTGTGTGTGCGTGCATGCAGAGGGGTGGGGGCTGCCTGTGGGTATGTGTGAGCAAGGGATTTCATTCGCGCATGCGCAGCTACCAGACGCTCGCTCCCGAGGTGAAATCTGACCTCGTCTAAGCGCGCGTCTGGTAGCTGTCCACATTCCTAAATACGGGCCACAATAGGTCTGAAGCAGACACCCTCAATGCTCACGCATTGAGCGTAGGTCTGCTCGACCTAAAAAGAAAGCCCAAGGCTGGAATCTGGTGCCCTAATAACACGGAGTCATTAGGTCAATTCTGAACATTCTTTAATCCACAGATTTGGGCCTGTTTTTTAAACTTTAGGTGATTGGATGACTGTGATGACTTCAGGATCCCTAAGATGACCATGGCCTTCAGAGTTATAAACTAGCTTTTATCAAGAGCAGGGGCCTTAAGGAGCTGTTTGCAGAGGAGACACATGAAAGGTTGCAGAAATAAAAGACTTGTGCCTCTTTATTCCAGACCATAATCCTAATGGCTCTGTATAACCCTCTGGAGGTTCTCTTTCATACCTGCATTCTCCCTGTGTCTCTGTTTTCTCATCTTTCTCCATTTCCTGTCTTTTTTTCTCTGGCTCAAATTCTGCTTATGAACATAAGCCCTGGTTGACAAAACTGAGTGCTGAAACACCCAGCTCAGGTTGGCGTCTCTTAATTTATCTAAGCCAAAAATGTATTTATTTACCTTTCTCTCACCGAACATGATTCCACTGCAACACAAATCAATGTCGGGGAGATGTATTCTTCCAGTTTATTTCTCAAGGTCTCCATTTTACCTGCTTTCAAGGCTTGTTAGGACGACCACCACCTGCACAAATTAAGCACTCATGTATTGGCATACATCTAATTCATAAACCTGCATGACCGGTAGGGTACCTTCAGCCCTCAAACTCTATCTCTTCTTCCCTGTCATGCTAGCACCATGCAATAAATAGGAGTCTGACACACTGATGAGAACGCATCCAATAACTGCTCGTCGAAATTAAAATGTGTAGAATTAATTACTGGAGAAGGGATGAACAGGGTCTGGGCTTCCGGTTCCCCCCCATCGTGGCGGTCATCATAGGCAGGCGGCGAAGTCCTGAGCAGAGCTGGCAGCACCGCCTTCACCTCAGTGTACGCTGCCAGAGTCCGACATTGAGGACGGACAGGTGTGGAGGTCTCACTTCCTGTTTAGAAGCTTTGTTCATCCGCAGTCACGTTCGGTAACCTTCACTTTCAATCTATCTGCCGGATCCGTGCTTTAAAGAGAAAGGTATGACCCTCCTGGGCGGTGCCAAGTGCAATCAAGCAGAGGGGGACCTTTTAACCCTTGATTTTATTTTTCTCTAGTGCTCTAGGGGGTGAACAACTCTGGTGCTTATGTTTGCATGAGCAGATTATACTGCCCATTTTTTAGGAAGACTGCAGGGGACGGGTAGAAAAGAGCCTTTAATGAGACTTAAAATTACCCCCTATCCCCCTCTTGAACACTATTGTGGAGGGCTGTGGATTACCAGAGATAGCAGAGGGAGTAGTCTGGTATTTGTAAGCGTGTGACACTATCAGGCTGCCAAAGGGTAAAGATTTGGCAACACTTTGAAATCTCCATGTCCCGCCAATAGATCCGAATTGAAACGAATTAGTGTGAAATGAATTACGGTATTTGAATCCAAAAAGCAAACTTCACGGGCTGGTGATGATATGAATCGTGCAGTTAATTGTCACGTCCAAGGCTTGGAGCTGTGAGCTGCAGAGATGAAAAGGCGACTGCAAGGAAGCGCTGGGATGCAGGGCGGCTGGCAGCAGAGCGGTGTACTCTGGAGCATAGGCTGGGCACTCACTGCTGAGGGCAGGCCCGCCCAGTGTCTGTCTCGGACCGGATCTAAAAACTTGGGAACTGTAACCTCTCACTTCAGCTTTGTAGACGTCTACGCAGAGTTTGTTAAAAAAAATATAATATATACAAACAGCGAGGGAAGGCTGCCGCAGGCTGCACCCAAGTGAGCGTTCTGCAAAACAAACTCTCTTTTCACATCTGCAGAGGGAGAAAATTACTAACCGAGGCGAAGCAAACTCATTATATATTCTGCAGAAATATATTAAATATTTGCGTGGTCTTTGCTTGTCTCGCTAAATAGCCCAGAAGCGGAGAGGGGTGGGGTGCGGCCGAGAGCAGGGACACAGTTTCCCTTGCAGGAGCGAGCAGGGGCACCATCTGTTGTAAGATAATTACAAACCGATGTCGTCAAAGCTCGTTCCCGCAAGGGAAACGCCAAACGTGTACGCGTTGCAATACAAAGCAATGCAAAATGTGCATGTTTTGCCCAAAAAGCGGATGGATTCCAAAAGGTTCCCTCCTATGCAGCGCATGCACACTGCATAGGCGAGACCTAAAAATAGCACCCTTAGACCCACTCTAAAGTTATCTCCTAGACATGCAGAGAACACTCAGGTGGCCTGCCTTGTATTTCAGAAGACTGCCCTGCTGGTAGAGGCCTACTTTGTAATTCAGATGACTGTCCCTCTGCTCCCAGAGGACTGCACTTCTGCTTGAAGCTGCCTTGAACCCTCAGAGGACTGCCCTGATGCGTGAGGACTGCCTTGCTGCTTGAACCAGGACAACCAGAGAGAATCCAAGTGCTATTAGGCTGGCATCCTGTTCTGAGCTATAGAACACAAAAATCTGCAACTTGAATGCAGCACCTGGACTCTACTTGAAGTGAGTCCTACCCTCCAAGTGGTTCCCCTCAACTCCTGCACCCTTGGAAGGGGTGCTAAAGGTGCCTAAACAGCCAAAACCCAAACCCTGGTAATGTTCTGCCAAAAATTGCTCAGAGAACCGACAGGAGAGTGGGACCTACCTGGTCGCCGATCTGCCAAAGGTGCATACCTGGTCAGATTTACCTAGTGGTTGCTCCTGCTACTGCTTTCTCTGTAGCAGCAAATCCTGTTCAGTGGTTCCTCGCATTAGGGTTATCAGGCCTCGTGGAGCCCTCTTCTACTACAGCCGATAAGCTTCGTTCCGCTGGAGATTTTACCCTGACAAAAATGTGTCAAAGTTCTAACATGGAGATCTTCACCGCAGAATCGTTCAGCAGATCACGGACAACGCCTCCACCTCAACACACCCAACTGCCTTGCCCCACTGAACTTTACCTATTCAGGTATTTTTCTTCAAAATGCCTCCTAATAATTAAGGTAAGTCGAGACCAGGCCCAATCCACCTTGTGTATCCAAACCGAGCTCCATCGCGGTCGGCCATAACTTTCAACACTGCCCCAGTCCACAGCTGGCACGTATAAAAAAATGGAAAAACTTAGAAGTCTAGTTCTACTGATTGATTTTGGTCATTTTGGAGTCAAATAATTTAATAAATATTCTCTATTTTTCTAAATAGGTGGGAATTTTTTTCTGGTGTTGCGTTTTTGCTTTATTATGGTTAGTATACTGCTTACATACTGAACATGGTGCCTCTAAGTTAAGTCTGACTGCTCTTGTGCCACGTAACCAGAGGTTTAAGCACAGGTTTATTTTTTTTTACTTTTGTGGTTCACCCTGATGAGAATTTCAGTAGTTGCTCGAGAAAGGTTTATAAATCCCACTACCCTCCAAACAAAAATCTAATTTCTAACTAATTTATTTTATATGACATGGGAAAAACGTCACTGAACACCTGTATATAGATGAGGATCAGAATTCTAAGCAATCTACTAAGTGTAGGTTTTGCAGTTGAAAAAGTTCACAAAACAGATTAGCTTCCTGCTAATTTCAGTGTAATTCGGCCCATGCTTGACGGATCACCCTGAAACTATCCATGCACAAAGTAGTCAAAAGTAGCACCTTTTGGGAACGTTTCGTGGAGATTCGTGAAATGGTGCCAAATTTATTAACACAAAAAAAAGCATTTCCTTAGGGAATGCGGACCTGACTAGAACTAAGCAGTGGCAAACAACACTGAATAATATATACATACATTTATAGATATACCTATATGCATGTGCAAGTAAAAAAATATATGTAAATTTATATATTTTTTTCAGAAATAATGATGTGAATGTGCCAGCTCTGATACTTATTTTTAAAGTTTCGCTGCGCCCAGTACAGAAATGAAATGGATAAAGTTATAGCTAAAGCGTTTAAGTTATTCAATGACAGACAACAGTGGTTCATCCATCACCAGTTCCTTCTTTTGATTCTGGTTTTTGAAGTGTTGCCTTTCCCCAGTCTGCATGCTGGACTACATGACACCAAATGTATTGTTTTTTAAATGGGACTAGAAGAGCAAACTCATGTCTGATCTGCAACAAAGGTGCTCCAGTTACAAAATTCAGGATTAGGAAGTCAACTCCTGCCTTCCCCACTGCAAAAAAATGAGAAAGAAATCAAGGTAAACAAACTCAGAATCTGCCCGCAACCTTTGGGGAACAATGTGCAAGAAATTGCAAAGTCGGGATTTAAGGGCAGTTAAATTGATAAATGTAAGAGTCTAGTCGGTAGATCAACAGATAAAGAAATCAGTTGGACCATGAGTCACAACAGGTCTTAACCCCTTCGCAGCTGGGCAAATTCCCATGCTGTGCTGGGGGGTGGGGGGGGCGCGCACAGCGCCCCTGTGCTCATGACGAGGTCAGATCGTCATGGGCCACGGTGGTCGTGTGCTCATGACGAGCTGAGCTCGTCATGACCACACCAGTTTCTTTAGAACGTTCGCACAGCAGGGGAATTAGCCCAGCGCGCGAGCGTTCTAAAGGTCATGACGAGCTCAGCTCGTCATGAGCACACTAGCACCGTGGCTCATGACGAGCTGAGCTTCGAAAGGGTTAAAAGGTAAAGTGGCGTACCAGTATAAGATGTGCACCAGATATCTGTTTTTTTCCTACCGATCAATACTATCTGTAAAGCAACAGCTTGCATTTGCTGTAATCAGTAAATGATTTGAATGGCAAGCCTACTTATAAGAAATAAGCATTTTCACTGGTAGATGTAAAAACTTGCCGTTAATAGCTTATTCAACAGTGTGCATGCTCAAATCATTTATTCAAAAACACCACCATGATTAGTGCGGTGAAAATTTGCAACCATGTATTTGAATTACCAATGTCTAGGAGTCTAGTGAGTGAAGGGAGCGGCCGAGGATGATGTGCCTTGGACTCCATTCCATCAACACCATTATATAAATCCTTGATTGATCTATAAATATAAAATGCACATTCTTTACATACAAACATTCTTCAGGTTTATCACTTTATCTGGGATCCTCAAATCAAGTGGAGCAATTAATTATATATTATTGGAAGATAACTGCTTATCAACTCTTGTTGCGACAGATTTCAGCTGGGTACAGTTAAAGCGTATCCTCAAAAAACAACGGGAGAGAAAGGGTATGGGTATTCACTCTTGCACCCCTTACCTTACTATCAATAAACAACTAAAGAGTGAAAGGATATATAGAAAACAGCCTCAAAATAACATATGAGGTAAAAGGAGAACAGAGGGATGAGACAATACAAGGTGGTTTAAGAACCCTCACTCACCAACCTAGTGGTGACATGCTTCATCACTGGGTTCCCACTGGAAAGACCCAATGTCTTTCCAGTGTGCTTCAACGCCCGTTTACAGCGGAGCTGGTTCTTGTGTGGGTTGAGGGTGTATTCCAGCCAAATTCAGCTAGGTGAGTGTAGACAAAAAGTGAAAAAATTAAAAAGTGCAAATTCGTGACTTTCAACTACTTTATTTAAGTCCGGTTTGCACTAATTAAAAACAAATATAAATGGACACATAGGATTGGTCTCAGTTATTAAAGACCCCTAGTCCATAGTGAAATGGACTAGGGGTCTTTAATAACTTTTTGTCTACACTCCTGGGGGCCGGAAGATCAAGGACGGGAGAAGATTACCTGTTAGGGACGCCTGGCTGCCCCTGCCCGCGTCCCTAATTAATAAAGGCGCTCCCCCCCCTGTGGATGCGCTGGAGCCCTGGGGGAGAGGAGGCACCTGGCTGAGGGGGGGGGCAGGTGAGGCATTCCGAGGAGCAGAGGGAATAAGTGTGCGAACTCCACCGGTCTGTGAGCGCGATGTGCATTCTGGGTGTAGGCCTGAGTGAGTGTCCTGTGGGTGGCCACCTCTGTCTACAGCCTCTCTCTTCTCTCTGTGCGTGCTCCGGTGTGAACATGTCTAGGTGTCTGGCTGTGTACATGCGCTGTTTGATACACATATGTGTGCGTGTGGCGCATTCTGGGTGACCCCTTCCACTGCCCCACTGAGGCAGGACAAAGCCACTCCAGCGGCCTGAACCAAAGAACAAAGATTTGGGGGGTATTATAACTTTTTGGGAACCATTGCCTGTGAATATATGGGGGTCAGCCCTGGCGCTCGCAATTTAAGGTACTGGGAAAAAATTTACATTTAAGAGCGGATTCCGATCCCCACTGGGCATTACAAGCCGTGCAGAAAGAAGTGCACATCCCAAACCTCATTATCAAGGACTCTGCTGCCAATGCCGGTCTGCCCTCACACAACCTAGTGCATTCTGGGTCTTGAAGTCCGAGTTTCCGTTCATTGAACGAGAGTAAAACACCGGATAACACATTGCACGTTTCAAGATCCAGCCTTGCAACGGCACCACGGACGACGCGGGGGAGTCGGGCACTTGGTAGAGTTCAGATTGTGCCATCAAAGATCCCAACAAATCGAAGAGAGGGCGGAAGGGCTGAGAAGGGGAAAACGTTAAGTAAACGATACGTAAAACGGTTTGGGCATTTATACCTCATTTGCGGCAGGAGCTCGGGGCTGTCAACACAGGTACGACAACCGGGTCTGCGAGGGATTTACCAGCAGCGCCGACCTCTCAAGGACGCAACAAGCGCTGCAAGGCGATGGCCCCGTTCCAAGCGCTAACTGGAAGCCCTGCTCTTGGGACCGGGGCCCTCCGGCCTCCCCTGAGGCGCCTAAAGAGGGTTAGAGGCGTGTCGAGGCGCACTCATCATCCCGGCGTTTAAATCGTGTTAATCTCGCAAGGCCTCACGAAATCTGGATACACAGGCAGCGTGACCGAACCCCAAGAAGCTGCCCCCCTCTGGGGAGACCATGTACGTGCGAGGTACCCACACAATCTGTGCAAGTGGCCTGATGGCTGCCCCCACTCCATCCCACACTGAACAGTGCCAGGGCTTCTGTGGTACCCACGGCAGATTGTGAGCTGTTCACATGCAAATACCATCATGACACCGGGGGGGGGGGGGGGGGGGGGAACGGGCACACGGACAGCGGGAGGGGGGGTGGGAACGGGCACACGGACAGCGGGAGGGTGGGGGGGGGCGGGAACGGGCACACGGACAGCGGAGGGGGGGGGCACTCACCAGGACTTCTTCCGGCGGCGGTCGGCCTGGAGAAAAATGACCCAACCCCCCTCCCCCCCCCCAAAAGAAAATAAACCACTGCCCTCCGCCACAATGACGTTCTAAAAGGGGCGGAGGGAGAAAAAATGTACGGAACGCCCACGAATCGCCTCGGACTATTACAGACGCCTCTCTCTTCCAATGGCTAGCCTCCATTTATGGAGCTAGCCAATGGAACAGAGAGGCTGGACAAAGCCCCATACTGGTAAACAAAAGCGGATCGCCAGGCGAAACCTAAAAAGAATATTGTAGCAGAGACAACCGTCTATGCTCCTTCGGAAGATGATGGGGGAGTGCCGAAGGAGAAGGTAATTTTTGCCCATCTTTCAGCTAAAAAAACTGCTGCTATATTTCCCGTTTTTTGAGAGGGAGTGCTAATAGCCTTATTGTTCTTAAGTGCAGGGCAATAAGGGCTGTTAATTAACCTCACATTATGCGCCTATATATATGCCTGCTGCTCAGGCCCATAATTGCGTTGAGGGTAATAAACAGCAGTTATTCACTTAGTTACTAGTAATCCAGTCAGGACATAAATAATCACTGCTATCATCTGTGCGGCTGCAGCATGAACGTCGATGTGCTAAACCTCAGCCTTTCATCCTTCTGTGGGTAGCTTTGAGATCCGTCATAGTTACACTTGATGCTTATACTACTGAAAATGGCAAAACTGCAGCAGAAGCGGCCTAAAAAAAGTGGGGCATTTTAACCAACGTCATTAATGTGTTCTGAGGGCATGAAAATCAATATTACGCTGTTTTCCCCCCTGAATACAGATTCCATGAACAAACGCAGGATTTAAGATGCCGTGACGGTCAACTCGACACCTCCAACAAGCAAATCAATGGTGCAATGAATTAAAAGTGCGAGCCTTCATATCGCGACGGTGCAAAACACATTTTGCTTCCAGGAGTTTTGTGCTTGACATTATGCACAGCTTAGTTGGAATGCAAACAAATAGTCATTGTATAAAGTTAGACCATCACCGTACGAGCTCCCTTACACAAAAGAGACTGCTGAATTAGCAACACCTTTCACATGTATAGGAATATTCAGTGTGAATGGCTTGCACACAAAGGTTCGGAATGGCTAGCAAGCAGAAGTATTTTCTAGCAGCTATTAATCAACTCGGTGCAATTTATCTGAATAAGGATGACAAATTGACCTGTCAGCTAAGTAAATTTGATCCAGGAGTTCGAAAATCAGAGTTTCAGTTTGGTAATCTAGCTGAGCTCTCTTTCATGCATATATCACCACCTCTTCATTATTCTCCCGGGACAGAGGAGTCTGCACAGACTTCTCTGGTGTGCTGCATTCTAGAGTGGGTTTTACAGACACAAGGCATCTGGCTGACGAATCGTCTACAAACTCAAGGGGGATTTAGCAATGTTAAGGAATTTGATACTGTAGGTGCAATGGCTTCATGTGCTGCTGAAGGCAAAATAGGATTTAAAATATGTAAAGGAAACGTGTAAATAAAATTATTTCTAACTCGCTACAGAGAGGGATTGAAAGCTTGTACTCGCTGCATCGGTACAAGAGTTGTCATTTCGACCGGTGTTTGTTGTGCGGTTTTGCGCAATACAAAAGGATGCTTATGTACACCCTATAATTAATAATAATATTGTCACACCCTCAATTCCCTCGCCTTCTTGCTGAATATCCCTCGAAGCGATCCCTTTGTTGATTTACCGCTACCTGGCTGCTTTGCTTTAGCAAACATGAGGCAAAATCCCCAGCTAGTTAGTTCCAATGAACCTACCACTGCTCTCAACAGAAGTAGGAGTGAAACCAACAGGAAACTCCTGAACCTGGATCAGATGTCCAATTTTACATAGACTTCTACCATTATTAAATACTTGCAACCTGTGACGTGGATTTTGATTTAGAAGCCAGATTCATGATACGATATAGCCCGTTTATTACCCACTTCCATATATCCAGGCAGCACATCCTGGGGACATCCGGAATAAGTCTTGTTCACCAACACACCTTGCTTAGACTGAGTAAACCAGCTTCATCGCCGTGTTAGAGTAAACTGGGAAGTTTGGAACAGTTTCTGTGTGGGAGTTGATCCTCAGAGGCACGCCGGTTCTAGAGTAGCTCCTTCCACAGAAGGGCCACCTGCCTGGCCACTGTCTGCCTGCCGTTCCAGGGCTCGGCTGCGCTTGGGGCTGCGCAGCCTCCTTTGGTCTGCCATATTGGAGTTTGGGACCATTGGTACTTTTTTAAAGAATCCCTTTCACATGCATAGAACAGACATTGCAAGTTAATACTTGGGCCAGGGCGGCACCTCAACAATACTAACGAGATAAGCTCTAGTTTCCAATTTGAACGCGAGTCTGGCCACCGTCTTCTGCAGTCTTTGGAATAGAAGGGCCCTCACCAAATAAACAGAATTTAATCTACAGCCCAAAAACAATCACCAACACACAAACGGAAGCTAAAGGCCTGCCGTGGAGATGTGCTCGAGAATCAGAAAGCAATAGGCATATGTAATTCGCGTGCAGTTGTTTGGACGTTGGCTGGGCGAACTGAAATGGCAGTGCTGACTTTATGGGTCATTTGTTCGCGTGAGAAGGGAGGAGGGGTCTGCAGTGGCTTCTGGTGGTCTCCATGACCCGCGCAGCATCAATTCGAATTTACAGGGCTGAGGGGTCAGGCAGCTGACCCAGGCTACCCCCTTCTGATCCAGTATGCCCGATAATTTATCACCGTGATCACCTCTAGGTCACATGGATTTGAAAGATGCACAGGGAGCAGGAACTGGGCACTGCTTCTTATCACTGGTCAACAAACGGTGGAGGAAGCAACCAGACTGGAGGATAGAAAGGGACAAAACGTTGCGCCTTAAACTAGGGACGGCTACGTGGTGGGGCGTGAAGGGATAACAAGGGTAACAAAGCTTTGACCAATTATTATTTTTTTTAAATCTGCATTTTCGTAACGGGAGCTGGCCAATTATTACATCCACGGGTACTTCGGCATAAACATGTACAGACCCCTGGCTGACCAGGGTAGAGAAGGAAGCACTGGAGTGGGAGGCGGCTCTAGCCTTGAAGGGTGTCGAGTTGTTTAATGAGCAGGCTTGTCTAACAGGATGTCTACTCTCATCCAGAGTTCAAACCCATGCTGGGAGAAATGGGGGGCACACAAGCCCTTTTACTCAGAAGTCGAAACTCCATATAAATCAATAACAAGTTCAAACGTACTTCGGTATTCGAGGACCCTGGCTTACTGCTGGGCCCCACAAAGACTACGGAAAATATGCTTCCAATAATATAATCTAACATTACGCGTGCACTGCCACCCCAGAGGCCTCGGTGCCCAGGTGGGGATTTTCTGTGTCGACCGTTTACTAAAGAAATTCATGTGCTCTAAGGTACCTCGTTTTGCTCCTGTCACAACTTGAATGCTTGTCAAAAGCCAAATAAGGGAATGCAAATCATGGTAGGCAATTAAATGCAGAAAGCACTTTAAAGAAATGATCATTAGGTTATTAAGTAACAACGTTACAGTGTGCAGCAGCAACAAAGTTTTGCAGCCATTAATAAGGGGATGCATGCTGCGGACATCCTGTGTGACTTGCTGCTGAAAAATTCACATCCTGGTAGGGGTAAATTTGCTATTCATCCTTCCTCATCTCGACAAACGCAGTGCCATTTAAATGGATAATAGCAATACCACATATGCCCAGTGCTGTGGAAGTCAGTGCGATATTAAGCTATACATATAAAATGTTTAAAAATATCTGTTCTTTGACAATCACAATCTGTGGGTGTATTCTGACTCATTAATGCTATGTACTAGGTAGAATGTTATCGTAAACATGCGTCTCGTGAAGCAGGTCACGTAGCCTCCCACCCACAAGAAATCTGCATTCACGATCTGCATTAGTGCAATATGTGTTAAATAAAAACAAGAGCAAAACAAACGCTCTCGAGGGCAGCAGTTGTGTTGCGCTTTACTCGTAGCAAGCATTGGTAGCAGTAAGGATATGCTGCTGAACTGGACTACAAACACAAATGAAATAGTGGCTGCAGAGATTTGTGGCCTTGCTGCATTCACAGACCAGGCAGGGAGTCAAGATCGTACTGGGCATGGGGCAGAGTTGTGTTAATTTGGTGTTGGTGCAGTCGTTCTGCGGAAGGTCACTGTGGTGATATTCAAGACAACTGAGTTGCCCATTAACAACGCTACGACAACCCAACTGCAGTGAGGGGACTGGAGATAACGTTGCTTCCCAAATGAAGGGTGGCTATTACCTGAAGCCCTGCTCTCCAAGCGCGGCTATTAGATGTGACTAGCAGCCATAACCTAGCGGAGGGCTGGAGGCCTCTACAAGCAGATGTAGCAAGAACACGCAATATATGGGGTCTCTACAGGGAATATATCTTAGTAAGGGAAGGTCCAGATTAACACTGGAGGCAGAGATGGGGAGAGAATAGGAGAAGAGCACTAGAACCCAGGGTTGCCACCTCCTTATCAATAAGGCCTGAACGGATACACCCGGAATAGCATGATGCTAATGGTATGTGGTGCAGGGTTAATTAATGCTCTTAGAGTAATATTTACTTATAATATTACGCTCTTGTATGCCCGGGTTGTTGGCATGGCACCATTTAAAGATGTTTAATCTTCATACTCTTCATAGTTAGTCAATGCTAGAAACATATAAATACAAAAATGTTGTGTTGGGAAATTGGTGGCGGGGCTTGCTAGACATATGTATATATATATATATATATATATATATATATATACACACACACATTATATATATATATATATATATATATATATATATATATATATATATATATACATATACACTGTTCTGCAAGACCTCTGCTGTGTTGTGCAAGCAGTATAATCCGCCCCCAGAGAATGATGGATAGGTAGGTCCAAGGCACTTCCCGTGAACCTCACAGGGTTAAGGTCATTTTGAGAGACCCACATCTTCTGTCATCTAAGTCAGTAAAATGGAGATTAACCAAGGGGTGGACCAAACACTTCAAAGGCAATATTTCTCCCTACGAAGCACCGTGAAAACAGATCTAATAATCAAAAACAAGATTACAAAAATGTAACCGCACAGTGCATCCGAGCGAGGGGTGGTCGTGCAGACAAGAACACGTTTTCAAGGACTGAACCCACAAACTTCTGACTCACTTTATGCCTTAATAGAATTATTCAGCAACCATGACAACAGCAGTCCCTCAAAAAGTCTTTCTGGTATCGAAAAAAATGACATATTGGGCTACGGTTACAATTTACAAAAAGTTTTTATGGAGTCTAAATGCTAGAACTAGAACTCTTTGGATAGGGGGTGGGTTTAGATTTACCTTTCAAAAATAATTTTAGACAAGGCACGACTACATTTGCGAGGCAGAAAAGAGATTGGTTCAATCCTCTTTTAAATAATTCCCACTGAAATGTACTCTATGCCTTCTCAGGAATTTGAATTTAATAAACAAAAAAAGAGAAAAATGGCAATGAAATATAAAATGCAGTTTCAAAGATTACTAAACCACTGGAAAAAACATAGCGGATGAATCCCTGAAATGACGGCTTTTGTGGCAGTTTCGAATGAAAGATGTTCAATTATGTATACCTCAATACAGCCAATAAGCCTCCTGGATCAACTGACCGTGTACTGTTAGTCTGCTGCATTATGCAGAATGGAAAAGGGAACACAAAACAAGCAAAAGCAGGGCTGCTAATTTCACTCTATATGAGTCACCAATTTAAAACAAGGAATGAGGAAAGTTTTTTTTCTTCCACCTTCGCAAAAGCCTGCGGAAAATGTTGCCACCTTGAATACAGCCAGGAATTAGGCTATAACATGTTTCGGGGGGAAATATATCGTTTGTACAAAACAGATAGTCGCATAGCGTTCACACTAGTGCCTCAACTTGGCTGGGTTCTTCAGGTATGAAAATGATCTTATAAGGAAGAGAACATCTTTGCGAGGTTTCATATTCCCCAGTAACACATGCAAAGTACATTAAGGGTTAAAATGAGAACTTCGCTCAACTTTCTATTCTCCTATTCAAAACAGGTTAAAAATATACATAGTTAAAATATACATTTACAGGAAGCGAATGACGGTAAAATGTGCTGCTGAGTTTATAGGCTAGAATTATTCAAATAGTTTCCGATCATAGGAGACTTGGAATTAAGCACAGCTTCACTGCTAAATCCCAAAATAAGTCAAAGTGAAAGAAGAGCCGTGAGGGGCCTTCTAACCCGGAGAATGCGCTTCTAAATATATGCGTCAGTTGGTCTGTTTACATTCCAGGGACCGCTGGGATGAGAAAACTGGGAATGCTCATTCGGAATAGCAGCCCACAGGGCGAATTCCCACGGAATCTGGGCTCTCTGGAGATCACTGGTGTTGGAAATGGTCAAGCATGTAACAGCCAAGCTTGGATATTGAACAGGGAAGTCGGTGCTTAGATGCACGAGACCACCACCCACTGAGGGTCTATACGACTGCAACAAAGCCTGCCTAAAGCAAGTAACCATAACCAGCCATCAGATGGGTGCACATCTTTTGAGGTCATACATTAGAGCGCAGATACTTTCAGAAAAAAGGTTGCGGCAGCAAGACTAGTCAAAATGTACTGCATTCGGATATATATATATTTTTTAAATAAATCATGAAAATATAATTAGTATATATCAAATATACAAACATATACTATTAAAACACATTTTAAGAACTCGAAAAGAAATCCGGAAAAAAAGGAAAATGTGCACAACTACAGATGGATAATAACAGTATCCCTAGAACTTAAATACCTTCGAACAAGTCTTCCAAGCAGAAGTTAAAAACTTTGCAACTGAGAAGGAACATGCAATGCCAGTTGAAAAACTGAGGCAGAGTAAATTGGTTACAGATGTAAAGTTAAAAAGACTTAATAAAGGCAAAAGATGCATTTGCTTAGCTTGTCCAAGTGAAGGACAGAATAATAAAAAGTGCATACTTGTTTCAATTACATCATAACTGCCCAGACAAGTGACTGCTGCATTGTTCCATAACCTTCTGGTACCACAGTAGTAAAACCGAGTCAGATTCGAACATAAAATAATGCAACAGGTGGGGTTGATGGCATCAAAGTAGGGTGCAAAACATCTAACTCCACTATTGGCAATGAACTGATCGCCTCTGGCTGTCGGAGGTGTGTTTCACGTTACTGCTATGAACTCATTCATAGCACTTCGACTCAACTTGAAGACTATCTTTCTGTAGATTGTCAGAGGAGCGCCAAATATCAGGGGGTCTAAACTAAAACAAAGATTTTATAGGTTTGAAAAAGCAAAGGGTCAACACACCCTTCTAGGAAACATCGCTCACTGTGACTCCAAAAACAACCCCACCTGGACTGGTCTAAAGCTGTATCTATCTAAGAGACCTGCGGTTAAAGAACAGTATAATGGGAAAACTATACACATACTCAAATCTTCATGGAGATAGGGAGAGAGTTATCTTGGAGGGAGGGAAATAGTGGGTTGGAAATTTTATTTTGAACGGTGGTTAGACAGTCCACATCAGACTGTTCCAGCAGTTTCACCGAATATTGAAGCGACTTAAACTATAGGCTACTTAAACACCCAGGGTGTATACAGTCAAGGCAGCTGACAATGCCCGATCATTAAAATAACTGGTAAAGGGCTGCTGGCCTACCACTTTTTAATGTATTCAGCTTTTAAACCCAGGCAGCAAACCGAACCAACAAATAATCAAATTGTACCACCTGGGATTATATATGCCTTTTGCGCCTGTGTTTTCTAGCATGCACCTCCTACTTATAAGTATTTTCCTATGCACACATATCCCCCAGCCCAAAGATGCATAACATAAGGTACTTACACAGCGGGCTATGATTTAGAAGAAACTTACAATAACTATTAGCTGTAAGTATAGTTCTATAACTGGAAGTGTTTGCTCTGTCAGAATACTAGGAGCATCTTTCCTAGTTCTATAGAGTTGCCCAATGGGAAGAGATTATGCATCCTATAAAAAGACGATGTGAGGTAGTTTAGTATATATGATCCAACAGTGGTAGTATGTCATCTTAAAACGTATATCAAGTGAGACTCAATAAAATAGAGAAAAACTGTACTAAAAAGGTATTGGAATTTGAGCATCAGCCTCTTGTGGTGAAGGAGCTAAAAGTTATGGATAAATAGTTGATGGAATCCTCAAAGACAGGGGTATGGTAATTTAATTTTCTGCCAACACAATAAAGACCCAACACTTCGAAGATATTAGAATAGACCAGCCAGAATGACGCGCCTAACCTTACTAATTAAACCAATTGTTGTCTTTTTTGCAGCACCTTCGGCTCTAGTCGAATGCTTGAGCTAATAGGCAGTATTGTGTAAGGGTCAACAGTTTCCAGAAGGTGGTGGTATTCAAGTTTTGCCTCTTGTTTGACTACAATCATTTGTGAGAATAGAGCGCGATAAAGAGGTGCCCCTGTTTTAAGCCACTATTTAACAACAAGGGTTGGTGATGGACAGAGTTTCTGAATTAAGCAGAATACTCTCACCCAGTCAAGAGATCAGGGCTAGATCCAACACCGTTTTTTAGCTCACTGCACCATCCCAGTTTCAGAACCTGGCTGTATGCAAATTAGTCTGTTCCTGTCCCAGTGCATGATGGGAACAGGGCAAACCAAACTACCAAGCCAATTCTTACACTGGGAAGGAAACAAGCTTCCGGGGACCGGTTTCTGGCATTTCGGCCGTCGTCGGCCCGGTTTGCTTCAATCCTGATGGTGCAATGAGCAAGGGACTCACATCTGAGTATACCCTTCCACGCTAAGGGTGGACAAAATATTTAACAACAAGGGTTGTTGATGGACAGAGTTTCTGAATTGGCTTGGTAGTTTAGTCTGCCCTGTTCCCATGATGCACTGGGCCAGGGACAGACTGATTTGCATATAGCCAGGTTCTGAGCTGGGATGGTGCAGTGAGATAAATAACGGTGATGGATCAAGCCCTGATCTTTGGACTGGGTAAGAGTGGTCTGCTTAATTCAGACACTCTGTTCATCACCACCCCCTTTTCTGAATCCTGTTTTAAGCCACTGTCACATCTTGGGCACTTTAGGCTTGTATTGCACTATTTTTTTCTTTGATTCACAAGAGCAGCACTGCAACTGGTCGCAATCCCTATACCTCTCACAAATAAGTAAACCACGGTTTCCAAAAACGCAGGCTGGGAGCGACCGTTAGGGTTGCCGATAAAGCCCTTTTAGCATCCAAGCTTTAATTTCCAGACTGCATCAGAGTAAACAATTTATTTTAAATCAGATATCCTGATTATAGGCAAAACGTTTTCTAGTACACATCGCTTTATTAAAAGCTACAAAGTCCGGAAGTAAGGCTTCCACCCCCTGCCAAGAGGGTAGACCGCATCACTTCAAGACTAGAGTGCCTACCCCCGCTCTGATTAAGCGGTTATGGCAGTATAGCTTTGTTTGAATATTACAATTGTATGCCAAGTTGTAAACTACGAAATAGTCATTTATGCATCACATTACTTAACCCCTTCGCTGCTGATGACGAGCTCAGCTCGTCATCAGCCACGGTGGTCGTGTGCGGATGATGAGCTGAGCTCGTCATGTAACGCAGGTTTTTTAAATTTGCCGCACACTGCGGGAAAAGCCGCCGCAGCGATGCGGTTAAAATGGGTTAAATGAACAGGTTTATTTATAGGCACCTAAAAAAAGGTTTGTAAGAATCTTCACCAAAGTCCTAAAGTCCCGCAGCTTTCTACGGCAAGAGCCTGTCGTTATTTCAAACCTTGTATAGACCAGTTTTAGAGAATAAAGTGAATACAACTCAAGAAATTGTCAAGAAACGGGGGCTGCAAAACCTTGGCAAGTAGACTGCTTTTTTTCACAGGCCGCTAGCACAATGGCTGAGCTAACCTCCAGGAAAGCAGCAGGTGGGGCTCTCTGATCTGAAAGACTGAGCGTCCTGTTCTTTTGGCCATGAATTTTGTGAGAGGGTGGCGGCTGCCCTCAATTGGCATGTATGCTGGCGGGTCTATTTTGCTTTGCTTTAACCAGGATGATAACTTTCTTGTGGTCTAAGAAGTCTTGGGTGCCGCACAGATGAAATAAAGCGTGACGCTGGGTTTCAGCATCGACAATGTGCAGTCCTTTAGGCTAACAAGCTGCGCTGTGATCATGTCGCTGTTAAAATGTAGTCTTTCCACTGGGATGAGCACGTGGCTTCCAAAGTAGAAGAGCGTTTTCTGGCCTTTGCTGTACAATTACCCGTGCAGCTGCAGGGCTGACGACAGCCACCATCATCCATTAGAACCCCCCTGTAAGTGTCTGAAATGTTCCTTGAAGTGCAGAGAAACCATCACAGAAAAACAACAAGCATTTGCAATGCAACAGGTCTCGCATTTGAGAGTTTAAACTATTGGCATCATAAATGACAATGTCTTTTATTTAGGTTTTAAAAAACAACATAAATAAAAAGGCATTGTCATTTACAATACCAATAGCTCAAACTCTCGCAAATACGAGACTATTGAATTGCAAATGCTTGTCTAACTTTTGCACACGAAAGTGTCAATTCTAGCATTTTTCATAATCACATTCATTAAATTGTATTTTTTCCTTTCTTTCTTTATTCCGGCTAATTTTAGCCATAAAAGTTCAGGTAAAATACATTTTAAACAACAACAAGTAATCCAGTAGATCATGTACCGTGGACTAGGGACAGAAATATATATACAATTTTGTCATCGGTTTTAAATTAAGCCATAAAACATACTGTCTAATATCATAAATACATTAAAAATCAATTAAAAGCTAGACTGTCTATATCATGTTAAAGGATTGAAAATTGAATTTTAATATATAGTGGAAATTTGGTCAGAAGCTGTTCAGTGTTGTAGTGTTACAAGTACAGAATTAATAAACTTAGGATTCAGTAATAATATAAGCTTCTGGCACTAAAGTTTTAGTCCAGCCTTCTTTCGAATCAAATAAACATTATATAAAAATCTGCTTACACAGAAAACTACCATTTGTGAGGTGTTTGACTTCAATATACGTTCAGCTTCATTACAAACCCTTACGCCCATATTCCTGCACAGAGATCTAATCCATCGTTCCCTGGCTATTTTGTATGCTGGGCAAAAGAACAGTATATGAATTTTTTGCAATATTGTCATAATATAAATGTCTTTTATTAAAGGACAATAATGATTTGGAGTTCCATTGGAGTCCAGATGATGAATTTTCCAAGTTTCTAAAGCAATTGAATAACCCTCGCTAGTGAGAACACTACAGAAATCAGAGTCCGCCTGGGACAACTCCTTTAAGCTGTCAGACTAGGTGTGACATTTAAAGGCCTAATTCAGAAAGGTAAAGTGGAGGGAGCACTGTCAAAATATAGGAGATCTTGAGGTGAAGAGTTCACAACAAGGCAATATTGTACCAGTCAAAAACCGTAAAAGGCTAAAAGCGCAAATGCACTTTGAAACCGCATTTAAATATGTGCAAATGTTTATTATGTACGTTTACACACACAGAAATAGCATCAGTTGTAACCAACAGAGTTTACAAAATTATGCCACAATTACTCCAAGGGAAATGTTAATAACAGATTCAAATGAATAGGTTTGGAATTATTTGTGATTTCATAGAAAGTGAGAAATATAATAAAAACAGGAGGAGCAAATCTATGGCAGTACATTTGTACTACTTTTTGCGATTTGCGCTGAATAAGTCTCGTTTGTGGGCTAGACTCTTTTGACCTACATGGGAATATTGTATTTGGGCAGTGGATAAAACGAAGTGTAGAAGGTACTTCTTCACCTCAAAGTACATGGAAATTGACATGAAAGAAAAAAATTAAAGTGAAAGCTGGAAATTAAAAACAAGAAGTGTCCACCAATATTCCTCAAGGGCAGCCTCCTGCAAGTAGTGTGTGCAACTGCCATTGTAAAACAGAAAGCGCATGGCGCGCTGGAAAAATGCTTTAAAGAGGCAGTGCTGTGTCATTTAAGAAAATATTGCGCACACACTAGATAAAGCAGACTGTGTAACAACACAAGTAAAAAGTCCAGTCCTCATGGGAGGTTATAAATGCAGACAAGGCGGTATCAAGGAGGGACTACTAAACTTATTCATGAAGCAAAAGCAACGATTTAGAAAAGATGGCCGGGAAATGGGCAAAGCTTCAAGTCCATACCTGAATACGGCATGCCTCGCAGCGCATGCGCTGCCCAGGCTCGACCTAAAATATATCTGTGCAGCCAGCAACATCTCCAACAATAACAGACTATTTTTTATATAGCGCGAACTTGACCCGAAGGTATCAGGTATCATAGCACTTTACATAGCACCAGTTACATTACATGAGGACACACATTCATATTGGTTAGGCACTGGGAAATTAAGTGATTTGCCCAGAATCACAGGATGTTCAGCGACATTGCCGAGGCGCGAACCCAGTTCCCCAGATTCTAAGTCGACCGCCATAGACGTTAGGCCAAACACATATTTTTACAAATGTATCTTTTTGGAATTATGGAGACCACGAGAAGACGGAGAATGTGCATACCTGTATGGTAGGGTAGTTGGGGTATATATGAACAGTTGTATGGCGACTCCATCTTGTTTGTTGAAAGGAAACTCATGAGGTCATCTAATGACTGCATTTGCAGTCATCACATGATGCCCATGCAGCTGAAGACAGGTGGTCAAATAACATTAACAGAGTAAGCATTGGCAGAGCCAAGATCCGTCAGTATAGAAAGCTGACGCAAGGGTTATTTATTTATTGCAAGCATGTCACAAAAAGAAAAAAGAAAACATTCCATTATCTAAACCGGGTGGCCATATGCTTCAAATAACTTACATTTATAAAATAAAGATAGCCACAGCATATCATTTTAATAGAACAGTATGAGTACACAGACAGGTGTGCTTAGAACAGGTATAAAAATCCTTCTTGGTTTTAATGCACCTCACACAATAAACGGATTATTACGGATGCATATAAAATGGGCTATTAGCTTTGAATTTCTGTAACCCGAAGACAGTTTAAACACAGAAGGATGACTAAAAAAAAAAATAGGATTAAAGAATAGAAAGATAAAGAAAAAGCACAGGGAAAGTAAAGGATTGGTCCTTCAGTCCTGGAAGGTAAACACGCACTCCACGGCTGCTGTGCAGCATGGCTTAAAGAGGAACAAAAGCACTATCAAGTGGGCAACTTTGATCACGTAACAGCACTTTTTCTTTAACCCCTTCACTGCTGGCCCGTTTCCGCCCCTGTGCTGTAAACAAATGAACAGGGGCGGGCCATGACGAACCCCAGCCGTCATCAGCACACGAGCACCGTAGTGCATGACGGCTGGGGTTCGTCATCAGCATGCAAGGGGTTAAGTCATGTTGCACAGTAGCCTGTGCTGCTGTGCAATATGTCTAAAAATCTTTAAACAAATTCAAATAGCACTCGCATTGGTAAGCTATTTGGTTTTTTTAATGTTTTGTTTGTGGCAGACACAAGGGATGTAGGGGGCAGGGGAGCCTTTGGGGAGGCAGCAACTTAACAGCCATCGGGAGGAGCGGGAGGTAACTAACACAAGGGAGGAGTGCGGGAGGAGGGAACAACAAACACAACAGGGAGTAGAAGGAGGGTGGGGACAAGTGTATGGACGATGAGTGGAGCAAGAGACTGGAGACATATGCACTTTTAGAGAGTATATTTGAAATAAAGATTAAAAAATACCTGCAGGAGCCTGCGACCAGTGGAAGCAGGCTGGCCACAGATAGAAAGCTGTTCAGCAACGGCAGAGACAATAGTTAAGCCCTTAGATGAAGTAGGAAGGAGCAGATCAATCAGAAGTAAGCATACAAGAGTGATGTGGAAGCCAACTAATGGTAAGTAATAGGTGGGCTCTAAGTCCATTTTAAGCTTTATTTTTTGTTAACAAGAGATTTCACAGACAGCACATGCACCCTATTCAGGTGAAACTTAAGATAGAACTCTGGAAAGAGGGACAAAATAAAAGGGAAAAGCATCTCATCAAAAAGTGAAAACGGGAATGGGGCCAATAAAAGTGAAGTCATTACTGTAAAATAGAATTCACCCCTACAGCTGCAGACAGAAAAGGAAGTGAGGAGAGTACACCAGGGATTACCGCTCTATGTACTTAGACAGCAGCACATTCGGTCTGTCTGAATGTTGTAACCTAACCATTGAGTTCTTCCTTTCCCTCCCCACATTCTTTTGCCACTTAGTACATTGCTGTAGTGAATAAAAGATGGTGCGATGCCAAGTAGTATGGCTAAAAGATAAGCTTGTTCCAAGTTACAGATAACGCCGCACCAGGAGCAGCATCCTTACTGCCCAGCCCATTCCTTCAACTGACACTAATTTAAACCACAAACATTCAACATTCTAATGACCTCACACACTGAGCAGCAGGGACCTGGAACTCTGGGGAGGATGCACAGCAACAGAGACAAGTCACAACACACGTCTATGAAGCTTTATTGGAATGATGAGTGCTCTTTCAGATTACCCTGTGGGGAAAAAATGACCACATATTTAGAAATCGACATTTTATTATGTTAGAATTGCATTTTAGGACTCGTTTAAATGCTACTGAAATGCTGGTTTTAGAAATGACTCTAGAAAATGTGTAAGGTGCCTTTGTAGAACAAGTAAATAAACCAAAATATAAAAACGAAAGATGTTATTAGAAATGCTTCACTAATAATTGCGCATATTTTAAAAGGTTGTACTAAGCAAGTATACTTTGGCCTGTGCAGCGACTAGGGTCAAAGCTTTTCTTTTCACACTTTGCTCATAGTAAAGTATTCTGTGCAAATGACTAGCATTTATGTCACTCTTGAAATGTGGTGACTTTAATATTATGTTCATTTAGTTCCTCACCCCATATTAGACCACTCCACTAGAACATTGGACTATTGAAACTGTACAGAACAAATGGTGACATAGACTTCTAAATGTTGCTTCCAAATAACTTGATATAGGTCTTCATATTTGTTGACTAGCCTTAGTCTCAAAATTGAAGCTTTAGTACAACTTTTACATTAGGCAAGAGGTTCTCATGGGAACCTTTCCTCATGAAAGAATTATACAATAAAACTGTATCAATCCGGATGACGAGAGTGCAGACAGTGGGAATCGGAAGAAGGTGCATCGTATGACTGACAACACCACCTTACGAACTGTTCTGATTGAGTGTTCCTAGCTAGTTAGACACACCTCTACATTCCCTTTACCTGTCCGGTTGTCCTGCTGCAGGATTTTCTCTTCTGCCCGAGATTCTGCTTTATGAGAGTGGAGTCCTATCAGATATTCTTGAAATGATTTGCTGTTACTAATTTGTTATCAAAGCTACTACACAGATCACTATTTTAAATACAGTTGTTACTGCAGCTGTAGGAAACTCGGCTGAAATTTCCAGAACTACTTTCAGGAGAAGTTAATTCTTTATTGTCCGCTCTTTTCCAAATGAGCTCTTTATGGGTTCTGTTTAGAGTAGGTCCACTGGCTAAAAAAGTTCAAGTTTCAATACTTTATTCGACAGCATTGTCATAAAAGCATTTTATCCCTATTCTAAACATAAATAAATACTATACTAAGTTTAAGAACAATTTAAGATATGCATTAAATACAAATTGCTGGCGAATTCTTTACACTAAAAAGGATTTATACAATTTAAAAATCAGAGTATCTATGCCTGGGGCATAAAGAGTAAGTCTAGCTTAGAACGACATACTTTTCATCATTCATAGTTAATTGCAGTTAAAGTGCGGGTGCGGATGATCCAGGCCCATCCCAAATATTTGGCTAGGGCAATTGCAAGATGGGGGGCGCAATTTGATCTTAATATTCTTAGTGCTTCTAGGTATTTTCTTATACCCAAGTTCTTGCACACTGGTTTTAGCCATCTACTTCTTGGAGCAGCATACAAGGGGCATACAAACAAAAAGTGTGGAATATCCTCAACGTGAACCTTGCAATAACAACATGTATTAACATTACTTGGTGACCATTTTAAAGTGAAAGCATTTAGAGGTAGGCAGCCAACTCTGAACTGGAAATACAGCTTTCTGTCCAAGGGTTTTGCGATCAGATCCCAGTACTGTTCACAATTTGGGGTTAATTTTGACTCCAAATACTGGGCTGTCAACATAGAGGATTGATTTGAAATTAAAACAGATTGATGTACCATGTCCCAATACATTTTTTTCAACGACGCCTTAGGTGGAAAGGCGGAAGGGTCAGTTAATATCCATAAGAGCAGATGCACAATGGCCAAGTTCAGGTGTTGTCTTTATGCGCCTCTAGTATAAAAGTGGGCGCAATCGAGCCATATCTTCGATCTTTTTCCTCCCAAGATCATATAGGAGAGGGATCGATGGGGTGCTCTGCGGGACACCAACCAACCTGCGAAGGAATTTGTTCTCTGCAGTAGTCAAGACACCCAGATTGGCGAAGCCCCATAGCTCTGATCCATAAAGACAGGCGCCCAGCACTTTCATGCTATAAATCTCCATAATAGGCTGAATGGGTTTTGTTAATGAAGATTTATGTTTTTGTACTATGGCCCCGGCCAGCTGATGGAACTTTAAAACCAGGGAATCAATGTGTGATTTCCAATTCATACTGCCCTGCAAGGAGATTCCAAGGTAAATGAAAGCGTTCACCTCTTCCAAAGCAGACCCATTGAAATTAATTTTGCCCTTGAATTGCTTAGCGGGATTCAAATTCATAAACTTGGTCTTTGTAGTGTTTAATTCCAGGCCTCGAATCCGACAAATCTCCAAATGCATCAATTGTCTTTTGTAATCCGCTAGGGGTCCGGGAGACCAGTAGAGTGTCATCAGCAAACATTAATACTGGGACCCGTTCCCCATCTAGCATGGGGGCATCAGTTGGTGATTTCTTTAAATATTCTACTACGCCGTTGATATAAAGAGAGAATAAGGCGGGGGCCAGGACGCATCCCTGCCTCATCCCACGCTCCACGGGGAAGGAATCTGTGACGTCCCCCTGTGCACCCCACCTAATCCTGGCGTAGTTGTTTTCGTGCATACGCACTAACAAAGTCAATAGTTCGGGGCTAATTCCAAGCTCGCTCGAACAATCCATAGTTTTTGTCGGGGTACTAAGTCAAATGCTGACTTTAAGTCGACAAAAACAGCATATAATGGGCCATTTGTCAAGGTCACGTTTTTCCAGTAAAGGGTTAGAAAATGGAATACCTGGTTGACCGAGCTAGTTAGGGGGCAGAAGCCAGCTTGGTACGGGTAAAGGATGTCCTTATCATCTATCCAGGCTTGTATTTTATTTTGTATCATTCTACCCATGAGTTTTTGTGCTGAGTCGATAAGGCTGATGGGTCTATAATTACTTGGTAAAGCCTTTCCCCCCTTTTTAAAAACTGGAATGATCTCTGCGCCCTTCCATGAGGCTGGTATCTCAGCTCCTTGAGCGATAGAGTTTGCAAGCCAACCAAAATATTGGCACCAGTTAGCCCGGTCAGATAAAAATACATCTGCCGGTATTCCATCAATTCCTGGAGCCCTACTTCTTGTCACCCCGTCCAATGCTACATTTACATCCCCACGCGTGAATACTTCATGGCTATAAAATACCACTTTAGGGGGTGGGTGGAAGCCCTAGGGTGAATTGTCAGCATATTGCGGTTTAAATAAATCCACCCATGCTTCCTTAGCCACATTATTTTTGGGAAACTGCGATTCCCCCCCTGCCCCATTTTAAGATAGCCCAAAACTCTTTCTGCTGTTTAGCTGCGCAGGCCTTTTTAAGATCTAACCATTGATTTTCATCCCACAGCCTTTTTGCCCTAGCTTGAACCTTTCTGTAATCGTCCCTGGCCTTTAACACCCCTTCTTTACTCCTCAGCGCTAGGCTAAGATTCTGCCGTGCCTTTCTACAAGAGTGGTCATACCATCCTTTATTTTTCTGAGGACAAGCACCCTTTCCCTGCTGAACTTTCTTTAGAAAGAACCCCTGTATGTTAAAGAAGAATTTGGGGTGTGACTCTTCGATTAATTTATTAAAATTAGGTTCGTTACAATGATCCTGCAATCTACTAACCTCTTTTACAACAACCTCCAATAGATCCTGCATTTCCCCTGGCTTATCCACCGGAGTTGCCCATTTAACGTGGCGAAGGTTATTAGATGAAATAATGTCTAGTGGGATAACGCCCCTACAGGATTTGACAATATTACTCTTTGGTCCAATTTGAAGAGCAAGCACAACGGGTTGTGGTCACTCTCCAATCTAGGTGTCACTTTCATATCTATCATCTTATGCCAATCTCTGACATCTACAAGGATGTAATCTATCCGACTGGTTGCCCTTGTGTTGTCAAAGGTATGAACACCCTGAAGGTCTGAGGGGGTGCCGCCATTTGCTGCCCTCAATCCCCTAGCCAAACACAAGCTCTTTATTTGTACTGCCACTTCAGACCATTTCTTTGAAATGGGTAAATCCAATTGAGGGACTCCCCATTTAGTATCTTCCTCTAGGGATATTTCATTATCCTCCTGGCCTAGTGGTTCGAATGTTGTATTCATGTCACCCCCCACTAGAATGGTGATATGCGTTGGAAGATTCTCTAAATCGTTATCTAGTGCTACTACCACCTCTGAGGCTTTGCCCCCTATTGTTCCCCTAGTGTATATGTTATAAAGGGCCATCTCATGGCCATCAGCCCAGGTTATCACAATTGGGAGTAAATCACAATTGTTATTGGGTCTCGCTCTAATAGTGCATTGAAGTGATTGCCGTACCCATGTAATTAGTCCCCCTGAGGGCCGACCTTTTGGATTCTTTTTTGCGGGGACAAAGAAATTTAAAAAACCCTGGCGATGGACAGGAGTCACTGCCCAGGTTTCCTGGAACATAATTACATCGTGGCTGTCAACAAATTCGCCCCATTCTGGGGACTCTAGTTTGTGGGAAATTCCTGCCAAATTCCAGGATAGGAATTTAAGACCTTCCTTCGGCAGGCTGGCCCTCTCATTCAATGATGATACATATTGGGCATACGGGGGTTGAGCCAGAATGGGTGAGAAGCTATTTGCCCTACAGTTTTCAGTGATACGGGGAGTGGGAGTCAAGTGCCCCTTAATACAAGAATGATTCCCAGTACAACAGGGTATCCTCCTATTACTAGAGTTAGTGACTATAGACTTCTTAACAATACCAGTTCCCCTCTCTTGGATCTCAGCTATGTTACCCTTGACTATACTCATCCGCCCTTTCAGTCAGTCACACTCATTGAGATGAGAGAGGGCAGAGTATCTACTTTCCATCGTTATGCCCCAGTTGCTACTTTTACCAAAGGGTTTGCCTTTTCTTACCACAGAATTCCATTTTGTTCGGAGTACTGTGGGATTTAAGATATTCCCTTTCTTTGCATAGAAAAAGTCTAGCGTTAGGGGAACTTTCTTTGTGGATCTGCGCTGGGGAGGGTATATATTTGCTAGAATGTTTGACAGCACTTCAGGATCAGAGAAGTGTAACACCACACAATCCCCTCTAAATTTTTTGCTACCACCCCCGATCCATTCTACTCTTCTAGCCTTCACAACTTCTTGTGCCAACTGGTCCATTCCCCCCGGAGAAAAGGCCATGTTCTTTGATAGCCAGTGCAATGAGTTATTTATTAGGGAAGATGGATTCTCTACTTGCCCAGGTTCTAAATGGGGAACATTCGCCAGGACCAATACCAGGGGGGATGCCTCTACGATTAATTCTACTGGTCCCTTCTCTATGTTAGAATCTACCAGCCTGTCCCTTTGTCTCGGCCCTTCAAAATCACTGTTGTTATTACCCAGTCCCCTGGAACCCCCCCTCCTATATCATCGGACATCATAGAGATAAGGGGAGTATTTTCCAAGGGTTCTGGCCTGGGGGCTGTCTGTGTATTTTTTGACTCGACTCCAAGTGTCTCCTGTTCAGTAATTTTTGCTGGTTCTTCTAGTGTTTTGTGCAAAAGTCCCCCCCAGCCTGTTCACCTCTTCAGTGAGGTGGTCTATTTTGCATAGGAGTGGTTTAGTTATGGTCTTGATTTTACTATCTAGGGCGTTTAACAGTTTCTTAAATTGGTCTTCGTCCAAAAGTAACTTCCCCCCAGAGATTCCCCTTGCATCTTCTCCAGTACTTTTCGATGGGGATATATCTAGGCGTTTTTTACCTGAGCGAAGCCAGCCCCGTTTTGAGAGACTCTCCCCCCCCCCCTCCCCCCCTTAGCTGCTCTTGGGGCTGGTACCGGTGCTGGGGGCTCCTCTTCTAACAATACTATGTCTTCATCAGGTACACTCTCAGTAACTGAGTCGGCTATGGCTATAATAGCTGGGTTAATGGGTTGTTCTCAGGTTGCTGAAAAACCTCATTGCTAATGTCCAGGGCAGGTGTATCAAGAGACATATTATCATGTGCTGGCAATACAGGGGAGAGGCTCAACTCAGTGAGGATCTCCGGTCACTGTTTATTTTTGCAACAACTTGAACCATATAATTGTCAATAGTATTGACAGCTTGAGTCGATTTTGACTTAGACATATTAGGAGGCTGTAAAGCAGGTTGCCCCCGAGTTATACCGTACAGCACTGTTGCACAGGATGACTTTACTACAGTTGCAGAGATGAGGATTAGTAATAAAACTCACGGATGATGATTTGGCCAGCGTTCCAGGCCCGATCCCTGTCTCTTCCTTCCGATGAGGGCCGTAGAGGGCCCGCCCTTTGCCCGGGCTTCGCCCGGCGTCCCACTCGCGTCCCGCGAGGCGATTTCTCTTCTGATTTTATTAGTGGGAGGGCGGTTAGGGCAGGGCACGCAGGGGGCACTGACCGGATGTTGTTTGATCACGCAGGGACTCCTGGGAGAGTGAGTCCCTGTCGCGCAGCTCCCCTGCAGCCTCACAGCACCTCAACAAGCACAGGCAGCGTTGGTGGGCAAAGCTTCCACGTAGCGGCTCCCGCGAAGCGGGAGCGGCAAGAGGTAGCACCGATGCAGGTTCAGGTAGGAGCAGGCGAGCTGTCCTCACAGCGTCTCGGGAGAGTTTCAGAGGTCACACTGGAGGGCTGGTCCGGGGTCCTTTTCACCTGCTTGCCAGCTGAGGCGGGGCACGCAGGGGGCGCTGACCGGATGTTGTTTGGTCACGCAGGGACTCCTGGGAGAGTGAGTCCCTGCCACGCAGCTCCCCTGCAGCCTCACAGCACCTCAACAAGCACAGGCAGCGTTGGTGGGCAAAGCTTCCACGTAGCGGCTCCCGCGAAGCGGGAGCGGCAAGAGGTAGCACCGATGCAGGTTCAGGTAGGAGCAGGCGAGCTGTCCTCACGGCGTCTCGGGAGAGTTTCAGAGGTCCACTGGCTAGTTTACTGGGGTTCTTTGTGGAACAAGTCTCTTTTGCCGATTTCTAACCTCTTATTTTATATCTGTAAATTACTAAACTGAAAGAGGATATTTGAGATATCTAACCTTAAAGAGAAAATAAAGCCTTCAAAACGATCCTAATCTCTCGTCAATTACTCATCGCAAATATAAATGTCCAGGATGTTTTCATGACTTTCTCTAGGGAGCTCCAATTCTCCTAACAGTGGAAAAGGTCCATAGACTTCTCTGGAGCATTAAGGATTCCACAAGGTGACATTTGCAAGTGGGTGTATGTAAAAAGTCTGAACCATCTTGTAGAGTCCAATTGGGCTCCAGGACCTGCATGGTGAATCTGGAGACACTTACTGGTTTATTACCTGCTACTCACTAAAACTTTAACCTACCTTCTAAACCTCATTACTTCATATGTGCGACGAACAAAGAATGCTGTACAGGGGGTAGCAAAGTGTCTCCTCTCCTAAAGATATTCTTATCATATGCTGTTCTCTGGAGTTTTCTTTACTCTAGTAGCAATTACTTTTATGACCACAGCAGTTCCTTCTGAACAGTAAGAGATTTACCTTGTGTGGTGAAATCAGTCTATACTGCACCATTCAAGGTGCAGTATAGACTTAAACCTAGCAGTGGAATCGAGACAAGTGCTGCTGCAGGAGTTCGCCTCAGCGCTCAATGTCTTGCTTTTCTGGGCTGTGCCGCCTGTCATCCTGCGGTGTAGGTAACCACAGTGACCAGTCTGGGATCTTCTACATACTTTTCAGGAACTTCCAAGATTTCTGCAAGGAGAGAAAATTGTCTAGCAACGCCACTACCAGGGCTGGACTGGCCATAGCGGGCCCCGGGCAATCCCCCGTTGCACTGCACGGCTGAGGGAGGGGGGGGGGCGGTTTTGGGCCCCTGGGGGCAGTTTTTGTTACAGGGCCGTTTTTGCAGCACAGCTGCAAAATCGGCCCTGTACCAAAATTGTCCGAAAACCGGCCCCGGCAAACAGCTCGGCAGCACCTCCAACCCCCCCCAAGGGGCGGGGTGGCCGAGCACTTTGCCAGGGCTGGTAGTGGTTCCCAGTCCCCTGGCTGCTACAGATTCTGCGCCCGATTGAGCGATTACCGATTTAGGCGTTTTTCACTAATTGCGCCTCATATTTTGCCATGACTCCTCAGACTCGAAATTCTGCCAGTACGGTGTTTGAGGGGGCGCCTCTTCTTCAACGTGTTTGAGGTGGGTGTATCTTTTCAACCGCGCCTCCATTTTGCTGCTCCTCCTCAGATTTATTTTGCCAGAGCTGTGTTGAGGTGGGCATATATTCTTCAACCGCTCCTCTATCTTGCCACGCTTCCTCAGAACAACGTTGGCTCTGAGAGGTGACTGACGTAGACATAATTGTGTCTGAGGTGGGTGTATCTTGTACTGCGCCTTGCCTGCAGCCTACCTTCCAAGGTGCTTTGTCTGGTGTCTGCGTGCCTAAGCACTCTCTTTTTAAGTCGGTAGAGCCGGAGGTGAGGTTTACAATTGCCATGCTCTTCCCTAAAGTGAAGTCTGACAAGGTTGTGCTGCAGTTAAGTGCGGAGCCCTAGGCGCGGGTTATCTCTGCCATGCTGTACCCTAGAAAGGTGATGGGACTACTGCTGTTATAAAACGTCCCGAATTTTATTGGGTCTCTTGACCGGTGGATTCGTACAGTTTATCCTTGAGTTTCAAGCTCCATACATATTCTTGCCTGTATTGTTCTACTGCAATCTGGAAGTGCACTGCTATTCTGTTTCCAATGAGCTCTTGAACAGACTGCAAATTGTTCAGTGTATTTCAAGCCTTGCACAGTCTGATATCTACAACAGTATAATATCTCTAGAACAGCATATTAACTTAAGTGGCATTGTTATTGACACAAGTGTATTATCCATCGTCGTGTTAACCATTATAACCAAAATCTATTACTTGTAAAGTTATTGTTTTTAAGGAGTGTATATTATTACATATTATAGGTGTACTTGCACGGAAAATATATAAATATCTTCCAGATCAAACCGAGGGTGGGTTGGGGGGACAGGAGAAGGATAACAAAATGTATATGAAATTACTTTGAATAGACTAGAAAGCTAGTTTAAAGAAAGAGTAATGTAGTTTTAGAGAGACATACTTTTTTTAAATGGGTTCACGGACAAGAAGAGGAAGTTGCATACTATACTGAAGTGTTGAGGGGGTTATCAGACATGTCATTTTGGTTAGCCTACGGACTCCCTTATAAGAGACTAATTAGTAAATGGCACTAATAACTCTATAAAGCTAAAGAAAAATTATTAGCATTAAACCCCAACCTTCAAGAAACTATTGATCTAGCAAGAGGTATTGAACATACTGCTATATTTATAAAAGAAATGAAGGTACATATGAAAGATGAATTGAGTAAAGACTCCAAACATGTTGATAACATAAGAGAAAAATAAGAAATTTGCAAGGACCCGAGTACATAGGGAAAAGTGTATTTAACAGAAAGAGGGTCTTATTTATTTGGGTGAAAACACCAGAAAGAGTTAGTGACTAAGATGGACCTTCACAAAAAAGAACAGGTACTCATGGTTGACATATCAGTGATAGGCACAGAAGAGTTTCCAGAAGTTTCTATTGACAAATAAGGCAGATTAAAATCGAATTAAAAGAGAACACAATTCCGGTAGTTCACAAAACAAGACCTCTTCCACTACAGATTAAAATACTCTTAAAGAAGAACTGAATCCCACAGAGTCACAAGGAATCATTGAAAGTATAGAAAGTTCTGAATGGCTTGCACACATAGTCATTGTTTCTAGAAATAATTCCAAAGATATCGGCTTATGTGTGGACCCTAGTAGCCTTAATACAAACATTTGGGTGGACAGGCAGCCGCTTCCTAGAATAAATGAAATGTTGAGTTTAATTGACAATGGCAATCATTTTAGTGTATTCGGTTTGTCTGCTGCATACCACCAAATTGCTCTACACAAGGATTCACGTCCTTTAACCTCATTTACTATTCCTTTACTGTAGGGTGCCTTTTGAGCTAGCATCAGCAGCAAATGTTTTCCAATGATTAACTAAGTACATTTTAAAAGACTGCCAAGATATCCTATGCTTCAAGATGATATTTTATTCTGTGGCGCGGAGGAAAAAGAACACAATGAGAAACTGAGGTTAGTTCTTAATATTCTTAAATCAGCTGGTATGACGACAGAGAGGGAAAACATAGAATCTGTGTCGCTGCAGTGGATTACTTAGGACAAAGTTTGAAGTGAAGGAATCAAATCTAAAATTTACCGTATTCATTGGATGAGAAATGCTTGTGTTCCTACTAACAAAGAACAACTGAAATCTTTTTTAGGTCTTGATAAATATGTCAAAATCTTAAAGACACTGAACATCCTTTACTCATGTTAAAGAAGGGCATCGTGTATGAGTGAATGTTGTGCACTCTGAAGCTTTTGGGAAGATAAAAGCGGTGACTGTTAAAGCAACTAATATTGGCATATGTAATTATAATTATAAAACCATTATAACAATCGATGACAGCAACAAAGGCATCGGATTCCTTTATCCAAAATAAACAATGGTTCAGAAACAGAATTGCATTTGCGTACAGACAGTTAAGAGAATCAGAACTCAATTACTCAATAATGGAGAAGGAAATAAAGGCATGTGCTTGCGGTATTATGTACTTTAAGTTTTACCTGTAGGGTCTAACATTCTGACTGAGAACAGACGATAATTCATTGCTCTCAGTGTTGTCCACCAAAGGTATGGAAAACACTACACCCTGTATTTCCAAACGGATTCTGGGTTTACAAAAATTTCAATTTCAAACAGTATTTGTACCAGGTGAGAAGAACCTAGTGGCGGATTGTGTGTCTAAAATACCCATAACAGAGCACATATTTGAACTTATAACTCTTGATGAAGCAGTACAATCCGTTAGTGTATCTGCAATTTTAAAAGATAATGCAGACGAATGCTTCAAAAAAGACATCCTTTTGTTAGCTATAAAGGATAAATTTATACATTAAGGCCAGAAGAATGCAAATCCTTACAAGAGGACTTACAACCATGTTGGAAAGTTAGGAATGAGTTGTCCATTCAGGGAGAGTATGTTCTGAAAAACAATAGAATAATAAAACCAGAAAGCTTCAGAGAGGCATACTGGATGCAGGGACCTGGAATACCTATAGCCCGACACCCAGGATATATTGTTTGGGGTCAAGGACAACAAGCTTTCATGTTTATTTTGTGCTTGGGACAAGTAGGTCGAACCCCCTGCAGTACAAACCCTTTGGATGCCAGTTTACAGGCATTGTCTGCAATTAAGGTAATTTGTGTCCATAGGTTAATGTTGTTTGTGTATTTAATTAATGCAAAACCTTTACTATTAGGGTGAGCGCTCTAAGGAAATGTATGCTCGGGACTGCACTATTGACAGCGGTTCCAGTATAAATATGCATACACACGTTTGCAGAGTTTAACAATATGAGGCTACTTGTAATGCTCCCAAACTGTTCTCTGATTAAACGCAAACATTTGCAGAAGCTTGAAAGCAAGATTGATAATTATTTGTATTTACAATAAAATGTTCACGAAAAAATGAAAATATGAAAAATACAGTTTGCTAAACTACTGTGTAATTTTAGGTGCCATTTCTTTGAAACATCATTTAATAAAATGTTTATGCATGCTAATATTTCCAAAAAGTATTCAGAGCGGAAAATCAATGTAACCAGTTTCAAAAATCTTATCGGAAACATGATGATAAACAAGCAGTGGCAAAACCAATAGGTCTGACATTGGTGGTCAATCTTTTGGTTTTGTCATTGTATGTCTTGCTTTGACATGGTTTTTTGTAAAACTTTATTGGTGTGGGAGCTGCTGGGCCCGCACCATTATAAAAAACATAGGGAAGAAACAAAAAGGATTTTTGGGTCTCAAAAACAAACATTGCCACACTAGTCCACAGCACTGAACATAACGATTGTGTGCTAATATGCTCCTTGAGAAATAGCAGAAGGCTGTCACTAACAGTGACGCCTGCTGATAAAATGTAGAGAGGGATAGCATTTGAATAAAAAAGAAAAAGGTCTTATATCAACCCTAATTAGAGGCCCACCTGGTGAAGCAAGTTACAAAAATGCACCTATGCAATGTGTCTTTGTATTAGTGCATATTTATAGCTTTCATAAATTGACAAATATTTACAGAAGTAGGCCAGGAAATCGTACTCCTAGAAAATATTTGTGAACTGCATTTTAGCATGAGCAAATATGCATTTGTAAGATTTGCTCATATTGAGCATTTCCAAGTTCACTTTTCTTCCAACTACTTTTTTTCCCTCAACCCCGGAAGAAGTTGCACTTTTGCCCTTTTCATGAGTAAATTTCCAACCTTTCTCGGTATGGGGAAAAAATGAGAGAACATCTGGTGAAAACCCCTAAAACATGCCAGTTAGTAGGTTTGAGTAGATTCGGAAGGGCAATCCAACCCTGGAACTATTGCTTACTGCTACCTCCAGCCCCAGTATGTAGGTTTGTGGAAAGGTGGCAAAATAACGGAATTGCTAATATTTAAACCCTACTGCGGTATGAGAAATAGCATAATCAAAGAGGCTATTATAAGAGCTCTTACATAATGGGATTGCTACCATAATTTGTCACCGCACTGCATGGCACCAAAAGGTATAAAGAAGACTTTCCCAAGTAGATATTTTATTAAATTCCACACCACTGCCTTTCAAATCGTTACCCTATTGCCTGTAGGGTAACTGCACTTGTGACTGCCTGCTTAGTAATAAAATACAGCAATATTTGGTGTTCAGGAGTTATGAAAACTTTTGGTCCTGGTGCAACTGCTCCTGCATCACCATTGAAATCATGGCCCTAGTGCCTGCTAGAAAGCTGCATTTGTAACTGCCTGTTTAGTAGTAAAATGTAACAATATTATTTGTTATGGGGAGTGTCCCTAGAGCTTTTGGCCCCGGTGCCACTGCACCTGCTGCAAACAAATCAAACATAAGGAGATGATGGATGAAGCACTGAATCTTTTCATACACTCACCCCAATCACATTTCTGGGTTGAATCAATCATCGTTCTTTAGCTCACTTCGCCACCACAGTTCAGACCCAGCCATATGCAAATCAGTCTTGACCCTGTGTCTCATCGGAACAGTCCAGCCCAAAACTGGCAAGCAAGGTCTTCTCTGGTCCAGAAACAAGCATCCGGAGACTGGTTTCGGGGTAACACCCCTCATCAGCCAGGCTAGCTTCAATCCAGTGGCAAAGTGAGCAAGGGAGCCACATCTGGGCATACCCTGCCAACATAGGGTGAACAAAGCAAACTCAAAGAGATGACGGACGGAGCGCTGAAACTTTTCCGACACAGCCATATGCAAATCAGACTGGGGTGGCTTCAACCCAGATCTGGGTCTGAAAATTCACAACCCAATATAGACAGTTTTCACATTACAATTTGCTTCTATATTTGTATACACTTATAATGCATGAATTTTAATAATATTTAAATTTGTAACAGTTGGGGACCCCTGGGTAGGCCTCACAGACCCCACTGCTTTACACTGATAGAATCTGGTGAAGGTCAATTATTCTAAATATAGCTCAGACAGCTACACCAATCTCAGCACAACATACCAGCAAATTACATAAATCAGGTAAGTCGGAAAATATGTCCTTGCAAGCTGAGTGCAGGCACATAAGGAACATAAGAGGCACTTTTCATAGGTGCTTGTCAAAATCCGGGTTGTGTGCCCTCCTAAAAATACTCAATTGTTCATCGATAATCACTACTTTCCCAACCAATACCAAATAACACCGTATACAGTATCATTTTCATAGACACAAGGACAGGCCATGCAGAGGCGCGCTTTATCCATGAACGGTAAGGTTCACACAGACTGCCAGTAGATCGGGAGAGACCCGCCTTTATTCACATAGGGACTGAGAGTGGCTTGCACTAAGAATGCCCCAGAGAATGCATTCCATCATAGGGAAAGGCAACTGCGGAGAGGGAGGGTACACTGACGGAACAAGGGAGCATGCAAATCCACTACTCTAGACAAGCGAGCCAACAACAACGATTGGTGCCCGGAGGTCATGATGGGAGTCAGCAATAGAGGCAGAACTAGGGAGTTTCGGGATGGGATGAGGCGTGTTGTTGAGGGAAAGGAAAGCAATTCAGTCTCAAGGGGATGGATTCTATCCTAATATAGTAAGCGAGTCAAAGCTCCAGTCAGTCAAGTAACTGAACTAAGGAGAAAGAAGACTAGGGCGCAGTGAGCCCCAAGAGACAGCTTGCTTAAGTGGTTAATAAAAAGAGAGCCTGAAGTGGACAGACACTGACCACCGGAAGCACTACTTGGTCCAGGCTCCTAGGCAGGACGAAGACTCAGAAGCCCAGAAGGCAGACTGATGCTAGGAGGAGGCACTGACCTACAGGAATCAAGAAACGATAATGATGCGAGAGCCACATGGGAGCCAGCCAACGTTGTATGTACGTATGTATAGGCATTTATATAGCGCACTACTTACCCGGAGGGTCCCAAGGCGCTTCGACCGCTGCGAAACCCTTCCTGGCTTCCCTGAGAGATGGTCCCTTAATGGGTATCTCCAGGGTGAGACCAGGCATCCCCGGCGGTCTGGTGGGGCCGTTAGTGAGGATGAGGCAAGCTAATGCCCAGAGTTGCCGAGTGTGATCGCTGATCAGAGTGGGCACCGAGGCGAGAGAATTATCAAGTCCGCTGACTCTGGTCCAGAAACCTGCCGCGCCGGGAATCGAACCCTGGTCCCGGGCCGTCCTCTGCTCTCGGGTCTGCCGCCTCTAACCAGTGAGCCACACTACCTCACTAACCTAACTAACAACGTTATGTAACAGGTGGGCTTTATGTAACAGGTGGGCTCCAAGACCCATTTAAGATTTTTTAAAGATTGATTTTTTTTTTTAATACAAGCGATTTTGCAAAGTGAAACCTGAAAAAAATGGATATTACTGATAGTGGACAGTCTCGACAAAAAAACACCCTAGAATGATCATGTATATGTGGAAATGCGTCATCATGCGTTCACAAGTATGCATCAGGACACTACGGGAGCCCCAGCATGATAAAGTATGTGTGTGCATGTTTCACCATGCCCAAGTCATGATGCAGTAAGCTTTTTTTTAATTGCTATTCTAAGATGGCAAATGTATATCTTTCAGTGGTAAATTTAAATAAATATGGTTTACAACGATGTGAATTTACGGAATGGAGTAGCCTGGTAACAAACTCCAGCTACAAAGTCCACCTAAAAAGTTTTTAAAAATTAAATAAAAGGGCATAGAGGGGCGTGGAAGCAACAGAGGAGTAGAGTTTGAAGTAGCAGAGGTTAGAGGGAGTGAATTAACCCCATCGATAAGCAGCATTGGTGTCACAGATGTACAGGAGTATACCGGAGGGGAGCAAATTAACAAAAGAAATAACAAAAACTAAGTTTGCAGATCAGGAAGTGTGGCGAGCCAACGCGGAGCTATGGGGTTGGAATGTGAAGAAAGATGCGAGGAGAAAGAAAGGAAATACATACACTCCCATTGAATTCCATAGGGAAATTTCAGTTATTTGAATATAAACAGTGGAAGGATCCATATTATTCAATCAGAAGGATGGTAAAGAAAATACGGCCTAGTGAAGGGACAAATGCAACAAGAGGAAGGAAAACCTTCAAAATAAGAAGTAATTGACACTGGAGTCATCCAATTATAAGCAACAGAATGACCAAAAGGCCACTGTAAGTATCGGTTACTCTGCACAGTTGGTATTTTGACAGACAGCTAAATCTGCAAGTGGGCAAAACCTCAAAATAATTATTTCCCTTCAGGGTCCGTTAACATCGATTAAATCAAAGCTGAAATTGGGTGAAAAAGCCCTGCAAATCCTCAAGCGCATCTTCAGGCTTTATTTGGATAATCCATTTTAATAATGCTAAGAAGCAGCAAGTTTGCTGAGGGCTGCTAAATGGAATATAGAGATGTAATGCTCACTCACCAGTTAACACTTGAAATGCTTGTATATCCTAAGTGGTTACTCCATAGAAGTTAGAAAACAATTACGAGCGAGTGCATTTTTACTGCAAATTTAAATATGGCCGCTTTTAGAAGTATGCTTTGAAAAAAAAGGTATTTAATGGCTTTTCTGCTACTGCACTTCCCACTCTGCAAAAACATACTGCAGAGGGCGTTACAACATGATAACCTTCCAAAGTACAGCCTGGTGATTATTAATAGTTGGTTGCTCTTCAGGGACTCCCCCTAACTTCCATAAAAATATACTTTGGAGAGGTTGTAGGGGGTATGGCGAGTGATGTGTCTTTCTACTGCTCTAGACAGCCTGCGTTGTTCACCTTTTCTTTTAATACACACCCATTATTAAAGAGGTGTTTATGTTTGAAGCATAGCATTTCCTCTTTGTAATCCTCACTGCTCCTCTGCGTGCATTCTTTCATTGAGATTCTGCGCCTCCCTGGTATGTCAACTTCTTTCCTATCATCCAGTTTTCCTGTCAACAGTCTCAGAATCTGTGGGCACCTTTGAGCTGCACTTTGGGTATGTTCACTTCAAACAAGACAAGCTTAACGACTGCAAAAATCTAAATGAAGCGATGGCGTTTATTAACTCTGGCAGCATTCCATCACTTTCAGCTCATCTACTTCAATGCAGACAGGGACCAACCAAATGCATGTGCTTGGTCGCGCTCCAAAAGAGACAGTCAACCAGAAACTGTAAGCCCATGTCCCCTTCGCACAGGAACAGAAGACAGTTACTTTTTAAATGTTCTTATTAAATAACAGCACTATCTCTGTGTACTACACTAGACAAGTGCTTCCATGAGCCATCACCGAGATCACCAAACTGGTCATGCTGGGTCACGGCTCCCAAACAGGAAGTGAGGGCAGCCAAAATTCTTCGGAAGCCCCTCTACTAGGGGGGGGGCAGTGACCGAAAGTTCAAAACTGTGCTCGAGATCAACCCAGGCGTGATTGGCCTTTATGGTCCTAGTCAGTGACCTGCCGCTCGTGTCTATGGCACAGAGAAGAACCCACAGGCGTGCCTTTGCAAATTAGGCTGCTATTCCTGTCAGACCAAAAATAGATGGGTGGAAGCGATCGAGTCAATCTGAACTATTGGATGCACTTCTTGTCAACATCTTTAGATCATGTTTAGTATTACAGACAACCAACAACAATATGTAAATGAGGGAGCAGAGCGCCCCACCCCAAGAGGAAATCCAGTCTCACTACGAGGTTTCCAGACTGCTCACAGCTGTCCTCACATACCTGTGATGCCATGCGTTCACTATGTAATGCACCTGAGCACAGCGGATCTGCTATATTGAGCTCAAACGTCCTGATGGATGTGGCTGCCTTCAAAGTAATATAATTAGCTCAGGAACTTCTAAAGAAGTACTGGGCCTAATGGAAGAAATAACGTGTTCTTGTATGTGAATATTTTGACTATACAGTGTGCTTTACCAATGCTATTTGCCTCGTATACAATCAACCAAAATCCTGGTGCGTGCTTTGACTTGGTATAAAATTAAATTGTTTCAGAAGTTTTTCCTTCAACACGGCTGCCTGCAGTTGCTGCAAAGACAACGTGGGCTAGATGTGTTCTGAGGGAACTCTCGCCGCTCCTCCACAGCCACTTTGTTCCTCAGATAGCGCGCTGTGGCGCCTACGGACAGTGCAGAGTGGTCCTCTGACCACTAGAGGGAACCGTCTGCTGAACACGTCTGACGTGCCTCACTGCCCCAAGTTGGCCCTCGCTGTTAGTTTCACATCTTTTCATGGCCAACAGAGTGGTCAGCTTCTGCAGAGTTTAAAAGCCCCGTTTGCCTGGAGCGTGACACCCTATTTGGGCCTGTCTTTTCTCAGCACTCACTGCACTCAAGGTATCGGCCCAGGCAAGTCCAATTACCCCATAATTTGCATGGTGTGGGAGGTGTTCAGAGGTCCTGGTTCCTGTATTTGGTCCTCTGGGCTTGAATCTTGGGCTGTGAGGTACCCACCCTCTATATAACCTGCTTATATTAGCTGGGAACCCCAGAGCTTGCACTATTACCTACCTGTGCATTTTCTCTGCCTCCTTGATCAGGCGGATTGATGTAGAGGAGACCTATGCGGAGGACGATAGGATTATCTACCTACACATAGATTACCACTTCTGCGAGGTCATAGACGCTTACATTTCTAAGATTATTTTGCAGGCAGTGGCTGCCCGGAAGAGGAAAGTGCACTGCTTCAAACCCCTCCATGGGAGTAAAGACTATCCGGAGCTTGGACCTTTTTTACCTCAGGGTAGGAACTACACACACCGCCTCCCAAATGCAGAAGTGACAAAACCAGGCGTCAACCTGGGTGCCGTTGTAAGGCTATCCTGGAGGACTATTCTCAGTCCACACCACTGGACCCCCACAACCTAGCTCTTCGAGACTCCAACCCCTTGTCATTCGGGGCTACAAACCCCATCCCCTGCCCACCTCTCCCCAGGGGTTTAGAGTCACACTCTGGTTCCAATGCAGAGCCAGAGTCCGGTTCTGGGCGATGGCATCCTTCGTCCTGTGACACAGACAGGCACATTACTGGGGAGTACTTTCAAGGTGCCCTCTGACATGCCAGACCTGGAGGTCGACAATCATAAGAGCAGAATGCATTCACCCCTTCCTGAAGAGCAAGGTAGCACTCAGCTTTGAGATAGATAAACAGCAGGCTACCTTCCTATGGAAGTGCATGCGTGACCCCCAAGAAGGGGATTGACCAGTCCTGACAGGCTTGCTAGGATAAGCTTCTGGATTTTGCAGGCCCCTTGACCTGCATTCTGGATATGGCAGAGGACACAGTCGTCTGGGAAACTGATTCCCCCAAGGTTCTATCATGTTGGGCATAGCGGGCGGTCATCTTGAAGGGGAACACCAACTGTGCAATATCCACCTCTCTGAGACAGATTGCGCAGGTGATGGGGCTGTTGTCATCCTCCATGCAGGCCATTTTCCCAGGCCCTTTCATTATCTGGACCTCCAACGCTTGAAGGCCTCTCACATCAAGAAGGGCCTCACATATTCCCAAGTGGATCCTCACTTGGACGAGGCTCGGGAGGAGAGTCAGTGGTGGTTTGCTTATATGAAGGCATGGAATGGCCGGAGGATCTTCAGTTCGTTTCCCGACCTGGTGATAGAGCCCTACGCAAGTGGCACGGGCTGGGGCGGTAGGGGGGTGGGCAAGATGTGGGAACTTCACCACGGGAGGAATACTGTCCTCACAAGAAGACTCCATCAAGTGCCTGTATCAATGCTGTATCTTTCGCAAGATGGAAAATGTGGCGGGAGTGTGCTACATAAATCCCCTTGGGGAGTACCCAGACCAGGTATCTCGTGCATCTGGCACATAGTTTCTTAACTGTTTGGAGAATCAAGTCTTGGTGGTGGCAGGGCATCTCCCAGGGGTTTCCTATCAGGTATCAGATTGGCACTCCCAACACCTTTAGGCTGCGAGCCTCTGCCGTCTGCACCCCTCTGTGTTTCAGGCCTTTCACAACAGATGGGGCCAGTCTCGGATTTCTTTGCCTCTCGCTTGGACCACCAACTATTATTGTTCTACAGTTGGCATCCCGACCCAAAGGCAATGGCCACAGATGCCTTCCTTAAGGACTAGCAACCCAATCAATGATATATCTTCCCTCCATTCGTTATAATCATGTGCACCTCGACTCAGGTCAGGCATGACGGCGGGCCATCGTCTATGTGACTCCCACTCGGAAATCGCAAGTCTGGGATCCAGTTCTACAGGTACTTTCTTGGGATTCTCCAATCCTTCTACCCTAGTTTCTGAATCTCCTCAAGGATCTGGAGGGAAATCCCCATAATTTGGTCATTCAAGGATCTTTGTCGCTTATGGCTTAGAGGATTGCAGGGAAATTTGGAAAGTCCCAGGCCTTTCGCAGCAGGCTGCATCCCTAATCTCAAGAGCATAGGCTGACAGCACCATCACGCTCTACAAATCAGCGTGGTCTAGATTGCTGCGTTGGCATCACCAAAGACATCTGGATCCCGTGGGGAAAGACGCTGTCCACATTCTGAATTTCCTCACCTCCCTGGCATCTGAGGGACTTGCATATAGATATATCAATACTTTCAGGTCTGCAATTTTCTGAGAGCCACTCACCAGTCGGTGACCATCTAGTTGGTGACATCCTCTGGTGCGGAAACTATTGAGAGGCATCCGCCTACCCCTTCCACCGGAACCCAGATATTCTGTCCCATGGGATCTAAAAAAAACCCTTAACATGTTCTTGTCCTGACGATCCAGCAAATACCTCTCGTGGAAGGAGCTTTCGGCTAAACTGGCCCCCTTCTCGGTTTGTTCTCATGTCAATGAGTCAACGTAAGGGCACTGGACCTAACTGGTTGAGCTTTTACCCTGGACAGGGTTACTTTCCATAGCTCATGACGTACAAAATGTAATTCTTGTGTGATTACTTACCACTCCTTTCCAGATTTCCCAAAACTATGCATTGTAAGGTCCATAAAGAGCTATGAGACTATGGCCGCAGACATCCACCCATGTGGAGTGAGACAGCTCCTGAAAGCTCTGAGGGGACCCTTCTGGGCAGTCTCTTCACCTACCATCGCAAGATGGGCTTGATGGGTCTTGCAAGAAGCTGGAATAGATTTCAAACTGTTATATCACTCTGTCAGAGGGTCTATGGAGTTAAAGGCGTTCTCCCTCAGAGTCCGTTTAGAAAATAGCATCAACACAGAGGACTGATACTCGGACTCTACTTAAAAAAGGTTCTACATCAAACCAGTCCCAACTATAGCTTCGCTGGTTGTGGATAAGCTTTACACCTGGGTAATCCTCGCCTCCAGTCGAGACATAGAATGAAAAATGTCATAGCTATTGTAAAAGAAAATTTCAATTCTATTAAGGGCACCGAGGCGAAGATTAACCTGCCCAGTATTATATAATCCTGCCCTAACAAATGAGAACTACGTATGAGAATGTATGCTTTAATCAGTGGAGATTAACATTGTACAAAGAGTTTGCCTGAATTGTGATGATGCAGACTCCTTATGGTTGTATTTTGTAAGCATATTCCGGATATGGGTTCATACATCTCTGCTCATTTTTCCCTAGGATTGGATGGGTTGAAATGGGATTAAAGATATCACAATCCAGCTGCAAACGCAGGAAGAAAGAGGTGGTACAACAGCATCAAGGGAGTATGGAGATGCCATGGATTCAAATGACTGGACAGTGCTAATGTTTGAACAGTAACTTATTCCCCAATGGTTCTGGGAAATGAAGTCTTGTTTTCTATAATGGCTGCTGTTAATTGAGTGGAGATGGAACAGCAAAACCCTTGCCTCCGTGTTCTTAATAAAACTGAAATATTCCATTAATATAGCTAGGAAAATTTTCATTGGCCCTAACATGGACAAGATAATTATTCTTTGAAAGCCCAATCACATATTTTTGTGATCGGGTTTGTGTGACCCTAACATCACATAGAAACTGCAGACAAAACGCGGAAGTAACACTTTCACATCCATTAAAAAAAAAAAGTGTGCATACTTTCAAACTACCTTAAGACAGAGGACACAATTAATTCACCAGTGAACGGGCAGGCAGAGCTCAAATAAAAATATTTGCTATTTTGTCATTTCCTTGTTCTCTCCTCAATAGGTCAAGTCAAACAATTTTCAGTCCACACTCGGCAACCTAGCAGCCCCTCATAATTTCCAGTCCACACACTTTGCAACCTAGTAGCCCCTGATAATTTCAAATGAACCTGCTATTCCCACCCATGTCCATCTACCTAACAATAAACCCTTCCAAAGACTCAACAGAAACACCACCACAGGTAAACTCCCATCTCACAACTCTCTAACTGCAACATTTAACCCTCACACTAATCCTCCATGCTATAATCAAACTCTGCAGCTCTACACATCATGTACCTTACCAATCCATGTTGTGCCTCATCAGATTGCAACAGCCCACAGATAATCCAATCAAAACTCACTTCCACGCAAGCACCTATCCCAGTGAAACAACCCATTAATGTGCTCTCAAAATGCGGTGTGAACTTTTCTTCTCCAAAAACGTAAAGCAGCACAAAACCAATTTCCTCGTCTCTAGCAATCTGTCAATCTGCTTCAATCAAAAAATACACATAATGCCTCTGTAAAACAAACATCCCTTAGCTTCAACTAGAACTACATAAACACTATAGCACAACCATACAACCATCTTTCCCCCTCGCCCTCATGCTCAGTCAACCATCTGAAACTTTCAACATAGTCAACTGCAGAAGCCTTTTTAACAGAGAGCACTCCACTGTTGCTCATTCTCCCACCTTTACTGATCCTACACTGTGTCATGGTGTGTAATCGTGTGCACCAACCAGCAACCTGTGACATCCTATGCCCCTGTGTGTTGTCCCCCCTCATCTTCTAGCTCAAACAGAGGAAATCCTCTCTTACTTTGGCTTTTCCTTCACAGACACGCAAGCTCTCTTGCTCTGCCCTACTGTAACCCCGGGGACTGGAGCAAATAAACAGTCAAACTGCAATCAAACAATGGATGGCCATATGCTTCTTGACTGTAAAACCTCTAAGACCAGAATAATTTATTTCACCTCTACTCCACCATCTACACATTAATTTTTTAACCAAACTACTTACATAACCCTAGTTTGCATTCATGCTTATGTGTGGCAATCTCCACCCCCTCGTGTAGTATTTCCTGTCAAAAAAGCTCAAACGAGTATAAGTAAAACAACATTTATTTTTAATAAAGAGGAAATGTACAGAACACCAAAGTAAGTGCAATGTTCTTTTGCGCTGACTAATGCAACGTACGTCATCTGTGTTGTGGGCAATTACATTACGGTAAACATGACACAAATGTCTGCATTTAAAGTGTTCAAATGCAGTGCAAGTGTTAAAGTTTGACATGCCATTTAATCTCAAATACGACAGAGGCAGATTTCCATTGGATGCAATGACAACAAAGATTGATTCATTGAGAAATTAACAATATTTTGCTTGGGTGGAACATGTTTCCACAGCATGAATTACTTTTTTCCACCTTCTAAACTGGCCAATTTTATCTGCAGAAACAAATTCAAAACACAATTGTAATGCGTCTGTCCTATTTAGTAACAAATTAGCTGAAATACAAACTAAGTTGTCTATTCTTACATGGGTAATTATTGAATGCTGTTACTTACAGAACACAAAATGAGTTATGTGACTGTATGACCTAGGTCTTTTGACATTATGGTGTAGACAACCTAAAGATTTTGGAACTCGGGAGCTAGCAACCAAGCACAGTGGTTCTGTGTAAAAAGTCTGAGGAACCAAAGACACTGGCATCAGATCAGCCATTTCTGGTCTTGTCTAGTATACTCTATTTTAAATCCCATAGCAAAATGTTTTTTTTAAGTAGATAGAATGACAACAGGTTACTTTTTGTGCGGTGATTATTATATTAATAGAGCGTGGTTCATACCAAACGTTACTCTGGCCGTGGATTCAACTTTCGAGACCCAGTGAACAGATTACTATATGGGGAAGATTAAGATGAAAATAGATTGGCTCTCGTTATCCTGTGGAAAGCTAAATGTTCTGAACCACCAAGCAGAGAACAACATTCAAGAGGTGGATAGATAGTCTGACAGGGTAAAAAGGTAAGCCTGTGGAGTCAAAGGATGATGGAGAGGGAATCTTCAAAGTGTTGATGATATTGCAGATTAAATTGGGAGTACGCCCTAACACTGGTTATGAGAAACAGGGGTCTGGTCTAAGACAACACAAGTAGGCTATATTTACTACTTGCTTATGTTAAGAAAGATGAAATGTGTAGTCTTTTTTCACCTACACGTCACTGAAAGGCAATTTCAGGATGCAGTACATGAAGTACAAATAAACTAGGTGTGAATGCTGCAGAGAAAAAGAGTGAAGGCAACGGAAATGTCAGGACTACATTTATTTTATTACCTGATGGTTTAAGTGGCATCTATGCAGGCTGCATCTCAATGTCTAACATGTTTGGTTCTTTTTGTCTTCGAGCACTATCGAGTTCACTGTTTACAAAGATTTCCAGAAACCTTGTAGTTGCAATCATTTAGTTTATTCCGTGTCCCAAGATCTAGTGGGCCACAATTTTATCCCACACTGTTTCTGGTTCTCCATTGCAGATACAATGTTGCCAGTGATGCCAGTCTGCAATCATTAAGGTTGTATCAAATATCCTAGGTGTGTTTTTCAGGTCTTGAGAATCGACAACATTTTGCCAGCTACCCTCAGGTACAGTAGGAACAATATGACTGCAAGGTAAGGGGTGTGGTCATTTCATTTATGGGATTGAATAACCTAGCAGCCTCATGATGGGGTAGTTCAGGTTCTTTTTCAGTACCTTTTAACAAAGGTATGTGCTTAGTTATGGGCGTGGGACGCCAGGATATATAGTCTGGGGTCAATGACAAGTTGTCATGGTTATTTTGTTCTCTGCACAAGTAGGCCAACCCACTCAGCACATTCCCTTTGGCTGACAGTTTACAGTATCACGGTATGGATCGGTTGATTGGCTACTGCTAAGGCAAGGTTTTGCAACCTTATGCAGAAGTTGTTGAAACTTGTATATACAAGTCATTAATTTAAAGCCCTTACAATTATGGCAAGCACCCAAAGGAAATGCAGCAAGCTTTGAACTTAGCTCTAATTACTCACAGTGGATACTGTATAAAAGCAGGTTGCTAAATTTTACAATTTGGGGCTTTTTAAAATGGTCCTAGAATGCTCCATGATAGCATGCATACATGTGAAAGCAAGATTGGAGATAGTTTGTTTCCAAAATAAAGTACACACATAAAATTGTGCAACTTCGAAAAAGGTTTTGCTAGACCATTGCGCAGCTTTACATTCTGTTTCCCCATGACATCGTTTTTAATAAAATGTGTCCGATACATGCCTATATTAAAAAAAATTTTTTTTACTAAGAATCGGTGTTAAACAATTGGCTGACATTAAAATAAATTAGGGGCCTAGTAAGAAAAATGCACCTGAAGTTATATATCCTTGAATTAGAAAGATTTAGGCTTTTCAGGTATTCCCAAGTGTTTGTAAAAGTAGATCCGAAAATCATATATCTAGCAAAGTTTTGTGAGTTCAACGGTCTCATGAGCAAATATACACATGAATATTTGCTCACATGAAAACCTGCTGAGCAATTGCAAATACACTTTACATACACATCCTATGTTCCCACCCTCGAAAAAGGGGAGGGGCGTGAACAAAAAAATGTAAGCTCTTTTGAAACTTCAAAAACACAAAACAAAAAGGCCCACGATAAAACTGGCTTGCTTCTCCAACTAGACACCACGACAGGGTATTTGCTTGTGCATCAGCAAGCAGACATTTCTTCTTGACCTTATCAGGAGTTACTGTGAATTCAGTGGTTGAATTTGAGTGCAGCGCTGTACAGCCTACAGTTTGGTCTACCTATCCAGCTGCTTCTCGGGAATTTATTTAGCTGTTTTTGAAAAGCGCGAATTATCCTGAGATAAAGTGAAGGCCGTGACTTACAAATCTCCAGAAAGGACCTTCAAACACTCCCTTCTTGATGTACCTATCCACGAAGTCCTCTCCAATTTATCAAAATTGATTGGCTGAGACACTTACATGTTATCTCTTTCCTTGCCCGACTGCCCAATCCTAGAATATACATTTTCCACTGCTTTCGTTTACTTAGACACTCAAATTTACTTCGTTACAAGCTAGAACATTTGTGGACTCTATAAGAATTCTGCAACAGACTTTTGAGGTTCAATAACCTTAAGGTACGAGCCAAAGAGCATTCAGACGTTAAATGCCACAGGCTAATGTGAGCTGATAAAGCAATCTGGAAAGCATTGCAGAAGAACACACTAGAGTTATGTGACAAGGCTAGGCCATGCATGCATTAGTAAGTAAACAATTTCACAGAAAAAGGAAGTATGGTTTTAACTTTAAAGGAAAACAACACACGAGTAATATGTGCACAACCTCCGTGGAGACGTTTGCACCTGTGACAGCATGATTTCTGACAGGTGTTTCAAAACAGAAAGGCTTGGCAGACTGTAAATAAGGAGTATTAGCTACCAAAATGGCTAGGCAAAGCTTACGAGTTGAATAAATTACAACTATTTTACAAAACTTCTGTGGAACAGGACCAGTGTATTTTTTTTAATGTGTTTATGGAAAGTTCAGAATCACTGCATACTTGGAGTATTGTGAACATCAGACCTCTGAATACATCCTTCCATCAAGGAAAGTCAAGTCCCACGCCATGATCCTGCAAAGAAAACTTGCGTTTCTAGAATACGAATGGTGCATGAATTGTCATAACTTATTTCATTGCTTTTATGTTTCCTGCACATTGATCGGGCATCCAATAAATGGAAATTTAAGTTCTAAACAGAGATGGCCCACACTTACAAGCACTTTGCGTCGGGATTGCATTACTTTTTTTTATGTAACCCCAATACAAAGTGTAGTGGTGGTATTTGCAATCCAACACAAACCATGATTTGTAGTGGATTGAAACCAAAAGCAACACAAAGCTGCACAATGTGCTGCCTAATGATACTTTGAAGCAATGGGGCGTTCAATGGGCGGTGAATGGGCTTTACCATGCAACGATCATGGGTTTTGACACAAATCCCATCTAAAAGGAACTGTAGACATGGATTTGCGACAAAACTCTGTGCCTCGAGGCAGGACTGAAAAGTGGAAATGTTTTCATATCTCCTGGTTTTCCTCTCCAAGCATGAGTGCTGCATGCTACTGCACACATACAACGTGGGAAACACCTTAAACCATAGTTTTTGTAATGAAAGGGAGGCCTTCCAATAAAAAAAGTATTATTACAACGCAGTCACCATTGCACTGTGACGCAAGGGTGCCTTCACTGGCGCATAGCAGCCGAAGTAAGTTGGAGCCTGGAGAGAGCAGCACATCGCCACACCTTAGTAGATAAGGCGCTGTTCTGCTCTCTCCTGCTCTCATACCTTAGCAACTTTACTTGATGTGTTGCATGATTTTTTTTATATCTGGGCCCATCTATTCTCAGAATGATTTGAAGGCAAGAGAACAGATAAAGCAGCAGAACTGTAAGGTCGTTTGTTATTGTCGGTAAGGATTAGTGGCACATCATTCTGCTGCATCAGAAGCTGTCAAATTATTAGGATGGGGCGCACCGAATACCGGAAGGCAGCACGTGTTTGTTGCACAGCTGGAAAGCACTAAAGAGTGAAGAGCACAATCCGGGGGATATGGTTAGCAAGGTGAGCTAATGCAATCTCAGTCACAATCAACCAGATCATGGTTACTACCTTAAATACAGCAGCAGTAACACATTGGTCAGAGCAAAACTAGTTTCTGCATTACTCAAAACAGACTGCATTTCATTCCCGAGACTAATGTACAGCTACATTGAAATAAATGTTATACAAGCAGCGTAAACCCTCAACTTTCAGTGAAGAATTCTAATTACCTATTTAAAATGTGAAGCGTGGGCTTTGATAAAAGTCTTGGCACACGTGCAACCACAGAAAACTGCTGACACTGTATTTACAACAGGGAATCCGCCCTTGCAAAAACGACTTGCAAGATCAATAGAATTCATCACAAGAGCCACTAAACACGAGAGTAACCATAAAATCACTTTGAACAACAAAACCACTGCTTTAAATGAGTTAGCCTGGGTGAGTCATGATTTGCTTTTAATGCCAAGGCCTCAAAGAGCTTTGGGATGTACTGGAGTCAGAAGGTTCTCGGGTTAACGCAAGGGGAGAAGCATAAGTGACCTTTCCAGTCGTCGACACCCCACCCCCTAAGATTATTACATTCTTACACTCCATTGTTGTCGGTTCGACTTTAAGAGAACACCTTGCCCACCCGGAGCAGCACACACTCGCCAGCAACATACAAATATTACCCTACTTGTTCAAGAAAATAGAGTGGGAACTCGCTGACCACTGCATTCATCAAACAGCCAGTCATATGACTCAGTCTCTTGCGGATTGGGGTTTACAAACACAGTGGAGTTGTTTAACAGAATTTCAGAAGACTGTCAGACACGGCTTGTAAAGAAACAAATTCAAAAGTAGGCATCAGTCAAGGTGTGGTTCAGCTCACATAATAGTGGAAATAGTTCTATTCACCCACGGCTATGCATTACGACATACATCATGGGAAATTTTTGATAAAATCACCATCCAAACCAATTACATACGACTTACGCCATTAAGATGTCTTGGAAGCCAATTTAGCCTATTTAATTATGTAGAAACTGGATAAGAAAACCTGCATTGGCGATGTCTAATGGTCTGGTCTTGGCAAGCAAGCAAAATTTATTTTGTTTATGCATTTATCTGTATAGCAAACATTGCCACTTTATTTTGCATATTGCATAACATTAAAAAAAATGTAAAAAAAAAAAAAAAAAGGAGTGACCTGAAGTGCACTACTTTAAGGGAGCTCTGCCATGTGATCAAGCAAAATGCTGCCACTCGCAGTGCAAGAGAGCAAATGGGTGAAATGTACTGACCCACTGCAACATGGGTACGATGAGGCGGGCAAAGTGAAATATGAAAAACACCTGAACAGACCAATGAATGAGAGCGCTGAACCCCCTGTATTCATTCATATTAGTAGGTAATGGCAAAAAAGCTTTCAGGTCAAAAGGTTGAACGCTGCATGCAAGGCAAATCTTGCACTATTATAACAGGGAAGCCATACTGCACCTTTTAAATGCCTCCGATGCATTCCTCTCACATTCCCCAGGTTGCAGGAGACTTTGAACGGCTGGGTCTTTTAGCTTCTCCTCATAACCAGACATGAGCCCGCTTTTGCTGATCTGAGCCACCAGTCCCCGAATGAAGCCTCCAAGGCACAGTGTATCAGAGTCTTGGGCCCTGCAGAAATGGAAGGCTAGCGCCTGCCGATGGAATCCCCTTTGCAAGCCAGCTGGTGAGCTAGGCCACAACAACTCCGTGATGAGCGCCGTCTTACCACTCCCAGGTCCCCCAACCAAAAGCACCCCCCAACCCGCCCCTTTCCCAGAAGGGGCGGTAGTAGCATTGTTCCCAGAAAGAGACCCAGGAGATGGATCCACACCCGCACTGCTACAGCAGATGTTTTTTTCCTGGAGGCAGTGCTGAAGTTTGTGGAACACCCACTCTCTACAGTAAAAATGTTTTCCATGCAGCAAACTTGTTTGAGCCATTTTACCGTGCTCTTTCATTCCTGAGCTTCTTCATCAGTAGCTGAAAGCACGGTCAGCACCTTTGATCAAAGCAGCTTCAACTGTAGGTCTCAAGGCCAGTCTCGATTTAGCTCAGCGTGGATCCGCCAAGTAAGCATCACTTTCCAGCAATCTGACACGAATGTCAATTTTCCAGCTCCTTTCCATGACTGGATCTGTGTTTCCACTCACAGGCTGCATTGCGAGCAAGGCGCTGCATGATGCAGCTCATCTGATGAGATGGCAAAGGGCTGTCTGCCTCCCAGGCCTGGTAATGATATTCATATGGCCGAAAACGTCTAAGTCCCACGACTACATCTGATTTCCATATTTCTTTGCAAGGTTCCAGCATGCAGAGGAGACAATACATCTGGAAAAAATCAAGCCACATTCAGTGTTCAATGACTGCCTCTTCAAACTTAGGTTTAGTTTGGGTTTTACGGTTATATTCCATAATGTTATGGACTAGAGATGCACATGGTTTCTTTATTATTCCAAAAATTAAGGTTTTCAATACGTCAGGGTTACACTGTAAAGCAGCAAACAGATGCATATGAGCCGATTCCCAAAGTCGCTTTTAAGCACATGCACAAGCAACAAGGATCTCCAAATTTAGTTTTTCTTAGATGGCAGGGTACATGTGGAAGCACTAGCACCGTCGTAATCCAAAAGAAATCAGATCACATTTTGCCAGATCACATTTTTACTCCACCAGTCCATAGATTACACAGTTTGTAGTCCATCCGGGAGGGGTGCGAATCTAAAGCGAATTGCTGAAAAATAAAGAAACATGTTTAGGTCAACGCCCAACAAAAATGAACTGCAACACTGACATTGAAAATTGTGTGAAATCCCAAATGTTATACTTTCCACCCATGTGGAGCTGCCAGATCTTTGTGATCCCAGCCTTGTTCCCCATTCCAAGCTCACATTTCACATGAGGCATACTTAATGGATTTGTTTCCGGTTGCTTATTTTTCTCATCCTGCCTGTGTGGTTAGTGGTTACCGTGTGGGATAATTAGCCACATAGACATCCGCACTGAAAATATAAAGAAAGCTAAAGATGGAAGTTTCTGCTGGCTCATCTGGTTAACCAGTTTGGCAAGGCGGGCTCAACTGTCTCCTCTGGCAAGGACAATACGGCTACCAGGTGATGCAGACTGCTACACAAGAAGTTAGGAACAGTTGAAACATATTCTAGATTACATTATCGGTAACTTCCAAAATCTGATTGTTCCACATGTATAGTTATACATATGACCACGTATAAAACAATGACTAGATAGAGAATGTGCTTTTAATTTACGGGTGGCATTGTAAATATAACATGCCCATATATATTTTCAAAGTAGCCCTTGGCTGGTGTCTTTAGTGTTACACCTGGTCTGTAATGTTTCACTGGCGCACAGGCAACATAAACAATATGATTTAAATGCATGTGGTCCAGGTTTCAGGACATGCAACGTATCAGAACAAAGCTGAGCACCGGACGAAACAAGTCCTGACCACCCCCTTTAACACTTGCTTACCATACTGGCCCCGACTTGCATTTCGTTTTAAGAACAAACAATGACGTAAGGATTTACTATGGACTATGGTTGCCCATTTAAGACAGATCAAACTCAGTACATTATGTTCAAATAACATTCTAGAAAACCGTAACGCTAAACGGACCCGTTGTCCGCTCTCACTTCATTATTACATGCTGAAATAGCGGTCCATAATCATGCAGAGCACAAGACGCAGATCTAAACACGCACTTTGATTTTCACGCTTTTCTTTAAAAGTGACAGTAACCGTATTCAGTTACAGAGCTGGACGAGTCGTCACAGGGGTGACTCCGACAGACTGCAGGTTTGCCGGAGCGGAGTCATTTCACATGAGTGAACACATGCACGGAAGGCCGGGCGGCTGGCTAAGTCTGTCTGTGATGTTTTGCACTGTCATTCAATCGGGACGACTCAGTTTTTTTGTTTTCATTGTCAGATGTTGGACTTCGAATTCAATGACAAACCGCGAGTGGCCAATGCGGCCCCTCCCCCTGCAACCACACAGCACAGTGGCACGGCCAGCCGACCTTGTCCTCACACCCTCTCTAGAGCAAACAGGCGTGACAAGGAGGGGAGGGGGGCGAAGTAGCAAGGGGAGGAGCTCTCGCTACTGAGAAGAGTGTCGCGGGCTGTGTGGGTGTGAAAGGCTAGTAGTGTTTGTTTTTGGTCATTGGGCAGCGTGTGGGCCTCCTGGAACACTATTATTGTGACAGTTGATGTCTGACAGTGAGGAAAGACCCAGTGTCTGGAGGTACTGAGGTGGGCGAAGAGGTGTTTTGAGATGCTGGAATGTCGGTTTTCTGTGAACGTCGGGTGAATGGTACAGTATCTGGGGTAGGGCGACAGGTGTGAGTTTTATGGGGTACATGTGGGGTCAAAGTTTGTGGGTATAGAAACTATAGCGTTTAAGGGTTCTGTGGTGTCAGTGTTTGGATTGCGTGGCAGTGTCTGCAGCTCTAGCTGGTGTGGTATGGTGTCGTGCTTGGGGTGGTAGTGCCGTTGGCTGTGGCGAGGTTCAACGATTAGGGAGGTGTGATGGTGAGGTTTGGGCTGCAAGGGTGGGTTGCTGCATGCGGTGGTGATGCCCCAGCGTGCATTGTCAACGGCTCCACACCCCTAACTGCCACAGCATTTGGGGTTCTGTGCCAGCGATCCTGCAAGAGGCTGAACGTTAGAAAGCAGAAGGTGGAAAGATAGGTATGGTTCCTGGCACAATTCAGGAGGTCTCTGCTGACACTCGCCGGAAAAAAAACATAAGCAGTGAAAAAGGAGAAGTAGAGTTTGCTTACCCTAAATAACAGCCCCGTGTGATCTCCTGCCTTTACCCCTGATCGATATTAAGCCCATCCCTACCTGCATCCAAGGTTCATCCGTGCTGCTGCTTGTTCCACCGCTAGCGCCCAACACTCTCCTGGCCAGCCGCCTGCTTGGTGGCGGAGGCGCCGCCGGTCTGCGTGCTGCCTGCAGCTGAGCTCCGTCTGCGCCGCACCCCCTGCCCTGGGGTCCGCCCAGACTCTCTCCGTTCCGCCCCGGCTCTCTCCGATCCGCCCTTGCAGCAGTGGCACCGCCTCCTCAGGGAAGTGCTCCGCCTCCAAGCGTCTTCACAGCCAACGCGTTGTCTCTTTCCCTGCCCAACATGGTGGCTACCTGACTGTTCTAAAAGCGTATTTCCCCGTTTAAAATAAAGGGAAACTATTCTTTTACTTAGGAACGGTGTGTAATTTGCTGTCATAAAATAAAAACACGCAATGTTTTTTTTTCTTTCAAAAGCAAAAGTGCGAATCGTAAACCAAGCAGATGCTATTTCTTTTTTTGAAGCACCACTTTAAAATCAACGACATACACTCTTTTTGAAAATGGCTACACTCCAGTCCGTATTTGTTCCCTGCTGCTATTGCCTTTTGTGTGTATTCTTGCACATCTGCACACTTCTTCTCTCATCGCCGCCCAATGGTTGCTGCGTACCGGCCCCTTTTGACGTCATTCCGACGCCGAGGAGGAGGAAATGCTCCCAAAGCATCATGGGATTTGTTGTTATAACTCTAATTTGATACGAGGCATTGGAGACTCAGGGACAGGTAGTTGCACTGTAGCATTTATAGCGTGCTTACTTCCTCTTTGGGGGCATTGAAGTGATTGTAAGGGGTAGTAAGTAACATCATGAAGGCTGTGTGTATCTGACAGGTGTTGTCTTTGTTTTTTTGTATCCTAAGTGGAAAGTGGCTCCATGTTGTGGTCGATGACCAAAGAGGTGCCTTTGCCATTCTATTTTATTTATTTATGTATTCATATTTATGTAGTGCCGACATTAGACAAAGATGCTTGAGCGCTGTACAATAAAAAGAAATTGTTATGGGGTCCAAAATATCTGCTTGTTACTTTGGAAAAGTTTTTCACTTTTATTTATTGTGTATACATCATGACGTTTAATATACATTTTTACACATTGGTTTGGGATATATAGAATGCATTTAACATAATTGCAATTGAAATACATTTCCTATGATGTTTAGAAGTGTGTTTCATAATTTGCTTTAGTAATGCCACATTTATTTATAAATTGCTATTTTAAGCAAGATGGATACAGAGACTGTGTTTTCTGGGCCCACATTGCTTACCATTGGGTATCCAATAGATCTTTTAGATCTGACTGAGAGGTGATGGGAGTTAGCATTTGCATTCAATAAAAATTTCAATTAACAGTGCAATCCATTTGGCTGCACAATGAGGACCAAGTTCAACAAGGTTTTGGTTTATACTGTTAAGTCAAGTTGGACATTAATTCAGTGGTGCACAATTAATGTGCATGGGCACATCTAAACATAAATTAATATACATTTCTAACATGTTTATGAACTCACACAAGGTGTAACATATAGTAAATATTAAAATAATCAGTGTAGGTATGGCTCATAACTGCAATTTAAATGGATATACATGTAACATTAATGCACACATTACATAAACCTTATAGTTTCCAATAAGATCACATTCTACATATATGAGGATGGTTTTAATCACAGTTTCAACACATTATGTTTTAATTACATGTTATAGCACACATTTAAGAAAGTCAGGTTTCTTCTTTAGAGTAGGCCCATTCGTTATTAATTGAAGATGCTTTTATCTCAATCAAACATCCTAATCGGCATGGTTGAACATATATTTAAGAGTACATTCTCTAATTCTACAATAAATGCACTCTTTAATAGAAATACTGAGTAAAATATGTCCATTAATCATTGAATCAAGTGAGAAAGGTTCTAAGTGCACAGTCTTGTCATGTATTTGTAGACATTTTCCATTAAATAAAGGTCTATAGCTAGGTTAGGTTCAGAGCAACAACATTTCTACGTCTCTTTGAAAACTGTAACCACTCATCTAAAGAATATACAAACAATAACAAATCTAGAAAAATATATTTGTTTTTATTATTTTTTATCAGTTCATTCTCAGATTTGCAATTGTTTCATGAAAATCTTTTGGAAAACGAGTTCATTAATTTCACATGATACATTTGACAAAAATTAACATAAATGAATTGATTCCATAAGTAAATTGATTCCATAAGCAAATGCGATAGACGTAGAGATGATGGAGGCAGTGCGGCAGATGTAAACTACACGTGTTTCGGCATTCGTGCCTTCATCAGGTAACCATCTATTGCACTGAAACTAAACATCACAAATAATAAAATATTAAAGAGTGGTTACTTGCAATATATTTCATACAAGAGAGACTTAGCCAAAGAAAATTCTATTGATGAAAATTGATAATTAGTAAACTCAAATAGACAGTAGCCAGACTTAGTTCCTATATATATACACAGATAGAACATCTACTATATAGCCCAAGCATATAAATACCTAAAGTGGAAGAAAAAACATATTGTGGAATTCACACAGAAAGAAATTGTACGTGAATTAATATATCTATATATAATACAATAATTTACAACTAAGCAGCTTGTACAAACAAACATATATCTGTTTGTGATGTTGATTTTATCAGAAAATAAATTCATATATAGCCTATTATGGTCGATATCTACATGCTCCACATAAATATGAAAACACAATACAACATTGAGCCTATCCTTCTTGTTATACCATAGGGGATAAATGCACTTACTATGACCTCTGGAGCTGGATTCCTATTGACCACACAGGATAAATTAAGACTCCATGTTCATTTCAGCTAAACGCTAGAATAAAATGTATGCAATAGAGTTTACGCCTTATATACCTTCAAAACGTATAATATAGATACCATATGTTAATATATATTGCAGAACTATAATATATACCTAGCGCATAAAAGAGGATAGAGCTATACTAAATTCTGTGAGGCCTACGTGTACATTTATACACAATGCTCTATACAATAATTTTATCAATATATATTGTAGAAAATAAGAAGTATTGATGTACATAGGCAACGTTCATTTCCCTCTTCCCACTCCCCTCCCTGCACGCACCGTGAAATAATGTAACGCATTGACTGCATCCCTCAGCCCGCAAAGGCCTGTACCCATGTGTACATGATAGCCATTTTAGGCACCTTGGCCTCTTGCCCACTCATTAGAATCACTGGCTTCCCTCCTGCGCGCATTTGAGCACACCCCCCCCCTCTCCCACTCTCACATGCATAGACCATGAAACCCGGCACTCTGCGCGACCCTGCCATGAAAGGCAACCCTCCTGCTTGACCCAGGCACCCCCCCCATTTTCCCTCTTGAAGAGGCACCCTTCGCCTCAGCTGACATAGCCCCCCAGTTGTATCTGACTGCCCCTGTTCTCTCATATACAGGTCATAAGATCTCTCTCTCTCTCTCTCTCTCTCTCTCTCTGCGCGACTCTGGCCCCGCATGCACCCTGACCCCCCCTCCTTCTCCTCATATGAGCAAGCCATAAACCCTCTTCTTCCGCAGAGCCCTGTCCTTGAGAGTCACGGCCGCGCCTGACCAGCACCTCCTTCCCTTCCATGAATGCCCCTCTATTGACGAGCCCTCCCTCCGCGCTCGATTGTCCACGCAGGCATGAATACCACTCCTTTGATGACCCCTTCCCCCGAGTTCGGCTGACCACACATGTCCGAGGCCATCGCCTAAGCCAGGAGATACCATTTACTGCCCTTATTGTATGCCTAGCCACCCCACCCCCTGGGCCATGATCAGGCGCACACATCCTACGACACACTCAGCTGCACGATCGCCCTGCCCTCTTATCAGCAGGTCAAGGGTCCCCATTGTGAACGTATGTGGAGTAGGATCATCACGAGGATTATAGGAATGTTTTCCTTTTGCGACACACTGACCTGATTGTATCATCAAATGTTCTGCAAATGTATAAAAACCAGAGTCTCACGCTCACTTGTTAGAGCACCTCCCGAAAGACACTGTGTTTCGTGTCCGAAATGACTGGCTCTCCTCATGAGAAATAAACTCCGTTCTTGATTCCTGCTCCCAGCGCCCGTCTCTTTATTTTGGTAACTATTCAGAATGGGAATTAAGAGGCGGTTTGCGCCAGCAGCCTGGGCATCGATAGAATTATGGGCTTACCTTCAACAATTGGCGTCCCAACGCGGGGTCCATCAGTGACATAGGGTTCGGTAAGAGAGATCCAGACGAAGAAGTGAATGTCTAAAATGATCGGAGTATACCTGCCTTGAGAGGGCCCTAGCCCGGCTGCCGATCGACAGAACTTCACCAATTCTGAACGGACCTCTCTTGAGTGACCTATTGTCCTGACTGGAATCCCACAGGAATGCTACATGGAGTAAGAGAACGATCGGGCGCTGGAGGAGGGAGTCGAAGAACTGTCCGTATGGTCCGGTCCGGGTAAGATTAAGTAGGGTGTTTTTACGCCTGATTGGTAGGGTGGCTCTGTCCACCTGATTGATTGATTGTTTGTATTGAAAACCGGTATTTGTATACTGGCATTGTTGGTATTGGTTCATTTAGCTTTGAGGGCTACTTGACATATTGGTTCTCTTTTGAGAACGAGACATTCTCTGTTTGCAAACAGCGGCGAATAGGAACGTCGTCCCTCTTTGCAGATAGAGAAGGGTAGGTAATGCAGACTTTTGTCCCCGTTGTAATCCGTCATGCCTACTTTTCTCCCCACTGATTGTTTGAAGTCGATTAATAATCGATTGTTGCTCTTTGAGATCTTCCCTGTCTACAAACTGAGACGAGTAGAAATATTCTGTCTTCCTTTTTGGATAGCGAAGGGCAGGTAATGCAGACATTTGTCCCCGTTGTAATCCGTCATGCCTGTTTTTCTCCCCACTGATTGGTTGGTTGCCTGGACATTGTTGTTCCAGGAATTGTTTCGTTTGAGGTATTTTCTATTTGCAAACAACGTGAAATAGAAACACTCTGTCTAGTCTTTGCAAGTAGAAAAGGGTAGGTTATGCCCCTTTGTGAATTCGTCAGTCCTACCCACTCCCCACTGGTTGGTTATTGTGGAGTAGCTCGCATGGTCCGCCCAGGAGACTACTCTTATGGAGGACATATGCTCTCTACTCATGGGCCATTTAATAGAAATAGACCGACTGGTCCGTCCAGGAGGCTACCCTAGTAAGTGGAAGTACATCGCTCGGTCTGTCCAGGATGATACCCTAATGAAGGAATATATGTTCCCCTTTTGATCGATAATCTCGTTCCACCCCGGACCATTTATTGGAAGGGACTCGTCTGGTCCGTCCAGACGTACCCCCCTAGTGAAAAGGACACATAAAAATATGAAGTGATCACCGTTCCCTACTAACAGAAAGCTTTAGCTCGAAACACGCTAAGGAAGAGAAAGAAAAATAAAAAGAAATCAGGCTAAGTCAGTAACCCCCTGATGAGCTTTTGACTTCACCAAAAATAAGAAACATTAGAAGTAGTTCGTAATAAGAAATGTAAAATGGCGAAAAGATTCGATAGCAGAACATAGCCACGAGGTAGCTAGGCTTCATTGCCTGTTCCTGTTCCCAACATGTCTGCCTCATTTGCCCGCCCCGCCCAAATAACGGTCACATGAAATAGAAACAACTCAATAGGTACCTACCCCCGTTCCGGAAGCTCCCGAAGTGCAACAGGTCCGCGGTTACGCCCATCCGGAAGGCGAGGCCTGGAGGCACGAGGGACTCGCCTGCCCACGGTCAGGAGGAGATGATGTTGGGCAGGCGGTCCGAAAGGGATGACAAGGACCTCTCCGTCTTCTCCCTTCTGCCGCCCTGCAGGCCGCGGGGAGAGAGGGGGCTGTCTTGCCTCGGCCACCGACCACCCCTCTCTCTCACCCGATCCGGCTTTTGCCAAAGGCCGACGCCAAGGCGAGAACGGCGGCGAATCAAGTAGTCCCGCCACATTTCAAATTCGCCGCATGCCATCGCCTGCTGGTCCAGAGCCGAAGCCAAGGCAAGAACGGCGGCAAATCAAGTAGTCCCGCCAGATGCCAAATTCACCGCCTGCCGCCGCCTTCATAGGTACAGGCGGTCCTGCCACATTTTCGGGCTCCCCGGAGAATCAGATAGTCCCGCCACATGTCAAAAAGGGAGGGGGGGGCTGTCTTGCCTCAGCCGCCGACCACCCCCCCCCATCATCAATGGCTGGCACGGCCAATGTCGAAAACGATGGAGCCGGGGAACGGCGCGGGGTCGCTGGAAGGGGGAGGTGCCGCGAACGACCCTCCCCCACCTCCCTCCAGGTGGAGGCTTCCAGCGACACCCCAACACTCTTCGCTTAAAGAGGGTCAACATCAAAAAGAGGTCTTCTGCCCAGGACGGGCACACGCTCCATATCGCCTCTCCTCGACCTTGAAGATTCTATAAGAGCCGGGGGGCCCCCGACCCTCTGCATGGGTGCCCCCGCCCCCTTCACTGGGAACCACGACATCGGTGCTACTCCTGCCGGCACCAGACTCGGATCGGAAATGGCTAAGATGCCGCCACGGCACAGGCTTGTTCAGTTCCGGAGAAACACCAGAATGACCCGGTAGGAAAATTGTTGCCGCCCTTCCCACTCTTTGACTCATGGTCCATATTTGTTAGATTGTTAACCACATTGCACGAGACTTTCTGAACTGCCAATGGAAAGTTCTGGGCCAACCTTGCGAGACTAGAGACACTCTGACTGTGCTAAGAACTTGCCTGACCCCACCCAAAATGGCGCCGACACAAAATGTGACGTTTTTTAATGAACTTTGTTGCACCCTGATTGCGCAAGCTTTTTACCCCGATATATATAACGTTTGGATAATAAAAGTAGATATGAAGGATATTGAGTATGTGCTTGGACAATGAATTGACTTAAGGGTGGGTACTGTTTATGAGTTGGAAAATGAATTGGTGTAATTTAAGGTAATGAATGATTATTGAATGATGTATTTATGAATGTATTAAAGATGAATTACTGACATGCATCATGCTTGCTCTGTAGGGGAGTTTAATATGATTTTATTGCACTGCCGCACTTTATGCAATGAACTGCCACCAGCTTCGTTCTTCCCATGTACAGTTCCAATCTGCTCCGTGGCTAGCCCACCGGGTTGTAGGCCTGTATTTATGTGTCAACCTTCTTTATTAAAGGTATTTTGGAAACGAATGCATCGTTGTAGCGGATTGCATTAATGAGTTTTGAATGAATTACTACTATGAGCAACGAGAAAGTATGATGAAGGCTAAAGGTTAAAAAGGACCCGATATTTAGCAGCCACACTATGTGTGACAGGCAGCCGAAAAGGTGCTTTAGAAGCCCTAAAAACGACACCACAGAAATGCCACCTGACCGCCACCCTTGTACCCGATGAAAAGAGGTTACGACCAAGTAGCTCATGTCGCACAGATCGTCAATGATTATCTGTCTGACCTTTTTGGTCCATCTGGGCTTAAACGCCGTGATGGTAGGGAAATGCACTACGTGAAAATAGGTCGAGTATGTGGTAGGTAAAGCGTTTCCGGATTACTGCACGTTGATGAGGTTTTGAATGTTGCCCCCCACCCCTTCTTTTTCCTCCCTTCTGCAGGTCACGTCGGAGCACTGGCTGATGTATGGATGGACGACGACCGAACCGCCGACGAGAGGGGGAGAAGGGGAATGTGAGCATGGTCCTTAGGACAAATAAAAGTTTTTAAAAGACGTAGACTTAAACATGACTGTTCCTCCTTAGAACATAGCAACGGGAGGATGGACTGACATAGAGACTGGACAAATACTGAATGACAAAAACAAAATTGACTAGAAACGATGCGTTAAATGAAATGACTGGACGTTTTGACTAGGTAGGGAAAGGACAAAGAAAAATTGTACGGGTAAGGGTTGCCACGGCACCACCCGCCTAGGAAGTTAGAAATGTTGCCGATGTTCAAAATGCACTGCCCCCTTTCTCACACTCTTACAGATATAGCCAAGCTGTCCGACTGTTTTCCCGATCAATACTTGCCGTTGCCTCAGCCTGGAGAACTTCCCACCAAAGGAGGGAACAGAAAACGGTTTAAGATCCAACCATGGGTAACTAGCACGACCAGGTTAATTTCCGATCAACCAACCGAGGTGTGAGTATTGGTAATTGGGAACGCTCGCAGGCGTGACAAACGAGAAGGAAAAGGGGGGAAGGGCAGAAAGAGCTAAGCACATAAATAAATAGGGTAGTAAAGATACGTAGGATAAAATATATAAAACCAGATGTTGTAGACTAACAATTGTTTTCTGTCTTGTTGTGAATGTCTTGTATATGTGTAATACATGTGCTGTCTTCCCTGTCCGAGTTTGTGTGTATGTAACGTACGAATATATGTCTCCCCTCTGTCTATATCTGCATGTTATCCGACCTTTGCCGTTCTGTGTTGTGAGCGCACTAAATGACCTATTTTCGTACACGTCTCTCTCTATCTCTCTCCACCCTTCTCTCTCTCTCTCTCTACATGTCATACGTGTACCGAATGGCTCGTTTAGATTGCGGACGACTCTCACTCTCTATGAGAGTCTCCCTATTTTCTCTCCCTCTTTTTGGTAAAATTTGTGCCCCACCGGCACCAGTCTGATTTGATACATATTGAACACGAAGGTGTTCAGCGAAATTGACCGAAACTAAAATGACTGTATCTCGCCATGTTACTACCTCTCCTTTCTGCAAAATGAATGAACTTGAATTGGCTGAGAAGGAAAGGACAGGTAAGACGGCTAAGGTCCCCCAATTTGGCCTTTTATAGGGGAACTATATGTCAATGGCATCCTAATTTTTATTGTTAGAGACAAGCGCCAAGGTCCAGATTGACCCCCAATGCCCAGATTGCCCCACCCCTTTGCACCCAAGCACGAATGCCCGAAGCGTCCCCGCCCCACTTGATCGACCCCAGCTACTGTCCCCAATATATATATATATATATCTGATGACCATGAGTAACTGCCGCCCCTCGAGAAAAACATGTTTGGCTCTGTCTTTCAATGATTGCACCCCCGCTTTGTTTTAAAGAGTTAGCCAGCTCTAAAGGGAAATGTAAGACTGTTAAGGCTCGAATTAGAAGGACGAGTCTCTCCTGAATGTTGTCAATCTTGGGGTTTTTGTTGAAATACGCAGGTAATAAGAGTCCGACCTCTGCCCATATATGTCATGAATGAACGCCGATTAGACTTGGTGCAAACGCAGTAGAAATACCCACCTACTTACTTCATGGTAATAGACTTCTGACTATGACCAATGAGCATAACGCCAGGTGCTAGGATTGCGAGTGGAATTCATATGTAAAAATCTCTTCTCCTGCCAGTTCTCTAAAACTTGTTTTTACCCATTTTAAGATACTCAATCACCGGAGGAGAAGGGCCGGATGTGACGCACAGCGTGGCTGCAGATCATGAGACACATGCGACCTCAACCAAAGGTGGAGCCGCAGGACAACAAGAAACGGGACGAGGCAGCACTCTCAAAAGCGGTAAAAGAAAGAATGAAGGGCTGTCCTGAAGCTCTCTGTCCGCCAACCCACGTGTGCCTGGAGCCTCCGTCCCTCTTTTCAAGCCCGATTGATGGGCCTGCTTGCTTGTTACCCATTGCTCCCTTGGTCCCTTTGGTGTGTCCCGGGAAAATCTGCCCCCACTCCGCCCTCTCACTCCCATCGACTAACAAAACAGCACACCCTCTTTTCCATGCGACTCTCTGCTGAAAGGAAGAACAGCATCTAGATGGAAATGGGGTTACACCACGGAAATATAGGTGCCAAGCTTAAGGCGCCACTCAAAGGATTGGTTAGGGAACAGGACTGTGGTCTAACAGCAGAGGACTGACCGCACCCTGCAACGCGTAAGGATAGAACCGAGCTGGACCTATAGCTCCACCGCGGGTGCTCAACAGCGCCAACGAAAGGACACGGACTAGAGCCTACCAGTGATGGCTCACTGATAAAAGACACTGTGACGAAGAGATCTTGCGTATTGAACTGAATTCCTCCCTTGACTACTTGGTCAAAATGCTCATTGGTCACATCTTTTAAGTCAGAAACATTTATGCTATGTAGTGATTTGAAATGATAGGAACTCGACAAATGCCATCCCCTATGTGCTGCGTTCTGCCAAACACATCAACTGTCTATGATTATATGACATATGTTAGTATTGACAAATGCAAATTCTTCGATCGCACCTGTTTATATGTACCTTCATCGACTGCAAAAATGAACTTTGCTATGTAAAAAGGGGCGACTGTAGAAAATAAGAAGTATTGATGTACATAGGCAACGTTCATTTCCTCTCTTCCCACTCCCCTCCCTGCACGCACCGTGAAATAATGTAACGCATTGACTGCATCCCTCAGCCCGCAAAGGCCTGTACCCATGTGTACATGATAGCCATTTTAGAACGCTACGTTGCCACAGCACACGAGCTTACCTGCACGTTGGATTGTCCATCAGCCTGCCTGCCTGTGAGCGTCCAGGGACCCAGGTGCTTCTCCTGCCCCACGGAACCGGGGATTCAGTGCCTCCTACACCGCGCCTGCTGCCTGCTGTCTCCTCCCCCCGCTGCAACCCTCCACCACCGGGTCTGCAGCTGAGCAGGGGGAGTAGAGACTTCAACTCCCAGCAGCCTCCGCGACACGAGCGGAAGTCGCGTAGAGGCTTGGCGCCCGGAGGCGCTGCTTAAGGGGCTGGCCTTGCTGGGGAGCGGGTGTCGGTTAGAACGCTACGTTGCCACAGCACACGAGCTTACCTGCACGTTGGATTGTCCATCAGCCTGCCTGCCTGTGAGCGTCCAGGGACCCAGGTGCTTCTCCTGCCCCACGGAACCGGGGATTCAGTGCCTCCTACACCGCGCCTGCTGCCTGCTGTCTCCTCCCCCCGCTGCAACCCTCCACCACCGGGTCTGCAGCTGAGCAGGGGGAGTAGAGACTTCAACTCCCAGCAGCCTCCGCGACACGAGCGGAAGTCGCGTAGAGGCTTGGCGCCCGGAGGCGCTGCTTAAGGGGCTGGCCTTGCTGGGGAGCGGGTGTCGGTTAGAACGCTACGTTGCCACAGCACACGAGCTTACCTGCACGTTGGATTGTCCATCAGCCTGCCTGCCTGTGAGCGTCCAGGGACCCAGGTGCTTCTCCTGCCCCACGGAACCGGGGATTCAGTGCCTCCTACACCGCGCCTGCTGCCTGCTGTCTCCTCCCCCCGCTGCAACCCTCCACCACCGGGTCTGCAGCTGAGCAGGGGGAGTAGAGACTTCAACTCCCAGCAGCCTCCGCGACACGAGCGGAAGTCGCGTAGAGGCTTGGCGCCCGGAGGCGCTGCTTAAGGGGCTGGCCTTCCCGCGTCGCGGGACCGCGCGCGGGGCCGTGCCCGGGGCTAAGCCCGGGCAAAGGGCGGGCCCTCTGTGGCCCTCAGAGGCCCGAGGAGACTGGGCTGGGCGCTACCCCCTGGCCAAATAATTACCATCACCCATAAGGTTTTAAAATTTGCGCCTATTTTCTGTTACTTATATGGCACCTATGGAACCTAAGGTGAACACCAAGAATTTGGTAAAAAAGACGCCTATCCACACTCGTTCTGTCACAAGGAACACTGCGTCTGTAAAAACGCCGCTACCAACTTTAACTGCAATTGATCGTATGTTACAACAGACCATTGTGGTGGTAGCGAACGCTATTGAAAACACTGAAAGACGTTTATCCTTACCACCTAGTGCCTGTTTAATTCAGCATATACCACAACCCAATGATTGCAGCATAAACAACATTAATAACATCAATGTGACCTCACTATCAAACGATTCCATTTTAATGCAATCCTACACGGGTCTTCCTGGGGCCGAGCCAACGCACGTGGGAAAAGATCCTAATGTTCCCGCATTATTTCAAGATAGGGAAAGTCGTCTGTCTACAACGCCAAATTTACAGATTGATGTTACATCACCTGAGGTACCGGGCCCTATTAGTAATGTGTCCAACTCCAGTGCAGTCTTGATTTCCTGTGATAATGAAGATCTTATCCCCATAACTAATTCACCTATCAATAGCAGTGCAGATAGCACGCCTGATCATGGCCCTGTTCACCGTACATCTAGACGCACACGCAAAAGAAAACTAGTGATCCCGAATAGGATGTGCACGAAACAAAAGGGTAGGAAAAAGAAGGCAATTTTGTCATTACCTGAGCAGTCTAATAGAGGAGAGCCGCTATCCCCACAGCCAAGTTTAGATCCTGGGCTAAGAGTGAATATTAACCCCACCACATTTAACGAGGAATCTTTAACGCACAAAATAACAGATGCTATAAAGCTTCTCATTTCCCCCCTAACTGACAAACTTGACCAGATTTGTAAAAGGGTGGAAAATTTGGAGAAACTAGGGCTAGCTAAATTAGACATTCTTGAACATCTGGGCACACAAGTTATTTCAACCATCTCGCACGCATCCCATACAAACAAGGATAATGTGATTGTAACTAACACATCTAACACGCAGGTTCCCCCTGCAAGAAATGTCGTCCCCACAGCAACTACTGCCAAGTCCAGTAACCTGCATATTCCTACCATAAGCAACACGATAAGTGGGCCATCTGAGGCTAGAGGTAGAGAGGCAATGGCCTACGCCTCAGTAAACGGTAATTCACTGGCACATAGCCAATATAATAACATCATTCCTGCAGTGATCAACCTCCCGCCGGAAAGTAGACCATATGTGGCCATCCTTGCCAATGTCCCGAAACTTAAACCCTCCCAATATGAAAACAATGAGACTCTCAAAAACAAAATTTTATACTGGCTTGCCCACAATTGTGGATTTCCCTTAAGAGGGGCAAGTGAGATTCTTTCAACTCAACGGGTAGGGTGGGTGGGCCCAAGTAAAAAGGAAATAAGCGGGGACTGTGTAATTATAAACTATAAAACCACAGAATGGGCCAGAGATTCCATCTTGAATGCACCGATCCCATCGGATACTGAATACAATACTACTCTGTTCCCATTGGACTACTTCTATAGGAATCAGGTGGGATTTAAAGTCCCAGTGCAGAACTTCAAACACCCCAGAATAATAAATATGCCACACCCACCTGTACAACAGGCACCAGTGCAATCAGTCAGGCATTCAATGCTTCCCCATGGCCAAGGTATCCAGTATGTACCACAGGAACCACCGAACCTATTTAGAATATTAAATCCAAACTATTTTAACAATTCCAATGTTCCTGTGTTGGGTACTGGTGCTTATGGCCAATATGCAGTCCCAACATCTAACAGGTTCCAGATATTTAATTCACTAGATGAAAACGATTGACTTGCCGGACCACCGGTAACTGAAGAACTTAGACTGATGGATGTCAACACGGTTAAGGAACCCCCAATAGATACTGCTGCAGTGAATTTTGATGATCCACCCCTTATAGATCCAATTATATGTAATGGCGAGAATGAAGTGGAAAATCAGATAACGCCATTAATCACATCTAACTCACCATACGTAGTTGCAGAGGAGAACTTGAGGGTCATCACGTGGAACATAGCTGGGTTAGCCTCTAAGGTCAATACCCCCATGTGGGCTGATTTTATCAAACAGGGGTATGACATCATTTGCCTGCAAGAAACCTGGGACAGAGAAGATGTACACGTTGAGGGATATACATCTTTTAGTGTGAATGCCGTGGCTTCCCAGGCTGGTAGAGCCAAAGGTGGTCTTGTGACATTGATATCTACTGTACTGACTGAATTTCGTGTTAGCAATCACATTGTACTGGGTGCACACGCTTCTGTACTGCGCATGGCCCACAGTAGATGTAGAGACCTAATAGTAGTGAACTATTACAATATCATTGTGGGGTGTAAACGGGGATTGGTTATTCCCGAAATTGAGCAGGCCATTGATATGACCCTATCAGGTACAATAAAACCAGCTGCAATCCTGTGGGCTGGAGATTTTAATATTAAAACCTGCAATTATGCACTCAAGGGGGCTTGTGGCCACAGGGAGGAGTACACGGGAAGGGAAACTAACGTATATAATCATTTCCCGCATAATAACTATGGTGGTGCTTTGAATAAACTACTAGCCAAATATGATCTGGACCTCTTAGAATGCAACAAGAACGCAAATAATGACATGTGTCCAACATTTCATGGGAGAAACAGTCGGTCTTTTATCGACCATATTATGATATCCTGCTCTGTAGTATATACTAATGTTTGGGTAATTGAACAAACTGTCAGTGATCACAATAGTGTAACCGTGGAACTACTGGGCTGGGGAACCAAAAGGAACACCTATGGCCAACCAATCCAGGACATCGCGGCAGAAAGATCTAATGGGATGAGGGTGAAATGGATAAAAGTTGACCCCAACCAATTTGTAGCCAATGTGATCACAAGTTGTTGCAGAGATGTGGAATATTGTCTGTCCTCTAATCCATGCCCACGCACCTTGTTATCCAACTTCCTAAATATAACAAAAGAGATCGAGAAATCCTTGACACGCAAAGCCCGAAAAGTAAGGAAGGTCAAGGCGGTGTGGTTTGACGACAATTGTGCACAATCGCTAAAAAGGCTGAAAATTTCACTTGATGCTATGCCAAGAGATGTCAGCAAGATCAGGGAAGAGCGTCACTATTATAAAATCGCACTCTCCACCAGGAAGAAGGAATTACAGGATGAGGCATGGGCTGAATTAGACTTGGCTGCTGACACAAAAGACCACAAACTCTTTTGGGACACTGTAAACAGCCCATTTCTGAAGAATGATAACATCCCCGAGTTAACTTCACATGTCAGTTGTCAGGCCTGGATAGCACATTTTACAGGGATTTTTAATTCAGAATTTACTGGTTTTATTTCTGATTTTAATCCCAATATTTTAATTGATACTTTAACCAATTTTAAATGGGAGAAAATATTGTTTTCTGTGACATTAAGCGAGGTGATTGAGGCAACTGAGAAGAGTAAGGGGGGGAAAGCCCCGGGACCGGACGGGGTCCCTGTGGACTTTTATAAATCTGAGATTAACCTATGGGCCCCCATCCTGACTCGCTATTTTAATGCTGCTATCGAAGATGAGTTGCCAATTTCATGGGGTCAATCAATTATTGTGCCACTTTTTAAAAAGGGTTCTAGGGCAGAAGCACGTAACTACCGCCCAATATCACTTTTGGACTCGTCTTTAAAAATTTTGAGTCGTGTACTCCTGGCAAGACTAGAGTCCTGGGTTGAAGATAATAACATTCTCTCACCTACTCAATATGGGTTTCGAAGGGGTTTAGGGACTATGGAGCAGTGCGTGAACCTGGAACTTATTATCGGCAAGTACACGAAGGCCAAGGAAGGGAATTTGTTTATGTGCTTTGCCGATTTAAGTTCCGCATTTGACCTGGTGGAACACGCACTGCTCTGGCCCACACTACTGGCCATGGGCGCCCCGTTAGAAATCATTCACCTCTTGGCTAGAATGTATAGTAGCCTTTCAAGTAAGGTTAGATTTGGAACAGATGGCGAATGTACCCCCTTTTTTAAAATTGGCAGAGGGATACGACAAGGGTGCGTGCTAGCCCCTCTTTTATTTTCCCTCTTTATTAATCAGGTTGACCAATTTTTACAAGAATCCCACGCTGATGCTCCTATTATTAACGGAAAGCAAATACCCATCCTTTTATACGCGGACGACGCGGTCCTGATTTCTAGGACCGCGAATGGGTTACAAAAGCTAATCGACAAATTTTATAATTTTATTCATGGCAGGATGCTTAAAATTAACAAGGGGAAAACAATGACTATGACCTGTGGGAAGAAAACGAAGAAAAATAAAACATTTTTTATAGATGGGGATAAACTTGAGGCTGTGCAACATTTCTGTTACCTAGGTATCACATTCTCCGGAGATGGGAGATGGGTAAATGAACAATCTAATGTTGATTTAAAAATGACCAGAAATGTAAACTGTATTTTCAGATTTGCCTCAAAATTAGGGGGTCGTAGAATCCGAGAGATGATCTCCATTTACAATTCCAGGTGTATGTCCTCTGCTCTATATGGAGCAGGAATATGGGGATACAACCACCAGATTGCCCTGTCTATTCAGCAGGAGGAAAACAAGTATCTAAAACGACTATTATGCCTTCCTGCTTCGGCTTCAAATGAGATCACACATAGAGAATTAGGCATAAATCATGTTATAGATTTGATTGCATTACGCCCCCTGTCACTGTGGCGGTCCATATGGGCCAAAGAAGAAACCAGGTTTACCCAGGAAGTAATTATGGATTGTATTAAATTAGATTGTCACTCAAAAATCCCCTGGCTAAAACATATTCAATCTTGGTATAAGATCCTTTTTGGCCAGGATATTTTTAAAGACCTATTAACAGAATCAATTTTATCAAAGCGCGATCTTAAATCCATTTACCTGGACCACGTAAAGGGGATTAGAATGGCGAAGTATGCCACACAAATTACGTTCAAATTGTACATGGAATACAATCTTGGTGTAGGTTTTTCCCCCTATCTTACATTTGTTAGCATCAATTCCCATCGCTTCGTTCTAGCCCGTTTTAGGCTGGGAATAGTTCACCATCTAGTGGCATTTCCCACTGTAAAAAAACCTGGAACATGCCTGTGCCCATGCGATGGGAAATCCAAACAGAGCACCTGCCATTTTTTACTCTTTTGCAAGTTTTATACTGGTTTTAGGAAGTTTTACTTGAAACAATTATTTTTAAATTATAACATGTGCAATACAAGAGCCGCAATGCAACTGATGTTTTATTTGGGTTCCCCGGATGTATGTTATCGTGTGGCCACTTATATTCTAAAATGTATGTGGCAAAGAAAATCTATAATAATATGATTATTTTGCACTAGCGTTTTTGCACATATCCCTGTTGAAAACTAACTGTTGCTATAACATCTATAGTGATAAAATATTTTACTGCACTTTACATTTAACTGCTGCTATAACGTCCATAGTGATAAAATATTCTACTGCACTTTATATTTATTCGATATGTCAATAGCACTTTGTACACAGTACGCCTCCCAAATTTAGCACCTTACATCTGCATTCCTTTTTTTGTACTTACCTACTGTGTAATAATTGCTGCTAGAGTGATTAAATTCAAATGTTACATTTAAAGTGGAATTTGCCTTTTTGCACTAGAGTCTTTGCACAAGCGTTTTTTGCACAGATATCTATTGTAAATAAAATTGCTGCTATAATGACTATATTGATAAAATAACCCTTTGCACTTTATATTTATAGTTATCGACATGTTTATAGCAATAGCACTTTATGTATATAATAGGTTCTTTGCACTTTATATTTATAATTATTGACATGTTTATAGCAATAGTACTTTATGTATATAATAGGTTCTTTGAATTCTTGTACTTACATCTGCATTTCCTTTACACTTACCAACTGTATAATATTTGCTGCCGGAATATATAGAGTAATTAACCTTAACTTAGCTCCATAATGTGATTCTGTTGTACTACAATTGAACCAAAAAGTGTGGTATGGATATTGCTGTCATTTTTGTTTTATTATTTAATTCACATGAATATAAAGCTGAAACTGTATTTATGTGTTGCTATATGGTTGTACTTGTACAAACCGAATAAAGCATTTTGACTTGACTTGACTGCATCCCTCAGCCCGCAAAGGCCTGTACCCATGTGTACATGATAGCCATTTTAGGCACCTTGGCCTCTTGCCCACTCATTAGAATCACTGGCTTCCCTCCTGCGCGCATTTGAGCACACCCCCCCCCTCTCCCACTCTCACATGCATAGACCATGAAACCCGGCACTCTGCGCGACCCTGCCATGAAAGGCAACCCTCCTGCTTGACCCAGGCACCCCCCCCATTTTCCCTCTTGAAGAGGCACCCTTCGCCTCAGCTGACATAGCCCCCCAGTTGTATCTGACTGCCCCTGTTCTCTCATATACAGGTCATAAGATCTCTCTCTCTCTCTCTCTCTCTCTCTCTCTCTCTCTCTCTGCGCGACTCTGGCCCCGCATGCACCCTGACCCCCCCTCCTTCTCCTCATATGAGCAAGCCATAAACCCTCTTCTTCCGCAGAGCCCTGTCCTTGAGAGTCACGGCCGCGCCTGACCAGCACCTCCTTCCCTTCCATGAATGCCCCTCTATTGACGAGCCCTCCCTCCGCGCTCGATTGTCCACGCAGGCATGAATACCACTCCTTTGATGACCCCTTCCCCCGAGTTCGGCTGACCACACATGTCCGAGGCCATCGCCTAAGCCAGGAGATACCATTTACTGCCCTTATTGTATGCCTAGCCACCCCACCCCCTGGGCCATGATCAGGCGCACACATCCTACGACACACTCAGCTGCACGATCGCCCTGCCCTCTTATCAGCAGGTCAAGGGTCCCCATTGTGAACGTATGTGGAGTAGGATCATCACGAGGATTATAGGAATGTTTTCCTTTTGCGACACACTGACCTGATTGTATCATCAAATGTTCTGCAAATGTATAAAAACCAGAGTCTCACGCTCACTTGTTAGAGCACCTCCCGAAAGACACTGTGTTTCGTGTCCGAAATGACTGGCTCTCCTCATGAGAAATAAACTCCGTTCTTGATTCCTGCTCCCAGCGCCCGTCTCTTTATTTTGGTAACTATTCAGAATGGGAACTAAGAGGCGGTTTGCGCCAGCAGCCTGGGCATCGATAGAATTAGGGGCTTACCTTCAACAATATAGCCTAGAGATAAAAATATTAAAAATTCTATAGTTCGAAAGGAATGAAAAAAAAATACATGTAACCTACATGCTACAATTCCTTATACTAGTGAACAGACATATAAATAGTATAATGCCTAATAAATGAAAAGCAAAAGGAGAAGGCTTACTAATTGGCTTTAAAGCTGATGATCAGTATATTAAGTAAATGATGTTGGAGTCTCCTAACACGGCCACGTTACGAACGTATGCATTCCCCTGGAGGAGAAAACCATATGTGTTTTAGCAAAAAGCGGACTCCCTCAAATAGATGGACTATGAATTATCAGATAAGAAGATCTTATACGTGTTATAACACCAAGCGGACTCGCTCAAAAAGACGGGCTACGTATAATCTGACAAATGGGTTGCATACCTTACGGGTAAATGTCCATACGTGCACTGGTACCCCGCATCAAACAGCACAAATAAAATACGTCGCCAGCTGCAGCAATGAAAACTAGTCTTACAATCAGGGGGGATTTAAATCACGTTGGTGAGTGCGGGTTTTCTGAATGTCGAATGCGATGATTGGCGGAATATGTTATGTAAAAAGACGCAACGCCATTGGTCATTAATGCAAAAGCCGGTACCTAGGTGACGAGCTGGGGGCTAGATAGTGGGTAATAGAAAACGGACTGCATCTGCGAGTAATACTCCCCAGCACGTAGTACATAAATAAACAATCGCTTGATCCTGCAAGATAAAAAACAGACCGAAACCACCAGGTATCGTAACATACGAAGCTCCACCGAAACAGCAATGCGCCATGGCCCATAAACAATGAGGGCCAACACAAAACCAAACGATATCAAAACAAACAAATTGAACACCAGGCATAAACACCAATCGTCAATATAGACAGTATGCAGGGCAAATCAATTGTATATAAAATCCGATGGACAAAGAACGAATGTATAACATCTTTCTCAACTGTACCCGAGCAAACCACCCGAATATTGATGATCCAGAATATAGGGAATATTGTATATTCATGCCAAAATTATATGGAGCATGTTGTGTCTATACAAGATTCAATAAAGACCAAAATATGTACTGATACATCTTAGACCCCACCTCTGATAAAAATACAAATGTAACACATTATAGTTCTCATTAGACCATATAAAAGTATATCACCTTATTGATACATATTTAAATAGTATCAGTAACAGTGTTGTTTTTTATATTGATCTTTTCCTTTTTTTCTCTCTATCCCCTTACATCACCCGTTGCCTAACAACCTACTATCCACAAATGTACAGAAATTATCTGAGAAATGAATTCCAAGTGATGCTGTTATTGAGAAATGTAACCCCTTCTACACCGTGTAACTTGTAGATGTATTGTATGTAGGAAGATGTAAATAATATCTGAGAAATGAATTCTAAATGATGTTACAATTGAAAAATGTAATATAATTTTGTTGTGTATATATAAAGATGTAAATACTATTTGTTTGTTATGTATATATTGTTATGTATATTTTTGCAATCTTGAAGGCACTTACTATTTAGGAAGCTTGTTTCTGTATATTTGTATATAGTAGGTTGTTAGGGAACGGGTGATGTAAGGGGATAGAGAGAAAAAAAGGAAAAGATCAATATAAAAAAACAACACTGTTACTGATACTATTTAAATATGTGTCAATAAGGTGATATACTTTTATATGGTCTAATGAGAACTATAATGTGTTACATTTGTATTTTTATCAGAGGTGGGATCTAAGATGTATCAGTACATATTTTGGTCTTTATTGAATCTTGAGTCTAATAGAGTTTGCATTAGGCTAAATGATTTACATAGTGACAGACCATTAACTATAAGATTGCAGCACAGCTCCTTCAGTTAGTTGCCACCTTTGCAGATAGCTGAGCAAAGTTTAAATGTCTCTTCAAGCAACATATGTACAATGATCTTCGTGAGACTTCCTTAGCCATACTCTGTGTTTTTCTAAGGGACAACCTTGGGCTCCGTCACCAACTTGGTACTCTTCTCTATAGATTCGTCAAAGCTATATAGTTCTGTTTTTTATAATTGTGCAGTTGAAACTCACTAATGATCACTTCCAGAAAAAATTGACTCAGTCTGTTTAGTGGCGATTGAATTTCAAAACTTGGTTCAGCCACAAAGTTTAGCTCAAGGAGGCTCAATTAGAAGCAAATTGTTATAGCAAAAGGTGAAAAACACTCTCTCCGAGTCATTGACAGCTAGATAAGTCCATTCAGGTGAAGAGTACTTCCGACAGGGCACTCAAGCTCTTTTTCAAATACTTACTGTTGTTCCCTATTCATCACTGTCACTCAGGCAAAATCCTTCAGTATCTTCTGGAATAGGGTGTGGTGCGTGTACTTCAAACAGACAGCGTCTCCCTCTCTTCTGTCTTCTTGGTCACCAGTCTCCAGGTACAACTCGAATTACATCTACAATAAGCCCTTCACCAGGGTCTGAATCTGACCCAGTCAACACTACTGAATGAGACGCTCCTGTACCAACTTCAGCTGTTGACTCAGTCTGACCCCACTCAGGCCAAACAAGTACTGTCACAGCAGCCTGCTGGTCCCCAACAGCATAACTAACCTGCACCCTTTATCTCACTGTAACCACCGGCATATCAGGAACAGATGTTATATCATCAATGGTATAAGGGACTCAGCGAGTTTGGGCAGCATGTACCCAGTTAGAGAGACCTCCACACTTGACAGTTGTCATGGTGACTAGAATCTCCTGATAGGGGCCACGCCACCTAGGCTCGAAGCACAACTTGCACACATGCTTCTTCACCATTACCCAGTTGCCGGAACTGAGGTCATGGCACTGCTCCTGTTGAGGCAGGGCTGGAGCCTCTCCAACCTGGTGAGACACAGACATTCAACATCAGCCAGTCCCTTGCAGTAATCAAGACTCATGTCATCTGCAATGTTTACAATTGCATTCGCAGGGACAATTGGCAGTCTAATGGCACTCCCCATGATGTTTCATGAACACAAGAAGCAAAGCATCATGCCATTTCAGAGATGTTGAAGTACACACTTTAGCCAATCTGCATTTCAAAGTACCATTTACTTGTTCCACGATTCTAGAAGCCTCTGTCTGTAACTGAAGTGGAGCCTCTGTTCATCTTGTAATGCTGCACATAACATCTGCAGTACCTCATTGTTAAAACGAGTTAATCTGCCTGACTCCTAAGAAGTTAGGAAACCAAAACGTGGTTTTAACTCCCTGAACAACAAATTGGCTACTGCAAGACTATCGTTTCTCCCAGTCGGGTAAGCTTCAACCCACTGTGAAAAGATGCACACAATCACTAGGACATATCTCAATCCGTTGCAAATAGGCATCTCAATGAAGTCTAATTGCATCCAGGTGAAGGGTCCTCCTGATCTCCTGATGTGACTCAGTGTTACTGCTGTTCTTCTGCCTACATTCTGCTGTTTGCACACAACACATCTGTGACATACAATTTCAGCCATCAATCTGAATCTGGGGTTAAACAATGTCTGTCTAATGAGGAGTATTATGGCATCTCTCCTTACATGTGCAGGCCATGATAATGTACCGCGATTGGAGATATCAAGCTATCTGCACATAGGTCATCCATCTCCAAAAATCCTAATGTCATCCTTAGCTCTTTTGATACTACCTGCTGTTACCCAGCCTTTCTGTTCTGCTTCTGGGACCTCGGCCTGTAACCTCTCAATTTCCTCCCAGATATCCATGATAGACTACAACTGATTGCAATTTGTGAGATCTGAAATCTGATTGAAGTATTACCCATTAAAGGTGCATGAATTCAAAACACAGTACTTCATGGCTTTAGCGGCATATTTGTTACCCTCTGTCACATAATCCGTGCCTTGACTGTGAGCGGCACATTTTACCACAGTAATTTGAGCAGCCAGTTGCAGAGCCTGTAACAAGTTTCTCACAAATTTGCGTTGGGACAATAACTGCCCTAAGTCATGAACAACACCAATGCCATACTGACTATCGGTAAAAATTGTCACCTTGAGCTGGTCTGAAAAACAGCATGTTCTATTAAGAGCAATCAATTTTCCCACTTGTACTGAAAGTACTCCTTGAAGACAGGAAGCTTCAATCTGAGACAGTAGAAACAGCATAAGCAGCTCCCAGGTTTCCTTCATGATCTGGCAAGCAACAGCCATCAACAAACAGCTCATAATTTGATTCAGGTACTGCCACAACTTGTAGGTCAGGTCTCGACTGGGGCATAGTTTAGTAACATCAAGGCAGTCATGCTGCACTTCTCCTTCGACCTTCACATTCCCAGGAAGCGGCAGTAGGGTAGCAGGATTTAATACAGTTCACCTCCTAAAGCATACATTTTCAGCACCAAGGATGACTTGTCCCTACTTGGTAACCAACTATTGGTAAGGTGCTGTGTCGGGGTACGAGTTAGCAACACCTAAACTGAGAGGGGCCTAAAAACTGTCAAGGGGTGACCCATAACAATGCTGTTCCACTGCTCGATGCTAATGCTAGTGGATACATCGTCTTTAAGACAACCAGGCAAATCAGCAGCTATGAGGTCAAGTGTGGCAGAAAATAAGCCACAGGTCTGCGAGCATTGCCAGGCATCTGGGTTAACAATTGAAGAGCGCATCGCACTTTCTCACTGCAAAAGAAAGCAAAACATTTATTATAATCGGGCATTCCAAGTGCTAGGGTGCAGCAGAGACATTCTCTCATCTCTGAAAAGGCACGCATGAAGCTTTCATCCCATGGTACCGGATCTGGCACATCTTTGTGTGTCAGCCTCTGTAAAGGCTTGGCAATAAAGGAAAAGTAGGGAATTCACTGTCAACAGTAGTCCACCATTCCCCCAGTAGTCCACCATTCCCCAAAACATTCTGACTTCTTTCTTGGTGCTTGGCGGATTCATTGTCAGAATCACTGAGGTTCTCTCTTGTGACACCTTCCTTGCTCTTGTCTCAATGTGATGTCCTAGATACAGGGCTTCTTTCTTTCAGATTTGTAATTTGGTCAGGGACATTTTATGTCCATTCTCAGCAAAGTGGTTCAGCAATGTAATTGTGTCATGTTTGCAAGCCTCCTGTGTATTTGATGCCACCAATAGGTCTTCAATGTACTCTACTAGGACTGAGTGATAGGGCATTACCAAGGACTTTAAATTCTTTTTGAGTATATGATTAAAGATTGAGGGGCTGTCTGTATATACCCTTGTGGAACACGGCACCATGCCAAGACATGGCTCCCGAAAAGAAAAGTGATGAGAAACTGACTATCCTCATTCAATGGTATAGAAGAGAAGGCTTGACACATATCGATGACAGATGAAAAGTAATTAAAACAATAAATTAGATGTAATATGCATTTTAACAATTAAACCTAATTAAAGAAATTACTTTTAAACAATTATTAAACAAAATTTTTTAATGTATTTTATCATTTTAAAATTATATAAAATTTAACAAATATATATACATATGCCAATGACATAAAATCTAATAAAAAAATTATATTATATATTAAAACATTAAACTATTTAAAAATCTTTAAACTTAAATTTCCCATTCCAGTCAGTGCAACAATAGAGAAAGTGTTGGATAGCGGAGCGGTAAAAATAACTATTCCCACTCCAATGTGTGCAACAGTTTGAAAGTGTTGGATTGCATACGGGTAAAAATTACTATTCCCACTCCAGTGAGTTCAACAGTAGGGAAAGTGTTGGATAACGGAGGAGTAAAAATTACTATTCCCACTCCAATGAGTGCAGCAGTAGCGAAAGTGTTGGATAGCAGAGGGATAAAGGGCCAGATGTAGGTAAATCTAATTTACCGACTCATAAATACCGAATCATACCGAATCGGTATTTATGAATCGGTAAATTAGAAGGAGGGAGATGTAGGTAATTTTTTATTTTGAATTACCGAATCTGTAAGATTCGGTATTTACCGATTCGGTAAATACCGAATCGGTATTCCCCATTGATTCCTATGGGCTTTGGAGCCCATAGGAATAAATGGGAAATACCGATTTGGTATTTACCGAATCGGTAAATACCGAATCCAGCAAGGGTGCAGGGGGTGTCACTTTGACACCCTCTAGCACCCCAAGTGCAGGCTTGTGTGCCATGTGGCACACATACATGCCCTAAGGGCATGTCTGTGTGTCACATGGCACAGGTGTGCATGCACAGATGTGCATGCACACCTGATTTCGGTATTTTACCACCCAATAGGATTGGGTGGTAAAATACCGACTCTTAAGGGCCTGTGGCACTCTGTGGAGTGCCACCTACATCTTGATTTACCGAATCGGTACAATTACCGATTCGGTATTTTACAGAATCAGTAAATGTACAGATTCTGTAAAATAATGACCCCTACATCTCAATCACCAATTACCGGTCGGTAACGGCCGAATTCGGCCGTTACCGAACGTTAATTGGCGACCTACATCTGGCCCCAAATGTTTTATTCTCATTCCAGTGAGTGCAACCGTAGGGAAGTGTTAGAAAGCGGAGGAATACAATTTGCTATTCCCACTCCAGTCATTGCATCAATAGGGAAAATGTTGGATTGCGAAGGGGTAACATTTACTCATCTCCCTCCAGTGAGTTCAAAATTAAAAACAAACAAAATATGATCAACAGAATAAAAATATTTCTTAAAAAGGGAAGCAAAAAATATGAACATGTTAAAAATTAAAATGCAAATATATTTAATATTCAAAATAAAAAAATATGTTAAATACATATCATAAATACCTACTAATATTGTATTAAATAAAATAAAAAATAATTGTGAAACAAATATTTTTATTTAGAAATGATGTATTAACAAAACATTAATTATTACAAACATTTAATCTATTTACTTCCTAGCCTATAACACCATAAAACTCACAACCCACATCGAAATAAAAAAACGTATTTGCATATTTAAAATAATTAATTATCAATTAAACAAATATTATTAATTAAAAAACAAATAAAAAAACCATAAAATGTAATTAACTTCCCACCCTTTACACTTATAATTCCCACAACCCACACCTAAAATTAAACTGCAAAAAAATTAATTACGCAATGAAAATGTTTTTTTTCAATTAAATAACTAATAGCATTTAAGAACTAATTATAAGGTAAGTAAAATTAATTTGCTCCTGGCCCTTCACCTCCAAAAACCCAAAACTCAAACACAAAAAAATTAAACAATTATGCTAAATAATTATCAATTAATTCATTCATATTAATGATCAACTAATTATTAATTAATTAAAAATAAATTATCTCCCACCGTGTACCCCTAAAAACCCCATAACCCACAACTAAAATTAATTACACCATTTCCATATTTAATAGTCAATTAATAAATATTAATTAACAACTAATTAATAATTAATAAAAAATAAATGACTTCCCACTCTTTATTCCTATAAACCCCACAACTAAAATTGACCCAAAAAAATGTAAACTATTAATGACATTATAAAATCTACATTAAATAAATACGAATAAATAAAAAATATTCATTAATTTATTATAATTAAATTACAACCCACCCTATTTTCCAATAAACCCACAACCCACTACGGAACTAAAACATGCAAAATGTAATTAAAAAATTATGAATAAGTATTAAAAATGTAACACATATATTGAAAAGCATGAACAATACTTATATAAAAAATGCATCACACACATTCAAAATATATACTAAAATACATAACACTAAGTAAAAAATCAATATTTTAAACAACTATATTTTTGCAAACAATTTCATTGACTCCTATATTTTTAAAATCGATATTTGTTACCTTAAAGTGGATATTCTTGACCACAATATTATTGCTGTTGATAGTTCTGTGACACGAAATTTAAACCTCATATTAGTGTAAGTTGACATTTCCAACTCAATATTTTTGAATTTAAATTTGAATTTAAAAACATTTGTATAGCGCGCTTTTACCATGCGGATTCTTGGCGCTTTTTAGATTGCGAGGAGACAACAGGAGCAGAGGTAGTTAGACAGCGTGAGCTCGGGAGAAGAGCAGGGTTTTAAGACCTTTCCGGAACTCAGTGTAAGAGGGTGTCATGCGGAGTTCCACAGGAAGGGAGTTCCAAAACACAGGAGCGAGAAATGCAAATTTTGTTCCGCCAGCCTTTTTCTTTCTGAATCGGGGGGTGGTTAGGAGTGCCAGATGGGTGGAGCGAAGCTCTCTGCCCGGTGTGTAAGGCTTAATGGCGGAGCAAATGAACTCCGGGGCGGTGCCCATTTTGGCCTGAAAAGTGAGGCAGCCAAGCTTGAACAAGGCTCGCTCTTTCACCGGCAGCCAGTGCAGTGCCTGCAGTAGAGGAGTGGCACGATGGAATTTAGGCAGGCCATGGATCAGGTGGGCAGCCCGGTTCTGCACTAGCTGCAGGCGGTGAATGGCGTAGGCCGGTGCGCCGTTATAGATAATGTTGCCATAATCAAGGCGTGAGAGCACCATAGCCATCACTATAATCTTTAGGGCAGGTAGGGAGAAGAAGCGAGAGATCTTCCTAATGGTTCTGAGGGAGAAAAAACAAGAGGAAACAACAGAATTAACCTGTGAGTGAACAGAGAGTGAAGGATTAAGGAGGATACCGAGGGTTTTTACTTTGGGAACAGGGAGCCGGGGGACACCAAGTGAGAGAGGCCAGTGAGAAGGGGACCAAGGACTGCAACCACCTCCGGTCAAGACTAGCTCCGTCTTGTCCGGATTGAGTTTGAGGTGGTTGCAGTTCATCCAATCCTGGATGAACAACATAACAGATTGAACGTTCTGGGAGGATGAGGGGGAGTGAGAAAGGTTGAAAATTAGCTGGAGGTCATCGGCGTAATTAAACACCGTGACCTCGAGCTGCTGCAACATAAAAATGAGGGGGTAGATGTATAAATTAAACAGAAGAGGGGAAAGTGAAGAACCTTGGGGGACCCCGCACACGACCTTACGGGAGGCAGCAGTGAAACCAGCTGGGTGGACCGCCTGAGCCCTGTCACTCAGGAAGGACTCAAGCCAAGCGAAGGCTAGGCCCTCTATGCCTGCCGCCCTGACACGGGTGAGAAGGATGGAGTGGTCCACCGTGCCAAAAGCGGCGGACAGATCTAAAAGAATGAGGGCCTGCGGGAGATTGATGTCAATGCCCTCGCGTAGGCTGTCCATCACTGAGATCACCACCTTCTCCGTGGAGTGGAGGGGGCGGAAGCCCGCCAGCCGAGGGGAGAGGCAGTGCTTGGTTTCCACGTAGGTGCTCAGGGTGCTGGTTACATGAGTTTCTAAGACCTTACCCAGGTAAGGTAGGAGGGAGATGGGACAGTAGTTGGAAGGGGATGAAGGGTCGGCACCGGCCTTTTTTAAAATGGGGATGACAGCCGCGAATTTGTGGGGGGTGGGAACCACTCCGTTACTGAGTGAGTCTTTCAGAAGTGTGAGGGGTGGAGTCGGACAGGATGTGAGCAGGGGCAAAGTCCAGGGGGGAACCTGACTTCACCTTTTGAAGCAGAGGGAGAAGCGTGGCTTTGGTCAGGGGGGGAATGGAAGTGAGTTTAGAGGTGGCAGCAGGGGGGGGAGGGGTTGATGAATGTGGGGGATGGGAGGGAGATATTGGCCTTGATCTTTGCGACCTTATCAACGAAGAAATCGTTGAGCGAGTCGCAGAGAGGATGGGAGGGGGGGATCGAGGCCGTGGCTCTGTTAGATGAGGCAAGCTCGTGCACCGTGGCGAAGATTTCTTTGGATTGTGACTCCGCTGACAGTATCCTGTTGGAGTAGAACAGGGTCTTGGCATCGAGGATGCCTTGCTTGTATACCTTGAGCACGGAGAGATAGGTAATTTTTTGGGCGGGGCAGTATGCTCTTCTCCATGCGCGCTCTGCTCTGCTTGCGGCCTGCTTCTTCTCCTTGAGGTCAGGGGTGAACCAGCGGTTGGAAGCATGGGCTCGCTTGACCTTGATCCGCCTCAAGGGGGCAAAGTCGTCGCCTGCTTAGGTCAGCCAGTTGTTGATGGTGGCCAGTTGGACCGGGGCGGCGAGGCCGGAAAGGTCGGGGCTGGAGTTGGCCAGGGATGAGCAAAGGGATGGCATATCAGCTTTACCCCATTTTCTGACCCAGATGTTCTTGGGGAGTGGAGGTTTGACGGCTGGGGCTAAAGCAAGGGAAAAGGAAATTAAAAAGTGGTCAGACCAGGAGCAGGGGGAGATGATGGGAGGAGTGATGGGAATGTTCAGGGTCCAGACCTGATCGAGCGAGTGGCCATGTACATGGGTGGGGCTGTGGACGTGGGGGGTAAAGTTAAGACTGATCATAAGATCGGTGAATTCTTTAGAGAGGGGGCTTTCGGCAGGGTCATTAGGCCAAAAGTTTAGGTCGCCTAGGACTGACACTGACGAGTTGTTTACTACCAGTGTTGCGAGAATGTCCTGGAGACTAGAGACAAAAGTAGGAGTGGGGTGGGGGGGACGGTAAATAAGAACAGAAGTTAGGGGAGCCGAGTGGGAACTAGAGCAAATTATCAAGCAGTCGACTTCAGGAATAGGGGGAGAGGGAAGAATCTGGAAATGGAGATCAGTTTGAGCTATCAGGGCCACTCCACCGCCTCTTCTGCCCTCCGGTCGATCCGCTCGGATGGTAGAGTATGAGGGAGGTAATGCTGCTAAGACATTGGGCAGGGAGTCGGCCTTAAACCAGGTCTCTGTTAAGAACAGGAGATCCGGTTTATGGGTATCGATATAGTCGAATAGCTCATACTGATGGCTGACTGCTGATCTGGTGTTGAGGAGCGCGGCCGTGGTGTTGAAGGCCGGAGTGTGGGGGACAGATGGAAGGGAGGGGGTGGGAGGGACAGTGCAGGGCAAGGGGGACAAACCTGATATGACAGCGGGGGGAATGGGCGGTAGACTGGAGAGTAGACCTAGGTGTTTCAGCAGTTCGGAGACAGACGAGCTAATGGTGCCAGGGGTCCAATACGAAAGTAGAAGGGGGGAGGAATAAGTCAGCAAAGGAACATAGGCCTGCGCGGACGGGCGCAGACGGGCTGGACTCTGGCGCGTCTACGGCGCGCCCGCTGCGCTCGTCCGCTGCGCTGACACATGAGGGACGTTTAAATGGAGGAGCAGCGCGGGGGGAGTGGCGTGGGTGGGGTAGGGCGATCCAGCCCAAGCCAAGATGGCGGCCACGGCCGCTGAGAGCCCGCGATGGAATTAGCTGCCAGCCAGCCCCGCACAGCCCCTAGGAAGCAAGGTAGGTGTTAAGAAACCTGTTGATTTTCAGTGCAGGTTAGAAAATAAAAGATCACAATCAAATGTAAAATAAAAGCGTGCCTCCGCTCTCAGTCAGCGTGACAACGCGCAAGATTTAAAAGTACAAACGTAGCCCTCAGCTCCTGCTAGCAAGCCCACTGCCACCGGGATGCTCGCAATCGCTGGAAAAACGTCAGAAGCGCTCCTAAATGGAGGAGCAGCGTGGGGGGAGTGGCGTGGGTGGGGTTGGGCGATCCAGCCCAAGCCAAGATGGCGGCCACGGCCGCTGAGAGCCCGCGATGGAATTAGCTGCCAGCCAGCCCCGCACAGCCCCTAGGAAGCAAGGTAGGTGTTAAGAAACCTGTTGATTTTCAGTGCAGGTTAGAAAATAAAAGATCACAATCAAATGTAAAATAAAAGCGTGCCTCCGCTCTCAGTCAGCGTGACAACGTGCAAAATTTAAAAGTACAAACGTAGCCCTCAGCTCCTGCTAGCAAGCCCACTGCCACCGGGCTGCTCGCAATCGCTGGGAAAACGTCAGAAGCGCTCCTAAATGGAGGAGCAGCGTGGCGGGAGTGGCGTGGGTGGGGTTGGGCGATCCAGCCCAAGCCAAGATGGCGGCCACGGCCGCTGAGAGCCCGCGATGGAATTAGCTGCCAGCCAGCCCCGCACAGCCCCTAGGAAGCAAGGTAGGTGTTAAGAAACCTGTTGATTTTCAGTGCGGGTTAGAAAATAAAAGATCACAATCAAATGTAAAATAAAAGCGTGCCTCCGCTCTCAGTCAGCGTGACAACGCGCAAGATTTAAAAGTACAAACGTAGCCCTCAGCTCCTGCTAGCAAGCCCACTGCCATTTTGACTGAATACCTTTGGCTTCACTGTAATGCAGAGGGGTTCAACCTCTTTGATAAGTCTGATGTCTTTACCTGAAAAGTCCCAGACTTCAGGTATCACTGTGTCTCTCAATTTTGGGGCAAATCGTCTTTTGTGAACATGAGTACATTTTGATTTATGATCTCTGACTGAGCAGATTAAAGATGATGTCCTCATCATGGGTCTGGAATTTAGTCCCAAATGGTGTACAGTAGATGTAACATTTACCCATGCACAAGAGGCCTCATCCAAGCAACTTCACATGGCTAGAATCACACACCACAAATCGGTGATGATCCTCGGAGGACCCCATCTTGACTGGTACTGCTTCTGAAACTGGGCTAGTCATTTGTTTATTTGCAACTCCCACAACTTGGATTCTTTGTCCCAAGAGAGGTAGGTTAGGAAGCTCTACTGTTCTTACAGTAGAGTGGGTAGTACCAGTGTCAATGAGGAATGAGACAGGATTCCCATTAACCTCACCATCCAAGTATGGACCACTCTGGCCTACCTCCAAGGTTGCGCAAAGCACACAATTTTCCTCCCCTCTCAGGCCCCATCATTGCAACAGGTCTGAGCTGAAATCATCTGCTTGGATCATGGAGTATTGTTGGGACATACCCTATTACAAAGGACTAGTGTTTATATTAGGGATCTGGTTCACATTGTATCTCTGGACATTTACAACATTTGTATTTTGTTGTGGCATTGGGGCTTGTGTAACCTGCATCACCTGAGCTTGTGACACATTGAGATTAGTGTTCTAAAATTCTCTGTCTCTGTACTTGCTGTGTCTGAACCACATTGTTTCCCTGTGATTAGACAAATCCACCATTCTGAAACGGATTTCCATTAACCATGTTACCAGCATTAAATCTGCACTCATTTTTCTAATGCCACAACCTGCCGCAAAAGTGGCAAAGGTTGGTTTTCTTCAAAGTCGGCACATCAACACCTGTTCTCTGATCGTTTGGGGCACCTCACCGTCTACTCTGTGATTGGAACCCTTGCTGTTGAAACCTATTAACACCTTGCATCATAGGACACTCCCTGCATAGGACCTGCACTCTCAACAAACGACAGATTCAGTCCTCACTGAGCAGCCTTTAATTTTCTATCATTATTTTCTCCTTCAATTTCTTGTGTTTCATTTCCAATTCATCCCCTCAGTACCTTGATATCTCAAAATGTCATCAACAGTCTTACTCTGCCAACAAATCAAATGCTGTTAAATCATGGAACTAACCTTGGGCTTAAATCCATACATGAACCAGTAAACACAATGTCCCATATTGTTTCCCTCAATAGTCTCGGTCCCACAGAACTGCTTAATTGCCTGCAATAATCTCTCATAGTAAGCATGTATTGACTCTTTGGTGTCTTGGGTCGTTCTGTAAATCTTGACCCAACCAATCTCTTTAGGATATATTTTTTATTTCAGAAATGTAATGACCTTATTGTACTTTTTCATTACCAGTGGTGATGAAGCCTGTGATTGAGGATGTCTCATTGGCTCCACTCCCAGCCAATCAACAGCAATTTTTTATTTGACCCACAGATCACCTGGAACCACAGTTTCAAATAAAGCATCAAAATCTTTACATAAAGCATTTGATATTTTCTCAAATCGATCAACCTGTCGGTACCATTCCATTGGATTCTCTCTCAGTTTTGGATAATCATTTGTGAAGGATGAAAGATCTGATCTGCTCCATGGTACATGAACATACCCTCCACCAGGCACTTCTCTCCAGGGAAGCATGTGTAGACCCTCATCTTCCTCCTCTGTTCCAGATGAAGGCATCTGTAACCTGACCTTCTTTGGTTCCTTTTTCTTCGACCAGCTACCTTCCCATTTATTTAATTTGCTCCACTTTCGTATAGTCACAATTAATTCATTAGTCTGTAAATTCATTCCAGATGGATGCATATTGGCGAGATCTCTGTCACTACAGCTTAACTTGTTACTTCTTTGAAGGGCTTTATATTTCTGTATTTCAATTGCATGTCTTTTAGCCAATTCAGTCAATTTGTCATGAGCCTGTCATGCACGTCTGGTAAAACCTTTGCACAGGACGAATATTTCTTCATCTGGTTAGCATTCAGTCGTGATAACTCAAGAGTACCAATTATAATCTCTTCAAATTCTACTTTCAATTAGGCCAAATCTACAACTGTCTCTCTCTCTCTGGCGCTTGAGCAATTGTTCCACTCGTTCCAGGATTTCCACTACTTGCCACATCACTCCATGGCTTAGGTATCTAGACTGCTTCCCCTCGAGGCAAGAACCCCACTGATAATTGCCTGCCTCACACACAAAGCATCACATTTTAACGAACCAAGTTACCTGGCAGAAAAGATTTGAATCTCTGGTGGCAGCCGCTACCTAAGAAGTGCAAAATCTCTCAGGCTTGAACCTCTTAGATTCCGAAAACAAAAAACGTACACATGCTCAATCTCCGGGTCGGCGCCAAGGTTCTGGAACTCTTTGCCACCCGAGGTGCGTTCACACCCATTGACCCACCTTTTAAAAAAAGAGGTGAAAAAGATCCTAATGAATCGATTCCTTTCATAGACTTTAGGAGAGCCCTCCCCAGGGAGCAACGGACATCACAATGTCATCAATTTCTAGATTGGTCAGAAGCACTTCCTTCACAGGAGAACCCCAATAAAACATTGCTCCCCTGGGTACCTGGATTTGAAAGTTTCAGAGCCGCAGCAAAATACCCACCATGAAGAAGCTGGATCAGTGCCTATTAATGGAATATTATTGGAATGACAGACGTTTATTGTAATATCAGCCTTTTTACTTTTGATGTACTTGACTGTAATTATATTTTTGTTCAATCAACCTTATGCATATCGCTCTGATACCCTTGGGACATGTTTGCGTTTTATAAAGCACTCTAAATAAATAAATACAAATAAAATTGCCTGCTACTGAAGGTTTATACAAGGGAACTACTGGACCAATCGTGACAGGAACAGTCAATGCATCTGGGACATTAAAAGCATGTGGAGTTGAAGGGGCTGTCATTGCTGAATGTTCCCCCATCGGATCAGGATTCATATTAACTGGTACAGTAGGAACATCAAAGGTTTCACTCATAGGTACATTACTCGCCTCACCAGTCTATGTGTCATTGTATGGAGGCGGGCGATTTAACTGTAACTCAGTTATAAAGTCATCATTTATATCACTATCACTGTCCTCAGCTGCTCTCCCTGTGTCATCTGTCTCTTTATTATTTTTCTTTTCCTTACATTTGCCTTTCCCTTCTTTCTTGCTTGTCAATGCAGTATATAGTCTGGCTCTCTCAATCATATAATTCTTCCATGATTTCTGGTTTGCATCCCACCTAGCAACCGCACAAGTGCATATGGCTCTCTTGACTCCCTTGAAATCTATCTCTCTACCTAAAATGAGCCATACGTTCCCATACATTAAGTGTTTCATATTGTGTAGGTCTAGGAGGCTGCTTCATTTCATACAGAGTCTTCCTTAAATGTTGAATGATATTCAAATTAAATGTCACATAGCTAGGACGTTGCAATGCACCATCTTTTTCAGTGATCTTATGTCATTGTGCTAGTCAAACATGTGTGAAGATCCACTTTTACCACCATAGTATGACCTTGCATAGCTTCAGGTGGTGCCTCTTCTCACTTTCAAACAGGCACAGTCCCATCTCCCTTCACAAGGCTTGTAATGCTTCGATCAAAATATGCAATATTCACAAATGACTTTTAGATGGAATCAGGAAATGATTTTCACCCACAATTCTCTTGTTTGGCAATCAGAACCAACACCAGCGTGGCTCTCTATGACGTATTCTACCAATCTCAACACGGCTCCACACCAACTGACCCTATACCCGCCTGGTACACTGTGACGTCAGTCTCACTCCTTGCAGCAGCTCATCTTCCTGTACAATTTTTCTCAAGCGCGTTCTCTGAGCAATTCACGCAAAACAATGCGAACAACTTTAACAACCAACTCTGCCTGCTTCACTAAAGAAATTAAATATTATTCATATAAACAAGAGGCAAATTGGAACAACCCTTTCCGGCCTATTCTAACATTCACTTCCAGTGAAACCTGCCAAACCAGTGGGATCGCACTCGGATTACTACATTTTCTCCCTGTGCACTGAGATCAGCTATATCTCACACATCTTACAGTCACACAAAATAAAGGCCCTATCTCGATAATGCTGTTGATGATGTCGCACAACAAGCACCGGAGCACAGCAGACAACAGCACCCAGTGTCTTCTACACTGTAACTTTACTTTCCATCTTTTGTCTATCACAGGGTCTTAGGTCATGACGGACCCCATAACCACTTCAACTTCTTTGCATTAAGTACCACATTCACACATCAACTTAAATCATGTCTGCGTAACGCCACACAGCCACTGCAATTCACAGCAATCTAAGAATATGCAATAGCAATGGGCACCCCCATTAATACTCACACTCCTCCACTGCTACAAGTTGGTTCCAAATCACTTGATGTTCATCGATCATCAGACTGAACCCTGGGCTTTTTGGGGGTTTGGACTAGGCTTGGGCAGTTTCTAGATTAAACACCCTAACTCCATCAATGTCACTGGATAAATCATCCGATGTGCTACCAGATTTGATGCAGTGTTTTCTGGGCCCTCATTGCTTGTCATTGCTACTCTCTTTTTGATTAGAGGTGTTGGAAGTTAGCATTTGCATCCAAAATTTCAATTAACAGTGAAACCCATTTGGCTAAACAATAAGGACCAGGAATTGGTAGCCAAGTTCAAAGATGTTGATTAGAAATTAATAATCAAATTCAAATACAAAAATTTTAAGATCACAGTGTAGAGATACAAAATAACTACTGGAATTCCCAGACACCTAAAGAAATTGAGGCAAACTAGTACTAAACAAACAGAGAATTCTTTGATGGTGATGCAGAATAGTAGCATTAAATCGGGTGCTCAGAAAATATTCTAAGATTCTCTCGCCTATACATTATTCATCTAGAATTTCAAATTCCTGAGGATGGTTAGGAACAAAAGGCTCTGAAATCAGAAAATTCCCATTAAGGAAGTCAGGTCAGGACAAAAAAGAATCCGGTAGGGAAACGTAAGCATCTCAGAAGGTCGGTCAAAGAGTCTTCTATAGGGTCATGAACAAGTGTTAGCCTAAGCCACACTTAAGCAAGAAACGAAAAGTGGAAGCATTGAGGTCTATACCTCTCAATGTCTATTCAGATAGTGAGGAATCACAGAAGGTGTCTGCAAGGATTGTGCATGAGCGATCTTTTGGGGCAAAAGGTAAAAAAGGGATCCGCAAAATCCTCTGTGAAGCATCAGCTAGAAATCTGTAAGGAATCTGTCTGTAAGTCCAGGAGGGACAGTGTATTATAATGTGCGAAGTCCACTAGGCAACAGCCCCTTGATCACATCATCAGGGACACATTGTCCTCGTCGAATCCCAAAGTTCAAGACTACAACATCGCTGGATTGGCCCACATGGTACATGGGAAAAACACCTATTTCTCAGATAGATGTAGGTTACAACAATTACTCAATGGGCCTTTCAGTTGACACACTGTTTCTCCATGAACCTTCATCAACGTGTTCTTCTCATGCTCTTTCTCCTATCTCAAGTACAGTAATGTATCTGTTCTAAACTAACAATGCTTGTGAATACCTGTAAGAAATGTCATATTAGCAGAAAATGGAAAGCAGTATTTTAATAAATGTAGCATGGTAAAATGAAAGCCTACATTGTTAAGTCAAGTTAGACATTAATTCAGTGGTGCACATTTATTATGTGTGTGCACATTTAAACATAAATTAATATACATTTCTAATACATGTTAATGAATTGACACTATGGCCCCCATTAGGATGGCGGGCGGACTATGCCCGCCCGCCATCCTCACAGTACAAGGGACCGCCCGCCATAAGGGCGGGGGTTCCATGGAGGAAATTAGGATATGCCCGCCACAGTGGCAGGCGCATCCTGTATTTTTAACATTGCTGTTTTGCGGTGCTGAAAGCACCACCCGCTGCAATGGTAAAAATACATGTTGTGCATTTCAAAGCACAATGTGACAGGCACTGTGCGGTGCTTGCCACGTTGTTTTTGAAATGCAGGTGAGTACCATAGGTACCCCCCATGTGCACCCCCCACCCCCCCCGGAGTCCCTGGGGGCCCCAACAGGCCCCCGCAGGTAGACTCCGCATGCCTTTCCGTGGCGGCAGGCACTGGAAAATGCCCACTGTAATATGGCTGGCGGTGTCTGATAGACACTGCCACCATATAGAACCCTTTTCCGCCTCAGCAGGGAGCACCAGTACATGATTGAAACTCTGCTTAGCAGGGAGCGCTTGTTTAAACAGAGCACATTCCTAAACCGAGAGTACCTTACATCGAGCCGCCTAGAAGCTAGACAGACTTGTTTAATTGCGACAGGGACGAGGGAGCAGCTACTATTTTTTTTCTGTAATCTTCAACAAGACAGGGACAAGAAGTGCTGTACTAGAACCCCATTCGCCTGAGGCATGTGACCTGGAATCATTAGCAATTTAGCTTGTGTACTGGCCTACTGATTATTTAATTAGCCGAATGGCGAAAGGAAGTGTTCATATTAAGTCAATTATCAACAACCAGGTAAGGATTTTTGAACCCTTTTTTTAAGTTGAAGTCACTGTCACAGCCAACGGTAGACACCATTATTGAAAGCACAGCATTATTATTTTAAACTTTTTTGGTAGCTTGTTATTTTAATATTTTGTGATTGTTTTATTTTGTAGATTGTTATATTTAGTTACTTAACAGGCAGCTTCCATCATGTCTTTTTTTTTTAAGTTCAAGTTTATTGAAACCAAGCATGAAAAACATACGGAAGCATTACATCAAAGATATATGAATATATAAAAAATCATAACAATATAATGCATAGGTATAATGAAGCGGAATCAATAAACACTTAGCTCTAAATCAAGAAAAAAGAAAAAAGGGGTAGAAACTAAATCACATAGTGAAGTAAAATAACAAAAGCAAGTATAAGTACAACATTGTATGCAATAATTAAGCAATAATAGAAGTATCATGAAGAATAAATATCAATTAGGGGATAAAATGACAAAAAGCTATGTAAAAAAGACAACAAAAGAAACTCAAAGAGGTTTACGGACTTCTTCAGAAGAGGTGGGACTAGTGCTAATGATCTAGGGGCAAGGAGGGGATAGTGAGGATAAATAAGTTGTAAGAGGGATCCAAAGTAGATCTCTCTTAATGGCAAGGGAAATAGGGGTGTAGTAATTGTTGTCTAGCCTGTGATTAAAGCAAATAGCATTCCACCAAGCAGAATAATTAAGTTTTGAGGAATATTTCCAGTTGGAGGTAATCAAGTGGAAGGCCACAGCTATAAAAAGGTCTAGTAACTTATAGTAAGAGGGAGATTGGGGTAGATCAGGAGAAAGGGAACCAAGTAGGACATTGGAGAGGGAAAAATGGAGTTGAAGATTGAAGATGATATTTATACGCAACCAAATAGAACGCCAAAAGGAGTCAATAGATGGGCAGTGGAAAAGCATATGGAGTAAATCAGCAGAAGGGGAGGAACAAGACCAGCAGTTAGAAGAGAGGCCAGGAGAGAAGGAAGCTAATATAGCTGGGGAAAATTATAACCTCTGATAAATAAAATAGAGGGTCTGAGTAGTATTGGCTGCTCGTGATGTTTTGTGAATTTTTACCCACAGCTTATCCCGTAAAGAAACTGGCCAGGAGACTGATAAGTCTTGCTCCCAAGCCAATTTAGTTTTCGTTTTAAGTCGTTCAGAGGGGGTTAGTAAACAAGAGTAAATGCAAGAGGCCGAAGGAGAGTAAAGCAGTGGAGAAAGATGTAAATAAAGGGGAGGAAAATCAAGAGAGGGGGGGGAGATTGAAGATATTGAAGGAGTGCAGGAAGTAAAAGATCATATTGTTTCTTAAAATTATTGGAAAGAAGAAATTGAGATTGAAGATCAGCAAAGGTAAGGGGAACCTTATCAAGGAGAAGCTGGGAAATCCACATTAAACACTTAGACCTCCAGGACTTCCCGAAAAAAGAGCGATTTTTAATTCGGAGTGACTTATTGTGCCAAATGGGCTGTTGGGATAGAGAAGACCAGGAAGGATACATAGAGGATATGAAAGGAGACAAGAGGTGACGGGAATGAGCAATGACAGGAGACTGCAAAGAAGAGACGTTAGCAGAAAAAGCCAGAATTTTAGAGAAGTAAAAAGGTGAAATGAGAGATTTTTCCATGGACAACCAGACCGGAGGGTAAGTAAGAGTCTCCGAAGATAACCAACGAGAGGCTTGTTTAAGGATAAAGGAATAATGGTAGGATTTAAAGTCAGGATACTTAAGACCTCCAAGAGATTTATCTTTTTTAAGGGAAGACAGAGCAACCCGTGGAGGCTTATTCTTCCAAAGAAACTTTGAAAGAATCGAGTCCAGTTTTTTTTTAAATAATATCCAGGTATTCGAATAGGTATCATTGAAAGAGAGAATAAAATGATAGGTGCCAACATTATTTTAATTGAATCCAGTCTTCCCCACCAAGAGAGGAAAAGAGGATGCCATTTGGTGATAGAATCAGATAATTTTTTTATAAATTATTCAAAATTGGCTTTTAATGTGTCCGAGATAGAAGGGGAAAACCATAAACCTAAATATTTGATTTTAGTTGAGTTCCAGGAAAAACCAGTTTGATCAAAATAATGACGAAGGCACAAGACATTAAGAGGCAAAACTTCACAGTTATCACGATTAAGGCGGTAACCGGAAACAAATGAGAAAGCATCAACTTGGCGCAGAAAAGAGGGTATAGTGGATTCAGGGTTGGAACAATAAAAAAGGATATCGTCCGCATAGACCGATAATTTGACTTGATTGGGACCTGGATTATAACCAGTGATTTGAGCGTCCTGTCTAATTTTTGTCAGAAAGGGTTCTAGTGCTACAATAAATAATAAGGGTGATAGAGGGCAACCCTGTGGAACGCCCCTGGAGAGGGAGAAATAATCAGAAATGTTTCCATTGGCAAAGATGGAAGCTCTAGGGCCAGAATACAAAAGGAAAATGAGGGAGATCAATTTAGGGGGAAAGCCAATCCAGGTAAGGGCACGAAACATAAAATCCCAACTAATCCTGTCAAACGCCTTCTCGGCATCTAAGGCTATGGCCGCTAATGGATATTGTAAGGAGGAGGCTCTGCTAAGAACGTTAAAGAAAACCCTAGAGTTGTCGGAGGACAGACGACCTTTGACGAAGCCAGATTGTTCAGGGCCGATAAGTTCATGTAAAATGGGGTCGATACGTAAAGCAAGCAACTTGTCGAAGATCTTATAATCCGTATTTACAAGGGAAATGGGGCGGTAGTTTTTACAAAACGCAGGGTCTTTGTTGTCTTTGGGGATCAAGCAAATCATCGCTTCTTGAAAAGTGCCCTGGGAAGAACCATTAGTAATAAAATAATTAAAAAGAAGAAGCATATGTGGAAGGAGAAGTTTAGAGAAGTGATTATAAAATTTAATAGTGAAGCCATCCGGACCTTGGGCCTTACCTCGTCTGAGGACCGAAACTGCATGAGAGATTTCTTATAAAGTTATATCTGAATCAAGTGAGGTAAAATCAATATGGGAAGAGGGAGGAGAAGCAAGTGACTAAAAATAAGAGGACAGGTCGGAAGGAAGAGGGATGGATTCGGGAGTATAAAGTTGTTTATAAAAAGTAACAAATTCCTGTAAGATATCAGCATCTTTGAAATGGGAAACGCCAGCCGAATCTGTTATCGACACGATCCGAGTTCTATCCTGACGAGTCTTCAAATAAGTAGCCAAGAGTTTTACCATTTTATTTTGACCCACATATTAGCGATCGCTACTCTTTAATAAATAGGAGGCCTCAGCATCAGTAGAGGATTTATTGAATGCAACTTTGGCCGTAATAAGGTCTTTCAGAGAAGATTTAGAAGGCAAATTATAGTAGAAATACTCTAATTTTTTTAACTTGGCAAGAAGAAGAGAGGATTGTTGCTCAAAACCTTTTTCCTTTTGAGAAACGTAATTAATTATAAAACCCCTAGCGATAGTTTTAAATGAATCCTAAATCATAACCGGAGAAAAATAAGGAGTAGTGTTAGTGAAAAAGTCAGCAACGAAAGAACTGAATTGGCTAGAGAATTTGGGATCAGCCAGAAGGGAGTTATTAAAGCGCCATCTACCAGAAGAGGGAGAGAAGGGGAACAGGTCAAAATCAACAATAACAGGGGCATGATCAGAAATCAGGATGGAACCAATCTCAGAAGAAAGAGCACATTGAGTGAGGGACTTACTAAGAAAGAGATAATCAATACGGGATTGTGTCCTATGGGGGGGGAGAGAAATAACTGTATTCTCGGAGGTCAGGATGGCAAAGCCTCCAGAAATCCGTTAGAGATTTACGTCGTATGGTAGAGGTAAATTGAGTGTGCATCTTGGACCTAATGAAAGTAACTGGGGAGTGCCTATCAAGGAAGGGATCATAAACTTGATTACAATCACCACCAAAAATGTTATAGTTTTCATCTAGAGAGACTAACTTGTCCGAAATAAGAGGCCAGAAGGTAGAGTCAACAGATACTGGAGCATAAACATTGAAAATAGTAATAGGTATATTATCAACTGACAATTTTAAGATAACCCAGCGACCATCAGAGTCAAATTCATTATGAATAACAGAAACATTAAACTTTTTGTGGACTAAAATAACAACACCATTCTTTTTCCCTAAAGCTGGGGAGGAGAAAACATGACCGACCTAAAGCTGTTTTAATTTAGAAGCTTCAGCTTCATTAAAATGGGTCTCTTGTTACATAGCAATGTCAGATTTTAATCTAGCCAAGTGAGATAACACTCATTGTCTTTTAATGGGACTATTCAAACCTTTAACGTTCCATGAGGTAACTCTGAATGTAACACAATAAAAATATACATTTTATACAAAAAACATACAATGCATGAACCATGTTTAAAACGATATCTTGGTGTAATTGAAAGAAGCAAATTAGAACTTGAAAAAGAAGAAAAAGTATGAGAGAAAAGAATGTTCGAGATAATAAGAAAAGTGCAAGAAAAGGGAGAAGTTGAAGAAAGAAAGGGATAGAGAGCAAAGAAGAAAGAGAGGAGATGAGGAAGAAATAGGAAGGCTGAGAGGATAAAAAGAAAAAAAGAGAGAAAAAGGGCAAGTTCAGGAAACAGTGAAGAGAACAATAAGAGAAGAATACAAGTGAACAACTAAAAGTGAATATGAACTGACAACATACCTTACAGGAGGGGAATTCAAGGAGACGAGGGAAGGGAAGGAACCAGACGGGGCGGACGGGATAACCGGGACCAAGCAGAACGAGGGGCCGGGTAACATCACGTCAAGAGGAGGAAAGAACTATGGGAAGAAAAAACAATAAGGATACATAGTACATGAATATGTAGACGAACCACAAGGGAATAAAAACAATCAATAAAGACGACAAGGGGGTAAGAACCACATCATAAAGGAAAAAGCGAATAGTTAGCCAGTATTTGAAGAGGAGGCATCCATTGGGTCGTTGTGATGAGAGTTTATGAAACTCTGAAGGCGGAGCGGGTCCTCATAAGTCGTTGTCCTGTTGATATAGGTGACTCAGAAGAGACAAGGATGGAAAAGTCCATATCGAGCGCCCATAGCGCGAAGCGCAGGTCTCATGTTGAGGAAAGCCTTCCGTCTGCTCGCTGTAGCTTTGGCATAGTCCTGGGCAAAAAAAAAGGTAGAACCAGACCAGGTAACACGCTGAGAAGATTTGGCAGCAGAAAGAACTTTTAATAAGTCAGTGTATTCTAAGAAATATAGGATCACCCCTCGTGGTTTCTGTGAGGGAGAAGCAGATGAGGAAAGGCGCCCCAATCTGTGCTCTCTTTGGATGTTAAGCACAGTGCCCTCGGGCAGGTGTAGAACTTTAGGAATGAACGACTTTAAAAACGTTAGGGGGTCAGACCCCTCCTGTCCTTCTGCAAGTCTGTAAATACAGAGATTATTGCGTCTATTACGATTTTCAAGCTCCTCGACTTGGCGCTGAAGAGTAGACACCTGAGATTGTAGAGGAGAAAGCTTGTCACAGGTAGCAGTAATGGATGAGATAGATTGCTCAACTGCAGTGACTCTATTATCAAGTTGCGTCCAAGTGTCCGTGAGGACTTGAAGTTTCGTATTAGTTTCTTCCATAAAAGGGCGTAATGCCCTAATCTCTTCTGATAAGATCTCCAATGAAACAGGTGATGATGCTTTAGGCGGAGATGATGCATTCTGCTTAAGACGTTTAGTCAGGGATTTCCCTGAGGACGTCGAAGCAGGGTCAGAAACCGCCATATCGTCTGCTTGAAGAGACGTAGAAGAGTCTTTTAGATGAGAGAATTCAGTAAAGATCTTTGAATTCTTAATGAAGATGGGTTTAGTAGAAGGCTTCGAAGGAAGAGTGCCTTTAGTTCTTCCCATAAAGAAAAATAATAAAAGAGCGAGGCCAAAAAATGAAAGGATTGTGAAGAGGAGGAAAACTCAAAATGGCCGCCGCAATTAAGTCAGTCAGAAAGGCACAGAGAAAAATCCGGAGACATGCAAGGAAAAAACTAGACGATATCCATGAGGAAACAGACAACCAGAAAAAATAAAAAGTGTAGGAGCAAAAGTACCATAGTCCTTCAGAGGTGTATCCAATTCGGCGAGTCAGCGCTGGTGAAGAAACAAAATGGTGGTCGCGAAGCAGCGACAATGACCAAAGAATTCACATCGTCTATAAAGTTGATTTTTCACATCCAAAAAAGACCGCAATAGTCCGAAGAGGAGGAGAGAATGTTCCGACAATCTCACATCGCGGTTTCAGCGCTGAGACAGCACGGGAAGATAGTAGTCGCCTGGAGTCCCTGAGGAGCTTCACCCAGGCATCGCCATTCCCGTTGGTCGCCAAGCCACGCCCCCTCCAACATGTCTTAATAACCACTCAACATGTCTCAACCACCACAGTTCCTGTCCGAGCGCGGAGAACCTATACTGCCTTGGAAAAAATGGATACGTTTATTTGACTCATATTGAATTGCCAATGGGGATGAAAAATTTCTCCTGCCAGGAAGCAAGGAATCCTCCTTTATAATTTGGGCATTAAAGTTCGAAATATTTATGACATTCTCAATCCAGTTACTGATGTTAATGATGAGAGGGAGCCAAGATACATCTATGAAATGTCTTTAGTGATTTAAAAAAAAAAACATTTTGGGCCGGCATAAATGTTGTCATGGAAAGGCATGCATTTTTTATGAGAACCCAAGCTAAAGACAACACAGTGTGTTGCTTCCTTGAAGACTCTGGTGCAGAGGTGAAATTTCAGATTTACTGAATCTTTAATCAGAGACCAATTTGTGTCCTGCATCACTGACCTGAGAGTACAGGAAAAATTATTAGCTAAAAATGCTACTATGAAAGATGCCATGGCCATTGTTGAAAGCATGGAGCATGCAACAAGTTGGTTTAAGGAAATGTGGGATTCCTCAACTCCATCCTAGCCAGGATAACCACGGCTATATCTGATAGCAAGAAGGAGTTGGGTCTTGTGCAGCAAGTGACAGAATGTTTAAAAGTTAGTGGGGATGAACAGAAGGACTCTAAAACCAAATTCTACAATGTTGTAGTCCATAATATTTATGTAACAACTCAAACTGTTTTGCTTACAATGCCACTTGCAGAAACTGCAGCAAGTAGAAAATGTTGTGGACGGGGAAGTATAGTTATGGCTAAATGTGTCACTGAGATTAATGGGAAAGCAGTTCCTGTCCTTGCTGACTCAGACTCCCCTTTCACATTATGGGAATAACAATTAGGAGGAGTTATTTGGTAAGGAAGACGTTAAGCTCCTGTCACCGGATATAAATTTGGAGGAATATGGGGACCAGAAAATGTAATTGTTTGGTTACACGCTGATGTCAACCAAGTTCAAGGAATGTGAGACTGTCGATATGTAGCCAAACGAGATGACAACCTTTTAGGTTGGTGCCATCAGAGAGACCTTGGCGTCACTTTAAATCTGAATTCTCCTGATCAGGTGCTGTTGGTGTCACATATTAGCAATTATGCAGGTGTTGTGGGAGAAAAGTTAAGCCCCTTAATGGCTGGCGCACATAGTTCTAGGGCCAAAGGACAATGGCATGAAACTTAGAATGTGTGCGGATTTAAGGGGGCTAAACCAATGTATCTGAGTGGACCGTCAGCCTTTGCAGAATATCAATGGTGCCTTGACCATACTAGCAGGAGCAAAAGGTTTTTGTGTAATGGGTCTTTCAGTAGCCTACCACCAGGTGTTGCTCCATGAAAATTACAGGCCTCTTACCTCTTTTGTCACACCAATGAGGGCTTTCAGATTAATCTGAAAGCCTTTAGTACTGGCATCGGCGGCTGTTTGTTTCCAAAGGGTGATGTTTTTTCAGGATGATATTCTGGTGTATGGAGAGGACAATTTCAAGCATGATGCCACACCGAGGGAGTGTTTCACTAGACTGAAGTGCAGTGGTCTTTGAAAAGAGAAAAATGTAAGTTCAGATTGGGAACTGTGTCTTATTTGGGGCACACGTTTTCGGGAGACGGAATCAGTCCAAAATTAGAGTTGGCAAAGTCTATCACAGCTGCACATACACAATGTGAGAAGGAACAATGAGCTCGTTCCTTAGACTTGCAGAATAATATTCAAAGTTTGTACCCAATTTTGCAAGAGTGGTGCACCACCAGAGGTCACTCTTGAAGAATTTGATGAAGTTTGAATGGTCTCCAGAATGTGAGAGAGCTTTTGTTGAAGTCTGGTGTAAAATTGAAGAGATGCCTACATTGAGGCCTTTTAGTGTGAGAAGAAAGACCTTGCTCACTACCAATAGCAGTATGAAATGGCTAGGTGCCGTCCTCTCCCAAGTGGGTAAAGGTGAGGAGAGGGATGTGACGTTTGCCTCACATTCACTCAAAGGAGTGCAATTCTGTTGTGGAATGGTAGGTACTTGCCTGCGTGTGACCCATGGATCATTTTAAGCTTTATCTGTGGTGTTTACGCTTTGTTATGAGGAGTGATCGTAGGGTTCTTGTCCAAATGTTTACTTGCAGAAATGTTGGCATTGGAGCTGCCTTGTAACACTTTACAAATGTAACTTCGAATTGGGAGCAGATAGAAAATTGGAGTTTGGTGTCTCTGGACTCACACTTTAAAGGCACATATTTTAGTTGGTTTTTAAATTTTGCAGGTCTGAAAATGCCTCTTTTTAGAAAGTTGGCATTTTCTTACTTACTTAAGTCTGTCGCTAGATTATATATCTGGGTCAGAGTGACAGCTTGGCTTGGTGAATTCACTCTAGCTCATGGGCACTCACAAACTTTCTCTCGGGGGCCAAATTTACAGTGTGGTTTGTGTCAGTGGGCCGCTCCGGTGGGGGCGGGGTCAGTGGGGGAGGGGGCGGGGCTAGAGCAACAAAATAAACTGTGACCATGAGGTTGAACACAGGTCCCTGCGTCGGACGCATTCATCCACTGAGCTGCCAGACCCGGCATACACACATCTCTCTCTCTCTCTCTCTCTCCCTCTCCCTCTCTCAACCACTCTCTCCCTCTCTCTCCCTCCATTTCTCCCGATTTATCCCTCTGTCTCACTCAGACTCTCTCACTCCCCCTTACTCCCTCTCTCCCTCTCTCTCCCTCTCTGACTCCCTCTGTCTCACTCACTCTGACTGTCTCACTCCCTCGCTCTCTCTCTCTGTCTCCCTCTCTCCATGTCCATCTCTCTCTCTCTCTATCTCCCTCTCTCTCTGTCTCCCTCTCTCTCTCTGTCTCCCTCTCTCTCCTTCCCTCTCCCTCTATCTCCTTTCCTCTCCCTCTCTGTCACCTTCTCTCTCCTTCCCTCTCCCTCTCTGTCTCCCTCACATTGTCTCCCTCACTCTGTCGCCCTCACTCTGTCGCCCTCCTCACTCTGTCGCCCTCTTCACTCTGTCGCCCTCCTCACTCTGTCACCCTCCTCACGCTGTCGCCCTCCTCACTCTGTCGTCCTCCTTCCCTCTGTCTGTCCCCCTCCTCCCTCCCTCCGTCTGTCACCCTCCTCCCTCCCCGTCTGTCACCCTCCTCCCTCCCTCTGTCTGTCAACCTCCTCCCTCTGTCTATCACCCTCCTCCCTCCCTCCTCCTTCCCTCTGTCTATCACCCTCTGTCTCCCCCTCTCCCTTTCTCTGTCTCCCTCCCTCTCCCTTTCTCTGTCTCCCTCCCTCTCCCTCTCTTTGTCTCCCTTCCTCCCTCTCCCTTTCTCTGTCTCCCTCTCTTTGTCTCCCTCTGTCTGTCTCCCTCTGTTTCCCTCCCTCTCCCTCTCTTTGTTTCCCTCTGTCTGTCTCCCTCTGTCTCCCTCCCTCTCCCTCTCTTTGTCTCCCTCTGTCTGTCTCCCTTTCTCTGTCTCCCTCTCTCTGCCTCCCTTTCCCTCCCTCGCTCTCCCTTTGTCTACCTCCCTTTCCCTCCTTTCCTTTCCTTCCCTCCCTCGCTCTCCCTCTGTCTGCCTCCCTTTCCCTCCATCCTTTACTTCCCTCCCTCGCTCTCCCTCTGCCTCCCTTTCCCTCCCTCCCTCCATTCCCTCCCTCCCTCGCTCCCCCTCCCTCTCCCTCTCTTTCCCTCCCTCCCTCACTCTCGCTCTCCCTCTGTTTGTGTCTGCCTCCCTTTCCCTCCCTCCCTCGCGCTCCCTCTGTCTGCCTCTCTTTCCCTCCCTCCTTTCCTTCCCTCCCTCGCTCTCCCACTGTCTACCTCCCTTACCCTCCCTTCCTAGCTCTCACTCTGTCTGCCTCCCTTTCCCTCTGTCCCTCGCTCTCCCTCCCTTCCCTCCCTTTCCCTCCCCCCTCCCTTTCCCTCCCTCCCTCGCTCTCCCTCTGTCTGCCTCCCTTTCCTTCCCTCTCTCGCTCTCCCTCCCTGTCCCTTCCTTTCCCTCCCTCTCCCTCCCCCTCCCTTTCCCTCCCTACCTGTCTCCCTCCCTCCACCTCCCTCCCTTGCTCTCCCTGTCTGCCTCCCTTTCCTTCCCTCCATTCCCTCCCTCCCTCTCCCTCTGTCTGCCTTTCTTTCCCTCACTCCCTCGCTCTCCCTCTGTCTGCCTCCCTTTCCCTCCCTCCATCGCTCTCCCTCCCTCCCTCTCCCTCTGTCTGCCTTTCTTTCCCTCACTCCCTCGCTCTCCCTCTGTCTGCCTCCCTTTCCCTCCCTCCTTAGCTCTCCCTCCCACTCCCTCCCTCCCTCACTCTCCCTCCCTCGCTCTCCCTCTACCTGCCTCCCTTTCCCTGCTTCCCTCGCTCTCCCTCTGTCTCCCTCCCTTTACCTCCCTTCCCTCCCTCCCTCGCTCTCCCTCCCTCTCCCCCCCTTTCCCTCCCTCTGTCTGTGTCTGCCTCCCTTTCCTTCCCTCCCTCCCTCTCTCTCTCTTTCCTTCCCTCACTCTCCCTCCCCCTCCCTTTCCCTCCATCCCTGTCTCCCTCCCTCCACCTCCCTCCCTCGCTCTCCCTCTGTCTGCCTCCCTTTCCCTCCCTCCCTCACTCTCTCTCTGTCTGCCTCCCTTGCCCTCCCTCCCTTTCTCTCCCTCCCTCTCCCTTCCTTTCCCTCCCTCTGTCTGTCTGCCTCCCTTTCCCTCCCTCCCTCGCTCTCCCTCCCTTTCACTCCCTCCCTCGCTCTCCCTCTGTCTCCCTCCCTTTCCCTGCCTCCCTCTGTCTCCCGCCCTCTACCTCCCTCTGTCACCCTCTTCATCTCACCCTGCCTGTGTGTGCCCGGGCTGAGACAGCTTCCTGGCGCACACACAGCAGCACCCAAGCAATTCACAGGTCTTTAAAAGACCATTTGTATGTTAATGAGGCTTTTGTATTTCACCTCTTCCCCTGCAGCTGCACTCTGACTATCACAGGAATGCCCGGGCCCCCACAGAGCAGCAGAGTCTCTCAGAGTCGCGGCGCACAGTGTTTGCTGACACTCTTACATTTTTTTTTATAAAACATGGGTAAATTGTCTGCAAGGCCCGCTGGCCGCCAGGGAAGGCTTGCTGGGCCACTGATGGCCACTGGGCCGTACTAATAATCCACATTTGTAAAGAGCGAACAGTCACCCGTAGGGGTCTCTAGGTGCTAGGGGCCGTCAGGACGATTAAGCAAGCGATTGCACATGAGTAACGGGCTCTAGACAGTTACGCACAAAGGGAGCTGAGGTGTTCCATGCATATCCTGATTGTCCATCACCAGGCTAATGGGTCTTCCTGAGCTAGATTGGTGGGAGGATTTGAAACTTGCACCTGATTAGGGCTGTGCCTGTCCCCACGCAAACATCTGCATACCCTGATGTATAGTGTCTGGAGCTAGAGACTGGAAGTGCATTGTCTTGTGCACCATAAAGACCTTTCTTTAAAGACTCCCTACTTCAAAGGCTAAAATGGACATAAGTACTGGACCTTCGACACCATATATTTCGAGCACTTTTGGACTGAGGACATTCTGCCAGGAAGAAGAGCTTTTATGCTGCAAGACAGGACTGCCACTTTGCTGCTTGCTTTGCTGTGTTGGCCTGCTGCCTTCTGCTTCTTGCCTGGGAGTGAAAGATCTGGACTTTACTCTCTACATCCTACTTTCTAAGGTCCTCCAAGGGCTTAACTAAGCTTGCCTCCTGGTGCTGAGACAGCAAAGACTTCACCTGCATCTTGCGCCTAGTAACTGGGCTCCTCAGCTATGAGTCCTGCCTGGCAAAGTGATGCCAAATCCAGTCCTGGACCCTTGGAGGTGAATTTGGTGCTGCAACTAAGAAATCGACACATCGATCCAAAGCATCACTTCAGAACTGGTGCATCCCTGCTAAATTGATGCATTTCCGCTGCCTGCATTGACACTTGTCATCGAGTGTACGATACAACAACCTCGACTTTCAACGTGAGCCCAACTTTGCCGCAGCATCTCAGAAGAACTGCAGCTGCGTGAGTCTCAGACACTCCGCTACTGCCGTCTGTGGTACACCGCCCTAACTCTGACACCTGCCTGGCCCTGCGAGGCTTCCGACCGATGCATCAACTTGAACAAGGAATTGACACACCACGCTGTTGATATTGTCAAATCCTCAACACTGTGTCACCTTCAGGAACCAAGGCCTCACACCAGCAACCGACACATCACCTCCTCTGCTCAACGCATCGCCTCTGAACGTCAAAGCTTTGACAACCTTGCACCGCCTTCAGGAACCTACGCATTACCTGCATTCGTAACGCCTCACCTCCTCTGCGCAATGCATCATCTTCAATTTTCAATGCACCCAAGGTACTGTAAGGGGGTCTGTGTGACTCCTGTATTAGAACTTCTGGATTTGTCCCAGTCAAGTGCGATTTGATATCCCTAGTTGGAGCTGTCGATGTTAATTCTACAAAATTCATATTTTGACTTGTGTATGTTGGATTTTTGTAGTATTGGTCTTGGTTTACTCAGGTAAATATTGGCTATTTTTCTAAAGTGGTGTGGAGTACTTTTTGTAGTGGTTTCCCTGTGTTGCTGTGTGTGTGTGTGTGTGGACAAATAGTTTACACATTTTCACTTTAGTTTAGCCTGACTGCTGTGTGCCAAGATACCAGAGGGTAAGCACAGGTAAACCTTTAGCGTGTACTACACTTACCCTGACTAGTGTGTGGGTCCCTATTTGCGCATGGTGCATACTTCTAACAACTACAGACTCCATTTCTAGCAATATATTAGGTGCTCTATATTAATAAAAACAGTAATAATGATTGTCATAGTATTAGAAAGATTTTATTTAGCTCCATAAATAGAACATAAAACAGATAACACAGCTAAGCCACATGCCTACCTTAATGATGAAGACAAAATAAGAGCTTCTTTTGTTAGCTCCAAGAAAGATGATTTTTCCACCAACGTCTATTCTACATTAGTACAAGAATACAGTCATGCTATAGATGCGAAAGTCTGCTATGTTTGTTCTCATTTACCCACATCTGCATCAGAAGAAGTCACTTATTGTCACTTGCCATTATCATATGCTATTTCTTGTTCTATTTTGCTTCCACTGGTATATAGGTGAGAACACTTTGAGTATTTCTATTCTAACTATGATCTAATTCTTTCAATATTACCTCTGATAGAAAATATGAATTTACACCTGCAAGGAAAAGAAATCGGCACTGCTTGGTATTATTTCTTGCCTTATAGACCTACAGAGAGTGTTAAGGCTAGCAAACATATTTTCCCAGTTTGATAGAACGTTATGAAAAAACCTACATAATGGCTTTAGAAGAAAGATACATGAACATAGCACGTACCATATATAAGCAAAGTGATGTTTTGAAAAATGATTGGAAGAACTAAGAAGATGAATTTAGAAAAAAAAATTATTTACTCAAAATTAAGGCTAGACAGTTAACATAAAGGGAAAGGTTGCATTTACAGAAAAAGAACACCTAAATGAGCCAGGCATATATAGATTAGTAGTTGTGAACACGTTTTTGAGTTAACAGGGGGAACATGTCAAATTTTACAAGGAGTTGAATCGGCGATTTCTGGAGTTTATTTTATTTGTGGACAGGATGTTAATTTCCTGCTGATTGGCAGGGTATTTGCAATTTAGATGTTTAAATTCTTAAAATATATAATGTACAAAGCTTAGATGCATTAACAATCACACCCACACACAAACATAAGCATAGTACTGAAATAGGAGCTGAATTAGTAGTGGATATATTTGTTGCAATCATTCTACCTGTAGCCATCATACTAAATGGTGAAAAGATTAGAAAATTGCCAACAGTTGTCAACAAGCACTTCTGGAGCTTTGCTAGTAGTGAACACTGAATTAATTGCCATACAATCCATGGTTATCAAGGATCGTTGTGCATGAGACATCTTACTCACAGAAAAGAGCGAAGTCTGCAAGCTGCTTAAATTAACCTATTGCTCTTCATACATTCCTGATGGGACTAAGGAGGTAAAAGCATTTGCAAGGAACATTTCAGATTTGAAACCTGAATTAGAAGAGTTGGTAACACCTAGGGGTCCATTATGATTGCGGGAGTATCGCCACCGCCCGTATGGCGGTGGCGATCCGCCCACAGAAAACCTCCAAAGAATTGTACTTTGATGTTTCCTAATATGAGTAACTTTTTCACAAATGACTTAACGCTGACCGCCTATTGAGCCCTGAAGAAGTCCCGATCACTAGACGAAACGCGTTGGCTAAAAGAAAATCACTTGTGTATTTGGATTTTATTGTTTGGATCAAGTGATAAAGAATATATTCCGATCATCAGTGGAGTCCGGACCTGTTCATTATACTCTGAGCCCGGCAAACTATAGGCCTATTAGCCTGATCGATGTCCCCCAAAAGCTCTTCGCGCGCCTCATTCTGAACCATCTGTTGGACTGGGTGGAGGAAAAAGACATCATGAGTCCCCTGCAGGCTGGCTTCAGGAAAAACACGTCGACCATGGACCAGATCTTCCGCCTCGTTCTCCTTTACTGGAAGACGGTGATGATCGAGGGGGGGAGATTGTACATGGTCTTCGTGGATCTGAGGTCAGCCTTTGACCTAGTCCCGCGCAGGAAACTGTGGGAGGTGCTGGAAAAGCTAGGAATCCCCCCCCAGCTACTTAACATACTAGCCAGGCTGCATGAAAACAACTATGCACAAGTCAGGTGTGGGAGGGATAACAAACTTTCGTCCAGGTTTCCAGTCCGTCGAGGTGTGAGGCAGGGCTGTGTCCTGGCTCCGACCCTGTTTTGTTTATTTATCAACAACGTCATCTCACACCTGGAAAGCGTTAAGGATAACGATGCCCCTTGTTTGGCAGGTAGGAGGGTACCGGCAATTATGTTTGCCGACGACACCCTCCTCCTTTCAAAATCCCCCATGGGGATCCAGAGGATTTTGGATGGATTTGGTCTTTTCTGTCACCAGCATGGGCTGGAAGTGAACACAGAAAAGACCAAGTTTATGATCTTCAACCCCCCATCCAAAACAAGGCCCAATCCCACCTTGGGGACCGCCACCCTAGAGAGGGTATCTACCTTCGTATATTTGGGGGTAACATTGCAGGAAAACCTGTCATGGGACCGCCAGATAGTACGATCTAGGGCCAAACTGTCCCAACTGTCGGGGGCAATCCTGAAAGTGGCTAATTCCTCTTCCTTCAAGCCCATAAGCCCGGCCCTTGAAACTTACAAGACCCAGGCCAAGGCTGCGGCCATGTATGGCAGCGAACTATGGGGGCACAAAGCGGTGAAGGATTTATCAATGGTTGAAAACAGTTTTTTACGGCGCCTTCTAGCCCTTCCAAGCTCCACGCCACTCCAGCCTCTGAGAATGGACATGGGTCTCCCCCCTATTGCTGAGGAGCTTGTGTCAAAGCCAGTGAAGTTCTGGCACAGGCTCTGGTCTACGGACGAACTCCATCATTTTAGGGAGGATCTTACCCACGTCATGAGTCTTAACCGCAGTGCCAAAATCCCCTGGCTCAATTTTGTGGAAAAAGAACTGACTGACATCAATCTCCGTGACCTGTGGGAGGACCCTGCGCGTGGTTGCCTATCAATCTCGCGCAAAGCCCTGGCACAAATCTACAAAGCCAGGTCCCTTGCTCTCCTGATGGACGCTCAAAATAGCGGCACCCTAACTATGCGTTTTTTAGAATCCAAAAATTAATATGCTTTCGAACCTTTTATGGATTCTATTTTTCCCATCCTGGCAATGAAACTGTACGTTCAATGGAGGCTTGGCACGCTCCCTATTAACTCATACACGTGTAAGTGGACAAATGGGGGCAAGAAATTATGTCCCTGCTGCAACTACCATGTGGAAGATGACCCCCACATCTTGTTTGTGTGCCCTGCTTACCAAAGGCCCAGAAAATACTGGATAGGGCCGCTATGTAAGAACTTGGGGTTCAGAGAGTATGTATTTAACAAAGAGGGGAGGTAGAGTATCAAGTAGGATTCCTACTCCACGGGCACTGTTACATAAACAAGAAGAATCCTACCACTTATTGGGAAGAAAGGTGAGGAAAGGAAGGGGGACACTCAGTGTTGTGTAAAATACCCCTCACACACCAACAGGCCCCTTGGTGTCATGCTTCATCATCGGGGTCTTCGCACCCCGCTAAGGGGATGCGGCACGCTACGACCTACGACTACGCGGGAGCGTTGACAATTCAGTCTATGTGTGGTGTGTGTTGAGTGCAAGTGAAAGGAATAGGATGTGAGTGGGAAGTGTAGTGAGAAAAAAAAAAAAAAAAAAAAAAAAAAAAAAAAAAAAAAAAAAAAAAAAAAAATTAAAAAGGACCTGGCCAGTGGGTAAAAGGAAAAACTTTATTCTGTACCTCTGGCTGGTACTATTAAAAAAGTGCTAGATGGCGAGGTTTTGTGTCTTAGTAAGGGACAGAACCTCTGGTGTGCGTCGACATGTTTCGGTACATACGTACCTTCTTCAGGACGGGGCACAACTCCCAACCCTACTCACGTTTCTCTACAGAACAAGATTATTGTTCTAACTTTCCTAAAAAAGTGATTACATTTACTGAAGACAAATACAATGTGCCTACAGCGGTTTTACTTGAACATGTAGTTACATGTCTTATTGTATAAGCTGATTAAAGCCTCATGAGCAATTTCAGAACATCAGGGTAGGTAGGTAGGTGGATCCACAATGAAATCCGCCTCAGTCGGCCTCTTTCCTCCACCCTGTGTTGCTCCGTCGTAAACTACCATGTGGAAGATGACCCCCACATCTTGTTTGTGTGCCCTGCTTACCAAAGGCCCAGAAAATACTGGATAGGGCCGCTATGTAAGAACTTGGGGTTCAGAGAGTATGCACAGGCATACAGGATTTTGAAAACCAGCACCCTGGGCCACATTGTGTTTGCTGTTTCAAAATTTCTTATGGCCATATGGTTGATCAGAAAGAAAAGATTCACTGAAGCACCATGAACTTTGTTCTATGTAATTTTAAATTACCCTTGCTGGGAGAGTGGATTTTATGTAAATGTATTTTATTAATAATGTATTTTAATGTCTGTATGTTGCACTGCATCTTTTATGGTCTATATGACCGAAATAAAGAATTTCTGGAATTGGAATTGAATTGGAATTGGTTCATTATACTACTTTTCTTTGGACTGATTTAATATAAAAGGACTTATATATTTCCTTGATGGGTGCTGATTCCAAAATAATTCTCTTTTGGCTTAAATATTAACATAAACAACACATTTTAAAATGACATGTAGTCAAAGTTATGCAAAATGCACTAGGCATTCATTTTTATTGATAGGCCTCAACCAATCTTATCCTTTAATAAATATATGCCTTTTAGGAAATGCTGAACCATGCACAAATGAATTTTTATAGCTTGCCCTTAATCTGACTTGCTTAGATTTTATCATAACTGCAGAATGTGTCGCTTTTATAAAATGTAGTCCTTTCTTAGGCTTCATATTGTTGATGAACCAAGCTTGACCTTCTTATCTATCTCATACCATACCATACCAAGCAATTTATAAAGAGCTCGGCTACCATCAAAGGCAGTATCCCGGTGCTAAGTGATCAGAAAGTGAGGGAATGGACACACTAGAGTAGTTCAAACAGCCATGTTTTCAGCTCCTTCCTGAAAGTAGGTTCTGATTCTGCTTTGCGCAGATGGTAAGGTATAGCATTCCAGAGAGCGACAGTGCTCACTGCAAAGGCTCGCTCGCCCATCCTGGCTTTAGAGAAGCTAGGAATATGGAGACGCATCTGAGAGTTAGAACACAAGATGTGGATGGTATTTCTGAAGTCTCTGTTTCAGGTATCCTGGACTTAAATTCAATTCTCCTTTTCACTGGGAGCCAATGAAGGCTCCGCAGATGAGGGGAGATTTGATGTTGAAGGAGCACATTTCTGATGAACCTTGCTGTGGCGTTCTGGACTGTCTGCAGCCTATGGATAAGGTAAGCTGGCAAAAGTAAGTATAAGCTGTTAGCATAGTCCAGCTGAGATGTAATAAGGGCATAGACTATAGTGGCCCGACAGTCCATCGGCAGAAGATGAAGAAATCTTTGCAAGGTTTTGAGTTTCCAGAAGCATGCTCTGGAAACCTGACCAATCTGAGCTTTGGCCATCAGTTTTGAGTCGAATTTAAAACCTAAATTTCTAACAGGAGACAGCGATAGGAGGGGGATTCAGCTGCGACTGCCACCAGAGATCAGCCAGAGGAGGTGAAGGCTGATTAAAGAACATCACCTCTTTTTTGTCTGTTTTTAATTTCAGGCAATTGTCCATCATCCAGGAGGTGATCATAGTTAGACAATGCCTGAAGCTGTCAAAGGCAGCCTTAGCAGTGTCTTTAAAGGACAACATAAGATGTGTATCATCAGCATAATAAATTATTCTCACTCCAGAAGCGATGCCAAAGGAGGCAGATAGACATTAAACAGGGTGGGACTCCGCATACCATGGAGCAAGAGGAGGAGATAAGAGGGCGCAGAAAGACCTGCTGAGATTGTCCTCCAGAAAAGAGCGGAACCAGTTTAAGATGGTCCCCGAGATACCCAGCTGTGCCAGTCGGTGTATGAGAATCGAGTGTGAGACTGTATCGAAGGTTGCGGACAAGTCGATCAGCACAAGCATGGCACAGCCTCCTTGGTCTAGGGATTCTCGGATGGTTTCCGCCACCTCCAGCAGTCTCGGTAATATAGCCTGCCCTAAAACCCGACTGGGAATCATGAAGGAGGTTATTAGATTCCAGGTAATTGGAGAGCTGTCTCTGAACTTCCTTCTCCAGTATTTTTGCAGGAGTGGGCAGAAGGTGGATGGGCCTATAGTTTTTGAGTATGCCAGGATCTGCGTCTTCCTTTTTCAGAATAGGCAGAAGAAAAGCTTTTTTCCAGACAGAGGGGTAGCTCCCTGCCATTAGAGATGCGTTCCAAATAGCATTTAGATATGGATTAAAAAAGGGGGCCAGCTGGTTAAACAATCTGGCAGGACAAGGATCGAGATGCAAGCCGGACTTGGTTCTAGCTAGGTCTAACAGGGACAAGGTCGAACAAAAAGGTCAGAATTCAGACCAATGACACAGGAAATCCGTAGCCAGTGAGGGAGTTGTGCAATTCTCCGAAACAGGGAAGGGAGAATATATAGAGTGAACCTTCTCCTGGAAGAAGTTAGACAAATCTCTACATAAATCAACTAATGGCGTAATCGTGCTCATAGAGGCTTGAGGTTTCAAAAAATCTTGCACGATCTTAAACACTTCCCTAGATGAATTGTCCGACATTTTAATTTGCTTAGCTAGAAAATACGTAATAGCATTTGAAGGCATGGAATTTTAAATGCGCTTTTATATATTCTCTTCGCCTCCGGGTTATAAGTCTTACACAAGTTGCGCTCCAACTTTTTACAGACGCTTTTCTCTAAGCGAAGCTCCGAGGAAAACCATGGGGCAGAAGGCTTTTTTCCTACCATTTTCAAGGGAGCAATAAAATCTAGGGAGGATGCAACCCACTCATTGAAGGAGGTGGCATCCATGCGGTGATCACCTGCCAGCAGAAGTAGGGTGTTATGCAGGATGGGACCTAAGGACTCGGGGGGAAACCCTCTTCCAATTTCTCTTCTTCACTAACTCCAGTCTCAAGCTTTGTTTCCCACATCATCTTAGTAGGCTGAACGGAACCAGCCAATGGTCTGACCATGTTAAAGGCAGAGTAGCCTCGACCTTGACTGTGAGAACATTTGAGAAAATAAGGTCCAACATGTGACCCGCCCGATGAGTAGGGGCCGTGACCAGCTGAGTCAAATTTAGTACCCCCAGCATCTCGGTCACTTGGATTGCTAAGGCACAGTCCACTTCATCCATATGAACATTAAAATCACCCAAAACCGTAAGGTTGGCGTGTCTTAGAGAGAGATCAGCTATGATGTCACCCAGATTTAAGAGGTGGGCGACTGCAGAGTCCGGAGATCGATAGACCAGAGTGCCCGCAAAAGTGTATCTTGGTAAGGTTTGAATGGAAAAGGACATGGCCTCAATTGACCCCACATTCTCAATTTTTTTACATGAGATTACCCATCTGTCTCTCAAGATAATAGCTATACCTCCTCCCCGCCTATTATCCGCACCGTTAACCATCGAAATCTTGAAGCCTATGGGTAGTGCAAGCAAGATGTCTGGGTAAGAAGCCTCTGTTAACCAGGTTTCTGTTAGAAACATAAGGTCCCACTGATTGGACTCAAGGGAGAGTCCAATGTCCTCCGAATGTTTTGAGAGGGATCTACAATTTACGAGGCAGTCTTTGATAGGACACTTCCCCTAACCCATACCGAGAATAGGTGTATTGGCACCAGATACCTCTGTCCCTTGTAACATCTCCCGACCTCCAAATACATAGGAGCAGGACTTACATCGGTAGAGCAGATCTTTATTAGCCAAACGGAAGTCAGGACAGGTGGGATTGGTACAGTACAGCACATTCAGATCCGTTAGCTGCTTGCTAGTCCAAGTGGTCATTACACCGGGGCCGTTAGAAGCAGCATGGCTTGCACTGACCATGTTCCGGACGCGGTGCGTGCCTCATGTTCACATAATTCTGAATAGAGAATTACACATTTAACAATAAATGTAACCTTATTAGACATTCGAATTCCATTATTTAACTAAGAGTCTGCAAGCAAATGATTCTGTCTTCATTGTTCCTCAGTGAAAAATTCAATTCATGATAGACTAGACACTGAAATAGATGTCTCAGGGAACCAAGGTTAGACATACCCAGTTACACAAATGTTTAGATATGTCTGATACATAATTGATAGTAGACTGTGAACTCCATGTGTTTGCTGTGGGAAGGAATAACGAAGTCGCTTACCATCGAAAGAAACCTTCCCATTTGACTGGAGCAACTAAATTTGCAACATTGTTATTAGCATGTTCTCAAGTCTTTTATATTAGTGCATGTTTCTAGTTAGCTAGCGTCCTTAACTCTTACTCTTTGATGGAGACCCTCACTTTCCTTTGTACCCTCAGCTATTTGCTGTAAGCTACTGCTGAAGGCGATTGCTGTTGTCTGACACTTTGCAGGTGACGTGTTGAGTTATCCTTTTACGCTAACAAGTGTAACTACTGATTCATCTGTTACCCTATTTTCCTCGTTGGGACTTATTTTCGTACAGTTGCTACTGCAACTGTATGCTAATGCTTTTGAAAAAATTAGACTTGGCTGAGTCTCATGAACTACTCTTTATGGGGGTTCAACTACTTAATTCTGATTTTGATACTCCTTTGATCTCATTCGTTTACAGAACTCTTCACGAGTTCTATTATGTTAGGTTCTTTTAAGATAGAATAGGGACTACTTCTTTTACTGAACATGCTTGTTAATCTCGCATTATTGATGACTCTAAACATATTTTTACTTGATAATTTCTATAAACGGATTCACTTGATTTACTAATTGAATAAAGGAGAATTAAAAAGAAATGGCTAATCTCAATACCATTTTGAAAATCTAACAAAACTGAGTTCTATAAAGTTAGGTTCCTTTAAGATAGAATAGGGACTACTTCTTTTATTGAACATGCTTGTTAATTTCCTATTATGTATGACCCTAAACATATTTTTACTTGATAATTTCTATAAACGGATTCACTTGATTTACTAATTGAATAAAGGAGAATTAAAATGAAATGACTAATCTCTTAAAGAAAATAACATTTTGAAAATCCACTAAAACTCTCATCATTGACAGAACTTAAACTAAATTATTATGAAGATTGATTTAATTTGATTTAGCTTCTATTCACAAACGCTGGCAAAGATCTGTTGCCCTAAAGAAGAGGATATAGTGCAGAGTTGGAGCCATTCTTGTGAGTCAAAGGTTGAAATGGTACTGGAAAGTAAAATGTGAACTTGTTCTGCGCTATCACTTTTACTACGAATTTGCCAAAATTGCAAGAGAAGCCTGAAAGGTGCAAGGTGGTTCAAAGGTTGAGAACAATTTAACAAATGCTGTGGATTCATTTTAATTCATTATTTGAGATTGTAATTCCTAGTGACTTGTGGTCTGACTGAGGTTGCTGTCTCTTGTCCAACTCACAAGCTATAATTGTTCCTAAAAAACTTTGAGAACTACACGGAAACCTAAAGAGTCAGTGTATGCTTGTTATAAGAGGCTAAAGCAGATTTTCAATAAGCACAGCAGAGTCAACAATCCCGAGAAAGATGATATTAGTGGTTTTGTTACTGCTTTTTTTATAGGTTTGCATCCAGAACGTAGTTATCACATAAAACAAAGCGAAGCATGGTGACAGTCAAAGAGTTAGATGAGATTTTGAAACTAACCAATTACAGTAGTGATTGGTTTGATGCAAAGTAGAAGAGAATCAAGGGGAAATTGTTGGTTGCCCCTACAAAGCCATTTGAGAGGAGTGTTCTTAATCAGTTGATGAGTTCAGATTTGGGTTAGGTTCAATATGGAAATGCTGCAGAGAATGGAATGACTCAAATGCAAGGTGTGAGACAGGGGAATGGGTCAATGCAATTTCAAAGTGTCAGGAAAGGGTTGGGGAACAATTCTGGAATTAATGTAAATGTTGAAATACATACCGGATGGTGTTGAGAATGAAACTCAAGATGAAGATTCAGCGCTCAAAATCAAATCACAAGTTTTAAGGGTTTCATTGTTTTTAGCTTTAACAAAAGATGTCCAACCTGTGGATGTAAGAAATGCTGTCAAAAAGAGGCGTTGGATTTCTCTAGTAAAGAGATAGGGCTGATAAAAAGTGTTGAACTGGTTAAGAATAGGGTGAAAGAAGCCTGATACAGTTTTCCTCAGAATTAAACAGTATACACTTTCAAAAGAGGCAAAAGTAAGAATGAAACCTTTTATTGAGAAAATGATTGAGCAGGGACTCCTTTGAAAGTGCTTGAGCTTGGTAGCCCTTGCAGCTCTCCCGTGATGGAAATAAAGAAACTGATAGGGAAATGGCATATTGTGCAGGACTTAAGGAAAATCAATAAAGTTGTTATTCCATGTTGTCTAGCGGTACCAAATACAGCAGTAATTTTGTTCCAAATTCCATCAGATGCCAATGGTTTACACTCATTGACTTATGTCAAGTGTTCTTCTATATTCCTCTCCACGAAGAGAGTCAATTCTCATTTGCATTTCAATTTCAAAATAGAGTTCTGATTTGGTGTAGGATCCCACAAGGGTATACTGAAAATCCTTCAATCTTTAGTCATATTTTGAAGACAAATTTAGAAAAATTGAGATTGCCATGTAATTCAATGTTGGTGCAATATACTGATGACCCACTGGCCGAATCAAAGACAAAAGAGGACTCTAAACTTGATACAATTGCTTTGCTAAACCATTTAGCTGATAATGGTCAAAAGGTTTCCGCAATAAAGATGCACTACTACAAAAAGGAAGTAATTTGTCTTGGTCGCCACATTAAGAAAGGTACATAGAAAGTCTCAAAAGAACGTGTCTCTGCAATTTTGAAAATGAATCCTCCTACCACCAAGGGGGAGGTGAGGATGTTCCTGGGAATTGATAGCTACTGTTAGTGGAGCCCACATCTTTCCTTGATTGGGAAACATTTATTAAGGTTGTCTCAAAGTGTCATAAAGGACTCTGTACCACTTGATAAAGAGTGTTCAGAGCTGTACCTGGTATTGAGAGAGAGTTTATGCAATGTACCCTCCCTTGGAATGCTTGACTATAAATATACCACCATTTTGTATTAAATGCGAGAGATAGGTATGCATTATCAATCCGTACTCAGAGCCATGGTGGTACTATGAGGCCAGTAGCCCACTTTTCAGCTTTGTTGGATCCAGTAGCTGCAAGTCTTCTTGTTTGTTTGATATTAGTCACAGCTGTTTGTGTTGCTATTGAAAAAAGTGAAGGAATATTGATGGCCATACAGTTGTACATGTCCCATACTTAGTTAAGATTCTATTAACACATACAATAACTCAATGACAAACGGTCAATTGACAGGATATGAGCAAGTCATACTTGCAGCAGAGAACATATCAATTAAGAGATGTAATTCAGCTAGTCCTGCAACACTGCTTCCTGTTAAAGATAAAGGTTGTGAAGACAGGGACCCTGATGAAAATAAGGATGAAGAAGACAAAAGCGAACATGACTGCATTAAAGTTACCGAATTATATACCAAACTAAGACCAGATATCAAATGGAACTCCTATGGAGATGGATAATCTGACTTTATTTAATGATGGTTCTTGTTTAAGAGGCCCACATCCTGTACAGCTCTCATAAACAAATAGACTCTATATACGTGATCTGTTGAAAGCAATACAGCAGCCAAAATAGATTGCTCTAGTTTAGTGTGCTGCTTATAAGGCTGGAAAGATTTAGTCACCCTTGGAAATAACTATGCTGATCAGGTATCAAGATATTGTGCACTTGAGGATGAAACAGTGGTTCAGGAAATTGAGAATGATGAATTAAGAATAAATACCATGCAAAAATCAGAAAATGTGAATTGTTTTTATTGAATTCAATTCAAACGTCTCTGAGTGAGTTGCGAGACCTTCAAGAGGAAGCAACAGAAGATAAAAAAAGGAGATGGAAAAAATTGTTACGAGAAAAATCTTTAGGATTTGGATGTCACTTCTGAAAACTAATACATTCTTCTAGATACTATGCTACATCATTTTCATGGATAATCTTATACAGGGGGGACCCCATGCTTAGAACATTTAGGAAATTTGGAAAATCACAAATTTTTAGAAATGTTGCTGAAAGCTTATGTTTCAGGTGTTCGGTGTGCCTAAAAAATAATTAGGGCAAAATAGCAAAAACGAGGATGAGCCCTCAGAAGCAGTTGTGTCAATAACTGATGGCATTATGCTACATTACTTCAAAGGTCTGGCTAATATGGTGAAATCTGTCTCTCACCTAGTAAACTTCACAACAGAAGCAACAAAAGAAATACAGTGTCATAGATTCAAGCAGAAAACATGTGAGGAAAAACTGCCTTGAGGAGCATCGGAGGGGATCCTAGTAGGTGAGCTTGACAACAAACTGTGATGTGAAATGTGCTGAAATCCCCGGTGGATCCATGCAATTCAAATGAAAAGAGTGAAGGTGGCAAATAAACTCAGGTTCGAGACGTGTATTCGGGGGGTGTGGGGCGCAATGTGTGAAAAGTTTGAAGCTGGTGAAAAAAAAATAACGTCATCAACGTCTGGATCAGTGAAAGTTCTAGTGAAGATCCTGGTAACTTTACCAGTGATGCTGCTGTCCAGTTTCAAAGCGGGGATTAGAGTGAGGAGCTGTTGCAATGTCAGACATGCATGGTATCAAAAAGTAGTCTCTGATCCAAACAACAAAAAACTTCAGTTAAAAAATCAAGTCATTAGAAACTTTAGGGGAAGAAATCAGTTTGCTTTGAATCATGCAGTTAGATTGATCAGAGTTCAAGCTTATTATAGAGTGGAGCAAGTGAAAAAGAAAGGTAGATTCAAGCCAAACAATTTAGAAGTAACTGAACTAGATTCAGAAAATATTGAAAGTGAACCATCTGTTGCTAAAAGTGCTGCAAGAAAGAAAGCGAACTCCAATAGAATGTATTCATCACTTTAATGAGTATATCTAGCTACAGTGTCAGCAGAAGAAGAAGAATTATAGTAAGAGATCTGCAGGCCAATAAATTGTTGCCAATACACCTTTGAAAGTGAACCTGAAAGTGAAATAGAAGAGGAAGAAGAACCACCTTGAAAAGTTTCAAAAGACTTTAAAGATTAAGTTAAAGTAAAACTTCTTATTGAAATAAATGAAGAAAGACAATTTTCAGAGAACATGATTTTAAAAAGAACATTTGAAGTTTTGTTTTTATTATTGTTTTGAAAGAAATAAGAAAATAAGAAACATACTATTATTTTAAATATTTATTTTGTTGATGTGAAACATTTTAGAACCTCTCGAATATTTTTTTAGTCTCAATAGAAAATGGAGATCAGCAAAGGTTGGACCACTATTAGTTTTATTGTATTAATACTACTATTTGTTTTACTTGGGCTGTTGTGCTTAACTGTCTCTGGTGGGATATGTCTCCACAATAGTTGAATTAACTACAGTACATGATGGAGTGTGTTGCAAAGGTTATACCAAGGACTCCAAAAGAAGAAGTAAGCAGAATCCGTAATAAAGTAAGAGGAGTTTATTTCAGCAAGTTAACTCCAGCAAGCCATACGTCAGAATAACTGTAAACCGCCAATCCAGCCATTTATACAATCCACACACATTCAAAGCACAACAGACACCGATCTACACGGACACCACAGGCGAACCACAACACGCGACATACTCACATTTGAAACACAACACGCACATTGTTTGTGGATGAGGCGCGTGCACACACGCGCGTCATTCCAAACAATAACATTATACTACACACCTCCCTCCTTTTCTTTTTTTTTTTTTTAAGTAAGAACAAAATCTCTGAACCTTACCGGAGCTCTATGACTTCTTGAACCCCTCAATAACTCTTGTGTATTAGAATCACAATTGACAGAGACAGCAGCTGATTCAGATAACCCTGAACTATCCGCAGTAACATCCAAAAACACATTAAATGAATCATCTTCATCTAAAAACACATTAGAGGGGCGTGGCCAAGATGGCGGGGTGAGCGGACGCTTCCTCCCGTAGCTCCTCCGGCCCGGCTCAGCTCGAGCCCCGATTCCTGCGCCTCTCTCCCCCCGCAGCTGCACTGCGGGTGAGAGAATTGTGCCGGAGTTCCTGGGGCACATTTTGGTGCCACTTTGACTTCTGGAGCCCCGGGGGAAGTTCCCGAAAAGTTTATTTGGAGATCGCTCCGAGGACTAGAGCCCGGGTCGCCCCGAGGAGAGGAGCCTGGAGGCGGAGCGTAGTGCGGCGCTGTCCGCGCGCCTTGGCTGGCCCGAGTGCTGAAATGCGGAACGCCGGAGATCCCGAAGGAGCGGACTAGAAGGACTCCGCGGAGCGAGGTGGCTTCCTGGCGGTGCCCTGGTGGCAAGCACCATTGCCGGGCGACGGACTTTAGCCCTGTGCCGGCGATCCCCCCACTGCCCGGGGTCTCGGGGGCGACGCCTTGCGAACCCCGCGCCCGGATGCGCTGGATGGCGGAGTTCGGGCAGTGCCCGAGCCGGGCAATCGACTGGTGATGGGGGGAGGCACCGGTTTCGCACTTTCCGGACCCGTTATCATTTGAGAGTTGCCCACGGACTTGCTGGCCCGGGCTGCCTTCTTGGGTCCCACCCTCCCGCCATCTTGTCTTTGTGTGGCTGAGCCCGGTGGCCCCTGCCCGCGCCCTTCTCACACGGGAGCCTCGACTCATTCTGGCGCCAGCTCATCTACTGCCCTCCCTGGGAACACGAGACGGGAGGCCTACTCTTCGGACGTTGCTGCCTGCCCTGCTGGCCCGAGGGCCGTCTTGCCCATGCCCGGACCGCCATTTTGTCGCCTGTGACGCACTATCCTTGTCCTCGGCGAAGGCCTCACATCTGGTGCCCGCGAGCGGTGGCGCTCGCCTACAGCAACTAATTCTGGGCTTTGCCGGGCCCCAAGATGACTGGGAGACGTGGCGCGGCACGGGGTGATCGCACCTTGCCGGAAATGCTCGGCAGGTCCCAGCAACTACGCGACAGGACGCAGCCGTCCCCGGGGGCCTCCCGGGCATCAACGGACGCAAATGCGGGCGAGCCGCCGGTCACGCGGTCCTTCATGGAGGACTTATTCACCTCCCTCAAGGAGGAATTTCAGACTCTTAAGACCGAAGTGGCTGGAGAGGTCCGGGAGGTGCGCAGGGAAGTCGAGGGCCTGGGCGAACGGGTCGACACTGTGGAGACGGCGGCTCAACGCCGCGATGAGGAGATGACCCATCTCCAGCAGGACGTCCTCCGCCTCCGGGAGCAATGTGTCGAGCTCCAGGCCCACTCGGAGGACCTCGAGAACAGGTCCAGGAGGAACAACATCCGGGTCCGGGGTGTTCCATCCGCCGATGAAGGTGCGGACCTGGTGGCCTATCTGCAGGACCTGTTCCGCGACATCTTGGAGGAGGGAGCGGATTTCCCCATCCGCATCGACAGGGCACACAGGGTGGGCCGCCAGCGCCAGTCATCAGCACCCCCGCCTGATATCCTGGCATTCTTGCCGGATTTCCCTCTAAAGGAGCGCATCATGACTGAGGCCCGTAGGAAGCAACCATTGACCTTCCGCGAAAGACCTGTGGCGCTCTATCAGGACCTGTCTGCCATCACACTGCAAAAGCGCAGGTCTTTCCGCATCGCTACGGACTTTCTGCGAGAGCACGAGACAGCCTACTCCTGGGGTCACCCCTTCCGTCTTATCTTTCGATGGAATGGGGTACTGCATCAGCTGCGCTCCTTACAAGATGTCTGCGGGGTGCTGGGTCTTACTGCTACGGAGGAGGACGGGGCTACACCCGCATGGAGGCGCCCCGAGCGGCGGAGCCGACGGAGGTCGAGAAGGCGCCCATCGTCAGCGCCAGTGAGTCGCCCGGACTCGCCCACCATCAGAGCTGACATGGCGGAGGCCCTGAGGACTGCGGCCAGGAACTTGCCTGAGTCTACTGGTGTGGCCTTGACGGCCTAATTTTTCTCCGGGGGGAGAGGCTCTTAGCTTTCACGATGCTGGGCTGGGGGTTGGGGGGGCGGGGGGGTGGTGTGTGGCTGGACGTCCACTTGACTGTTTTCTGCAGACTCGCCCATTTGGGCTAGACTGAGACTATGGGGTGTTGTTTTTTGCTTTTTGTTTTGGCCGGTTGCCATCAATGGGTTTTGGGGGGGTTTCATTGTTGGTTTGTGGTGGGGGGGGTCCCGTCCGAAGCTGTCCGAACGAGTACGATGCCGCCTCTGGCCTTCCCTGCGCCCCTGCCCCGCGCGCCCCCTCCGCTGATCCCCCGCCTGCTGCATAGCGCGCTGTTTCCCTGGAGGCGATGCCACCCCTGAAGGTAGTGACCCTTAATGTCAAGGGTCTGAATAACCCCGTAAAGCGTAGGGCGATCCTCTCCCTATTGGAGGGGTCGCAGGCGGATATTTGCCTCCTGCAGGAGACCCATTTACTCTCCAGAGATTGCCATAGGTTGCGCTCTGCCAAGTTCCCCACTCAACTTTTTTCCTCTGCTGCGACTAAGACCGCTGGGGTGGCCATTCTTCTAGCCAGCTCCTTTAGGGGGGAGGTGCTGTATAAACATGCCGAGCAGAAGGGGAGGCTCTTAGTGTATCGCATGCGCTTAGGAGGTGTTACCTTTACGGTTGGTTCGGTTTACAGCCCAAACGATCACCAGGATCGTTTCCTGGACTCGGTGTTGGTGGATGTTGCTGCCTCGCCCGATCGCCATGTCATCCTGGGGGGAGACCTGAATATGGTCTTCGACTCCACTCTAGATAGGTCTGCCCAGCGTTTTCCGCAGACAGGGGAGCTTTCTAAAGCGGTGCAGGACCAGATTGCAGAGATGGACCTGCATGACCTCTGGCGCACCATGCATCCCACCGATAGGGACTACTCCTACTTTTCCCACGCACACCGCACTTATTCGCGGTTGGATTATCTTTTGGTGAGCGGCCCACTTCGCTCGGCCGCCACGGCGGCGGACATCGGGGTCTTGTCTCTGTCCGATCATGCGCCGGTCTCCGGAGTTTTTGCGTGGCCGGCGCCCCCCCCCTCGAGAGGGATGTGGCGGCTTCGGGACACGCTTCTCCATAAGAAATCGGTGGTGAAGCGAGTGGAGGAGGTCATCCAGGACTACCTGACCCACAATAACAACTCTGACACGTCCCTGGCTACACAGTGGGCGGCTTTGAAAACAGTCGTCAGGGGAGAATTTATCTCCATTTCCTCGGCTGAAAATAAGGAACGCCAGCGCAAGAGGGAAGAACTGACGGCGCAGGTTAGGGAGCTTGAGCAGGTCCACCGCCGGACGGGGGCACCTCGGGTTTGGAAGCAACTGAAGGCGGCACGAAAACTCCTCTCTGCGTTGGATCTAGATCGAGCGGAGTACGCAGCGCTGCGCCTGAAACACGCCTTTTACACCGGCGGAGACAGGTGCGGTAAGCTCCTGGCCCATAGGCTTAGGGTTGCGCAGCAACGCAATGTGGTGAAGGAGCTGGTGGGAGTGGATGGGATCCCGGTTTCCGGTGACGCGGAGGTGGCAGATACCTTTCGATCCTTTTACGAGGCACTGTACGCTTCAGAATCTTCCCCACCGGGAGAGGCTGAGGCCTATCTGGATTCCGTGACCCTCCCGGTCTTGGACCCCTCCCAGGCGGACCACCTAGAGAGGGACATTCACGTGGAGGAGGTCATCTCCGCGATCGCACGGCTAAAGCATGGCAAGGCCCCGGGCCCGGATGGCTACACGGCCTTGTTCTACAAGACCTTCTGTCCCACTGTCGCTCCTCTCCTGGCTCGCTTGTTCAACTCCTTCTCCGAACCGGGCGCCATCCCACCGGACCTCCTCTCGGCGACTGTGTCGGTTATCCCCAAGCCGGGGAAGGACCGGACCTTGTGCGGCTCGTACCGGCCCATTTCGCTCCTAAATGTGGACCTCAAGCTTTACACCGGAATCTTGGCGGCCAGACTGGGTCTACACTTACCAGGTTTGGTGGAGGCAGATCAGGCCGGTTTTGTACCCGGTAGGCAGACGGTCGACAACACGAAGAGAGTGACGCACGTCCTGGAAAAGGCCTCACGCGTCCCGGGGGAGCGGATGCTGCTATCGGTCGATGCGGAGAAGGCCTTTGATAGGGTTCATTGGCCATACCTCGAGCTGGTCCTTGGGAAACTAGGGATCGGCGAGAAGTTCCGCACTATGGTCTTTAACTGCTATAGGAGACCGTCGGCGTCAGTGCGTGTCAATGGACACAGCTCCAGCAGCTTCACCATTGAGCGCGGCACGAGACAGGGTTGCCCTCTCTCGCCGCTCCTCTTCGCCCTTTATATGGAGCCGTTTGCGCAGAGGATCCGCGACAACCCGGACGCCATTGGGGTGAAGATGGGGCAATACACACACACTGTCAGCCTATACGCGGACGATGTCTTGTTGACCCTAGATGACCCCAGGCGGTCGCTCCCTGCCTGTGTCCAGGAGCTGGACGCTTTTGCCCGCGTTGCGGGCTTTAAAATAAACATGACTAAGTCGGCTGCACTGGATGTGTCGCTCTCTGCCGACACCAGACGGGACCTTCAAAGTCTTTTCCCTTTGCAGTGGTCCTCCTCTACGGTGCCTTACTTGGGCATTTTGCTTGCTCCCACCCTGCCTGCCATGGTCGCAGCTAACTACTCCTCTCTAGGCAAAAAGATAAAGGAGGAACTCGGCCGATGGAACAAGGGCCTACTCTCGTGGCTGGGCCGTATTGCGGCGGTGAAGATGACGATACTGCCCCAGATCCTGTATCTTTTCCGCGCTCTACCTCTTCAGCCCCCCGTGGGCTGGATACGGCAGGCGCAGGCAGACATCTCCCGCTTTGTGTGGCAAGGCCGTAAGCCTCGGATGAAGCGGGTCCTCTCCATGCTTGCCCCGGAGGCGGGAGGTCTCGGGGTCCCGGACCTCCGGAAGTACTTTCAGGCGGCGCAGCTCCGGTACCTGGTGGAGTGGAGCCGGTGGGAGTCGGACAAACACTGGCTCTTTCAAGACCAGGCAGTTGCGGGCCGTACCCTCCAGGAGGTCCCGTTCCTACGGCGCGTTCACCGCCCGCCTAATCTCTACGCCTCCTTTATCACCCGGGTCCCGCTAAGAGTGTGGGACGCGGTGTGTGAGCTACGGGAGCTCACCACTTTTCCGTCGCCGTTCTCTCCCATTGCTGACAACCCGGACTTCACTCCGGGCCTGGAGCCGGGGGCCTTCTCCCACTGGGTGAGTGCGGGATGTAGAGCGCTTTTCCAGATCTACGGGCCGGAGGGCGTGCTCCCCTTCCAGCAGCTCCGACGGGAGTTTGGCCTGACGGAGGGGGATAGACTGCGTTACATGCAAGTCCGCCACTGGGCTCTTCAACCCTCAGTGCGTGACGTCGCCGCCCGTACAATTACGCCCTATGAGCGATGGTTGGTGACCCGGGCCTCGGATGCCAAACTCATCACTGATTTGTATAAATTTCTCCAGCCCCCGCCGTTTCACTACCATAACCCAGGGAGGGAGCGCTGGCACAGGGAACTGGGCAGGACCCTGAGCCACAAGGAATGGGACAAGATTGCATATCGGGCGAGGCACTCTGCATACCACACTGGGCTGACGGAAACCTTCACTAAAGTGTCCACCTATTGGTACTACACCCCGGAGCGGCTCTACGAGATGCGCAAACTAGGCGATAAGGGTTGTTGGCGCGGCTGCGGACAGGAGGGCACCCTCACGCACATTCTCTGGGAGTGCCCGGTGCTGTCGGCCTACTGGAAGGAAGTCTTAGATGAGGTGGATAAGCATTTTGAGATTGAGCTCCCGCGCTTCCCCGCGTATGTCTTGCTTGGCCTCCCCAATGACTTGATGTACCCGCTGAAATCCCGCAGGGGCAGGCAGATTGCGATTGCGCTAGGCTCAGCCGTTCAGAACATACTTGTCCTTTGGCGCACCCCCACTGCCCCCTCTATCACTGGTTGGTTGCATAGGCTCTGGCAGGTACTGGGTATGGAGAAGATATCGCTAACGGTGGCTGGGAATGTTGATCAGTTTGAGGAGCTCTGGCATCCCTTTTTGGCACTGCTGTCCACGGAATTTCGCGAGCTAACGTGCCCACGGTACTTGCGCCTCCTTAGGCTGACACCGCCGGCGCCAGCGGCGGAGTGATTGTACGGATTGGGGACCGGGGGCTGGGGGTGGGAAGTGAGGTTATATGCTTCTAATGCTGCTTTTCGGACGGGGATGTTGGGGTGTTATTTTCTTTTCTTTCCTCCTTGCTTTTCTTTCTTCTCCTTTTCTGGGGTCGAGGGGCTGGTGGTATGGTATGCTTCTCTTTTGCTGTGTCGCAGAGTGCTATTCTGGCTTGGCTTTGCCTAGGGAGTGGGGGCCTACGGGGGGTTGTTTACAGTGCCTTACTGCCTTCTGTTTTTTGCCTTGTTACCCTCTGGGGCACCCTGCCTCCCTCTTCTTCTTCTGACTCGCTGCAACGTTTTGCTTCTTGTATTGTATGGTTGCCTGACCTCCTGCTCCCCTCCCCGTGTTTTTTATGCCTTAATAAAATACTTTAAACCTAAAAACACATTAGATGAAACATCATCTGAAGAGTGCTTGCCATCTTTAAACTTTGAAACCCTACTAAAGTGCCAAACACTTCCATCTAGTACTCTTACCGCATTCCTAAATACTTCAATTACCTCAATAGGATTAGACCACTTTGCCAATCCCTTATGTACATAGCTTCCTTTTTTTAATCTCACAAAATCTCCCACTTGAATGGGAACACAACTTCTTGTGTCCATTTTTGACAAATCATTCTTCAGTTTTTTCCTTATAAGAAACTTCAACTTTCTTGCGAATTTCTCCGAAATCAACCTCTGCAAAATCAATGCGACCACTATCCTTGTTCTTTAACCACCAAGGAACAAGGTTAGTACTGGGTTTACGCCCGCTCAGCAACTCAAAGGGAGATAACAAGGTAACAGCATTAGGAGCAGTTCTATAAGACAATAACATGGACTGTAACGCCTTATTCCAGCATAAACCACCTTTGACAGCTAATTGAATAGCCTCCTTGACTACTCTATTGAATCTCTCTATCTGACCATTGGCCTCTGGATGGAATACCGCTATTCTTCTATGAAAAATCCCACACCTACTAAAATAACTCTCCATTTGCTTACTAACAAACTGTGGACCGTTACCACCTCTTGAGGAATACCCTCTCTACAGAAAACAACATCCATAAACTGTATAATAGCATCACTGGTAACTTCCCTGACCATCTTTATTTCTGGCCATTTTGAAAAGTAATCTATCAGCACTATGCCAAAAGAATGCTGTTGTGGCAAGACACCAAACGGTCCGATAATGTCAATACCAAGTTTGTTCCAAGGTGATGCAGGTAATTCAACAGGTTGCGGTACACTAGGTAAAACCTTAGCTGGTTTATCACTCTTAGCACACAATTCACATAATTTCACCTGTTGTTCTACAAAGTAATCAATACCAGGCCACCAAAAATTGTTTTTTAATCGCCTCTTAGTGATTGATATACCAAAATGCCCTACATGAGCTAAATCCAAAAACTTTTTCCTAAGACCAAAAGGTGGAATAAATTTATCCCCTCTTAGTAAAATGCCATTTTCTATAGCCAATTCATCCTTGATTTTATGATAGCTCATCAAACCTCCGGTAAAATTCCTTCCTTCAGGCCAACCCTTCAATACATATTCTTCCAACTCTTTAAGTTCTAAATCCTTGTTCATTTCTTCATTCCATGTCTCTTCCTGTACTACTGAATTTTCTCCAAACACTAAATTGACATCACAGAAAACATGTGCAACTTCACACTCATCTTTATCAACTATATCAGATTCTCTGCACGCCAATGGAAGTCTTGACATGCAATCAGCATGAACATTGGATTTCCCAGGAATGTATTCTAAAGAATATTGAAAATTTTGTAACCTAGAAGAGAGTCTTGCTAATCTAGACAAAAGTGTACGTCCTCCACCCGGTGACAATATGTGCACCAAAGGTTTGTGGTCTGATTTAATGACAAATTTTGTCCCCCACAAAAAAGGTCGAAAGTGTTCCGCTCCCCAAACACATGCTAAAAGTTCTCTTTCAATTACAGAGTAATGTCGCTCCGACTCCCTCAACGTCCTTGAGGCAAATGCTACGATCCATTCTTTACCCCATTCCTCTTGAATCAACACAGCACCCAAACCACAATTGCTTGCATCAACTGTCGCAATACATTTCTTCCCAATCACAAAAGATTTGAGACAAGGTGCTCTAATAATCATTGACTTCACAGCATTGAAAGTTGTCGTCATAGAATATGTCCACTCAAATTTGGCATTTTTCTTCAAAAGCATCCTAAAAGGTTCAATTACACTTGCATAGTTTTGAATAAATTTAGCATAAAATTCCACAAGTCCCAAAAAAGCAACCAACTGTTCTTTCTTTTGGGTAATAGGTGCTTTGCTAATGTTTTCCAAATGCAAAGTTTTAGGTCTAATCCTATTTCCACTAATGCAATGTCCAAGATATTCCACTTCCTCTCTCCTGAATTTGCACTTGGAAGCACGAAGTGTTAGACCTTTATCTGATAGAGCATTTAACACTTTAAATAAATGTTTATCATGTTCAACCCCATCTTTCCCAAAAACTAAAATGTCATCTTGAAATGCAATTGCCCCAGTTAAACCAACTAAAGTCTCTTTCATCAACCTTTGAAATACTGCAGCTGCGCTCGCTAGCCCAAAAGGCATCCTGCAAAATCTGTATAAACCTTCAGGTGTTATAAAAGCAGTTAAGTCTCTTGAGTCTTCATGTAGAACCACCTGATGATATGCACTTGCTAAGTCTAAACAAGAGAATACTTTAGCATTGTCCAAAGAGGAAACCATTTCATGCAGATTAGGTAAAGGATGTGAATCCACACAAATAGCATTGTTCAAACTGCGTAAATCTATGCATACACGAAGATCTCCCCCCGATTTGATTGAAATCACAATGGGAGAAACCCAAGGAGATGATTCAATAGATTCTATTATTTTCTTCTCACACATATCATTGAGAATTTCTTTTAATTTTTCTCTATAAGAAAGAGGAACATTCCTGACTTTATGACGGACAGGCAAAGCATTCGCATGTACTTTTATCCGATGTTCAAATCCTTTATATCTTCCTAAATCTTTGCAGAATAATTTAGGGAATTTTTCTTAAATTTCAGAGATCAAAATATCTTCTTCCTTTTTACTTGGTACAGAGTTACTTGGTTCAGAATCACTGGAGTAAACAGGAGGATCAGCATTAGGATCAAGTTTCATTCCAAGTTGTTCTTGGTGTGGACAACCTAGAAATGAATCACCAGATCTTGTAATATACACTTTTCCATGTGTAGAACGACTCTTAAATTTAAGTTCAGCAATGAAATAACCAATAAGTTGCAGTCTATGGCCTGTATATCCACTTGGTGTAATATCTGGTTGTGTTAGATTAACATTAGGCCAATTAGATTTAAATAAGTTATCAGGTAGAATAGTATACCATGAGCAAGAGTCAACAAATACCTTAGTAGGTATTCCATCAATGATGATATCACATGAGGGATTTTTTTTTACTTTAGGTTCTTTGGTTATACACATTATAGTATTGACATCAAATTCACAATCACTTGAACTTTCATGCTCTTGGTCTTGTACTAAACTGACTTTCCTAGGTGCAGATCAGCAAACTTTTGAAAATGCCCCTTTTTTCACATCTTGAACATGTTTTATCTACAGCTGGGCATAACTTTGAATTCCCTAGATGGTAACCACTACCACATCTAAAACAATACATATTGTAGACTCTTGAATCTGGTCTTTGCCACGTATTCATCCTTTGATCTGATCTTTGCCAAGTATTCATTCTCTGATCAGGTTTTTGCCATATATTTCTATTTTCACCTCTATACTGGTTATCATTCCTTGAATTAATAGCTTTCCTATATTTTTCTGACTCCTTGAATTTGTCGTTCTCTTTATTATGAATTAACACATCTGGTTTATTATTATTTTGTGATCGAATTTCATCTACAAATTTCTCAGAGTGTTCTATTGACTTGGCAATCTCAATTGCAGCATTCAAAGTCATATCAGAAGTTGTCCATAACCTTTGTTGTATCTTTTTGTTGTTAGTACACATGAGAATTTGATCTCTTAGTACTTGATCATAATATGTACAAAGTCACATGTAACCGCTAATGCCCTCAATACGGAAACATAGTTATCAATAGACTCATCTGATTGTTGTTTTCTTGAATAGAATTTTAATCTCTCCATGACCATGTTAATTTTTTTTCCATATCTAATAGAAAGTTGTTTAGCTGCAATCTGATATACATTCAAATTTATAATATCATTTAAAGGAGGTAAACTTTTAAATTCTTTTAGCGCAATCCCTCCAAGACAATACTTTAATAAAGCTAATTTCTTTTCTGCTCCACAATTATTCTTCTTCTAAGACTTCAACATATGCTAAAAACATTGGTTCCCAAATATCCCATTCAATTGGAGGATCGCCTTTAATGGTTAAGAATGATGGAGGAGGTTGAATCCCCGTCATAGTTTTATAGAGAGTTAAAAAACAAATTAATTTAGACAGTTAATGTAAATAAATTATTTTACAAATTTGCCTTAAAATTTTGTGACTCGCAATTGTGTGTGCGAATCACAGAAGTCACTTACTGTTCATTATATCTTGGCAGTGAAGATTATTTGTGTTATCTTCTAGTGAATATTCTCACTGTAGACGTTTTCGAATTATTTATAATCCTTGGTCAGGTCAAGTGAAATTAATTTCCTCAGAACTGCAATGCTGCCGATCAAGATCCAATTGGAAGGACCGTTAGAAATCTGTTCTTGTGTTATCCAATGAGGAAGATAAAGTAACATCCAATGGGAAAAGCCAAAAGGAAAATCACGGATGAGAACGACCAATGAAAACGAATTGTGTACAAAATTCAACAAATCCTTCGAAAATCCGTCTTTGACACACATGGGAACGTGTTCCCGATCGTCGCCAGTGTTGCAAAGGTTATACTAAGGACTCCAAAAGAAGAAGTAAGCAGAATCCGTAGTAAAGTAAGAGGAGTTTATTTCAGCAAGTTAACTCCAGCAAGCCATACGTTAGAATAACTGTAAACCGCCAATCCAGCCATTTATACAATCCACACACATTCAAAGCACAACACACACACGAGACACCGATCTACACGGACACCGCACGCGAATCACAACACGCGACATACTCACATTTGAAACACAACAACACGCACATTGTTTGTGGATGACACGCGTGCACGCACGTCATTCCAAACAATAACATTATTCTACAGAGTGAAACATAACACACTGACACTTAGGTAAAGTTTAGATAGCGAATTTCAAGATAACATTTATACTAAAATGATACAACAATATTCCAGTAGTTTCAAAGTTAAAAACTGTTTCATCTGTACCTTCCTTCCCTTTTCTGTAGACTAGGGGTCTTCCTATCAACAATGGTCTATCTTGCGAGTTGTTTGTTAGTATGTTTAATAATAACACCTTTTTGTCTCCTTATGTATCAGATTTCAATGTGTCGCTTGAGAACTTGCCTATCTTGGAGAACGAAGAATGTAATAATGGTATTAATTCAGCTACATTTCTGAAAATAATTGCACAAATTAAGCATGACATTAAATCTATTAAACAGGTATGTATGTGGTTTGAGTGAAGAAGAAAATGGATTTATTAAGGAATACAATGAGCAGACAGTAAATATTATGAAGGAATGGAAAGATAACCAGGCAATAACAGAACAACTTAAAGAAGAAGCATTTAAATTGAGATTGGAACAAAAGAGTAGAGTGTATAGTGTGTTGTAAACGTTTTAAAAGTGGCAACGCTGAATATGTGTAAGAGTGAATGTGATAGAAGTTGTGTTGTAAGTGGTGATTACTTAAATGCTGGGGAGCCGATCTTAAGACGGATTTGTAATGTGTGTGTGGTAAAATTCCTACTTTAATTTGCTGCTTAATTGGGTTGGATCTTGTAATCTTGCTTTAGTTTTTCCAAGAGAATATGATATGAGTGGAAGGATTTATGCAGTTGGTTTAAAGAGAGTGAAACAAGGATTTGGACAGGTCGTTTAGATGTACTAAGTGCTATTATTCATCCTCTAGGCAAGTCAATGAAATATGTTAAAGTTAGACTTTTATCTACATAGATAGATAGACTTGCCTTGGGCACAGCTGGAGCTCTAACTCAAATGAATTCAGAACTAATTGCTAAAAATGCTATAGTGATGCAGAACCACTTAGCCTTACATATCCTTCTTGCGAAGGAAGGCAGTGCAAAGTACTAAAAGTTAAGTAGTGCTGCATTTGTATTCCTGATAACAGTCCTATTATTAACTTTTATATCACAAACATGACTATCTCTTATAAACTTCAATTTATAGAAAAGAATGGCTTATGGGAAGCTTTGGGTTTCTGAGTTATTGAGCTAGGGAAGGGTTCTAGCAAAGTTGGTTAACAGATCAATAACTTGGTTGGGAAACTTTATGTTTGGTGCACTATACAGCGCCATAGTTGTGGAGAATTGGGACGAACGACAATGCTACACTTTAGGACACACCTTGGAGCACAGGGCAGAGCAGGGGAGGTGCAGGCCGTGCAGCAACCGCAGCTGACATGAAAGGTCATATTGCATTGCAGCAAGGCAAAGAGTGCCGCCCCATAGGGGCCACAGTGGGTGCAATGTTGTGCATAGTACTGGACGTTTCAACTGACTACTAAGAGGAGTTAACAGCCCTATGCCCATTTTGCCACACATGCTCATTGCACCAATGCCGAGGCAGCCCCTACAGCGGCCCTCCTAGTGATCACCACCTCGCACCTCTGCTCGCAGACCGCGCCAGACTCTTAACTCAGCCCCTCCATGGCTAAGCATTGACATTGGGTGCCATTAACTTACATAAGGACTTGGAAAGTTTGTTTCAGCTTTCTGTAGCTTAGCTCTCTTTACAGTTTCTACAAACAAGCAGGTCACCCTATATCTGGAAGGAACCCAGAGTGGCACTAAACCTAACCAGTGGTGAGTGTGCCTGTAGCGTTAGAGCCACTGCCCTAATGTAGTGCCGGCAGGGTGCAGAGGTAGTGCCCAGTTGTGGGAAAGTGCTCCTTTTTGCATGATAGCCCCCACTTTTTGCCTTGTGTCTGATGCACTTTGACTGAGTGTGCACTGGGTCCCTGCCAATCATGTTCCCATTGCCTGTGTTCTTTCCCAAAAATGTACCTTTGTTTTCGCAATTGGCAAACCTGTGGTTCACATGTCAATCCATTGTAAAAGGTATCCATGGTAACAAGGCCCTTGTGAGCAGAGATGTTCTCTAAGGGCTGCAGCATGTATTGATCCACCCTCAGAGATCCCTCACCAAACACATACACACTGCCACTGCAGACTGTATGTCGTGGTGCAGACACAACTTGAGATTAAACATGGCACACATCCCTGTGTGTCATGCCCTCCAAGCACTGCCTGTGGCATAGCTATGTCACCCCTCTAGCAGGCCTCACAGCCCTAAGGCATGGTGCGCTATACCACAGGGGAGGGCACAACTGCATGAGCAATGTGCCCCTACAGTGTCTTTGCCATTCACAGACATTGTAAGTGCAGTGGATTCATATTGAGTACACAGGCTGGGAGTTTGTCATTACGAACTCCACAGCTTCATGATTGCTTTACTGAATGCTATGGAGTTTGGTATCTAACTCCTCAGCATAATAAACCCACTCTGATGCCAGTGCTGGATTTATTACAAAATGCACTCAGAGGGTATCTTAGAGATGCCCCCTGACAAATGACCAACTCCCTTTTGTCCATCTGACTGGTTTGCACCAGCCTGCCACACACAGACATGTTTCGGACCCCAAATTGGGAACCTTTGTGCTCTCATGGGTGAGGGACAAAGGCTGCTTGGGGTGGAGGTGCTTCACACTTACCCCCAAACAGGAACAGCATTCAGGGTGGTGAGCCTCATAGGCTTCCTGCCCTTTGATATGCTAGCCAGGGCCTCTCCAACTAGTGGAGATGCACGCCCCCTTTACCAAGTCCCACTTGTGGTGGCAAGGTCAATGTCTCTGTCAGGACAACCCATAAGGTGCCCTGGACAGAGGTGGCTTTCTCATTATGAAATCCTCCATCTTGAATGGAAGGATTCAACCTTATTAGGTTAGGGGTATGTCTCATCCCCAAATGGAAGGGACATTCTAAGGGTGTAGTCATCCTAAAGGCAAGTAGCCCATTGGCTACCATCTGCCCGTACCTGTAACACCCCTGAATTCAGTATTTAGGGGCACATCTGAACCTTGATCCTCAGATTCAATGGACCAAAGAAGAAGATGAAAGAGGACTGCTGCTGGACTAGGATATGAACCGCTACAGACAGAACTCAGAAAGAACCTAGCCACCTGCAACCAGCTCGACAACTGGACCTGCTGTCCCTCCAGAAACCCTGCAAGGCCTCCAAGAAACCCCAGAGACCTTTCAGGATTCACACAATCACCAAGAACCTCCCTTTGGGCTAGAGGTTGTAGTTCCCGGTGTCCACTAGTACAGGAACAGCAGCAGTTGAGGACCGGCACTTGTATTGACGCGACTCACTGCTGCAAAAGAACCCTAAGACTGCAGTGTTAGAGGATCAGGCTTTTTGTCCACTCCCCTCTTATAAACTTCAATCTTTAGAAAAGCATGGCTTATGGGAAGCTTTGGGTTCCTGGGTTATTGAGCTAGGGAAGGGTTCTAGCAAAGTTGATGAACAGATCAATAACTTGGTTGGGGAAACTTTATGTGTTACAGGAGCATTGTGTGACAATCTATGACAATGGTGCACTATATAGAGCCATAGTTGTGGAGAATTGGGACGAACGACACTGCTACGCTGTTGGACACACCTTGGAGCACAGAGCCGGGGAAGTGCAGGCCGTGCAGCAGCCACAGCTGACATGAAAGGTCATATTGCATCGAAGCATGGCAAAGCGTGTCAGTCCATAGGGGCCACACTGGGTGCAATATTGTGCATAGTACTGGACGTTTCAACTGACTACTAAGAGGAGTTAACAGGCCGATGCCCATTTTGCCACACATACTCATTGCACCAATGCTGAGGCAGCCCCTACAGCGGCCCTCCTAGTGATCGCCACCTCGCACCTCTGCTCGCAGCCCGCACCAGACTCTTAACTCAGCCCCTCCATGGCTAAGCATTGACATTGGGTGCCATTAACTTGCATAAGGACTTGAAAAGTTTGTTTCAGCTTTCTGTAGCTTAGCTCTCTTTACAGTTTCTACAAAGAAGCAGGTCACCCTATATCTGGAAGGAACCCAGAGTGGCACTAAACCTAACCAGTGGTGAGTGTGCCTGTAGCGTTAGAGCCACTGCCCTAAGGTAGTGCCGACAGGGTGCAGAGGTGGTGCCCAGTTGTGGGAAAGTGCTCCTTTTTGCATGATAGCCCCCACTTTTTGCCTTGTGTCTGATGCACTTTGACTGAGTGTGCACTGGGTCCCTGCCAATCAGGTTCCCAGTGCCTGTGTTCTTTCCCAAAAATGTACCTTTGTTTTTGCAATTGGCACACCTGTGGGTCACATGTCAATCCCTTGTAAAAGGTATCCATGGTAACAAGGTCCTTGTGAGCAGAGATGGTCTCTAAGGGCTGCAGCATGTATTGATCCACCCTCAGAGATCCCTCACCAAACACATACACACTGCTACTGCAGACTGTATGTTGTGGTGCAGACACAACTTGAGATACAACATGGCACAAATCCCTGTGTGTCATGCCCTCCAAGCACTGCCTGTGGCATAGCTATGTCACCCCTCTAGCAGGCCTCACAGCCCTAAGGCATGGTGCGCTATACCACAGGTGAGGGCACAGCTGCATGAGCAATGTGCCCCTACAGTGTCTGTGCCATTCACAGACATTGTAAGTGCAGTGGACTCATATTGAGTACACAGGCTGGGAGTTTGTCATTACGAACTCCACAGCTTCATGATTGCTTTACTGAATGCTATGGAGTTTGGTATCAAACTCCTCAGCATAATAAACCCACACTGATGCCAGTGCTGGATTAATTACAAAATGCGCTCAGAGGGCAATTTAGAGATGTCTCCTGACAAATGACCAACTCCCTTGTGTCCATCTGACATGTTTGCACCAGCCTGCCACACACAGACATGTTACTGACCCCGAGTTGGGAGCCCTTGTGCTCTCGTGGGTGAGGGACAAAGGCTGCTTGTGGTGGAGGTACTTCACACTTACCCCCAAGCAGGAACAGCATTCAGGGTGGTGAGCATCATAGGCTTCCTGCCCTTTGATATGCTAGCCAGGGCCTCTCCAACTAGTGGAGATGCACGCCCCCTTTACCAAGTCCCACTTGTGATGGCAAGGTAAATGTAAATAGTAGTAGTCAGCAGAGGTTTGTTCCCTCTCTGTCAGGACAACCCATAGGGTGCCCTGTACCGAGGTGACCTCCTCATTAGGAAATCCTCCATCTTGAATGGAAGGCTTCAACCTAATTAGGTTAGGGGGATGTCTCCTCCTAAAAGGAAAGGGACATTCTAAGGGTGTAGTCAGCCTAAAGGCAAGTAGTCCATCGGCAACCATCTGCCCATACCTGTAACGCCCCTAAATTCAATATTTAGGGGCACGTCTGAACCTTGATCCTCAGATTCAATGGACCAAAGAAGAAGATGAAAGAGGACTGCTGCTGGACTAGGCTATGAACCGCTGCAGACAGAACTCGGCAATAACCCCGCCACCTGTAACCAGCTCAACAACTGGACCTGATGTCCTCCCAGAAACCCTGCAAGGCCTTCAATAAATCCCACAGACCTTTCAGCCTTCACACAATCGCCAAGAACCTCCTTTTGGGCTAGAGGTCGTAGTTCCCGGTGTCCACCAGTACAGGAACAGCAGCAGTTGAGGACCGGCACTTGTATTGACGTGACTCACTGCTGCAAAAGAACCCCAACACCACAGTGGTAGAGTATCGGCACTTTTGCCCTCTCGACTCTGTCCTGCAGGAAGAAAGCACTGCAGCTGTATGGCTTCCACGTCCTAGAGGGATCCTCTCGACCCAACGACTCAAGCTGTTCAGAGTCCTGTTCTAGAGTGTCTGTATCCGCCTGCATGAGGCCTTGTTGACCTCCTCCTGCACAGCCTACATGACAGCTGTCTCTCCGTGACGGACCGACGGCTGTGAAACTCCTCCATCCCCTGTGTATCTTCATCCCCACGACTGTGACTGCCTGGTTAGCTGTGACTCCATTTGATCTACAGTAACTTGCTGACTATGACATTGACAGTAACAGTGTTGGCAGTCTACGGAGTCCTATCCATCTTCATTGCTCTCTGCTGACTGCGTGGGTAAGTATCATTGCCGGTATCGACTGCATTGGCTTAGGTGTGTAGATCCTGCACCTCTTCTGGTGTCCCCAGTCCCCATTAACTAACATTGGGCTCAGTGACCTCTGCACCCAGCTGCCCCAGTGCCGCTGGTGGTGCAGTACCTACCTTACACTGAACCCTGCCCAGTGTTGTGTACTTACCCATGAATGCATCACACTGTTTTCCTCCCATAGGACATCCCAAAGGATTGCATTTCATTTTTCATCCTATGCAATACAAACGTCTATCTATTCCTATTACAAAGTTCTACTGTTCTAAACTGAGATCATTAAAGTATTTCTATTACTGTACAGCATTGTTTACTGCCTTGCAAAACAATTCCTACTGCATTTGAAAAGTATTGTTACTTTTAAACTGTTACTTATCTGCAACTGAATTCTTCTTGGCTCTATAAATAAAATAAGAAAGTAACACTTTTTGATACAAAACAATTGGTATGGATTCAGTCTTTAAGTGTGTGCAATCATTTCTTGCTTGAGTGTGTACAATACATTCTTTACAAAGCCCTCTGATAAGACTAACCGCTCAACCACACTAAAGCAAATAGAGCTGTTAAGTATTATCTACTTAAGCTTCGGTAATCTTCTGTGGATACAATGTGTGCACACTATACCTTACTTTGGTATAGTGTATACATAGACAGCCTCCTTCACAGGTTCAGCCTGTGCCCATCTGTGTGCTCCCCCATGCTGTGTGCTTGCTCTCTGGAGTCCCGCTGTGGCCACAACAGCCTTTCACCCTCTGCCTCCACTAAAAACTAGGACTGCCATTTCCAGCAAACCTATCCATCACACTTGGATCAGTTTTAGTAATCCCTGGACCGGTGAAAGCCCTAAGGGCAAAAAACAGCTGGAACAACATACAGGCCACTATCTGGAAACCCAGTGAGGGGTGAGCAAAGGGCTGCACGTGGATGTCATCAGTGGTCTAGAAGGTAGTTCACCTAAGTGAAGCGAGGCTAATTTAAGATCCATCTTAGTCATGGACAATGCCAGGGTGTTAATCAGGTCCAATTGAATCTCCAATTCATCCAATTGCTAAGTCAGGGTGTTTATTGTTGTGATCAGGGTAGAGTTGACTGAGGCTAATAAATTACCCTGCTCAGCATCAGACCTGGATGTAAGTTGGTCTCTTGTCTTGGGGCAATTTGGCACTTCCACCTGGTTGAAGTTCTGTATGGTTGTTGACCGGTCGTTTTGTGACAAGCGGACTCTAGGACTTACATGGTGTTTAGCGGCTAGGGTGGCACCACTCTGTTGAGACTGATCCAGCGCTTAGGAACTGATAAATGTGTCTGAGGACGAGGACCAATTTCTATTACCCAACAAGCTCCTTCATGCTGGGTTAGTTGTATTCCTTGTAACTATACCAACTTACCAATATCCATTATTTTATTTCCTATTTTACCACATATGGCGAGGCAATCTTTGTAATGTTGGTCAGGGTAGACAAATTAATACTCATGAATAATAATACACTAATACAGACAAACTCATTTGTAAATGTAGAACATTTATCTAAAAATGTGAATGAATGCTCATAAGACATCAAATACAGCACTAATCATAGGCTGTCACAAAGCAAACAACATCAGAAGAGAAAATTGAAAAATTCATAGTCAATGACTATGCTTTGAGGAGTGGATAGGAGAAGAGACAAAAGTTTAACCCAATAAGGAAACACTAAATCCTGGCCAGGAAGTCAGCATGGGCTCTTCAAGTAGATTTGAAAAGGCAAAGACTAAAGTTCAGGATACAAAGGAGAAACAGCAAAGCGACGACATTCGACGATCTCACCCCAACAGTCAGCAAAGATGTCTGTCTAATAAAAACCTAACCACCTCCCTCCAGGCACCCAAGTTATTCCCTAAACCCCAAAAGACCATCCCACAGAAGTATCTAACTCTGGCTTTTCTCTACTTTTGATTGGCTAGGAAAGGGTGTGTGTGGTCATTTCACTCTACACACACAGAAGCTTCTAAGAGTTTATTGTTCTTGTAACAGCAGTGATCAGTTTTGTGACCCAGGAAATATTCTCCATTCCACTACCACTGGTTCCTCCACTCCGGGATGTAATAGTTTGTATAACAATCTTCCGCTGAGCGCCTCTCTGCAGAGGAAGTTTCTCTCCTGATTCATAGTAACGTCCTTTTGTTCAGATTTTGGCAGTTTTGCAAATCTCTGAAGGACAAATTCAGGCTCCTTCTTCTCTTCTGCTCTCACTTCATAATTTTAAATATTTTTCTTCATTGTTAATGTTTAAACCTCAAAATGACATGCGGGACGAAAACCCATGCTTACTTTCTGCAAAGAATGAAACACAAACATTATTATTTTCATGAAAATGTTTTCTCTATGCACCAACCCAAATGCTACATCCATCCCTGCGCAACCCATATTAATATTTAATTTTGTTTCAGCCAACATTACTAACATGTGGGAAAACACACTCACAACGCAACTTTTACAACGCACTACCTTTACAACAAAACTTTTACAACGCAACATCCATTACAACGCATGCCATTACAACGCAACCATTACAACGCATGTCACTACAACGCATACCACTACAACGCATGTCATTACAACGCAGTCATTACAACGCATACCATTACAACGCATACCTATACTATCCAACACTTACCCTACTGTTGCACCCCCTGGAGTTAGAATAGTAATTTTTACCCCTACACTATCCAATACTTACCCTACTGTTGCACCCCCTGGAGTTAGAATAGTAATTTTTACCCCTACACTATCCAACACTTACCCTACTGTTGCACCCCCTGGAGTTAGAATAGTAATTTTTACCCCTACACTATCCAATACTTACCATATATGCAATGTAATGGTATGCGTTGTAATGGTATGTGTTGTAAATGTAGTATGCGTTGTAAAGGTAGTTTCAAAGAATTTGTTGTAATGGCATGCTTTGTAATGGAATGTGTTGAATGGATGTTGCGGTGTAAAAAAATGCGTTGTAAAGGTATGCGTTGTAAAAGTATGCGTTGTAACGACATACATCCCTAACATGTACTTGAGGCAGAATTAGTCCTTTTATTTTTCATTAGCATAAAAACAAGCTTGCGGCCTAATTTAGTAGTTTAGTTTTGGGCTTGTGCAGAAGCATTTTTCCCTCATGTTAAGCCTTTTCATGAGATTTCACTACACACATTTAGTAAATATTACTGAGAGTTCAATCCTAGCAGGTTTCATTTTACGCGGAAACCCTGCTTCATCAATCCCCCCTTTGATGGCGTTTTAAGCCATCACCAAAATACCCACCAATACAGATTTTTCTTTCCTAGAAACCAGATGTTCTGTCACGTTTAATCATTATCCCATCTAAATCATTCATACCTTCATAATAGTTCCCTTTCATATCTTCTAATTCTATTTCTTCTCTCTTTCTTTTCCTTGTTTTACGTTGATTATCTGGCGTTTCTCTTTTGCACCTACAACATGTATAGATCAGGCTGTAACTACTGCAACAATATGTGTTATTATCCTTCCTAAAACACTATTTCTAAAGGTAGTAAACAAAATACCTATTGAGGAAACACTCTTGCCATATTTTTAATATTTCCCTCAAGAGTCTTACTCTTTTCAGGGATATAAGTGCAACACTGTTGTATTTTTGTTGATCTCTGTAAGGTGACAACATGATCTCTGTAAGGTGAAGGAAGAGACAGCAGGGTGAATACTGGGGGTCCTGGATCTCTGTAAGGTAAAGGAAGGTACAGCACAGTGTGTACAGGGGTCCTTGATCTCTGTAAGGTGAAGGAAGGGACAGCACAGCATGCACTGGGGGTCCTTGATCTCTGCAAGGTGAAGGAAGCGACAGCACAGTGTGTACTGGGGGTCCATGATCTCTGTAAGGTGAAGAAGGGACAGCACGGTGTGTACTGGGGGTCATTGATCTCTGTAAGGTGAAGCAAGGGACAGCACAGCAAGCACTGGGGGTCCTTGCTCTCTGTAAGGTGAAGGAAGAGACAGCACGGTGTGTACTGGGGGTCCTTGATCTCTGTAAGGTGAAGGAAGAGACAGCACGGTGTGTACTGGGGGTCCTTGATCTCTGTAAGGTGAAGGAAGAGACAGCACGGTGTGTACTGGCGGTCTTGGATCTCTGTGGGGTGATGGAAGGGACAGCACAGTGTGTACTGGGGTCCTGTATCTCTGTGGGGTGAAGGAAGGGACAGCACAATGTGTACTGGGGTCCTTGATCTATGTATGGTGAAGGAAGGGACAGCACGGTGTGTACTGGGGGTCCTGGTCTTTGTAAGGGGGAGGGAAGGGACTGCACGATGTGTACTGGGGGTCCTGGGCCTTGTGTGGTGAAGGAAGGGACAGCACAGTGTGTACTGGGGGTCCTGGTCTCTGTATGGTGAAGGAAGGGACAGCACAGTGTGCACTGGGGGTCCTGGATCTCTGTAAGGTGAAGGAAGAGACAGCACGGTGTGTACTGGGGGTCCTGGATCTCTGTAAGGTGAAATAAGAGACAACACAGTGTGTACTGGGGGTCATGGATCTCTGTATGGTGAAGGAAGGGACAGTACAGCGTGTTCTGGGGGTCCTGGATCTCGGTATTGTGAAGGAAGAGACAGCACAGTGTATACTGGGGGTCCGTGATCTCTGTAAGGTGAAGGAAGAGACAGCACAGTGTATACTGGGGATCCTGGATCTCTGTAAGGTGAAGGAAGGGACAGCACGGTGTTTACTGGGGGTCCTGGACCTTGTGTGGTGAAGGAAGGGACAGCACATGTGTTCGGGGGGTCCTGGACCTTGTGTGGTGAACAAAGGGACAGCACGGCGTGTATTGGGGGTCCTGGACCTTGTGTGGTGAAGGAAGGGGCAGCGCAGCGTGCACTGGGGGTCCTTGATCTCTGTATGGTGAAGGAAGGGACAGCATGGTGTGTACTGGGGGTCCTGGACCTTGTGTGGTGAAGGAAGGGACAGCACTTTGTGTACTGGGGGTCCTGGATCTCTGTAAGGTGAAGGAAGAGACAGCACAGCGTGCACTGGGGGTCCTGGATCTCTGTATGGTGAAGGAAGAGACAGCAAAGTGTGTACTGGCAGTCCTTGATCTCTGTAAGGTGACGATAGAGACAGCACAGTGTGTACTGGGGGTCCTGGATCTCTGTATGGTGAAGGAAGGGGCAGCACGGTGTGTACTGGGGTCCTGGATCTCTGTAAGGTGAAGGAAGGGACAGCACGGTGTGTACTGGGGGTCCTGGACCTTGTGTGGTGAAGGAAGGGACAGCACATGTGTACGGGGGTTTCTGGACCTTGTGTGGTGAACAAAGGCACAGCACGGTGTGTACTGGGGGTCCTTGATCTCTGTAAGGTGAAGAAAGGGACAGCATGGTGTGTACTGGGGGTCTTGGACCTTGTGTGGTGAAGGAAGGGACAGCACAGTGTGTGTGTACTGGGGTCCTTGATCTGTGTAAGGTGAAGGAAGGGACAGCACGATATGCACTGGGGGTCCTTGATCTCTGTAAGGTGAAGGAAGAGACAGCACGGTGTATACTGGGGGTCCTGAACCTTGTGTGGTGAAGGAAGGGACAGCACTGTGTGTACTAGGGGTCCTTGATCTCTGTAAGGTGAAGGAAGACACAGCACAGTGTGTACTGGGGGTCCTGGATCTCTGTATGGTGAAGGCAGGAACAGCACAGTGTGTACTGGGGCTCCTGGACCTTGTGTGGTGAAGGAAGGGACATCATGGTGTGTACTGTCATTAACAAAAAAAACCTCGCTCAAAAGGGGCATCTCGCCTCAAAATCCCAAGATACAAGAAAAAAACATGGGTGGCACATCCTTCTCTGTTCAAGCAGCCAAACTATGGAACTCTTTACTCCCCAACTTAAGATCCACCAACAACCACCTATCTTCAGAAAACTACTCAAGAATTGGCTCTTCCCCACATAAGCACCATATGCAAACAGAAATTTACAGCATATCCCTGTGTATATAAGCATTTGTTTTCACTATAGATATGTACCTATCTTTGTGTATTGCTTTATATAAACGTAGAATAATTATGTTGTTGAGAAAAAATAAATAAATACAAATCATCTTTGGTCTACATGTACTTACTTCTATTGTGCACCTATGTACCGTCCATGTACTTGGAACTTTGTGTCTGTTACTTTCCTCCTGAAAAAGCATATCCAATGCATGTCGATGACACGCAGCTGGTGGTCTCCTTGACACAAGCACAGGAGACGGTCGCCGCCAACTTTGTGGCTTGCATGCAAGATCTTGCATCATGGATGGCGAATAACTGCCTGAAATTGAATGGCAGTAAGACCGAGGTGCTTGTGGTGGGGAGAACCCCGTCGGTGTGGTCATCGCCATGGTGGCCCCAGTCTCTGGAATCCCTGTGAGCGGGCAAAGAACTTAGGGGTCTGGCTGAATACGAAGCTATTTTTTGAGTATCATTCCAGGCCGGTAGCTGGGGCTTGTTTTTCAGTCCTGAGGGGTCTCCGTAAAACCCTGGACATGATGCCCACCGCAGCCAGAAAGACCATGGTGCATGCCCTGGTGACCTCACGCCTTGACTATAGCAACGTTCTGTATCTAGGGGCCATGGGTAAATCTATGCAAAGGCTTCAAGGAGTACAGAACGCGGTTGCTCAGCTAGTTCTTATGCTCCCAAGGAGGGCCTCCTCGAAGATGGCGTTAGCTTCCCTGCACTAGCTGCTGACAAGGGAGAGAATCCTGTTCAAGGCACTGTGCGTGTGCCACTGTATCATTCAGGGGACTTGTCCTGCTTATCTGTCTGATTTATTGAGCTCTACTCCCCAACTCGCCAACTGACATGGGGGGGACGGGTCAGGTGTGCATCCCTGCCATTAAGAGAGCCAGGATGGGCCGCCGCTCTTTCCGCTTTCTGGCAGCTCAGCATTGGAACAAGCTCCCTGTGAGCCTACGGTTGGAGGGCTCGGAAGCTAGCTTCCGGAAAAAGTTGAAAACGTATCTTTTCCCTACAGGAAAGGCACAGTGGGACAGGCTGGGTAGTGGTTGTGGCAGTTCTTTATTTGCACCGCAGCGCGGGGACACACTGGCCGAGTGTAACCAGGCGCTCTATAAATGCATCTATTATTATTATTATTATTATTACTACCCTATTTCTCATCCTGTGCCTCTATCAATATATTTAATCTACATATACTTACCTCCTTTATGTATCTATATACTTTCAATGAACTTATGGATCTATATATTTATCACGTTCTTCTAATTTAGCATTTCCAATGCACTACCCTCTTTCTCAGCCTATACTTCTCTCAATATATCTTCTAGCCCAACCTTCTGACTCATCTCAAACTTCTTTTTACTACTCTTTCCAATGCACTACCCTATCTATCACCCTATACATCTATCGATATATCCTCTACATCCACTCTCTTATTTATCCCAAACCTCATACCACTCTATGATCCCCAAAATAACCCTTTCTAGACTCTCTTCTACTCTACCCCTTCTTGCATCATCTGACACCTCTTTTACTATACCGATCCCCTAAAATAAACATTTCTAAACTCTTCCCTCTGACTCTTCTCCTCCAAAGCTCATTTTTACTCATTCAAAAGCCTCCTCCTACTGCTATGACCTAAAAAAAATCCTTTATTCTTTTATCCCTCCACTATCCTTTTCAATCAAAATAACAGACTAACCTGTTAATTTCTCAAATTTCTTATTCCACTATACTAATTCACCACTTTATGGGTTCCAGAGTAGCGTTCTACTCGCCAATAAAGCATCTCAACACCCGAGAAGGGTTACAAGCACTATATAAATACAAACCTTTTTCCCTTTTCTACCCCTCCCCAACCCCTATCAATCCAAATAACTGACTAACATATCCATCACTAAAATTACTTTCATGTTTCACCATACTAATTCAACACTAATCCTTATGGGTTCCAGAGTAGTGTGCTACTCGCGCTTCAAAACCCCATCAGAGCGCAAGCTCTATATGAATACAAACCTCTTTCCCTCTTCTATCCCGCCACCTACCCTTCTCTACCCAAATAACTTAATAATACCCACTACACAAATTACTTCATTTTTCACTATACTAATTTTCAACACTAATCTTTTATGGGTTCCGGGGTAGCGTGCTACTCGCCAGAAAAGCACTTCAACACCCATCTGGGGTAACAAGTGCTATATGAATGCAAACCTTTTTTCCTCTCTAATCCCTACGCTATCCTTCTCACACCAAATAACTGACTAATATCTACCACTGAAATTGCTTTCATATTTCACCATGCTAATTCACCACTAATCCTTTATGGGCTTCCGGAGTAGCGTGCTGCAACACCCCAACAGGAGTAACAAGTGCTATATAAATACAAACCTTTTTTCCTCCTCTATCCTTCTGCTATCATTCGGAATCCAAATAACTGACTAACCTATCCACAGCTTAAAATGTACTTGCATGTATACTAATTCAACACTAATCCTCTATGGGTCCCAGAGTAGCGGAGTGCTCGCCATAAAAGCGATTTGACGCCTTGTCAGAGGTAGTAAGTGCTATATAAATGCAATTACAATACAATACAATTTTCAACATATTGCAGACCCTACCCTCTTTAGCCAAAATTACATCAAGGGCAAGTCGATTTTGCAGAACCAGAGACCTAATCGCACCCATTTCAGTATCAACCATTTAAAATCCCCCAGCAGTATCTGTTGATAAACGATCAATCATTGGGGACAATTCTCTAATTCAGTGTAAATTGAAAATAACTCCAACTGAAGGTATCAGTGCTCCAAAAATACCTCCCATTATTTCTGAAAAACTCGATCTCTTAGTGCGAATTATTCCATTCTTTACTTCATTGATTCTATGATTCTTATCCACATGGTTTACCTTCGGAAAGTCTATACCAAGATAACAAGATCCATACCAATGTGCAGGCAACCTATGATAGGCATTCCTACCACACACATAATAAATTCCTGGAAAAACAGGATCAGTACCTCCTGTTATTCACCATGCTCCAGTAATTAGAAAAGTATGATCACATTCACTAGAACCAATGTAACAATTATTATAGTCATTCTAAAGACATTGCAGCGTAAGTCTCGTCTTTCTTGTAATTTCCTTCTCTGAAAACCCATGGAGGTACATGAGACTTTTGCTCAGCAGCTTTTCTTTGAAAATCCGTCTTCTATCTTCTACCATGTTAATCAATTCTATTTCTTCAAAGCATAAACTACATGTGAGATTGTGTCTATGTGCATGTTTTGTATCGAGTGTTTTTGTAGTATGAATAGATTCTCCCAAATATTCCACATTTCTGGCACTTTTCAACTTTATTCATATTCTTTCTAATTGGAACTTCTGAAAATACTAAATCCATATTCAAATAAAAATATTGGAGCCTCCCTGTCTCATAAAAGAAACTGGTCAGTACACTACAAGATACACTATATGTTAAAGGTAGGTGATGGTAAGTCACCCCTTCTGAGACAGACGATGGTAATTGCATGCACACATAGCAATTTCTCACATCCATTGTATCCACATATTCATACAATAATTTAGTAAATACATTTAACGAAAAATAATCAATTGATCTATCATGATGATAAATACTATCATCTACCATCACTATGTTAGTATTTGTATCTTCTTTAGGGATTTTAGTATCTACTTTTTCATTTATCACACCGTTAGTATTAGTGTTACATTTGTGATTAGTTATCAAAAAGACAGGCACAACAACAATTAGTGTTAACCATAACACCATCAGTAATAGAAGACTAAATTCGCAAGCTTTAACACATCTACATTTAAAACTATGATCCTGATGTCCAGTCTATGCTTTTTCTGCCATTTCTTATATATTTTTTTATCAAATCTAAAAACAAAACAAAAAACTAAGAAAATCTAGCTAAAAATTATTAAACAATTCTTAAACTATCCAAAAGTAGTGTACCCACACTCTTTGACTTTTTTCTTTGCCCCTTCTTTTTCTTTCTCTCTTTTTAATTTTTTTTCTTCTTCTTGAGATTTCTGCTTCAATCAATTTTCTCCAATTCTTTCAATGTATTTCAATTTTCTTGCACCTTAATGTACATTTTTCTTTTAAGGTGGCTCAAAACCGTCTCTTTTATTTTGCCCGGTACCATCTTATTCCTTGATCTGATCTTGTTCTTCACCTTCTTCTAGCACTATATAAGTCCATTCTGGAGCTGTGTACTTCTTATGTGGAACCCTTATTCTTCTTGTTTTTCTAACTGTTTCGTCTTCTGACTCACTTTGTTCAATTTGAACTGATGCTCTGTTATTGACTCTGGTGATTTTTGTCTTAGAGTATATTTCAGTCTTGTCACTCCTTTTGGCCACACATCACCTTTTCTTGACTTTTTAGCTTGCACTGCTTCTGCTTCCTTGTCAAGATTGGACAAAACTCTGAGGCTCTGGTAAACGCTAAACCAGTGGAAGAGGTTAATATCACTATAGCATCAGAGAACTATAATCGATGGATCAGAGCCTCGTTGGATTCTACGATCCCATATAAAGGGATCCAGGATAAGCAGCAGGAAAACAGACACCATTGTACTCACCTACATTGAGAGAACTTAAAACAAATGCAAGAAATTAGAGCGAGTCTGGAAGAAGGATTTTAATGATGCAAAAAAACAAATATACTGAGAGGCTATTTAACGATATCAATCAGAAATAAAAAGAACGCAAGCCCAATTTTTTGAGGAGATAATAACAGCAGCAGGGAATGCACCTAGGGAATATTACGAATCACAAAAACACTTACTAGGTGACTGGTGCCAGATCTGTCTTCAGTTTCTGCATAGATAAGATGAGATGAACTAGTGGAATTTTTTAACAAAAAAATTCTAGATACCTACAATTCATTCCCTCAAAGTATAAGGTCAAATGAGTGGGATCAGGAAATAGATTCCCCAAGTTATACTACCCCACGTTTGGAAGACTTTCCAACCCAGCACCTGGCTACATTATCACAGCTCTTTGCGCTGGTCAAATCAGGCTCCCCTTTAGACCCGGCCCCACTTCATAAACTTCGCAAAGTAGAAGAAACTATTCTTCCAGCTCTGCTAGAGGTATTAAACTCTTCATTATCTAGTGACCAGGTACCTCTGGCATGTAAACATGCCATGATAAGCGCCCTTCTGAAAAAGCCCAACCTTGACCCAGAGGTATGGAGTAACTATCGCCCAGTCTCCCTGTTCCCTGGGACACAACAAAATACTCGAGAAATATGTAAAGAAACAGAACATCTAGAGGATCATTCTCTTCTGCACACGACCTAACCATGGGACAGAAACAGCCTTGCTAGCAGGAGTGGAAGAATCCAGGAAAATCCTTGATCAGGGAGGGACAGTGGCAGTTATTTTACTTGACCTGAGCTCTGCATTTGATACTGTCAAATATAACATCTTGTTTGACAGACTCCGACTGGTGGGAGTCTAAGGCAAGGTCTTGACATGGATCAAATCTTTCTTGAAAGAGTATTCCAGGTGTTTGAGAGGAATTACACCTCCAAATCTCGTCCACATAAGTGAAAAGTCCCCCAGGGCTCATCTTTGAGCCCTACTCTTTTTAATATTTATCTGAAACCCCTGGCCAAATTAGTACTACCTTATGGGATTCAAATGATCACATACACAGATGATACACAATTGGTGGTGGTACTATAGCATCCAAAGAATACACCAATTAATCTTGAATCCTTTATGGAAACGGTGGACACCTGGATGGACCAGTCTTGTCTCAAACTTAATGGAGACAAGACGGAGTTAATGATTTTAGACAACCATCTTGGCACCCCAACGGAACCAATGGGATTAAATTAGCCTAAATGTCTGGGTCCATCACCAACTCCCAAAGGTCAGATAAAAAGTTTAGGCGTCTGGCTAGACAAATCCCTTAATTTCAAGAGCCAATCAAATAAGTTAGCTGCATCTTGTTTTGGCATCATTAGAGTGCTGCGGAAAATCCTCTCACTACTCCCGGTACCGGCACGCAGAGTCATTGTACAGGCATTGGTGCTCTAACGATTAGATTATGGGAATTCCCTATACCTAGGCACCACAAAGGCCACGATGGGAAAATTACAGGTGGTACAGAACTGTGCAGCCAGGTTTTTATATTACACTCCTTACCAGCAATCTGTCAAGCCAACTTTAAAAAAACTTCACTGCCTGCTAATAGAAGAACAGATCAAATTTAATGTTTTGTGCACAGCACATAAAACCCTTTGAGGGACACCCAACAAAATGCCTCCGGTCAGCTAACCAGTTTTTGGCAGTGACACCAAAAATCAAGAGAGTACGATCAGTGGTCGTATGTTTTCTTACAACGCGGCAAAATTATGGCATTTGCTTCCAGTTAGCTGCATGCAACTACTCACCATCTATCTTTCTGGAAGCAGCTAAAGACGCAGCTCTTCCAGAGACTGCCTTAATCAGGTCACTTCTCTGTGCTTTGGGCTCTGTTTATCTCGGATAGCGGGGGGATGCCTAAGGGTAGCCAGGCGCTCTATAAATATTAATTAATAATAATAATAATTTTAAATGCAAGTTCTTTTATTCATTTATTTTCTTTGTTGCACTTGCTCTTGATTTTCATTCAACAATTCTCCAATTTCACTTTCCACAGCAGTCTTATGAGACCCAATAGCTGGTTCCCACTTTATTTGACCATTTTCTTGTTCAAATACATGTACAATTCTTTCAGTATTTGTATTTTCAGACCCTGCAGCTTCAGATATTTTAGCTTCTGGCTCTTCATGCCTTTTCACCAATTGCTGGTTTTCTTCTAGTCTTTCAAGTGGACTTGGGACTCTTCTTGTATGACTTGCGTATATCCAATTCGGCAAGCCACCACACTTCACTGCTATTGTCGTCCTAACCATCTAGGTTCCAAACACGGCTTTCTTATGTGTTTCTTCACCAGGATCCACTCACCTGGGCATAAATTAAAATCAAATGCTTGCTCTTGCTGTGTTGTGGTTGCAATCTCTCCGACCTGATGAGACACAGAATGCACCATATCAGCCAGTCCTTTGCAACAATCAAGCACTAGATCATCAGTAATATTCATCAGTTGATCACTGGTTCAATCGGCTGTCTCATTGCTCTCTCCAGGATCACCTCATGTGGGGATAATCCAGTCTTTTTTATCAGGAATGCTTCTCATACTCATCAATACCAGGGGTAAAGCGTCTGGCCACTTCAATGTTGTGGAAGCACATACCTTAGACAGTCTAGATTTAATTGTGCCATTAATTTGCTCGACCATACCAGAGGCTTCTGGTCGATAGGCACAATGCAGCTTCTGTTCAATTTGTAATGCAGCGCAAATCATCCGAATTATTTCATTATTAAAATGAGTACCTCTATCTGTTTCTAAAGAGACTGGAAATCCAAACCTAGGTTAATTTCTCTCAAACGCAGTTTAGATACTGTTAAGCTATCACTAATTCTTCTTGGGTATGCTTCCACCCAATGAGAAAACAAACAAACAACAACCAACACATATTTTAGTCCATTACAAGGAGGGAGCTTGATGAAAACAGCTTGAAACTTCATGAAAGGTCCAGCCGCCTTTCTAATCCTGCCCCAACTAACAACTGTTTTCCTCCCTGGATTCTGTTGCTGACATGTAATGCACCTTTGGTACAGAATCTTTGCAATGACCCTAAATTTAGGAGTACCATGACTGTTTGAAAAGCCTAATCATTGCATCCCTTCCTACATGGGTTATTCCATGTAACATTCTTGCTATTTGTGACAGTAAACAAGCTGGCATCACTACTCTGTCATCTCTTTACCATCCATATTTCATCTTCAGGTCTTTGTCTGCAACTTGATTTGATTTAAAGTTCATTTTCTTCCTCACTAGCATCTTCCTGCAACTGTCTAACTTCATCCCATGTTTCAACTGAAGAGAACATCAAATGACAATCTGTATTTTCTTTTTCCGATTTTTTATTGATTGAAACTGAATTTTGTGCACAGAAACAAGCCACTTGATGCGCGTATCTCTTTCCACTAGTCACATAAGCATTTCCTGACTTATGTGCTGGGCATTTAAACACTTCAATCTCTTTTGGCAATTGTAGTGCATTCAACAAATCCTTTACATTTTTACGGTTTCTTATCGGTGATCCTGAGGAAGTCAGAAATCCCTGTTGCATCCACAATTGGCCAAAATCATGCACCCCCAAAACCATATTGACTATCCGTAAATATGGTTATTTTCAAATGTTTCCCAAATATGCAGTGCCTGGTCAGAGCGACCAACTCACAGTAATCTGGTCCGAATGTATCCCTCTTATACAAAATGCTTCAAGAACCATAGCCACTGTGCATACAGCACTCGCAGCTCGCAGAACACCTCTTTCGTCCAGCAGACAGGAACTGTCCACAAACATAACACAATCTGACTCTGGCAACAGTACATCTTTTATGTCAGGCCTTGGTTTCGTGCACAGTTCTGTCACAGCCAGATAATCATGATCTGCTTCATCTTTCACTTCTTCACAATTTGAACTCAGCAACAGTGTCGCTGGGTTTAGTGTAGTACATCTTATTATTGTCATATTTTCAGCACCTAAAATCACTCTTTCATATCTCATGTGCTGAGTGCGTGTTCGTGTCAGCAAAATCTCAACAAAATATGGCACATACACCTTCACTGGATGTCCTATCACAATTGATTTACGCTGCTCCAAACCTACACAAGTAGCAGCCACTGCTTTCAAACAACCTGGCAACGCTGCTGCCACTGAATCCAAAATAGCAGAAAAATATGCCACTAGACGACGGGCCATTCCATGTGTTTGTGTTAAAGCGCACACCCATCTCTCTCACAGCAGAACAATGCAAACTCTTTATTATAACCTGGCATTCTCAATGCAGGTGTACGACACAAACTCTCTCGCAATTCCATTAATGCTTTCATACTCTACTCATCCAACTGGATCGGATCAACCACATCCTTGTGAGTCAATCTTTGTAGCGGCTCAGCTGTCAGTGAAAATCCACTGATCCACGGCCTACAATAACCAACCATGCCCAAAAACATTCAAATCTCTTTCTGCGTTTTCGGAGGTCCCATTTGTAATATCACAGCAATCCGATCCTGTGATACCTTCCTGACCCCTTTCTCAATCTTATGTCCCAAATATTGGACGTCTTTCTTACAAAACTGTAATTTTGCTGGGGACACTTTATGCCCACCAGCTCCCACCTGATTCAATAAGGTGATCGTATCTGTCACACACGCTTCTCTTGTCTTTGATGCCACCAATATACTGCACTAGCACTGAATTCTCTGGCATAACCAATGATTCCAGACACTTTTTAAAAATCTGATTAAAAATCGAAGGACTGTCTGTATACCCTTGAGGAACTCATCACATGCAAAAATACGGTCTACAAACCAAATGCAAATAAATATTGGCTATCTGGATGTAGTGGTATTGAGAAAAACGCTTGATACAAATCAGTCACCGTAAACCACTCTGCATCACAAGGAATCTGATAAAGAATCACTGCTGGATTGGGCAGTATTGGACAACAAGGTACCACAATCTTATTCACCTTTCTCAAATCTTGCACAATGCTGTACTTTTCACTCGGTTTCTTAATTCCCATTATAGGCGAACTACATGGACTCCCAAGTATCTCTCTCAAAATTCCTTGCTCAATCATCTATCTGCTCATTTACAGGAGTAACTCCCTCTATTGTCTCAAGAATCATTTAATACTGTGGTGGTTTTGGAAACTCTGCACCCTGCTTGTCCAAAATCTGAATAGGATCAACACCTTTCATCAATCCATTGTCCTTTCCTGAAAAATCCCACACATCAGCTTACACTGTATCTTTTAATTCAACAGGCAACTCATTTGCTGTAAAAAAGGGATATAAATCATTCACTTCTGTTCCTTGCTTTGACATCATAATTTTAAAAGCAACATCCTCATCTGGGGTTTGTAAAGCAATACCATCTGATGTACAATAGATTGTACAATTCATTTTGCACAACAAGTCCCACCTAAAAGATTCACTGGACTCAAGTCACACACCACAAACCAATGCAAATCTTTGAACCTTCCAATATGAACCTCCATTGGTTTCGTCACTGGAGTCTAAATATGCTTATTTGAGACTCCCAAAACTTGGATAGTTTCTCCCGAAAGGGGTAGATTTGGAATTTCTGCCGTTCTCACAGTGGAATGGGTAGCTTCAGTGTCCACTAGGAATGTAATATCATTACTTTCCACTTTTTCATCCACAAAAGGACCAGACTGCTGTACCTCTAGAGATGCGCCAAGCATGCACTCTTCCTCCCCCTCAAGCACCGTCATTGAGGTGAATCTGAATCACTTTCAGAACATTGTAACCTATATTGCGGAACCATTTGTACATTTTGATTCTTACCAACTTATTCAGTCGTGTGAAATCCAGCATTCACACTGTATCTCTATACCCGAGCATTCACATTATTTGGCATAGGTGCTTGAGGCACTTGTACCTGTTGTACCTGAATACTTGTGGTGTAACTAACTGTTGCGGCTGCTGCAGTTGTTGTTGATTCACAACCACCGCATTCTGTATCTGTGGATTACATTTTTTAACCATTGCATTATTTCCTTGTATAACCTTACACTTGTTCCACCAGTGTCCTAACTGACCGCATTCATGACACGGAAATTTCCTTTTCATCTCTTCTCTGTTACCTTTACCTCTACCTTTCCCTGGTAACTTCACTTGAACAACTCTATTCGGCACAATATTCATAGGTACTTGTCCATTTTGAAAATTCTGATTCTGTCCTTTTCCTTGGAGACTCACTTGTGAACTACCAACATAATTCTCATTTTTCTGATTTGCTCCTTTCACCTGTGCCCACATCACGTTTTCCTTCAACTTCTTATGCCTGGACTCAATATCATCACTACAATACTTTGCATATCTCAGAATTTCATCAACTCTCTTATTCTGCCAACAAATCAAATGTTGCTGAATCATAGCACTAATTTCTGGTTTCAATCCAAACACAAACTTATAAACAAAGTGCCCCATACTCTTGTCTGTGATGCTCTCAAAACCACTATACTGTTTGAACACCTATAAAAGCCTTTCATAATAAGCATGTGCTGATTCTTTTAACTTCTGCATCGTTCTATACATTTTTACCCACTTTGTTTCTTTTGGGGAAATTTTACCTTTCAAATAAGTAATCACTTGATGTTATTTTTTCATCACCTCATCTGAAGGTGCTCCAGTTTTAATATCTCTAGAATATTCTTCTTTAGGCCAATCAACAGCAATTGTACATTCTGTCCATAAATCAGCTGGAACCACAATATCAATCAAGCCATTCAAATCTTTCAACGAAACTTTTGAAACTTTCCCAAATCTTTCTATTTGCTTGTACCACTCAACTGGTTTCTCTCTCAATCTGGGAAACTAATTTGTAAAAGACAATATATCCTGTCTTGTCCAGGGATATGAACATATCCACCACTGGAACCTCTCTCATCGGATATATCACGTCAGCAGGTTATGTCTCTTTCAATGGAAGCAAAGGAGATGCAATCACACCCTTTTTTGCAAGTGCTTCTTCTTTCTTTCTTGCCCATCCTCCTTTCTATCTTTCTACATCTCCCCAGAGTATTTATCAATTCTTTTATCTGCAATCGTTTTCCAGAAGCATTCAAACTCTCTAAGTCCTTGTCACTCAAATCCAATCTCTCTGTCTTTTACAAAGCTCTTGAATTCTCAATATCAACACCATGTTCGTGTGCAGCCTCTGCCAACTTCTCATGCAGGTTTTTCGCTTTCCGTGTAATATATTTACACAAAAATAACAACTCTTCATCTTGATAAGTACCCAATCTTTCTGGACTATTTTGTATCAATATTCATTTTTTCTAGATCCACTCTCAATATACCCACATCCATTCTCAGTTTGGTTTTATTAGATGCCATGACCTTTATCCATTCATCTAACTCCTCTGGCGAAGGTCCCACTGAATTAGTGTCCCCTGACATCGGAGTTATATCTCTTACTTTCAAAAACATCTTTCTAGGATCTATCTGAACACTCCTATTTGGTGTTTCTGTCACATTTCCACTTACTGGAAGATTAATCAATGACATGCTTGTCTCGCCTGACTCTGATGCACGAACATTCCTAGCACTATTTACCGGAACTGTCAAAACATGTACTCTCGAAATATTCTGACCCTCACTATACAATGGGACTATAGGACCAATGATTACTGAAACTGACACCACTTTTGCATTATCTAAACTCATCTGATTAATTTTCTGAGCCAATTTTTCTTTTGCTCTATTAAGCATCTCAATCTCTTTTTCTTGTGTAATCCGAGTAATCGGTTTAGTCTGCGATACCTGTAAAACTTGGGGAACCTCTGGCGCTTGAGGAGCTTCTATCTCAATTAAAGGTGCACTCAGAGTAACCCCATAAGGATTTTCCTGATACGGTGGAGGTCTTTTCAATAACATCTCTTCTAACAACTCATCATCAATTTCATTCAGATCCATATCTAATTCTGAAGTCTCTACTTTATTCTTTTTCTTCTTACATTTACCAACAGCCTGATCCTCAGCCACTATTACAGCCACTATTACAGGATATAATCCATCTAAGATTACATCTCTCCTCCATTTCCTCATTTGGGCATCATTTGAGCATCCCTCTTAGGCTCTAAAAACCATTACATTGTATCCCTGTATTTCAATCCATTCCTGTCTCTCTTTCTCTCTCTTATACCCTTCATGCACCCACTCTTCCAACGATTCATACTGCATAGGTCTAGGATTTGGTTTCAATTAATTCATTTGTCTTCTCAAATACTCTAAAATATTTACTTTGAAAGTACCATGTTCTGGAAAAGCTAACACTCCTTCACCCAATTCTCTAACCATGTACACGTATGATACCCACTAGTATCTAACATCATAAACGAAGCAGGTGATCTTGGGGGAGGCACAGGAAGCTCTTCTCTAGTCACAATCGGTCTATCCTTTTTAAAGGAATCCAGAATTGCTTTTATTAACTTCATTTTCAACACTTTTTTTTGCTAAATATTCTACAGACATCAGGAAACATTCTGTAATTCTGCTCACTCTATTGGCTCACACTCGTCCAACACCAGCAATACCAGCACAACTCACAGTAACCAACCAATCAGAGCACAATATGCACCCACTAATTTGATCAATGTCAGCGCGGCACTCTGTGACGTCATTATAACTCCTGCTACTGACCCTCCCTTCACAAAAATATTATGGCAATGTGAATAAAAAGTTTTTCTAACTAAAACTGATTAAAAACTACACAAAACAGCGTCTTTGTCTGCTCCAAGAGATAGTTCAATTACTCAATAAGATTCCTTTTGCTTCTAGTAAAATAACATCTAGTGCTACCTCACTCTCAAACAAGTGGAAAGAGGGCTTAGTACTCCTCTACGGATAAGGCTAAAGTTTCACAAGAGGACTTTTTAATAAAAGAGGACTTGATACTCGTTTGGGGATAAGGCTAGAGTTTCAGAAGCAGACCTTTCACTATTTCATACACCCTTCTTACAACATCGACAGCCTTTCACTGTTCGATATTACAACAGCAGACAAAGAACCTCCACTGTAGTATTTCTCTACCCTATTACTTTCAGTGTGATACCTCTTCACACTAAGACTCCCACATAGGCTTAAATCACATCCCAGGATCTTAGGCAACTTGGTACCCGTACTTCCAAACTACATAAAAACAAAACACCAACTTTTCATATTAGTAACCAAAATCCTTAAATCAACTATTAATTTGCGTAATTAACCAATTAAACCATCCTCTGCTACCAAAAACTGATCCCGCGCTTAGGAACTGATACATTTTTCTAAAGACAAGGCCCAATTTCTATTACCCACCAGGCTCCTTCACGCTCGGTTAGTTGTATTCCTTGTAACTATACCAACTTACCAATATCCATTTTTATGTTCCCTATTTTACCAAATATGGCGATGCAATCTTTGTAATGTTGGTCAGGGTAGACAAATTAATACTCATGAATAATAATACATTAATAAAGACAGACTAATTTTTACATTTATAATATTTATCTAAAAATGTGAATGAATAAGACATCAAATACAGCACCAATAATCAGTGAACAGGTTTTTAAGTGTTCAGAAAAATGGCGCTCAGCTTATCACGGTAAGTATTAAGATGTCGTGGTATGGAATTAGGTGCTTCTTGGCAGAGGAAAACCTTAACCTCCGTAAGAGAAGAGGTTCAGGGACCTCTCTCTAATGTAATTTGACAAGAATCCAGAGCACACTTAGTAAATCAAATCAAATTTCAATCTTCAATTGTTCAAATGGTCAAAGCAATGGGATAGATCAAACCAACATAAGCTTTCAAAAAGGTTTTATTGTTCAACAGTGTTCTTTCCTCAGAATCACTGTGCTTATCACTCTAGCCTACACGTGTTTCATCACAGCATGTGGCTGTGAATCTTCAGGGCTAAAAGGGATGTATAAAAACAAAAGAAAATAAAAGGGAAAAAGAAAATTGTAAAAACATACATGTATTATGTGTAGAGGGTAGGGACACCAATGTGAGGTGGATACCAAAAAAAGGAGGGATGGGAAAAGACAGAAGGTGAATTTGGTAATGTTTGCTCACAAAAGATTTCTATATTCGGTCTTAGCTTTACGGCGCGTGCAATAGGTTGTGTGTAGTGACATACGGCCTGAAAAACGGTTGGTTTATCACATATTTAGTGAGAAGTTCTCTAGTTTACAATAAGTATACATATTTGTGTAGTGCGGTGACATTTCATGGTTAAGTAATATCCTTTATGTGGTCTACACATTAATATTTCATTAGTTAAAAGGTTTCAAGCTTCATTTAAGCATACAGTTCCGTAGCGCAGTGATTGAGTGTTACATTAATGGGGTCTACACATTATTTCATTAATGAAAAGAATTAAAGCTTAGCTAAGCAAACAATTGTGTAACGTGGTGAATTAATAAAATTGAGTATATCACTATTACGAGGTCTGAATATCATTCCATCATGCCTTGAAATAACCAATTATTGTTTGTAATTAGGACAAATGCCCATAAGTGAATAAAAGTACATTAGATAGAAACCGTCTTCCATTACACCAATTCTAAACAGTAATCAAACTCAACATGCCATTTATCTAGAAGTATTCTCACCCTAGAATGGGTACATAACATATTTATTTCCTACTCGTATCCAGTAAACCTTTTTGTGCTATTTATCATCACATATATACTGGCCTGCATGGTTCGAGAGAGTGGAATTAAGTTAACATTTTCGTTATATTTAATTTTTGTAAACACTCGCTATGACAGACTGTAGAAAATTCAAAGCATATGTATATGTCCCAACCGTGTTAGAATATCTATGACAATATCAGTGAATATAAATCCCAGACCAATTAACAAGCACTCTATGCACTAAAACACATGGACTAAACATACCTGGCTGCAAGGAAAAAACGAACAACTAAGTGAGAAAGTCTAAAAAAATGGGGGGGGGGGGAAGGGGGTTTGAAGATTACCTGATCTGAATGATCGAGGCGCGTTATCTGTGGAGTGAGGAGAAATTGTAATCAGCAAGAAATAATGGATGCCGGTATACTACAAGCGTTTTACAACTAATATGAGGGAATACTCAGGAGTAGTAATGGAAAGACTCACCGGGAGACCGGTGATAATTCCGTCCCAGTCCTAATCGGGATGTTTCTGTTTACAGGAGAGCGGTACCAAAAATAATTGGTTTCCGTTCCGTCAGCATGGGGGTTGTGTGTATAATTTCCACAGCGTCGGTATTTTTTTCAGGCTAAGCAACCAAAGAAGGGATAATGTCAACTTGATAAAGTGTTTCGTTGACAGCATATAGCGAGAGGCAAAGGTCTCAAAAGAGATCGCTTCTACCGCTTACCTGTTTGTAGCCCGTGGGTTGAGCCGAGTGCAGCTCCTGTTTCCGAATGCGGGAACAAACATCACGCGGTTCACGCCCATTAACATAGGGCAGTTCAAAGAACGACTAGAACGCTCAGTTCGAGTAATCGCAGGCAAGAATTAGAAGAGTTACTTTCAATAATGCTGTAAAAAATCCCCCTCATTGAGCAAGGTACATATGCACAAGTAGGGGACGCAAAATATACGTGAAAAAGGACCGGGTGAAAGAGATGAAAAGCTAAAAAAAGAAACCCACAAAATTAAGAAAGGGATGAGAATTCACATAAAGAAAAATTAAAAGAGGAATTTCTCGGCTTGGTTTAGGGTTCTGTAAGGACCCAAATGTGTCCAATATAACAGAGATTAATATAGCGTATTAGTTAATACTGCGCCTGTAGAGAAGTGGAATCACAAAAAATATATTAATAGTCCCTAAAATATTTTGTGTGGTCAGTAACGGAGACCCAGGACGTGTTAAAGGTTGCTTCAAAAAGAGGTCCTACGGAGATAATTAAGATCTCCCATGCAGCCGGCATGGAACAAGCTCCATGGAAAGGATTAACCCGTAATGGCGGGGTTGGAATGTTTTAAAAGTCCTCAATAATGAAATGGAAATTGATCCATTTTTTTATTTTTTTATTTTTTTATCATTGCGATCGGCAGAAAACTGAAGAGCAACTCCCAATAGGGAGGAAAAGGAAAACATTACCCTCAAAATCTTGGGAAAATACTAGCGATAGAGATCCCTAATGGGAATATTTGGTGCCATCATTCATGGTAGTTCATTCAACATTTTCAACATAGTTATTCATAAATCTCAATTATACATGTTCACATAAACTGGAAATTTTTCGGTGAATTTGAATCTACAAAATAATTATATAATATTACTTATTACATTTACCACTGCATATTAATTTCATATATAGTCGTAATACTTAATGATTATTTCTGATAGCATCCTAATGGTCCGAACCTAAGAAGAAATGTAGTTCATCATCTGTGTTTTGGCCTCTGTTGGTAGAGTCCAGACGCATGATCCATAGCGCTTCTTGCCTTCTAAGGCGGAGTTCCCTGTTTCCACCTCTTACTGAGGGCTGTATCACATCAATGCCATAGAAGGTAAATGATTTGATCTCTCCTTGTGAAGGACAAGAGGCCATATGTATGGCCATGGGATATCTTGGGTCCTTAGTGGCATAAGCTCTAGCATGTTCTCTGATGCGTTCCTTAAGTGCCCTGATCGTACTCCCCACATATCTACTTTTACAAGCACATTCAATGATGTAAACCGTAAATTTTGTGTTACAGTTAATGTTTGTGTTGATTGTATACTGTTTCGATCTGTGATCTAGAAATGTCTTAGTTCCATGGTTAGCCCACCTGCACATTGGGCACATGCCACATTTGAAAAAGCCTTTGGACTTTTGAGTCAGCCAGTCACAAGTTCTCGTAGCTTTGGGCACAGTTGGACTTAGTCTATTCTTGAGATTTCTCCCTTTACGAAAGGTGATTTGAGGATGATTGCCTATAGCCTCAGTCAATGTTCTGTCAGCACTAAGGATGCCCCAATGCTTCTGGAAACTTTTTCGTATTACAGGACTCAATTCATTAAAGTCTGTCACAAGTCTCACCGGTTGTTGTCTACTATCCGTTCTTGGGCGTCTGGCTGCCAAAGTTGATTCCCTGCTAGTTTTTATGATTTTTTGGCCAGCTTTGGAAATAATTTGAGGATTATAACCTCTATTCGAGAACCTGGACTGCATGTCTTGTAAGCAAGTTTCAAATTCCTGTTCCTCACTACAGTTCCGCCTTGCTCGTATGAATTCTCCATACGGGATTCCGTTTTTTTGATGATCAGGATGACAACTCTTGTTGTGAAGTATTGAGTTACATGCTGTTTCTTTGCGGAATAATCTACTCTGAAGGATATCATCCTTAATGTATAGTTCCAAATCCAAAAAGGAAACACTTGTAGTGCTGATATGTGTGGTGAAGCGCATGTTCATCTCATTGTCATTTAAATATACACAGAATTCCTCAAGTGTGATTTCTGATCCTGACCATATTAAAAGGCAATCGTCTATGTAGCGACCCCAATACACAATATTATCGATCCATTTGCTGCCCTTAATGCTCCAGATCATGTTAGCCTCCAGAGCTCCCATGTATATGTTGGCAAAAGAAGGAGAAAACCTTGAGCCCATGGCTACTCCTCTAGTTTGTCTGTACCATTTCTTGTCAAATACAAAGAAATTCTGATTTAAAATGATATCCATCATCGTTATCAGCATCTTGGTGTGTTCGAGCAGAGTAATTGGTCTGGTGTTTAATGCTTTTGTAACAGCCTGTAATCCAAGTTCTGGTTCAATGGAAGTATAGAGCGAAACCACATCAAGGGTCGCCATAATCAGTCCCGGTTGCCATGTGATGTCCGTTAAGATACTTAGGATATGTTTAGAATCCTGAATATAGGATGGCAAGTTTTTCACTAGTGGACTCAAAAATGTATCCACGTATTGGGAAAGTCTCTCAGTTGGACCCCCAATCCCCGATACGATTGGTCTGCCAGGGGGAAAGGGTGCGGTTTTGTGAACCTTCGACAGGGTATAAAGCCACGGATAGGAAGGACGTGTGACTTTTAGAAACATGTATTCCGCATCATTAATCAGACATGCCCCTGGTGTTTGTTCCCGCATTCGGAAACAGGAGCTGCACTCGGCTCAACCCACGGGCTACAAACAGGTAAGCGGTAGAAGCGATCTCTTTTGAGACCTTTGCCTCTCGCTATATGCTGTCAACGAAACACTTTATCAAGTTGACATTATCCCTTCTTTGGTTGCTTAGCCTGAAAAAAATACAGACGCTGTGGAAATTATACACACAACCCCCATGCTGACGGAACGGAAACCAATTATTTTTGGTACCGCTCTCCTGTAAACAGAAACATCCCGATTAGGACCGGGACGGAATTATCACCGGTCTCCCGGTGAGTCTTTCCATTACTACTCCTGAGTATTCCCTCATATTAGTTGTAAAACGCTTGTAGTATACCGGCATCCATTATTTCTTGCTGATTACAATTTCTCCTCACTCCACAGATAACGCGCCTCGATCATTCAGATCAGGTAATCTTCAAACCCCCTTCCCCCCCCCCCATTTTTTTAGACTTTCTCACTTAGTTGTTCGTTTTTTCCTTGCAGCCAGGTATGTTTAGTCCATGTGTTTTAGTGCATAGAGTGCTCGTTAATTGGTCTGGGATTTATATTCACTGATATTGTCATAGATATTCTAACACGGTTGGGACATATACATATGCTTTGAATTTTCTACAGTCTGTCATAGCGAGTGTTTACAAAAATTAAATATAACGAAAATGTTAACTTAATTCCACTCTCTCGAACCATGCAGGCCAGTATATATGTGATGATAAATAGCACAAAAAGGTTTACTGGATACGAGTAGGAAATAAATATGTTATGTACCCATTCTAGGGTGAGAATACTTCTAGATAAATGGCATGTTGAGTTTGATTACTGTTTAGAATTGGTGTAATGGAAGACGGTTTCTATCTAATGTACTTTTATTCACTTATGGGCATTTGTCCTAATTACAAACAATAATTGGTTATTTCAAGGCATGATGGAATGATATTCAGACCTCGTAATAGTGATATACTCAATTTTATTAATTCACCACGTTACACAATTGTTTGCTTAGTTAAGCTTTAATTCTTTTCATTAATGAAATAATGTGTAGACCCCATTAATGTAACACTCAATCACTGCGCTACGGAACTGTATGCTTAAATGAAGCTTGAAACCTTTTAACTAATGAAATATTAATGTGTAGACCACATAAAGGATATTACTTAACCATGAAATGTCACCGCACTACACAAATATGTATACTTATTGTAAACTAGAGAACTTCTCACTAAATATGTGATAAACCAACCGTTTTTCAGGCCGTATGTCACTACACACAACCTATTGCACGCGCCGTAAAGCTAAGACCGAATATAGAAATCTTTTGTGAGCAAACATTACCAAATTCACCTTCTGTCTTTTCCCATCCCTCCTTTTTTGGTATCCACCTCACATTGGTGTCCCTACCCTCTACACATAATACATGTATGTTTTTACAATTTTCTTTTTCCCTTTTATTTTCTTTTGTTTTTATACATCCCTTTTAGCCCTGAAGATTCACAGCCACATGCTGTGATGAAACACGTGTAGGCTAGAGTGATAAGCACAGTGATTCTGAGGAAAGAACACTGTTGAACAATAAAACCTTTTTGAAAGCTTATGTTGGTTTGATCTATCCCATTGCTTTGACCATTTGAACAATTGAAGATTGAAATTTGATTTGATTTACTAAGTGTGCTCTGGATTCTTGTCAAATTACATTAGAGAGAGGTCCCTGAACCTCTTCTCTTACGGAGGTTAAGGTTTTCCTCTGCCAAGAAGCACCTAATTCCATACCACGACATCTTAATACTTACCGTGATAAGCTGAGCGCCATTTTTCTGAACACTTAAAAACCTGTTCACTGATTATATAAAAATTCTTGACTCAGAAAGGCAGCCACTACGGTTTTAACCCACTTACTATCAGATTCACAATGGATAGGGATAAGATCGCCTCCGAGATGTTTGAAAATCTCTCCAAAGGCACACATCCAACCACCACTAGGACAAGTGGAAATCAACAAACGGGAACCAGCTTGAAACAAAAATTTCTTAAACTAGAACGACTTAAAAAAACGGAAAATTCGCGCTGGTGGGATGGCGCAACATTGAAGCAATATCTGAGGGTACAAAGAATTCCGAGAGGTCTTCGCTCACAAACCTTTCCGACCTTTGATGACCTCGACGACGACCTCCTGAATAAATGGGAGGAATCAGTAACCATGAACTCTACTAACCTAATGAGAATTCTAATAGAAAATGCAGACCGAAAAGTAACGAAATTACAGGCAGAAATTGTGGAACTAGAGAAGGAGATAGAAGCCCTTAATCTCAAGGATGCAACCGAAAAAAACTATAAAATCCTGGAAGACATCCTGATCAAACATCAAAATGATCTCAAGGACCGCAAGGCAAGACAGATACGAAGAGATGAAGCTGACTACCGGGAAGGAAGAGTTTTTACTTTTGCCAAGAAATATGACTAACAAGTCCGTAAACCAGCTAGCAACCAACAAACTGCCAAAACTGGAGCGTCAAATATATCCTCAAGCAACACCTCTCTTAGCAGTGTTCCGGAAACTGAGAGTGAACCTGAAGATAACGCAACCGCCAATCAGGATCCGAGAATGATGCCAACAACCTCCGGAACTAGTACTGCTTTTTCTCGGGAAGTCAGGACAATGAAAATTACCAATCGAACAAGAGTAAACCCAACACACGCAAAACCCGCAGAGGCCAGAGAGGAGGAAAAAGACGACTACAGAGAGAAACTGAGGTCGGGCACCAAGAAGTGAAGAATTTATTTGATCGGGATGTACAGGTGATTAACCTTTCATCGGTGAACCTGGACAGACATATGATTTCTTTATTGAGCAAAGGTCTCAGTTTTAATCCTACGGACCAAGGTGACCCATGTAGGATGAAGATTGATTTGTTCAAATATATCAGAGGACTAAAACTCAAAAAATATTTCTGGGGTACCCCAACAGAACATACAATTTCTAATGATGACCTAGAAGAGACTACAACCAACCCTATTAGTATCCAAGAGGTCCTGGCATCACATCTCTTATTGTCAATCACGGATTTTGATGATCCCCCAAATTCATTTAATGACCTACTAACAGACTTGGAACTGAAGACTGACGGCACAATAGACAGTGGCCTAAAAAACAAATCCAAATGGACACCAACACTTCCTAGTGGTAACACCATTGACACTTTCTATAAACTCGTATTGGATGATATCAACAAGTACGAAAACAAAATCTCGAAACATGGTCTTACATTTAAAGACAATCTAACCAGAGAAGAGAGAATAGCGTTAAAAACTCTGAGTGATAACCAGGACATTATCATCCGTGAAGCTGATAAAGGAGGGAACGTAGTTGTCATGAATAAAGTAGACTACAACACAGAAATCCTCTCCCAACTCTCAGACAATTCCTGTTATGAAGCTATTCCTAATAATCCTATGGGCCCCGTAACAATTTTGATCAATAACCATTTGAGAGAATGGAAAGGGGCATGTCTGATTAATGATGCGGAATACATGTTTCTAAAAGTCACACGTCCTTCCTATCCGTGGCTTTATACCCTGCCGAAGGTTCACAAAACCGCACCCTTTCCCCCTGGCAGACCAATCGTATCGGGGATTGGGGGTCCAACTGAGAGACTTTCCCAATACGTGGATAAATTTTTGAGTCCACTAGTGAAAAACTTGCCATCCTATATTCAGGATTCTAAACATATCCTAAGTATCTTAACGGACATCACATGGCAACCGGGACTGATTATGGCGACCCTTGATGTGGTTTCGCTCTATACTTCCATTGAACCAGAACTTGGATTACAGGCTGTTACAAAAGCATTAAACACCAGACCAATTACTCTGCTCCAACACACCAAGATGCTGATAACGATGATGGATATCATTTTAAATCAGAATTTCTTTGTATTTGACAAGAAATGGTACAGACAAACTAGAGGAGTAGCCATGGGCTCAAGGTTTTCTCCTTCTTTTGCCAACATATACATGGGAGCTCTGGAGGCTAACATGATCTGGAGCATTAAGGGCAGCAAATGGATCGATAATATTGTGTATTGGGGTCGCTACATAGACGATTGCCTTTTAATATGGTCAGGATCAGAAATCACACTTGAGGAATTCTGTGTATATTTAAATGACAATGAGATGATCATGCGCTTTACCACACATATCAGCACTACAAGTGTTTCCTTTTTGGATTTGGAACTATACATTAAGGATGATATCCTTCAGAGTAGATTATTCCGCAAAGAAACAGCATGTAACTCAATACTTCACAACAAGAGTTGTCATCCTGATCATCAAAAAAACGGAATCCCGTATGGAGAATTCATACGAGCAAGGCGGAACTGTAGTGAGGAACAGGAATTTGAAACTTGCTTACAAGACATGCAGTCCAGGTTCTCGAATAGAGGTTATAATCCTCAAATTATTTCCAAAGCTGGCCAAAAAATCATAAAAACTAGCAGGGAATCAACTTTGGCAGCCAGACGCCCAAGAACGGATAGTAGACAACAACCGGTGAGACTTGTGACAGACTTTAATGAATTGAGTCCTGTAATACGAAAAAGTTTCCAGAAGCATTGGGGCATCCTTAGTGCTGACAGAACATTGACTGAGGCTATAGGCAATCATCCTCAAATCACCTTTCGTAAAGGGAGAAATCTCAAGAATAGACTAAGTCCAACTGTGCCCAAAGCTACGAGAACTTGTGACTGGCTGACTCAAAAGTCCAAAGGCTTTTTCAAATGTGGCATGTGCCCAATGTGCAGGTGGGCTAACCATGGAACTAAGACATTTCTAGATCACAGATCGAAACAGTATACAATCAACACAAACATTAACTGTAACACAAAATTTACGGTTTACATCATTGAATGTGCTTGTAAAAGTAGATATGTGGGGAGTACGATCAGGGCACTTAAGGAACGCATCAGAGAACATGCTAGAGCTTATGCCACTAAGGACCCAAGATATCCCATGGCCATACATATGGCCTCTTGTCCTTCACAAGGAGAGATCAAATCATTTACCTTCTATGGCATTGATGTGATACAGCCCTCAGTAAGAGGTGGAAACAGGGAACTCCGCCTTAGAAGGCAAGAAGCGCTATGGATCATGCGTCTGGACTCTACCAACAGAGGCCAAAACACAGATGATGAACTACATTTCTTCTTAGGTTCGGACCATTAGGATGCTATCAGAAATAATCATTAAGTATTACGACTATATATGAAATTAATATGCAGTGGTAAATGTAATAAGTAATATTATATAATTATTTTGTAGATTCAAATTCACCGAAAAATTTCCAGTTTATGTGAACATGTATAATTGAGATTTATGAATAACTATGTTGAAAATGTTGAATGAACTACCATGAATGATGGCACCAAATATTCCCATTAGGGATCTCTATCGCTAGTATTTTCCCAAGATTTTGAGGGTAATGTTTTCCTTTTCCTCCCTATTGGGAGTTGCTCTTCAGTTTTCTGCCGATCGCAATGATAAAAAAATAAAAAAATAAAAAAATGGATTAATTTCCATTTAATTATTGAGGACTTTTAAAACATTCCAACCCCGCCATTACGGGTTAATCCTTTCCATGGAGCTTGTTCCATGCCGGCTGCAAGGGAGATCTTAATTATCTCCGTAGGACCTCTTTTTGAAGCAACCTTTAACACGTCCTGGGTCTCCGTTACTGACCACACGAAATATTTTAGGGACTATTAATATATTTTTTGTGATTCCACTTCTCTACAGGCGCAGTATTAACTAATACGCTATATTAATCTCTGTTATATTGGACACATTTGGGTCCTTACAGAACCCTAAACCAAGCCGAGAAATTCCTCTTTTAATTTTTCTTTATGTGAATTCTCATCCCTTTCTTAATTTTGTGGGTTTCTTTTTTTAGCTTTTCATCTCTTTCACCCGGTCCTTTTTCACGTATATTTTGCGTCCCCTACTTGTGCATATGTACCTTGCTCAATGAGGGGGATTTTTTACAGCATTATTGAAAGTAACTCTTCTAATTCTTGCCTGCGATTACTCGAACTGAGCGTTCTAGTCGTTCTTTGAACTGCCCTATGTTAATGGGCGTGAACCGCGTGGTGTTTGTTCCCGCATTCGGAAACAGGAGCTGCACTCGGCTCAACCCACGGGCTACAAACAGGTAAGCGGTAGAAGCGATCTCTTTTGAGACCTTTGCCTCTCGCTATATGCTGTCAACGAAACACTTTATCAAGTTGACATTATCCGTTCTTTGGTTGCTTAGCCTGAAAAAAATACCGACGCTGTGGAAATTATACACACAACCCCCATGCTGACGGAACGGAAACCAATTATTTTTGGTACCGCTCGCCTGTAAACAGAAACATCCCGATTAGGACCGGGACGGAATTATCACCGGTCTCCCGGTGAGTCTTTCCATTACTACTCCTGAGTATTCCCTCATATTAGTTGTAAAACGCTTGTAGTATACCGGCATCCATTATTTCTTGCTGATTACAATTTCTCCTCACTCCACAGATAACGCGCCTCGATCATTCAGATCAGGTAATCTTCAAACCCCCTTCCCCCCCCCCCCATTTTTTTAGACTTTCTCACTTAGTTGTTCGTTTTTTCCTTGCAGCCAGGTATGTTTAGTCCATGTGTTTTAGTGCATAGAGTGCTTGTTAATTGGTCTGGGATTTATATTCACTGATATTGTCATAGATATTCTAACACGGTTGGGACATATACATATGCTTTGAATTTTCTACAGTCTGTCATAGCGAGTGTTTACAAAAATTAAATATAACGAAAATGTTAACTTAATTCCACTCTCTCGAACCATGCAGGCCAGTATATATGTGATGATAAATAGCACAAAAAGGTTTACTGGATACGAGTAGGAAATAAATATGTTATGTACCCATTCTAGGGTGAGAATACTTCTAGATAAATGGCATGTTGAGTTTGATTACTGTTTAGAATTGGTGTAATGGAAGACGGTTTCTATCTAATGTACTTTTATTCACTTATGGGCATTTGTCCTAATTACAAACAATAATTGGTTATTTCAAGGCATGATGGAATGATATTCAGACCTCGTAATAGTGATATACTCAATTTTATTAATTCACCACGTTACACAATTGTTTGCTTAGCTAAGCTTTAATTCTTTTCATTAATGAAATAATGTGTAGACCCCATTAATGTAACACTCAATCACTGCGCTACGGAACTGTATGCTTAAATGAAGCTTGAAACCTTTTAACTAATGAAATATTAATGTGTAGACCACATAAAGGATATTACTTAACCATGAAATGTCACCGCACTACACAAATATGTATACTTATTGTAAACTAGAGAACTTCTCACTAAATATGTGATAAACCAACCGTTTTTCAGGCCGTATGTCACTACACACAACCTATTGCACGCGCCGTAAAGCTAAGACCGAATATAGAAATCTTTTGTGAGCAAACATTACCAAATTCACCTTCTGTCTTTTCCCATCCCTCCTTTTTTGGTATCCACCTCACATTGGTGTCCCTACCCTCTACACATAATACATGTATGTTTTTACAATTTTCTTTTTCCCTTTTATTTTCTTTTGTTTTTATACATCCCTTTTAGCCCTGAAGATTCACAGCCACATGCTGTGATGAAACACGTGTAGGCTAGAGTGATAAGCACAGTGATTCTGAGGAAAGAACACTGTTGAACAATAAAACCTTTTTGAAAGCTTATGTTGGTTTGATCTATCCCATTGCTTTGACCAATTGAACAATTCAAGATTGAAATTTGATTTGATTTACTAAGTGTGCTCTGGATTCTTGTCAAATTACATTAGAGAGAGGTCCCTGAACCTCTTCTCTTACGGAGGTTAAGGTTTTCCTCTGCCAAGAAGCACCTAATTCCATACCACGACATCTTAATACTTACCGTGATAAGCTGAGCGCCATTTTTCTGAACACTTAAAAACCTGTTCACTGATTATATAAAAATTCTTGACTCAGAAAGGCAGCCACTACAGTTTTAACCCACTTACTATCAGATTCACAATGGATAGGGATAAGATCGCCTCCGAGATGTTTGAAAATCTCTCCAAAGGCACACATCCAACCACCACTAGGACAAGTGGAAATCAACAAACGGGAACCAGCTTGAAACAAAAATGTCTTAAACTAGAACGACTTAAAAAAACGGAAAATTCGCGCTGGTGGGATGGCGCAACATTGAAGCAATATCTGAGGGTACAAAGAATTCCGAGAGGTCTTCGCTCACAAACCTTTCCGACCTTTGATGACCTCGACGACGACCTCCTGAATAAATGGGAGGAATCAGTAACCATGAACTCTACTAACCTAATGAGAATTCTAATAGAAAATGCAGACCGAAAAGTAACGAAATTACAGGCAGAAATTGTGGAACTAGAGAAGGAGATAGAAGCCCTTAATCTCAAGGATGCAACCGAAAAAAACTATAAAATCCTGGAAGACATCCTGATCAAACATCAAAATGATCTCAAGGACCGCAAGGCAAGACAGATACGAAGAGATGAAGCTGACTACCGGGAAGGAAGAGTTTTTACTTTTGCCAAGAAATATGACCAACAAGTCCGTAAACCAGCTAGCAACCAACAAACTGCCAAAACTGGAGCGTCAAATATATCCTCAAGCAACACCTCTCTTAGCAGTGTTCCGGAAACTGAGAGTGAACCTGAAGATAACGCAACCGCCAATCAGGATCCGAGAATGATGCCAACAACCTCCGGAACTAGTACTGCTTTTTCTCGGGAAGTCAGGACAATGAAAATTACCAATCGAACAAGAGTAAACCCAACACACGCAAAACCCGCAGAGGCCAGAGAGGAGGAAAAAGACGACTACAGAGAGAAACTGAGGTCGGGCACCAAGAAGTGAAGAATTTATTTGATCGGGATGTACAGGTGATTAACCTTTCATCGGTGAACCTGGACAGACATATGATTTCTTTATTGAGCAAAGGTCTCAGTTTTAATCCTACGGACCAAGGTGACCCATGTAGGATGAAGATTGATTTGTTCAAATATATCAGAGGACTAAAACTCAAAAAATATTTCTGGGGTACCCCAACAGAACATACAATTTCTAATGATGACCTAGAAGAGACTACAACCAACCCTATTAGTATCCAAGAGGTCCTGGCATCACATCTCTTATTGTCAATCACGGATTTTGATGATCCCCCAAATTCATTTAATGACCTACTAACAGACTTGGAACTGAAGACTGACGGCACAATAGACAGTGGCCTAAAAACAAATCCAAATGGACACCAACACTTCCTAGTGGTAACACCATTGACACTTTCTATAAACTCGTATTGGATGATATCAACAAGTACGAAAACAAAATCTCGAAACATGGTCTTACATTTAAAGACAATCTAACCAGAGAAGAGAGAATAGCGTTAAAAACTCTGAGTGATAACCAGGACATTATCATCCGTGAAGCTGATAAAGGAGGGAACGTAGTTGTCATGAATAAAGTAGACTACAACACAGAAATCCTCTCCCAACTCTCAGACAATTCCTGTTATGAAGCTATTCCTAATAATCCTATGGGCCCCGTAACAATTTTGATCAATAACCATTTGAGAGAATGGAAAGGGGCATGTCTGATTAATGATGCGGAATACATGTTTCTAAAAGTCACACGTCCTTCCTATCCGTGGCTTTATACCCTGCCGAAGGTTCACAAAACCGCACCCTTTCCCCCTGGCAGACCAATCGTATCGGGGACTGGGGGTCCAACTGAGAGACTTTCCCAATACGTGGATAAATTTTTGAGTCCACTAGTGAAAAACTTGCCATCCTATATTCAGGATTCTAAACATATCCTAAGTATCTTAACGGACATCACATGGCAACCGGGACTGATTATGGCGACCCTTGATGTGGTTTCGCTCTATACTTCCATTGAACCAGAACTTGGATTACAGGCTGTTACAAAAGCATTAAACACCAGACCAATTACTCTGCTCGAACACACCAAGATGCTGATAACGATGATGGATATCATTTTAAATCAGAATTTCTTTGTATTTGACAAGAAATGGTACAGACAAACTAGAGGAGTAGCCATGGGCTCAAGGTTTTCTCCTTCTTTTGCCAACATATACATGGGAGCTCTGGAGGCTAACATGATCTGGAGCATTAAGGGCAGCAAATGGATCGATAATATTGTGTATTGGGGTCGCTACATAGACGATTGCCTTTTAATATGGTCAGGATCAGAAATCACACTTGAGGAATTCTGTGTATATTTAAATGACAATGAGATGAACATGCGCTTCACCACACATATCAGCACTACAAGTGTTTCCTTTTTGGATTTGGAACTATACATTAAGGATGATATCCTTCAGAGTAGATTATTCCGCAAAGAAACAGCATGTAACTCAATACTTCACAACAAGAGTTGTCATCCTGATCATCAAAAAAACGGAATCCCGTATGGAGAATTCATACGAGCAAGGCGGAACTGTAGTGAGGAACAGGAATTTGAAACTTGCTTACAAGACATGCAGTCCAGGTTCTCGAATAGAGGTTATAATCCTCAAATTATTTCCAAAGCTGGCCAAAAAATCATAAAAACTAGCAGGGAATCAACTTTGGCAGCCAGACGCCCAAGAACGGATAGTAGACAACAACCGGTGAGACTTGTGACAGACTTTAATGAATTGAGTCCTGTAATACGAAAAAGTTTCCAGAAGCATTGGGGCATCCTTAGTGCTGACAGAACATTGACTGAGGCTATAGGCAATCATCCTCAAATCACCTTTCGTAAAGGGAGAAATCTCAAGAATAGACTAAGTCCAACTGTGCCCAAAGCTACGAGAACTTGTGACTGGCTGACTCAAAAGTCCAAAGGCTTTTTCAAATGTGGCATGTGCCCAATGTGCAGGTGGGCTAACCATGGAACTAAGACATTTCTAGATCACAGATCGAAACAGTATACAATCAACACAAACATTAACTGTAACACAAAATTTACGGTTTACATCATTGAATGTGCTTGTAAAAGTAGATATGTGGGGAGTACGATCAGGGCACTTAAGGAACGCATCAGAGAACATGCTAGAGCTTATGCCACTAAGGACCCAAGATATCCCATGGCCATACATATGGCCTCTTGTCCTTCACAAGGAGAGATCAAATCATTTACCTTCTATGGCATTGATGTGATACAGCCCTCAGTAAGAGGTGGAAACAGGGAACTCCGCCTTAGAAGGCAAGAAGCGCTATGGATAATGCGTCTGGACTCTACCAACAGAGGCCAAAACACAGATGATGAACTACATTTCTTCTTAGGTTCGGACCATTAGGATGCTATCAGAAATAATCATTAAGTATTACGACTATATATGAAATTAATATGCAGTGGTAAATGTAATAAGTAATATTATATAATTATTTTGTAGATTCAAATTCACCGAAAAATTTCCAGTTTATGTGAACATGTATAATTGAGATTTATGAATAACTATGTTGAAAATGTTGAATGAACTACCATGAATGATGGCACCAAATATTCCCATTAGGGATCTCTATCGCTAGTATTTTCCCAAGATTTTGAGGGTAATGTTTTCCTTTTCCTCCCTATTGGGAGTTGCTCTTCAGTTTTCTGCCGATCGCAATGATAAAAAAATAAAAAAATAAAAAAATGGATTAATTTCCATTTCATTATTGAGGACTTTTAAAACATTCCAACCCCGCCATTACGGGTTAATCCTTTCCATGGAGCTTGTTCCATGCCGGCTGCAAGGGAGATCTTAATTATCTCCGTAGGACCTCTTTTTGAAGCAACCTTTAACACGTCCTGGGTCTCCGTTACTGACCACACGAAATATTTTAGGGACTATTAATATATTTTTTGTGATTCCACTTCTCTACAGGCGCAGTATTAACTAATACGCTATATTAATCTCTGTTATATTGGACACATTTGGGTCCTTACAGAACCCTAAACCAAGCCGAGAAATTCCTCTTTTAATTTTTCTTTATGTGAATTCTCATCCCTTTCTTAATTTTGTGGGTTTCTTTTTTTAGCTTTTCATCTCTTTCACCCGGTCCTTTTTCACGTATATTTTGCGTCCCCTACTTGTGCATATGTACCTTGCTCAATGAGGGGGATTTTTTACAGCATTATTGAAAGTAACTCTTCTAATTCTTGCCTGCGATTACTCGAACTGAGCGTTCTAGTCGTTCTTTGAACTGCCCTATGTTAATGGGCGTGAACCGCGTGGTGTTTGTTCCCGCATTCGGAAACAGGAGCTGCACTCGGCTCAACCCACGGGCTACAAACAGGTAAGCGGTAGAAGCGATCTCTTTTGAGACCTTTGCCTCTCGCTATATGCTGTCAACGAAACACTTTATCAAGTTGACATTATCCCTTCTTTGGTTGCTTAGCCTGAAAAAAATACCGACGCTGTGGAAATTATACACACAACCCCCATGCTGACGGAACGGAAACCAATTATTTTTTGTACCGCTCTCCTGTAAACAGAAACATCCCGATTAGGACCGGGACGGAATTATCACCGGTCTCCCGGTGAGTCTTTCCATTACTACTCCTGAGTATTCCCTCATATTAGTTGTAAAACGCTTGTAGTATACCGGCATCCATTATTTCTTGCTGATTACAATTTCTCCTCACTCCACAGATAACGCGCCTCGATCATTCAGATCAGGTAATCTTCAAACCCCCTTCCCCCCCCCCATTTTTTTAGACTTTCTCACTTAGTTGTTCGTTTTTTCCTTGCAGCCAGGTATGTTTAGTCCATGTGTTTTAGTGCATAGAGTGCTTGTTAATTGGTCTGGGATTTATATTCACTGATATTGTCATAGATATTCTAACACGGTTGGGACATATACATATGCTTTGAATTTTCTACAGTCTGTCATAGCGAGTGTTTACAAAAATTAAATATAACGAAAATGTTAACTTAATTCCACTCTCTCGAACCATGCAGGCCAGTATATATGTGATGATAAATAGCACAAAAAGGTTTACTGGATACGAGTAGGAAATAAATATGTTATGTACCCATTCTAGGGTGAGAATACTTCTAGATAAATGGCATGTTGAGTTTGATTACTGTTTAGAATTGGTGTAATGGAAGACGGTTTCTATCTAATGTACTTTTATTCACTTATGGGCATTTGTCCTAATTACAAACAATAATTGGTTATTTCAAGGCATGATGGAATGATATTCAGACCTCGTAATAGTGATATACTCAATTTTATTAATTCACCACGTTACACAATTGTTTGCTTAGCTAAGCTTTAATTCTTTTCATTAATGAAATAATGTGTAGACCCCATTAATGTAACACTCAATCACTGCGCTACGGAACTGTATGCTTAAATGAAGCTTGAAACCTTTTAACTAATGAAATATTAATGTGTAGACCACATAAAGGATATTACTTAACCATGAAATGTCACCGCACTACACAAATATGTATACTTATTGTAAACTAGAGAACTTCTCACTAAATATGTGATAAACCAACCGTTTTTCAGGCCGTATGTCACTACACACAACCTATTGCACGCGCCGTAAAGCTAAGACCGAATATAGAAATCTTTTGTGAGCAAACATTACCAAATTCACCTTCTGTCTTTTCCCATCCCTCCTTTTTTGGTATCCACCTCACATTGGTGTCCCTACCCTCTACACATAATACATGTATGTTTTTACAATTTTCTTTTTCCCTTTTATTTTCTTTTGTTTTTATACATCCCATTTAGCCCTGAAGATTCACAGCCACATGCTGTGATGAAACACGTGTAGGCTAGAGTGATAAGCACAGTGATTCTGAGGAAAGAACACTGTTGAACAATAAAACCTTTTTGAAAGCTTATGTTGGCTTGATCTATCCCATTGCTTTGACCATTTGAACAATTGAAGATTGAAATTTGATTTGATTTACTAAGTGTGCTCTGGATTCTTGTCAAATTACATTAGAGAGAGGTCCCTGAACCTCTTCTCTTACGGAGGTTAAGGTTTTCCTCTGCCAAGAAGCACCTAATTCCATACCACGACATCTTAATACTTACCGTGATAAGCTGAGCGCCATTTTTCTGAACACTTAAAAACCTGTTCACTGATTATATAAAAATTCTTGACTCAGAAAGGCAGCCACTACGGTTTTAACCCACTTACTATCAGATTCACAATGGATAGGGATAAGATCGCCTCCGAGATGTTTGAAAATCTCTCCAAAGGCACACATCCAACCACCACTAGGACAAGTGGAAATCAACAAACGGGAACCAGCTTGAAACAAAAATTTCTTAAACTAGAACGACTTAAAAAAACGGAAAATTCGCGCTGGTGGGATGGAGCAACATTGAAGCAATATCTGAGGGTACAAAGAATTCCGAGAGGTCTTCGCTCACAAACCTTTCCGACCTTTGATGACCTCGACGACGACCTCCTGAATAAATGGGAGGAATCAGTAACCATGAACTCTACTAACCTAATGAGAATTCTAATAGAAAATGCAGACCGAAAAGTAACGAAATTACAGGCAGAAACTGTGGAACTAGAGAAGGAGATAGAAGCCCTTAATCTCAAGGATGCAACCGAAAAAAACTATAAAATCCTGGAAGACATCCTGATCAAACATCAAAATGATCTCAAGGACCGCAAGGCAAGACAGATACGAAGAGATGAAGCTGACTACCGGGAAGGAAGAGTTTTTACTTTTGCCAAGAAATATGACCAACAAGTCCGTAAACCAGCTAGCAACCAACAAACTGCCAAAACTGGAGCGTCAAATATATCCTCAAGCAACACCTCTCTTAGCAGTGTTCCGGAAACTGAGAGTGAACCTGAAGATAACGCAACCGCCAATCAGGATCCGAGAATGATGCCAACAACCTCCGGAACTAGTACTGCTTTTTCTCGGGAAGTCAGGACAATGAAAATTACCAATCGAACAAGAGTAAACCCAACACACGCAAAACCCGCAGAGGCCAGAGAGGAGGAAAAAGACGACTACAGAGAGAAACTGAGGTCGGGCACCAAGAAGTGAAGAATTTATTTGATCGGGATGTACAGGTGATTAACCTTTCATCGGTGAACCTGGACAGACATATGATTTCTTTATTGAGCAAAGGTCTCAGTTTTAATCCTACGGACCAAGGTGACCCATGTAGGATGAAGATTGATTTGTTCAAATATATCAGAGGACTAAAACTCAAAAAATATTTCTGGGGTACCCCAACAGAACATACAATTTCTAATGATGACCTAGAAGAGACTACAACCAACCCTATTAGTATCCAAGAGGTCCTGGCATCACATCTCTTATTGTCAATCACGGATTTTGATGATCCCCCAAATTCATTTAATGACCTACTAACAGACTTGGAACTGAAGACTGACGGCACAATAGACAGTGGCCTAAAAAACAAATCCAAATGGACACCAACACTTCCTAGTGGTAACACCATTGACACTTTCTATAAACTTGTATTGGATGATATCAACAAGTACGAAAACAAAATCTCGAAACATGGTCTTACATTTAAAGACAATCTAACCAGAGAAGAGAGAATAGCGTTAAAAACTCTGAGTGATAACCAGGACATTATCATCCGTGAAGCTGATAAAGGAGGGAACGTAGTTGTCATGAATAAAGTAGACTACAACACAGAAATCCTCTCCCAACTCTCAGACAATTCCTGTTATGAAGCTATTCCTAATAATCCTATGGGCCCCGTAACAATTTTGATCAATAACCATTTGAGAGAATGGAAAGGGGCATGTCTGATTAATGATGCGGAATACATGTTTCTAAAAGTCACACGTCCTTCCTATCCGTGGCTTTATACCCTGCCGAAGGTTCACAAAACCGCACCCTTTCCCCCTGGCAGACCAATCGTATCGGGGATTGGGGGTCCAACTGAGAGACTTTCCCAATACGTGGATAAATTTTTGAGTCCACTAGTGAAAAACTTGCCATCCTATATTCAGGATTCTAAACATATCCTAAGTATCTTAACGGACATCACATGGCAACCGGGACTGATTATGGCGACCCTTGATGTGGTTTCGCTCTATACTTCCATTGAACCAGAACTTGGATTACAGGCTGTTACAAAAGCATTAAACACCAGACCAATTACTCTGCTCGAACACACCAAGATGCTGATAACGATGATGGATATCATTTTAAATCAGAATTTCTTTGTATTTGACAAGAAATGGTACAGACAAACTAGAGGAGTAGCCATGGGCTCAAGGTTTTCTCCTTCTTTTGCCAACATATACATGGGAGCTCTGGAGGCTAACATGATCTGGAGCATTAAGGGCAGCAAATGGATCGATAATATTGTGTATTGGGGTCGCTACATAGACGATTGCCTTTTAATATGGTCAGGATCAGAAATCACACTTGAGGAATTCTGTGTATATTTAAATGACAATGAGATGAACATGCGCTTCACCACACATATCAGCACTACAAGTGTTTCCTTTTTGGATTTGGAACTATACATTAAGGATGATATCCTTCAGAGTAGATTATTCCGCAAAGAAACAGCATGTAACTCAATACTTCACAACAAGAGTTGTCATCCTGATCATCAAAAAAACGGAATCCCGTATGGAGAATTCATACGAGCAAGGCGGAACTGTAGTGAGGAACAGGAATTTGAAACTTGCTTACAAGACATGCAGTCCAGGTTCTCGAATAGAGGTTATAATCCTCAAATTATTTCCAAAGCTGGCCAAAAAATCATAAAAACTAGCAGGGAATCAACTTTGGCAGCCAGACGCCCAAGAACGGATAGTAGACAACAACCGGTGAGACTTGTGACAGACTTTAATGAATTGAGTCCTGTAATACGAAAAAGTTTCCAGAAGCATTGGGGCATCCTTAGTGCTGACAGAACATTGACTGAGGCTATAGGCAATCATCCTCAAATCACCTTTCGTAAAGGGAGAAATCTCAAGAATAGACTAAGTCCAACTGTGCCCAAAGCTACGAGAACTTGTGACTGGCTGACTCAAAAGTCCAAAGGCTTTTTCAAATGTGGCATGTGCCCAATGTGCAGGTGGGCTAACCATGGAACTAAGACATTTCTAGATCACAGATCGAAACAGTATACAATCAACACAAACATTAACTGTAACACAAAATTTACGGTTTACATCATTGAATGTGCTTGTAAAAGTAGATATGTGGGGAGTACGATCAGGGCACTTAAGGAACGCATCAGAGAACATGCTAGAGCTTATGCCACTAAGGACCCAAGATATCCCATGGCCATACATATGGCCTCTTGTCCTTCACAAGGAGAGATCAAATCATTTACCTTCTATGGCATTGATGTGATACAGCCCTCAGTAAGAGGTGGAAACAGGGAACTCCGCCTTAGAAGGCAAGAAGCGCTATGGATCATGCGTCTGGACTCTACCAACAGAGGCCAAAACACAGATGATGAACTACATTTCTTCTTAGGTTCGGACCATTAGGATGCTATCAGAAATAATCATTAAGTATTACGACTATATATGAAATTAATATGCAGTGGTAAATGTAATAAGTAATATTATATAATTATTTTGTAGATTCAAATTCACCGAAAAATTTCCAGTTTATGTGAACATGTATAATTGAGATTTATGAATAACTATGTTGAAAATGTTGAATGAACTACCATGAATGATGGCACCAAATATTCCCATTAGGGATCTCTATCGCTAGTATTTTCCCAAGATTTTGAGGGTAATGTTTTCCTTTTCCTCCCTATTGGGAGTTGCTCTTCAGTTTTCTGCCGATCGCAATGATAAAAAAATAAAAAAATAAAAAAATGGATCAATTTCCATTTCATTATTGAGGACTTTTAAAACATTCCAACCCCGCCATTACGGGTTAATCCTTTCCATGGAGCTTGTTCCATGCCGGCTGCAAGGGAGATCTTAATTATCTCCGTAGGACCTCTTTTTGAAGCAACCTTTAACACGTCCTGGGTCTCCGTTACTGACCACACGAAATATTTTAGGGACTATTAATATATTTTTTGTGATTCCACTTCTCTACAGGCGCAGTATTAACTAATACGCTATATTAATCTCTGTTATATTGGACACATTTGGGTCCTTACAGAACCCTAAACCAAGCCGAGAAATTCCTCTTTTAATTTTTCTTTATGTGAATTCTCATCCCTTTCTTAATTTTGTGGGTTTCTTTTTTTAGCTTTTCATCTCTTTCACCCGGTCCTTTTTCACGTATATTTTGTGTCCCCTACTTGTGCATATGTACCTTGCTCAATGAGGGGGATTTTTTACAGCATTATTGAAAGTAACTCTTCTAATTCTTGCCTGCGATTACTCGAACTGAGCGTTCTAGTCGTTCTTTGAACTGCCCTATGTTAATGGGCGTGAACCGCGTGGTGTTTGTTCCCGCATTCGGAAACAGGAGCTGCACTCGGCTCAACCCACGGGCTACAAACAGGTAAGCGGTAGAAGCGATCTCTTTTGAGACCTTTGCCTCTCGCTATATGCTGTCAACGAAACACTTTATCAAGTTGACATTATCCCTTCTTTGGTTGCTTAGCCTGAAAAAAATACCGACGCTGTGGAAATTATACACACAACCCCCATGCTGACGGAACGGAAACCAATTATTTTTGGTACCGCTCTCCTGTAAACAGAAACATCCCGATTAGGACCGGGACGGAATTATCACCGGTCTCCCGGTGAGTCTTTCCATTACTACTCCTGAGTATTCCCTCATATTAGTTGTAAAACGCTTGTAGTATACCGGCATCCATTATTTCTTGCTGATTACAATTTCTCCTCACTCCACAGATAACGCGCCTCGATCATTCAGATCAGGTAATCTTCAAACCCCCTTCCGCCCCCCCCATTTTTTTAGACTTTCTCACTTAGTTGTTCGTTTTTTCCTTGCAGCCAGGTATGTTTAGTCCATGTGTTTTAGTGCATAGAGTGCTTGTTAATTGGTCTGGGATTTATATTCACTGATATTGTCATAGATATTCTAACACGGTTGGGACATATACATATGCTTTGAATTTTCTACAGTCTGTCATAGCGAGTGTTTACAAAAATTAAATATAACGAAAATGTTAACTTAATTCCACTCTCTCGAACCATGCAGGCCAGTATATATGTGATGATAAATAGCACAAAAAGGTTTACTGGATACGAGTAGGAAATAAATATGTTATGTACCCATTCTAGGGTGAGAATACTTCTAGATAAATGGCATGTTGAGTTTGATTACTGTTTAGAATTGGTGTAATGGAAGACGGTTTCTATCTAATGTACTTTTATTCACTTATGGGCATTTGTCCTAATTACAAACAATAATTGGTTATTTCAAGGCATGATGGAATGATATTCAGACCTCGTAATAGTGATATACTCAATTTTATTAATTCACCACGTTACACAATTGTTTGCTTAGCTAAGCTTTAATTCTTTTCATTAATGAAATAATGTGTAGACCCCATTAATGTAACACTCAATCACTGCGCTACGGAACTGTATGCTTAAATGAAGCTTGAAACCTTTTAACTAATGAAATATTAATGTGTAGACCACATAAAGGATATTACTTAACCATGAAATGTCACCGCACTACACAAATATGTATACTTATTGTAAACTAGAGAACTTCTCACTAAATATGTGATAAACCAACCGTTTTTCAGGCCGTATGTCACTACACACAACCTATTGCACGCGCCGTAAAGCTAAGACCGAATATAGAAATCTTTTGTGAGCAAACATTACCAAATTCACCTTCTGTCTTTTCCCATCCCTCCTTTTTTGGTATCCACCTCACATTGGTGTCCCTACCCTCTACACATAATACATGTATGTTTTTACAATTTTCTTTTTCCCTTTTATTTTCTTTTGTTTTTATACATCCCTTTTAGCCCTGAAGATTCACAGCCACATGCTGTGATGAAACACGTGTAGGCTAGAGTGATAAGCACAGTGATTCTGAGGAAAGAACACTGTTGAACAATAAAACCTTTTTGAAAGCTTATGTTGGTTTGATCTATCCCATTGCTTTGACCATTTGAACAATTGAAGATTGAAATTTGATTTGATTTACTAAGTGTGCTCTGGATTCTTGTCAAATACAGCACCAATGATAGACTGTCACAAAGCAAACAACATCAGAAGAGAAAATTGGCAAATTCAGTCAATGACTATGCTTTGAGGAGTGGATAGGAAAAGAGACAAACGTTTCGGAGAGAAATTACATTTGCAAATGATTATGCAAATTAGATATCAGGATACTACCAACCCAATAAGGAAACACTAACTCCTGGCCAGGAAGTCAGCCTGGGCCCTTCAAATAGATTTGAAAAGGCAAAGACTAAAGTTCAGGTTACAAAGGAGAAACAGAAAACCAACAGCATGCGACGATCTCACCCCAACAGTCAACAAAGATGTCTGTCCAACAAAAACATAAACCCCACCCCTCAGGCACCTCAGTTATACCCTAAATCCCAAAAGACCATCCCACAGAAGTATTTAACTCGGGATTTTCTCTACTTTTGATTGGCTAGGAAAGGGGGTGTATGGTCACTCCACTCTCTACACACACAGAAGCTTCTAAGAGTTTATTGTTCTTGTAACAGCAGTGACATCAGTTTTGTGACCCAGGAAATATTCTCCATTCCACTATCACTTGTTTCCTCCACTTCGGCAGCATGTAATACTTTGTATAACAATCTCCCACTGTACGCCTCTCTGCAGAGGAAGTTTCTCTCCTGATTCATAGTAACATCCTTTTGTTCAGATTTTGGCAGCTTTGCAAGTCTCCGAAGGACAAATTCAGGCTCCTTCTTCACCCATGCTTTCACTTCTTAATTTTAAATATTATTCTTCATTTTTAGTGTTTAACCCTCAAACTGACATGCAGAACGAAAACCCATGCTTGGTTTCTACAGAGAATGAAACACAGACATTTATTATTTTCATGAAAATGTTTTCTCTACGCACCAACCCAAATGCTGCATCCATCCCTGTGCAACCCATATTAATATATATTTTTTTCAGCCAAGAGTAGTAACATCCACTTGAAGCATCATAGTCCTTTTATTTTTCATTAGCTTAAAAACAAGCTTACGGCCTACTTTAGTAGTTTAGTTCCACGCTTGTGCAGAAGCATTTTTCCCTCATGTTAAGCCTTTTCATTAGATTTTCACTGCACACGTTTAGTAAATAATACTGAGAGTTCAGTCCGAGCAGGTTTCATTTTTAAGCGGAAACCCTGCTCCATCAAGAGTCACTGCCCAAATTGTTGTGGTAATTTGAGGTTTCCATCCACTCAGGCCAGGACTTGTCCACGTTTGGACTCCCCTAGGAGGGGGTCAGTAAATGGGAGTGAGCCCCATTCGCAGCAACTCATTAGGCAAGCTGGAACAACCCTAAGGAAGCATTCCAATACCTGCTACTCATTTCTATCTGGGTGAAAATTGCCAAATAGGGCTGGGCAGTGAACTCTGCTCTGCCACCGGAGTTCGCAGTTTGTCCACTCCGAGCTCTACGTAGCACGCAGAGTTCCAAAAACCCCAATAAAGGAGCACTCAGCAGAGTTTCCTTCTTGTGTGGCTCGCCAATGCTAAGTTGGCGAGCGAGGAAAATCACACGCTAGAAAATCTCCTGACAAGATTACTAAACATAGGTAGTCACGCCAGGTTGCTACTACACATCTACTCGAGCTGCCGAAAGAAGCAGCTATCACTTAATCTGCACGTGGTGCAGTTTGCCCTGATTTTAGAGCATGGGACAAATTACCAGCACTAAAAATCAGCTTGAGCAGCACAACTTACTGCACTTCGCCGCTTGTGGAACTCAGCGGAGCACAGCGGCGGTCTTTTGGCACTTTGCAGAAGTCCGCACAACAGCACGCCGCTTAGGTCTAGTGTCAAACAGGCTCTTTCTTTATCAGCGCATTATTGCCATGGCTAAATGGATGAGCATAACACTGAGTAAGGTCACAGGATGGTGCGACCCAAGTCCCAGAGTCCCACGTTGGCTGGCCCGGACAAACCAACCCCCCCCCCCCCCCCCCCCCCCGGTCTGGAAAGGGGAAGTACATGTGAGGACAAGCAAGAATCAGGTTTAAACATGGAAATTCCATCGTCTAGACCGGGGAACCATAGCATAGCAGGTCGAAATGAGCCTCCGGGGAAAACGCCAATCAATCTACATGACGCATGTCCACCAGCAAGCCCCAAGCCACTGCCCACCAGAATGCTTAATTACAGAACTAAGGGACTGTTAACTGAGTACTTCCTCCTGAGTGATAGTTGCCCTCAAGACTCCCCAGAACCACCCTCTGATTCACAACTTGCAGCAGCTGCAGGGTTTGCCCTGTATTTTATTCCCCAGGGGAAAGACATTTTTATTTTTATTTATTTTTTCCCACATTTTTTCAAATACAACACAAATAAAATAAAAAAACACAAATTATAATTGATACAACATAACAAACGGTGCGATCGTGAAATAGTCCGAATGTCGCAGAACCAAAAGTAATCTGATATTTCGTCAGCGCAGTACGTTCGACAATAAGAAATAATAACATTGATCACACTGGTTTGAAAAATAACATTGCACCCTGACTCACACATTGGTCTGTAGACAGCGGGTATGATCTATTACAGATAGGGCCTGTCATGAGTATGGGTCTCCACGTGTAGGTGTTAGTGGTGTTGTGTACAGGACCCAAAAGTTCTTTGGACAGCTTTTAGGGGGAAGAAGTTCACTATAGTCTTCCGTTTGTATGTTGCAAAATATCATGTCTCTGGACCTTGGGTTATAGAGGAGGAAGGGCCATGGGACCAGTGCATTGCTATTAACCGTTTGGCGACCAGGAGGCCCATATCTATTAAATGTCTAATATTTTTCTTTCATTTTGTGGAGTAGCCAAATAGGGCTAGCATCGGGTCTGGGCTAATAGTTTCTTGCGTGACAGCACTTAATTCAGAGAAGAGTTTTAGCCAGAAATTTGCTATAGGAGGACAGAGCCATGCAAGGAGTGTGAAATTAGCTTCCCTTACACCACATCTTTCACAGTTGTATGTGTTGCACAACCCAAATTTATATAGTTGGGCCGCTGTGTAATATATCCGGTTGAGGAACTTGAATTGTATTAGTCGGTGCCTGCCATTCAGTGATATGCGTTTGGTTGCCTTGCAGCAATATGTCCACATAGAGACATCTATTGACAGCGCCAGATCTGTCTGCCAATCTAGCCTGGCCTTGACATATTGGTTGTGACGTAGTTCAGATGTAAAACTAGTCGGCTCGGGGTATCTGCGCGAAGTATGGCGGGGAAGGATTGTACCTCCAGGGGTTCTATTAGCTCATCCCCAAGCAAGCCTCGCAGCGCATTTCTGGCTCTAAAGTACTGGAATGTAGTCAGCGTGGACGGGGTGGGTCTGTCTGTAGTAGGTCATTACAGTCTTTGCCCTGCCAGTCATTGAAGAAGTCACCTATGTTGCTACTTCCCATTGAATGGAGTGCTGTAGTAATTTCTGGGGAGGCAAGAAGTGGAAGCCACTAACATCATGCAGTGGGAGTATGAGGGTACTATAGTATGGAAAGTGCTTATCTATTGGGGAGGTTACGCCAGGCATGTACAGTGGTGTTAAGTGAATCTAGGATTCCTGCGACACATCTAGGTACACAGAGAAATGCTGTCGCCATGGGAGCTGGGGAAATCGCAAGGCGTTCTATGCGTAGGTGTGGAGGGGGGGATTGCTCATGTACCCAATAATTTGTGTGGGAAGCTTGCACAGCCTGATAGTAGAGATCTAGGTCAGGGGCACCCAGTCCCTCATGGAATATGGGACAGTGAGGAGTTCCCAGCTTACACATGGCTGTTTATCGGCCAGGCCAATTTAATTAATTATGACCAAAGATGTTTGAAGAAGTGTGTTGGCAAGACCATTGATATGTTTGTAAAAAGAAAGAGGAATCTGTGGAGAATTACCATTCATAATGGGGATTCTGCCTAAAAGGGAAAGGGGGGGGCAAACCCACTTCTTGATATTAGGGGAGTGAAAATTACTCAACAACGTTGCTACTCCCTCTATCCCCCAGCAAGAGGAGAAAACACGATAATTGAGCTGTCCTCTGGGAGCTTCTCAAGCACCTCACTGGAAGCAATCCCCAGTTCAATAGCTGAGGCCTGTGCCTATCTAAGGTCTGAAGGAGAACGTTGATCCTCCACAACCTGCAGCACTGGCACCTGCAGTAACTCATCCAACACTGTGCTCTTCAAAATTGTACCCGCCCACCACTTTTGCCACCACCACAAGCCATACTGTGATTCCGGCCTCTGGAGGAAATCTCGGACCCGGTGGGGCTCACTCCCATTTACCGTTCCCCTCATAGGGGATCCCAGATGTGGACAAGTCCTGGCCTGAGTGGCTAGTAACCTCAAATGACCACAACAATTTGGCAGTGGCTTTCAGCAGAGTATTGTCACCGTAGCCCCAAACCACCACATAAGTCCTAGAGTCCTCTTGTCACAAATTGACCGGTCAACAACCATACAGAACTTCAACCAGGGGGAAGTGCCAAACTGCAGTAAGAGAAGAGACTAACTTGCATTCAGGTCTGATGCAGAGCAGGGTAATTTATTAGCCTCAGTCAACTCTACCCTGATCGCAACAATAAACACCCGACTTAGCAATTGGATAAATTGGAGATTTAATTGGACTTGATTAACACCCTGGCATTGTCCATAACTAAGATGGATCGTAAATTATATGCGCTGCACTTAGGTGAACTACCTACTAGACCACCTGGGAAGGGCATAACAACCTGCTCCTGCCTCCCAATAGTTGAAAAGTTGGTCACACTGCCCCAGGTCCTAACCTCCTCGATAATGGAAAGGAAACAAGCCTTTTACTCATAGCCACCATGCAATGTTAACTGAAAGGCAGTGACTCTCCACGTGGCTCTCAAGACCCAGCAGAACAGCAGAAACACGAATAGACCACTTTCAAAAAGAACAAGACAAGGCTGATAAAAGCCCAAAATATTGAAATTAAACAACATAAATATGGCAACATGTTAGAAATGGGTGTCTCTAGTTGGAAAGGGTTTGTTTGCACCTTTGTCCAAGTAGGGACTCTTCTTCCTAGTCAGGGTAAGAGAGTTAGACTCCTAAAATAACCCCTGCTCACCCCCTTGGTAGCTTGGCACGAGCAGTCAGGCTTATCTCAGAGGCAGTGTGTAAAGCATTTGCACATAACCAACAGTAATACAGTGAAAACTAAGCATGGGCTGAAAATTCATTCTGCTCGCGGAATTTGTGGATTTTTGACAATTTCGCAATCCGTAAATCGCATGAAATTGCCCAAAAATCTGCAATTCGCGAGTTGGCAATTTTTTTTGCTTGGTCGCTCTTCAAAAATACAATCTCGCGCTTGCGGCGTTGACTTACCGTGATTCTGAGTTTGCCGAGTTGTTTTCCTCCTGGTTTGCGTGCGCCATTTTGGATCTGGCTGTGTGATCGCTTGAGACTTTTCGACCGCGAGTACGTCATCGAGTCCCACCATCTTGCACTGCGAGACTTTGAGAATGCGAATACGTCATAAGAGTCCGCGATCATGCATCGTGAGAGTAAGCAATAGCGAATACGTATATGCGACGCGCAGCTGACATCCGGCGGGAGATTTGAACAGCTCGCTTTCCCGAAATTGCAAAAATTGCAATTCTGCACAAGAAATCTATCGCTGGCAGCATAAACCTTCTGAAAATGATGATTTGGATCAGAATAACTCCTCAGATTGACATTTTCCTGCAATTCTTTGTGCAAGGAGTCCATTTTTGGGGGGGTGGGAGGAAGGAAGTGCCCCAGAGTCTCCAACTTCCTATTCCTGTCCAGCAGGCTCCTCCCATTGCTTTGTCCATGTCCTGGTCACTTTTCATTTGGATCTGGAGCTGGAAGAATTACTCTTTGTGGCTGCTGCTAGACATATGTATTTGAGTACTTTTTTTTAAATCACTTTTGGATTTGAAATTTTACAAGTAAGTTGGTGTTGTTTGTTTGGGGCATTGCAGTTGCTGCAACTACAATTTATAAACGTTTTCACAAGTTTAAAAAATATATATTGTGGGTAGCCGCAGTATCCAGTAGGCCCAGGGTTAGTCATGGGTGCATGATACAACTGTTTCTGTCAGTTTTGTTGAAGTTAAATATCATTTACGGCATATGGCATGGAATTGAATAGCTCATTGTTATATGTGGATGTTTTTTTTAAATGTTGGGGTGCGTGTTAAAGCCACACTAGCCAGTAGGCCCAGGGGTAGTCAGTGGTGCATGGACCAAGTCTTTCTGTGGGGTCTTTTGAATTTAAACATCATTTAGGGCATGGATGGCATTGGATTGAGGTGATTTTTGTGTGTATTTTGATTTTTTGGGTGTTGTTGTGGCCTGGTCCAGGGCCTAGCCATGTGGGTGGGGGCCATTTTGATGCCTGGTCCAGGGCCTGGCCATGTGGGTGGGGGTCTAGGGGCCATTTTGAAGCCAGGCAGTGTGCTTTGTGCCATAGGCCTGTATCCTGTCTGCCTTGCTTTCATCCATTATGCCCAGGAGTACTCAGTGGTGCATGGGCCAAGTCTTTCTGTGTGGTCTCTTGAATTTAAACATCATTTAGGGCATGGATGGCATTGGATTGGGGTGATTTATGTGTGTATTGCGATTTTTTGGGTGTTGTTGAGGCCTGGTCTAGGCCCTGGCCATGTGGCTGAGGGACATTTTGATGCCTGGTCCAGGGCCTGGCCATGTGGGTGGGGGTCTAGGGGCCATTTTGAAGCCAGGCAGTGTGCTTTGTGCCATAGGCCTGCACCCAGTCTGCCTTGCTTTAATCATTATGCCCAGGGGTACTCAGTGGTGCATGCACCAAGTCTTTCTGTGTGGTCTCTTGAATTTAAACATAAATTAGGGCATGGATGGCATTGGATTGGGGTGATTTGTGTGTGTATTTCGATTTTTGGGGTGTTGTTGGGGCCTGGTCCAGGGCCTGGCCATGTGGGTGGGGGTCTAGGGGCCATTTTGAAGCCAGGCAGTGTGCTTTGTGCCATAGGCCTGCACCCAGTCTGCCTTGCATTCATCCATTATGCCCAGGGGTACTCAGTGATGCATGGACAAAGTCTTTCTGTGTGGTCTCTTTAATTTAAACATCATTTAGGGCATGGAGGGCATTGTATTGGGGTGATTGTGTGTGTATTCTGATTTTTCTGGGTGTTGTTGGGGCCTGGTACAGGGCCTGGCCATGTGGGTGGGGGTCTAGGAGCCATTTTGAAGCCAGGCAGTGTGCTTTGTGCCATAGGCCTGCACCCAGTCAGCCTTGCTTCATCCATTATGCCCAAGGGGAACTCAGTGGTGCATGGACCAAGGCTTTCTGTGGGCTCTCTTGAATTTAAACAGCATTTTGTGTGTATTTCGATTTTTGGGTGTTGTTGGGGCCTGGTCCAGGGCCTGGCCATGTGGGTGGGGGTGCATATTGAGGCCAGGCAGTTTTTGCCATAGGTCAGCAAGCTTGCGGTTGTGGGCCAGTAGGCCTAGGGTTATGAATGATGAATTGGTGCATGAAACAACTCTCTCTGTGTGGTCTCTCTTCTATTAATTTAAACATCCATTTTTGATTAGAATTGCAATTTTTATTTTGAGTCTTTCCGTTTTTGGGTGTGTTGCGTTAATAATAATAAATGCCTAGTTGCAATAGTATTAAGTGAAGCACGACATATGCAACATTTATTTAACTGATCATCCTCATCATCATCACTTGTTGTAGTGCCAGGAAGAAGCCCTGCTGTGGTGTGTGCACAACGCCACGTGACGTCACGTGTGGCCACAGAAAACTCTGCAACTCTGCAACTGCGTCTTGCTGTTCTGACATCTGAAGATGGGCCCAAAGAAAGGTAGCCGTAGCTCCTCTACCAAGAAAGTTGCCAGTGCCACTGCCAGTAAGAAGGAGCAGAAGAAGCAAGTGGCGCCACTTACCAAGGAGACTGGTGTGTGTGTCGACAGACACTTTTTTTGGGGAAAAAAAGTATGCCTGCAGCACCAGTGTCCGCCGGGGACCAAGCTGGGAGCAGCACCTCAGCTTCATTGGTCTCAGTGCCACCACGCCAAGTTAGGCCCAAGTCCATTAGTGCCACAGAGGCAGCCACTTTAATTGCTCTTTCACCAGTGATGTTGGCGTTGACTCATCGCAAAGTAGCATCCAATCAACGCAGGGTGTAACTCATCTGACGATTGTTCAACCACAGGTGCAACGACAACCACAGGTGCAACAAGGAGAGATGCAAGGAGAGGCTCAAGGAGTGGCGCAAGTAGAGGCACAAGGATGGCGCAAGGAGAGGTGCAAGGAGAGGCACAACTGCCCACAATGCTTGTTCCTCCAGAAGTAGTGGCACATGAGGAAATTGAGATTCATACAGAGGTATCAGCCGAGCAAGCCACTCCTGATGATCCATTGTCTTCCAGATACCCAGCAAGGAAAAGGAGGGCTAGTACAAGTTCTTCTTCAAGCCCCCTTCCTTCTGATGATCTAGATCTTGATTGGCACCCACCAATTCAGTCTGAGAGGGAGGCATGCCATGAGCCGACAAAGCTAGGTAAAAGGAAGGTTCCCGCAAGGCTTTCACTTATGGGTGATGACGAAGAAGTAGAAGTGGTGTATTCTGCTGCTGATGAAGAGTCTGACGATGACGACCCAGTCATCACAGTCGTCACTCCAGCCCCAGCGGGCATGCAGCAGACAGACATTTTTACCCTATCCTGAAATGCTGCGCAGGATGTGGGCGGTGTGGCACTGGTACCACCATTAACACAGGTAACTACTACACCAACACGACCTACAGCTTCCATATTTTCTCTTCAGAAGGGCCGGTAGGGACCTCCATCCAGCTCGACCTCCATTACCTCAAGCAGTGGTGCTGTAAGTGCACAACAGAGTCAAATTCCGCCACGCCCATCCTCCACTTCATCTGGCATTGAAAGTGGCACCTCCACCACCACCAGACATCTCAACTCTCCAGTTTGGGACTTCGTTAGTATTAGCAACAAGGCGGACATCCACGTTCTTTGTTCGATTTGTAAACAAGTAGTTAGTCGGGGTAAGCTTGGTACCAACTATGGTACCGGAGGCCAGAGAGGTCATCTAAAAAAACTCCACAGCATCCCGTGGGAGGCGCACCTAAGTAACATCCGGAAAGCCAAAAGTACAAATCCAAATATAGCCATTGATATTGAATCTGATGAGGAGGAGCTGATCGTGCAGGGGGAGGTGAAGCAGCGAGAGACATTTTTTCTGGTACACACAGTACCCCTGGCAGCAGCACTGCAGTGGTAGCGCCCACACCCTCTACCCCAGCAACATCTAGGAGGCACAGTAAGAGTCTGGTAGAGACACCAATGCGAAGAAGTTTATAAATGAGCCTAACTGGGTTGAAGAAGTCTGGATCATCATCACATATGAAAACGGTCCAGACCACCATTAAAAGCATGTTTTGGTCGGAGGCGCCATTTGAACGCAACCACCCAACGGCACATCTGTATAATGCAATGCTGGCTAAAGTGTTAGCGCTGGACCTTCTCCCTTTTTCTTTCTTGGAAGGGGTGGGTTTTCAAGAATTTGTGGCAACAGTCTGCCCTAAATGGAAGGTTCCTAGCCGGTCCTATTTTGCCGGAGTTGTGGTTCCAGCATTACATCAAGATGTGCTGGACGTGATTGGGGCAGCTTTGCAGAAGAGTGCTGTTCACACTATCCACCTGAAAGCAGACATGTGGACCAGTTGCCAAGCCATTGATTACATGTGCATCACTGCACACTGGGTCTCTTTTGCGGGGGGTAGAGAGAAGGTAGCTGCAGGTGTTGACAGTGTCACAGTTTTTCAAGCTACTCAGAAACATGCAACAGAAGCCATGTTTGCCATGGAGAAATCTCATACTGCAGTAAACATTTTGGAGAAGTTTAACAGTAATGTCTTTCAATGGCTGCATCCAAGAAGGCGCATGATTGGTTATGTTTCCACAGATAATGACAGTAATATAGTAAAGGCCATGGCTGATGGTGGCTATTTCAGAGTGCCATGTTAGGCGCACAGCATTAAAATTATTGTTCAAGATTTCTTGAGAAAAGAAAACACAGTCAGCAAATTACTGACCACCTGCCGAAGAATCTGCACACATTTCAGCCATTCTTTTAAGGCCCAGAAGCAGCTGAGGATCATTCAACGTGACCGTAGAGTGCCAGTCAGAGGACTCATCCAGGAGGTGGCAACACGTTGGAACTCAACCTTCTACATGCTTGAGCGTCTGTTTAAGCAGTAGTTGGTAATCAATGAGTATTTCTTTCACGCACTGGCTGCTTCTATGAAAGACATGTGGCTAGAGGTGGAGGAATGGGACCTAGTTAAAAGCCTGACAGTTATGCTTCGTCCTTTTGAGGTCTTCACTCGTGAAGTCAGCAGGGAGGACTGTACTTTGGGCAAAGCTATCCCATTGTTGCGCATGCTAGAGCACCAACTGAAGGCGGTGTCTTCAACGTTCTGAGTTGATGCTGAAAAACGAGACGCATATCGGTTGGCAGAGAGCTTATTAAGCCGTCTAGTTGACAATGCAAGGCTTAAAGGAATACATTCAGAACAACATTACATTTGTGCCACTATTCTGGATCCATGGTACAAAAAGGCACTGGCCAGCAATACATTCATTCCTTTTTCTGAAGCAGATGTTTCCAAGTACAAACATTGGCTATCTCTGTCAGCCACTCGGTTTGAAAAAGAGCGGTAGGAAATTGAAGGAACCACCACAAGTACTACTGAAGCAGCAGGACATTCGGCGTCAAGGTCCACTTCTGTGGCTGAAGGCAGTCACTTTCCCTCAGAGCCATTACCAACACCAGCTACCTTATCATCATCACCTGCACCAGCCCCAGCCATAATATTGTCGGAAGCAGATTGGATAACTCATCAAGGGTTTGCTCGTTCCAGTGTTGATACAAAGGCAACAGATGGTACGCAAAGTGGAGCACCCCTGGAGGACCTTGAGTGGATGGTGCAGGCCTATCTGGATGACCCAAAAGAGGTCTTCTTTGATCAGAACCCATTGGTGTATTGGTGTGGGAAAAGGCCTGAATGGCCACTCATCACCAAGCTGGCTATAAATTATTTATCTTGCCCACTCGCAAGTGTGTCTTCAGAACGTGTTTTCAGTGCTGCTGGTGCCATTGTAACTCCAAAAATGTGGAGAGGTTAACAATGATCAAGATGAATCAGCACTTCATTCTACCAGATTACAAAATACATGAATCCACGCAGGAAGAAGAGGACACCGACTTAGGTGACGGAAGGTCTTCTCTGTTAGCTGACCTACTCCCGGTTCAATTCACAGAGTTTCTACTTCCCTGACACCTAGGCTTGAAATACTTTTTTTCCGTCGTTATTCACTGTTATTTCTGTGTGTCTTTCTTTGATTTGCAACATTTAGAACAACAAAACTTGAAACACAAGAAATCCATCAGCAGCACTGTCTTCGTCTTATTTCCATATTGAAGGTGCCGCTGTCTGCATTCCTGAAGTTCACAAGTTCACAACTCAGTCATGCTCCTCTATCCTCCTCCTCCAGACTCCCCCTATCCATTTCCCTCAAGGCAGATGGCCGGATTATTACGCAGAATCAAGAAACTGTCGCTTCGTAGACGAGTCCCCTCAAAAGAAGTGGGACTGGAATGACTGAGTGACTATGCTGACTGTTACTTCTGAAATTGACACGAGAGGCTGCCCTGTGGCCCTTCACTTAAGAATAAGATGCTGATAAAAAGTGGAACAGGTAATGAATGATGAGATGTCATGCAATGGACAACACTGGCTGTCTGGCTCTGATCAAAGCAATTGCTGTTTGCTTGTTGTGCTTGAAATGAATCCTATGTGTTCTGTTATTATGTAATCTTTTAGACACTAAATGTAACTCAAGTCTACTCTGTTTACCTTGTTTAATACAAATTTTACTTCTACTGCAGGGGCCACTACGTTGCATTTTTCAATATGGAAAATGTCCTTGGACTCACTGTGTGTAAACTGTGACTGGATGAACAACATTGAGTTTGCCAACACCATGATGATGATGATGAGTCATGATGACCAAAGTTACATAATATCTTTACAGTCACTCACTGGGATGGATGGATCATCATCGTCGATTTACGGAAGAACTATGGCCATTTCGTGAGTGGCAAACAGGTAAACAAGTCAACAACAACCACAGCAGAACTACATGTCTATCTAGTCGTGGTATGGAGTGGTCGATCCAGTGTAGTGTTATGCCAAAGGCCAGACAGCGGTTCATGTAAAATTGTGGCTATGTGGCTTGCGTATAAAATTAGATCTGGTTTGTCTGTCTGTGTCAAAGAGGTATGCTACATGGAGGTTGGTTCACTCAGTGGTGCCTGCCTTGACCGTCTGCATGGCCCTGGCCTGCTGTGTGCTAATTATTACCCTGGAAACAGAGACTCAGAGTAGGCACTTTAGAAATGATTCATGTATGTAATACTTTCGCCTCTGAAAGTGAAAGTGTTATTTTTGCACTACACACCGTACCTTATATTTTTCCTCTGGGGTGTTTTAATATCCCTTTCTGTTTTTCCATCGACAATTACAGGCTGGCACTTACCCTGTGCGATGGGAAAAACATTAACTCAGGCTTACCATAGCAATCCACAATTCCGCATCTGCCAGGCAGGCAGTGGACAGTGTGGTGGTCACCAAGATTGATCGACGGAACGCCCGATGGAATGGATGAATACCCCGAATAAGAGGAATAGCTGGATGCATGCAACTTTGCAATTTTACCAGGGCAACTACAACATACAGTTACAGTATCCACTTCACTTGTACTTATCTTTTAAATAATGTTATTGTTGTGAACTTCTATCAGTGCAACTCTATGCGTTTGCTCTCTGCTTCAAATTCTTCCCTACAGCTATTTGATAAGTTTCTTTGCTGTTTTTAAAATGAATGTAATGTACTACTAAATGTTTATTCTCTCTGAGGACAGATAGGCAAGTGAAATTGCGTAATCACTGCAGCCATGTACTCTACTGTCTAATTGTTTGGTAAGTTGTTGTATAAGTTCTACCTTTCAGTAACCTAACCGTCCATTTAGCAAACAACTTCATGCATGCGCTTCCTTTATGTCCCTTAAAAGATTTATGGATATGGTTTTATCCAAAGATTTGTTTTTCTTCATTTGTTGTTTGTCCATGCTGGTTTTTTTTCTCTCTCCAAAAAACTTTCCCAAAACCCCCTATTCCCATCCATTTTCCAAACCCTAACTCTCTTTCACCGGGCTGTTTGGTTTTCATTGAGGTGTGAGTAAATGACACCAAAAATTCAACACGCTTGCTGGGGAGGATCGACAACAGCATCCTCCTACACATGACGAAAGCTTACGCTGCTGTGTCCTTCAGTACTAGTTCTTTTACTAGCCATAATTCACGCAACTAGTAGTTAACTTTTGATAGAATACTTTAGCATTGCTTAGGCTACTATTTATAGCACTGTTCTTGTGTACTATCGTACTGTTCTAATGCTCCTCTCAGGCCACTCAATGTCCTTTGTTTTCATATGCTTCTACTGCCAGTGTGTACCACTACTACTACCACCACAACGATGCCATTTCATCCGTCCAGGATTCCATTGCCATCCTTGATCGCCATTTGCAATGCAGATAGCCCTGTGCCTAGCCCTATTCTCAAACACGAATCACAGGTAAGATAAGCATTTTGGGGGAGGAAGAATAATGGGGTAGGAGGAGAGGAGAGACTGACGGTAGTACTAGTAAAGTAGTAGGACAATTGAATTCACAACTCTGTCAGTGACACTTTTGTACAAATTTGGGAGATTACTTAGACAATTTGAATAAACCAGCCGGTTAAGTTTCAGGAAAACAAACGTACAGTAGTTAACCCCCCTTGCCTCCCCCACAAAACAGTAAAAATGCGCATGCTATGTTTAAGTGTAAAATAAATAATTATTTTGAGCCTAACAAAAATAAACTATCCCACAAGACCCGACCCACCCCCCTCCCTAACCCCAACCAATGTCCATTAAGTGTCCCCAAAAGTTCAAAAGCCCCAACGCCCAATTCCCCCCCAAAAGTCTTTAAAAAAGGGGCAAGGGACAGTCTCTCTCCAGTCTCTACTTTGGCCGGCAGTGTCCTGTGGCCAGGTGGTCACGCAGCTCTCTCGGAGAGCCTTGAGCAGGGCTTTCTGCCTCTCCACCTCCTGCCAAAGGTAGGCCACTCACAGGGTCAATCGGTGCATACGAGCCTTGCAGGTACTGTGGGCGGCAGCTGTTGTTTTTTCACTGCTCGGCGGCGGCGGGTGGCTGCCAGACCACGGCGCTGTACCACTGGAGTATTGCGTTGGCTGTATGACCAAGGGGCAGAGTAGAAGGATGCAGCTGTTGTTGTGGATGTTGACTGCGAGTCATCCTCCTCCTCCTGAGCCACCAGCTGCCGATATTCAGCGACAATTGCCTCCAGCTTCCATCGCCTGGCCCGGATAGCCAACTCCTTCCTTGATAGTTTAGAAGGAGTATCTATATGAAGAAAGAAAAAAATACTGTAACCAATACTCTTTAAGATTAACACAAAATAATTCAACAGAAAGTTGTGTCACAGTAGCACTAGCAACTTGCAAGCACGGTACATAACATTTGTGGCATGTATCTATCTAACCTCCCACTTTGTCGGCCTCTGCTCTAACATTAGTGGGAGTTTCAGGAATTCTACTAGCACTATATGGACTCACTACATTATTCTCAGACAGTACACCAGTCTTCTTCTTCTCTCTTGTTTAGCGAAGTTAGTGCCAAACTAGTGGAAGCCAGCATAATGCCAGCGCAGTCAACTTGCACCCAAGAAAAACAGACGCAAGCCATGATGACACAGACTTGCGTTACTGTTAACAGTCCAGTACATGCAGGTGGTGAAGCTCTTACTTTTCCATTACGGGTGGCACTGGCCATACTCTGTTACAAGGGCTACTGCTCAATTAATTTAACTTTCACCCTGCCCTGCCCTTGACTACTACAAAAGGAAAATGAAGAAGATAATATGATCATCTATCCCTTCACAGGATATTTGGTTATATAAGGGATGACTTTAGGTGCCAGAATTTAGCTTAAGGCAATTCTCCTCCATCCAGCCTGCCACTGCTGACATGCAGCTGCGGAAGTTATGTGCGTCATATTCAACCTGTGATGTTACTGACACCACAATCTGTATGTCATCAGCGAAAGAGAGAACAGATAGTCCAAAACCCACAATAAGCTGAACCAGAGGGGTAACATAAACAGTAAAAAGCGTTAGACTGAGGGCCAAGCCCTGTGGGACCCCACATGGGAGAGAGAATGAGCTGGATTTTTCCCCTCACAACTTAACCCACTGTTGCCTATTTGCTAAAAATGAGTTCAGCAACGAAAGTGCTGTGCTCCTAAAGCCAGACGTATGTTGGCATTTTCTCAGAAGCACATGGAACATGGTGGACCGTGACAAAGGCAACAGAGAGATCGAGTAGAATTAATGCAGCTCTGCCGCCTTTGTCCACTCTCCCTCTGATTTCCTCCGCCGCCGCCACCAGTGCGGACTCGGTGCAATGTTGGGCTCGGAACCCGTGCTGAGCAAGGTCCAACAATCGGTGGGCATTCAGAAAGGTCTGTAGTTCCACGTTCATAGCCTTCTTCAAGACCTTAGCCGGGAACCGTAGACGGGAAATAGGTCTATAACTGTCCGCTGACCTAGGGTCCAGAGAAGGCTTTTTCACAAGAGGGAGAATAGACGCCTTCTTCCAGATGTCGGGATATAACCCAGTACTCAGAACTTGGTTCAGAAGGTCATTGAGTGGTCCCGCCACCTGATTGGTCAACTCATTTAAGATCCCAGGAAGGGGGGGGGCATGGTATGGGATTAAGTATCTACGCCGCGGCGGTCGATTCCAGAAATGGTAATTATCCCCATGGGCAGCGGAGAGCAATAACAATGAATAGTATTTAGTAGCCCCCAACACCGTTACCGTTATCATCAGAAAGTTACTGTTGGTCGAATGGAGGCACCGCCAACCCAACAGTCACAGTTGTGGGGATGGCGATGCACTGGGAATAGAAGTGTTCCTTGTTTGATAAACTGTGACAGAGCGGCAGCGGTCGTGCAGGCAGTGCAGAGGAGGCCGACAGACCCACTTGCAATAGAGTATGGAGTTTTTGGGTATAAGCTGTGAAGTGCTTGGGTCTTTGAGCCAAGAGGATCCCTCTAGGTCATGGAAACACTTCTTCTGTGGTGCTTTCTTCTTGCAGGGTAGAGTCACATTCTCTACCACTGCGGTCTTGGAGGTCTTTTGCAGCAGTGAGTTGCATCAACTCAATTACCGGTCCTCAACAGCAACAGAAGCAAGGTTCTTGGCGATTTGGTGAAGGGTGAAAGGTCTCAGGGTTCCTTGGATGCCTTGCAGGGTTTCTGGAAGGACAGCAGGTCCATTTGTCGAGCCGATTGCAGGTGGTAGGGTTCTTGCCGAGTTTTGTCTGCAGCAGTTCAAGTCCTGATCTGGCAGCGGTCCTCTTTCTTCTTCTTCTTCACTCTGTCAAATCGGAGGATCAAGGTTCAGGGGTTCCCCTAAATACTGAATTTAGGGGCATTACATGTACAGGCAGATGGTAGCCAATGCGCTACTTGCCTTTATGGTGACTCCACCCTTAGAATGTATCCTCCGTTTGGGGAGGGGGCATCCCCCCCAACCTGATTGGGGCGAATTCTTCCATTCAAGATGGAGGATTTCCTAAGGAGGGGTAATTTCGGTCCAGGACACCTTAAGGGTGGTCCTGTCAGAGAGGAGACACACCTCTCCTAACTACTAATTTTCCCACCAACCTTGCTGCTAAAAATGGGGCTAGGTCAAGGGGCGGGCATCTCCACTAGTTGGAGGGGCCCTGGTTAGCATATTAAAGGGCAGGAAGCCTTTGAGGTCCAGCACCCTGAATGCAGTTCCTGCTTGGGGGTATGTGTGAAACACCTCCACCCGAGCAGCTTTTGTCGCTGACCCACGTGAGCACAAGGGCTCCCACTTCAGGGGGTCAGAAACATATCTGTGTGTGGCAGGCTAGTGCAGCTCAGTCTGCTGGACATGAGGGCGTTGTTCTTTTTTCAGGGGACATCTCTAAGATGCCCTCTGAGTGCATTATGTAATAAATCCAACGCTGGCATCAGTGTGGGTTTATTATGCTGTGGAGTTTGATACCAAACTCCTTAGTATTCAGTTAAGCCATTATGGACTGCTGAGCTTGTAATGACAAACTCCCTGTCTAATGTTCTCAATATGGTTGCACTACACTTACAATGCCTGTGAATGACACAGACAATGTAGGGGCACATTGCTCTTGCAGCTGCGCCCTCACCTGTGTCATAGTGCACCCTGCCTTAGGGATGGGAGGCCTGCTAAAGGGGTGACTTACCTCTGCCACAGTCAGTGTCCGCACCAAAACACAAAGGCTGCAATGGCAGTGTGTTTCTGTTTGGGGAGAGTTCTCTGAGAGTAGCACAATACATGCTGCAGCCCTTAGAGACCCTCTCTGGTGACAAGGCCCCTTGGTGTCAAGATTGTCGGTCACGCCCGCCCAGCGAACTACAAAAATGGCCAGTGCCTGCTAGCATGCCGGCGCGGGAACCGCAGGAGAGTTTAAATCCTATCTAATCCCGAGCGGAGACGCTTCACGTTCCAGCTTCTGGATAGAGTAATCTTCTCCCGGTTCACTGACCGTCTCTTCCGGGTTGCCGTCCGTTCTGCATCGGCGTCCTCCACCGTCGAGTCGGTGCCTCTGGGACCGTATTTCTTTTCCTGTCTGTTCCTGGCAGCTCTCCTGATCCAAGTTACACCAGCAGCATGCCTCAATTTCCTGGGGATATTTTTCATGCAGCAAAGATAAAAAAAAGAAAGAAAAGCTGCATTATTCATTTACGGAAACAGCGCTTTAGCTCTGACATTGCTGAATATATCTTGAATCTTAATGTTACTTATCTAATGTGGGCTCCGTGTCTATGGAGATCTGCTCTGCTCTTGCGGCTGATTAACAAATGAAAATTCCTGAAAGATAAGGAACATTGTTAGGTCTGCTTGAAGTTAAGGTGGATGTTATACAGTGTACCATAGAGCATCACAAAGAGCCATATGTCATTTTAAGTTGGTGCTCCTTTATTTATTCATCATATGTTTTTAGGTGGGTTTCAGTACAGTTTGCTTTATACATTTTCCTATTCATTATTCCTAACTCTGAACACCTTATTTCTCATACTTTTTTTTCCCTTTTGTGGATATACACACCCCTTCGCTCACACCAGTTACCAGAATTCAGAGAAGAAGGGAATTATTCAGGTAGTTACAAACACGCAAAGAGTTACTTTTGGTCAGTTGCGGCCCTTGGAGGGAGTTCTGTGGGGTGGAAAGGCGGGGGAGGGGCAGGGTGGGGGATAGTAAACATCAGAATATGGATGATTGCAGGTAAGTAAATAATTAAATGAATAAAATGAATTTCATTGCATGCCCTGCATTGCAAAATGCGATGCAGCGCGCGCTACAAAATTCATTTTATTCATTTAATTGTTTACTTACCTGCAATCATCCATATTCTGGTGTGTACTATCCCCCACCCCGCCTTTCCACCCCACGGAACTCCCTCCAAGGGTTGCAACTGCTGTTGGTACTTTGACTCACTTGGGTACAACAGGGGACCAGGAGAGGTTGAGGACCTTTCATCATTTGCATGACGTTCCTGCAGAAACATGAGTAGAACCTGACACTTGGTACCACTGGTACCTTTTACAAGGGGCTTACATGGGAGCCAGATGTGTGCCAATTGTGAAAACAAAGGTACAGTTTTGGGAAAGAACACAGTCACTGGGAACCCGATTAGCAGAGACCCAGTGCACACTCAGTCAAAGTGCATCACACATCAGGCAAAAAGTGGGGGTAACCATGCAAAAAGGGGCACTTTCCTACACACCCATGTACATAACCCCAGATAGCTCTAAAGTATAAGGTCTCCAAATCTGGTCCTGATGAAGGCCATAGATCTGTAAGGGCTATTCCATGCCAAAACTTGTTGACCCAATCAATAGGCGTCATGGATCGGTGACTCATTTTGTTTTTAGTCTTATCCCTATCCATCCATTTTCCCCCAATTAAGATTTACCTACAGAATAGCAGGTCATTTTAACTCATCAACCACTGTTAACATCCAGACACTCTCCCTTCTGGTGGTAATTATGAAATTACTTGGAGAATGGTCAAGTGACAGTCCCTATGATGACAATGTCCACCAAACAACAGTAAACATTTCATACTCTGCAAACTATGAACGTGTGGTTGAGGTCTCCGAGAAACTAATCCTGAGACTCTGGTATTGACACCTACGCGGTTCGTTCTCCCTCTTCTTTTGATTGAAGATGAAGAGCAACAGGAGTGCTAGGTTCAAATGGTATACCCGTCAAGGTCTTCCAGGGTGATCTCGACCCGTGGATTGCCATCTTAAGCACGCTCTGTCAATCATGCCTTGCGACCAAGCAAGTCCTGGAGAGCTGGCGGGGCTCCATCCTGAACTCCACATACAAGAATGGTGCCAGACACAATTGATCTAATTGTCGCCTCATCGCTCTTCTGGATATTGAAGCTAAGGCTTATACCTTAGTCCTACTGCAAGTGTTGAATCCTGGGTAGAAATAAACAAAATAATACCATTTGGTCAAACAGGATTTAGAGCTAATGCCTCCACCCAGACAACGTAGTGGCCTTATCCTACCTAATCCACTGGGCAACACACAAGAAACAGCTCCTGCTTTTTGTCTTTTTTGTGGACTACTCATCCACCTTTGACCTGGTTGACAGGAACAGCTTATGGAGAAAGCTCGGAGACTGGTGCATTCCTAACAACTTGCTCCAGGCAATCATTTCTCTTTACTCCTTGACTTGGGTACTGGTCAAGCTAACACTGACAGCAGTTAGCAGGAAAATCCAGACATTTAATGGCCTTAAGCAAGGTTGCATGTTATAGCACCCCTGCACTTTAACCTTTCCACTGCTGGGATGGGTGCAGCTTTGAAACACGCACATCTAATCCCACCCAAAAGTGGCAACAGTAAGATTCCACCACGACAATGTGCTGATGACATTATCCTCCTGGACCACTCTAGAGTTGGCTTCCAGAGGGCCCTAAATGCTCCGCACAAATACAAACAGGGCAACAATATGGTGGCGAATGGTACCAGGACCAAAGTTCTAGTTTTTGGCAACTTAACCAAAAAATCAAACTACATCTGGAGCCTGGGCTCATTAAAAATTGAAACATTGACCAGCTACAACTGCCTTGATGTTTGTGTATCAACTAAAGGAGGTGACAAAAAGAAACATATACACATGGTAACAAAGACAGAAGCAATTATAATCAGAACATGCAAATTAAATAATGCCCTGGAAAGCCCTTTCAACATCCCAATAAGATGAGTAATTGCTGAAACCCTTGTGCCAACTTTCAGGTATGACCCTGATGCCTATCCAGGCCAGCAGGTCAACATCATGGATAAGTATCAGCTCAAGGCTTACAAAATGGTCTTTTCACTCCCTACATACCTCCGGAGTTGCTCAATAAAGCTGGAATTCGGCTTAGAGGGCCAAATCTGGGCAAGTATGGCATCCTTTGTTAATTATTACAAAAAACCCTAAAGGCCACACCCAATGCATGAAAGCCGTTCTCCAGCATATTTTCTCTCAAGAAGGGAGTCTGTGATTTCAATACCTTGGCAGGGATGTATGACATTACAACGCATGCTTTTACCACGCATGCTTTTACATCGCAAGTTTTACAACGCATGCCTTTACAACGCATAGTGTTGAGGGGTGCTGGATAGTGAATAGTTTAATTTACTATTCCAACTCCAGTCCCCGTGGATAGATGGGAAGGTGTTGGATAGTAAATTAAATCTATTCCCTATCCTAGAGCGACCACAGCGCAATGTGTTGTAATGGTTTGCGTTGTAAAAGTTGTGATGTAAAGGCACTGTGTGGTAAAAGTTGCATTGTAAAGGATGTTTCCCCCTTGGCAGATCTATTGCCATCCTTCAAATAGACCAGTCTATACTGGACAGCCTACAGCTTTTGTGTGCCGCTATCAAAGCAAATTTGAAAAAACAAACGAAAAGATTGTCCAAGGCAAGTGACATGGATATGCTCAGTAAATCTAAGCTATTACAATCAGTGGGGTAATCATTCGAAATGCTCAATCAGTTTGCCTCCGACTCCAACTGTACCTCAGCTGCGCCAATCGGACAGTGTGCCTGAAACAAATAATGTTTGCAAGGCTTATGGGTCTACGATCCTGAAAAGTAAACCCCAAGTGCCAGTCCCTCATTAAATCCTCAAACTACAGACTTTGTGCCTATACGTATGAATCTTTTAGCCACCTTTTATGCTGTTGTGTGACACTCCTGAATCCATGCCGAATACTACTAAACCCACTTTTTCTAGCACATGGAATAAGAACATGTAATGAGGCCACAAGCCTGGTGTTCACCTTAACTGAGCCGATGAAACTGGTGAAATTTGGCAAATATATTAGCCTCACAAAACAATGCATCAAAGAGGTGCTCAAAGGGTTACATTGCTCGAGACCTAGTTGATTACAGCAGTGCACATATAGGTTATAACAGCAGCAGGCTGGTGCAGCTGAGCCTCCAGCCACCATGCAACCGCCAGGAATTCAATGTCTGTTCAGGTGGTTTGCAGAATAATCCGTGGAGTCCGGCAGTAGAACTTCCTACACCGATGGCCTTCAACTTCTCCCTTGGAGCCATCCCGTCTGCCCTCGTCCAAAGGAAAGCTTTTATACTAGTACAGTCCAGCGAGCACTGGGTCACTTTAGTCCATACCTACCTGTGATAATGTACTTTAATGATAGGTTTGCCCCCCTTTTACCTTCTTTTTTATGATCCAAAGCTATCCCTACCGTCCCCCTCTCCAGGTTTAGTATCCTAATCGTCCCCTATAGAGCTTCAACAGCGTATTTTTAAATCTCTAATGAATTATGTAATATCAGTGGTCGCTGCCTCTGAATGGGGGTGGTGTGTCGGGGAAGGGATGAAAAGATGAAAATAATTAAACTTCCCTGCTTTGCCTCCGCCGCACATCTCTCCTCTGTCTTCTTGTCTTCTTCCTGGCTGCTGCCTGCAACCTGCACCGGAAGCACACAGGCTTCCGGACCCTGCCAGCCAATCACTACGCTGCAGGGGCATCATCGTGATTGGCCTGAGTGGCCTATTTGGCTGCTCAGGATAGTGCCTGGGCAGGCAGGGCATGTTCTCCACTGAGCTGTGCAACACAGCTGAATGGAGAACATGCCAACTACGCATGACTGTTTGGCCAGCCCTAGAGGGCCGGTCAAAGCGTCATGCGCATGTAGGGAGGGAGTGCAAACCACTCCTGCTCCCTCTGAGGCGAGCCAACCCCTCCCCATCCAGATTCACAAAGGAAAATAAAATGATAATTATTTCTTTTATTATCTTTTTATTTTCATTTTCACTGCTCAAGGAGCAGTGGAGCGACGCTCCTCCGCCTTAGTGTATGAACCACCACTGGTAATTATTATTTTTATTTATAGCCGGTTTTACCGGTCTAATGCTTACCAATGTCCCTTTTTAAAAACAATTGTAAAGATTTTAATTAATCATATAATAAAGTATTACCATTGAACCCAGTACTTACCCCTATAATAATATAATGATTATTACAGTTGTTCTGTTTCAGGTATTACATTTTTCTCTGTGTCTGACTAAAATATTGCGTGTATAAAAATGAGAAGAGACAATTAAAAGGAAATGGTCGGAAGAATATTAAATGAAGAATATCAAGAATCGTGTCTACAGTCAGGGAAAGATGGTAAGGAGAATTCCAGAAAGAAGAAGAAAGTGATGCAAACTGATTCAATTTCCGATTACTAAAGTTTCATCAATTGTTTTTTTCTGATTCTAAAATAATCAGGGGGTACTTGTGGAAAGGTTTTTCGGGTTTATATTCTGTGTATCAAAATTGATGATTAATATGCCTTGTTGCACATGATTTTACATATGTAGACTGAAGTAATACAATTGCAATTGAAACAAATGTCCTATGATATGCAGAAGTGTGCTTATTGTGTTTTAGTTATGCTACATTTCTGTGTAAAGTAGTTATAGACAAGATAGATGTCATCTCTGTTACACACTCCTGCTTATCCCCTTGCTTGCACCCTCTCCCCACATGCTGCGCAGCACACAGTAATACTGAGATGATATTCATTTATTTTTATTGCAGTATTGTTTTGCGCACAATGAACTTTCTGTGGTGCGGATACAAAATTGCAATAATTATCTATGTCTTCAATTCCTTCACTGGATCTATTCGCTGAGAGGAAATGTTATTGTTAAATGTTTCATATTTGTTCGAACATCTCTGGATTACATTTGCATAGTGGGTGTTGAATAATTATTCCAAGAATTGGGATCAGAACTTAATTTGAGCTGGTGGTTTCCGGTGCTCGGCATCGGCACTTAATTGCCAACACTGGGACTTATGACAGTCTGCCACATGGTGGCACTGTATATCTAATTTGATATGGGGAAAACAACAGTTGTTTATATGTTCAATATATAGTAAAAAGTACAAATACCTGCTGCCCCGCCCTTCTCACAGCATTGGGGGCATGGGATAGTCTGAATTGTCCCACTTATAAGAGTGTGTTGGTTAGTAGTTGTGTTGCAAGCTGCAGTTGCCTCCTGAAGAGGGCAGTGGCACCTATTTTTTTTTTTTTTAACAAATTAAGCACTGGTTGGGATAGAGGTCATTTGTTATTCTTGTGTTTTGATCTGCTAAATAAATTATATTTTTGCTCACACCATGATGAGTTTGCAGTATTGCTAATAATCTGTGCAAGAATTGTGTATAAGAACCCCTTGATTTGGGGGTGTTCTAGAAGACTTTACTATTCTATTAGGGATGAAGCCCAATTTCTTTCTGATATTGCTGTGCATTGGTACTTTGAATAGTTTCTTATTTTACATACTATAACATTGTATCTGAGAGCCTTTATGGCATCGACTCTGTGCCAATTACAGGTAGGTGAAAAATAAGTTTTGTGGAATTCTAAGTAATCTTCTGTAATATGTATATATGTATGCTTTTATAATCATTTACTCACAATGTACACAGCTCTCAAACACATTTTAAGTAATTTTCTTGGTGTGTTCTTTTAGGCTTATATTTCTAAAGGGAAAACATTGATTTCACTGATTTTCCCCTTATTTTTACTGGCATGGACATAAAGATTCAGGGCAGGCATCTGAAATAACGTTAGGTGGCAACATTATTAGTAGATTCTTTGTCAGATTTCACTTGGGATCAGAAACATCTGAAATTAAGAAGTTTGTTCCTTTTGAAGTGTTGTTTATTTAAACCAATGTTTCCACCTTCTCTCCCTCCCCGAGCACTCACAAGAGGGCCGGGGAATAAAGGGGGTGTATTTACATTAAGACTAATAGCTTAATAACGTCCCTCAAAGATAGTCTACCCCATCATCCCCATCGCATTATGTTTTTTTTATGATCTGTTTCAACCAGTGCCATTTTACGGACTTTTGTGCCCCATGTTTCCAACATCTGCGAATCTATTATCTATTTAGCTAATTCAAACTTTCATGATTCCAAACAATATTAAATTGTAAGCTATAATTACTGGAACAGGGGCACACAACATCTTCAAGAAGCTCAAATTGTCCAGCACCTGCAAGCCACACAGTATTTTTTTTGTCTTCAGCAATATTTTATGTAGTATTCACAGTCTAACCAGACTCTTCCTCGCATTGTAGAAAAGACACTGTTTTAGTGAATGTTTAGTGGACTTTCAGCTGCCCCCATGCGCACAATACTTTTCAATGAGCAGCAACTCGAGAAATGATGTGTGCTTGCAAACTGAAATGTTTACTACATAGAGCACTCCACAGCTCCTTGGTTCGCAATATGTCAAGTACCTATCTTAAAACTAAAATGGCCTTCACGCTATGCGCCAATCATGTACTTTAACGCACCATGCCATCATGCTGGCCTTTGGAACATTTGGCCTGCAAGGTACACCCAGACAACGAAAGGTGGCACTCAGCCTCCTGCGCTATCTTATTGGATTGAGTTTGTAACTTGCAGAGTGCAAGGGTATATGCCTGGGGCAGAATCACTGCCTCTGCACAGAGATGGGAAATAATGCCACATCTGAGCTGGAGGGTCCCGCCTCTAGCCCTCTGCCCACCAAGTGGACAGTTAAGGATAAACAACAAGTCGTGGTCTGCTCTTTTGCTGTGGGGCTAATATGGATGGGGAGCACTAGTTACTTAAGATTCAAACTAGTACTTGGTATACACAAGTCCTGTGAAGAGTAGGTAACATGAGTGGTGTAGTAAAAAAAAATGGAAACTGTGTGTTTAGGGCGGGAGTATGGCAAGGGTTCCCTGGACACTAAGTGAAACAAATACAGTTGGGAAGTAAGAAGACATCCATACATAGGGTGTAGTGAGCCTCTTACACCAGCGGGCTCTGGTACGACTTTTACCTGTCACGTGCACATAGGTCCTATGAACAATAATCTATGTAGCATTCATCATCTGTTACCTATATAACCTTGGTATAAAAAATATCTGTTGTTTGTTCCAATCTAATATGCAGACAGTTCATTTCTGTAAGCATTTTTGTATCAATAGTTTAGCTTCATTATGATATTAGCAGACTTCATAAGAACAAGAGCTACATTTCCCTAGTCTTTTACCTTATGTGTACCACTACAAACACACCATTATTATTCTCGTGAGCAGAGAGGAGCATACTCAGCCATGGACTGACGAAAGGACATTTCCCTGGTAACAGCAGGTGGATCATGGGTTTCGGTGGGTTGTTTCAGATAATGTGGCCTTCAGCTTAACACAGGAATGTAGAACTGATAATACATTTCTCACTGCAAGTTCTGAGATAGGTTTCTGTATTTGATATATACGTACAATGTTTTGTGGATTTATTCTGTTTACTTTCTCTGTGTTTGCTTTCACCAATGCCATTATCCTAATCAATATAATAATTCTACAAATATTCTGCATGGGAGGAGTGCATAATATCGTGATTCGTGATACAATTTTGCTGCAGCTAGAATCTTCTTAGGTGCATCTTGTATTTCATTTTGACAAGAAACTATTTTTTCCTTTGTATTGAAAAAAAGTGGAAATACAGAGAAGTATTTTTGGTATCCATGTTGTTAGTGAAAAATAACTATACTTGAACATTTTACTAAGGAGTTAAGTTAATTAAGAGTTAACATAGGTGTTAACATAATTCTGGAGTGAGTTTTGTTTTCGCTTCTGCAGGTAGGAGTGCAGGTGTGAGGGTAAATGTAATTGATCCCAGTTACCTGTGAACATCAGTGGATGCATGTGAAGTACAATAGATAGTGACATTAATAGTCATTGTTGGTGCACCTGCCAGTGGGTGCAGTCCGTTTTTAGGTACCATTATGTGCAGGTACTAACTCTGGTGTAGACAACTGTAAAGGTACCAGTCGAGGTGGCTGTGCAGGTAGCAGTGCAGGGGTCTGTTTCAGTGCAGTCGCTTGTGTGTGTACTATGTTGGATTTAATATAATTCACAAGCAAGTGTCCTTAAAGATGCAGAGCTGAGATATATGTAGTGTTAGAGGAAGTAGTCCAGCTCCCTGGGAGAGTGATGCAGGGGACAGCTCAGTAATCACAGGCAATTTAGAAAGCATAAGTTACTCCATTCTTGAGCTTCAACTAGGTCCAACATTCCTCTCCTGTAAGGATTCTAGGTGGCTAGGGTGTGTTGTTTCTATATATATTAATGTGCACTAAAGGGCAAGAAATGCGATCCATATGAGACAGCGACTGAAGTTGAGGAACACCTTCAGCCAGAGATCCACCTCAGGGTGGAATTTAAAAGAGAAAGCTGAGAGCATCTATCCTGACAATCTTCCCACTTATAACTAAAGTCACACTTAAGACCCCATTAGGATGGCGGACGGATCGCCCCCACCGGACCGGCAGTAGTCACCGCCGGCCCGGCGGGGTGATCCGCCTGCCATCCTCACAGCAAAGACCCCCGCCATATTACACTGGCTGGGGGGTCTGCGGCGGATGGAAAGACCATCCAACGCTTTTCCGCACAGTCGACAAGTCGACCGGGCGGAAAAGGGTTCAATATGGTGCTGTTGTCTGTTAGACACCGGCAGGCATATTAGAAAGTGTGCTGGGACATGCCTTTCTGTGGCGGCATTGCTGCCACGGTAAGGCATGTGGAAACTGCCTGCGAGGGCCTGTTGCAGGCTCCCAGGGACTCCGGAGGGGGTGGGGGGTTCACATGGGGGGTACCTATGGTACCACCCTGCAGTTCCATGCACAACATGGCAGGCACCACGCGGTGCTTGCCATGTTGTGCATGGAAGTGCACAACATGCCTTACTGGCATTGAGGCGGGCGGTGCTGAGTGCCCCGCCCGCCGCAATGTCAGGAATGCAGAAGGCACCCGCCAGTGTGGCGGGCGCATCCTAATCTCTGCAATGGGACCCTCGCACCTATGACGGGCGGATCCTAATGACCCCCATAGTGATAACTTTAAATGTCTTTAGTCGGGCTCCCTAACAGACCACCCATAGCTACAGCATTGCACAGCAACAATATTATGTTAATATGGCTCTTCGCTACTTATTTATCTTCTGCCCTATCTTGTTGTTGATGATTCATCCTGCAGAATACAACCATTAATCTACAGAGTGCTACTGGTCTTGGATGAATAGGAACAGGAACCAGCTATTTACATGAAATAGCAAGGCTATAGTGCTGTGGAATTCAGCTCCGGATTCACTTCTCACTGAAAATGGTCGTTTCATTTGCCCCAAAAACATTCTGAAGTCTGCACTCTAATACAACGCCGTTGACCTGCCGTACCCCCACGTTTCAGCCTTGTACGCAGTGATATGCTGTTGCTACAGACAAACACTGTAGACACCGATGCTAGGTGGGCACAACTCGACGACCCATCTCTGTTCCTTGCTGTAAGATGACTGTGTGCCGAAGTATGGTTTGGTACTTGTAGTCTGCCTAATGAGAATTGTACATAGAGCCACACAAAGGGGTGCACCCGATCACAAACCTTGCGTGTACATGTTGCAAACTACTCAGCACTTCTTGCAATAGTCAACAAGAAGTCCCAACCGACCTCCAGCCTTCCAGCTTTCACCAACCGCTTTGCCTGATGTGGATCTGCACTCATTGATTTCTCAATCTTCTGAGCAGGTGAGCCACAAGTTCTCATCTTTTTGTCGGTTGCATTGAAACTGTGGGTAAAATAAGATGAGTTGTGTATAAATTGAGCCAAGCTGGAGTGATTTGTTAAGTCAATGATTATTAAAGATAATCATGTGCTGAGAGAAAACAATCAATATTTTATTCTACATCTAATATTTTCATAACAATCAACTAGATTACATGCAGGAACGGAAAGACTGCCCTCATAAGGTCTAGAAAAGATTACCTGGTATGGAACTAGTAACGAATGAATTGTATAGAAAGCCTGATGCAAAAAAAACATAACTCTGTTCATTGTAACGCGAAACATATAAAAGCTGCATAAATATATGTATACAAATATATAAAGTAGAAAATCTACAGCTTTGATCAGTTATTCAAGTGACCCTTCATGTGGACCATAGTTCCGTTGAGAGCATTATCCTATTTACCTCCACATCAAAGGAAACCTCATTTACTTTAACTTTGGAAATGTATTTATTAGATTAGCTCGAATATGAAATAGCTTTACAAGCATTTAAATTTAAATCATTGTATATAATTTATACAAATCCACTCACTGGTATTCTATCAATCATTTCTTACATTATTTACATTTTGTGTGATAATTAAGGACCACTGAGGAGGGGATAGATGCGAATTACCATGGTATAGTAGTGATTGGTCATCTTGGCTTGTAGAAGACGTAGGAGGAAACAATCGGTATGGTTCTTTAAAAAACAATAACCAATGTACTATGGCTGAGTAGCCCTCAATTTCTGTGTCTTTCTGGGCGAGGCCAGTGTAATTCAAAATGCTGGAAAAGAGAAAACTAGAAGGAAAACATACCTTGACATCTACTCAGTCTGTTTTTTTTAAAGATATTTTATTAAGTTTTTTGGGGGGATGCCTTACATCATTACATCGTGTATTCCACTTATTATTTATGTTTCGTACAATATTATTCCAGCATCAAATTTTTATGCATCAGTACTTTCACATTAAGTCTATTGATTTTCAATAGTGACAATATTATTTCAGACTGTACATTTCGTTTGCGTTTAACAGTACATGGAACATTAAGACTTCTTACATTTAAAACTAATCCCAACAGTACCCCCCACCCCGGTTCTCCCTGGTCACAGTTCTTTGGCTATAGTGTATTGTGAACCACCTTCATCTTCACACAATCCAACACTGTGCGTATTTAAACATACAACTTTTCATTAATACACAATGTGTCGACGCATGGGCACCACATAGTAATTGTTACGCAAACTATTTAATCATCGTGATCTATCTCAGTTTCATCTCCTCCAACATAGATTCCCATTCTAGGGATATTTGTCTCTTTCGCAGTCCCCTTATTTCTTCCCTGCGCAGTGTTGCACCCTCCGCACAGCTCCAGCGTAGCATTTCCGCCCACCAGCTTGACACAGCAGGGGGTTTCCTCGACTTCCAGCGCATAGTAATGGTTCTAATAGCTAGTATTAACGCCTGGTCTATGAATCGGTATTGTATCTTGTGTTTGGACAGATGTTTGTGTAGACCCAAAATGCACTCCTCCACAGTGTCTTGAATCTCGTGATGTGCTGCCATCCCAATTATTCTTCTAATCGTGTCCCAGTATCCCATTATTAACGGGCACGTCCACAGCATGTGTATCAAGTCCGCTTCATCTGTCGTACACCTCGGGCATGAATGCTGCGTTTGTGGGAACATTTTATCTAATGTGCACGGGGTCAAATAAGCACGATGCAATACCATTGTTTGGATAAATTTGAATTTTGAATTTCTCAACCCTTTTCTGGGATGCTCAATTACAGCCGTCCATTCTTTATCCGTCACATCTCTACCCATATCCCCCACCCATACAACTCTTAGTGCATCTAAAGAGACCCTTGTGTGGGCGCTGATATCAGTGTATAGCCAGCGAGTCAAATGTCTACCTCTGCCCATGTACTATGCCATCTTCATCATCTCGTTGCTGGGAGGTTCTCTCCTCTGTGGTGCCAAGTACTTTTTAATGTATTGCAAAGGGCAGCGTGCACTAGGTACAGGTAAGCTGGGGCTCCCCTCTCATTAACGAAGGTGTCGTGATCAAGCAGCGTCTCATTACTAAATAGATCTGCTACCATGTTGATGCCTGCTTCAGACCAGGGTGCTAACTTGCGATGTGTGAGTTTGCCACTTGTTAATGGGATACCTAAGAGTGGAATGTTATCTGTGTATGCAGGGGGTGCATTTGTGTATCGTAATGCCGCTTTCCAACAAGTCCTTGCTTTACCCCATGTGTCCTGCCATTGGATGACTTTGGCTTGGAAGGTGTGGCAGAAAATATTAAAGAATATAAGTGTGGGCTGTGGAGGGGAGCTACATTAAGAATCAATATGTAGATATATTGTTTCAAACGGCAAGCAAGTTTGCCTATCTTCTTGGTGCCTCTTAACATTACTCAATCTAAGACTGTGATTAGTAGGATATAGGGCCTGATTTAGATCTCGGTGGGTGGGTTACCCCATCACAACGGTCATGGATATCTCACCCGCCAAAATATCAATATAAATCCCATAAGATATTGTGACGAAGTAACCCGTCCGCTGACATCGAAATCAGTCCCTAAGTTTAAGGAATATTAAAAGAAAGCAAACTTAGATTCCAATTTTATGACACATTGAACGTTGCATCTGTGATGTGTCTTTAATGACTCTTTTAATAAGTATGCCTTTAATGATTCTTAAACAGTATTCAAACTTTAATATTTCTTCTCCCAGCATTCATCTATAGAATTCACTTTTGTTCCATGGAACCTTCCTAAGGTCTCGAACATGTGCTTTTTTCATATAAGATGAATTTATCCCCTGACAGAGCAGAGCCGCCGGCACCTAAGGTTGCCATAAAACAATAAAAATGATAAGAGTTCCTGTATTCGGTGTCCTCTGGTATGTACCTGACCGGCGGACATTTGGTGCAGTGCAAAAATGGGTGATCACCTGGCCCTATAGCCCAGATGAATTTGCCTTAAAAAGTTAGTGGCAATAAAATAAGTTGCTGTTTCCTAATTATTGGCCAAAATATGTGACTCTGGTTTTAACCATGCGACTGGGTCTGGACTATTAAATGCTTTTCGGCACAGTTGCCTGTACACATTTTTAGTTTGTTGAAGTGGTTATGAGTACTTTAAGTTTTTGAGGGCCTGTGATACACTTATTGCAGGGTGTTGCTGTAGACGCGTGTATGTGTTGTGCCCCCTTCTCCAGTGTTTGAATAGTGACCGGGGGTTATGTTTGTTTTGTTGGTAACTCCAGACTGTCCCCCCTGCAATAAAGAGTTCTGCCGATGATGAAAAACACGCACTAGAGGGACTGTTACCCAGTGGCTCGTTGTGGTAGCTTACGTGAAGTACTCTTAATTTGTATAGCTGAAATAACCAAGCCGCTACTACATTATAGTTTCTGAAATGTATCGCGAACACCCCTGTTTTTGGAGCAGATAAGCAGACTGGCTAGTCCCCATATAGTAAGTTGTGTGAGTGGGGCCTTAATTCATTTATGTAGCTTTTCTCAAAGGGCGGTAGGAAATAGGGAGTTGTTATTGGGTCATCCAAATAGAGGCCAACTCCTCTACGTTGTAGTCCTTGCTATTCTCGCCAGTGTTCTACCATTGACTGATCTTGGCTTGGAAGGTGGGGGCCAGAAAATATTAAAGAAGATTAGTGTGAGCTGTGGAGGGGAACTACAGTAAGAGTTCATAAGTAGATATATAGTTTCAACAAACAAGCAGGTTTGCCTGTCTTCTTGGTTCTTCTTTCCATCACTGAATCAAAGACTGTCATTTGTAGGAGTCAGTTTATTGAAGATTAATTGAAAGTTATCTGTGATTCCCATTTTATAGAACATTGCTAGTTGCATCCATGATATGGCATTGAATATTCTGCCTTTAATTACTTTTTAAATGAGTATGCCTTTCATGATTCTTAAACAGGATTCAAACTTCAATATTTCTCCTCCCTGCATTCGTCCATGTCATTCACTTTTGTTTCATGGGATCCTTCCTAAAGTCTCAAACGGATGACTTTTAGGTCGAGCCTAGTGCAGCGCCCATGCGCTGCTCTGCGAGGCATGTTGTATCTGGTATGTGTGGTGGAAGAAACTCCCCTATCGGCTTCTGTTAGTGCCCTTTTTAAATGCCTGCTTTTGTTTAGTGGATTGGGTAAATTAGTCCTGCCTTTTGGTGATTTGGACTCTCCCAGGCGACTGCCTCTATTACTGTGGCATTATTCTGTTTTTAATATATGTCGTTTCCTACGCACTCTTTTTTCCTTTCCGTCCGCTCATCAGCACAGCTTCACGGATGCCACACTTTATGTTTCAATATTGGGGCAGCCTTCACTTTCACTTCCATTGCTGCCTGTTTGTGGCTTCCCCGCTCCCTCCTCACACTCTGAGCCCTACCCCACCCTCCAAACACACACACAGCTACTGGGTTTTCAGGGCAGAGAGACCTCGCACTGTGAATTCACCCCGCCCAGCATGCCCCTACATCTTTAATTTAATGCAATCCGTTCCCCTACTTTTTTATTTTAGAAATACATCCCAGGACGTCAGAAATAGCCATGTCCTAGAGATAAGGCTCAGCCATTTGGGGATAGGCGGGGAGAGAAGGAAAAGGGATCTGTGTTTCCCTTCTTGCCCAGAGAAGACAAGGACAGTCAGTGTTCACTTCTGCTCTGCCGCTGCCCCACTCCTCTCTTGTTCTTCCTCTTAGTCCCTCTCTTTCTGTCTCTGTCTCGCTCCGCCTCACTTGCTGAAAACCGTAACTTTACGAAATGGTGCAAACCCTCTCTTTCCCTCCTTTCCTTTATTTGTTCCCTGTTAAATTGATCCAAAAAAGAAAAATGCTTAAGCCAGAAATGTCGATTTTTTTTACATGTTTCTGTTCCAAACTGCACCGTCAGGGACAGAGAGGAAAAAAAGTTCAAATAAGAAAAATAGATAAATTAAATAAAGCCAGATAGAGTAGTTCAAAGTGTCAAGATTGGTTTTATTCAGAACCATGCACATTAGTGCCACTTTACAGAGTTTGCCTGTGAAACATTACTTTCATTTTCTCTTTTTTTTAAAGTCGTTCAGCTATGCATAATATCATCTTATCTTTAAATAAGGTCACAAAAATGCCTATAACACTCTTTTATTATAACTCTGCAACATGTTGCACACAAGATACACTACCCTACAACATAGCTTATACACATTCGCAAAGCCGATTGCTCTGGCTAAACACTTATAAGGTCCCAAAGGCGAGACCTATTGGCTATGCCAATGCTTGTTCTCATATACGATGAATTTATTCATGGATACATCCTTCAGTTAAATTTTCTAAGAGTTTCTGTATGTTTGTTTCTCCTTGATGCTTCAGAGGCATTCCACATATTTGCTATGTTTATTTAATGATGAGTGGCATGTTTCTCCTTTGATGTAGATTTCTCATTTCCAATATGTTTGGTTTCTGTCCAGGTTTAGTAGAGGTACATGCTGTGCTCTCCTGGTTTCAACACAAAGTGATTCTCAGATGAGAGCCTTAGACGTGCTGTATCACAGTCTGGTTTACTGCATTTATTAATGGATTTGGCGGCTCCTTTGTTGTGTCTGGGCAGGCCCTGGGGCGAGCATAGAGTGTGGGGTTCTCTCGCTGAGTTTCTGATGTCTGCAGTCTTTCTTCTGGCCCTTCTTGCTCTGAAGCCACAGGCAGACACTTGAAAGTTTATACTATTTTTGTGACAGGAGCAAATACCCAGCTATGTTGCTACTTATTGCCAGGCACTAAAATCATGCAAAACCCTGTTCAAACTGGGCCTAAGCAGACAACCAACAAAGACTGACTTGCGACCCAAGCTCTGAACTATTAGTAAACCAGTACATTATAAATAAATCTCGAATTTCAGCAAACCTATTAAAAAATAACGTATTTCGAAGTCCAGCAATGCTGCTTTAGGGCATGTATTTGTCCTAAGAAATATAAAATTAAAATACTGCAATAGTACTTCTTTGTCCTCAGTTTATTTCTCTTCGTATTAAAACTGATTGTAATATTTTATGATAGTTCATTTTTCCACAACTCAAAAACCAAACTCGTCCCTCGGAGCACATAGTTGACTAAAGACGACACAAAGTAAAAGTATTGGGTGCGGGTATTAAAAGAACGTTTGGGGTTGCACTTTTGGATTGAAAGAAGCATTGGTCCGCGCAGGCATGCTGTTTAAAGTGCATTGGTCAAAGTCAAATTATCTTTATTCGGTTAATTATATTTAACCATAGAAGAACACATAAAGCAATAAATAGGAAAACATTTGAAAATCAAATAGATCAAATACAGTCTGCATGCATATTTTCTAATTTCCTAATGTTCACCGCACTATTCTCAAAGCTTAAAACAGCAGAGCAAGTTGATAGAGATGGCAAAGATGTAGAAAACGGAAGTGCAGGTCTGCACTGTTTTAAATGCAATACAAATTGTTTAAAAAAACAATTTCTCAGAAGTTTATAAAACTTTAAAAAAAACACAATGTAAATTGTTTTGAGCAGAAGTTCCTTCACAATCTATTATGTCGGGGTTACAACTATATAATGTATTGTTCCCAGGCAAAAACGATTTAGAATACAACATTCATGGCTAGTTAAAACATTTGCGAGATAATGCTGAAAACCAGGGCTTGAAGTTATTAAACCATTACACAATACATAATTTTTAGCAATTTAATTGCGTACCTTGGATTTACTAGCCTGTTTTACAAGAATCTGCATACATTAAAGTTTTGAGTATTTCACAAGTGCACAGAGAATACTTCTTCACTGGTACCCAAAGTAAGGCCCAAACATTGATAGAATGACCTGATACAGTTCGGGCAGTCAATTGTATATAAACAATCAAGTGTCAAACATTCTAAAGTTAGAGCTCTGTTTAAGGTGGATTCAGGCTTGGTCCATCTAGAATACTATGACAGGATTGGTCGTATTTTAATAATGCCCTTTAAATAGGGGATACCCAACTCCTTATGAGAGGTAAAAGCTGAAGTTGTATGAGGACCAACCAAAAGTCTTCTGACAATTATAGTCTCAGCGTGTTGCACAGCCTGTCAATCCTCATATCTGCAGATACTTGAGCCGTGGGTAGCTACTGAGACACTTTAACACTTATATATTGCAAGTATGTGCTGATAGGTCTAGACCCTAATTTAGAGGCAAATAAAAAGACTGTGGTAGCCGTCCTCCTTGGCTGATCAGATTTTAGCCGAATTTGGGGTAGCCACTTCCTTTAATTATCAAATAGCACCCCGAAATAAGATAATGTAAGAATAGTTGAATCAGTGTTTTCTACAACAAATTTCCTCGTTTTAGGAATGCCCTTCCTGCAGATCATCACATACATCTTGGTGAGGTTCACTTTTAAGTCCAGCGAATCCATAAACAAAGTGTATTTATCCAACAGGACATTTAACCCATTTGCTGTACTGGGTAGATGAACCGCATCATCTGCGTGCCATAGGGCTGTTATTAAGCAGGAGCCCATCTTTGGTAGATCAGTAAAGAATTCAGGAAGAGCCGTTCCAGGCCATTTATATATAGAAGGAGTAAGAAACGACTTCCCTGCCTGACTCTCCTCTTTATTTGAAATGGTCTGGTAATCACTCCTCCTGGACCAAAATGAATTCTAGTGCTGACATTTGGATAAAGATGGCTTAATAGATGGATAAAGTTAGGATCAACCCCCATAGAGGTAAAAAACCACCACAATTTATATGTGACGCAGTCGAAGGCACTGCTAATGTCCATAAAGGCAAGAAAATGGAAACCCTTCTTTGCCTTTGTGTATTTAGCCACAAGTAATTCGAAATTTAAGCACTGCTCAAGGGTACCTACACCTTTCCTGCACCAATGAGCGTTCTTCTGACAAGTTTTCTAGTTTTAACTGAGCTATCAGATGCTTCAGTAGATGCTGCACCAGTGTTGAGGTCTCGCTGTCCCATAAACCAACATCCCCAGGAGAGGAGGGGCCACTGACATCTCTCCGCGCCACATGCTTAAAAGCACCTACCACCTCGCAGTCAGAGGTGGCATGGCTGGGCCACCCCCCTGTTATCTCATTACTGGATTTCTCCCATCGGCTTATTTCTTATGTTGGCTGATGGACTGATTGGATTCTGGATACTGCCAATCGCTCAGAAATATATGATGTTCTTGTATTAACTGCATTAACTTAGTCCTGGTGGGATTTTGGGCTGCAATACGTAGTTTCTAACAGCTATATCTGGACATTGCCTGGTAGTGCACTTTATTGTACACTAGAGGGAAAAGGAAGCACGATATAATGGCCATAGGGAGTGCTGGGTCTGTGGAGAAATTCCTGTGAGGAGCTATGGGAGCATTAAATAAGGAGATTTGTAACACAGATGCTAAAATTGAGGCAACAATTAGGTCAGCTTGTACGTTGGCTGACCAACAAAGTGATCCCCCCATTTCCTTGAACGCAAGATTAAATATCACAGAACCTTTGACTGGGTCTAGAAGGGGCACTACAAACGCTAATGGCAGCGATGCAGTCTGTGCAAAACCACCGATCTACACTTTTCCCCATTAGTCCCTGGCCCTTCCCCTAAGAAGAAACTTAACCCACAGATGCTTCAAGCTCAATCCTCAAAACAGCCCATTTCTGCATATAGTTCCAGCCCAAAACCATTGCTAACGGTGATATTCAAATCCTCAAGGATGAGGTTGTTAAACACTGTAAGACCCTGATCTTCACAATGGAACAGTGTATTTGTTCCCTATTAACAATCATCTCCACAAGATTGACAGTAGTCGAAACACTCATAGAGTCCTGTGCTGGTTCTGTGGGACTCCTAAATAAGGCCCAGTCGCCAAATATTTGCAAAACTTTAGTCTCAACCATGGTTCAAACAGAAGAAGTGAACAGAGGAATGGCTGACAGTAGCGCTAGGATGAGCAACAATTATAATACTCCTCATCCTAGAGCCCAGAATGGTTCTAATTTGGGCGCAGACCTAGCAGCAAGTAACATTGGGTCAATACCCCTGCAGGCCCCCCAGACTTACCCAGTTGTACCATATGCCCTACTTAATTAATTTAGATTTACCACCTGAATCAGCTCCCTATGTTTTGGTGGTGGTAGAGGTACCACCCCTCAAGAAAACACAAAGTAGACTTTAAAAACAAATGCATACAATGGTTGAGGTGTAGGGTGCATTTAACAAACACTTTATTCCAAAATTTGATCATGATTAGCCGCATTAAGTTGGTGGGTAGAGGAGTAAAGTGGGGGACTTCATTGTTATTCTTTTCCATCCCCCCACATTGGTTGAGAAGATCCTCCACACATGCTCAAGGTCCCACTTATTGTCTAAGTCATTCATGGTTGTCTCATTAGGATATTATTATCGACCACCGAGGTTGGCCATCCTTCCAGAGAACCGATATCCTGCTCATGATAAGGATGGCACATGCACTCTTATTGAGAATCAACACTCCATAACTGTCTAATGTTAGATCCTGTCTATATAATGATAACGATTGGAGAAGGGGCAATCATTTTGGTTGTTTGAGTGATCTTTTTGGTCCTGATTGACTTCCCTCAAAAGGTACGTAACAGTAATTTTAAATTCCATGCAGGGGTCCAACAGAGCCTGTTCTATCTTCTCCATCTTCACTCAATGCGCCTATTGGGATTAATATTACTTCTTCCTCTCAATTCCCTAAAACAACTCATCCTGTTACCAATCTGAGCTGCACCAGTGATTTGAGTTCAATTGAGCTTCTATCTTGGAATATAGTGCGGTTGAAGAAAAAGTTGGTTATGTCAGATGGAAGCGAATATATAGCTTAATACCATATTTTAATACTTACAAGAAATGTGGGCACTTCAGGAAAGATTAATCAATGGTTTTCTGGGGTTCAGTACTCTGTCTCAGCTCTCACATTTAGGTAGAGCTAAGGGCGGTCTAGCTAAATTTATTAGAAACACCTTTCCTGGGAGGATAGTTAAGTTCATTAACAATTCAGTTTTTCCCCATGTACTTGTGTTTGAATTGCAGAAAGAGTGCGATTTGATCCTGGTTAAACCTTTAAAATAACAGTTTTGACGCTAAGAGAATCCAGGCGGTGGCAGACCTGGAAAAGTCCATCCATGCACTTTTTAATGATCATCCTAAACCCCTGCGAGTTTGCTGCATTGGGGTTTTTAATGCCCACTACTGCAAATTGTCATCTAAACAAGTATGTGGTTCAGTGGATTCCAACGAGTAGCCTTTAACCTATTTTTTACATGACTCATATGGGAATGTATTGAACAACATTTCGGTTAAGAATAATTTGACTATGGCCAACGGTTTGGTCTTACTAACCACTAACCTTGCCCCTACTCTCAAGAGTAATTATTGCTCCGATAGCATTGATTTTAATTTGGTCTCTGAAACCATGAGAAATAATGTGAGTGACTTCAACTGCAAAGTCACTGTCTGGAGGGAACATGCGGCCCTGATGCTGAGGGTGGGGGTCGAGGGTCTGACTAAATACCGCTCCAAAGTTAGTTAAAAACCTGCCCTGGCCCGAAAACCAGGCATGGTATTACAAGGGCTGAGGTAGATAACACTAATTTCCTCTCTTCTATTATCCAGCATAAGTACTCTGAGGTTGTTACCTGTCTTGATACTCAAGCTGAGGTCAGATCAGCATTTGTAGACATTATGGAAAACATTAGGCAGTCTTTAACATGTGCCAGCAGACCCCAATGACAAAAGCCTTGTGGTCGGCTTGATAGTGCCTCTACCGAGGCCCATACTGCCCTCTATATAGCCCACCATACCAAACCCCATGCTGGGGAGCTAATTAAGAATGCACATTCCCTTTATAAGTCAGCACTGGCACCTAGGAAAAAACAGATAAAAGTGGATGCTTGGCACGCTCTCCATTTGGCGAGCCTGCAAAAAGATAGTGTGCCCTTCTGGCTTGTGGTGAATGCACCTTATTTTAGTGACACATCGGGTCGCTCAACATTCACCAACATCAGTGGGTAAACAATTTTTCCACTATTTATACTACTCATAATACCCTGGTGGGCCAAGATGATGAAGGGCAAATGGTTTTAACAGGGACCACCAACATTCCCATGGTTTTTTAGCATGCAGAGGTTTGTAGTGCTCTGAAAGAAAGCAAGAAGGGTAAGGCGACAGGCCCTGAGGGGGTGTCTCTTGATGTATTAACTAACAGACAAGATCTGTGGGCCCTGCTGCTCACCAGCTTGTTTAATGCAGTCGCTAGGGCAGGCCCCTCTCCAAAATGGAATATTTCCGTAATAATATCGATTTATTAATAAAAGTGGACAAATCCCTGCCTGGGAACTATAGGCCTATATCACTCTTAGATTCTAATGCCTTTGACTGTTTGTCACACTCCAAACATTTGTCCATTATGAATGAGATGGGAGTGGAGCAGGGCTTAATGTCATTTATTAGACAACTCTACAAAGATGCAACTGTCTCTGGCCGCTTTCGCGTGAGTGCAACAACAATTTTACTGTCAAAAGGGGTGTAAGGCCAGGTTGCATCCTTGTCCCATTCTTATTTTCTTTCTATATTAATAGAGTCAATAAATGTTTAAAATTGAGAGCAAAGGACATACCCTATATTGGAGCTCACCCTTTAGTTGGAATAGGTTGGGTTAGGTTTAATTGATGATTTATACTATTTATGCATGATCTAGACCAGAAAGCCAATGAGAGTAAAATGTTTACAATGATATGTGGGACTAGACGTGCTAAAAGACCTTCCCATTTTATTAATTGCATCAAGGTTTCCGAGGCCACTTTATTTTCCTAGTTAGACATCTTATTTGATGACAAACATAAGTGAAAACCTATGTTATTAAATAGGATAGCCCACTATGAAAAATCAATTATCGGCCTGTATGGATTTTGCAAAAAGTTAGGCTCCAAACATGTGAACGAGTTATTGGCGGTTTGCTCAAGCAAAAGTGTTGCTATTGCTATTTCGGGCATGATAGGCACAAAAATGTTTCTGAAAAATCTTTTGGCGGTACCTCGCAGTCGTGCCAATGCCATCTGCCATGCTGAATTGGGTATACCCTGCATCAAGGACAGAATTAAACTATATTTTCATCTAGTATGGCACTCTATTTGGGCTAGCGAAGAGACCGCCCTTAACAAACAATGGTATTCTATTGCGCTCTGCCCTAGATATACCATGGCTTGCTTATGTTAAGTTGGAATTCGAGATGATTGGGTAATCAGGCCTGTTTGCCTCCTCTGAGTCCTGCCATCTTCTTGAAAAGAGCAGATCAAATCAATTCTTTTTACGAAAAGGTCTCACTGAACTATAATTTTGAACCGACGGTGCGCTCACATTATCTGGTGCACAATCACAAGGGCCTCCAACAGCATCTCTTCTTTACACATAATAGACAGCAGTGCTTTGTTCTTACCAGGTTTTGTTTTAATCTCTTGCCCCTTTTGGCAGGATTTCCTGCAAATAGACACACTTTATCGGATCTGAGTCCATGTCCTTGTGATCGTCAGTCTGTTCTTGCGACCCTACATATTGTGTTCTTTTGGCCCCTTTTATCATATGTCTAGAAAACAATGTTTACTGTCACTTTTTAAAGTTTTTTAATTCAGTTAATGCAGACCAGCCCTGCTGTTTCTTCAACAATTACATAATCCTTTTACATGCTGCTCAGTAGCCTCCTTTATATGGCAGATAGTAAAGCTGAGAAAATGTGCCGTATTGTGATTTTTTTTTTACTCTGTATAGTTGTATTATTACATCTAGTTGGATTGATATTCTCTTGCTTGTTTGCACTGTGTTTTTATGCTACTGAAATGTGGCGAATAAAGAAATGTTGATTGACTATCTGAGCTATCAAGTAGAAGATTGGGTGGTAGCATTACAGATCACATATGTTTCCTTTTTTAAAGACCGGGACAATGGTTTGTCTAGACAGGGAATCCTTGCTGATAGCATTCAAAACATTGATTAATAAAGGGGCCCATAGTACAGTGTTATCTTTAAACATCAGGACCCAAAGCTTTTACCCGAATGCCTACGGGTCAATGCTTCTTGAATTTCATCCAGGCGGAATGTAATATTGTAGTCACTAGAAACCCATGAAGATTGTTCCTCCTTGGGCATTTCATTATCTGTATCATAAGAAAAACATCTACTATAATGGACTATCTATTTATCCTCTGGAATGCCCTGATCTAAAGTTGGATTGTCACTCTCCATAAAATACAGACTAAAACAGCCTTGAGACTTTCAGAGAGCTAGCTTTAATTAAATTAACCCACACCTCTGCCCTAATATAAGATTTCCTCATTTTCAAAGATTCCTTGTTCTTAGGATTATTGTGGCGTGGGGTTTCGTATCACCTTTTGTACCTTTTTTTAATTTCAATGTGCTTCCCTGCATGAATCATCAAACCATCCTTTAGGGCAGACTCTGTGAGAGGTAGAATTGTTTGTTAATTTCCTATTAACTGCAGAGAAAATTGTTTCAATGGATTTCATTATCTCACTATGACTTTCCTCTTCAATTAAACAAACCATAAAAGCAACCTTATGTTGACTAATTAAATCAGAAAGTTATTTCTTTGATTCAATTCCGGAACATTTAAATCAAACCCCATCGGGCTGATGACATTTGGATTCCTTATTATTGTATAGGAAATAATATGGATAAGAGCCAAGTTAAAATGAACAGATAGCATATTATGGTCACTTAGACATGATGAGATTATTTTTAAATTCCCTCAAAAACGGAATTATGTTCACAGAAACTAATAATTAATCAGTGGTACTAGTAGCTCCTCTTCCTGTAAATGTGGGAATAGCCTCATCACACCCAGTTCGTAAGTCACTAGAGAACCGTAGAAAAAAATGAACCAAATTTAGAATCCATGTCTCCTGAAGAAAGATAATATTAAAACTTGCAGTGGCAGCTAACCAATTAGAATAGTTTTGCTTATTAGCTATACCTGCCACATTCCACGTAACTATTGTGGTTTCAACTGTTAATGTGCCTCACCTGGGAAATGTTGGTAAATGTGGTCAAGATTTAAATTCTTCATCCAGCTGCTGGTCAGTATCCATAAATTCATTACCCACTATATCAGTGATAAAGGCCTTAGGTTCCTGATGGGATCCAGAGAGTCAATCAAGACTACTGCTGGATCCTAATCGTTCAAACTAATTCAATATTTTAATGTTGTATATCATATCATTCGAAGCAGGTGCCACTGGCCCTTTCCCTAACGCACTCAGAATGAATACTTAAACAGTCTATAAAAATAGCCTAGAGGAACAACTGTAATGTTGGTAAGTTGTGGGTGACAATACTCAGTTTTATGTCAAATAATGCTCATAAAACCCTGATTCCTAAAGTTTACTACAATGAAGTTCCAAACACAAGACTTTTTTGAATCTCCAATCAAATTTACCCTTCGGACCAACAAAAGCTCTTTATACGGTTGATCAATATTACCCAGCCTTTTTGCTATCCAATTAACAGTTTTGTTCTTCAGAGCCACATAAGTTTCAACATGGTTACTAACAAAGGAGCTGTACATTTTTCAATATTAAAACATTCAGTGCTGTCGGGGGGGGGTGGCAATTGTAAATTTGGCCAGGAGCCTAAATGTGGGACCATAGATGTATTCCCAAAGGTGTTTCTTTTATCACATTCCTTATGCTCTTTGTTTACCATAGTTGTCTACAGGCCATTTGATGATGTTTTGATACAATGTTGTTCTGCATCAGAAATTGATCCATGTTAATATCCTGAGAAATTTTCATACAATCTAGGGCCCTCTCATCATCAAGGAGGCTAATATTGGCTTCTAGACATGTAGATGATGGTAGCAAACTATCTGAGGCAGAAAAAGAAAAAACTCAGTGGCTTGGCTAGGCCTTTTGCCGCTTGTGGTGGTCCCAGCCTTTGCCACCCTATGGCGACTGTAAGAGTGAAGGGGAAGGTGGGGGGATGATGGTGAACAAATTATGTGTTTGCTGCCTCGCACGGCACAGGTAAGAGCAGTGGGAGGCCGCCTTCCCCAAATCTCATGCCACCTGGGACGTACCGCCTCCCCCCCTTACTTTGCCACTGAAAAAATGTAACAATATCAGATGAAGTATTACAAACCAAGGTGACAGCAAAGTATTGATAGATTCCATCAATAAAGAGATTCAATTTTACAAAGATGTAATTTTTGCTATGATATCACACGCTCCAATTTAGAAAGATAGTAAACCTGGTTATATGAACAATTCTGGAAATTGATACCTTGGTCATTTGTCAGAAAACTGTCTGGGCCATTATTTGATAACCCTGAAGGTTGAGTCGCAGAATCAGATAAACTAATGGCCACATACCTTGTAATCATTTCGAGTCTTTCTTTCTCTTTCTCTCAAGGGGAGGGGAACTCGTGATCTCAATCGATACTGATTTGCGAACAAGAATGTTATAGCGTTCCTCAGGCAAAACACAGAAGTTCCCTTAGATAATGTTTCGTTTTTATCTGGCACAGAAGGACTCACTAACTAAGACAGGCTTTGCTGATTTTCAACAGACATGCCACTGTTTCTATTTCAGAATTTATAATTCCTATAGTATTAGTCAGATAGGTTGTTATTGTAGTACCAATGTGTTTCCCTTTCTTCATTATATTTGTAGAAGGAGTTAACTTCCTCTTACCCATATCTCAGAGATTAGGTGGTATTGGGAGAACCAGCCTCAAATCATGTGAAAGGAGAGGTTAGCGGGATGGCCCAGCACAGCCTAATCTGGGCTCGGAAAAGTGCAGATGGGCCAGCTCTTTGCCCAGTTTTGCCTGGGTGCGTGTCTGGGCATGGAAAGTGAAGACGCTTAAGATGTCAGTGAGGGCCACTTCTTTGCCTCTACACGGTGTTGTGGGTTAAGAAGTCCTCCACACTCACAGTCACGGCCCGTGGTGGGAGTTACGGTGGGGCAGGAAGGCGGGGAGGGGAAGGGGCAGGGTGGGGGATGCTAAAAACCGGAATATGGATAATTGGAGGTAAGTAAACAATTTAATTAATAAAACAAATTTCGTCGCGCTCACTGCATCGCATTTTGCAATGCAGGGCGCGCTACGAAAGTTGTTTTATTTTTTAAATTGTTTACTTACCTCCAATTATCCATATTCCGTTTTTTAGCATCACCCACCTTGCCCCTCCCCCGCCCCGCCTTCCTGCCCCACCGTAACTCCCTCCACGGTCCGCGGCTGCACACTCAGGCTGGTGCCCCGCGCTGTAGGGAAGTAAAAGCGCTTCAGAGCGCTAAGTTATTGAGGGCCCCTTCTCCCAGCGGTGGCTGCTACCTGTTAGCATCAGTGGGGCGGGGTGGGAGGAAAGGGTGGGGTGGGGGAAGGGACAGGGGCAATAGGAAAAAATCACTTACCTATTGGCCGGCCAGTTGGCCGGCGGCCACCTATCCTACGTCATTTTCCTCGCTTCTTGAGGAGGCAGGAAGCACCAGGGCTCCCAGGCTCCCTGCATCCAATCACAATGCTGTATTGCAGCGTTGTGATTGGTCTGAGTGTCGTGACATGGCACTCAGCCAGGTCCTGAAGGGGTGGGCATGTTCTCCTCGCAGGCTGTAATGTTGACTTCATTTTCAAACACAGTATGTGCGCATTACTGTTTTGGGCGGCCCATGATGGCTGGCCAAGCACTCATGCTCACATAGGGAGTTCAAACCACTCTTCCCCCTGCTCTGAGCACAGCCCCACCCCACAAAGACACCGTAACAGGGAAACTAAAATGATAATAATTTTATTTTTCCTTTTTTACACTGCAAAAAGCAGTGGGGCGATGGAGAAGCCTCCACCGCCCCCTCCTGCCCCGTGTTGTGGGCAATGAAGTCCAACCCATACTCAAGCTGGTGTCCCACGCCCTAGGGAACTGAAAGCGCTTAAGAGCGCGATGTCAGTGAGGGCCCTTCTTCCTCCTCCTCTTAAATGGTGGTGTGGGCAATGAAGTTCCCCACAGTCAGGCTGGCGTCCCCCACTGTCAGATCGGTTATTATTGTAGTACCAATCTGTTTCCCTTTCTTCATTAAATTTGTCGAACGAGTTAACTTCCTTTAGCCCATATCTTAGAGATTAGGTGTGACTGTGAGAACCAGCCTCAACACATGTGAAAGGAGAGGTTAGAGGGATGGCCCAGGCCAGCCTCATCTGGGCTCGGAAAGGTGCAGACGGGCCCGCTCTCGACCTTGTCTGTAACTGGGCGCGTGTCTGGGCATGGGAAGTGAAAGCACTTAAGAGCTCGATGTCTGTGTGGGCCCCTGCTCCTCCACAGTGTTGTCGGCAATGAAGCCCCTCATTCTCATGCTGGCACATTTGTCAACATTTTATAGAATTGAGGAATAGCTTTATAGGGGAGTCACTGAAAATATTTTCCAGGAAATTAGCATTTATTTCAGGGTACATAGGGTTGAATGCATTATACTGTAACACTGTAATTAAATGTTGAACAAACCTCTTCTTGGATTTCCAAAATGTTATTATTTTCGCATTTTATAGTAGTAAGCATGAAGTGAAAGAGAAGAAGAACATACTTGGGAAGAAGAAACATGGTGAATAGCATATGGAAAGTAAACTTTGAAGACATATGAGGGAATCTCGTTATACATTATTAACCATGCTTTAACGTGCTGAAAAAAACACACTTTCAGTCTCATGTTTGAAACGGATTTTAAAGATGAATTACAAAACACAGAAGCGCACAGTGACAACCAAAAGCACACAGTGGTGACCACTATTTCGAAAAAAAAATCACACTATTGTTCTTTATAACTAGTCCTTCCTAACAGCTTTCGTTCCTTCTAAATATGACACTCTTCTGCCCAGTTTGACACAGTGATGTCCCCCGTGACAAAGTTCAACCCAATATAATCTAATAAACACCAGCGGCGGCAAACACAGGTAAGCACGGTGGGGGGATGGGGGCAGGGCACAGCAGGTTGGTAAACGGACAGACGATAGAATAGGTGTTATTTATTTAATTAATTATACCTATTCCGTCGTCTGTCGAATAAAAAACCCTCCCATCTCGCCCTGCCCCCGCCAACCCCACCATGTTTACCTTTTCTAGCCGCTGCTGATAAAGAACCATACGGGGCAGTGTATTCAAATAGGGCTCATGGCAGCCACATATGACACAAAGCAGCCCAGCATGACATCATGCTGCCCAAGAGGACACAGCACAACGAAGAAAGACATCATGCAATGCTGTAGAAAGCAGTGCAGCCTACCAGGGCACAATACAACATAGTTCAAGAGTTTAACCCAAACCTACACAGAGTAACTGAATGGAGCACTGTTCAGCCAAACAGCACAAAGTGCACCTCTAAGAAGCACAATGTAGCCCAGCAGTAGATAGTTATGGCCGATATGACAGTGATGTACAATATCAAACAATGCTGTCTAATACAGCACATGCGGTTCACTATCACACAGTGCCAATCACAAACACATATCACGGCCTGACATTGCATATCTCGCCCATTATTACAAAAGACCTGTAGCAAGCTGGTTTGCACTTCCGCAGTCTGAGGATGGAGGAAGAGAGTAATGTATTTTGTGTTCACTCTGCAGGCATTTGGGAGGGCAAATATCCATTGCTTATTTACAAAATCTGGATTGGTGGAATTTTACTCGTGTAGTTGTCATTTGGAATGGAGACATTTTGCCATTGTAGTGGCAGTTCTTTAATGGGAGATATAGCACTTGAGGCAAGTTGCGGGATGTCCCTGAGAAGGCTTACCCGTAAAATTCCTTATGGAATTGGGAGGAAACACCTCTATATTTATTTGGGTTGTGAGCAAATATGTCTTCATTGGAAAAAAATATTTCCCTGTGTCAAAAAGCGATGCAGCGGGCGCTACGAAATTCGCCTCATCCCTGGTGGCCAGTGGTAGGCCGTAGGTTTGCTCATCCTCCATCGTATTGCCTGTATTTTCTTTCATTGCTCCTGTTGTAGTTACTGCATTTTCATTGTTGTGTCTGTGACTGTTGTTGTCTGTCTCCCCCACTGCCTGTACGTGGTCTGTGCCCGTTCTCTCCCTCTGTTCCCCTCGCTGCCCCGTGTCTCTCTGCCCGGTTCCTTCTGCTCCCCTCGCTGCCCCCGTGTCTCTCTACCCGGTTTTTCCTTCTGCTCCCCTCGCGGTCCCCGTGTCTCTCTGCCCGTTTTTGCCTTCTGTTGCTTAGCTGCCCCTGCATTTCTGTGACCTTTCTGCCCTTTCTTGTGACCTTTGTGCCCTCTGTGCCACTCGTTTCCCCCGTTTTGTTTTGTGATCTTTCTGCCCTTTCCTGGGACCTTTCTGCCTCTGTGCCACTTGTTTCCCTCCGTTTTTTGTGACCTTTCTGCCCTTTCTTGGAACCATTCTGCCTTCTGTGCCACTCGTTTCCCAACCTTTTTTGTGACCTTTTTGCCCTTCTTGTGACCTTTTTGCCTTCTGTGCCACTCGTTTCCCCCTGTAATCTTGTGACCTTTTTGCCCTTTTGTGACCTTTCTGCCCTCTGTGCCACTCGTTTCCCCCTCAATTGTTGTGCCCTTTTGCCTTCTGTTTCCTTTGTTGCCCCTCACCGCCCACGCCGCTACGTCCCCTGCGGCTCCGCCCCCCTGACTGCCCATTCGCAACCCCCGCCTTCCACCTCCCAGCTGCTCCTCACTCCCACCTCCCCTTACATTCCGGCCACTTCGCGGTCGTGCAGCTGGCGCGGGGCAAGCCCGTCTATGCCCGTCCGTGCCTGGACCACGCGCCAAAACCCCTGGCCCCCGCACCCGCCACGACGACTGCCACCACTACGATGCCAGCACTCTGCACGCTCTCAACCCCGGACGGACCCACAACTTCTTCAAGGCTGCCCCGAAACGTACACATGGTCCTTTCACCTGCCGGAACTGCAGCTACACCAGCCACAGAGCCGACGAACCACCCACCAAGAAAGACCCCAACCACCTCCGATGCATACTACCGAACACCCGCTCCGCACGCAAACATGCCGTCGAGCTCTGGGATCTGCTCAACACAACCTCCCTGGACGTCGCCTTCCTGACAGAGACCTGGTTGAACAACTCCTCTGCACCCGACATCGCCATAGCCACCCCAGGCAGCTACAAGATCACCCGCAGAGACCGCACCAACGGAGTCAGAGGAGAAATCGCCTTCGTCCACATGAACAGCATCAGGGTCTCCACTAGCATCGACGACGCGCTCAGCACCGCCGAACACATGCATTTCCAGATCCACACTGACCTCAACTCCACCCTCAGAGGCACCCTCGTCTACCGGCCCCCGGACCCCGCCCCCAGTTCAGCGACTCCATTGCCGACTTCCTCAGCACGCATGCCCTGACCTCCACCGACTACACGCTCCTCGGAGAACAGAACTTTCACCTTAACAACAACAACAGCAACTCCACCACCCTGATCGACAACCTCGCCAACCTCGGACTGAGGCAACTCGTCACAATGCCCACCCACTCCCCCTGCCACACGCTGAACCCCGTATTCTCCTCAAGCCTGCACGCCTCCGTCAGCCACACCCCAAACTCCTCTGGACTGACCACCGCTGCATCCACTTCACCTTCCAGAAACCCACCACACACCACTGCACCCAACAGATCCCCCACCGCCGCTGGAGCAAAATCACCGAAGACCAACTACATGCAAACCTCGCTCTCAGTCCACCCACCGAACCCTCCAACACCGACGTTTCTGCCCACAACCTCAGAAGCTGGATTGAGGACTGCGCCAACACCCTCGCCCGCTGAAGAAACCCCCCCACAGAGATACCAGCAAGAGAGCCAGCTGGTTCACCCCAGAAATCCTAGATTCCAAGCAAGCCTGCCGGAAACTATAGAAGAAATGGCACAGTGAACAAACTCCAGACAGCCACACAGCACACAAGGACCCCATCAGCAACCACCACCACCTCATCAAGGCTGCCAAGAAGACCTCCTTCAAAGACCGCCTCGACAACAACGCACATGACAGCAAGGAGCTCTTCAACATCATGAAGGAACTCTCCAACCCCAGCTCCAACACCAACGACATCCCGCCGTCGCAAGCCCTGTGCGACTCCCTCGCCATCTTCTTCCACCGCAAGATAGCAGGCATCCACGACAGCTTCAACACCCAGACAGCCCCAACAGACAGCAACACTACAGACCCTCCGCACACCATCAACCACGCCCCCTTGCTAGCCTGGACCAGTGTGAGCGTCAATGACACCATCAAGACCATGAGCACAATCCACTCTGGCTCTCCGTCAGACCCATTCCCGCACCACGTCTTCAACAAAGCAAGCAGCTACATCGCACCCCACCTACGCAACGTCATCAATCTCTCCCTTGAGACCGTGACCTTCCCAGAGAGCTGGAAACACGCCAAGATCAACGCCCTACTCAAAAAACCCAAGGCAGACCCAAGAGACATCAAGAATTTCTGACCCATCTCTCTGCTCCCCTTCCTGGCCAAGGTCATCGAGAAAATCGTACCAGACAGCTAACCCGATACCTCAAAGAGAACAGAATCCTGGACCCTTCCCAGTCAGGGTTCCACAGCAACCACAGCACTGAGACCACCCTCTTTGCCGCCACTGACGACATCAGAACCCTGCTAGACAACGGGGAGACTGCAGCACTCATCCTCCTAGACCTCTCCGCCGTCTTCGACACTGTCTGCCACTGCACACTACGCATACTCCTCCATGCCGCAGGGATCCGAGACAAGGCTCTGGAATGGACCACCTCCTTCCTCTTCGGCAGAACCCAGAACATCCACCTCCCCCGTTCCGTTCCGAAGCCTCCAAGATCATCTGCGGCGTATCCCAAGGATCCTTCCTCAGCCCGACACTGTCCAACATTTACATTTACATGGCCCCGCTCACACACGTCGCCCGACAGCACAACCTCAACATATTCTCGACACTCAACTGATCCTCTCCCTCACCAAGGACCCCATCACCGCCAAAGTCAACCTCCATGAAGGAATGAAGGCCATCGCCGAATGGATGAAGATCAGCCGTCTGAAGCTGAACTTGGACAAGACGGAGGTCCTCATCCTCGGCTCCAACCCGTCAGCCTGGCACGACTCCTGGTGGCCAATGGCACTAGGGGCAGCCCCGACCCCCAGCGACCATGCACGCAACCTGGAATCATCCTCGACTCAACGCTCTCAATGACCAAGCAAGTCAACGCCATCTCCTCTTCCTGCTTCAACACCCTCCGCATGCTCCGCAAGATCAACAGATGGATCCCGACAGATACAAGAAAGACAGTCACCCAGGCCCTTGTCAGCAGCAGACTCAACTACGGAAACACCCTCTATGCGGGAGCCCCGACCAAGCTCATCAATCAACTACAACGCATCCAAAACGCCTCGGCACGACTGATCCTCGATGTACCACGACACGACCACATCACCCCCCACCTGAGAAACCTGCACTGGCTCCCCGTCAACAAGAGGATATCCTTCAAGCTCCTCATCCACGCACACAAGGCACTCCACAAGACCGGCGCAGCCTACCTCAACAGATGGCTCTCCTTCTACACCCCCAACCGCCAGCTACGCTCCGCCGACCTCTCACTCGCCACCGTCCCGCACATCCGAAGAACAACCACCGGTGGGAGATCCTTCTCCCACCTCACCACCAAGACATGGAACACCCTCCCACAGAGACCACGACAGACCCAAGATCTGCTGACCTTCAGAAGGATACTAAAGACCTGGATGTTCGATCAGTAGCCCCCCCCCCCACTCCCTCCCAGCGCCTGAGACCCTCGCGGGTATGTAGTGCGCTTAACAAATGACTGATTGATTGAAATGTCCACTTCGTAGAAATTCCAGCTTGACTACTCTCACCTTTCCTTAGTGTTTTTTAAACTTTTCATGTTCTACAAGGTACAGAAATGTCTATCTTTGAAAAAAAGAAACAAAGGGCAGCTCTTGTGGGTATTTTGTAGTAGTGTGAAACTCCGCTGTCATGATGGTCATTAAAGGTCAGTGGATGGGCTGGTGCCACTAAATAGCCAACCTCTAGAGCCGGTTCCTAGGTCCAAAAACCCCAGACAAAATCCTGCACTCTTTTTCTGAACCAGGGGCGGCTCCTCCACTAAGGAGGAGGAGCTTCGCCCCACTGCTCTGTGAGTAGTTGAAAAATAAAAAATAAAATGATAATAATGAACGTTGTTATCATTCTATTTTTCCCTGGCTTGGCTGGTTAGGGTTAGGGCAGGGCTGGCTCTAAAAGGAACAGGGGAGGAGTGGTAGGTACTCACTTAAGGGCACAGGACTGTTTGGCCAGCCAAACAGTCATGAGCACTTTGCACGTTTTTTAACCAGGTTGTACTACAGCCAGGGTGAAGAACATGCCCAGGCCCTCGGTCCCTCTCTGAATGCTGAACCACGGCGCTCAGACCAATCATGACGCTGCTATAAGCAGCGTTGTGATTGGCTGAGTCAGGAACCCTGGTTGCTTCGTGTTCCTGGTTCCTGCCCCTGGAAGCAGGTGAAGAGGACCGAGAGGCGGCAGTCAGCTAGCAGTAAGTGCTTTAAAATATATATATATATATCGTTTACCTACCCTCCTTCTCCTATCTCTTTGATGTGCAGGCCACAACAGGACTGCCAGTGATTTATAGGTCTGGTGTTAGCCAAGAGCTTTCAATTTTACTAAAAGTGTACGTATAATATACTTACAAATAGGAAGTTTCATCCCACCCTCCATCTATTTGAGGAATTCATATTTTTCTTCCACCCACTACACCATACAGTATGGGCTAGCACACTTCAACTATTGTCTAACTTCCCTTTGAGTAATGACATTCTGCCCTTTCACAAGGAGCACATCTACACACAATGTAGTTCCCTTCGGTTTCAGCCACTACTATGACAATGTGTGTTTTTTTTAGATCAAAAATATTTTTGCTTTTAGTCAATGTTTTTTTTTACATTGACAAGATCTGGTCGCTTCCCCAAAAATGACGTTTTGCAAAAACCTTCACATCTCAAAACAAGCCTTGACAAAAGAAAGGAATCCAGTTCATTCTGTCCACTCTCTGACTTTGCAACTGTCTGCAAGGTTCTTCCCATCCGGCTCTCAGAGATGGATCAGCTATCCATGAAGACAGAAACGCACATCTCTGTTACATTCAGCAGACCATTTCATAAATCCTTAATGGTGACACTGTCTAAGCTATCTTTTCTTGGGAATGTATACCAATGCTAAACTTGAGTAAACTCCCCTTTTCTGCTCTTCAACCACATGGGAACTGTTGTGAAAAACAGGAGAAGTATTTTTGTTGACTAGGGGGATAGGAAAACATTTGCTTTTGGGTTGTGTGTATTTTCTTTCAACCATATATTTTTTTCCTTTTGTTTTATGTCTTCTATTTTCTTTATCATTTTTAGTTGTTCAATTATTTGGGAAAATTGAATGTGTTGTAGTGTTAATTTGCCATGCAGTCTAGTTCCATTCTTCGAGTGGAGAGACTGTTCTGTTAGGCAGTTACAAACGGGATCTCGCCCTGGCTGGTCGCTGATCTTCTACTTAATCAATAAAGCTACTTTCTTCACGTTCATGTGTAAGCATGTACCAAATGTGGCTGAATAAAATACACACAGCCCAAAAGCAAATGTGTGGATACCTATTTAGACAAAACATAATCTGTAAACCTCACAGGTAACCTCTTTTGGCGCTCACCCCTACGGCATATTCCTTCTTGTGACATGAGCTGGCAAATGTCTGCACTCCTCACAATTCCAACACCTCCCTCGCATTATGCTTGACCACATTACTCATATTCAATTTCTTCCCATCGTCCAATATCCCTGTGAATTTATTAATTTCCATTATCTTTCTTGGCACAGACCATTTTGAGGTACCCTTCTTCACATATACCAACATCCTTTATTTCCAATGTTTTCCTAACCCCTTGATCAACACCAAAGTTCTCCTGTTTTTCTTGCACAGTACATCGAATCTTACCAATATCCACCCCAGATGCTTTCCCTTTACACAGCCAGTTGGGTACTGCCTTAGATCATGAAACACAACCCTTCAACATTTTAAAGGGCGACACCTCAGTGGTTGAAAGCGGTGTGGTTCTATAACTCCAAACCTTTTTTTTAATTCACCCTTCCAGTCGAAACTATTCTGAACCACCAACTGTACATTCTCTCCCAACAACCTATTGAACATTTCCACTGGTCCATTTTCACAAGGGAGTCCTATCACAGTTCTCCTATATCTCACTCCATTCATTACAAGGTATTTTTCAGACTCGACAGACACAAATTGTGGGCCATGATCGGTCACCATTTCCTCAGGATACCCCTCTCTGCCATACACTTCCTCATAAAACTCCTTTATCATGTTAGGTTTCACATCACTCACTAGAGCTACTTTCGACCATTTCGAAAAATAGTTTATGAGCACTATAGCATACTTCCTGCACCTCCTTTCAAATCTAATAGACCACATGTGTCCATCACCACTTTTTGCCATGCTCTCTCTGGGAGTTCTAAAGGAATTACAGAAGTTTGCCTACACACATGCCTTATGTTACTGTAGGCACATGCTGTGCATTCTCTCATGAATCTCTCAACATCTTCATCTGAACCTGGCCCACCAAAAAATTCTGTCTCACTTTTCTTTTCATGGCAGACATGCCATCATGCCCCTCATGTAAAGTTGCTATCAATCTTTCTCTCAAAGTTCTCTGCACTAATATCTTGTCACCCTGCCTAACAATACCATCCAAGACCGATAACTCAGACCAAGCTAGCTTATAGTTGGACATACCAGGATCCAGATCCTGCTTCCAGATCGTATGCTGTGGTAAAAGTATTACTATTTTCTGCACATCATCTACCTCTACAGCTTGCTTCATATCCTCCTCGGTGATGGCTTTTTGACCAGAACTTTCCACTTCAGCTGCCACCCAATCACTCTGCTCATCAACATCTTCAGCAGGAATTGTCAGCCGAACAGACAATCAGCATTGACATTGCTGATGCCTGGGACATAGCAAACATTGAACACAAATTCCTGCAACCGGTACAACCATTTGGCGATTTGGGGTACTAGGCCCTACCTGCAACCATTATGAACAGCTGAACCAATGGTTTATGATCCATCCTGAGCTCGAATTCTGTTCCTCGCACATAATTCTGGAAGTGCTGAACACCCCACCATCAAGGTAGTGCTTCCTTTTTTATGGGGGAGTCATTTCTTTCTCTATCTTGAAGCGTACAAGAGGCAAATGCCACGATCCTCTCTTGCCCCTTCTTCACCTGCATCAGGACAGCACCTAGTCCATGCAAACTAGCATATGTACATGCAATGCTGCGATTTTTAGAACCAAAAGGTCTGAATACTACAGCCTGTACAATACAGTCCCTTATGTCATGAAATGATTACTGTCACTCAGGTGTCCAATCATACCATGCCCCTTTTTCCATCAGTTCTCCAATAGGTTTCACTCTGTCGGCGAAGCGATCCACAAACGCAGAGTAATACTCCGCTAATCCAAGAAACAAGACACGGTGCTCCTCATTTGCCTCCAGCAACTTCATTTTTAGTTTACTACTGATCCAGCAGGCTACCAACCTCTGAAAATCTATCACCATACATTCATCCGGGCCCATATACACATTCACTCATATAGGCTGGTTAACATTGCTGGGGGTCAATGTTTATAAATGCTTTAATTTTGATCAGTTACCTATCATTTCTCTAATCTTTCACTGATCATAAAGCCTTTCTTTATTATGGACCTATTTAGTTGGAATAGTAATTGGTGATATGACACAGGTACTATTACCTTCTATTTATTAAATAACCACAGACTCGGGTAAGTTTAAATGTTTTATCTAATTATATCATATGAGCAAATAAATTACAGTGTTAACTCCTTCTTTCTGAGGAAGTAAGATCTCTTTACCAAAATGTAGTATTCTATTTTAATGAGATTACCACAAAAACAGTACCTCAGGAAAAGAGGATATATAGAGAGAGAAGTGCATTAACACAATACACAGAAATATATTTACCTAGGATGGTGTGAAATCAGACCCCTCTGGCAAAGAGTTTAATGGGTCCTCTTGGAAAGAACAGGTGACAAGGACTTCAGGACAGAATTCAGGACAGGATAGATGATCTCTTCTGGATTCGATGCCTGCGTCTCACCCCTCTCTGACCCTAACTTCTGCCTCGATTCTTCCGTGATCTTCTTCTAATAATTTACCTCCTCGATTCTTCCTCGATCTTCCTCTAATAAATTTGGCTTCAGAATTCTAAGTCTGTTCCTTCAAATATTCAATCAGCATTCGGACAGTATCTCGGTCTCTCAGCGTTTCTTGATGCCACTGCCTGTAACTGTGCTAACTACTCCAATTATACTTTTCCTAATGGCATGTACCAGCCCTAAATGTTTCAACTTTATGAACCTCCTATTTCTGATTGGACAGGCTGAGGGGATGATAATCACACCATGCTAAGTTTTAATAATTTACTTTAGTTCCTTTTTTTAAGTTCCCGCCCATTATTTTGTTCTCCCAAGCTTTATTTCCCACCCACATTTTCAACTTTATCGACAACAATGTATACAATTTATAGTTTATTTATTCTTATAAAGACTCTTCATGCATTCGCATCTAGTATATAACTCATTTTAGTTTCAACAATGCAGATGCTTGGCATGTGAGTTTCCAAGCGTCTATTTTAAATGCATTTGCACAGAACTAGAATCTTCCATCCAAGCGTAAAGACGTCATTCTGCTTAGATGCAGCCGACGCATGCGCAGTAAAGTTTCCCACATTAGCAGCCATTTTAAATCACACTCTGGTTGCTCGTTAGTAGGCAAGCTTCCTCTAGCTATAAAATATATGAAACGTGGTGCATATCACAATGCATTATTAATACTTCGTTATGGGTTTTTATGAGAGGATTGCGTCCGAGCAAGTCTCTTTTATACGAGTCATTCACTCAGTCTCTCAATACAAAATTTATTGTGTAGATTACTTAAAACACCAAAACAATATAAAACATTAAAAAGGCATATTAGGCTAAGAAAAAAAGAAGAATGATTGGTCCGTGCAGTGGCTGGCGCGTGGTGCCCAAATGTAACATTCAAGGTATGAGACAGTTTAAATGGAAGATATTTGAGTATTTAAAAACTGTTATAAGAAAGCTAGTTTCAATTATTTAAACAGGAAATAAAAACATTTTTTTAAATCAACTGCAAAGTAAAGTAAATGCATGACAGATGTTAAAGCTCAAGGGCAAGGAGGCCAAACATTACAATGCTTAATGTCCGAAGTGCAAGAACTAAAATATGTCAATCCACTAACATCTCTTTGCTTAATTGTGTGTTTTTAAGAAGGTCCTGCATGGCTTTAAAACATTTGCCTATTCTTGCCAGTTCAAGGGGAACCATGGTACTAAAAATCCAGTTCATTGCGTTATTGCATGTTCTTATACCATGGGTTAAAAAGAGAGGCTTTAATAATGTTCGCCGGGGCATGAGCAACGTCGGGCAACTGCAGAGTAGATGTAAAAAGGTTTCAGATTTGTAGCCACAAAGTCTACACTTAACTATCTTGGAAAGTATTGGCCAGTTAGGGTTGAAGTCTTTAATGTGTAAAGCCAACATCCTTGCTGCCAGAATTTGGGTCAGGCAGGCCTTTCCAATTGTGCAATTGAGATATGATTGGGCCTGAAGTCCTTGCTCATCACTACCCTCACCTGAGATTTTGTGACCTAAATATTCCTCTTCCTTTACAGCAGATCTACACTTCTTGTTTCTATGCTGAGCCCAGTTTTTTCCAAAATTTCCAAAACCTCAGACAACCCTCCATCATGATCTCCTCTGTCCACCCCCCCACACCAGTACACCATCCTGAAAGTACATAACATTGCCCAGACCTTCTAACAGCTGTTGCATAATGCATTGAAAAATGTCTGATACTGAAGCTAATCCGAAGGGCATTCACACACACCTGAAGGCTCCCTCTAGGAGCACAAAAGAAAAATGTCAGATATTTGGAATGGGGGCCCAGCGTTATTTGGTGATATGCATTGGACAATTCAATGGTAGAATAGTATTGACCACCGCTCACACTCATCAGCATTTCCTTTATATTTGGCAGGGATTCCTATCACCCCAGATGTTCTTGTTCAAATCCCTAACGTCTATGCACATGTTGATTTTCCCATTAGACATACAGGCTAACACTATAGGGCTCAACCATTCTGATGACTTAATTTGCTCTATCAGTCTAATTTCCTGTAAGCTTTCCAATTCATCTACTTGAAGCATTAAGTTCTAGAATGGAACTGGATTACATTGCATACTAAGAATATAACACAACATTTTCCTCTACTGGAAATGGAAAATATTTCCTTTGGAGGGGTGGTGAAGGGATTTTAGCAACAGGGTTATTGGAGAAGCTTCATGGTATGAACAAGTGATAGCCAGTCAATATAACCCCATCTGTCAAGATGGACAGGCTTCCTCAGATGTGATTTTGTGCTCAGTTTAGCCCACCTCTAGGTACCATCAACTCTGAACTTATGTCAACAGTGTATGGGTGTGGCCACATAAGAAGATGGGGTTGATGGCTAGGAACAGCAGGTTAAGGGACCTGAAAGATAAAGAATGCAATTATTATTAGGGTCTCTGTTCTCTCTGAAACTTTTATTGGTTTTCTCACCCACTCTTGTTTTTTTTGTTTTGGGGGGGGGGGAGTTTTATATAGCGTGAACTAGACCTGAGGGTATCAGAGCACTTTACATGAGCACCAGTCACATTACAGACGGACACATTCATTTTTGTTAGGCATGGTGAGATTGAGTGAATTGCCCAGAATCACAGAATGTTGAGCGTCCGAGCCGAGACTCGAACCCGGTTTTCTGCTCCGAGGTCGATGCCCTATCTGTTAGGCCACATTCTCTCCCCTCATTTGCTCCGAATCAATACCTTTTTGTATGACGGTCTCATTCCCAATCTACTGATAGTTAATTGAGAGTTGAACTCTCTCTCTTTCTCTGCTAGCAATATTCTGTGTGGCATTCATACTAGACAGAAACAAACACGTTCCTTAATGAATCGGCTCAGTGATGTCTCTCAGCATTCTCTTCTCTTTCTCTCTGGGTTTCTTCAGAATACTTTCTCCTATTGCTTATCTTGTTATTTTAGAGCCAGCCTTTAGGCTTAAATGCCTTTTATGCTTTGGTGTTTGGGGGGGGGGGGGGATTTGTTCACTCATCAACCCGTTTTCTTCATTGGTTGTTATCTACACTGGTTGTACTTCCAAATATGCACCTTTAACAATTTGTGCTCTCTAACTGTGTGATCCAGATCTCTACTTTAGAGCACAAAATTGACTTGTGCCATTGCGGAAAACAATAATTTCATTACAAGACCCGAGGCTACCATTATGCATACAACTTTTAATGCAGTCCAAGCATAGCCGCATATGTCACAAAGCAAAAGTTCCAACTTAGAATACATAGTAAGTAACAATAGTATGAATCACTAGGCAATCAGCCTCTTTTAAATGCGGCTCCAAGCAGATAAGTCAAGCTTTTTTACTTCCTCCTAAACGTTTTATATTTCTTGCCTATATGTTACTCTTTATAATATTATCTGTATGTTTAATGATAATACATATATTGTTACCATCCTAACGCTTTTTTCCTCGATTTCTGTCCACCCTTTCTTATTGTCGGTTAAAACCCTGCATACCCTGCCTCACGCTTGGATCTCCGACCTCCAATTTACGGAGGTCGGCTTTCCTGCTAATTTCCCAATTTAGTTATATCTTGTGGTTTTCTCTTTATCAGAATTTGTGCTTGATTCGGGGATTCGGGGGAGAGTTCTGCCGCTTTAGGCACCTATCCCCCGTATACCTTGTGTGCTCCGACTGGATTCCCCTACCCTCCGGGGCTCCCGATCTCCAGAGTTGCGAGCAAAGCGCATTTCAAAGATACGGAGCGCGTTTTGGCAAATCGCATTTAAGTAATGCGAAGCGCGTTTGAGGAGTGCTCCTTGGCAACGCCTGCGTCACGCACGCACGTTGCCAAGGGACTTTCCTCATCCTACCTTGGTCGGTCACTCGAGCACGATCTTTCTGTTGCTCACAACCAGCCAGCTGACAGTTTATGTACCTCTTCGTTTCTTGCCCTGATTTTCGAGGTGAAATCCTTTAAAAAAAGGCTAGCACTTATATTTTCACACTATTCGAGTCTCTTTGTCCTACTGGACCCTCCCCACCCTATTCTTAACATATAAATTATTTTTTTTTAAAAAGGGGGGGGAGAATATTATTTATATATTATTTATATATTAAAAGGCATCCAAAAAAAAAAAGATGATTGACATATATTAATTTATTTAAAAGAGAGCAGACACTTATTTATTTAATTCACTATGTCTGACTCAGATTCAGATTCAGATCATCCTATCGCAATGGAATCTGATTTCAATAACGAAGCCATCAAAAAAATGATCCATCACGAAATGAGATCATGTATGTTCTCCACTCTTTCTCAAGTTATGTCGTCTAAAAGGCCCTTCCATCATGAGGAGGATCATTCAGATCTTGACATAACAGAAGAAAATGAGATCACCGAAACAAGGGGTAAGAGGCATAAAAAAACTAAGAATCTTGATTATACCCCAGAGAGCACAGGAGGTCTTAGCACTTCAAGAATTACAGGAGGTCCTCGCACCTCACTTGCCTCAGGTGTCCCTCGCGGCACAAATACTAAAGGTGTCCTTGGCGACACGAACCTAAGAGGTGTCCATCGCGGCACAATTTACCAAAGTGCTCAAGACAATGACCTGTCTAATGATTTAAATATTGATAATGATGATGGCTCAGAATTTCCAGACGAATATATCCTAGATCTGGACGAAGACGATCAAGACTTTGATTCTCTTCTCTTAAATGATAATAGTACTCCTGGTTCATTAAAAGATATTATTTTGGATCCTCTTGGAGAGGAAATGTTCTCACCTTTCAATATAAGACATCCTAGAAGCTCTGAGTGGACTCCACATGAGCATGTATGTAAGTTTATAAACAAATGGATTAGAAATCCATTAGAAAGTGATACTCGTAACTTATTAAAATCAGAATGTAACAGATCTACTATCGAAGGGAAGGTTTGCCAAACTCCAAACCTTGACCCAGAACTCATCACTTACCTCTTTAAACTCAGAAGGGATCCTCGTAAAGGCTTGGAAAGATCTCTTAAAGTGTGCCAAGATAAAGTCCTTGATATCTTAGGTCCTTTAACCAAGATAATAGACGCAGCAGAAGAGAGCTATATTAGCGGTTCCCCCCTTGATACCCATTCTATCAGAGGCTGGAGTCAGAGGGCTCTCGTTCTTTTAGGAAATGCCAATGCAGGCCTTAATTCAGGAAGAAGAAAAATCGTACTATCCAAAATAAGTCCTAAACTTATTGATCTAGCTGATAAAGAAACATCCATTAATCCAAAAGGCTTTCTTTTGGAGAGGACCTTATCAAAAATCTGGGAAAGTATGTCTCTACTTTTACCGCTTTGGATAGAGCGCACCAAAACATGAAAAAAGTTTTCTATTATAACAATAACCTTTTTGGAAGGGCCGGAAGGAGAGGGCAGTCTTCCGGCCGCTTCAATAGATGGCCCAATACAAGATACAGAGGTTACGGCAGAGGATACCAACAAGGATACCAACAAGGATACCAACAAACCAATCAACAACAATTTTTTCCACCCAGAGGAAGAGGTTTCCGCTCAAGAGGATTCAGAGCGAGAGGAGCTTCTAACGACTCCACACCTCAAAGTGAGTATTCCTACTCCTTCCCCTCCCCTTTCTTTGAATACAAAAGTGGGAGGGAGACTAAAATTATTCTACCACAACTGGAAAAAGATCACTCAAGACCCATGGGTTCTAAACACTGTACTCGGTTTTATGATAGATTTCATTCAGACTCCATTCCAGAGTTCCCTTCCAAGACCGATTCCCCTTACACTAGATCAAGAGAAAATTATAGAGGAAGAAATTTCCTCAATGCTAGAAAAAGGAGCAATTGTAGAAGTTCCCATGAAATTTTTGGTATTCATAAGTACTCTGTTCCTTGTGGAAAAGAAAGGCAAGGGTTGGAGACCGGTGATAAATCTCAGAGAACTCAACAAATTCCTTGTCTATCGACATTTCAAGATGGAGGGCATCCATCTACTCAGAGACCTCTTATTAGAAGGCGACTGGCTAGTCAACTTAGACTTGAAGGACGCCTACTTTACAATTCCTATGGCCAAAACACATCAACCCTTTCTTTAGTTCCTTTGGAAAAACCATCTTTTTCAATTTCAGGCTCTTCCCTTCGGCCTCTCCTCTGCCCCTTGGTGTTTCACCAAAGTGTTAAGAGCAATTGCCTCATGTCTAAGAGAAAAGGGTATTCGTCTCATTATTTATTTGGACGATATCCCGATTCTTTCTCAAGACTATGCTCAGATAATCTTAGATCTCAAGACCGTTATAAATCTCCTAGAGTCTGGGTTTTATCATAAACAGAGAAAAATCCATTCTAGTCCCCTCAAAAAAGATGGAATTCCTGGGCTTCACAGTAGACACAACAGAATGTCTTCTCCTTCTTCCTCCCAAGAAGATTGCCAAAATAAGAAAGGAGATAAGGCACGTATTGAAACAAGAAAACCTTTCCCTAAGAGAATTAGCAAGACTTTTAGGCCTTCTTTCTTCTTCCATTCAGGCCATTTTTCCGGGTCCACTGAATTATCGAGCCCTTCAGAGAATAAAAGCAAGGGCTCTCAGGTCAGGTCTTTGGTATGGAGACCGGATTTCATTAAACCCAGATGCCATCTTAGAATTAACTTGGTGGTTAGACAATCTAGATGCATGGAATGGGAGAGCGATCTTCGGTTCAACACCAGATTTTATTCTAGAATCGGATGCCAGCCTTCGTGGCTGGGGTGCTTGTCTAGAGAATCAGAACACTGGAGGAATTTGGTCCCAACGAGAATCCCTGCACCACATCATTTATCTAGAACTAACTGCAGGGCTTTATGCTCTAATGAGCTTCAAACATTTTCTTCAGGGCAGATCAGTCATTTTAAAAATGGACAACATGTCTGCTGTTGCGTACATAAACCATCTAGGAGGGACCAAGTCGGAGGACCTTTCCAATCTAGCAAAGAAGCTCTGGTTTTTCTGCCTAGAACACAAGATCTCTCTCACAGCAGAATACCTCCCCGGGAAATCCAATCTTTGTGCAGATTGGAATTCAAGATTCATCCTAGATTACAGCGACTGGAAGCTAAACACTTCTGTTTTCAATTCCCTCAATCATTTCTGGGGTCCATTCCAAATAGACCTATTTGCGAGCAGATTAACTACCCAATTAGTATCCTATTTCAGCTGGATGCCCGATCCTGGTGCTCTAGCAGTGAATGCCTTTCTCCAGTCTTGGGTAGGGATCAACGCTTATGCCTTTCCTCCATTCGCAATGATCCAGAGACTACTTCAGAAAGTGAGACAAGAACATTCCTCAATTGTCCTGATAACTCCGTTCTGGCCATCCCAAGCGTGGTTCCCAACAACTCTCGAACTAACCTACGATTTTCCCTTTCTAATTCCTCCTCTGACAGACCTTCTCACAGACGCAGACGGTCAAATTCACCCTCTTGTTCAAACAGGGAATTTGAACCTTCTTGCTTGGAGGGTGTCAGGAGATCTAACGATATCGCAAGACTTTCGTCAACAGCTTCAACTCTCCTCGGAGAATCTTGGGCCCCTGGAACACATTATCGATACAACAACATTTGGAAAGTCTGGTCACGTTGGTGCTTGGAAAGGGACTTGGATCCCGTGGAGGCACCTATCGTTGGTATAATTAATTTTCTTGGAGAACAATTCGATAGAGGTTTAAGTTACAGATCTCTTAATTGTTTTAGATCTGCTATTTCTGCTGGACATTCTTTAATTAACAATAAAACGGTAGGTAAAAATCCTATTATTTCCAGAATACTTAAGAGTATCAGACTTAGAAGACCTCCTCAACCAAGATATCAATTTCTATGGGATGTTAATTTCATTCTCAAACTTTTCTGTTCTTGGCCATCTAATTCTCTTCTCAGCAGAAAGAACCTCTCTTTAAAATTAGCTACTCTTCTTTGCTTAATTTCATGCAGAAGAGTCTCTGTTGTTAAAGCTTTAGATATTTCTTACAGATCTTATGATATGTTTGGGGTCAAATTTGAAATACATAAAAGAACTAAAACTATGTCAGATTCTATTTTCTATCCACGATTTGATAATTGCACTAAACTCTGTGTTGTTGAATGTATGAAAGAATATGATGTGAGAATGAATTCTCTTCGCCCTTTGAATGTATCTCAATTACTCATTTCTTTTGTTAAACCCCATAAAGGAATTTCTTCTTCCTCTATTGCTAGATGGGTCAAATCAGTCATGAAACTTGCTGGAGTCAATTTGGATGTTTTTAAACCTCATTCCATTAGGGGCACAATGGCCAGTAAGTCATTCTGGTCAGGTGGTAAGTTAGATGATATTCTTAAAGCTGCTGATTGGTCTAATTCTAGATCCTTTGCTCATCATTATTGCAAACCTGTATCTCACATGTCTGATGTTGTTTTACATGACTACCAACATGCATAATGGTAGCCTCCGGTCTTGTAATGAAATTGCGATTCTCCTATTAACATGACCAGAGAATCTGGATTTCATTAAAGACACGGAGGCTAACATTATCCCTCCCACCCTTTCCCTGGGTGGTTGATTATGTATCTTATTATTATCTTTGTTGATCTGAATATGCTTATTTGATCAGCTTTGTTACTATTTTTCCTTTGCAGGATTTTTTTTTAATCTTATTATTAATTAAATTGGAATTTATTAACTTCCTTTGTTCCTTTTACAGATAATCTTCCTTGATTCTGTTTCTTCTGGATTTCCGATCTTGTGGACCAATTTTACAAGGATGGTGTATTCGGTGTGTTCTTCCTTCATCCTTCTTCAAGTTTGACGTTATATTGGAGTTTTATTGGACTTCTTCTCTCTGTCGCCACATTTAAAAAAAAAATGATTGCCTAGTGATTCATACTATTGTTACTTACTATGTATTCTAAGTTGGAACTTTTGCTTTGTGACATATGCGGCTATGCTTGGACTGCATTAAAAGTTGTATGCATAATGTTAGCCTCTGTGTCTTTAATGAAATCCAGATTCTCTGGTCATGTTAATAGGAGAATCGCAATTCAGAAAACAAATCTAAAAACAGGTGTTCCTCTTTTTTGTTGTGCCTGTTAACAACTTGATTTTGACTAAACAGAGTTTTAGATTTTATCTCGTGGCACTTCTAGGAAAGGTTTTGACTTGCTCCATCATAGCATAGAAACATTTCCTCTAATTTAATTTTTCTTTTCTTCACTCCTGCTTGAATCCTTTGATGAAGAATCATTGTGTCACTGATATGAAAAGACAGACAAGGCTAATTGAAGAGTACGACCAGTGGTGGCGCCTGCTGTGTGTCACGTGTTATAATTTCCGTTATTTATCTGTGACAGTGCCCCAGAAAGGAGGAATAGCCTAAAACCCCCAAGTTGGACCTAGGTCCTAAATACAACAAAACATGGGATCTGTGCACACGTCAATTATTATACTGCACAATATCGACAGTAGAGTCACACACAAAACAATTCAGAGATAAAGAATTTTGATTTAGTCTTGATTGCTGTGGTCTTCAATTTTAATTTGCAACGCCCAGCCAACACGTGTTTCGTCAGGGTGGTATACCCTCGACTTCGTCAGGGCTCTAAAATGTACAATGGCTACATGTTACATACATGTACCAGCACTACATAAGTTATAAATTCATTTATCTCAGTAAAAAGTGTGATGATATTTGTCAAACAATAGTGCAGCATGGAGAGGGGTGTTAGCAACAGGTTCTTTAGACCTGGCCTATAGAAAAGCCATTTTATCCCACCCAAAGTGAACTACATCAACTGTTTATTAATGTAGCTAACATGCACGATGGTGGTTGCAGTAATCAAGGTAATTGATGTGCATTTAACACAGTCACCTGAGTATGTCCGTGACCCCGTGGACACCCAAATAAAAAATCTACACTTAGAGGTGTGCATCAGAGAGAATGAATAAAAGCCCAATGCTAAAAAGTCCAGCACAATCGTGCTCTTACCCAAATGGGCAGCGATATTCCAATGACTGTTGCAATAAGTTTGTTTGCTGTAGGGGATATCAACAATATAATGTCCACGTAAGTATACCGTTTATACAATACATATATGAACATCATCTAAAGATTTTCCTCATTATCTTAAAAAGAGAGTCTCACCTCTCCGCCGGTTGTACTTCGGTCCCGGCTGCCAGGTTCAGACGAATAAAAGATTAACACCGCTTATACCCATTTTTTTTTTTTTTTTAAATATTTTTATTGAGAAGTTTTACAATTATATTCAGCGCACGGCAATATTAATGAAAAAAAGAAAAATAAATGCATGACATTGAAGAAAAACAACCAATAAAACATCGACAGGCGTAATAAAAAAAGCAGCATCCAGTTAAAACAAAGGAGTAAAGTAATTTGATCTAAAATATTATTCCAGATTGTATAACCTAAATCTAATCAAACAGAGTTACCCTTTTCTAATATTTCCATACAGTCAAATAAATCTCTCCCATTACCACCAAGATACCAGTTTATATCTCATATATGAACCTCATTTAACCAAGTTTCAGACAAAACTCAATTTTAAACTATTAGATCATCTTTCCACCGCGTTATAGGATCCCATATTATCTTGCCCAGCTTCCTTCCCCTTTTTCCCTTCCTTGCATAGATCTCTTTCTCCACATTGTATGTTGTTAATAACTTAGCCAGCCTTTTATGGAAAGTAGGTGGTATAGGGTCAATCCATGCAGAGGCTATGCATAATCTCATAACAGATATTGCAACAAATAGAAATTCCCTCCCGCAAAATGGTCGTGCGTCCTCAAAATTGACTCCTAAAATTTTTTGTTCCGGGAGTTAACACAATTTCAGTTCCTAAAATATTATTTATGAAACGTTCAATATCTTTTTTTAGTAAATCTAGATGAGGACACGTAGCAAATACATGTTGTAAGTCGGCATCCAAGCTTCCACATCTATAGCACTTAATACCCACTGTACCTCCCCATTGTGCTATTTTAGCGGGTGTATAGTATAAATGATATATCGTTTTATAATGTTGCGCCTGCAATGGTGCTGAACATAACAAAGAGTAACCCTTTTCTAGGGAGATACCAAAACTTTCGCAACTAATATTAAGATTATCCTTCCATTTTTCGCTCCATTTTTGGTAGTCATCCCGTTTTGATTTTATCAATTCAGCATAGAGCCTTTTAATTGTGCAATCTTCCCCACCTTGAATTATCTCCATAATTGAATTACGCCTGAATCCCAAAACGCCTCCTTTTTTATTCAGAAGAAAACTCCTGACTTGTAAGTATTTAAAGAATTGCCTCGTTTCTAGGTTAAATCTAGCTTGTAAATCTGAAAATTGAAGAATCCCCTGGTCCCCCTTTACATCCCCTATAGTTCTAATTCCCCTGTTTTCCCACTCTGCAAATGTAGGTCCCGAGAAGATATCTTGTGGAAGATTTAGGTTATGTGAGAGTCTAGTGTAGACGTTATATTTCCCCAAACCTATTTTTTTAGAGAAGCTTTTCCAAATTTCATATGCTGCTATAAGCGTCTTAAACTTTGTCCTCTTATAATAGCTAGCCTCTGTAAATTTCAACAAGACATCCTTCACTTCCATTCCCAAGGTTAATCCATAGATTGCTAATGATCCAAATTTGCTCCACTCTTCTGATTCTTCCCCTCCCAGCATACCAATCATATTTTGTAGAGCCGCCGCCCAGTAATAAGATTTTTCTCTCGGCAGTGTCATGAATCTAAGGGCTCTTCTCGTTTTCCCCTTTGCCCAGATAAATCTATTTATTATACACTCTAGTTTTTTAGATATTTTAACATCAAATAATAAAGGTATTGCTCTAAATAAATATAAGAATTTTGGGAGTATCAGCATTTTTACTATATTTGTCCGCCCCACTATTGACATATGAAAATTGTCCCACCTATCCAAGCCTTTCTCTACTTTCTTAATCAAAGGATTGATATTCTTTTCTACTAAGATATCCAAATCTGGCATTATGATAACCCCTAAGTACATGCCTTCCTGCACCACTCGATTGTCTATACACGGAGTAAACAAATTTTGTATTATCTGCGTTTTAGATGTATTTAATTTATACCCCGATATCTTTCCAAATTTCATCGCCTCAAGTTCAAGATGTTCTATAGATTCAGAGGGATTTGGAGAGATTACAGCGATGTCATCTGCATAAGCTAAGATTTTACATTGCCCGATAATTGTTGTTAAAGGTGTAATCATCTCAGATGTCTCTATTCTACGTATTAATGGGTCCATGTATATGGCAAACAATAACGGTGAGCAAGGGCACCCTTGTCTAGTACCTCTTTTTATTTGGAATTGGCCCGTATTTCCACCATTCACTCGTAAAGTTGCTACCGGTTTTAGATAAAGAGTTTGTAGGGCTTTAATAAAACCTTGTTTAATACCTGTTCTTTCTAAAGCATACCAAAGGTAGCCCCAGGAGACCCGATCAAATGCTTTTTCTGCATCAAGTAACATCACTGCAATCGGGTCTCCTGTGACTGAAGTAACATCGAATAACGTTAATAACTTTTCGTATATGGTGGGTAGTTCCTCTCCCTGGTATAAAGCCGTGTTGGCAGCTACTGACTATTTTATCAATAACTCTTGCAAGCCTTGATGCCAATGCCTTGGAGAAAACTTTTACGTCCGCATTGAGTAAAGTTATAGGCCTATACGATCCTGGATCTCCCGGGTTTGTCCCTTTTTTTAATATTACTACCACCTCAGCACTCCCCCATGACTTAGGTGCCGATTTGCCCAGCTGTGCCAGTTGCATAACCTTCATTATTTCTTCTATCAAGGAGTCCCAAAATACTTTGTAGAACTCTATAGGAATTTGATCGGGACCTGCTGCTTTGCCAGAGGGCAGATTCCATATTGCCTCCTTGATTTCTTCTGTCTGCAAAACTCCCTCTAATCCGTCTGCTTCCTCCTCCTCGATTATGTCTATAGGGATCTCTTGGAGATACTCCTTCATTTCCTCATTATCTCTTTGAAAATCTCGACCCTCTAGTTCATCATCGTACAACTTCTCATAAAATGTCCTAAATACTTCCCTTATTTCATTCGACTCTGAGTGAAGCGTGCCCGATGTATCCCTAATTTCTCTAACTATACCCACAGCTTCTTGTTGCCTTGTACGAGTAGCCAAAATTCTGCCTACTGACTCACTTAACTCTAATAGCACTTCTCTCTTTTAGTATTATAAATTTTCGCTGCCTTACTAGCAATTTCGCCCTCTGCCTCACCTTTTACTTTCACTAGTTCTATCAAAGCCTTTTCCAAATCCCTCCCCGTCAAAACACTATTTTCTAAGTTCTCCTCTGCCTTAAGAACCTTCTGAGCTAGCTCTAAATTCCTCAGCTGAATTTGTTTCCTTTTATAAGAATTATAGCTCTTTGTTTCCCCTCGTACTCCAGCTTTAAAGGTATCCCAGACCACTCCCATTTCTGCTGTATCCCTATTGAAAGTAAAAAAATCAATAATCCATTTATTCATATGTTCTATATATTGTTCGTCTTTCGAAGGTCCAATTTGTGTATTGTCTAGTATTTGTTTTTGTTGCCATAGTGAGTACTAAGGGGTTATGATCACTAAGGATCCGTGGCAGCCTTTCAATCATTGAATTTGAAATAGTGGTACTTGAAACGAAAAAATAATCTAATCTTGCACATGTTCGGTGCGGAGCAGAATAATATGTGAAGCTTTTATTGTCCATTCTCTTTTTCCCCCACACATCTGAGAGAGCATTGTTTAAAACTAAACTATGTAGTGCCTGATTTACTTTCTTTTTCCTGCCTTTATATTTTCCAAAGGAGCCCAGTCGAATCCATCTGCTCCATTAATAGGGGGTATCAACAATATAATGTCCACGTAAGTATACCGTTTATACAATACATATATGCACATCATCTAAAGATTTTCCTCATTATCTTAAAAAGAGAGTCTCACCTCTCCGCCGGTTGTACTTCCGTCCCGGCTGCCAGGTTCAGACAAAAAAAAGATTAACACTGCTTATATAATTAGAAATTAGAAAATTAATTAGAAATCCCCATTAATCTAAAATATTGGTGCATTTCTAATGAATTTTGTATACTGTCTAAACCTAGACTGTGTACAATCGCGGGGGTATCTCTACACATGGTATGTAACAGCGTTTATCCCCTTCCGGTTGGCCAAGTATGCCATTTCCGGTGTGGGGTGAGCGTTCAAGCTTTTATTGTTGATAAAGGAAGCGTGGAGTGCACTTCCGCACTCACACGCGAGGACGCTACCGGCAGCGGTACTGGAGCTGCGGCGTCTATTTCTGAACTCGACCTTGCACATGCGAAAGGTAAGGAGGATTTCTAACGATGGGATACAAAGGGCCGTTAAGCAGAATAGCTTACGGTCGGCATGTGTTCATAACGTTTTTTTATTAATCGGGGATAAATTTGATAAAATTCGGGCACAGCGACAATATCCATTAAACGTGTTAGAAATAAGACCCATCAAGCAATTGGGAACAATTGACTGCTAACGGATAGTCTAAATAATGCTCCAATTCGTGATACTTTAATATGGCATTAGCGAAGGTCACATATTTTTGCTCATCGGCTTATTTTGCCATGAGAAATGTATTGAGACATTCAATAAGGTTTAACTAATTTACCAACTCGAATCATATTTCTGCTCATAGGATTAAACTGCCATGAGAATCCTATTGAGTTGTAGAAATTTAATCTTCTTGTATTTAAATGATTCTCATGAATGCAATATACCTAGATATATTCTGAAGTGAATACATTAATCCTTATGGAACAATAGTAATAACAGTAGCAACATCCTTCTCCCCTTCTAGTGCCTTACAACATTAAAACATCGATACTGATTTTAGCTGCTGGATATAAGCGGTGTTAATCTTTTTTTTGTCTGAACCTGGCAGCCGGGACGGAAGTACAACCGGCGGAGAGGTGAGACTCTCTTTTTAAGATAATGAGGAAAATCTTTAGATGATGTTCATATATGTATTGTATAAACGGTATACTTAAGTGGACATTATATTGTTGATACCCCCTACAGCAAACAAACTTATTGCAACAGTCATTGTAATATCGCTGCCCATTTGGGTAAGAGCACGATTGTGCTGGACTTTTTAGCATTGGGCTTTTATTAATTCTGTCTGATGCACACTTCTAAGTGTAGATTTTCTATTTGGGTGTCCACGGAGTCACGGACATACTCAGGTGACTGTGTTAAATGCATATCAATTATCTTGATTACTGCAACCACCATCGTGCATGTACGCTACATTAATAAACAGTTGATGTAGTTCACTTTGGGTGGGATAAAATGGCTTTTCTATAGGCCAGGTCTAAAGAACCTGTTGCTAACACCCCTCTCCATTCTGCACTATTGTTTGACAAATATCATCACACGTTTTACTGAGATAAATGAATTTATAACTTATGTAGTGCTGGTACATGTATGTAACATGTAGCCATTGTACATTTTAGAGCCCTGACGAAGTCGAGGGTATACCACCCTGACGAAACACGTGTTGGCTGGGCGTTGCAAATTAAAATTGAAGACCACAGCAATCAAGACTAAATCAACATTCTTTGTCTCTGAATTGTTTTGTGTGTGACTCAACTGTCGATATTGTTCAGTATAATAATTGACGTGTGCACAGACCCCATGTTTTATTGTGTCACTGATACCCAGAACATTTGACGGAAACAGGAACTCTTCACCCAAAACAAACAATGAATGTCTGACTGCAGAATTCTGGAAACATCCTTGTCCACTGCAGCAAATCTTCTACACTGAGCATGTGGCTCTGAGTGTGTCCTCAAATTTATATGGGTGATCCACCAATAACAAATACTGTTTTGGAATTGTCTGACTAGAAGAACCACTTTGAGTTTGCTGCATGTTTTTGGGAGCAAGATGCTCCAAATCCAATTCAACAGTTATGTGTCCCGTGTTAAGGTATCTGGGAGGTACAGCACATGTCTAAAGCAGAAGATGATGCTTCCTGACACCATCTTAACATAACCCTCATTTTTCTCATACAAATATTTGTGGGTGGGGCTACAATAACTTACGTTGTGTTCTACTTAGCCAGCATCAGTTTGTATCTATTTGAGTTGGGGACTGTATCCACGCTTGGTCTCAAAATAGTTCCTTAGGACCCCCCTTTTCTCTCTGTGTGTATAACCATCTTAACAAAACCATCATTTTTCTCAAACAAATATTTGTGGGTGGGGCTACAATAATTTTATTAAAACAGATCTACCACTACTTAGCAATGGCGTATCTTAAACAGTAATACTTGGTGACATTATCGATAGAGTTCACAATGAGAATTGAGTGCCAAGAATGTTGGTCAGTTATCAATAGTTCTTTATAGACTGTTTGACAAGAGGTACTGGAATTCTTTCCAAACACATTTTAAGAAAATTAGTGGAAAATTATGTATTTGAAAGCACATTGGCCCAGTGGCGTTAAAAAAATGTTTATAAGCTTCAGGAAACAATAATAGACTGCCTCCCATTCTCAGTCTGCATCTCTATCCCACTCATGTTTCTCCTCTTTCTCTCGCATATCCCTCTCTCTCACTTTACCTCCGATTTTCAATTCTCTTCTTTCTTGCAAACAAAATCAAAATATTTATTCTCTTTAAGTCCAGAAGAGGTGTTTGTTTTAGCAGTGGTTGGGAGAGAAAGATCATATATATGCAACACATCTTTATACATCTTTATCCAGAATTTCAGCTGACTGGCACTGAGTCTTGTCAGGGGTTAAGCGCAAAGACTGCTTCTTCTTCTCTAGTTGGGAATACCGGAAAACAGTGAGATTCTTCATGTAGCCATGGTGTTTGCAATACCCAGTAAGATACATTGGTCAACAAGCGCCTCCAGGGATTAACACTAAAATGATGAAAAAGCCAAATGAAGCATCTTTTCAAGATTGTTTAACAGGAGGATAAGCTTTCTAGTTGATGAGAAACTTTAAATGTCCTCTTAGAACTTGTGCATCAAAAAGTCTGGTACTTCATATTCATGGGAAACTTGTACCAAGATAGCCCAAAGCATTGGAAATATATGTTGAAGTGGATTAACTTTACACAATTTTATTTAAGAGATATGAAAAATGCGCAGATCTTCCAAGTGTTTGGTAGTTGGAAGTTAAACACCAAAGGTTCAGTATATTGCCTCAATATACAATAAAGTAGCTTATTTCTGGGTCAATAAAAAAGAGCAGGAATATATTGAGTGTCTGCACAATATTTTGTTCTTATTTTTGATTGTCGAAGATTACCCTTGATCTTTCATCATAGTATCTCAAAATGATCCATAAAATGAGTTGTTACTGTTATCAATGGAGCAATACCCGGACTGGCAGGAAAGGTTCTAGAATGAAATCCCTATAGGCAATAAAAAAGAGATACATTTGTGGCACTGTGTAAAAGTATTATTTAAAAAAAAACTAAGAGACAAGAAATGATGATCAATTTTTTGGCGTACCATTACAAAAACAACATACTTATTTTACAAAGCAATGGTTGACCTGCTCTATTTGTCCGATAGTTTGAGAACGGTAATCAGAAGACAAGTCTAATTTAGGGGCCCATTAGTATGGCAGGCGGTTTGCCCAGCGTGGCGATCTGCCCGCCATCCACACAGCAAATACCCCCCTCCATATTCTGATGGCTGAGGGGTCCGCTGTGGAAGGAAAGACCATTCTACGCTTTTCCGCCGGTCGACTTGTTGACCGGCGGAAAACAAGGTTAATATGGGGGTGGTGTCTGCCAGACACCACCATCCATATTACGATGACTGCGGAGATCAGCCTTTCCATGGCAGCGTTGCCGCCATGGAAAGGCATGTGGTCTTTGCCTTTGGGGGGCCCTAGGAAGTTTGGGGGGTGGAGGTGCACATAGGGGGTAACTATGGTACCCCCCTGCATTTGCATGCACAAGGTGGCAGGCACCTCACGGAACTACGCAGAATGACGTCTTTACGATTGGAGGGAAAATTCTGCTTCTGCGCAAATGTACCAGCCGGAGATTGCTAACGGAACTGTTAACGGTACTGTTTCCCACCCCGTCGTATACCGGAGGAAATACCACCCAGGAAGGAGCTGTAATCTAAACCCGGATCGCTGTATCCCTTATTGACATATCTGATGACTCAAACCTTCTAAACCATCCCTTGAACAGTTCCGTTAGCAATCTCCTGCTGGTACCCTTTGCTGTTTTGAATGGTTTCCGTATCAGTTTAATATTGATTTTCGGCAACCCGGTGGATCTCTGATGAAACCTGATTGGATCATTTGGTTGTTTCTCTGACTGTACTAAGTAAAACTTAGTAGTATCATTTTACAGGTGTCCCTGTTTGTCCCACACCATTCTTCTATCCCCGCCCTGATGAAGGTGTTGCCCTGACGTGGGCATTACCCTGAAACGTGTGTTGGTGTTAACTCTTCTCCTGTCCTTGGATTGGGTTACCATTTACCACCGGGACGATACACAAGAATTTTCCATCTGAACATCATGTGGCATTCTCACCACCTTGATTGATTTGTGATGCCTTGGAATTGTGTTTGTTTTGTAGACTGAATGTATAAGTCAATTGAATGCCAGTATGATCGATAGTTTTGAATGTGATGTGTGGGACACTGTGTATATATATATATATATATATATATATATATATATATATATATATATATATATATATATATATATATATATATATATATATATATATATATATATATATATATATATATATATATATATATATATATATATATATATATATATATTACCTACTGGCGATAGCCAGTAGGTATATATAGTTAGGATTTTTTCCCTATGGGATTTCTGAAAATTCTATGTCTAATAACTTTGGCGTTTGTGGACGGAATTGGCTGAAATTTTCAGGAAAATGGCACATTTTGTTTCTGAGCAGCTCCTGTAAATTTGGGGGGGGTTCGTCAAGGGGGGGCCGAGAAAAAAGGGGGGTCCCAAAACGCGTTTTTCCCATGTTAATTTCCATAGGGCGGTTGGACTCACTTTTAGCCCGAACGGCTGAATGGATTTCCAGGAAACTTGGCAAAATTGTAGGGACTGTTAGCCTGATGTGCCTTTGCTAGGTCTCAATATATGTGCTTCAGTGAATTTTGAGAAATTAACGTTTAAATCAAGATATATATCTGTAACAGCGCTCCGGGCAGCGATCCGGTTCGCGTACTTTTCGCTTATCGGAACTTTGCGAAGCGAAGCTGATTGGCTCTCCGGTGTCTGTCAACATTCTAAACAGTCCGGTGCGGCCGCCATCTTGTCTCTCGGTAGGATCGAGAGACAAGAGGAGGCCAAAACAAAGGAGGAAATGAAGGAAAGGGGGCAAGGTAGACCCCTTCTGACCCCCTAGGATTGATGAGGGGATATTATAGAGCCACGCTGGGCCCCAAAAAAAAAAAAAAAAAATCCGTTTTTTTCGCCGTAGAGACGCGTCTTGGTATGCGAACCGGGCAGCTAACCGGGAAGCTAACCGGCAGTGTAACGGGAGTCTGACGAGTAGCTAATTGGCTGTCAACATTGTAAACAGTCCGGAGCGGCCGCCATCTTGTCTCTCGGTAGGATCGAGAGACAAGAGGAGGCCAAAACAAAGGGGGAAATGAAGGAAAGAGGGCAAGGTACACCCCTTCTGACCCCCTAGGATTGATGAGGGGGATATTATAAAGCCACGCGGGGCCCAAAAAAAAAAAAAAAAATCCGATTTTTTCGCCGTAGAGACGCGTCTTGGTACGCGAACCGGGCAGCTAACCGGGCAGCTAACCGGGAAGCTAACCGGCAGTGTAACGGGAGTCTGAGGAGAAGCTGATTGGCTGTTATCATTGTAAACAGTCTGGAGCAGCCGCCATCTTGTCTCTCTGTGGGATCGAGAGACAAGAGGTGGAAAAAAAAAAGGTGTAAATGAATGAAAGGGGTAAGGCAGACCCCTCCTGAACCCCTAGGATTGATGAGGGGGCTATTAAAGTTCCCTGGGGGGTGAAAAAAAAATTGCGATTTTTCGCGGTAAAGGTGCTTCCTGGTACGTTAACCGGGCAGCTAACCGGCAGCGTAACGGGAGTCCGACATATTGTGTTTTTTGAACGTTTGTGATATGTGCACGTGTGGATTTTGTCTAATTAAGGTTAAAAAAATATATATATATCTTTAAGCGTGTTCTGGCGCGCTTACGTTTTGGGTTTGGTTTGCGCTGCAGAGACGATACGTCACGGTTATGCGATGCATCATTAGGCGTCTCACGGGCTACGTGATACGTCACTTAATAAAGAATATATTTTACAGCTATAGATATTAGCTTTTAAAAAACCAATGAAATTCACAGAAAAAACCATAGGTTATAGACCATATATAGTTAGGAATTTGCATTTACAAAACCTTGAAAATTCACTGAAAAAACCATAGGTTATAGACCATATATAGTTAGGGATTAGCATTTAAAAAACCTTATTTTATTTGCACAAAACCATTGAAATTCCATATATAGTTAGTTGCACTAACTATATATCGCGGACCCGCAATCCACTGCTAATGATGTCACATATTACATCATTCATGACATGGTCAGTGACATCACTGATGACATCACTGATGACATCTCAAATGACATCACTGATGACATCACTGATGACATCTCAAATGACATCACTGATGACATCACTGACATCTCATTTGACATTACTGATTACATCACTGATGATATCATTTATGTGATAATACATCTTCAGACTCTAATATACCCTTAGATACACTCAGTGTAAACAGGCACTCACAGACTGTCACACATCCATGGAGTTACCCACACACCTAGTCAGTCATGCAAAGAATCAATCACACCTCCATTTCCTCAACTATACAGTTATACACACCTTACTTATTCAAACATATACTAACACATATTTACTCTCTTATACAATCCTTGATACAAGTTCACAATGATTCATACAGCCACTCTCACATTCACTGGCTCTTATGTTCAGTTATTTATATATGTCAACTCTCACATGGAGTGTGTTTTACATATGTACTTACTTTGACATGTAGAACTGAGATATCCATTCACTCACCAATATACTCATGCACACAGTCAACTGTCCATACAGCTGTTTCTACATGCACTTTTGAACCCATACACCTAGGGAATCAACTGCTCACACATCTATGCACAGAGTTATAATCTCACACATCTATGCACAGAGTTATACACCTCCCAGCCACCCACACACATACTCAGTCTCCCATACAAATACTTGGGCAACCATTCAATAACCCATATAGTTACTGATATAGCTACTGATTTAAACATGCAGCAGTTTACAGAAGAACATAAATAATGATTGCCAAATTAAGACACTTTAATCACTAACCCATGCACTCAGTGAGACACATTTAATCATTCTCTCATACAGTCAGTCATGCACCTACTAAATCCTTCATCCAGACACTTATACATCCACTCATTCTTCAATATGTAAGACATATTTTAACTTTACAGAAACATACAGTCACTGGGTGTTGTCATCAGTGATGTCATCAGTGATGTCATTTGAGATGTCATCAGTGATGTCATCAGTGATGTCACTGACCATGTCATGAATGATGTAATATGTGACATCATTAGCAGTGGATTGCGGGTCCGCGATATATAGTTAGTGCAACTAACTATATATGGAATTTCAATGGTTTTGTGCAAATAAAATAAGGTTTTTTAAATGCTAATCCCTAACTATATATGGTCTATAACCTATGGTTTTTTCAGTGAATATATATATATATATATATATATATATATATATATATATATATATATATATATATATATATGCACAAGGTGAGGCTCTCTCCAGTAATTATCGCAGCCGCCGCCGCAGCAATGTCGAAAAGAAGCTACGCCACTCCAACATTCGTCATGGGCCAAAAAAACAATTTATTTGCGCTCAAGCCACCAGATCCTACGCGTTTCGGGCATCCGCCCTTGTTCACAGATCGTTGGTCAGTACAATCTCAATAGCTTAAATACAAAGAGTTTTCCCGGGCATTTTTTTCACAACCACGTGGTAGTAAACATTGAAGACACACTACATATCTTAGGCTTAAGCAGTCTTTTTTTCTCCAATTCAGTGCCATGAAGAGTCTTTACATGAGTGTTATAACAGCATAAATGCATAATCATGTTAAAATCACGATGATATTACAATTTATTTTATAGATAAAAAAATAAATATGTTTTTGGTTTATAAAAATATATTATTCATTTTTATAAAAAACACGCAACAGAGACAATGTACAGATATTGCAACCAGCAAGATTGTGCAAAATATGCAGACATAGTGCAAAGAATAATGCATTAAAGTGCCATCGTCAGAAAGTGCAAAATAGTCAATGACTAGAATGTGTAAACAAAACACTCTGCGCACAAATAATTATTTATGCATGTTCTTTAGTTAAGACCTAGTGTATATGCATGGTTGAGCACTGTCTCAAGTTAGATAAGAAACTTATCTGATATCAGCATAAATGCTTAATATATCCATCATGATTTTGTGTTCTATTCATATATGGTTACTGAAGTAAAACATACAATGCGAAAGAGCATTGCCACTGCTTATCATCATGCCCCCTTTGTCTGTGTCAATGTTAAAGTGCTATAGAGAACCCAAAATTATGTGTGCCCATGGAGGGAAAAATATGGAAGAAATCCAAAGTGATGTTCTTCCAATATGAATGGTGAGTGAGAGAAAAACTCTTGCTCGATTCCAAACATATATGCCAAAATTAAAGAGATGAAATTAAACATATATTTCATAAAGAGACTTCAAGAGGGGAAAGGAGGGCGGGTTTTGGCGGGAAAACTTTAAACTAAATACATCATGGTCAGGAAATGGTTTTTACAGGAATACATGAAGGTCTTCAGTTGTGTTGAGACCGCTAGGGAAACAACTGTCCAGTTCAAGGATAAACTGGGATTCCAATCTCCTAAGCATAAGATCCCTGTCCCCTCCTCTAATAGGTTTAGGTATGGAGGCTATAACAAAGTAGGTCAGGCATTCAAGATTGTTGTGGTGAAAAGCTTTAAAATGCCGAGCCACGGGGTATGAGCTGTCGTTGTTAACGATAGCTCGCAGGTGTTGCAGGATTCTGACATGCACCTGTTGGCGTGTGCTGCCAACATATCTGAGGCCACAGGTGCATGTCAGAACATAGACTGCAAACTCAGTTTTGCAGTTATGTTTGCCCTTAATTTCCACTGGATCGGGTCTAAAGGGTGTGGAATACTTGGTAGTGTTCACCCCGAACTTACAGGCTCTGCAGCTAGAACACCGGATGAAGCCAGGCTTAACCATCCAATTGTCTTTTTTGATAATTTCAGGAAAATCTCTGCTCAGTTGGGTTCTCAAACTTAAGCCTTTCCTGTATGTAATGTTGGGTCCTGCCGCTATTCTAGGTGCCAACACCAAATCAGTTTTTAAAGCCGGCCACCTTTGGTTAATAATAGACCGAATTTTACGTTCCTGTCTATTAAATGTCAATATTAGTCTAGGTGCACTAATGTCTGAATCTGATGTTTGCTCCGTAATGGATTCTGAATTCAATAACAGAGAGTCCCTGGGTCTGTTTTTAGCTTTCTCAATAGATTGCTTCAAGACAGATTCCTTATATCCCCTCCCTCGAAATCTATTCAGGGCTTCTGCAGCACAAAGTTCATAATCTTCATCAGTGCTGCAGATTCGTTTGAGCCTCAATAGCTCACCAAAAGGGATATTGTCAATGGTGTGACGGGGGTGGGAGCTGCTGGCGTGGAGTGTACTATTGCCGGCAGTGCTTTTACAATGTAATTTAGTGCATAATTTGCCATTTTTTACAAATATCTTAACATCAAGAAAATCTGCCTCCACTTGATTGATGTGTGATGTAAAATGTAGATTTTCATCATTGACATTGATTGATTTTATAAAGTTTTCTGCACTGGTCTGATCCCCCCTCCATACCAAAAAGACATCTTCAATGAATCGCATCCAGTGCACTACATTGTTCACCATAATATCACTGTAAGTGATGTTGAGTACCCGCTCCTCCCACCAGCCCACGTGTAAACACGCGTAGCTGGGGGAGAAGCAGGCACCCATCGCCACCCCTCTTTGTTGCAGATACAATTCCTTGCCAAACATAAAGTAATTATGATGCAAACACCAATTTGTCAATTCTATTAGCATCTTATTATGTTTGTAGCAACTGATGGGTCTAGTTCCTAAGAAGTGTTCAAGTGCTCTAAGTCCAGTTTGATGATTAATGCTGGTATAGAGTGATTCTATATCTAGGGTGATTAATAGTAGATCATCACTCCAGGGAACATTTTTGATTTTATTAAGAAAGTGGCCAGTGTCTTTAATATAGGTTGTCAATGCTTGCACCAAACTTTGAAGGAAGTAATCAATGTATTCCCCAATATGCTCAGCCACACTGGAGATAGCAGAAATGATGGGCCTGCCAGGGGTGGGACTCACCATCTTATGCACCTTGGGTAATAGATATAGTTTGGGCAGTACTGGATTTTCAACATTTAAGAAGTCAAATTCTTGTTTGGACAACATGTTTTCTCTTTTCCATTTAAACAAAAGTTTTTTAAGGACCTCTTTTGATTCGTTGTACAATTTCATAGTAGTTCTCATGTAGCAGGTCCCATTGTTTAATTGCAACATTGCTTCATCAAAATAGTCTTTCTGCGGCCAAATCACAACGTTGCCGCCTTTATCTGCCATGGTGACTATAATACTTTGGTCCTTGCTTAACTTATTAACCAAAGTTGTGTAAGCCTGTTCTCTGCTACTTCTGTATCTCTTTCTGTGTTTCACTTTATGGTAAAGTTGTTTCAGATCTTCAATGACCATATCGTGAAATGTGTCTATTGAGTCACGTGGCATGATTGGGATGAAACTTGATTTAGGTTTGAATGGACTTAAATTCATTCCTACCTGTGGTATTTGTGCTGTACGCAGTTCATCCTGTGTTGACGTGTTCTCAGCAACCGGCGCATCATTCATTGCCAATTGATGTATTGTCAAATAAGCTCTAGTGTCTCCAGCCGGGACATCAAGCGAGCTCGAGGTTGATGCAATTTCAGGTTGCTTTGGAAGATTGTTTTTGTTGCCCTCTTTAATGTTAAAGAACTTCATGAGCTTTAACTTACGAATATAAAGAAAGATGTCTACACGTGTTTTGGTGTAGCTGAAGTCGGACACAGGACAATAAGTAAGCCCCAAACTTAGAAGCTGTTTTTCTGCTTCTGTAAGTACAATGGTGGATAAATTGATAATTGCGTTGTCCATTACTTCCTTTTTCGCCAGTATTGCCTCTTTGGCTTTTTTGGTGATTTTTTGCTTTTTGCGGCGTTCTCTTCGGCGTTTGTTTGCCCTTGCTCGTTTTGCTTGCTTTGCGGCTGCTGTTTCCGATTTCTGGGTCTCAATGTTTGCAGCCGATCCGAGCGTAAAAAATCAACCTCTTCCCCAAGATTCAAAATCGCTGTTGGTGTATCCAATGATTTTTCGCCTCTGCTTTCCCATGACGAATTACTTGTAAGGGATTCATTATCGCTGTTCTCGGATACCACGCCAATGCCTGCTGAGGTGGAGGCAGCCACTGGGGTTTCGGTGGAGGAAGCAGGTTTCTTTGAAGCCTGTTGTGCCAATCTTGTCTTCTTTGCATTTTCGTATTTCTTGGCAAATGTAAAAATTCGCCCTTGGGCATAGTCCTCCTTATCACGGGCGAATTTGTATATTTTGCGATTTTTGATTTTTTCCTCTTGTTGTTTCAGCCGGTCATCAATCTCTTTCCGTAGCTTCCCAATTAAGTTGTTGGGTTCAAACGTGCTGAGCATATATATATATCTATTGTTGAGTATTTAATCATCTTTCTATGTAATTTGTAAAGTCCGACAATCATATTTGATGTTATGACAATAAAAAAGAAAAATAATTTTGTTAAATTAACTTGGGTGTTGCAATATTGAATATATGTAATTGTCAGCTATGGCGCTTAGTGCATAATTTTGGGACCCTTTCCTTAGGGCCTTCTTGTAATTATCATATATAGGCAGGTGATGCAGGTGATTTTTGTGTATGTTGGTTCCACTAATTTCCCCTGCTCCTCCTGCCTATTATTAGCTCTCAGGGGTCCTCCTTTGTATTGCTTATTCTGCAACAACTCCTAAGTTGTCTGTTATCACCAGCTCCACTGGAGATGTTGGCATTGATTTCACTCAACACATCAGGATTGGAAATATTGCTGCCATCACCACTCAAAACACAAGGAGAACAAATGCTGCTCGCCACATTATTATGAGAAAGTGTCAAATCACCCAGCTCAAACCAATCACAACATCATCATACTGCTATAATTTGGACACTTAACTCTCTGGCAGATGATCTTGGCTTGTTCTTCACTCAACTTAATCAAGGCACTCCGGTTCCAACATCCTTTATCCTGTAATAAAACTGCAATCTTAGAAGCTCTAACAACCTTGACAGGCTCAGGAAACTTAGTCTGCCCCTTACTCAACTTAACAGGCTTCCTAATAAGAACCCAGTCACCAGGAGTTAACACTGTTTCCTTAACATGCATTCTTCTGTCATAATTCTTTTTATAAGAGGCTTGTTTTACTTTCACATGTTCCCTTACCTTCTGTACATCCAGACAATGAGCTTGACCCACTTTATCCTTTTACCAAGATGGAATCAAAAGAGAAATGGGCTTCCTACCTCTTAATAGCAAATAAGGAGAAACAACAGTGGTAGAGTGAGGTGTAGTGTTGTAACACTCCACACATTCTGATGCCAATACTTGGAAGCATCTATCTTGTTAGCAATGGCAGTTTGTACTCCTTCTTTCAACAATATGTTAGCCCTTTCCACAAGACCATTGGAAGAAGGACTATACAAAGGAACAAGAATATGTTTAATAACATTCTTCCCAAGAAAAGATTCCATCTCTTCTGAAACAATGTGAGTCCCATTATCCGTAACAACTTCCTTAGGTAAACCCTCAATCAAAAATACTCGCTCCAGAAACGAAATAACCGAACCAGAGTCAGCATTTCGAACAAAAGCAAAGTATAGCCACTTCGAAGAATAGTCAATAACTACTATAAGAAACCTTTTGTCACTGCCAAGCATATTGAAAGGATCAGAGAAATCTAAACCCAACTTCTGCCATGGACCTTTAGGCCAACCCAAAGGTCACAAAGGAGCAGTAGAGGTTTTCCAATGTTTATCTGAGCATAAACACTCAGCACACTTACCCACAAAAGATTTGACTTGCCCCCCAATACCAGGCCATCAATAAGTTTGTTTGATCTTTCTAATAGTACCTGAAATACCCTTCATGAGCCAAAGAGCTAATCTTACCTCTCAACCCTTGTGGTGGAACAAATTTGTCTTGCCTGACTCCTGTCACCAGGCCAACCATTGATTAAAAATGTCTTAACTCTTCTTAAACATGCATCCTTGTTACAACTTTCAAACCATTCTTCTTCAGAAATTTTAACATCTTGCAAAACATCACTCACGGTTAGGACATATTCAAAATCATCATCCTTAATAGGATCATCAATGTCTCTACTTTCAAGCGGCATACATGAAAGACAGTCTGACCTGATGTTTTTGCCACCTATAATATACTTGATATCGAAATTAAACTCTTGCAATCTCGCCAGTAATCTGATCAGTCTTGATGATGCCTTATTTGAGCAACTGTCACCTAACATGCGGATGCGGATCTAGCCGCCTTTCAGCTCTTTCAATTAGTTAAAGGCCCCACTCATAATGGTGGCCATATGTTGGATCTGATTTTTACGAATCTCGAATTGTCCAGTACCACCATCCCTACACCTATAGCTTGGTCAGATCATTTTTTAGTGGAGCTGACTTTTTGTATCTCTACCCCTAACATGTGTAAAACTCAAAGAGCCATGCGCAAAAGATCCTGGCGTAAGCTTCGCTTAGTGGACTTTCATGCACTTCTGGAATCTGATCCATTGGGCCCTTTTGCGGATATTGAGACAGGTTATGACTCTTTCTGCACTTGGTTAACCCGGGCATTGGATATACTTATTCCAGCCAAGTGAGTCAAAGGGCGCACGCAGGACGCCAATCCTTGGTACAATGATACCTTGGCGGGACCTGAAGAAGATCTGTAAAAGACGTGAACGTGAATGGAGGAAAGATTACTCCTCTGAAAAAAAGACCTGCTATCTAAAAGAGCTTAAGATATATCATAAAGCCATCTGCAGGACTCTGGCGGAGTATTATGCCTCCGAAATAAAAATTAGCTCTAATCCTGCTAAGGTTATCTTTAAGATTCTTAAAAACTTAGCACAAAAAAATCTGCTTACAATATCCCCACTTCGGCGGCCCAGTGCGAAGAGCAGGCCTTCTTTTTCGTGGAGAAGATCCGGGGCATCTATCAAACTTTCACCCCTGTGATAGGGCCTCATGGTACCTCGGCCACAAGACTTAGTCCTGTCTCTAAGCTATCGGTTATTCCCGAAATCTCTAAGGAGGAGTTTGATAAGTTAACTAGGCATATTAAATCTGGCTCCCCGGCAGATCCCCTCAAGCCTGCCCAATTTAGAGACACTTCTTTGTACTGTTTGGCCCCGTTAAATAGTCTTATTAATGCCTCTTTTTCAGCTGCTATTGTGCCAGTCAAGTGGAAGCAAGCATGGGTTTCCCCCCATACTTAAAAAAAACACCTTAGACCCTTTGAAGCCCGAAAACTTCAGGCCTATTTCCTTGCTACCTTGGGCTCCGAAGATTGCTGAGGCTCATGTAAACTCAATTCTTACCAACTTTTTAAATGCCAATGGCACTCTGGATGAAACTCAGCATTGGTTTCGCGCTGGTCATAGCACGGAGACGGCGCTCTTGGCTATGACGGAGCATCTTCGGTCCACTCCTGACCATGGTCAAACGGCGGCACTGATCCTATTGGATCTCAGTGCCGCCTTTGACACTGTTTCCCACCAGATCCTGCTCCATCGGCTTGAAGAGGCAGGGATCACGGATATGGCTCTTGCCTGGTTTAGGTCTTTCCTGACCGACAGGTCTTTTCGTGTCTCCACTCCTCCCTTCCTTTCCAGGGCGCATTCTATTGGGCAGGGTGTCCCTCAGGGCTCGGCTTTGAGCCCCACCCTGTTCAATCTTTACGTTCAGCCGCTGGCTGCGGTCGCCAAAGCGTGGAACCTTAACATCGTATCATACGCTGACGATACGCAGCTAGTGGTCGACCTTTTGGAAGGTACCACCATGGATCATGTAAGGTTCAAAGAAGGTCTGGCCGCGGTAGCAGTATGGATGACAGCTAATTGTTTAAAACTCAACGCCGCTAAGACAGAGGTGCTACTGGTTGGTAGAAATACTGAGTTATGGGGAGACCATTCGTGGCCATCTACTTTAGGGGAAGTTCCTACACCGAAGACAGAAGTGAAAAATCTGGGAGTCTGGCTAGACTTAGCTCTAAGCTTCTATACCCAAACGAAAAAAGTGGCCGCCACCTGTTTTGGCATACTACACAGTCTGAAAACGGTCCTGAAATTCTTTGATCCTGCTACCAGGCAGCTGATTGTCCAATCTACGGTGCTGTCCAGATTGTACTATGCTTGTTCACTGCTTTTAGGTTCTAATAAGGCGGAAATTGCCCGTTTGTAACGCATTCAAAATGCAGCTGCTAGGGCTTTAGTAGGTCTGCCACGTTTTAGCTCTACCTCTGCTACTATTCGGAAACTGAACTGGCTTCCTGTAGATAAGCGGATACAGTTCAAAACCTTATGTATCTCATTCAAAATCTTAAAACTGTCTACCCCCAAAATGCTGGGGCCATTGCTGAACATGTATGTGCCCACGTGGGCTCTACGTTCAGCTGGCCAGAACCTGGTTGAGGAACCCCGGTTCAAACGAAGCAGAGCGGGTCGACGCTCTTTCCGCTTCCTAGCAGCAAAATTATGGAACACTCTACCAGTCCATATTCGGGAAATGGAGGAGTTGCTCCAATTTAGGAAAGCCATCAAAACTCATTTATTCCCTTGAAATAACCTTTTTGTTTCTCTTTCTCTTTGAACTCAGCTCTGTTTTTCCTTTCAGGATTAGCGCCGGGACGCCCCTTTGCTGGGGCAGCTGGGCGCTTTACAAAACTACATAACATAACATAACATAACATAACATAACATAACATAACATAACATAACATAACATGTAAATAAGCGGTTTGTGGTCAGTAAATAATTGAAATCTGGTTCCCCATATGTACATTTAAAACTTTTTGACCGCCCATGAACACCCCAAGGCTTCCCTTTCAATAGTGCTATATTAATTTCAGCACAACTTAGAGTTCTTGAAGCAAAAGCCACAGTATATTCTTGATCTTTAATCATTTGACTTAGCACAGCCCCCAAGCCTTTGGAGCTGATATCAACTGTTACAATGCTCCTTTCACCATGTGTGAAGGGTTTGATAGAAAGTGCCTCCAAAATTATTTTTTTCGACAGAGTCAAATGCATGTTGTGTTTCCTCAGAACAAACATACTTTGCATTCTTTTTAAGTAAACTTCTTAGAGGTTGCACAATAATGGCATAACCCTGCACAAACCTGGCGTAATACTCACTAAGAACCAGAAATGCCTTCAAAGCATCTTTGTCCAGAGGCATGGGTGCGTCATTGATAGCATTGAGTAAATTCCCTCACTCGATATGTTTTGTCCCAAATAGTCCACTTTCTGTGTGATAAATCTGCACTTGTTCCTATTCACAGTCATGCCATACATTTCTAGTTTCTCCAAAACGTTTCTCAATAAAGCATAACGTTGGTCTAACGTCTCAGTATAAATAAGTGTGTCGTCTTGAAAAGCTTGGATGCCCTTGTCATGTGCAAACATTTGATCCATCGGTCTTTGAAAGACACTGGCAGCAGAGGCCAATCCAAAAGGTATCCGTTTGTACATGTAGACACCAAAGGGACTGACAAACATAGTTAAAGGTTGTGACTCAATGGATAGAGGAATCTGGTTGTATGCAGAATGCAAATCAATTGTGGTAAAATATTTGCTAACCCCCAGTTTAGCTAACAATTCTTGAATTCTAGCAAGGGGATGGCAGTCCACAACCATATTACGATTGAGAACTCTTAAATCCGCACATAGACGAATATCCCTTGAGCTTTTGTGTGCAACAACAGCAGCCAAAACACACTCCGAAGATTCAATGGGTGTTATGATATCTTGTAAGCACATTTCATCTAAAAGTTTTTTAAGGTCATCCCTTGCTGAGAGGGGAACTGGTCTAATCTTTTGAATCCCAGGAGTAACATTATTTTTCAGCTTGATAGTATGTTCAAACCCTTTGACTATACCAACATTATTTCTGAATACACTGGCAATCTTAGAAAACAAGTCACTCAAAACTAAATCCTTACCACTCTATAGTGGATCACTTACAGGACTTTGTTCAACTGAAGGACTGGTCGATCCCCCGAAACCACAGGTTCAACATGGTCAGGTTTCAAAATAATGCCTAAACAGGCCTGATCTTGTCAGCACAGGATGTTGCAACCATTAAGTGCCGCATAAACCTTGGTGTAGATCTCCCTACCTTTAAATCTAATGGATTCAGAAAAGTAACCAGACATAATGATATCATATTCACCAAATGCTTTGGGATTAACATTGGAGGTTTTGAGGAACGTCTGGGACTAAAACTTCTTGAAGGTATTCTCGTCAAAAATAGTGATAGGTGAACCAGAATCAGCCATGACACTTATATCAACTGAACCAATAGGCACATCACAAATAGGTCCTTTACACCTTTTAACAGCATTGTTTAAAGTGTTAATTTCAACTGTCAACAAAACATTATTCATTGCATCGCATAGTGACTCTTCGTCAACACTGAGATTACTTACCTTACTTTTCTCTTTGGTAGATCTACAAACAGTATAAAAATGTCCAATGCTTTTACACGTATTGCATCTGTTACCTTGTGCAGGACAATTAAAATTGTTACCCATGTGGTATTTGGACCCACACCTGTAACGTGCACCTTTTTTTTTCAACATTTGCCTTAGTTTTGGTTTTAAGAGAAACCGCAATTATATACGACTCATTGGAATTTCCAGACGATGTAATTTGCATAACTTTAGTACATTCTGAAAATTTGCTAGCTCTATCGTGTGTTAACATTTTAGAAGAAACAACAGAGCGTTCAATGCTGCCTGTAATCTCCATCATCTCCTCCAATGAAGGATTTTTACACATTAAAATGCGCTCCTGAATTTGTTGTTAAAACAATTGAAAACTAACTGGTAACGTACTGAAATATTCAGATTGGTAACGTACTGAAATATTCAGATTGGTACCAAACTAACAGTTGTTTGCCAACACTCTTAAGACAGCTACATAATATGCAATTGATTCATCGTGTGTCTGTTTACGTTTAAAGAACATATGTCTTTCTACCATTACAGATGGTTCATCGACATAATGTTGACCCATCCATGCCAATGCTTCAGAAATTACATTCCAGGTCTCATCATGTCAAAAACGTCTTAATCAGCGCTACCAAGATGGTTAAATAATAACCACAAACAAAACAGTGTTCAACCTAACCTGAAAACAGGAAAAATAATACTGAAGTGGACTAGTTCTCAATTTAAGGTGTAATGGTTTGCTATTACAACTATTGGGAGCAAAACCTAGGCATGCATAGGGTCATAGGACCATTGCATCCTGGGGATACCCTACTTCCTTTTTTTTAATAACCGCTATCTCTCCACATTAAATGGATACCTGGAGTTGATGGTGGTTTCTTAATCTTTAAAACCCCCCTGCCTTTTCTCACAAGAGCTCCCTGGAAAATGGTTGAGCCCACCCTGGCCTTTAGGAGCCAGGGTGCACCTATGATGAAGCATGACACTATTAGAGTGTGGTAGGGGAATTTAAGACAGAGGTTTTGCTTCCAAAAGTGGTAGTAGCAAACCATTACACCTTATATTGAGAACTAGTCCACTTCAGTATTATTTTTCCTATTTTCAGGTTGGGTTGGATACTGTTATGTTTGTGGTGTAAATAAACCAGGCGTAGTAAACAAATGTCAAATGTGTGCCTGTCACAGAAGAAACTTCAGTAGTAATACAAGTATGCAGAAAAAACAGCAATATCCAATTAGGCAAGCGTTGGGGTGGGATGCTAAACAACAGTCAGCTGGTTGCTACATACGAAGTCAGCAGGTTGCAGACAACGAAGAGAAGGACGTATGTGCCAGAGAAATGAATGTGAACTGCCCAAGCACTTAAGATGGCCGCCAAATCGTGACGCATGCTTGAGGCACATAGTTTTTATGGCCGATAGATGTTGCAACGGGAAAGTCACAGAGGAGCTGCTGCTCTGGACACACAGACCGCGCACACTCGTAGGACCTTAGGAGAATAACATCATGACCTCACAGAAGTCATGGAGACATCCACAGGGTGATTCCATCTCGAGAACATCAAAAGCAAACACCCACAAACGGCTGAAGACAAACAAACACTGTGGTAAGAGCCAAAGTCAAAGGAAAGTAATTTCAGGCAATATTACACATAGCAAAGACACATAAATAAATAACATGAACGAGAAACATAAAATTCACGTTTCTCAGGTGGTGATCCAGCGTAGATAACGATATCCAGTGGAAATCATTAAAAGAAGTATTCCTGGCGATCGGTGGGTCCGCAGTTGAGGTGAAATTGTCACCAATAAATGTAGCAAGGTTCTGGATAAATAATGAAGAAACTCCTTTTTGCTTGAAAGAGAAGGTTTATTCTTGTAGAGCAGACCCACAAAAGCTCCCACGGGCAGCAGAACAGTGAATGAGTCAACCACTTCGAGAATCTAGAATTACTGATAACAGTGACCCAATACATTCTAATGACGTCCACTTCTAAGAACACATAACTAAATGGCTAGCAATACAATATGCAAACCAAACATACCTACCAACATACTACAAAGGTGTACCAACTGGGTTGCTTGGTGGATCTTTGTGTTTTGGCAGGTTTGGTGGGAGTGACTCGGTCAGCAGCACTGCTGATCCAGGTGTTGAAGTTCTCTACTGACTGGTTCAGGCCGGTGGTAATGTTGGACTGGGTGCTGCTGAGGCATCGGTCTGTTGGTGAGGAAGGAGGTGCTGTGGCAGTTGGGAGGGGTCTGGGGAGGTCTGTGAAGTTGAAGTGTTCAATGGAGTGGTCGGCCGGGTGATTTCTGTGGTGTAGCTGTATCTGATTCTGTTACTGCCCGCATAGATAGGGTTCAGCATGTGTCCTGCCTTGTGGGTGGGGTCTGTGACCAGCTGCTTGAGGCCGATGTTGCCCAATCATTCCTGGATGTTGGTGGTGATGGTGTCAGTGTGGTCATCCAGGTGGAAGTTGAGGTCTCCCAGGAAACGTAGTGTTCAGAGTCAATGGTGGGTGGGATATGAATTTAGCTATGACATCGCTGAGGCCAGTTCCTGGTCCTCCTGGTCTGTAGACTTGATGGTGGTTTTGTTATCAGTGCAGAGCTGGAAATTCATGTGTTCTATGATCGGTGTGATCAACCCTGCATGATGGTGTAGATGACGAATTCTTTGTCTATGATGGCGATGACACACACTTGCCTGTTGGCACGGTCATAGTGTTTCATCTTGCAGCCAATGGTTGTTGAAGTGGTGATGTGAGAGACTGACTCGGGGAAGAGCCAGGTCTCTTTAATAAAGGTCACGTCGGGGGCAAGGGTGAAGATCGTGTCTCAGACTTTGGTGGTGTGCTTGCGGAGCCACCTGTTGTTGATCAGGAGCTAAATAGCAAATACTCTCACAACCATCTGGTAATTGGAAATAAGTATTTTGTGCACAAACAAAATAGACTCCAGGAATTGCTGGTTTTTCTCCTTTTAAAATTTGCCATGTACCTCCCATGATTTTAAATATGTGTTCACAACTACTAATCCCTACATTCTACTTCTACTTTGGGTTCTTCTTTTGTAAACATATATTTTCCCTTTTTGTCTTCTTTCTAGTTTCAGTTTAGGATAAACCATTTGAACACATTTTCTTCTTTCTTCCAAACATTTTTCAGAACATTTTCTTCCCTATTCTTGCTATGTGAAAAGTTTGTGCTCCTTCCCTCATAATGAATACTTTCTCTAAAGGTTTCATTAAGCAGGTAACATTTTTTCACAAGCCGTAGCACTATTTATAGAAAAGAATGGTCTAAAATAATACCAAGCTGTATCCATTTCTTTTGCCTGTGGGTGTTAATTCATTCTCTATACAATGGTACTCTTGAAAGGTCCAAACCACAATTTGAATACAAATATTCAGAGTGTTCCTCCCTATACACATATGTCAGCAAACCACTACAAGTTATTGCATATGACAAATGTATATGGTGGTAAGTCACCTCTTCAGCAGCTGATTAAAGTAAATTGGCGCAGACATAACAGTCCTTTGTGTTAAATGTCTGTGTGTATTCGTGAACTAACCTAGAATAAACATTAGTTGAGTAATCCTCTTCCTTGTAACGTGTGAATGTTGCCTTTAATTATGTTTCATCTAATGTGAGTATAGCTGTCATAGGATCAAGTGTTGACCTTATCTCCATATCTGGTGTAAAATAAAACCTGACCAATGCTTTTATAATCAGTAATACTGCTACTAAAAATATAATACCCATAATAATCATGCATCTATTTCTGGTTAGACAACACATGTTTGTCTGTAATCAGATCATTCAAGCAAAATATACAGCAATTAATTAAAAGGTTCAGTTCAGATTGTTCCAAGCAGTTTCTTTTTGCTGTTAGTTTCTTTAAGGAGTCTCTTTTAACCAGCCTCTTTATTTACACCAATCTTCGCAAAGTGAACTTTAACCCTACTCCGTGTTCTTCTAAAATTGTATCCCTACTCTTCTACAACAGCCTTAGGCCTAAGAAAATCTTAAAACAAAAAAAGAAATATTTTGTTACAGTCTTTTGCACTTTCTCAATCAGGATTGCCACTCAAATATCTCTCCAACTCTTGTTTCTTTTCAGAAATCTTTTTTCAAAAAGCTTTTATCAGTTTTGTTTTACAGTGATGTCATGAGGGTTCATATGATTCAAATCTCAAAGGAAACAAGTCTTTCACTGGCACATTTAACACTTGATTTGTGTAGTATGCTCATTCAGGTGCAGAATAACTTTGACAAGGCACTCATGCTCTCTTCGACCTTCTTGGTGTTCTCTTATACCGCTGGGTCACTTATAATGCTCGACTCTGCCTCCTCAGTAATTGTTGGCAGTATGTGATCAACTGACACACTTGTTCTTAATTTCATTGGACCAAATTTCGTGGCCAGTCAGTATTTCAAGTGACTATTCTCCTTCCAGTACTCCTTCCTTTATTCGGATCCTTTGTTGTTTCTTGTGCAGTCTCAACTGTTTTCTCAGGTTGAGATCTTGTCTATTCTGTTTCTCTTTCAGAGACTTCAATGCCACTTTGCGAAATCACAGGAACCTGGATTGGTGCGACTCTTAGCAGATCTTCACCCCTTTCTTCTTCTCGCTATTGTGATTCTTGTGATTTGCTCCTTACAGTTGTTCAGCTTTAGGTTATTCAGACACCAGAGCTCTACTTTCATGCTTGAAGAACAATATTTCTTCGTATAGATTCCTTACACTTTGGGTGTTCGAGGCATGCACCCAGTTTAGTACAAGGGCACATTTAACAGCAGTATTCATGATGAGTTTCACAAGGAAGGGGAATTTGCATCTTAGTTCCACACAAGACTTTCAAATGTTCTGAGGTCAATGTGTTGTTCTTGATGGGGGTTTAAGGTAACAACTAGGTGAGAGACAGCATGCACCACATCAGCCAATCCTTTGCAGTAATCGAGTATCATGTCATTTATGATGTACAAAAGTGCATTCGCAGGTACAGAAGGCAGTCTCATTGCATGCCCCATCTAGATCTCATGAGGGGATAACCCAGTCTTTTTTTCAGGAATACTTCAAAGAATCATCAACACCCAAGGAAAAGGAGCGGGCCATTTCTTTGATATGAAAGCTCTTACTTTTGCCAATCAGGACTTTATGGGTCCGCTGAGCTGTTCAACAATTCCAGAGGCTTCTGGTCGATAGATACAGTGTAATCTCTACTTGATCTGTAAAGCTGCATGAAGCATTCTTAGGGCATCATTATTTAAATGAGTCCTACGATCTGACTCCAGGGAAACTGTTAATCCGCACCTTGGTATAAACTCCCACAACAGCAATTTAGCTACAGTGAGACTGTCATTTATCCGTGTTGGGTAGGCTTCCACCCATTGAGAGAAAATGCACACTATAACCAGGACACATCTCAACTTGTTCACTCTGGTGGTCTCCCGAGTGCCCTATTACGACTAGGGCAGTCGGGCCACCCTGAGACCACTGCAACCGCCAGGGAGCCACTGATACCTGGCTGTTGTGCGGCGGTTGTGAGGCCGCGAAATGCTTGGCGGGATGGCCGCCGTCCCACCAAACATGTTATGGATTTCTTCTATGGCATGGTATTCATGGCAGAGAGCTTGCCATTAAAACTGTGGTGGAGCGGAAAAAAAGTGCCTCTCACCATGTGGATGCCCACTGTGTGTTTGCAGCCCAGTACCTGCGTAGCATGGACTACAGATGCTGTGCAGGTACTGCCATTGTCGTTCCAATTGTGGTGCCTATGTCCTAGGCACCGCCCTGACAACACCAATATACTGCTCGCCAGACCAGGAGAAAGTTCTTGAGTTCGCGCTTCCTACATGGGTTTGCTGGTGTGGGAGTGGGGCAGTCCCACTTCTGCACCTCCAAACTCATTATAGGGCCTTAATGTTATTGGTGTTCTCTTTCCCACATTCATCTGTTGACATGTCACAACAATGGTGGCACAATTCTTCTGCAAGCATCCTGAATCTGAGGTTAAGTCAACCCTGTCTGAATAATCTCATTATTGCATTTTTTCCTCAATGTGTGTGTGACAACAATTTGAATAGACAGTATCTTCTTCCGATTCATTTTTGTAAGCCCCATTAAATGCAGGCCAAAATTGCACAATACTGAACAACTCTTCAACATATCTCTTTCCGACCATGACATAACCATTGCCACCTCAATGAGCTGCACATTTAACCACTGACACTTCTTTTGGCAAACGCAATGCTCCAAGCAGGTTTCTTAAATGTTCCCCATTCCTGATTGGGGCTTAAGATGAGGTCATGAAACCTCTTTCTGATCATAACTGTCCAAAATCAGGGACAACACTAAAGTCATACTGACTATGTGTAAATGTAATCACTCTCAGTTGGGCTGTTAGACTGCAAGCTCTTGTATGTTATGTTGTGTATGGGTTTTTATTGAACCCACATTTCACCCAAAGGTCTCAAAGCACTAGCCTGTCACAGGAAACAAAGAGGGATAAAAGAGGGGGACTGACAGAGAATGAGACAGCCTCAGAACAGCCAGGTTTTAAGAGACTTATGAAACTTTCTGTAGTCGGTTTCAGTACGGAGATGAAGAAAGAGAGCGTTCCACAGGGTGGGGGCAAGACAAGAGAAAGATGTTCCACCGTTCCTGGCGGTACGGATCTTGGGAGAGATGTGAAGATGTTTATTAGCAGATCGGAGAGTTCTGGAGGGGTGAAACCTTTTCATTTTATTAAAAAGGTAGAGAGGGCTGTGACCATTGATAGCTTTGTGGACTAGACATTTGATCTTGAATATTATACGTTTTCTGATGGGGAGCCAGTGGGGAGCTCTCAAACTGGGTGCCGAGGAAGATTGGGGTGGTAGATTTTACAAGGGAAATTTATTCTGCAACTTGCGCTGAGGTAATACTTCAAAGCCATGAAGCTTCTGCAAGTTCTTGAATTGTACAGACAGCGTAAGCTGCTCTCAGGGCCCCGACATTGTTTTCCAAACATGAGCCATCTACAAAAATTACATAATCAGGCTCAATCATAGGTTCATCTTTTATGTCTGGCCTTGGCTTGGTTCATAAGTCCATGACATCTAGACAACAATGCTCAACTTCATTTCCATTGAAATCTTCATTTATAGGTAACAAGGTTGATGGGTTAAAATTTGGCAGGGTGTAAAAATAATATTCTTGTTAGCATGTACTTGCTGTTCATATTTTGTGAGCCTACTATTGGGCATCTACTGGTCTTTGTACTGCTGAGCAAAACTTCCACTGAGTGAGAGACCATAACAGTTAATGGGTGCCCCATCACTATGTTTTCACACCTATGGAAGCTGACTCCAACAACTGCAATGGCTTCAAGACATCTGGGCAGTCCTTCAGCTACAGGGTCAAGGGAAGTTAAAAAAAAAGCTACAGGTCTTTGTGCATCTCCATGCATCTGATTAAGCACTGAGACAGTGAAGCCCTCCCTCTCACTTAAACACATTTTAAACATCTTTCTGTAATCAGGCATTCGTAGTGCCGGGGCATGGCAGAGACTTTCTCTCAACTCTGAGAAGGCATGCATGCAGCTGGCTTCCCATGGTACCGGATATAAGAAAGCTGTTAAGCACTTGCTGTCACAATGAACTGAATCAGGTACATTTATGTGTGTTAGCTTCAGTAAAGGCTTAGACAGTAGAGGAACATTTTGTATCCACTGTCTACAGTAGCCAACCATTCCCAAAAAAATCTGACTTCTCTTTGTCTTATGGGTAGATTCATTTGAAGGACCTCTCTTCACTCCTTTCTCAATGATATGTCCCAAGTATTGGACTTCCTTCTGACAATATTGCAGTTTACCTGGAGACACTTTGCTTCGGCCAGGTGAGTTAAAAAGGCAATCCTATCCTGTCTGCAAGCTTCTTGTGTATATGACGCAAGTAGGTCATCAATGTACTGCACTAGAACTGAATTGTAAAGCATTCTACAGAGATTCAAGATTCTTTTCAAGATTTAATTAAATATCAAGGGGCTCTCTGTATACCCTTGTGAAACTTGCCACCAACCCAAACCCCTCTGTAGAAAGACAAACGAGAACTAGAACTGGCTAGTCTCATGTAGTGGTACAGAGAAGAAGGCCTGGCAAAAGTCCACAATGGTGAACCATTTTGCAGTACACGGAATCTGAAAACGTCTGGTGTCTATTTTTGGGACTATGGGACAACATGAGACATCTATGCTGTTAATCTTTCGAAGGTCCTGCACAATCCGATATTAGCCACTGGGCTTCTGCAAACCCATGATCAGTGAGTTGCATAGACAATTTCTCTTAAAGGCCCTTTTCTCAACATGTCCTCAATTACAGGATTTTTTTCTGCAATTGCTTCTCTGGGGTCAATTTATATGGTGGTGCTCTTGGATGCACTGCATTAGGCTTCACTGTAACTCAGACAGATTAAACACTTTTAATCAGTCTGATCTCTTTCCCTGTGAAATCCCACACTTCTCGGTTCACCGTATCTTTTAAATCGGGAGGCAATTTTTCAACAGTCCTCAATGGGAACAATCCTACATCTATTTCTTGTCGGGCCAGTTTGAATTCAGCATCTTTATCTTGTGTTTGAAATTCCATACCATTTGGCATACAGTAAATAGTGCAATTTAACTTGCACAAAACATTTAGCCCTGACAGGTTTTCAGGACTAGAGTCACAGACAGAGAATTGACAATTTCCCTCAAATGAGCCTATTTTTACAGGGACCTTTTCCAAAACTGAGTTTGTGATCTGTTTGTTTGAAACACCTACAACTTGGATCTTCTTTCCTGAGAGGGTTAGGTTTGGGACTTTCGCTTTTGTAACAGTGGATTTGGTAGCACCGGTGTCAATCAGAACTGACACTTGGTCACCATTAACTTTTCCTTCTATAAATGATCCACTTTGGTTTACCTCCAAGACTGTGCCAAGCACGCAATCTTCCTCCCCCCCAGACACCGTCATTGGAAATTATCTGAGCTGAAACCGTCATTGTCTAGCATTGGTAACTGTTGAAATGTATTATGATTCTGGTTCTGAATTATGTCTAGATTTGCTTTGGGCATCTGATTCATATTAAATCTAGGGTTTCCTATATTTTGTGGGACTATCTAGACTTGTAGAACCTGCACCAATGTAAGCTGTTTCTCCATTGACACTTGCATCCTCTGAACTTGTACATTCTGCATCTGTATTTTATTTCCTCCATTCATTTGACAATTTCCGTTCATTCTATCTGGATTAAGTCTACATTCTTCCAACCAATGCCTGATCTTATTACAGAGTTGACAAGGGGTCCTTTTCTTCAGCTTTCAACATCTACAGCTGAATTCTCATCAACCTCAACACTTCTACATTTACCTTGTAAAACAGCAAATCCTCCTTCAGTACCTTGTACTCTGGCTTGTAAACCAACACATTACATGCCACCATGATGTCCTGCAAACATCTAGTTCTGAAAACCTTTCTGAGCAAACTTCATCTCAGCTAACATAAATTTCTCCTTAAGCTTTTCTGCTTCATTTCTTGTTCGTCACTGCAATACTTTGCATACCTCAGAATCTCATCCAACGATTGTGTCTGCTAACAAATCACACTCTGCTGTATGTGCATACTGATCTATGGTCTTATAAAATAACAAACTCAGACACAAAAAATCCCATGTCACTCTGTTCAGGATATTCCCTTCCACGGTGTTGTTGAAACATCTGAAGCAAATGCTCATAGTACTTATGCACTGATTCCTTTGGTATATTCTTTTGCTCTTTACCCACTCAATATTTTTTGGTGGAACCTTGCCTTTCAGAAATTCAATCACTGCTTTATATTTTTCGATGACTACAAGAGATGGTGCATTAGTGCAAGAATCTCTCATTAGCCTTTCATGCGGCGATTGAACAGCAACTTTACACTCACCCAAAAATCATTTGGCACTAAAGTATCAAAGAATGTATTCAAATCAATCCACAGAACTTTTGAACTTTTAACAAATCTACCAACTTGTGTGTACCACTGTACCGACCTGCCTCTCAACTTTGGAAAATTATTCGTAAATGCTGCAAGATCGCTAATGCTCTTCTCATTCTTCTTTGCTCATTTGCTTTCTAATTTCTCAAAATCACTCCATTTACGAATGTATTTCACTAATTCAGTAATATGTAATCACATTCCTGAAGAACGCATTGTCTCCATAGCCTCATCATCCAATTGTACGCTAAAACATTTCTGAAATGGTAAGTTTTTTGTAATATCAACTTCATATTTTCTGGCTCAATCTGTCAATTTATTATGAGTAACTGCTGCATGTCATGTAATCTAATTGTACAAATTCATCAGCTTTTTCTTCTGGTCTTGATTCACATGCTCAAGATCTAAATATCCTCTTATTATTACCTCTATTTTTCAATCTTGGAACATTTAATGTTCTCTCCTGCTCTGTCCATTGTGTGATGAGAACCACATTTTCTGTCTTTATTCTCTGCCATTTTTCAAACCATGAAGGAGAAATCCCATATTTATTTGGTCTCCCCCTGTGTTATCAGTGTGGTAAAGTTAATCCTTCTCCCTACTTTTAATTTAGTGACTGAACTGTTTGCGGTTGTGTCCAAGCGGCAATGTGTGTATTCTGTGACGTCAGGATAAACTCTTTCACAGGCGCTCTTCCAACGGCTCCTGGAGCCACTGTATTTAGAACAATATTAATCGGGGCAGTCCTTGTGTGAATCTCTAATGACTGTGCTGGTATAATCCTTGTAGCGGGTGCCGGGGCAGTTACAATAGAAGCAGTAAAACCTGTAGGCATTACTGTAGGAACATTCTCAATTTGTGTAGGCAGACCATTTGATATAATACATTGTACAATAGGCTGTGTCATCTGTAATGGTCTTTCGATTTGCATCACATTCTAATCAATATGGGCTGTAGCCGCTGTCACCTTAGGTGTCAAAGTACTCTAAGTATTTGGGCCCACATAAGGTGGTGGAAGTGCGACCAACAATGCATCCAAAATGTCATCCCCTGAATCACTCTCAGAATCTGATTTCTTTTCAGCCCCCTCATTAGCTTTCCCCTTTGTCTCTTTCTTTTTTGACTTCTCAGGTTTATCTGGAGTAATGGCTGGATATAGCCTAGTGCATTTGACTATAGCTTTCCTTAATCTCTGTTGTTCCTCATCCCATCAAGAAAAGTCATTAATATGCCCTGCTCTCTTAGTTCTATTCTGGTATTTCGCTCTTACCTTAGCATGTGATGTTTTTTTCTAAATGTTTAATTCTTTGTACTGTGTGGGTCTAGGTGGTGGCTTCATATTGTATAGCTTTTCTCTCAGCCTCTCAATAATTCTCAGTTCAAAGGTATCATATTTTTAGGTTTAAATCTTTTAATTTGATTAGTAAGACAAAAAGGACAACCAGGATGAAACCTGCAATATTGCCCAATGTGTGGTTCATAAACAGTCATAGCAGTACTCATTGCATCAGGAACAATCAAGAAAAACATCCCTACCCCCTCCCCCTTATCCATCCCCACCCCCCTAGCCCCCTTCCACCGCTCTGCCCCCACCCTGACCAAGGTGGCAACTTATCATGGCCGGAAGCAAATCAGTAGGTTTGAGAGTGGTTAGGATCTTGCGATAGTTCAGGGAGGCGCAAGAGCTGCATGTACCTAGGGCAGGTGAGCGTGCGAAATTCAGAGCACAGCAAGGCGATAAAGGGACACAATAGGTCTGCAAAAGAGGCCTGTCTCCCTGGAGAGAGAAGGAAATGCGCTCCATTCCGAGCATGCACCACAACCTGTGCAGCCACCCCTGCATCGTAGGTGCTTTGTCAGAGCCCCAGAGTGACAGTATATTCTGTAGTGCTGCCCCTATGGCTATGCCCATTGGCCAGCCTTAGCGGGATTTGAGGGGACATGTGAGTCTGTCTGAGACACCTAGAATGATGTATTCCGGGAAGCGTAGTATAGTGGTATCAAAGTGTTGGTCTACCTCATCCCGCACCTGTGTCCAATAAGGCTTAAGCATGGGGCAGTCCCATAGTATGTGCAACAGTGTACCTGAGGTGCCACATCCCCTCCAATTTATATATTTTTTTATTTTATTTTATTTAATGCGATTTTCTATAGTGCAAACTTTACCCGAAGGTGTCATAGCGCATTACATAAGAACCAGTTGCAAAACATAAGGACTAAGGATTACATGCGTTACATAAAACATACAAAAAGAAAACATTGCAAATGTACAAGATGTAAAGTCACACAAAGAAGAGACTGGTGATTAGAGTTATCTTCATATACATAGGGAAGGGCTACGGATGGATATACTCTAAGAGTCACATAGGAATGGTAGAGAGTATAAAGGTCTACTGCATATACTAGTGATTAGAGTTATCTCTATATACATATACATTGGGAAGGGATACGAATGGATACACTCTAAGAGTCACATCGGAATGGTAGAGAGTACAAAGTTCTACTGCATATACTAGTGATTAGAGTTATCTCTATAAACATAGGTAAGGTATACGAATGGATATACTCTAAGAGTCACATAGGAATGGTAGAGAGTACAAAGGTCTACTCGGGGAATGACTGGGATCGCTCTTGTGCAGCCTAGAGGGAGTAAGATACCAGAATGTCACTATCTTGGTAGCAGACTCCACACTGGAGGTATTAAGTGCTGAATGTTGAACCCTGTAATAAATATCTCCCGATTCTTTCTGAGTCAGTGTCCGCCCCAGCTCGGTCTCCCATCGTTTCTGGCTTTTACATTTGGCCACTTGTTCCGGGGGCCTTAAGATGTGATATATTTCTGTGATAAGTCGTTTGGTAGACTGCTTTGAAAGCAGCCACTGCTCGTAAGAGGTAAGCCTTTTCTCAGCTCCCTGGCGTACCTGGGGTTGCATCATCCAATGCCGTATCTGCTGATAGTGGTACCGCTCAGTGTCGCGTATGGCAATATCGGATTGAAAGTCTTCGATGGACAAGGGGCCCTCCCCAGTGAAAAAAATGCCCTATAGATCTGCAGCCTTCCTTGTTCCAACAACCAAAGTAGCTTGGTCAAGGCCGGGGGTGAAGTCAGGTTTATTCGTGATAGGGGTGAGAGGTGATGGGAATGTGGTGAGACCATTACTTGTAGCTGTGGCATCTCATGCGTTTAGGCTGGCTCGCGCTAGTAGAGAGCCATAAAGCCCAAGAGGTCTGCAGGCCCTACGAAGAAAAGGACTCCTCCAAAGGGGCTGACTGGCCAGTGCTTGCTCCATAAAGAGCCAGTGCTTTTCAGATTCCGTTGGGCGCATTCCAAGAAGCAGTAAATATGTGTAGCTTTATAGTGACAATACAGGTCAGGTATTCCCAACCCCCCCTCCACAGGAGATCTAAAGCTCATATCCCTGCTCATCTTTGGTTTCTTGTCCACGCCGACAAAGGAAGAGAATTCGGCCTGCAGCTGCTTCAACATGCCCGGAGGTGGCTCTACAGGGAAGGTCTGAAAGATTTATAACATTTTAGGGAATATATTCATTTTAAGGGCTGTAACTCAGCCCAGCCATGAAAGACTACACAGATGCCAGCGCTCGAAGTCCTGCTGTGTCTGCGCTAGTAGGCAAGTGTAATTTAAGGAGACTGTCTCTGCAGTTGAAACTGCTAACTTTATACCCAGGTACTGAATGTTTTTTTGGGTCCCAGCTGATAGGCCATGCCTGGGCAAGGACAGCTATAGTTGGTGTCTGTAAGGAGTAACCTAGGGCCTGCGACTTGGTCACATTTATTCAAAAGCCAGAGGCAATGGAGAAAAGCACGGACAGACGACTTGGGACTCTCCAGTGTGGTGATAATGTCTTCTGCGTACAGGCTGATGGTATGCCTCTCCCCTCCCAAAAGAACCCCTCTGAACTGGGGATTCTCTCGGACCCTCTGAGCTAGGGGCTCCATATAGAGAGCAAATAAGAGTGGGGAAAGCGGGAAGCCCTATAGCAAGCCTCTGGCAATCTGGAAGGGGTTAGACATAAAGCTGTTCACTCGGACAGTGGCCGAGGTGTGACTATATCAACTGAGCAACCACCTGCAAAAACAACTCCCTACTCCGAACTGCTTCAAAGTGGTCTCCAAAAAGGGCCAGTGTACTCTATCAAACGCTTTTTCAGCATCGACAGATAGCACCACCCGCTTCACTGGTTGGCGATGTGCCTTGTCCGGGAGGTGGAGCAGCCTCTTAGTGCTGTCACGGCATTGCCTCGTTGCCACAAACCTGGCCTGATCTGTCTCTATCAATCCTGGCATTAGTGGGCCGTGTCTAGCCGCCAGTGTCCCAGTGAAGATCTTAAGATCGATGTTCAACAGGGAGATAGGCCAATATGAGGCGCAATGCTTACCATCCTTACCAGACTTGGGCAAGACTGTCACTGCTGCCATGAGCATTGTAGGGGACATGTCTGAGGGGTCTCCGATCGCATTGAAGAGTCGTGTCAATATCGGGGCCAGTATCAAGCAGAAGGTTTTCTAAAAGATGGCGGTAAACCCATCTGGGCCTGGGGATTTAAGGCACTCAAGTCTAGCAATAGCCGAAATAGCTTCTTAATCCCAAATCAGGCTGTCTAAAGAGGTGGCTTGATTTACTGTCAGATGGGAATGCGTGATACTCTGACAGTACGTAAGGGAATTTTGTTCAGGTATTTACTGCACCGAATACAGATCTGCGTAGAAGTCCCTGAAGGCTTGTGATATGTCTGCCTCTCACACCAATTCACCCCCCCTGGAGTCCAGAAGCATCGGGACCACTGATGCCTGGCACTGCGCATGCAGTTTGTGCGCTAGCAAGCGGCCTCACCTATCCCCTCCTGTGTAATATATATCAGATGGAGGGCCGCATATTCACCTCGACCAAGGCTGGCTAGTTGAGCATGTGGTACCTTTAGCTGCCTCCATACCCTAGTAGCACCTGTATGTTTGTGATCCCCTTCTAGTTCTGAGACCTGTTTGGAAAGCTCCTCCCTTTTCTCCCTGCGTATCCTATTGTCTGCTGAGGACGTCGCTATTAAGTCGCCCCTGGCCACTAGGTTAAGTGTTTCCCACAAGGACACTATGAAGGTTTCTTGGATAACGTTCTCAGCTAGGTAGTCCTCTAGTGTCTTAGTGAGGCATGCAATAACTTCAGGGCGGTGGAGGAGTGTATCCCTAAGCCTCCAAGAAGAAGAACATAGTTGTAGTCAGTGCTGCATGGTCAGAGAGAGCCTTTGGTTCCATAACTGAGTCCTCTAGGGAAGGAAGGAGAGATCGAGACCCCATGAAATAGTCTAGATGGGCATATGACCCCCGAAGTGGGAGTGGAAAGTGTTATCTGTTGAATGGGGTGGAAATGGCGCCACACATCAATCAACCCCAGATCGTGCAGCCACTGCCGCGCACTGGCAGATAGAGGCCCGTCTGTCCATGCCTCTTAGCCGAGTGGTTCAGTTGGCAGTTGAACACAATGTTCAGGCTCCCCCTCCCCCCAGAAGTATGTGCCGGTCTGAAGAAAATGTCAGGTCCGCTACTGCTTCACGGAGGAACGTGTCAGGATAATAACTTCTAACTACTTAAACTGCACAGGAGCAGAATGACACTAGAACCCAATGACCCTCTCAGAACACTTCCTGTTATGTCTCAATGTTCCGTCACAGGTATGTTCTCAGGGGGGAAAGGGGATGGGACAGAGAAGAGACTGCTCCAAAATCTTCCTGTTCTGCTTCGTTAATTTCTTCTTCTTCTTCTTCTTACAGGTCTGCCAACAGTTACATTATAATTAGAACTTACTGCAACTCCTAACTTGATGTTCTTTCTTCTTTTTTTACAATATAGAGTTCTTATCTTACCAGAATGTCTTTGGATGCTTGCTTCTCTTCTTACTAATTATCAGCAGGGTACATATGAGAAGTCTTCACTCAACTCTCTTCTTTATTTTAGGTTCCCTCTGTGCTGGATTTCTCCTGAACCCTTTATACAAAGAAAATAAGGTAGGTGTGTGCCTGTCTTTATTCTTTTATTGGTGTGTCTGCCCTCCCTTACTCCCCATAACTTACTGTGAAGAGGAGTGAATGAGGAATTATACTGGGTTTTGGTTCAACTTTTATATTAACCTTTATCTCCTAATATAAATAGATGAACATAAATATTATGGAGATTCTTTTGAGCCTTAGGGAAGTTTCTGCTCCTTATGTTTGTAATCTCTCTTCTTCTTTTTAAACGAACATATTTCTCCAACTTCAGTTCTGAAATAATCTTCTTTTGTAACATTGAATGCCTTTTAAAAAGCTGCCCAAAGGACTTGTTGTGCCTAATTAAACTTATGGCTTCGAGTAACCTCATCTCCTCACTTCGGAGCCTTTAACACAAAATATTACAAACTAAAGCGCATGGCAATGTAGGAATATGCCTACGCTTCTCTCAGTACCTTTGCCCTTGAAATACTTGGCTTAGAATTTTAATTGTTTCGAACAGACACAGCGCTTGAGTTAATGCGCCCCAGTCTGTCTAGAAAGAAAAGGGAACACAGAGAAAGCTGAAATATTTAACTCCACATTTCAGCTCCTTATTAGCCAAGGTTATTTTACTAACAATTATTTTCTGCTGCTCTTAAATTATGTAGTTGAGGACTGTCATTCAGGAAACATTGACTACCTGTTTTTTTTTTTATTTTCTCTCAGAATTATGCTAAAAATTTCCTCAATTACACTAACCTGAATTTGAAGGGGATATTAGGTACCGGCGAAGCAAACCCCGAGGTTTCCGCAAACTGCCCTAGCTGACTAACTCGACGCAGGGAAAACAGATGCTCTTCTCCTAGTTTCTTCAGTGAAGTGCGCAGTAGAATGTTGAAGCACACTGCACCAGGTGTCCTGAATCCTAACAGACTAGACTGCTGACAGCAGAGTGCTGTAGCAGTATGTGCATGTTGGCAGCCATCTTGGAATTCCAACGATGCCAACATGCACCCCAGCTTAAGGGATTAACTGACCTTTGATAATTTTGTAGAGAGGAGATGGTAGCCAGTGTTGCGTTAAAAGGAGGAAACCTCCCGTGAGTCCTGATAGTACCCCCTCCTAATGGGGTTTCCTCCAAACGTGGTTTAGCAGGGAATTTTGCCTGAAAACATTTAAATTATAGGGGTCATGGACATCAGTACTCTTTTCCCAAGATCGCTCATCAGGTCCATAACCCTGCCAATCAATGAGGTAGAAAAGTTCATTATGTATGAGTTTTGAATCTAGAATTCGTTTAACTTCATACTCAGCCTTACCATTAACAATCAGAGGGTCAGGAGGAGAGGTCCTGCGTAACCCTGTTTGAATAGGTTTGAGGAGAGAAACATGAAAGACTCGATGAATCTTGGTGGTATAAGGAAGGGAAAGTTGATAAGTGACTGGATTTATGACTTTCTCAATTGGATAAGGGCCCATAAAACGAGGATGAAATTTACGGGGACCTTTAAGTCTAAGATTTTTTGTACTCAACCAGACTAAATCTCCTACATGAAGCTCGTTTTTTTTTTTTACATTTTCGGTCAGCGAAGTGTTTGTAACGATCCTTCGTGATCGTCAAATTCTGGGTTACTGAGTGATGGATCTTAGTTAATTGTCGAGCGATATCTTGAACAGCAGGAACATTAACTTCATCAAAATTAGCATGAGAATTGGGATGTCTGCCTGAGTTTATAAAGAAAGGGGAGTGGCCAGTGGATACATTTATAGCATTATTGTCGGCATACTCCGCAGTCCATAAATGATCAGGCCAGTCACCCTCCTCATCTAGCAGATAAAGTCTGAGGTGTTGTTCTAAGTCTTGGTTAATGCATTCAGTTTGACCATCAGTTTCTGGGTGAAAACTAGTGGAATACCAATGGTCAATATTAAGGCCCTTAATGTCAGCCTTCCAAAATCGTGATAGAAACTGGGAGCCCCTGTCTAAAATGACGACCCTAGGGATCCCGTGAAGACAGATAACATGTTGATTGAAAAGTTGGGACAATTGTTTAGCAGTGGGTGTGCCTTTGAAGGGTATATAATGTGCTATCTTACTAAAGGTGTTGACAGCAACAAGAATGGTATCATACCCATGGGAAGAGGGTAGATCAACAATCAAGTCTAGAGAGACCGTGTGCCAATGATATGGGGGAGTTGCCAAGGACTGTAAGCGATCTTTAGGAGCCTGCCTGTCCGATTTTCCCCGTGCACAATTTTAGCAACTTAAAACATATTGGCGGACATCATGACACATGTATGGCCACCAGAAACGTCGTTTGAGTAATTCTTCAGTTTTTAAAATACCTTTGTGTCCAGCCAGAAGATTGTCATGACACTCCTCCATAGCCTTAATTTGAAGTTCTTTGGTGGGTAAATACAAGGTGGTGTCTAGATAAGGGAGGCCATTACGAATGATACGTTGTGGATCTTCAGCATCCCAGTTCCCCATTTCAAGGTCAGTCATTGATTGTCAAACATGCTGTTCAAAGGGTTCTAAAGAAATCGTACCAATGAACTTTCCATCTGGAATAATTTGGTGGTTTTCTACAACCGAAGTTTGATTTTCTGTGTCAAGTCGAGAGAGGACGTCAGCCGTACCATTTTTGGATCGAGGGCGAAAGGTGATGACAAAATCAAAATCCGCGAAGTAAAGAGACCAGATGAGTTGACGTGATGTGAGAGTTCGAGCAGATCTCAGAAATGTTAAGTTGCAGTGGTCCGTAAACAACGCCACCGTGTGCTTCGCCCCCATTAAGTAATGCCTCCAATCTTTGAACGCATCTTTGATCGCAAGCAGTTATTTTTCTGTAATGGTGTAGTTGCATTCTGCAGGATTAAGTTTGCGGGACCGTTATGCCACCGGGTGTAGTTGTCCCGCGTCCTTGTACCGCTGAGAGAGTATTCCTCCTATGGCTAGGTCAGATGCGTCTGTCTCCAGATAGAAGGGCTCTGAGGGATCTGCATCCAGCAACACTGGTGCTGTGGTGAAACTGTTCTTCATCAATTGAAAAGCCTCTTCACCTTCCTCAGACCATTGGAACAGAACTCCTTTCTTCAGAAGACGCGTCAGTGGAAGTATCTTGTGGGAGAATCCATGAATGAAGCGTCTGTAAAAATTTGAGAAGCCAATAAAACTTTGAACTTCTTTAATACTGGTAGGAGATTTCTAGTCAGTTATTGCCTTTACTTTTTGCTCATCCATTCGAACTCCAGCAGGTGATAACACGAAACCTAGGAATTTCACTGTATCTGTGTTGAAGAGGCATTTCTCCAATTTAACATATAAAGAGTTCTCTCGTAATCGTTGTAAAACAGCTTTGACCTGGTATTGATGCTCTTCTACCGTGTTGGAGTAAATTAGGATGTCATCTATGTAAACTATAGCGCATCGGTCAATAGATTCACTTAAAACATCGTTGATAAAGTACTGGAAAGCTACAGGAGTGTTACAGAGACCATATGGCATTACCAGATACTCAAAAAGGCCAAATTTGGTCCTGAACGCAGTCTTCCACTTGTCCCCTTCTCTGAGTCTAATCAAGTGATATGTTCCTCGTAGGTCAGGGCGAGTGTATATCTTAGCTTCCTTCACTTGATCAATTAATACTGAAATGAGGGACAATGGATATTAATTCTTAACAGTTATCCTGTTAATTGCCCTAAAAACCATACAAGTCCTGAGATCTTCCCCTTTTTTCGGTACGAAAAAAAGTGGGTTAGAGACAGGGGACTGTGACGGTCAGATAAATCTGTTCTCTAAGTTTTTTGCAAGGTATTCCTTCAAATGGATATTTTCCTTCTCAGTCAAGGTGCAAACTCTGCTGCAAGGTAAATTAGCCCCTGATTCTAAATCAATTTTGCAATCATAGGACCTGTGAGGGGGTAAAGTCTCTGCCTTAATTTCATCAAAGACATCTGCAAAGTCAAGGTATTCTTCTGGTATCGTGGTAGTTTGAATCACACAAACCGACATTCCACTATCACACAACTGGGTGACTGCACAGGTTATTGATGAATGTGTGGAACCATCAAAGCAATGTTGTGTGCAATACTCTGAATTCAATTGAATAGTTTGAGCTTCCCAATCAATTAAAGGATTGTGTTCCGTGAGCCATGGTAAACCTAGAGTCAGTTGGAATTGAGGAGCGTCTATTAAATTAAATTGCAAGGTTTCTTGGTGTCCATCGACCGTGGTCATGTGTACCAATTCTGTATGACTGGTTATTGGTCCTGACGTTAAATCTGTACCATCCACTGCTCTGACCTGCTCACTTTTCTCCTTCTTGATGGCTTGTAGACCGATCAGGTTAGCGAATTTGTAGTCACAGAAATTACCGGTTGCCCCAGAATCCACCATAACGGTTATTCCTGTCAAAATTATGCCTCTAAACCTTAAGGTCACTGTCATAACCAAATGAGGAGAGGAGACTTGTAGCGTGTTTGCCAAATGATGATTTGCTGGAGTAATTTTTCCATTCACATCCACAGGTCCAACTCCACTAACCTGTGCTGCCTCTAGTTTTCCTTTTCTTTAGCAGGTAACTTTGTTCTCTTTAAGCAGTTCTTGACAAAGTGTCCACTTCCTCCACAGTATAGGCACAGTTTATTCAGCCTTCTCTTCTCTTTTTCTTCTTTAAAAAGTGGACCTCTAACCACCCCAATTTGCATTGGTTCAGTTCCCGAGGAATGCTCAACTTATCTTGTGGATTCTGTCCTGACATGGTCGAAACGAGGAACACTTGGCCTAAACTCCTTCCTCCGTTCTCCTTTTCGCTCACTTTGTCGATAATCTATCTCTAAGGTTAAATCCACTAAGGCAGAGATGTCGGTGAGGCAATTAGGGATCTGAGAGAGTGCGTCCTTTAGTTCCTCTCGTAATCCTCTGTAAAATACTACTGCCCTTTTGTCTTCGGGCCAGTTGGTCTTGACCACCAGCTTGTTAAATTGGGCTAGATAAGCCACGAGTTCTCTGTTTCCTTGTTTTAATTTCAACAATTTGTTGTCCGAGGCTTGAGATGCTGTTCTCCTGTCAAAAATTTGGAGGAATTCCTTCTTGAAGTCATCTAGACTGTATAAGATTGGGCCATCCTTGGTTACCAACGGCATTGACCAAGAGGCGGCGTCGCCACTAAGGTATGACAAGATGAATGCCACCCGAGATTGCCCATCGGGGAAGATCGTTGGGCGGCACATGAATTGCAGAGAGCATTGTGTTAAAAAAATGTGTGCTTTCTGCAGGTCACCAATGAATCGTTCAGGAGGGGCTAAGGGTAGTACTGGGGATAATGAATGGATTACTTGTTTTGGGGCATAAGATGAGGAACTGGGGTTTTGGCTCTGGGTGTCGAAGATACACAGTTCGTTGACTGGGTCCCAAATTAGATGTTCCAGTTTTAAAGGTAATTATCTCTTGCCTCCAAATTTAATTTTCCTCTGTGACTGCCTCCAATTCTCTTTGTATTTTACTCAAAATCTCGCCTCGATTTTTTAAATCAAGTTCTTCAGCCATTCTGCTCGGGTTCTTGTACCAAGGTGGGCACTTCACTCTGTCAGGATAATAACTTGTAACTTCTTACCCTGCACAGGAGCAGAATGATGCTATATCACAACGCCCCTCTCAGAACACTTCCTGTTAGGTCTCAATGTTCCATCAGAGGTAAGTTCTCAGAAAGGGAAAAGGGATGGGACAGAGAAGAGACTGCTCCAAAATCTGCCTGTTCTGCTTCGTTAATTTCTGCTTCTTCGTACAGGTCTGCCAACAGTTACATTATAATTATAACTTACTGTAACTTATAACTTCATGTTCTTTCTTCTTTTTTTTTTACAATATAGATTTCCTATCTTACCAGAATGTCTTTGGATGCTTGCTTCTCTTCTTACTTCTCATATTTATCAGCAGAGTATGCTTGTCTTTATTCTTTTATTGGTGTGTCTGCCTTCCCTTACTCTCAGTTGTGAAATAATCTTCTTTAGTAACATTGAATGCCTGTTAAACGAGCTGCTCAAAGGACTTGTTGTGCCTAATTAAACTTGTGGCTTTGAGTCTTTATCCACTCTGTTTAGATGCGAGGAGTGTAGAAAACCTTGCTCACCTCTAAACCCAATAGAAATAAATCAAACTGAAAGCTTCCTCTTACATGCAATGTGAGAAAAAGGTCACAACCTCATCTCGTCGGCGCCTTTAACACAAAATATTACAATCTAAAGTGCAAGGTAATGTAGGAATATGCCTACGCTTCTCTCAGTACCTTTGCCCTTGAAATACTTGGTTTAGTATTTACTTATTTCGAACAGACACGGCGCTTGAGTTAATGCGCCCGAGTCTGTCTAGAAAGAAAAGGGAACACAGAGAAAGCTGAAATATTTAACTCCACATTTCAGTTCCTTATTAGCTAAGGTTATTTTACCAACAATTATTTTCTGCTGCTCTTAAATTACTTAGCTGAGGACTGTTGTTCAGGAAACATTAACAACCTAGTTTTTTAAATTTTCTCTCAGAATTATGCTATAAATGTCCTCAATTACGCTAACCTGAATTTGAAGGGGATATTAGGTACCGGCGAAGCTAACCCCAAGGTTTCCGCAAGCTACCCTGGCTGACTAACTCGTCGCAGGGAAAACAGATGCTCTTCTCCTAGTTTCTTCAGTGAAGTGTGCAGTAGAATGTTGAAGCACACTGCACCAGGTGTCCTGAATCCTAACAGACTAGACTGCTGACAGCAGAGTGCTGTAGCAGTAGGTGCATGTTGGCAGCCATCTTGGAATTCCAACGATGCCAACATGCACCCCAGCTTAAGGGAATAACTGACCTTTGATAATTTTGTAGAGAGGAGATGGTAGCCAGTGTTGCGTTAAAAGGAGGAAACCTCCTGTGAGTCCTGACAGAACGCCTCATGGCCCTCATTAGGGACATAAATAGTGGCTAACGTAAGCGTGTGCGGCCCTATGGTCAGGGAAAGAGCCAGGAACCTCCCTCTAATCTTTGCTACTTTTGGCCCCACCACCCCGGAAAAGTATGGGATGTAAGTACAGCGACTCCTGCTCTCTTAGTGGTGAGTGAGGAAAAGTATTGCTGTGGGAAGGCCTTGGAACGTAATCTTTGTGTGTTACCGAGCAATAGATGAGTCTCTTGTAATAGGCAGATATGAGCTTTAGAATTCTCCAGGTAAGACAGGATAGCTCTGCGTTTAATAGGGTTACTAAACCCCTTCGCATTAAGGGTCAAAATTTTAATCTTCATTCGGGAGGATGATGAAAGCAGACTGCAGTGTAGGTGCGATGGAACAAGCCGTGCATTCCCAGTGTGGGACCATATGGGATCGCAAAATTGGGCACCAGGGTAACCAAGATTTGCAATCATGTAGAGAGGCCAAGGGGCATGCTGGGAGGGGGGACCATTAAGTAAAGAAGAAACACCCCAACTTAACAAAGACATTAATAATGAGAAATAGCGAACAGTTAATGTCCGGAGCATACTGCTCCCTGGAAGAGTTAGAAAGGGTACCTGTTGCCTGCGGCTCCCCGCTCCCCCTGGCAAACCAATACAAATGGCTAAGGTGTTTACAGTGGTAGGACGGAGTGACAACATCAATCAACAAAGTTCAGCCTGAGCAGATCCCTTTACTCGGACGACGTTCTTTTGAGAGATGCCAGTATAGCCTGACTTTCTCTTGCCATAGTACCCGGGTTGGGCGTGTTGACGGGCTAGGAGGCTTGATACTGGTCCATCCATGATCACTGCAATGGCTAAGCGTGTGGTTCTTCAGTTGTCACCAACCTGTCTTTCTTGCCCATCGATGCCACCTTTGCCCTGCTCCTAGGATGCCTCTCTGTGTGGATACAAGTCCAAGGCAGAAGGCCCGGAGGGCAAGCTGGCACAATGAGGTGACAGTAGATGTGCGGGGCTGTGGGACTGCCGTTATTGCAATGAGCTCTCCCTACACGCCTCTCTTTAGTCTCCAGTGGGGGGGGGGTGCTCGATATTCCACCGGCACTCTGAATCGGGGGCCTGTCTGTCCCACTGGTGTCCCGCTCCTGCCCCTCCTCTGCTCTCACCTCACATTGAGGCCCTGATCCGGTCGCCGGCGGACCTGTGTAGCCAGATGCTCCTGGTGGGCATTCTGGTGGGCCAGAATGCTCCTGTAGCCTCCCCTTGATTGAAACTTTCGTGCCCCATGGTTTGTTGATGCCTGCAGATGACCCCGGTATGGTCAGAGTCAGTGGGGCCCCCTTGCGTGCCTCTACTCCAGTAAGGCCTGAGAGTGGTGTGTGCGCTTCTCGAAGGCCTCAATGAGCTGCTCGTAATCCGTCAGGAGAGGCCTGCTTTCTCCTGGCAACCGCTGGGGGGAGGGGGTCTTTATAGGTGGGGGGCCTGTGTAAGCGTTATATGCGGCCAGTGAAAGTGACAGCCCAAGTGTCCTGGTAAGTGCTGACCTGCAAGCCCACCGGGGCCTATGAAGCCGAAATCTCCCTGCAGGCCTCTCTTTGGGCAGGGCCTATAGATGTTGCAAATGTGTCCCGGAGGCCTCACAAAGCTATTTACTGTCCTCCCAGGGGGTCCTTTATCCCTGTAGCTGTGTAGGAGGAAGGTCCTGCCTTGCTGGGCGGCCGTGCAAGTTCTCAATGATACCGGCGCGGGTAGCTGCTGCGATGGTCAATAGCTGCTGGGGGGAAGGTTCAACGGGGACTACCGAGCCTTGGCCTCACGTAGTCATGCAGCCCCAACTCACTTCTGTGGCCGCTGGTGTGCTGTTACTTCTCCCGTTGCCGGTGTCACTGCGAGGAAATGCTATAGACTAGTGGCAGTCCCTTTGCTCATCTCGAGGGACCGCCAGGAAGCTTGCCAGCATGCCTTCTTCTTGAGGTCCGCGGCCTCGCTTGGATTCCAGCGCATCTCGGACCACACCGCTGAGGCCCTACATAAGCCTCTCTTGCCGTGACCCGGCCCTCCACCATCACCCAGAACGTGGCGCTGTCCCTGTTTGACCACCCTAGCAGACTCTGGTGCCCCTTCCACTGCTGGAAATGCGGTAACAGGCCAGGCGGGAGAGGAGAGCAGAGGAATTGGCCCTTACCAAGACGCCATCTTGGCCACTCCCCATGTATCATATTTTTGGAAAAGTCAATGGACCCTCGTTCTCAGTGATCTTGCACCATTGACGAAGCCACAAGCATGTATGCAACCCATATGTTTGTTATATAATCTGCAGGTGTACTCTTGGGAGGCACCTCTTCACCTTTCTATACTGGAATGGTCACATCACCTCTCACAAAACTCTTAAATCCTTTAAAACATTTCATGATTTCAAACTATTCAACAAATCGCAAACAACATAAGTTAGATGCTCAAATTGATTCAATTCCTTAAATGTCAGATTTATTTTCTCCAATGCTGTTAAAGCTTTAATACTTGAAAGACTCGTTAACCAATCTCAGTGCAGCACTTACACAGCAATTGACCTAAAACAGTGTGGCACTCTGTGTCGTCATCAACCAATAGGAGTGCAACAGCACATCAACTAACCAATCACAGCACGTAACACTGTGAAGTACAAACTCATCCCCCTTTACAACTTTTGTCTTGTACATACAATTCTACAACTTTAAGCAAACATACATAACAAATCTTTGCTTGCTCCTCTACAGAAAATAAAATCAATCTAACAATAAGAAGACTCTTTAGCCTTCTGACGTTTTCACACAAAACAATTTTCACACAAGCGAATTAAATCTTGACAAACAGTAAGTCACTTTAATCAATGTAGCTCACCTTTTGCGCAATTAGGGTCTACCAACATCAATCATTATTAGTACTTTCACAACAGTTCATTACAGTCTCTATCTCAATTCTGTGGTCGATGGTACCTCACGACCTACACCACAAATCTCTAGCAAACAAGAAAAATCACAAAATCTATTCCACACTTATCTAAATATCCCAGGATCTTAGGCCATGTTGAGCTGTATAACTTCTTCAACTTCTTCACAATAAGCACATAAACATCAACAATTCAGTTGGAACATATTCGCCAATACCTCGCAAATAAAACACAATACTCACAGATCACAAAGCATAACCCTATTAATACACAGACCTCCAATACAGCAACTGGCTTTAAAACCGCACCTTGTCAGTCTTAAAATTCTGGGCTTTGGGCTATGGGACTAAGGCATTACTGGAGCTCGGGATAATTACTTATAGCTCCTCTTGTCAGAACGTAATCCGTCCTCCTGCTACAAGTTTGCTGGAGCAGGAATCAGTTCACAAATTATAATGTACCTCGGTTTACTACCTCATGGGCTATTTCCCACTCTGGATAGCATGGGCAATAGATCTTTGCCATTGCTTTAGAAAAGAGGAGAGCTGAATCATCACACAGATTATAATCACAATCATTTGTCTAATTCCAGCCAATAACGACAAGTTGGTATGAGCTAAAGGGTTTTATTAATCAACCTTTTAAAAAAAAAAATCTTTATTAGGGCACAAGTTAAATTCATCAATTTTATTAATTAAAGACATGTTAGAAATCAATAGGCAATCAAATAAGCAACATTTCAATAATATGCAATAAGCGTGTTCTATAAAGGAAAGAATGCATATTCTTAGAATATGGGAGAAAGGAGTCAATTGGAATATATAAATAAAATGTTTTTATTTGTGTTTAAGCATTCTAGGCATATCAGCCATTTGATGCATAGTATGTGTAAATGTGACTGCATACTAAAAATTATCGAATTTGTAATGAATTTTATTTTTATTACAGCTTGCACGTTAATTTTTCACTCTATTATAAACTATATTATTTTGCGTTTAGGTAGAAATGCACTTACACAGTCAATGATTTAAGTCATGCTTAAAAATTCTGAAATACTGCGTACATTCATAGGATCCAACAATGTTTTGCAACATATGTGTGATAGACACTGGAACTACTGCTCCTCATGCAGCACCACTCTGCATACGTTTTTAGTGCTCTCTGGTTCTGCTCAACCATATCGTGGAGACACCATTATCTCTTGGTATCCATGAAAGTACATTTAGGCAAATGTAATATAGCAGCACTACCAGCAGCAGTGCATCTCCATATGGGGTGCTTTAATGGTGTGCACAGATTTCATTTTAGGTAGGCAGAGACAATATGCCCTTACCTGAAATGTCAACAATCCTGGCATGTGAGAACTAAACTGCGGCCATTACATGAACATAAACATTTCTAATATATTGTCAACTCTGCTACGAATTGTTTCATCCCTAAGAAAGTAACGTAAACATTAATAAATGCAGCTCTTTTTTTACTCAGTAAAGTGAAGTTCCATTTTGCGTAAGGTTGTGTTAAGCATGCGTTAGTATGTTTACTACATCTGGACTTTGGACTTTGTGGTGCTTGGCATAATCCACTCCTTGCTCTTGGTTTTAACCTTTAAGCCTTGCACATTTAGCTTGCTAAATGCGAAACATGGATTTTGGACTACCCCCCTGGTAGCTGTCATCTATTTTACAATTTGTGCCATCTCATACTCACCAGTATACCACCATATTTCAGTTCAGGTAAGGAATTTTGTTTTTACTTGTTTCTGTCTGCTTGTAGATTAAATTAATACTCTCTATATCCTTGCCGGGTTTAATTGACAATTACAGATTCGTTTTACCGAACTCCTGTTTAATTTATTTTGTCATTAAAGAGCCATGGCTTTAGGGGCCGCGTGAGTGAAGGTGAGTCTTTTGCCGCAAGAAGTACCAACATCTTTTTCGCAGGCTTTAATATAAGCTACACATTCAGTATATTTAAATATTAATTACGTTTTTTTTAATTGATATTGGTTAAAGATCGAGCGTTTATCACTGTCCTAACATGTCTTACCCCATGGTGATTACAATCGGGAAGTGAATACAGCATTATCTTGCAACAATAACAATCGTCATATTTCCCCATCAGACCATTCATTTCTGCTTCGTTTCCTTGGGAACGGGTTAGTTCAGAGTCACACGTTTGTCTTGATGTGGCTTACTCTTGTTATGAGCCTAAGTCAGGTGCGAAAGCCTTTATATAACTCCCACCTTCTTGATCATGGTCAACTTCTATTAATTTTCCCTGGGATTGGTATATGCAGTCTCAGAGACAAGTTATAGTGTACAATTATGTGTCTAGGGAGCTACTAAACTCATCCTTATGGCAGCCTTTCGTCTGATTTGGGTGCTAGTGCAGCATAACATTGTACCAACAGAGAATTGTATTATTAATACTTACTGTAAGGAAACATGCTTTTTGCAGGTTTACCCCACAATTTTACCCACATTTTTACGCTAGGTACTGGTGTAATGGCTCTGAAATACCATGTGCCCTGCTAAACAGGACTCAGAACATGCGATCTGACCCTCAAAATTGTGCATGGTGAATTGGCTTGTCCCCAGTTGGCATTGCCTAATTTAGTGAGGTCCTTAGTATATGGCTCCAGGGGTATCCAGGGCCTGTAAGTTAAAGCATCCCCCAAGGACTGCAGCACTTGTGCCACCCTGAGAGGGACACGGTAAAACAAGAGTCCCAGTCTGCCACTACAGACTTGAATTGCACATTTAAACTGCTAACTAGACTTTGTCATTTAAGGTAATGGCAAAGCCAAAACTCCATTTTAATATAGTCATCCCTAAGGTAGGCCTAGCCAACACTAAGGTAGGCCTAGCTGTGTGTTAAAAAGTGGAACATGTACTTTTACATGTTTCAGCTGTAAACCCCTAAATTGTTGTTTTTAATGTGGAAAGACTAGTAGCCCCATTGGCAAGTACAGCATTACAGACTGAATTTTTAGCCTTGTTAACTTCTGAATTGGGATTACCAAAGTTGGTATGGTAAGGTATCCAAATAATCAATGGTTAAATTGAATTTAATGTCATTGGTGGGCCAAGTGCAACTTTAGAAGTTGCCACTTCAGTGGCCCAAGGAGTCCACTGCCCGTTTGCTGTGGGTCTATACTACAGACAACTTTATGCCCTCCTAAGGAGACATGCTAATGACTCCCAGGAAAGATAACAATAGAGGCCTGTTATTGGAGGAGGTGTTACCATTCCCAGGTAGCAAACCACACGGGTATCCACCTTTGAAGGGCAAATGGAGAACACCTGGTGGTGGGGTTGTTCTATTGTTAAGGCTGGCAGACTGGAAGTAGAGATAGGGAAGCGAAAGCTAGTTGTCAAATTGTTTTTTCCAGGGGCATGCAGCCCCATTGTAGCCACACCTCTGGGTTGGGCTAGGGAGCTCAACATGCTAAGAGAGGTGCCCTGCCATATTGGAAGTCAATAGAATGGTGCATCCTGATATGGCCAGATTTCAAACTGTACAGGAAGTGGTCAACAGGTGGGAGGGAACCTGGTAGCCTATTGGCTACCAACCACATCCTGCCCTTAGGCATTTTCTGAGCCGAAATAGGGCATCCCCGACACCCAGTTATTGACCGAGGAAGGAATGGCTTGTGACCACGATACTGGGTGACTGGTGGTCAAGTAGTGACTGGAGTTTCTGCCAGCACAAGAGGACTGCATGGAACATTGACCCTGTGACAAGGAGCACCTCATCCCCTGCATGGACTGACGAGTAGTTGCAGCAAGGCCTCTGTCAAACGCATCAGCATCCTTTAAGCATCCTCAGCATCCTTCATCACTTGCATCTGGCAAAATTCTTGTTTTACTAAAATCCCTTGAAGGTATCTTCTCCCTATCATACTTTTTGCCCAAACCCTCAAGGGTATACTGGGTTGCCCACTATTAACTCTCTTGATTAGGAGCAGCGTCCTGGGTGACAAATGCGCTTGGTTTCAAGTCCACATGGTGTATGGGTATTTTCAACACGCATTCGGCTTTTTGCCGCATATTTTGCCCAAACTACAGGTACTCTGACAGTCTGCTCCCCTCCTGCATTGGATTTCTGGCACTCCTTGTTGGCAGTCTATTCCCCTCCAACATTGGATTCCTGGCACTCCTTGTTGGCAGTCTGCTCCCCTTCCGATTTGAACTCCTGGCGCTTCTTGTTGGTAGTCTGTCCCTCCCTCATCCTGCATGAGCAGGCTGGTATCCCCCTCTACAGAGAGTACTTTCCTCCTCCTTGCCTCAACTGTGTGATTCTCCCTCCACGCAGGTGCAGGTCATCCTTTGCCCCTTCCTTCTTTTCTCGGGCAACAACTCGGACCTAGTAGGAAACAAATATCAGTGCACTGATCCTGCGGCTCCAAAAAAAGATATTAATGACACAAAAAATGACAATCTATGGCTAATACTCCAAAGTATCTGATAAATCACCTGTGTTAGTGCCAATCCCAGAACAATAAGTTTTGGATGATTATGCCTTGAGTTCTCTGTTATTACATCCTGCTATGAGTGATACAGCATTGCAATAACCAAGAGGTGGCACATTGACATTGGAAGGCTTGTTGTTACTGACCGTATTCAATTGGGTTAGTGATTACCACAGAGGGTAGTGTTTCCATCCATGATCTCAATGTGGTTTTATAGTTTTCAATCCTAATTGTGTCTCTGTATCGCTGTGGAGCCGCCGTGTCACTGGGTTAGTAGGAAGCCAGGGTGAGGTGTATACCTGTTGTGGTGTTGGGTCTGAAGAAATTGCCTTCTTCTCCTTCCCTCCTTCCCATTCCACACTCCCTTTTTCCCTTGGGAATGAAACATCGACACCAGCGAATCTTGAGTCATGGCTGTTGTTTCTAAGGGGTACTGGACAGTCTATCTTCGCTCCTGCAGCTCCCGTACTTCAGGTGAGTGGAGTCTTGACAGTAACATATCTGCTGCTAATTATTTTTTATATCATCATGGCAAATGCTCAGTATTCTGTAAAAATTTCACAATTTTTACAAAATCCAGGTAAGCCTCCAGTACCATGGAAACAGTGGATTTGCATTTTCTAAAATTACTTAGTGGCCATTGATACCACTAAAGTTGAACTTGCGAGAAAAGTAGCCTCGTTATTTAGTCACTTTGGTCAAGACAGGCAGAAGTTATTTATAACCTACTTGTACTGGAGGCCCTTGGAGGTGAAGGTGATATTCGGAATGACTATATAAAAACAGTTTTTGCCGATAAAATGCATTTTCAAAACAACTAGCGTGCTTCTTGAAAGATTACATTTCTTTAAAAAGAACCAATCTGTGGAAGAAAGTGTTGAAGGATTTGTTTCTGCTTTAAGATTTTTGCCTTCAACTTGCCACTTTGTGGATTCACTTGAAACTTACATAAGGAATCAGCTGTTTTTGCTTTCTTCTCTAAGAAAATACAAGAGTGGTTCTTGAGCTGCAGAGATCACACTCTTGCTGATGTTGTTAAGGCCTTATTGTTTGCAGCAAACTCATGGCTTTAGAATCTTTGTTGTGTTTCATCATCATCATCATCAAACTTTATTCAGTTTGTTTGTACAAAACCATCAAAGTACACAAAGGATAAAACATTGTCAAATTACAGTTTAAAAATATAAAAACTGATACATTATCAAGTAGCTTATTAAAAAGAACACTGAAAAGATGGCAAGCCGAACATACATCAGAATACATTAAGAAACAGCTAAGGGGCATGCTTCCTGAAGAAATGAGGGGAACATTCCTAAAAGGCACAATGCATAGGTACATATTTTGCAGAACAATTAATAATACGGTGCAGTCTATAATAATGATTTCTGGTGGATTTTCCAGAAGGCAAATAAAAAGCGACTGACAGAAAAAACTATCAGTTCAGATACGTCTGATTTTAAAATTCTGTACGAAATCGGATACTGCCTAGCTCCTAGATTAAGGTAGATTGGTTTTACCCACCTCCTGCGTATCTGCCGGTATCTAGGGCAGAAAAACAAGATATGTTCTTCATTTTCTCTGACAGTAGTGCAGGAAGGACATCAATCCAATACTAGGCCAGACGCCTCCTTACTAGGAAATTTAAGGAGAAGATTGCCGTATCCGAATCTCACATATAGGGCCACATGCATCAACCTATTTAGGAAGTGCAAACGGTGCGAATTGGTAATTTCGGCCGTTTGCGATTCCTAAATACGTTTTTGGGATGCATCATACATTTTTGTGAAAATCGCTATTTTTTGTGATTTCCAAAAATGCGATTGCTTTTAAGGAATCGCAAATTTGCGATTCCTTAAAAGCAATGCATGATTGTTTTTCAAATTGCGAATTAGCAATTAGGGGGTGCAAATTACCACGAGGTTGAACCTCGTGGTAATTTGCGAAAAGTTATGAAAATGCTCAAAAATTCATTTTTTAAACTTTCATGTTACAAACACACATGTCCTTAAGACATGTGTGTGTGAAACATGAACTTTAAAATACATTTCAGGGGTGCAGGGGGGGTGGACCCCCCTGAGGAAATATAAATTTTATGGTCAAGAAATGTTCCCTAACGTGTACCCCACCGTCTCCATGTACAAGCTTAAAGTGCATGTAACTTCCCTTCTGTGCCAGCTATGAAGACGCAAATACATTTGCGTCCAACGTTAACATGTCCTCTTTCAGATCCACCCTGAACGGGTTGAATATTCCGTTTCTAAGTATGCCTTGCCAACGTCTTTATGTGGTGTACTTTACATGCTTTTCAGCTCTGGCGAAGTAGGCCCTGAATTCTGCCATCGAGCCTTTTCCTGCCTTCTGCACCCTTTAAATGCATTAACAAATTGCGAATCGCATTTTCAAATTCGCAATTTGTAAATGCCTTCCCATTGACTCCTATGGGCCTTTTGGCCCATAGGAATCAATGGGATTTGCAAAATCGCAATTAGGAATTCGCATAATATTTGCGATTCGGTAAAAATTGTGATTTTTACCGAATCGCAAATATTATGCGAATACAATCATGCATCCCATTTTGCGATTCCTTATTTGCGATTCCCTAAAAATCGCAAATAAGGAATCGCAAAACCTTATAATGATGCATGTGGCCCATAGACTTCTTGCAAGAGGGGGAAACATTGGTGAACAGCTATTAGTGCACGGCTGTTTCTACGCATGCTGTTACTTCGCAAGTGTTTCTAATCATGCGATGTAACAACGCATTGCTTTTAGTACGTTGCTGTTACATCGCATGCGCAGTAACGCCGCACGCGTAGGGGGCGGGCGCTACACTTGGAGCTCGTCACGGCGGCCATTTGCTCCTGTGAGGGGTCTGCTGCTGCTTTTCCGGTTGCCACTCTCTGCGCCTGCCCTCCTGCCTGCCCACAAAGAAAGAAGCCAGAAGGGGGAGAAGATTTGAACAACGCGTGGTAAGAAGTAAGTGGGGCTGTGTAGGGGCTGTGTAGGGTCGAGCAGGGGCTGTGTAGGGTCGTGCATGGTTGTGTATTGTGTTAGTGTAGTGTTAAGTTGTGGGTTGTGTACTTGTATTAGTGTAGTGTAGAGTAGTGTCGGGGGTTGTGCAGGGTAGTGTTTGGGAGTAGGGACAGGACTGGGGCTAGGGGCAGGGTCGTGATGGGGTAGTGTTTTAGGGTTTAGGGTAGTGTTGTGGGGCTAGTGTAGAGTAGTCTTTTAGGGTTTAGGGTAGTGTTGGGGGTTGTGTAGGGTAGTGTTTGGGAGTAGGGACAGGACTGGGGCTAGAGGCAGGGTTGTGCTGGGGTAGTGTTTTAGGGTTTAGGGTAGTGTTGTGGGGTTAGTGTAGTGTAGGGTTTTAGGGTTTAGGGTAGTGTTGTGGGGTTAGTGTAGTGTAGGGTTTTAGGGTTTAGGGTAGTGTTGTTGGGTTAGAGTAGTGTAGGGTTTTATGGTTTAGGGTAGTGTTGTGGGGTTAGTGTAGGGTATGGTTTAGGGTAGTGTCGGTGTTTGTGCAGGGTAGTGTTTGGGGTTAGGGACAGGACTGGGGGTAGGGGCAGGGTGGGGCTGAGGGTAGTGTTTTAGGGTTTAGGGTAGTGTTGTAGTGGTTGTGTAGTGTAGTTTACTGTTTTAGTGTTTAGTATAGTGTCAGGGGTTGTGATGGGTAGTGAATGAGTGTAGGGAGCGGAGTAGGGGAATGTGTATGTTAGCTTAGGGGGTAGTGATTTAGGGTTTAGGGTAGTGTAGTGGTGTTTGGTAGTGTACTGTAGGGTAGTGTAGTGTTTTAGATGTGTAGGGTAGTGTATTTTCTATGACATGTTATTTCGCATACTATTTTTATTAATAGGCAAGTTTTTACTTAGCATACATTAACACTTTCAAAGTAATGGTATGCGAAGTACAACCTTGTGCAGCAACGGTTATTGCTAAGTAATAACCGCATAGTAACGACATGCAAAGAAATGGCATGCGAAATAACATGTCATATTCGGAGAGATTCGATCCAGAAAGGGTTCAAATTGTGGGCGTGACTTTACAGCTAGAAATGTAGATGTTAACTGACCAAATTATTAACATTGTTGACGGCCACCACCTCCCAATATCTGGCTTTTAATCTCAATAAATTATCTCTTGTAGCCCTAGCCGGATGTTCCCACAGGTCCTTCATACTCAATAACTTGCACTAGTCTGCAATGTGTTTAAACCATGGTACACTTTTTGCACCATTGATCATCATAACCTCCTGAAGAGAATTTTGATAATCGATAAGTTGGGGGGTTATCCATAGGCGCAGCCAGTAGATTAATGACTTTAGAGCAGCCAGATCCCCAATTCTCTTTAGCCCAAGATCACAGAAGAGGGGAATGAGAGGAGTAATAATCGGTAACGGGATGAGGGATCTAACAAAGATGTTTTCACATGTCGTCAGCTTTTTGGCATTGGTATAGCCCCAGATCTCGGCTCCTTACAGGGCTCCGCTTTGGGCTTTTACACAATAGATTTCCAGTGCTGGGGATAGGGGTTCAGTGTAAGATTGTTTATTAAATCTTAATATAGATTTGGACTTTTGGCATAAGATTAGGTAACTATTATTTAGCTGGTAATCCCAATTGAGTGACTCACTCAAACCTATGCCTAGGTAATCAAAATATTTTACCCGCTCAAGTGGCTCGTGTGTAATTTGATTTCCAGAAGGCCACCCAAACTTTCCCAAACACCATATATTTCGTCTTGGAGGTGTTGAGTTCCAATCTCCGATCTCTACAAAATTCTAAAAATCTATGCAATAATATTTGCAAACCCATTGGAGTCTTAGATATTAATAAGGAGTCGTCTGCAAAGAGCAGGATAGGGACTTTTTCCCCGTTCAGGCAGGGTGCATCCTTTTCGCCAACCATTAAGCAACTCACCACATCATTGATGAACAGGGAAAAGAGCGTGGGGGATAAAACGCTCCCTTGTCCAACCCCACGCTGTATCTTCTCTGTTAGTTAGTCGGAATGACTTTATAAAAGCAGTTTTTGCTGATTCAATTTCTTTAAAAAGAAGCAATCTGTGGAAGAACATGTTGAGGGATGTGTTTCTGCTTTAAGAATTTTGGCTTCAACTTGCCACTTTGTGGATTCACTTGAAACTTACATAAGGAATCAGCTGTTTTTGCTTCCTTCTCTAATAAAATACAACAGCGGTTGTTGAGCCTTATTGTTTGCAGCAAACCCATGGCTTTAGAATCTTTGTTGTGTTCTGAGGAGCACTCTGTTAATTCAATTTCACTGAAAGACAAGTTTGCTAAAAATGCTTCTAGAAAAGTCAACATGTGTGCTTTAGGCGCGGATCGAGGTCCTACTTGGGTAATAATAACTTAAATTGTCCTGCTATGAGCAAGTGTTGCTGTAAGTTCTGGAAAGTTGGCCACTTTCAGAGTGTTTGTTGAGGAGATAAACCTCTGATTAAATTGAACAGTGTGGATGTTGAAGTAGATGAGTGTACTGGTGATTTATGAAGGGTACATCTTGCAATAAATACCAATTCACCTTCAGGTGATTATCATAACAGTATTGCTGTAACTGGTAAAGTCAAAGGACCTTGGTATGAGGTAAATATTAGAAAGATTTAACTAAACTTGAAGGCAGACTCAGAGGCGCCTATTCCCATACTATCTGATTGTGCTTTTATCAACATTGGGGAAAGGATTTTTCACTTCAAAAATCTGATATGCATACCAAGGTTTTTGAGGAGCAAGATATCGATTTGTTAGGGTATTTCTTGAGTTTGTAATATGTTTAGGGAGACCAATGTTTAGTAAAGTGTATGCTGCCTTAAAGGATATAAATTTGATTGGTTAACAAGATTTGGCCAAGTTGGTTTAAATGCTCATTCTTTAGGCTGAAATACCTGCTGTGTCAGCTAATGCATTTATATCACTAGTTGAAACTAATTTGGTTAAAACCAGTCCTGCATTTCTTAATCAATCAAACAATCAATCAATCAATCAATCAATCAGTCAATCAATCACAAGTGTATAAAGCCCGTCTACTCACCCGTAGAGGTCTCAAGGTGCTGAGGGGGGAGCTGCTGATCCGTTTGGGCGCAAGGGTTCAGTCGGAGAGCCAGGTCTTGAGATCCTTCCAGAATTGGGTCAGTTCCTGGTCTTGGTAATGAGGGGGAGAAGGATTTTCCTCCGGTTTTGGTCTTTGTGTATCCATGGGACGGTGGCCAGGGCCAGTTGGGCGAAGCGAAGGTGTCTGGTGGGTACGAGGAATGAGAGGAAATGGTCCAGATTTGCTGGTCCTGCGCTGTGGAGATTTTTTTAGGCATGTGTGAGGAGCTTGAAGGTAATTCTTTTGTTGTCTGAGAGCCAGTGGCGTTTTTGACGGTGTTTGGTGTGTGGCTGCAGCAGAGAGATGTTGAGGACCAGTCTGACTGCAGCGTTTTGAACGTTTTGTAGTTTACTGAGGAGCTTCTGGGTGACGCTGGCATAGAGTGCATTGCCATAGTGGAGTCTGCTGGTGATGAGTGCATGGGTGACTGTCTTTCTGGATACTGTAGTGATCCATCTGAATGACTTTCGAAGCAGGCAGAGTGAGGAAGCAAGATGAGTATACAGCGTTGAACTGGCGGTTCATTGTGAGCGAGGAGTCCAGTATGATGCTGAGGTTACGTGCATGGTCCATGGATATGGGGGGGTTACCAGATTGGCGGGCAAACAGGAGTCGTCCCAGGCTGAGGGGTTGTGGTTCCAGGATGAGTACATCGGTTTTGTCAAAGTTGAGCTTGAGACAGCTATCTTTCGTCCAGGTGGCAATGGCCTTCATCCCACTGTGGAAATTCTGATGTTCCCTGGGGTTTTTAGTAGCACTGTTGGTTCCATCAACAATTTTTAACTTAAAATTAAGCTCAAAGCCAAAGCTGTGCCACTGGTTCATAGGGTCAAACCTGTCCCGTTAAGGGTTAGGGAATATTCTTATGAAGTTACTACAGAAATTGACCTCTGAGGTTGTTACTCGGGCAACTGAATCAGCAGAGTGGGTGAGTCCCAGTATCATTGTGCAAAAGAAATCTGGGGAGTTTAGTTTATATGCGGATCTTCTCACCTGTAAATAACCCCTTCCATGCTCATGATGAGCTCAGCTCGTCATAAGGCACACTGGAGCTGTGCTTATCACAAGGTGAGCTCGTCATGAAATAATGCCTTTCAAGCTTTTCCAGCACAGGACGGGAAAAGCCATAGCATGGAAGGTGTTAAAAGATTGTCATTGATTGTCATCTTCTGCCCAAAATGCGTGAACTTGGGACAAGCCAGATTCTTTGCGCTAATTGATTTAAGATTGGCTTATCATCAAACTCCACTAGCATAAGACTTCCAAGATTTGAATACCGTTGTTATACCTTTTGGATTTATATTCCTACATTTACCTATTTGGATAGTATCTTCTGCCAGCGTGTTTCTGAGATTTATGGACATTATCCTTGAAGGTGTGTAAGAGGTGCAGGTTTTCCAGGATGATATTTTCATTTTTGGTGATGATGTTCACAAACACAATGTGGTTTTAGAGAGGGTGTTGCGGATTTTAAAATATGAGGGGATCACTCTAAGAAGAGATAAATTAAAGTTTTTAGTACAGGAACTTGATAATCTAAGTCATCATATCACTGATAAAGGGGTCAAACCAAAATGTTCCCTTGTGTGAGCTATTCAGGATGCTGCTCCACCCAAGGATAAAGATGCTCTTTGATCTTTATAAGGGCTCACTGATTACTACCCTAGACTTATTAAGGGGTATGCTTTAATTGTTCAACCAATACATATGCTGCTAAAGAAAGGTGAGACATTTGTCTGGAATGTTTCTGCTGATGAAGCCTTTTTAAAAGTTAAGGAGCTGATCACTTCTGCTCCCGCCAATGCTTCATTTAATTCAGAGAACAAATTATTTTCTCATGGTGAATGCGTGTTAAGTAGGCTTCTTTGCTGTCCTTTTCCCGTGGTTAAATGGTGGGGATCAGACTGTGGCATTCGCTTCTTGTTATTTGACACCGCCTGCAGCTAACTGCAGTACAATAAAATGCAAGACCCCAGTGTGCTGTTGAGAAATTATGAACGTGTTTGTGGGGCACTGAATTTGAGATCTTCACTGACTTCAAACCTTTGATTTACATGCTGAATGGCACTGGCACTGGTAAGGCTTCTTCAAGGCTAATCAGGTTGTTAGAACATCATTAGAAGTTTTCATTTACCTTTTAGTATGTTCCGGTAGTAAGGACGGTAGGACGGACTGCGTGTCTAGGATGCCTTTGGACTTGATACTGATGAACAGAAAGATGTCAAGTATGTGGTGGCTTACTGGCTTTTGTTGTGATATGGTGGATGGCAAGGGAGGAATGTCTAAAACTGAATGGTTGAAAGCCTTAGAATCAAATGATGATTTAAGGAAGTACTAGGGTCTATGAAGAATAGTTGGCCTAAGGAGAGAAATGTGGATCCAGGAGTTAAACAGTTTGCCAAAGTTTCTAAAGAATTGTCAATTGTTAATGGCTTCCTGATGCATCAGGATTTGTGCTTTTCCTCGGCTGCTATTCATGCAGGGCTGATTAGTTTAGCTCATGAAGGGCATTGCGGCATCAGTGCTACATGTAAGAATCTAAAACAGTACTACTGGTGACCTTCGACGGATGCCCAGGTGGCCAAATTGGTGAATTCTTGTGGCATTTGTCATCGTTCTGATAAGCTTCGGGTAGACTTTTGAATTACCATTGTATGTTTTTTCCATTACCTGAAAATTATTGGTCTAAGGTTGCCCTTGATTTTGCAGTATCTTTTGATATGTTGCCATCCGAAAATAGATATTTGTTGTACCTGTTGATTACTATTCCAAGTGGGTTTACTTCGAGTTTGCACCAGGCCCCAATACTGATTCTGTGAATACATTTTTTAAAACATTTTCTAGATGGAAGGGGCACCTTCAGTTTGGTCACAGCTAATGGGACACACCTTACCTTGGAATCTATGAAGCAGTTTATAGATTCAAACCACATCTGTCATCTGCGGGTAGCTTTAAATGCTCCTACTTCAAATGGTTTGGTGGAATGAATTAATAGATTTATGAAGGAGGGAATTTTATCTGCTTGGCTCTGGTTCAGATGTCGAGTATTTTCTGAGTCAAAAGGTGTGTGCGTATTCTGTTACTCCGCATAGTACCATTGGGTTTTCAACTAATAAATTGTTGAAGAAACATATCCCTAGCTTTCATTTGTGCCCAGATTGGTTGAAGTCTAGTTCCTTTACTAGTAAGGATGAGGTTGAGATGTGTAACAAAATAGCTAGCACAATTGTGTCTCAGCAAGAATACTCTGAAAAGCATTTTGGCAAAAACCGTAATATCAAAGAAATGGTACTCAATGTACAGGATTGGGTTAATATCAGGAAACCTTATAAAGTTCGAAAAGTGGTATCTCAGTTTATGCCTTCATTGAGGGGAGTTAAGGTTTCTAAAGGACTAGTTTTGAATGACAGCAAAGGGTGGTGGGGCAGGAATCGTTTAGTGAGATTGACTTGGGAGCAGGCTAACATTTTGCTTAATTCAGAAGTCAACCAGTTAACTGCAATCATGAGATTCCTTATCTGGGATCTTCTTCTGTGTTACGTTCAGATTCTTCAACGGATGTCAGTCAACGTTTTTATGTTATCTTTGTACGGAGGAATTTTGACACTGGCGATGTGTCTCAGAATGATAATACTAATGTTACCAAATCTAAATCTGTTGTTTCTAGGCCTGTTCACAAGGTTAACTTACCTGTGAAATTTAAGGATTTATATATGCATTTATCTTGGTTTTTTATTTTATAAGGGGAAGGTGATTTAAGAATAAAGAATTGTATTATGAACACTTACCTACCACTTACCTGTTCTTATTTGTGTCGTGCTGATGTGGTCTTGTTAAAAAAAAATATATTATTTCTCCTTTTCTTTTAAGTTTGCAATTCAGCATAGTAATCAAAAAACAGATTAACATATCTCAATACTTTTCTGGTGTATGGTACAGTCATGTATATCTTTAAGATCTCATACAGTAGGCAATGTCTCAGGCTGGTTGTCCTTATAGCTCAGCAATAAAATATGTATCCACACTATTACCATAGATAGTTCTACCTCCAACATTGTCTTTTCCTCAATCTGCTCAGTATTCTCTTCTGTGTTACCTTGTACAATTTGGGGGGTCTGGGTGTTCACTTCCTCAATGTACTGCGATCCCCTCGCCCTCCTCCCCTCCGCCGCCCTACTGTGTTCAGGTTTCCTCATGTGTCTTGTCTCGTGATCTCTGGTTCAGTTGGGTGCTCTATCAAATACATCCGCAATGGGTCCCATATATCATGTGGTCAGGTGGTAACTGGCATTAACTCCGCATATGCAAGTAGTTGCTCTTGGAAGAATATTAGGTCGCACATCCAGGCCTTAAACTTAGGAGCTCTTCTCATTCCCCATCTGCAGGCCACTCTGCGCTTAGCTAATAATAGTCACATCGAAGCAAATTTTCTGACAGAGGATTCTATCTTTTCAGTGTACCCTAGCAGCGTCATTAGTGAAGTGTTCAGGATTGGGGGGCAGATCATCTGTCCTAAGGCTTTCAGACCTTCTTGCCAGTATCCCCAAATGGGCTTGCATTCCCATGCCAAGTATAAGAAGCCAACTCCTGCTCTGCCGCATCTATCATAACAATTGTCATCTCTAAGCTGGAATCGATGAAGCTGAGCAGGGGTATAGTGTAAGCGGTGCAAATATTTGAAATGAATGATGCGCAGTCTACTTCTGGCTGTTATCTTCACAGTTGGTTGACAGCAATATTGACATTGTTCATCACTAAGGAGGGTCCCCAATTCCTCATTCCAATGAGCTCCTGAGTTCTGTCTCCCTTCTGGGCTTGCTGCTTTAGTAGCTCGGTAGAGCATGGACACTACGTGTATGGGTGCAGATCGTTGTAGCATAGCGTGCAAGGGTGCTAGGATCGTCAGCTCAGCGGGGAAGTCATGGGTAGTGGCTTTGACATCCTGATGTAGTCTGACATACAAGTATACTTCCATTGGGGTTGGCTGGTGATCTCGGAAGAATGCCTCATGGGTGCGGAAGGTTCCATCCTCATAGAGATCCCCCCAGGTCAGTGCCCCGATTTTCCAGAGCATTTGTCAGCAACTCACTTCATTTGTGACTGGGAGACCTACGTGATGCTGTGTTTCCAGCATTGAGGAGTATAGCATGGGCACCTCTGTTCGTTTGGCAATGTTCTGCCAGGCTATGTTTGTACAGTCAACTGCCATTCGGTCTTTGGTTCTGGGTTTTGTGGAGGAGCCCAGAAATGCTGTGGTAGGAGCGGGAGACATGTATCCCCGCTCCACAGCTAAGTGTGGCAAATATGGTGGCAGTCGCACCCAGTATGCAGCAAAGTGTGCTTGGGCACACAGGAAGTAGAGTTCCATATTGGGTGCCTCAAACCCTCCCCTCTTATAAGGTTAAGTAATGACCTCCCACTTCAGTCTGGGGTGTTTCCCTCCCCATGTCAATCAGCTCAGCTGAGTTCTGGAATCTTTAAAGTAATGTGTGCTGGGTGCATAGGCAATATTGGTGAAGAGATAGAAGAGTTTCGGAAGTATTATTATTTTTATCATGAAGATTTGTCCCGCTAATGAGATGGGTATAGAAATTCACCTCGTGATGGACTCTGTCAGAGTCTCCAGCACTCGTCCATAATTATGTTGCATTAACTCTGCCCTGTCTCTTCTTATTGTAATCCCCAAGTATTTTACATCGATCTCTCCCCAAGTCAGAGGATAATCCTGGGTATATCGTTGAACTGACTGGGTGAGGGGAAATATTTGGGATTTTTCCCAGTTAATGTTTATTTCCGAGAGCATTCCGAAATGTATAAATTCTCTGAGTATTGGGTTAAGACTGACTTCAGGGTTTCGTAAGTATAGCGTGATTTCATCAGCATAAAGAGACAGTAAAATGTGTCTCGTGGGGTATGGCAGTGCGTACTCCCTATGGTGCTGCCGGAGTTTGGCTACTAGCTGCTCTATGGCCAGCTCAAAAAACAAGGGGGACCGTGGGCATCCTTGCCTTGCTCCCCTCGTGATATGAAAGGTGAAGGAGCACATTCCGTTAATCAGTATCTTGGCCTGCAGCTGATTATAAAGCAACTGGGCCCATGATAAAAACGGGGGTGGGAAGCCCATTCGGCGGAGCACGCTCGCAAGATAATCCCAGGTTAGGGATGCCCTTCTGGGGTGTCGTCCACCTGATGTATTCGAGAGTGCCTGGAACTTGTTCTGTTGTCCAATGCTTTTTTTCCTTTGTGTGCTCCGGTGCTGCAAATGCATCAAGAGCCCAGGATTCTATGCGCTCTTAATTACAGGTTACGTCCTGGTTCAGTCCAAAGTGTCATATTCAGGTGCCATTTCGGTTTTTCCAATCGTGCATTGCAGCGCCAGTGTCCCTAGTCGCAATTATTCCAGATCCGACATTGACAAGGGTGAGCGGGACCAGCCCAGAGTTATCTCCGCCAGGGGAGATTCTCTGCTGCTGCTTTTCAGGAAGTCTGCGACCTGTTGGGGGTTTCTGAAGAAGTGTTGCTTCCCCTGACGCGTTATTCGGAGTGGCGCCGGAAAGAGCATGGTATATGTAATGTTCGCCTGTTGGAGCTTCTTTTTGATCTGCAGGAATTTTCATTGGGCCTCTTGGACCGCCATGGTATAATCTGGATATATAGGGATCGGTGAACCCTCAAAGGATATTTGTCCTTGTTCTCTTGCTAGTCAGGGGACCGTGTCCGGTCGTGGTAATTCAGCAACCTGACAATGATGGGCCTCGGGGGAGCTCCAGGCTGGGGCCACCCAGCCAACGATCAGGGCGCTCTTTCCACTATTAGCATCATTGAGAAGGCATCATTTCCAAACACGGTTGTGAGGAGGCGCTCTGCGTAGTCCTCCACTTCCCAATTTTCGTGGATTCTGCTACTCCTGTGATTCTTATATTGCTGCAGCGCGATCTTGATTCAAAATCTTAATTTCTGGACGATATCACTTTCAGCAGCCTATCCATGTTTACTAGTTGCTCCTTCGTTCTGGAAGCCATATCTTCCAGTACCAAGATTCAGTGTTTGGTTTCTTTGATTCGCTCGTCATGCTGCTCTAGTTTATGAGTGATTGTGTCCATCCTAGCGTTCATGCCATCCATTTTGGTTTCTATAGCTGTAAGGCTATTTTTCATTGTAAGGAGCAGTTCTTTTAGGTCATTCACGGACATTTGGCCAGCCGCATGGGGGTTTTCTGCCATATTGTCCTCTAGCTCATTGTTTTGCACGCGGTGGGTTTGTGGGCCTCAAAATACTATTTAGTCTGCTTGCCATCGAGTTTTCCCATGTTTCAGATTGGTCTCAGTTCTGACCCGTCTTTGTGTGCCTTTTATGGTCTCTTTTCTCACTGGTCCCGGCTGCCTGTTGCTGACCAGAGCGTGGGCAGAAAATGGGAATAGGCCTTCTCTTAGGCCTGGATTCTGCTGGGTGCGGCAGTGAGTAATATCACATTTCTGTCCCGCAGCTGGGTATCAAGTGGCCCAGTCTCTTCGTTTCCCCCTTTGTGGCCAGGGGTTCCTTGCCAGTAAATGGCCCTCTCACTCTCCTGTCTCAGTCTATTTGGCCATCAGAGGTGTTTCCCTTTCCCCTATAAGGGGGAAAGGACTGTTAATCCCCTTCCCCAGCCTGCGCTGCACCAGCCAGGGTGAGCAAGGCCTTCCGTGCCCTGTGTTCGTGTCTCGCGTTGTTGCCCCCAGCCTCCGCTCTGTGTCCAAAAAGTGGGGTATGGGGGTATGGGGGGATTCCAGTGGCCTTCTCTGAGTATTTCTTGGGCCCTCTGCTGGGGTATCAGTGGTACTTACAGAGCTCGCAGCTTTCTCCCGACCTCCGGGCCCCAGGCACCAGCACCAAGGCTGCACGCAGAAATCTGGCGCTGAGCCACTGCTCACTGTGGGTGTAGTCGTTGATGGCTGGGTACCTCCTCCCCTTCCTGTTAATGCAAACTGGTCGCAATTGCCTGCTTTAATGCGGCTGCCGATCCTCGTGTCTCGTAGGCTCGCCCTTCTTCACCTGGCGCGCTCCGCTCAGCGTCCATTCTAGCTCCCAGCAGCTGCCATCTTAATCGCGTTGTGTCCGCTGTCCGGCCTGGAATTGTGTTTCACCTTTTTCCAGCACTTCTTTAGGGCAAATTTCACTTGTTGGGTGCGCAGCAGAGTGTCCGCGCTCGCACTGTATCTTTCCCCCTCTGATTCGGGTCTGTTCGCAGGGCCGGTCGCACCACTCACCGCACGGCCCCCGTGTGTGTCCTGGTCTTCACCACTGCTGCCGCAAGTTCGCCGCTGCTCCTGCTGCCCTGAGTATTTTGTGCATTCTGCTTGTGCCACTGTTTTAAATACTGTCTTTGTGCCTGTGCCACTGCTTATTTCGAGGCTTGCCCCCTCGCCGCTCTCCCCGTGATTGTTTTCCCGCTCTGTGTCCCCCCTGCTCCCTGCTCCCCTGCGGGCCCACCCCCTTTCCTCTTCTGTACCCGATCGAGCTCCCCATTTGCCGCCCCGCTCCCGCCTCCCAGCTGCTCCTCCCTCCCACTTCTCCATTTATGGCGGAGACCACGCGAACGTGCAGCGATCCCGTGCAGTGGGCGCGCTGATTGCGCGCCGAAGGCACGCCAAAGGCAAGCCCGTCTACGCACGTCCGCGCCTGGACCGCACCCAGCGCCAGGACCCCTTAACCTCGTCGGACCCAGACCAATCGACTGACATACAACACCGCCACCCTCAACGCACTCAACAACGGACGAGCACCCGCCTGCTATCAAGCCACCCCCAGACGCACACACAGACCCTTCACCTGTCAAGCCTGCAAATTCACATGCCTCAAACCCCGTCCCCCGCCTGCCAAAGCAAACAGCAACAACAACCACCTCAAGTGCATTCTCCTCAACACCCGCTCCGTTCACAAGCACGCCATCGAACTCTGGGACCGCCTGTTCACAACACCAGACGTCTCCTTCCTCACGGAAACCTGGATGAATGCCTCCTCAGCCCCCGACATCGCCATAGCCATCCCGGACGGCTACAAAATCACCCGGTAGGACCGCGCCAACAAAACAGGAGGAGGGGTTGCCATCATCTAAAGGAACACCATCAGCATCACGACCAACGCAGAAGACACTATCTCATATGCCGAACACCTACATTTCCAGATCCACACCGACCCCCAGACCACCCTCAGAGGAACACTCATCTATAGACCCCCGGACCCACGCACACAATTCAGCGAAACCATCGCCGACGCCATCAGCCCGCACACCCTAGCCTCACCAGAGTACATCTTCCTAGGAGACCTGAACTTTCACCTGGAGAACAACAACGACTACAACACCACCACCACCCTGCTCGACAATCTCGCCAACCTCGGACTCAAGCAACTGGTGGACACCCCCACCCACCTCGCTGGCCACACCCTCAACACCATCTTCTCCGCCAGTAACCACGTTGCCTTCAACCACTCCACAGGACTACACTGGACCGACCATAGCTGCTTACATTTCACATTCAAGAAGACTACATCTCACCACCACACGCATCGGCTCCCCCGCAGATACTTGAGCAAAGTCACCACTGACCAGCTTACCATGTCACTGAGCCAGAATCCACTTGCCGACACCAACATACCCGACACCAACGATGCAGCCCGCAACATCGCACAGTGGATCACCACTGCACCAACGACCTCGCTCCATTGAAAAACCCCCACAGCAAGACCACCACCACAAAACCCTCATGGTTCACAGACGCCCTCAAAACCAAAAAGAGAACCTGCCGAACATTAAAAAAGACCTGGCGCCAAGAACGAACAACAGAAAACATGCCAGCCCTCAAAGCCGCCACCCGCGAATACCACCAGCAGATCCGGACCACCAAGAGAACATTGTTCAAAGAGCAACTGGACAACAACACCCATAACAGCAAGGAACTCTTCAGCACCGTCAAAGAGCTCTCCAACCCCAACGCCAGCAACAACAACATCACCCCTTCGCAAGACCTCTGCAACTCCCTCGCCACTTTCTTTCACCGCAAAATTGCAGACATGCACAACAGCTTCGGACCCCAAACTCCACCTCAGGACACCAAACCAACAACCCCCAGCAACACCATCAACTCCTGGACTCCCATCAGCAATGATGACACCACCCATGTCATGAGCACCATCCACTACGACTCCCCCTCCGACCCATGACCCCACCAAATCTTCAACAAAGCCAGCACCACCATTGCAACCCACCTGCGGAACGTCATAAACAACTCCTTCACGTCAGCGACCTTCCCTGAAAGCTGGAAACACGCAGAGATAAACACCCTCCTGAAGAAACCCACAGCAGACCCCAAGGACCTCAAGAACTTCCATCCCATCTCTTTTCTCCCCTTCCCGGCTAAAGTAATCGAGAAGACCGTCAACAAACAGCTGAATGCTTTCCTCGAGGACAACAACTCGCTCAACCCTTCCCAGTCCGGATTCCTAGCCAACCACAGCACCGAGACCGCCCTCATCGCAGCCACAGACGACATCAGAACCCTGATAGACATCGAGGAAACAGCTGCCCTCATCCTCCTGGACATCTCAGCAGCCTTCGACACCATATGCCACCGCACACTAATACAGCGCCTCAGCAACACTGGGAACCAAGGAAAGGCCCTGGAATGGAACATCTCGTTCCTCTCCGGAAGAACCCAGAGAGTCCGCCTGCCCCCCTTCCGATCCGTGGCCACCGAGATCATCTGCGGCGTTCCTCAAGGATCTTCACTCAGCCCGACACTCTTCAATATCTACATGAGCCCCCCCGCCCCCATCGCACGAAAACACAACATGAACATCATCTCCTAGTCCGACGACACCCAGCTGATAATATCCCTCACCAAGGACCCAGCCACCGCCAAAACCAACTTCCAGGAAGGGATGAAAGAAGTAGCAGACTGGATGAAGCACAGCCATCTCAAGCTTAACTCAGACAAGACGGAAGTCCTCATCCTCGGATAATCCCCACCTGCTTGGGATAACTCTTGGTGGCCCTCGGCGCTGGGAACCGCACCGACACCCACGGACCACGCACGCAACCTGGGTTTTATCCTGGACTCCTCCCTCACGATGACCAAGCAAGTCAACACGTCTCATCCTCATGCTTCAACACCCTGAGAATGCTTTGAAAGATCTTCCGGTGGATCCCCACAGAAACTAGAAGACCAGTCACCCAGGACCTCGTCATCAGCCAACTGGTCTACGGAAACGCCCTCTTCGCAGGAACCACCGCCAAACTCCAGACTAGGCTCCAGCGCATACAAAACACTGCCGCACGACTCATCCTCGACATCCCTCACCACAGCCACATAACCACCCACCTGAGAAACCTCTACTGGCTCCCCGTCAACAAAAGGATCACGTTCAGACTGCTCACCCACGCACACAAAGCGCTCCACAACATGGGCCCGACTACCTCAACAGCCGACTCTCGTTCTACACCCCCACCCACCAGCTTCGCTCCACCAGCCTCGCCCTCGCATCGTCCCACGAATTCGCAGAACCACCTCCGGAGGAAGATCATTCTACCTGGCAGCAAAGACCTGGCACTCCCTCCCCACTCACCTATGACTGACCTAGGATCATCTCAGCTTCAGGAAACACCTCAAGACCTGGCTCTTCGAGCAGTAGCAGCACCCCCCGCCCCCCTAGTGCCTAGAGACCCTCACAGGTGAGTAGTGTGCTCTATAAATGCTTTGATTGATTGATTAGGGATAAAATGTTTATGTATGTTGCTCCTGGGTGGCAAGAGCCTAACGCAAGTGCAGCCATCTTGCTTGTGCGCCCTCCAGCGCCCCCTGTCTTGTTAAAACTTACCTGGACATGTCCTGCCAGTTCTTCAGAGAAGTTCTGTGCTGGAGTCAGTTGGGCCGAGCTTTATTGGTGTGACAGGACAAGACGTGGGGTCCCACTTTAATCAAATAAACTAGGTTTTGCCACTTCCTTTGGTATTTGCTTGATTTCCACATGAATTCCTTGTGTGCCGTGGCCTTGCCAGTTAGTTCTTGTCTTTTAAAGGCTGACACCTTGGCTGTGGTTCATTTCCTGATGTCATGTTGCAGTGTTTCAGGATCTACTTGCCTTCCAGTTTATTGCCGGATTCCTTTTGGCAGTAACTAATGCCAAATCTACAAATTTGCAGGTTTGTTTTGCTTTCTGTGGTCTATGTTTTTGCCTTAATAAGCATGACATATGAGTCATTTGTGACCATTTTTCCGTCACCGCTGAGATTATTCTTGTTATTTCCCCCCCAGTTTGTTTAATCAGTGAGCATTCCAATACCATGCGGTCTGCTTCTCCTTGTTGAAATCTATGGCATTGATTTGAGGTACCGGGATACATTTTTTCACTTTTAAACTGGGTAAACCTAAAGCATGGGTTCTTTGTCACTTCCTTGGTTTATTCCAGACTGCGGCTCACACGTTTCCTGACCCAATTTTCTTTTAACGTAGCAATATTCCATTAAAATACTGGGTCTACAGCATTTTGCAGTATGGAAGGCTCTAAGATTTCTGTAGCTGGCCCAATGAATAGAGGGCATCGAGGGAAGGTCCTTACACTGCCTGTGCTTTTTATGGTGGATGGTTTAATGTCCTTTTGTTCTGTCTCCCATCTCTAACTTTCACAGTGTGGGGGTCATCAGTTTTGTTTTTCAGAAACAAACTCCTGCGTTGGAAGCTTTTTTCTGTATAACAAAACAAAAGTTAGTCTTGACAGCTATCCTTAAAATGTCTTTGTACCTTGAAGGGAACCATTGTGACAGCAGTTCCTTTCAAGGTTAATATGTGACTGCTGGGTCAGCAGTCATCTCTAAATTTGACAGACGCAATACCTTTGGGATGCCAGCGGTAATGCTATCTGACATCCCGACTGACACTAGTCATCAGTTAAATTCTAAATCAGGCGTGGTGTGCCTAAAGGCACCACATTTTAATAGTATAGACAATGTTTCTGCCTTTGGTTTGCTGTTTTCTTTCTTCTGTTACCCCAAAACCGGTCCCAGGATGCTTGTTTCCAGTCCAGGGAGGACCAGAGCTGGCAGTTCGGCTGGACTTTTCCCATGAAGAACAGGGGCAAGACTGATTTGCATAAGGCTGGGTATGAACGGGGTTGGCCAAGTGAGCAGAAGAATGATGATGAATTCAACCTAGATCTAATAGTGACTGGGGTTGAGTGTCTGAAAAGTTTCGGTGCTCCGTCCATCATCTTATTGTGTTTGCTTTTTTTGTCCTAAATTGGCTGGATATGCCCAGGCATGGGTCCTCTGCTCACGCTGCCACTGGATTCAAGCTGTCCTGGCTGATGAGGGGTGTTACCCCAAAACCAGTCCCAGGATGCTTGTTGAGGTGGCCCTCTGACTTTGCCAACTAGCACTCTCCAAATGCTGGTTTAAAGAAGGTTGACTAAAAGAGTCCATAACTAGGAGGTTGTGTCCGTTCATTCCTCCCAGATAATCCCTAGATTATGGCTCCTACCGTTTTGTCCCATATGAAGACTAACAATTTTTAATGACTGATTTGCATAGTGCTTGGTCTGAACTGGGGTGGCGAAGTGAACAGAAGAATTATCATGGATTTTAACCCAGATCTAATAGGGACTGAGGGTGAGTGTCTGAAAAGTTTCAGTGCTCCGTCCATCTTATAGTGTTTGCTTTGTTCGCCCTAAATTGAGAGGGTATGCCGAGACATGGGACTCTTGCTCATTTTGCCACTGGATTCAAGCTAGCTTGGCAGATGTTGGGAGTTACCCCAAAACCGGTCCCAGGATGCATGTTTCCGGTCCAGGGAGGACCTGGCCTGGCAGTTCGGGCTAGACTGTTTCCATGAGGAAGATGGTCAAGACTGATTTGCATATGGCTGGGCCTATGTGGGAGCTATATGCCGCATTCCCAGCTTCTCTGCCTCTAAATTACATCCTGCACACTACTAACTCTATCACTATAGAAAACAGTAACGGGACACCAGACACTCTTCCTGCGTCCCTCTTTTTATCGACCATTGGTCTGAGATCACCTTACCTGTGTGGTCTCTTGCTAGTTGTTGGGTATAGTACAGCCTTATCCATCTCATTAACCTTTCCCCACAGCTTGCTCTTCTCCACACCTTTAAGAGATTTGGCTACAGGAGCATATAAAATACCTTCTCTTTGTCTAAAGAGGCAACAGAGGGAGAGTAGTCCATTTGCAGAGTATTATTCGTAAACCAATGTTTGTACTATAGGCGATATAAACCAGCTCTGATCATAAAGCATAAGCTATTTTATTTGTGGCATCAATCTGCACTCTCTATTATTTGCTCAAATATGTTATATTCAGTATTAAGCAGTGTTAGATCTGGGGGTCTCTATTTGGCAATGGTATCCACTTTTGTCCAAATAGGGACCCTTACTTCTAAGTCAGGATAAGGGATTACACTCCTTAATAACCCCTGCTCACCCCCTTTGTAGCTTTGCACGAGCAGACAGGCTTATCTCAGAAGCAGTGTGTTAAGCATTTGTGAATATGCACAGTAATACAGTGGAAACACTACAGATGGACACAACACAGGTTTTATAAAAATAAGTATTCTTTATATAGACTTAACACAAGACAACAAACAACAACAAATCCACAATACTACACTTAAGATTGCTTTAAAGATGATCAAAGTTACTAGTTCAAGTTGATGGTAGATGCGACAAAGTTCTCAACAAAGTACCTGGATGCGTAACGCAAAATAAACAAAAGTCTAGCAAAAGGGGAGATGCGTCAGTTCCGTGATCTGGGGGAGATGATGCGTCGTGCCTCATTGCTTGCACAGAGTAGGGGATGCATCATTATCCTTACCGGTGCGGAGGTGAAGTGTAGATTCTTGGCCAGCGGGCCTGTTGCGCACCAGATGGCGCCTTGGTGCGATGCGATGATCCGGTTGCAATGCGAGAAGTTGGCACCCTTGATGCGGCGATGTGAGGAGGATGCGTACACGCCCTGGCAGCCTTGCAACAACTCTGTACTTTGGAGCCACGACAGGCCATGCGACACGTTACGCCGGTGATGTGACGGTGACTCTCTTGATGGCGTCATGCTTCTCTGGTGATGTGACAGCAGGCAGCTTCGATGAACACACACTTCCAGGGAGATACGGTGAAGGCTCACTTCTCCGGCTATGTGATGATTTCAGCTGCAGCGGCGACACGCTTCCTCTCGATGCCGCGCGCTTCCAGCTCCCAGCGACATGCAAATGTCTGGAGTTGAGAATTCCCAGCAAGGAAATTCAGAGGGGAGCTGGAGATGAAGTCTTTTGTCTCTGAGACTTCAGTAGGAGGCAAGCACAGTTCAAGCCCTTGGAGAATATTCTGTAAATAATGAAAGCCCTTAAAAAGTTCCTTCTCCTCTCCTTGGCAATGAAGCAACCACTGCAGGCCAACCCAACAAACAGCACACTGCAGAGGGGCAGTACAACTCCTGCAGATTCCTTGGTTCTTCTCCTTGGCAAAAGGTTTCTTGTTCCAGAAGTGATCTAACGTTCTTGGGACTGGGTCCCAATATTCATACCCAAAAATCCTTTGTTTTCTAAAGGCAGAGAGGCCTCTGCCTTGTCCAAACCAGTTCCTGAGCACTTTGCTTACATGACTCTTTTCTTCCTTTCACTGTGCAGGGCAGAGACATCAGCCGCCCCACAGGAGGTGGAGCCAGCACAGGGGAGGGAAGATACAGCCCTGGAGCACTTTGTTGACACAATTCCTTCTTTCCTTTCACAGTGCAGGGCAGAGACATCAGACAAGACACAGTGTAGTGTAGTTCCTATATTCCCGATAGGCTCTGCACATTGGAATAACCTATACTATAGTTTAGACGTAGGACTGAGGTCGACTAGGTCTCTATCGTATATATTAGACTTAATAGTGAGTGCCAGCAAGTTCAGAGGTCACTAGAAACTTTCTCGAATAAACAAGAAGGGATTCGTTTCTGACAACCACATAAACATGACAACTTTGTTTCCCAAGAATAAGAAATCAATCTTTAGATTCGCGGAAACAATAGATAGCTATTTTACTCAGTCAATCGTGCATGCTTCGTTTCACCAGAAGTGCTTGAGAAAAATAGAGAGACGGGCGTTTTCAATAAAAGTAATACCAGTAATAAAGTACAGAGTATATAATATGAACAGTATTATGAAGTAGTACTGTAAAAGCATGATATGGTTTCTGAGCCATAAATTGCCTTAAAACAGATAAAATACATACAGAGTTAAAATGATGGCTAAAAGTACTCAACTGGTACTTCTAAAATACGCCTACTCCAGTGTGCCTGACCTTAGTCTAGCACAAGGGAAGAAGTAAGTGAGGAGTAGTTTAGGTTTAGTATTTCTTGCCAAGAATCTAATCAAGAATTCTCTAAGGGTCTAATCAGCTCTGTACCTTGGTTTAGAATGAAGGAGGTCTTGTATCTCTCTCTCTCAGGACTCGATTTCCCAGCAACCCCAACCCACAAGGGTAGCCTGGAAACACCGGAGCTGGATTTCTCGGCAAGAGAAAAGACAGCGTCTCTCAGTGCGTCAGCTGGAGGGTCGGCTTCCTTCGGCTCTTGCTGCTGCAGGTCGTCGGGCAAATAGTTAGTCGATCTGCTCCAAACCACCGTGTGTTTGTCTGGGCAAACCTAAGCATATTTATACTTTGAAGGTGCCGAGTTTGATGTGTGATTGAACTTAATAACTTAATAACGTCATCAAAGACTCAGTTCTTAGAAAACTCTATGATTTCCTAGATAAATTAGTATTCAGGCAAGGGGAAGCCCCTTGCTGTTGAAGGCGGGTTTTTCTAAGAAATCGTTGTTGATTCTTGGAATTTAGTGGAAGTAGCCATGCCGTATTTCTGCTGCATAGGCTCAGTCTAAATATGGTAATGATTTCTATGCCCATATAAGGATTAGATAATGTATACCTATATAAGGGCATGAATCGGGAAAATTTACACTAGGGTCCTAGATTCATTTACAACACCCACTCCACGATTGTAAGTAAACGTATAAGCACTGAACATATCTAAAGCTAATGTTTACAATCCCTCCCCAAAATACATGAAAATGCACTTGAACTGGTTGTACACGAGAGAATGAGCATTTCTACAGTACGTATTTAAGGAAGTGATGTCAGTCTAAGCAAAAGGTATTGTACAAAAAATGCAAACTGAATGAATCATATAATTACATTTATAAAAATGGCTCTTAAATACGGAAAAAATTGTTTGTAGTATGGGGGCAAGGCAAAATATTTTCTATAGGAAGTGTTTCAAAAGGAATTTCTTGTTCTCTAAGAATAGTTCTATTTTAAGCAGATTAGTCTGTGCCAAAAGTTCAATGTTTTGGAGAGAAAATTTCAATTCGTTATGAAAAAATAGATTTCCAAAGTTCGAAGTCTTTGTTTTGAAAAAGTGAAGGCCGAATTTCAGAGTTTAGGGAACGCTGTGTGCATGAATCAAAAGTTATTCTCGGTGTCAGGAGAAAACATCAGATCGTCTAGGCTGGCAAAGGAATCGTCTACCATAGTAGATGAAAGTGGAACTATTTGATCAAGCAGATCAAATGTGCACAGATGAGAAGCATTGCCGTCAGCGCCAGGTGCCGCATTAGCAGTGTTCATATCAGATGTTACCTGTGTGCCTGTTGTTCCTCGTATCTCACCCTCAGTTAGACTTACTGGTGAGACCTCAATGAATGCCGTCATCAGGATTGGTAGGTTTTGGGGACACCATGATGCATGAGTCGTTACCGGACCTACCAAGGCATCGATATCCGATGGCAGGACTGATGGAAGTGTAAGACAGAAGTCCAACACGCATTCCTCTCCGCAAAGCAGGCATCGTAGAACAAGTAAGATGCAATCTTGCCAGATTGGTCTGAAAGAAACCAGGTTGTGTTCAGATCTCTTAAATGAGCATAGCCAAGAATCTGTGTAATTCTCTCACGATACCTCATGGCAAGGAGGGTCCCTTCCATGGTAATATGGGTATTGTCGGTTACCGGACTTGCCATATCGGAGTCGAAGAAATAAAAATAGAATTCCTGGTTTGAGTCCCAAGATAAGAGGTAGTCCGGCGAACACAGAGTGCACAAAATTTGGAAAAATTCCAAGGACTGCTTCAAATGGTTTTAACAGTCCGGAAAAAATCATCTTAAATACATGTGCGATGCCACTGGTGGTGTGTTACCGCTACAACGCATCTTTTACAACGCGTTCCGTTACAACGCGATTTTTACATCGCAAATACCATTACAATGCATGCCATTACAACGCATGGCATTACATAGCAGATGCTATTACAACGCATGGCATTACATCGTAAGTATTGGTAAGTATTTAATTTTTTTTTATTATTTTATTTAATATTTTATAATTGATTTAATTATTATTAATTATTTAAAAATATTTATTTCGTTTTTAAATATTATAAATTAAATATATTAATTTAAGTATTTTTTAAAATAAGTATGAGTATAGGAGTATATGTTTTGGGGTACTGATGTATATGTTTTGGGGTGTTTGGGTATTTTTAGGTTTTAGGGCAGTGTTTGGGTTTTGGGGTACAGGGGTGTTTTTAGGTTTTAGGGCAGTGTTTGGGTTTTGGGGTACAGGGGTGTTTTTAGGTTTTAGGGCAGTGTTTGGGTTTTGGGGTACAGGGGTGTTTTTAGGTTTTAGGGCAGTGTTTGGGTTTTGGGGTACAGGGGTGTTTTTAGGTTTTAGGGCAGGGTTTGGGTTTTGGGGTACAGGGGTGTTTTTAGGTTTTAGGGCAGGGTTTGGGTTTTGGGGTACAGGGGTGTTTTTAGGTTTTAGGGCTGGGTTTGGGTTTTGGGGTACAGGGGTGTTTTTAGGTTTTAGGGCAGGGTTTGGGTTTTGGGGTACAGGGGTGTTTTTAGGTTTTAGGGCAGGGTTTGGGTTTTGGGGTACAGGGGTGTTTTTAGGTTTTAGGGCAGGGTTTGGGTTTTGGGGTACAGGGGTGTTTTTAGGTTTTAGGGCAGGGTTTGGGTTTTGGGGTACAGGGGTGTTTTTAGGTTTTAGGGCAGGGTTTGGGTTTTGGGGTACAGGGGTGTTTTTAGGTTTTAGGGCAGGGTTTGGGTTTTGGGGTACAGGGGTGTTTTTAGGTTTTAGGGCAGGGTTTGGGTTTTGGGGTACAGGGGTGTTTTTAGGTTTTAGGGCTGGGTTTGTTTTTTGGGGTACAGGGGTATTACGACTTTATATAAATTAAATTAATTAAATTAATTTTATTTAATTTAATTAAAATAATAACTATATTTACAATTATTAATTTAATTGTATTAATAAACGATTATAATTAAATTATATTATTTAAAAATGTTTAATTAATTAAATTCTTTTAATTTTATTAAATATAATTATATTATGTTTTATTTATAACTTAATTAAATTATAATTATATTTATTGTTATTAATTACATTATATTATTTTCTATTTATAAATTTTTTATATATCATTAATTATATTATTTTAAATATATTAAATTAATATCAATTTTAATATCAATTAAATTACTATAATTAAATTAATTACTGTTTTAAAAATGTTATATTATTTTTATTATTTTAAATTAATTTAATTAACTTTATTACATTTTTTTTAAAAAGATATACTTACCTATACTTACGATGTAATGCCATGCGTTGTAAAAGTATCTGCTATGTAATGCCATGCATTGTAATGGCATGCATTGTAATGGTATTTGCGATGTAAAAATCGCGTTGTAACGGAACGCGTTGTAATACATCGCGTTGTACTGACACCAATCCGCCACTGGTATCAGACATGTTTAAGATTTGACTTAACATTTCTGCGAAATGTACTGGGCAGTTTGTTGATAATAACGCATGTATCTCTGCAGAAGAGCTTGCAACTTACAGATCATACCTTTCACTAGACCAGGTCAGTGGCACATTTTTTTGTAAAAGAATGACTTTCATTCTGCTTAAAGTATCAATTTGTATAGAAGAGATATTCAGTGAAGGCCATAAGTCCGTCCCTCTGTCTGCCTTGTGCGTTGGATACAATACTTGCATACAACAAGTGACCATGGACGTCACACTAACTAGATAAGCTTTTCCTGGCAGCATGCCACAACAGCTGTGATCATTCAGCATAACGTAACTGCCATTGGATAGTTGCCTGAAAATTGGTTCTATCACTGTGGAGGGTGTACCGTGCAGGTGGCAAGAGAGGTTATTTGCAGAACCGTCGCAGGCTCCGTGTAAATTAATACCTTGGCACAAAAGTGTACAACTTAGTGAGTTCTTACAATTTTTACCACTAAGGAATACCTCTTTCCCCTAATTCCAACATTTGTGTGTGTAACGTAAAGTCCAGGTCGACTTAATGTATATGCTGTAGACAATACTGAAATTGGAAAATCATCACTGGTATCATGATGGTGCCATGTATTATCCATTCAATGACAGGCTTCTCAGAAACTGTTAATGGTAATCTTTCCAGTTTTGCAATGCTCAGCACCGTATAGTCTGCTCCTTTTTGTGCCAAAGAGATTTGTTTATCTGTAAGGTTAAATACAGAAAACAATGACGTTGTGTTGATTAGACGCCATGGCACGTAGCCTGAACGGAGATTTTGTAACGTCCAGCCTAGCTGCATTATAGAACGTAATCAAGACTGACCATGTTGCAACATTAGCAAGTCCTGCTCTATTATGTCAATTGGAGAGGATACAATGCTGTCCAAAGAATATATTCTGGAGGACAGAGTCAATAACCCAATGTCCACTACAGAGAGTGCTTTCTCCAAATTAATGTTATCAATTTCTCGTATTCTTTCTGCAGTTTCCATTTGCATTATTTTCCAAGCTTCGTTGTATGCAGCGTATATACAGGCGTATATGAAACGTTTTTGACGTGGTTTGCAATGCCCAATTAAGAAATCTCGCAAATCATTGCCTTCTTTAAGTAAAGATAAGTGCTGTTTGATTTCCGAAATTGTAGATTTCTGTAGCCACTCAAGACATAGCTTTCCTACACTATAAGTAGTTACTATCCCTGGATGTTGTTGCTGGGAGTATCTTGGATCTGGCCTATTTATTGTCAACCCCTGTGTTTTTTTCAGGAATCTATCATGACAGTTATTAGTGTCTGTTGGCCAGATTAACCATTTTTTCCAATCAGGATTAGTTCTGTTCTGTTTTAAAATATAGGTTATGTCTACCTACCTGTAGTATTATCACTGTCAGATGTGGGTTTAGGTATAGACGGTTTATGTAAATCTTTTATCTTAGCTATGCCAAGACAAGAAGTTTGTTGAACAGTGTAATTTAAAAATATTATTTGTTCTGGTATAATGCAGGCTCTAAACAAGGCTTCTAAACCTTGTACCTGCAGGTCTTTCTTGCCCCAGACAGTTTTTGTCTCAATGTTGTCTTTCCAAAAGTCGAAACCTAATGTAGACAGCTGAGCATAAAAGTTTGCAGAATAAATTTGTTTAGTATTGGTCAACATTGTTTTCATTCCTGTCTTATTTACATTTTTGAAATAAAACGTTTCTGGATTTGTAACATTAAACCCTGAGAAGTACTGACATTTTTCTAGAAATAGTTTTGAGCTACCCTTTGGTGGCGTTGGACAATGTTCCCATTGATTATATGTAAAAAAAAATCCTAGGGCTTGCAGATTTATGCAAATAATGGTGACCATAATGATTAAAACCATACATTTGTTCATAATCTGATGAACCTTGTAAGTATTCATGTTCTGTAAATTCAGCTGACATTTCTAAATCTGACATCATATTATTAATAGTCTCAAAGTCCCAATCATCAGAAAAAGTGCTGGGTGATACAAAGTCACTTAAAGAAATCTTGAACAGGTGTGGAATCTTCAGCAGCTCCACCGGGCCATAGATGTCATAATAAGTTCTGTCCCATGCTATACCACCAGGTATAGGAACGGCTGTGATGTTCACTGATGACAGATCTCTTCTTTCACGATGGGATGATTTGTGAGGGTTCAGAACCAAGTTGATTTTCTGACTTGCTGTGTCCATTGTACTATATTTTCCATCTATCATTTTTCTCAAGCTTAAAACCAAAATGAGCCAGAGCAGGAGGAAACGCACACCTAACACAATCCATAATTCAATCCATGGTGAAACCAGATATATTTTCTCAAGTTGATGAAAGAGTTCTGATGTTTTGTCTTTGAGAGTTTTATTTGCTGGCGTTTCTTCGGGTTCGCTGGGATCCTCAGAAAATGTATCAACGTTGATGAAATAGCCAGAGGCAGTTCTGTCAATTGCTGGAATTGCATCATGATTGTTATAAATGTTTGGAGTTGCTTTTTCCTTTGTCATATTGTTATAGTCAGAGGATACATCATTGTAGACAGGTGTTTCTTGATGAACTGCTATTTGATAAGATTTATATGATACAGTCTGCACAGTTTTTTACAATGCTGTTCTTCCATACATGTATCCAACTTGAAAATGCAATGGGCAGCCATTGCATTTTCAATTTGGATACATGTATGGAAGAACAGCATTGTAAAAAACTGTGCAGACTGTATCATATAAATCTTATGGAATGGACTATGTTTGATTGAATAAGAAGGAAAAGAAAAAATCTAAAGATCAAGAAAATTCTTTTTTCAACAATAAATCGCACTAATTACTCAGTTGTTTTGGATGTTCTCTTGGCAATCCCTTTTTCCAAAATATTGTATTGCAATTGTCACTAATGCATAATTCCATAACAAAGGTCATGTTATAGATAACTAGTTTCATGGTAGAACTTGCCCCCATGATTGACACAGGTTTCGAGTGCTGAGGTATTATCATGTGTAATTAACTTTGATGTCTTAATCCCTATGGGGTTTTTGACACTTTTTGACATCTGTGGTAATGGGATGTAATTATTACCTCCATTGGCACCACTCAATTTGAAATAGAGACTATAAATAAAGAGCAGAATTGACTCACTTGGGAAATTACAATCCCAAACAATGAATTGGTAGTGCGACTGTCTATGCCTCCACTACTGTTTTGTCTTGTTTTGTGGAACTGCTATTTGGGTCTCAAGAAGCACAAGTTCAATGGCTTTGTTACATAGTCCTTCTTTTCATACTGCAGGTTTATCAAAGGTGATAAGTCTTTCAGTTTGAACCTCTTGGATAGTAGCGAGATTTGGTCTTCTGCTACATCTTGGGTGTCCACTGGGCCTACTACTTATTATTGGCCACATGATTGTGGTTTGACCAGGTCGATGGACACAACTCTATTCTCCCTTTTACCAGCAAGGGGCGGTAGTACTACTGATCTTGTTCTTGGATTGCCAAGACAGGTACTGCTATTCTTAAAGAAGGCCCAAATTCCTTCTTTACCGCGATCTTATCTCTGACTAGATCCCCAATCTTTGGAATCCAGACAGGTCTTGCTGGGAGAGGTGGTTTTTCTTCAGTGGCTGCTGGCTTTTGTTTTGTGTTACTTAGACTTCTTCTTGTTTCGTTTAAGTCCTGTAAGACAGCCAAAAGATCTTTGACATCAAAGGGTTTTTGTTCCACCACTGAAGTTTGACAATCGAGGTCTTTGATTAACATTCTAGTACCAAACAGTAATTCATATGAGTGATTCCACCCAGAGAATGTCTTGGCAGATGGTTAAGACTTCGTTGGACACTTATTAGATGTTTGACCCACCCATCACCCAAACCTAATACCTTAGCTGTTATGGATTGCTTTATGTCACATTTTTTTCTTTCCACTACCGCATTACCCTCAGGATGAAAGGGACTAGAATATAGCAATGCAACACCCAAACTAGCCATGGCCTTCTTGTAAGCTCCAGAGCTAAACGCAGGACCCTGGTCAGAATGTAGAGTGCTGATTGCGTATGTGCCGCTAAAGACTCGCAAATGCTTTATAACAGTTCTGGCGTCAGCCGAGCACTGGGGCCACATCCAAATAAATCTTGTGCATGAATCACTGCGACCATGATATATTTATAGTTGCCGCTCCGTGTTAAGGGACCACAGTGGTCAGGTAAACACACGCTAGTGGTTTATCTGAAATCAGAAGGGACGTCTGTGGAGGTCGTTTCACTGTTGAAACTTTTATTCTTTGGCAGATTTCACATTCTAGAACATAGTTTCTAGTTTATTTCCTCATGCGGGGCCACCAATATCTCTGTTTTAATAATGATACTGTGTGCAGAGGCGAGTCCTTCATGTGCTGCTAAGATTAGTCCTAACCTATGTTCCATGTTTGGAATTGCCCTTTCCCCCAATCCAGGGATTTGAGCAAAAGGAACATTATTCACATCAGTTATATATGAGTACTTCACTGGAAAGCCTTTCGGGAGTGTTTTACCACTGTCTTTGACTGAAGCAGTGACAGCTTGCATTATTTTGCTGTCTATTTTTGTTTTTGACTGAGTGATTGCTGCTACGGAAGCCGTTTGCACAGCTGCATTCGCGGCTTCATCTGCCAATGAATTCCCTGCAACTTGAACGCCATCACGCTGATGACTCAGTGTATGTAAATGTAAATGTGTTTCGATTTATATAGCGCGCTATAACCCAGGGGTCTCTAGGCACTTGCTTAGGGAACCCGTCCTGGTATTCCCCTGTGAGATACCCCGGCCGGGTATCCACAAGGTGAAAGCCAGGCATCCCGCCGCGAGGGGCCGTAGTGGAGATTAAGCAAGCTATTGCCCAGAGTCGCAGAGTGTGATCCCGTGAGTCGAGTAGGCACCAGAGCGAGAATTGTCGACTCCGTGGAATTTTTGAGCCCGAGACCCGCCGAGGCGGGGAATCAAACCCTGGTCCACGGCCGATCTCAGCTTCCGGGTCTGGCGCCTCTAACCACTGAGCCACACTTCTCCACAGTGAATGAATCACGTGAGTCTTTTGTAGCTCTTTCTGCAAAAAAACTACTTGTTCCCAAAGCATTTTATGCTTGATTGTGCTACCTTTTGCGTCTTTGAAACCGTTTTGAACCCAGTTCTGCAGATACTCATTGTAAGATTGTACGCAGTAATATGAATCGCACACTATTAGTGTGGGAAATTCGCGATCGGTATTTTCAAGCGCCATCTTAAAAGCCTGTAGTTCTGCTTGCTGAGCTGTACAGTCTCCAAGTGATTGAGTTTTAGTGACCATAGGTCTGAATTTACCTTCGCGCCAGCGACCTTCAACAATCGCACATGCAGCACTATAAGCTTGTTTACCCCCGATTGCGGGCTGTGTTGATCCGTCTGTATATATTATACAGCCGTGATGTTCTAGAGGCATAATTTCGGTCGGCAGGGGACATTCGTACTCGTATTGTAAGAATTCTTGTGTTTTTAAGTAGGGGTCAAACACGTATTCAACGTCTGTTGCAGCAAGAGAATTAACCCTTTGTAACCATCTCGGATGTAAAGCTTTTGCATTTGGAATGCTTGCTTTTGTCACTGCCTCTAAGGCAGGTACAGGTGTAACGATCATTATGCGTTTACTCTGTGCTAGGGCTCTCTCCTTTGCTAAACCGCTGTCAGAATTGTCTCTGTAGAAGTGAATTTTACTTCTGCTTGTGTGTACAAGTGTGATTTATATGCTATTGGTACCTTTTCACCTTCATTAAAGGTCAGGTATATGAATCCGCATCTCCCTGGGAGGATTCGGATCACAAGGTTGCGCACATTGTCGCGTGTCTCTAACTATGTTTTTGCTAACATGTCTGTTTGCACTGAATGCTAAATTTCTTCGTGTGTTTGAGTCCAATTTGTTGGTTTGAAATCAGGTTTGATTAGTTCGTAGAGCGGTTTTAACCCTTTCTGCGTAATTCAGAACATACGTTCTTCCAAAATTCAGGAAACCTAGAATTGACTGTAAGTTTTTCAGCGTTTTTTAAGGTTGGAGCAGCGCACATTTCTCTAGGAAATTTGCTGCTAGGCTTATGCCTTCACTTGATAACTCGTATCCTAAGAATTGGACGTTGAGGTGGGCAATTCGTGATTTCTTAAAATTTAATTTGCACCCTTCAGATGCGAACCCAAGTATTATGGTGTTCACTCTTTTCAAGTGCCTATCCAAGTCGTCATCTGTAAGATAGATGTCATCGACATATGATAATGCCTCATCATCGTACGTTTGTAGTAACTCTGTTACCCTGGCTGAAAATAACCCTGGATTATTCTTGAATCCTTGGGGGAGACGGCAAAATTGTCGCTGTGTCCCCATAATTGAGAAAGCGGTCAAATGCCTGCTTTCAGGTGCAATGTTTTGACAGAAAAACCCATTTGAAATATCTAATGTCGTTTTATATATTCTTTTCCACACAATGTTATTCATCAGTGCTGCACTATGTGCATTTTGTACTGCAAATGTTTTGCAACAGGAGTTTAAGTGTCTGTAATCCGATACTAGACTATATGAATTGTCTGGTTTGGAGACAGGAAACAAAGGATTGTTCCTTGACGAGGTGCATGTTTCAGTCACCCCTTGGTATTCAAGTTGATTTAAAATCTCCCTGACTTGTTTTTTAGCTTCTTACTTAACTGGATACTGCCTCTGTGCAGTAGGTTGATTTTTTAACTGGATTTTATGGTGATGAGAGTCCTCATCCCATCCTGCATGATTTTTATATAATGCTGGAGCTTGAGCTACTGCCCATTTCCTAGCATATATGTATTTTTTATGAATTGGAATATGATTTGAGAAGGCTGGCATAATTATCTCTTCGCCATGTGGGCACTCCCTAACAAATTCAGGTGGCCAGTCTTGTTCAGCTAGAATAATTCCACTAGTTTACCAAGCGCACTCCAAAATTTTAAAGTATATCAATCGAAGACTATTAATTTCTTGGTATTCCAATTAATTACACAGAAAGAAAGAAAGATTTCTTTGAAAACGTTATATTTTTGTAATCATTCACATATGTATCACATTAGTTACAATAAATCAATCATGGATTCAATTAATGCAAAACCTTTTTTGAAAAAACGAATTGATAGCTCCAAAAATGAATTGTTACAATGAATATTCTGCAGAGAAATACTCTGATACAATAGAAATCATAGTTGAGAAGTAGGCCCAATGCATTTCGGGGGGATTCCCTTCTTCAGGGGCACTGCGAAAATAAAACAATGTATCAGTGATTCACGGTTGCAATCCTTTTGTTTAAGCTTAAAAAACATTTAGCAACTGATTAGATGCGAGGGCAGTTCATAAAGATCAACTGAAAACACATTTATAAATCAAGCTATACAAGATACATATCATTTATAATGTAACAGGTGCTCTATGGACATCTTAACCAGGTCACCTAACTGGGGCGTCAAAAACTGGTGATTAAGGTAAAGGACTCTTTTACCAGTGGTGAATGTTGTTAAATAGAAAAATTACATGTGGGAAACACAGGTCAATGTCAGCGTCATATTCAGTGACTGATTAAACGTGTTATAGAAGATTGTGTACTCACATCTCAACTAGTCAAAGTCACATTGTAGTGGAAAAATACTTCAATCGCGTGACAACCTCTGTTACAATTCTTTGAGCTGAGGGTGCAAACAATGAAATTGTATATGTATCACCACTTGTTGCAAATTTGTTGAATGAAACAAACAGCCATTCTCCTCCAATGAACCACAACTTACTTAAATGTATTGGGAACTCTGGCTGGTACGTCACTGAGCTCTACTCAGATAGTAAACGCAGAAACTGATCAGGCATCTACAAGCGTTAAGTCCATCTTTGCACAAACGGAGTATCACTGCTGCGACATGAATCTCAGTACTATTTTATCTGTGGTGAAATGAAAAGGATTTCAGATGAGTAAACCCTGCCCAATCGGTTTTGTTCTGCAAAAACTACTAGATAAATAAGAACTTAGTAGTCCTTACTGGTCGACAAGACTGTTCTAAACACCTACTGAGCCAAGTCACACTATCTATTGTCACCCACAAACGATTGCCAGTTGTTCTAAAGAGCCTAATAACCGCGTTTCTACTTCACATCACACGATTCACTTTCTTTATCAAACTGGAAGTACTAAATATGAAAATGAAAAAATATATAGCGCTTGGTCAAGTGCATCCAACCGTGCGTTTAAACACTCCGTGTGTGTGCTAGCTACAATCTAAAACGTGGTACCTGGCATATTAACACTCACCTAACGGGTTAAATTGCTCTCCCGAGTGACACAACGCTTCTCTCTTTAAATCTGCAAAAAACACACATGTCCCTTTTAAGCATACTGCACTTCAAAGAAACATACTGCACTTCAAGGAAACGACTCTAGTGCTACCACAGCTAACCGCGACTCACCTTTCACCACAGGAGTCCGACCGTTCGGTTTACTCGCTCCAACACGGAAAAAATGTTAGTGTCGAGCGTTGCTTATTTGTACCCGTAATGATTAAACATTGAAACAAGACTACGCTGTATCGTAAACTACTCAGCGCCCACGTGACCACTGTTGACAGAGTGATAGGACAATAGCGCGAGCGTCCATCTTAGAGTGGTGAATTTCTAAATGTCCTGCACTGTTGCTTCCATTATTTCGGCCGCTACCCAACGCCCGTGTGACCAATTTAACCCGTTAGGTGAGTGTTAATATGCCAGGTACCACGTTTTAGATTGTAGCTAGCACACACACGGAGTGTTTAAACGCACGGTTGGATGCACTTGACCAAGCGCTATATATTTTTTCATTTTCATATTTAGTACTTCCAGTTTGATAAAGAAAGTGAATCGTGTGATGTGAAGTAGAAACGCGGTTATTAGGCTCTTTAGAACAACTGGCAATCGTTTGTGGGTGACAATAGATAGTGTGACTTGGCTCAGTAGGTGTTTAGAACAGTCTTGTCGACCAGTAAGGACTACTAAGTTCTTATTCATCTAGTAGTTTTTGCAGAACAAAACCGATTGGGCAGGGTTTACTCATCTGAAATCCTTTTCATTTCACCACAGATAAAATAGTACTGAGATTCATGTCGCAGCAGTGATACTCCGTTTGTGCAAAGATGGACTTAACGCTTGTAGATGCCTGATCAGTTTCTGCGTTTACTATCTGAGTAGAGCTCAGTGACGTACCAGCCAGAGTTCCCAATACATTTAAGTAAGTTGTGGTTCATTGGAGGAGAATGGCTGTTTGTTTCATTCAACAAATTTACAACAAGTGGTGATACATATACAATTTCATTGTTTGCACCCTCAGCTCAAAGAATTGTAACAGAGGTTGTCACGCGATTGAAGTATTTTTCCACTACAATGTGACTTTGACTAGTTGAGATGTGAGTACACAATCTTCTATAACACGTTTAATCAGTCACTGAATATGACGCTGACATTGACCTGTGTTTCCCACATGTAATTTTTCTATTTAACAACATTCACCACTGGTAAAAGAGTCCTTTACCTTAATCACCAGTTTTTGACGCCCCAGTTAGGTGACCTGGTTAAGATGTCCATAGAGCACCTGTTACATTATAAATGATATGTATCTTGTATAGCTTGATTTATAAATGTGTTTTCAGTTGATCTTTATGAACTGCCCTCGCATCTAATCAGTTGCTAAATGTTTTTTAAGCTTAAACAAAAGGATTGCAACTGTGAATCACTGATACATTGTTTTATTTTCGCAGTGCCCCTGAAGAAGGGAATCCCCCCGAAATGCATTGGGCCTACTTCTCAACTATGATTTCTATTGTATCAGAATATTCATTGTAACAATTCATTTTTGGAGCTATCAATTCGTTTTTTCAAAAAAGGTTTTGCATTAATTGAATCCATGATTGATTTATTGTAACTAATGTGATACATATGTGAATGATTACAAAAATATAACGTTTTCAAAGAAATCTTTCTTTCTTTCTGTGTAATTAATTGGAATACCAAGAAATTAATTGTCTTCGATTGATATACTTTAAAATTTTGGAGTGCGCTTGGTAAACTAGTGGAGTTTTCCACCAGAGGTTCTTTTGTTACTTATGGGCTGGCTGCCTTTCAACCAAGCAGCACACTAACGTTGTGTTAACATTGATAAAAAATTAGTTTTGTACATTAGGATTTAACGAAGGGAGTGCGCAGATAAGAATACACTTTTCTTAACTTTGTTGCCACACACACTTACCCGCAGCACCCCGACATACTCTTTTGAAAATGTCTTTCGACAGTATATCTAACCTAACTGAGAACAGAGCAGATACAAGAACCTACACAGATACTCAATTCCAGAGCATTTATTCACTCATTGAAGAGACACCTTCATTTGATGCGCAAGGCAGTTCCATACCCCAACAACTAAAGCAACTGGAATTCATAGCTAAAAGAGCACTGAGTCAACGATTGCACGCTTCGACACTTATACAGTATCATAAGGTACAAAGAATACCACGAGGTTTACGATTACCTATTAAACCATTGTTATATAAATTCCAATATAACAAAAGATTCATGGAAAAGTGGCAGGCTGTGCTAAATAAGTGCTCATTGGATTTAATCCTGTTATTAATTGAAGAACTCTCCAAAACCATCAGGGAGCTAGAAGAAGAGATCAACATTATCAAATCAGACATGTCAACCCGTTGTGAGGCAGATTTTTGGAGACTTACACTGGAGGACTTGAACTCTAAACTTGACACTTATGGCAAAGAAATCCAAGAAAGAAAATTGCGTAAATTCAGGAGAGATACTATAGATTATAAATTAAATGAGGTTTACACCTGGGCAGAGGTGTACGCCAAAAGGCGTCCTTTTCAAAAGCCTGCTTCATCCTCACAAGAATCTATAGTTTCGGAAAATGACATGGATCCAGCAAGACAGCCATTGGCATTGAGGCAAGAACCAACAACATCAGGGACAGGTGAAGGAGCGAGTGCAGCAATAACAACTACTCCTTTTTTAGACAAGGTTCAGGGAGGAGGGAGACCTCCAGACCTCCAAAAAAAACAAGGAGGAGCCAAAGACAAGGAAAAGGAGACAAAGAAGAAGGAGAAAGAAGCCAAGGATCGCGAAGCGGAAGCTCGGAACTTGAGAAGCAAGGGGAAACCCTCGTGATTAATATCTCCTCCAGACAATTGTCCAGAGCTCAAGAAATGGTACTCAATAAAGGGACATCCTTCATACCCATCTACAATACAAACAAACTAGAACTTGAAGTATCAGTTTTTCGGTTTCTTCGCAACCTGAGATTGAAACATTTCTTCACCAATGTAGTGCCGACAACAGATACACCACTTTTGGAACAAGAAGATGAAGATACAGAAATGAGGCAGTTTAGACCCAAAAGTACGTTCATGTCCCCGGTGACACATAAACTTCTGGACACTTTTGAATCTTTGATTAGCCATGACCTTAACAAGCTTAACTTACACCCTAAAATGCGAGGAAATCTAAGAAAAGATGAGCTGGATATTCTGCGAAGATTAAGTGCAGATGATCAAATTATGCTCCAAATGGCAGACAAGGGTGGCGCTCTCGTCGTAATGGACATGAGTTTCTATGTGCAGAAGGTTAATGAACACCTTGAAGATCCAACGACCTACTTATTATTGGAAAACAACCCAACCAATTCATTCATGTCGTCACTCTGCTCAATCTTAGATAAAGCAGAAGAATTAGGATGGATAACACCACCATTGCGCAAGTTCCTGACAGTCCAATACCCGAGAAGACCAAAACTATACATGCTTCCGAAAGTGCACAAGAGTCTTAATAATCCACCATTTCGACCAATTGTTTCAGGTTGCGATTCCATCTTCACACCATTGGGACAGCTTATTGACCACTTCCTGCAAAAATGTGTCCAGACTTGGCGCAGTTATGTAAAGGACACTACCCATTTCCTGAACTTGTTTCAAGAAGTACAGAGGAATTACAATTCGGACTGGCTGATGTGCACTATTGATGTAACATCATTATACACATCTATCCCTCTCAAAGATGGTGTAGAAGCCAGCGAGTGGGCATTGCTACAATTGCCTGATCAGGAAGTCAACAAAATTTTAATCTTGGAACTACTGATATTTTGTCTCCAACACAGTTACCTGTCCTGGCAAGATAGATTTTATCTCCAAGTAAGCGGAACCTCAATGGGTTTTTCTGGCGCGCCAGCGTACGCCAACACCTTCATGGCACAATTTGAGGACACACACATTTTCAAACAGGAGATCTGGGCAACGAATTTAGCTTTCTATATCAGATTTATAGATGATATATTCCTGGTTTGGAAAAGTTCACAAGATCTATTAGAACAGCTTATAGGTGAACTTAACAACAAGCATGAAAGAATTAAATTCACCCATGAGATTAGCCCACAACAAATTCACTACTTGGATGTTTTGATAACCCAGAGAGAAGACAGATTGGAAACAGCAGTGTACACAAAACCTACTGACAGGAACAATTTATTGCTGTATTCAAGTTTTCACCCTCCATCATTGAAGAACAACCTTCCGTATTCACAATTGCTCAGAGTTAAACGGATAACTTCCAATCCGGTGCATGTGCAAGGAGCCTTAAAACAGCAATTAGAGAGATTCAGACAAAGAGGCTATCCTGAAAAAGTTTTGGAAACAGCCTTAAGTAAAACTGAAACTAAACCTCGTGATGAGTTGCTCACAAGTAAACCAAAAGAGAAGACAAACAGACACGTGTTTGTGTCTAAATACTCATCGAGATCTCAAGCAATTAAGCAGATCATAAAATCTAGATGGGAATTGCTAAGACAAGAGCCGGATTTCAAGGGACTATTTGATGAAGAGCCTTTATTCGCATACACAAGAAGTAAGAACCTCAAAGAAATTTTGAAAACCACAGTTTCTGAAAGCCAACCCCAGTTCAATGGAATGCGGAAATGTTACAATTGTGTACATTGTAACAATGTAATAACAGGGAATACCATCAACCACCCGCAATCGGGGAAAAGTATTTCATTAAAACATAACGGAGACTGCAACAGTTCAAACGTAATCTATACCATCAGATGCCCATGTGGACTGCTTTATGTAGGCAAAACTTCAAGAAAAATTTAAATACGCATTTCAGAACACAAAAGCACATTCAGAACAAAATCTACCAAGTCCTTCTTTGCAACTCATTGGTTAGAACACCAACACACCAATGCACAGCTAAGGTTTACCATTCTTGAAATTATCTCAACAAAACAAGATCACAATCATCCAATACACCTAGCACAGAGAGAGGTCTGGTGGACAAAATTTCTACAGACTATGGCTCCAAGTGGGCTTAACGACAGGATTGAGTTACAGTGCTTTCTATAGATATGAGTCTCTTAACACAGTTATCTGTGATGTTATGCACTACTAGTCTTGATAGACAAAATCTCTACATACTAGGGTTACGGGAGGACTCATGGATAGGATAGAGTCACAATGTTCCTATAGAAGTGTTGACTTTAAATACAGTTACCTGTCATGCTATTTATTCCCAGGGAATGTTTATTTGACAAATGGTTGAGATCTGATCTCTCTTGTGGTAGAATAGCAACACAAGGTTTCACACAATCACATTACTGTGAAATAATGTTTAATGATCTTTTTTGTACTAACCACGTGCTCTTGTGATCTGACATAACAACAATTTATTTATTGAAGTGAATGATAATCACAAATGGTTTAGATCTGATCTTATTCATGACAGAATAACAACACAATGTTTGTCATATATATTATAGTTGAACAATGTACATTCATGTTAATGTCACCAATACAGTGTTTTGGATTTAGTACAACAATAATTCATATGTTGTTGAGTTTCTATCTAAATGTTGGACTCTTAACCAGGTCTAATCAGATGCGTGTTTCCACCATCCATACACGAACATTCAGGTGTAAACACAGTCTTTATCACCATCCGCGTTCATTTTATCGAGGACAGTGCCCGATCACCCAGGTTCTTTTGATTCATTCAACATGGATGGTGACGATCAGAGTCATCATTCCAACTAATAGAGGAAACGCGGGTACACAAGAGAGATCGTGATTGAATAAATGTGAACGGTATAACGCAGGATACTTGATAATTGTTCATCTCAAAATGAATGTTTTATTTTGAGATTAGTGCTTACTTTTCAAAACTCTGTTAACAGTACTCACGGAGGTGCAAAGCAGTAATTCATATAAATAACGAAGCAAAAGGTCAGGACGTTTCGAAATTCACCACTCTAAGATGGACGCTTACTTTTTCGTCCCATTACTCTGTTTACAGTGGTCACGCGGGCGTTGGGTAGCGGCCGAAATAATGGAAGCAACAGTGCAGGACATTTAGAAATTCACCACTCTAAGATGGACGCTCGCGCTATTGTCCTATCACTCTGTCAACAGTGGTCACGTGGGCGCTGAGTAGTTTACGATACAGCGTAGTCTTGTTTCAATGTTTAATCATTACGGGTACAAATAAGCAACGCTCGACACTAACATTTTTTCCGTGTTGGAGCGAGTAAACCGAACGGTCGGACTCCTGTGGTGAAAGGTGAGTCGCGGTTAGCTGTGGTAGCACTAGAGTCGTTTCCTTGAAGTGCAGTATGTTTCTTTGAAGTGCAGTATGCTTAAAAGGGACATGTGTGTTTTTTGCAGATTTAAAGAGAGAAGCGTTGTGTCACTCGGGAGAGCAATTTAACCCGTTAGGTGAGTGTTAATATGCCAGGTACCACGTTTTAGATTGTAGCTAGCACACACACGGAGTGTTTAAACGCACAGTTGGATGCACTTGACCAAGCGCTATATATTTTTTCATTTTCATATTTAGTACTTCCAGTTTGATAAAGAAAGTGAATCGTGTGATGTGAAGTAGAAACGCTGTTATTAGGCTCTTTAGAACAACTGGCAATCGTTTGTGGGTGACAATAGATAGTGTGACTTGGCTCAGTAGGTGTTTAGAACAGTCTTGTCGACCAGTAAGGACTACTAAGTTCTTATTCATCTAGTAGTTTTTGCAGAACAAAACCGATTGGGCAGGGTTTACTCATCTGAAATCCTTTTCATTTCACCACAGATAAAATAGTACTGAGATTCATGTCGCAGCAGTGATACTCCGTTTGTGCAAAGATGGACTTAACGCTTGTAGATGCCTGATCAGTTTCTGCGTTTACTATCTGAGTAGAGCTCAGTGACGTACCAGCCAGAGTTCCCAATACATTTAAGTAAGTTGTGGTTCATTGGAGGAGAATGGCTGTTTGTTTCATTCAACAAATTTACAACAAGTGGTGATACATATACAATTTCATTGTTTGCACCCTCAGCTCAAAGAATTGTAACAGAGGTTGTCACGCGATTGAAGTATTTTTCCACTACAATGTGACTTTGACTAGTTGAGATGTGAGTACACAATCTTCTATAACACGTTTAATCAGTCACTGAATATGACGCTGACATTGACCTGTGTTTCCCACATGTAATTTTTCTATTTAACAACATTCACCACTGGTAAAAGAGTCCTTTACCTTAATCACCAGTTTTTGACGCCCCAGTTAGGTGACCTGGTTAAGATGTCCATAGAGCACCTGTTACATTATAAATTATATGTATCTTGTATAGCTTGATTTATAAATGTGTTTTCAGTTGATCTTTATGAACTGCCCTCGCATCTAATCAGTTGCTAAATGTTTTTTAAGCTTAAACAAAAGGATTGCAACCGTGAATCACTGATACATTGTTTTATTTTCGCAGTGCCCCTGAAGAAGGGAATCCCCCCGAAATGCATTGGGCCTACTTCTCAACTATGATTTCTATTGTATCAGAGTATTTCTCTGCAGAATATTCATTGTAACAATTCATTTTTGGAGCTATCAATTCGTTTTTTCAAAAAAGGTTTTGCATTAATTGAATCCATGATTGATTTATTGTAACTAATGTGATACATATGTGAATGATTACAAAAATATAACGTTTTCAAAGAAATCTTTCTTTCTTTCTGTGTAATTAATTGGAATACCAAGAAATTAATTGTCTTCGATTGATATACTTTAAAATTTTGGAGTGCGCTTGGTAAACTAGTGGAGTTTTCCACCAGAGGTTCTTTTGTTACTTATGGGCTGGCTGCCTTTCAACCAAGCAGCACACTAACGTTGTGTTAACATTGATAAAAAATTAGTTTTGTACATTAGGATTTAACGAAGGGAGTGCGCAGATAAGAATACACTTTTCTCAGCTAGAATAATGTCATAGCCTTTAGAGAGCTTCTCCCAAAAGAGTGGTCTTATTTTTCTAGTTATGTCCCCCTCCATCCGGAGTGTTACTTCATATAACTTGTGGGGTACACTAACCCTGGTGTCGGCAGTTTCAACCTGAATGCATTCATTCAAGTCCATTGTCTCCAGATGATCCATCAGGATCCTGCGAACTATGGTGACTTCTGCTGCGCTGTCTTGCATTGTTTGGGCCCACTCCCCATTCTTGAGTTGTGTCCTCAAGATCCTCGGCATGTCTGATTTTTACGCTTGCTACCTTCTTTTTGGTGAATTGAGTTTTCTTATTTTTTGGAACGTGCTGCCCTTCTTTGGACTTCACGCGTTCCTCTTTCTGTTCTGATCGTCCTCTACTCTCGGATTTCTGTGTTGAAGTCTGAAAGGTACGAGAGGAACGTGTATCAGTATCTTGATATCTATCAGGTTTTCTTAAAGTATCCCTATTTCTAGGGTTATGCCTTTTTTCAGAAGGCTCCCGTTTTGGAGACCTACCTCCTCGTTGGGGAGATCTTACTCTGGACTGAGAACGTTTCTCTTTAGGAAGTGTCTGTTTATTATTTTCCCACTTCTTCTTAGGAGTAGTGAGATTATTTTTTTTAAAAAACTTTTTCGGGATTTTCAGTTAGTTGGGGTTTTTAACGGTTTCCCACCCAAACTATCTCTACCTAGTTCTTCATATGATTTTTCAATAATTCTTTCAAGGTCATATGGTTTTTCTGTTATATCTGTTTCTTTTAACTTTTGGCGGATTGCCACGGATGCTGCTTGACTTTTAATGTTGGCTAATAGTATAGCAGAGACCTGTTTGAAATCTTTCAGTAATTTCATACCTAGGTTGAAAGCCCGTTCTGGACCGTACTCATTTTGAATCTGTCTCAGAACGTCTGGTATCACCGCCATGGATGGTACACCATGTGTTTTGTGTAGATTGAAGCAAAAACTGTACCCCAAGTGTCACAGTCCTCCACATGTGGTGCTATCCCCATTGGTAAACAGATTGTCAGAATTCTGTGTTTCTCAGGAGGTGTACTATCAGGAAATACTGCCTCAATTTGAGTAATTGTTTGTGCTAACCAAAACAGACTTTGTTCCCTTTTGGCAGGCAATTTTCCAATGACTGATTGTATAGTCTGTGGTGTAATTTTGTTTGTGTTCCCCTGGTGAGGGGTGTGCTGTGGAATCCTTACAGTAGGTTGTACTGTTAAGGTTCGCATGACATATTGGACCAATTGTCTATGTATTTTGATTAACTCTTTCAGCTGAGCTAACAGTTCTCGACCTGTCATTTTTTCTATGTCAGGATGTGGCGTATAGCTGGCTAGTACCGGCCATTTAGCTCCTGGTCTACCTAGTGGACCGAGCCTGGTAATGTGATTTTCATGTTTTAGGGCGCCTTTAAACCAGAGCTGATGCTCTTGGTAAGTTAATGGAATTTCAATGTCCTCGTAAGGAACATATTCCTCCAGAGGTTCCTCTACTTTGTAGTAGTGGAACTCGTGTGTTCCTCCATCTGCTGGAGGAAAGTGAATCCATGAATAGAATACCTCTGTTTGCCGATATTCATGTGCCTCTATAACAAAGATGACTTTACCACCTCTAGATGATACCCCATTATTTATGAGTTTGAAAGTTCTAGTTTTTCTTATGTTTTCCGGGATGATTATGACATCCGGGTCATTCTGTAGCCTATTTCTGCCATCTAAATCTGCTTGCTCTGCAGCTGCAGTAAATTCTTCGCCAGAAAGCATTATTTAACTGACTGAAGTTTTTGCAGAATAGATTCAAGGAAACAAAAGATAGGTGCACAATATTTTGGAACACTGTTTCCTTCAACGTTGAACAAACCAAAAACTAATACATAGGATTTTTCGTCCTACTCAGTTTTGGCGGATATTTACCTTTCACCCACTCCAGACGTCTATTGGAGTTTTTACGGGAGAAAGGGGTCTGCGTGAAAAGCACGACTGAGTTACTCTAGTATCTAGCGTTAAATTATCGCCTTACCAAACTTTGGGTGCCATGTAGTGTAGTTCCTATATTCCCAATGGGCTCTGCGCATTGGAATAACATATACTATAGTTTAGACATAGGACTGAGGTCGACTAGGTCTCTATTGTATATATTAGACTTAATAGTGAGTGCCAGCTAGCTCAGAGGTCACTAGAAACTTTCTCTAATAAACAAGAAGGGATTAATTTCTGACAACCGCATAAACATGACAACTTTGTTTCCCAAAAATAAGAAATCAATCTCTAGAGTCGCGGAAACAATAGAAAGCTATTTTACTCAGTCAATCGTGCATGGTTTGTTTCACCAGAGGTGTTTGAGAAAAATAGAGAGACAGGCGTTTTCAATAAAAGTAATTTATTGAACAGTCTTCTTTCTCAAGCATAAGAAATGTACTGCTACTATCGTAATACCGGTAATAAAGTACTGAGTATATAATATGAACAGTATTATGAAGTAGTACTGTAAAAGCATGATATGGTTTCTAAGCCATAAATTGCCTTAAAACGGATAAAATACATACAGAGTTAAAATGATGGCTAAAGGTACTCAACTGGTGCTTCTAAAATACGCCTACCCCAGTGTACCTGACCTAAGCCTAGCACAAGGGAAGAAGTAAGTGAGGAGTAGTTTAGGTTTAGTATTTCTTGCCAAGAATCTAATCAAGAATTCTCTAAGGGTCTAATCAGCTCCTTACCTTGGTTTAGAATGAAGAAGGTCTTGTATCTCTCTCTCTCAGGACTCGATTTCCCAGAAACCCACAAGGGTAACCTGGAAACACTGGAGCTTGAATTTTTGGCAAGAGAAAAGACAGCGTCTCTCAGTGCGTCAGCTGGAGGGTTGGCTTCCTTCGGCTCTAGCTGCTGCAGGGCGTCGGGCAAGTAGTTAGTCGATCTGCTCCAAACCACTGTGTGTTTGTCTGGGCAAACCTAGGCATATTTATACTTTGAAGGTGCCAAGTTTGATGTGTGGTTGGACTTAATAACATCAACAAAGACTCAGTTCTTTGTAAACTCCATGATTTTCTAGATAAATTAGTATTCAGGAAAGGGAAAGTCCCTAGCTGCTGAAGGTGGGTTTTTCTAAGAAATCGTTGTTGATTCTTGGAACTTAGTGGAAGTAGCCATGCCGTATTTCGGCTGCATAGGCTCAGTCTAAATATGGTAATGATTTCTATGCCTACATAAGGATTGGATAATGTATACCTATATAAGGGCATGAATCGGGAAAATTTACACTAAGGTCCTAGATTCATTTACAACAACAGGAGGTGGAGGCAGCATTGTAGAGGGAAGGCCTAGCCTTATTCAGATCCAAGGTGCAACTCCTCCCTCCCATCTAGATGCAGATCTCTCTATTCACCACTGGGCTGCTCCAGCCTGTCTCATGGAATCCACCAGCCCTGTCACTCACAAACCCAGACAAGGAATACACAACCTAGCAGAGAGAGGCC